>NC_051334.1:184040770-185491318 GCF_015220235.1 Choloepus didactylus | reverse complement strand
ATTCTCTAAAGTCTATTGGCCAGAGGGTGAAAACCAGGCAGGTGGGTACCTTTAATGAGAGGTCTTGGGAGCCAGTCCAATGCAGCATCATGAAGGTTGACAGTCGGAGCTGACAGTTGGAGGCACTGGTTCCAGTGCAGTGACAAAGGTGGCAGCAAGCCTTGCAGCACAAAGCAGTTAGCCTGCTCCTACGTGACACTCAGCAAAGTGGAATCTGCACTGGGTTCTTATGCCTCAGAAGTCTGTCTTATTGAGGGAGTGCTTCTCTGGCAGACATCAAGTGAGTCCATTTCGTATCCTTGTACAAATGTCTGGTTATCACTTGGTACCTGAACATGTTTTTCTCAATTCATTTACATTTTATTTGTGGCCAACATGTTTACAATATTTTTGGATTCAAGATCACTAATATCATTTCAATATACAACACAGGTGTTTTGGTTTGCTCAAGTTGCCAGAATGCAATATACCAGAAATGGGTTGACTTTTTCAATGGGGATTTATTAGCTTACAAATATACAGTTGTAAGACCATCAAAATGTCCAGGCTTTAGTAGGATGATACCTGGACTCTGAAGACAGGCTGCTTGCATCCGGGGTTCCTCTGTCCCATGGGAAAGCACGTGGCCTGCGTCTGCTGGTCCTTCTGTCTTGGGTTTCATTGTTTTCAGATTCTGGCTTCAGTGGCTTTGTCTCTGATCTCTCTGGAGGTCCTCTTTCACTCAGCTCTCTGGGCTTTTTTCTGTGTTTTTTTTTTAAACCTCCCATAAACGACTTCTGTAAAAGGATTAAGATCCACCTTGAATGAGATGGGTCACATCTTAATTGAAATAACCTAACCAATAGGTCCCACACACAACAGGTCTGCACTCACAGGAATGAAGTAAAAGAACATGGCCTTTTCTGGGGTACAAAACAGCTTCAAATCAGCACAGCAGGACAGTTGCAAAAATAAAACAAGCCCCAAACAGATAATTCCAATATACCCCATTCCCCCCTCATATGCAGCTGCACCAATTCTAACACTATACCACATTTGCTTTATCTATCTATCTATTTATATATCTATCTATCTGCTGAGCATTTGAAAGCAGGTTGTACACATCATGCTCCTTGAACACATCCATGTACAATGTACAATGCCTACATACTTCCATGTACATTACCTACAAAGATATTCACTTACGTAATCACCTTAAGTGCAGTTATCAAGTTTAAAAAATCCAGCATTTATATAAAGCTTACATGATATTTTCCATTTTTTTATGTCCCAATAAGATCCATGTAAGACTTTACTCCTCCATTCTTAATCCTGTCTAGTATCATGTATTGCATTTAATTGTCATTATCTCTTAAGTTCATTTTTCCTTTTCTGTAATTGTGGAAACATATATACAACATAAATGTTCCCATCCCAACCCCTCCCAAGAATATTATTGAGTGGGATTAATCATATTCGCAATGTTGTAGTACCCTCACCACCATCCATTACTAGAACTTCCCTTCACCCCAAACACAATCCCTACATTAATTTTGCATTAACTTCCCATTGCCCCTGCCCCTACCCCTGGTAACCTGTACTCTACATTCTATCTCTATATTGATCATATTCACAATGTTGCAGTACACTCATCACCATCCATTACTAGAACTTTCCTTCACCCCAAACAAACTCACTATAATAATTTTGTACTAACTTCCCTTTGCCCCTGCCCCCACCCCTGGTAACCTGTACTCTACTTTCTATCTCTACGAGTTTGCATATTTTCCTATGGTTACCATAGGCCTTGAATTTAACATCCTAAATCTACAAAATCTCATTTCCTTTGGTACCAATTTAACTTCAGTAGTATACACAAACTAGTAGTTCTTGTCATAAATTACATATTTATACAGTAAGAGACCAAAACCTTTGATTTTTCATTCCATTTTATAAATCTGCCTTTTAGGTCTTCTAGGAAGTAAAAAGTGGAGTTGCAAATCAAAAATACTGGTGTTTAAATTTACCCATGTCATTATATTTACTGGAGATCTTTATCTCTTCATGTGGCTTCAGTCAATTGTCTTCAGCATTTCTTGTAGATATGGTGAAGTGGTGATGAGGTCCTTTAGCTTCTGTTTGTCTGGGATTGTTTTAATCCCTCCCTCATTTTTGAAAGACAGTTTTGCTGGGTATAGAATTCTTTCTTGGCAAACTTTTGTTTTCAGCATTTTAAACATGTCTGCCCATGGCCTTCTTTCCTCTGTGGCTTCAGAAGAGAAAATGGCACTTAATCATATTGAGGGTCCCTTGTATGTGACCCATTGCTTGTTTCTTTCAGCTCACAGAATTCTCTCTTTGTATTTGGCATTGGACAGTTTGATTATAATATGGCATGCTGTGGGTCTATTGGGGTTTGTCCTGTTTGGAGTTCATTGAGCACCTTAGATGTGTATATTCATGCCTTTTTACATTTGGGAACTTTTCAGCCACAACGTCTTTGAATACTCTCTGTCTCTTTCTTTCTTCTCCTTCTGGGATTCACACAACACATATATTGGTACTCTTAATGGTATCCCACAGGTTCCTCAGGCTCTGTTCACTCTTCTTCATTCTTTCTTCCTTCTATTCCTCAGACTGGATGATTTCAATGGTCTCAACTCTAAGTTCACTGATTCTTTCTTCTGCCAACTCCAATCTGCTCTCCAACCCCTCTAGGGAATTTTAAATTTATATTATTGTGTTTTTCAGTTCTGTTTGGTTTCTTTTCATAATTCAATCTCTCTATTGATATTCTCTTTGTGTTCATCTATCTTTTCTGGATTTCCTTTAGTTCTTTGTCCATATTTTCCTATAGCACCTTGAACATATTTAGGACCATTTCTAAAATGTCTTTTTCTAGTGTTTTCCATGTCTGATCCTCCTCATGGATGGTTTCTAATGCTTTCATCTTCTCCTTTGCCTGAGCCATCACTTCCTGCTCCTTTGTATGTTTTGTAATCTTTATTAAAACCTGGACATTTGCTATTTTAATGTGTTATCACTGGAATTTAGAGTCTTCCATGTTTAGTCTTTAAGCTTGTGTTCAGCTCCTGTTATGACAGAGCTTTCCTTGAATGCCAGGAGGTAACAATAAAAAGGAAAAGAAGGAAATGCTTTTCTTGGTCTTTGCAGATTGACCTGCATGAGTGCTCTGCTTCAGAGCTTATCCATGCCATGAGTTTAGAGAATGGTTTCAGGCAAAATACTAGGGGTCTCCTTGGTCCTTTCTGTGCATGCATTTTGTCTTGGGCATGTGCATTTGACCCTAGATATTCCCACATTTACATGGTTCTGAATGTCCCCTTTTCCCTAGGAAACAGTTTTCTCCTGGTCCTGGACATTGCACTCTATGTCCTACAGCCAGTAAACCCTTGCCCAGGGAGCCACTTGAATATTCTCCCACAGCATTCAGTCGGAGAGCTCAGTGTGCTGGCTTCTACACAAAGACAAGTTCTGGTACAGTAAATCCCTCAGGCCACCACTAGACAGATTGGGCCAGACTTACATGCTCCCAGTGTGTGCATGCAAGTTACTCTGCTCCCTTGGAACCCAGAACAAGTACTCACACTGAGAGTGGGGCTGGATCCACACTGAGCTGGTGAGAGGATGGGAGAGGGGCCAACCAGGGCACCATGAGATCCTACCTCTTTTAAGATGCCTTTTTCTTGATTTGGTGCTCACCCTGTTACTGTAGTTCTTTAACTGTTTTCTGGAGCTTTGAGAAAGGTGTTTCTGTCAGTCCTTACTTGAGTCCCTGAAGCTTCTTACTCTGCCATCTTGATTAGGCACTTTCTATTTATGTCTCTTTTTTTGATGTTTTAGTGACATTTTATGGCATTTTTATGACATTCTTAAAAGGATAAAGCTAAAATTGTAGTGATGGAGAACTGATCGGTGATTGCCAGGGGAAAGTGGTAGGGTGATGGAACAATTCTGTAGCTGGTTGTTTTATGGATCTATACGTGGGGTCAAAATATAGAACTATCCACCAAAAGTCTCTTTTACTGTATGTTACTTAAAAAAAGCCATATACTGAGGATTATTGCACTTTACACACTTGAATGTATCTATGTTATAACTCAATGGAAAAATGAAATTCCAAAACAGTGAAAAAATAGTGGCATATTTTAAATGTTTACATTTTTTCAATTAAAGTTAAACGATGAAAAATATAAAGCCAAACACCTGGAGCTGTTTTAGTTGTATTTTTTCTGATTGATTTCTACTTATTGCATTGGGGACAGTGAGCTGATTGCAATATTTCAAAATGTGTTTAGTCTTGCTTTTGGCCCAAGGTGTTCTCAAAGTTTTTAAAATGTTCCATATATGCTTGAAAAGAATTTACATTCTATAGTTGTGGATTTTTAATGTTTTAGATGTGTCTATAAGGTGAAATTTGTTTAATGTGTTTATTTCTGTACTTTTCTTTTAATTGAGATAGCAATGCACAGCTCAGTGTCCTGGAAGAATGATTTGTGGGCATTTTTTAGGCTGATGATGAAGATGTTTTCTTCCAGAAGGATTTGTATTTCCTTCTGCCAGGTGCTTGGGGGCATTACCAGTCCAGGACCACCTTTAGTCAAGTTCACAGCTTGAGATTTCTTTGACAAGCCATGTGAGCACAGGCCCATGGCCACAACTGTCAGGGACAAGTTTTTCATTTTTTCTTTCTTTTATTTCTACTTCTCTTGTTCAACCCTAGAGGGAAGTGCTTTTGCTTCCTCCTTGTAGAGACTGCCATCCTTTGGGTTTCAAGCTTAATACACAGGAGAGTCTTTTATGAGTCTATCTCCCTGGGTGAGCCTTGGACTTTCACTTCTCCCTCACTCTGTGAGGCCACCAAAACTGAAGGCCAACCTTACCAGGATGAGCAAAACACCTTGGTTTCCATTTCCCTTAAATTTCACCTGGTGTCACTAGAATAACCTGTTATTTCTTTCCTGCTTTAGGGGCATTTAAGCATATTTACCTTATCCAGCATTTTGAATTTTCATCAGGAGGGTTGTTCTGAATAACCTTGCCTGCCATTATCTTAAATGGAAATCCCCAGGATCCACTTTGTGGACAGTACCAACATAATCATCCTCTTCAGTAATTTCTCTCTATATTCCCCTCTCTCCTTCTAGACCACGAGTTGCTTTGTGTCCCTAGCCCCTGATTCACTACCTGACCCATTATAAATGTATACCTGGTACATTCTAGGACAAGGCATTGCCAGAATAATTTGAACTCAGGACTGGAAGTCCAGATCTCCTGACTGGAAGGCCAATACTCTTTTCTCTACACCCTGCTGCTTCTCTGTGCTCAATACTGCCCATCACAAGACTAGTCCCTACCTCTGCAAGGAGGACACGGGAGACCTCTGGCCAAACCAGACCTTACCATCTGAATCAAGTTCACAGCTTACTGCTTTGATCAGTGACACCTTTAACTTAACCTAGCTTACTTATCTACTTGGATTCCAGCTCTTCTGCCTACCCTGGCTCCTGACACCCTCATTTTCCTTTAGCCTATGCCTTGCCCACTCAGATATTTGACCTCCTGACTGTTCTCTGGCATCTCACTCCTGACCTCTGTTTGAAAAACCCAGCTCTTCTGTCACCCAAAGTGCAGCCATGCAGGCAAGGCTGGAATGGTGTTATGACAGCTTTGCTCTTCACTCAATGAGTCAATGAGGTAGAAGGAGACAGAAACATGAAACTACTATGATTCTCTACCTCAGCTGAGGGGATCAAAACTTCAAAGACTGGGCATCCGCAAACACCAATGGTGTCTGTGACTTGCTCGTGTTACCACACCAATCTCACAGAAAAAAAAAAAGAATTTGCATCTGTGTTACCTAGGTTTGGTCAAAAAGCAATTTTACCTTCCACAAGCATGGTGTTACCATCTGCTTCCTAAAGCAAGACTTGTCTGTTATGAAAGAATTGGCAAACATGAGTATAAAAGTTTGAGTTCCAGATATTAAATATTTAAATATTAATTTGTTCTTAGAAATGCTTACCATAGTTAGCAGTATGTTCATTACAAGCCTCATAATTGTATTTAATATTCACTAATGAAATCAACAGAGTAGAATTCTAACCCCAGCTTTTCTGCAGAAAGTAGACTGTCTTGTTTCACTCCCCTTGCCATTATTTCTCTTTTCCTCCAAGTAGTTCAATGAACCATACAAGATTGTAAATATTAAATTCTATGACATGCTTAATTGACAAAATATGGAAAAAATGTTTGTGCCGGTAGCTATAAATGACATCACATACTCTGGAGGAAAGATATTTCAGTGGGAAGTAATGTAGCAATAATAAAACACACCACTTACATTGAAAATGGGAAGGCATTTGGCTGAGAGAGAAAATAATTCTCTCATAACACAGAATTTTTGATGGAGAAATTGACTTTAAGTAGGCTTAGCACAGAGGCTGTGTGTGTCAGCACTAACAATTGGCATTTCTGTATTTTTATCTAACATTATCCATGGCTTCAAAGTAAATATTTCACATTCCTCCCTATCACAGAAAAAGTAAGTGGTATAAACTTCCCAGGCTCCCTGAGGAAATAATTGCTAAGGCTCCTCAAGCACACCTCTGCCAGGCACTGGCTCTGTTAGCTCATTTCACCTGTGACTCAAGCCGATGAGGAAGGTCTCATTATTTCCCCCACTCTATAGATGAGAAAACTGAGGATGGAAAGGGTCCTGTGGCCACCTCACTAGAAGTACTAGAGCTACTCACTCTCTCTATCCTCCTGACTCTTCACTCTATCTAACCTCTTCTCATCCCAGGTTTGCCCGAGTGTACAGTGCATAGGATAAAGCTGAACACCTTGGCAATGTTGACAACATACTGTACTTAGACACTTTATAAAATACAGGGCACAGTGCAAGTTGGTACAGATGTCTGGAAGTCATTTACGGAAAAATATAACTCTTACTGCCTGTTATCTCCTGTCACTCCAAGGTTTTGGTGTTCAAGGTCTTCATAGATAGGCAAAGCAAAGCCAGAAGAATTATTTTATTGTTTAGTAACTTCAATGGCCAAATGCAGGGAATTCGTTTAAAAGGTACTACAGAGTGGCTGGGTTTAGTAAAGGGAAGCAAAAAAAAAAGTTATCTTACACAAGATACCCCTTGTTCTCTTAAAGCAGATTGAGGAGCAGTTTTAACTCCTTTCAGTCTGACCATAAATAATAATGGCTGGGAAAAAAAGACAAAAGAACACGACACTATTTATGACCTAATTGTTTAAGCTATTTCATGGGAACTCAGAGTTGTAGAGGCCCTTTTAAGCAAGGAAATTCTTACCTCAGTTTCATCTGCCAAAATCGGGGTATTCCAATGAAAGTATCTGACATACACAGGAATCTATTGAAGTAGACACTTCAGATTCCAATGATCATACAGCTCATTGGGCAGGAGGATCAGGAGACCTGGGTTATAGTCCTGGTCCTGCTGCCAGGCACCTTTCAGGTCTCAGTTTAGACGAAATCATCTCTGTGGACCATGACAGCTCATGTACTCCAGGGCCCTTGGCTCCTAATTGCAGCCTCTTTCTGGAAGGCTGAACTTTCTGGGGTTAGTTGGAGACCTTCTGCCCAGTGCCCAGTGCCCAGATGTGAGAGCAAGGCCAAAGGCAGTCCTTTCTTTTGGTGGTTAGCACTTCAGGAGGAAGTGTATTACTGAACTGTTGAATGGTGGCACAAACGCATGCTTCAGCAAAGCAAGAGCTTTCTCTCACCTGATGTAAACAAGTCCTGTCACTGGGAGAGACTGTATGTTATCAACATCAGCAGTTTATTCGGCTATCAGCATTAGCCACTCAAGCTGAGCTTAACCGACTCTCCTGGCAATTCCCTATCTCGTCTGATTTTCACTCTTTTGGGTTTGCTGTCTTTCCATCGTTCTTTTGCACAGTGTGGGAGCTGCTCCTGACTCTGTTTATTGCTCTAGGAATTGACTTTCGTATGGATACGCAAGTGCCACTGACTCACCTGCTGCCACTGAGGAAAATCTATGGTGGCATCTGCGTCTCCCAGGATGTGGTCTATGGGGAAATTACTGAGCTAGGTGGGCTCCAGACAGCCGCTTCCTGGTCCAAGGAAAAGTAAGCACATATGATTTGCATGATAATTCCTTTCTCCAACATGTAGGCCATCTATTTTTCCCTGTCTTCAGGAAATGTATATTCCAGTGAGATGGGTTGGACAAGGATTCTCATTTATATTTGTAAATAGGGAAATGAAGACAGAAAGGTGATAATAACTTGCCCAGGTTCCCTGTGAATGATAGGGGCACTACTGGGGCTCAAGCCTACCCCCTTTTGCTCAGTTCCCTTTTCTTCCAATAGGTCACTCACTGTCCGTGATTATAGGACGTCTCATTCTAAGACCAGAGCAGCCACTTCCTGTTGCAATTAGGGGAGCATTAGAGCTTAGTTCAGCAGTTGACAAACTCTGGCCAAACCCAGCTCACTGCCTGGCTAGTTAAAAATTTGATTATGGTAATGTGTATATATAACATAAACTTTGCCATTTTAATGATTTTTAAATGTATAATTCAGCTGCACCAGTTACTTTTACAATGTTGTGTTATCATCGCTACTTCTGTTACCAAAACTTTTTCATCACCCAGAAGAGAAATTCTGTATCCTTTAAGCAATAACTCCCCACCCCCTTATCCCTGGTAACCTCTAATCTACTTTCTCTCTATGAATTTGCTTATTGCTCATATAAGTGGAATCAAACAACATTTGTCCTTTTATGTCTGGCTTCTTTCACTTAGCCCCTGCCAGTCTTTATAATTAAAGTTTTATTGAAACACAGCCAGGCTAATTCCTTTATGTCTTGTCTAAGGCTGCTTTTGTGATACAATGGCAGAGTTGAGTAGTTGTGACAGAGATTGTATGGCCCCAAAGCCTAAAATATTGATTATCCGGCTCTTTACAGAAAAAAATTTGCCATCCCTGGCCTGGCAGGTGAACATTTGGACTCAGAATTCATTGTGTACCTGGATAATAATTCCAGCCCTGCTGCTCTAAAATCATGTGACTTTGGAAAGACAGTTGCTTAGCTTTGCTGAGCCTCAGTTTCCCCATCTGTAAAATGGGGTATAATAATTGTGCCTGCCACATAGGGTTGTTCTTATCTCTTAATAAAATTAAATGGGAAAATGTGTTTGGAATAGTGTCTGGCATACGGTAAGCCATCAATGGCAGTTACTGCCGTTTCTGAGGAAAATCAGGCCCTGTATCCATGCCAAGAAGCTTTCTCTCAGTGGTTTTCTCCTATTTAGCTGAGGAGCACTCAACTGGCCTGCCAAGGAGCAGTAGATTTCCATAGGTCTGGTGCAAAAAAACTGAAAGATAGAGACTGCTGCCCCTCCTTGCCATTCCTACCTCCCTGTCTTGCCTGTTTTAACTCCACTCACTTCTGATTTGGCTTCTGAGCTTGATTATCATTACTCAAGCCTTTCCTCTGCTAGTTAAGGACATTTGACTGCTGCTTCTGCTTGGACACTGTTGCTATGCTTGGGATTTCTACCCCCAATGGATCTGAGCATTCAAGCAAAGCACAGCCTGTGATGATAAGTGGAATAGGAGGCGAGAGTGATGCATTTTGGGGCCCAAGCCACAGATCTATTGTACATGTGTGCCTCTTTTATGCATGTTTCTGGGTTTTTGAGATAGAACAAATGGTAAAGGATGTCTTATTTCTTGTGTTCTGAGGTTTTACATAAGAAACAGGTCATTCCAGTGACCCAGCTAGCCTAGGGGCCACAAATGATGAGTTCTGAGTGAACATGGCCACTGTTCTCCTTGAGATACAATCACCACCACCACCCCAAAAAAGGAGAATAGGGTTTGTTCTAAACTTCCTGGACCTCTCCAGGAGCCCAGGGTGAGACTATCATTCACTACATGATCTAATCTATTAGCTTCAATCTTCCCACCACCAAAGGCACCATCTTTTAGGTTTTCCCAACCAGGGGCTACAAATTTGGAAATATTTTGTATCACGCTTCATGTATATTTTTGAATAACTTTCTTTACCAGCTGCATTTATGCAGGAATAATTACTTAAGATTTCCTTTTTTTTTTTCAAAATTAATCAAAAGAGTGAAGTAATTCTCAATCTACTTCTTGCCAGCATGAAATGACCAGGAACACCACATGGAGCTGACAGACTTCCTCCCAAAATCAAAGCACTCATGGCTTTGGCTGCCCGTACCGTATTTAGATGAGTAGATGTGAGTTCTTTGGTGGGTTGGGAGCATTTTTGTTTGTTTTGCTTTATTTGAGAATATAGCTTGTGGATCCCCATTTCTAAGCTACAAACCTCTCAATGTTTATCTTAGTTTACCAGCGCTGCTATGACAAATGTAACACAATGTGTGGGCTTAAACAAGAGCTTATTGGCTCACAGGTTAGAGTCTAAAAGTCCAAATCAAGATGTTGACAAGGCCATGCTTTCTCCCAGAGTTGGTAGTGTTCTGGTGATGGTGGTTGTTCTGGTTTGCTAAAGCTACTGTTTTGCAAAACACCAGAAATGGATTGGCTTTTATAAAGAGGGTTTATTTGGTTACAAAGTTACAGTCTGAAGGCCATAAAGTGTCCAAGGTAAGTCATCAGCAATTGGGTACCTTCACTGGAGGATGGCCAATGGTGTCTGGAAAACCTCTGTTATCTGGGAAGGCATGTGGCTGGGTGTATGCTCCAAAGTTCTGGTTTCAAAATGGCTTTCTCCAAGGATGGTCCTCTCTAGGCTGCAGCTCCTCAAAAATGTCACTCTCAGTGGCTCTTGGGGTGTTTGTCCTCTCTTAGCTTCTCCAGAGCAAGAGTCTGCTTTCAATGGCCATCTTCAAACTCTCTCTCATCTGCAGCTACTCTCTCAGCTTCTGTGTATTCTTCAAAGTGTCCTTTCTTGGCTGTAGCAAGCTTGCTCCTCTTCAAAATGTCACTCTCAGCTGCACTGAGTTCCTTCTGTTTGTCGGCTCATTTATATGGCTCCAGTGATTTAATTTAGACCCACCCTGAATGGGTGGGGTAACACCTCCATGGAAATTATCCAATCAGAGATCTTGCTCACAGTTGATTGAGTCACATCTCCATGGAAACAATCAAAGGATTACAATCTAATCAACACTAATATGTCTGCCCCCACAAGATTACATCAAAGAACATGGCATTTTGGGGGACCTAATACATCCAAACTGGCACAGTCGTCCTCCGTCATATGGCAATCTCTGTCTCCTCTCTGGTGTCCAAGGACTGATCTAGATTCTTTTTAAACCAATGTTTTTGGCCTCAACAACTTGAGGGCCAAATATATATGTGCAGTACTTTTGTTCCCTAGGACACTAAGTACAATTGCTTTTAATTTATTAATTTGTTCTCAAGTGTCTCCTTTCAGTTTCAGGATGTGTACAGGGAGAGAGTGGTCCTTTAGTTTTTGTATCCTGGGATTTAATGAGTAAGTCCAGATTCACCTATTTATATCCTTCTGGGGTAGGAAAAGGAGGCAAATGGGATATTAGGGACATAAGCTTTGAGTCATGAAGACCTGGCTTCTCTCCCTGTCCCTGCCACTCTCTGCCTCTATGAATTTAGACTTTTACTCCCTCAGTTTCCTCATCTACAAAGTGTAGGTAAGGGGAGTTAGTATCTATCGCATAGGCTAGAAGTGAGGAGGAAGTGAGACAGTGCAAGGACAACAGGTAGGGCAGCCCCTGGGACACCAGACCCACACAAGAGGGACAGGGAGGGGTATCAGTAGCCAAAGACATTTCCTTCACCCTCACCAGCATACCCAGGGTCATTTCCCATCTCAGCCTTTGCCTTCCCAGGATGACGAGTCCAGACCTCTACATTGGGCCTAGTCAAGAGAAAAATGATGAGATGGTGTCTTGGTTAGACACAGATTCCCAATTCATTTGGAAAAAGGCAGGGATGCTAGCTATGGATGAAAGCACACTAACTAGTGCTGAACATTGTTCTCACACATGGTCACATCCACATGGCTATTGGGGTATCAGTTGAAGGTGATGCAGTCGCATGATACCATAATCCTCTGGAGAGGTACTAGAGGGACACACCCGTAAGTTCTATCATCAGGAATTCCAATGCAAGCCTTCTCAGGGTCCTTGCAAGATGGTTTCATGGAGTCTTGGTCCAGCCTCATGATGGATGGACATGATGCTCACATCACACTGCTGTGAGTGTTATGTTTTCTAGTAAATTTCTCCTTTGTGTTTATTGTCTCCCAGGCCCATGTGTCTCACTTCCTATTGGAACCCCAGCAGCCATCCACGTTATGCTTGTGTGCTAACACACAGCAAGCCCCAACCCCAGCCTCCAGCGAAAGCAGGAATCATCTCAGGGTACTACCTTGCCCTTGGAAATACTTGTTTCTCTTTTTCCTTCCCTCCCTTTCCCCTTCCCAAATGGAGGCCTTGTTGTTCTCTTGCTCCTAAAGCTTCTGCCACCAGCCTCCTTTGCTCTTCCCAGTTGCAAGAGATACACAACCAAATGTCTCCAGGGTCACCCAGTCATGACCTCCTTCTGACCCTTTCTCTCTGAAGAACAGGCCCATTCTGTCGTGTTTTGGGGTTCACAGACTTCAGCCCCAGCTGAAAGTCCCCAAGTATTTAGCAAAAAGTGCATGTGCATTGGGCGCAGATACTGCTAAGGGACATTTTTGATCATTTCCAAGACAGCCCAGATTTCAAAAAAAAAAAGTCCAATCTCCTTGTCAGACCACATTTCTGCATATGCTTCTCAGTTTGGGATTTGGGAAATGTGGTCACCTTAGGTAGAGCCATATCTCTTTAGAGGCATATGCATAATTATGTATAATAATGTACCTCTGAAGATGCATAATGAATGATAATTAAGATATTTACATTATGCACATGTGCTGTCAGCCCCAGGACTCCAACTCAAAATGTCCATTGTCCCTTAACATGAAATGAGATTCATGACAAACCTTCATAGAACTTCACTTCAAATGTTTTCCTTCAGCTCAGTGGAGGACAGAGACTGGAATCAGAGTGCTGGATATATCATACATCCTGGATTTTCCAGGTAATCCCAGTTTCAAAGTACATGATCCAGTTTTTGTTTTGGAAAATACAGTCCCCATAATTGCAATAGTCTTTCAACAATGAGATAAGGTTAATTCACTTGTTTAGTACTTAATTCTCATTTTTTTCAAAGAACCTCCTGGGTACACTGCAAAATGAAGCCATCACCATTTTTTACTGTTACCTGTTTCGCTTTCCTCTCTCCTTTTCAGCCACCCCCAAAGAGGAAAAATTCAGCTCACATCTGGCTATTTGAATGTTAATAGTGTGTGTGTGTGTGTGTGTGTGTGTGTGTGTGTGTGTGTGTGGTGTGTAAGGGGCTGTCATTATCACCGTTCCTATTTCCTGTATGATTCAGTGTGTTTAAGGTGGTGAGAGAGAAATGCCTAACTTCACTTTAGAAGAACAAAGGACATTCTGGAATATCTAATTTGCAATATACTTAAATAGATCCAGGGTGATCCGATTCTATGTGTTTGATGTGAAGTCATGGAATGGGAGTCAGGAGGCATTTCTTTTCTTTTTTTTTTTTCCCCTCCTCCATTTTATATAACACTTTCAACTCTACAAGCAAAGTGGAAAAAAATTTACAGTGAACAGTATTCAAGTGGCTTTGAATTACAAAAACAGCCATTTCATTCTGTTTTCCCCGGTATACTCTGACCAGGGGAACTTGGGTTGAGGGCAGAGGCATTTTGTTCTCAGTTCTTTGGAACAGTATGCACCTAAGCGGGCTATTCCTTTTTAATCCGAACTAGTTGTATCTGCCCTCTCAGCAAATAAATGTGTCTAAAAATTCCAAAGGTTTTTTTTTTTTTTTGCCTACAGACCACTGGTTATATCTTTGCCATGTCCCACGACCTCCACCCCCACCGCCCCATTTACTCACTCGTCCTCCCTCTCCCTCCAACACTAAGGCCAATCACCAATCATTTGGGAGTGTGAAAATCAAGACCAAATGGAGTTTAATGAAGCTGGAAGGATGTTTTTAAAGCAAATGTCACAGAGAATGTCAGGCCATCTGAGGTAACCTTGTTAGACATAGAAAAATCTGTCCTCCTTTTTATTTGGTTCCTGATTTCTGTCAAGCTTGAGTGACTGATAACATAAGGTTATTTAAGTTCTTCCTGCCACAAATGCAAGACATATTACTAAAATTATAAAATGCAGGTGGCAGTGTGTACTTGGGTGAGACCAGAGCCCATTTCAATTGGTGCCCTCCCAAATGAGTCAAAACTCAAGAGGAAATAGAAGGTAGCCTCCAAAATACTCATTTTAAAAGGTTTGTTCATTTTAAACAAGTCCCAGCTATGCAGCTGAATTGGAAAATATGTGTGCATATTAATGATAACACATAATAAGGAAGGTAATCATACCTTGCCAATTCTAGACTCTAAATTCAATGACTTCAAGGAACTTTATAAGCATCAATTACTTCTTTTAACTCCCCTGTGAGGCAGGTAAGTTTTATTATTTCCATTTATATTTATTAACTAGTACTTTACAAACTCACTTTATTTTGATCATAAAATTCATCTTGGCTAAAAATACCTAGTGTGTATATGATAAAAGTTTGCATATATATAGCACCTTTCATCTAAGAGCTCAATGTATTTAAGAGTTAATGTCACGAAAGCTTTTGCAGTAGGTAGTAGGCGGCACCCTTGCTCCGAACGTCCAGATGGGAAAACAGAAAAGCAGAATTTGAGTTACACTGGCACACGACAACTTAATGTAAAGTCCAAGATTCACCTTCTCATTCCAGGCAGTGGGCTGAGAGAGAACCAATTTCCTGCCAGAAACTCAGCTTAAGAACCACAATCTCTGTAAGCAAAGCTCCGAACCTGGGGATCAGCCATTGCCTTCCTGATTATGGCCAGAACTTAGCTGGGAAAAACCTATTTTTTTTTATTTTGTAAAAAAAATGGTGTTTTAAGAAATATATAGAAATATATCCACACAAAAACCTACACATGAATGTTTCTAGCAACTTTCTTCATAATCACCCCCAAACTGGAAGCAACCAAGTTGTCCTTAAATAGGCAGGTGAATGGATAAACAAATCGTGATACTCCCATACAATGGAATATTATTCAATAACAAGTATAAAGGAGCTATCAAGTCATGAAAAGACCTGGAGTAACCTAAAATGCATATTGCTAAGTGGCAGAAGCCAGTCTGAAAAGGCTACATACTGTATAATTCCAACTATATGACATCCTGGAAAAAGCAAAATTACACAGACAGTAAAATGTTCAGTGACCACCAGGGGTTCAGGGGTGGCAGAGAGAGGGAGGTATGAATAGGTGGCTCACAGGGAATTTTTAAGGCAGTGAAACTCTTCTGTATGCTACTTTAATGGTGGCTACATGACACCATGCTTTGGTCAAAACCCATGGAACTTTACAGCACAAAAAGTGAATCCTAATGTAAACTATGGACTTCAGCTAATAAAAAAATCAAAAATAATTTCCAATACAACTACTTTTTTTATTCCTACAATGTGTTTTAGGAACTGTAGGAAATATCAAGATAAGTTGGCCATGGTCTCTGCTTATAAGGAACATCTCAATTATCACCTGAAAGAAAAGAAACTTATTGATATCATATACTTTATGTCATTAACTGTAGAGGATACTTCAATACAAATGCCTTCACTTCATGTAAAGAAAATCAACCAAATCAGACTCTTCTTTAGGCTCCTGAGTTTAATGAACAGGACTGCAAGCGTCCCCCCAGGGTCCTAGGCAAGTCACAATCTCCTTGCCTCAGTTTCTACACTGTCTTAAAGAGAGTAACACTCTCCCAGGGCCTTTTGTGAAGATGGAGTCATGAGTACCAAACTCCTTGGCAATGATAGATGCTGTATATGTTTGTGTATCCTTCATCAGAAATTCTACAAGACCTAAATCCTTAAGAATTTCTTAGCCTTTATATTGCATTGATTACCTTTAGGGTGATTTTAGCTAAGAATTTTAATTTAAATTTCTGATCACAGAACTACTAAAATACTCCAATTCCATTTAGAGTAAATATTCCTCATTAAGACCCAAGATAAAATGTAAATATTTTTCTGTTATTTATCTATATGCTAAATGTACAAATCTTTTACTGTATTCAGTCAAAACCATAAAACTGGATGATGCCTTAAAGATCAGCAATTCCCACCCCTCTCATTTTTCAAGTGAGGGAACTGAGGCCTAGAGAGGGGAAGGGTTAAATAGTAAATCAACAGCAATGTTGATACAAAAACCCAGGTTTCTTGATTCTCTCCAAGTCCCATACTTTTTCCACCACATTACTTAACCACAATACTTAGAGGAAAATAAAATAAAGTGAAATTTTATCAGCAGACATGTATTGCTGATATTTTGCACACATGCACACACAAACATGCCAGCAGATGACCTTGCTTCTCTTTTCATGCCTCCTCCCAACACATCTGCATCAATACCCATTCTTAACTTTTTCACCTCCATCTCAGAAGAATAGGTATTCCTCTTTCTATCTAAGGGTAGCAAATCCATCTACTTTTCTTCCAGCTTCATCCTTATAAAACTTTACGCTATCACTTAGCACCTTCTCTTGTACCTTTACCTGGATCGTCCCTCTCGGCCTATGAAAATGCTGAAGTCTTACTCCTCTAATTTTGAAAATCCCTCCCTTAAAATAAATACCCCTTCCAGCTTTGAACTTGAATATTCAACTAACTGCTGGCCTATACCTAAATATCCCAAGGGCACCTTGTATTCAACTTATCTGAGACTTAGCTCATCATCTCCATCCTCAAACTTGGTCAGCTCCCAGTCTTCCCATCCCAGTGAGTGGCACAAATCTGTTCCGGTTTGCTAATGCTGCCATTATGCAAAATACCAGAAATGGATTGGCTTTTATAAATGGGATTTATTTGGCTACAAATTTACAGTTCTACAGCCATAAAAGTGTCCAAATTAAGGCATCAACAAGAGGATACCTTCACTGAAGAATGGTCAATGGCATCCAGAACACCTCTGCCAGCTGGGAAGGCATGTGGCTGGTGTTTGCTCATCCTTTGCTCCTGGGTTCTGGTTTCAAAATGGCTTTCTCCAAAATGTCTCTGAGCTTCTGTCTTTGCTCCTCTCTCTCAGCTCCTGTGTGTCCTTACTTCTTTCTCCCAGAGCGTTTCTCTCCAAGCATCTGGAGGTCCTCTCTTAGCTTCTCTGGAACAGACTCTAGACTTCATCTCTTAACTTGGCATCTCCAAACCTCATTCTGTCCTCATCTCCAAGTGCCTCCAAGCATCAGCAAGCATCTGGGCCTTGACTTAGCATATCCTGGTGCATTTTCATCTCTCTGCTCTCTGTGTGAGCTCCCTTTAAAGGACTCCAGTAAACTAATCAAGACCTACCCTGAATGGGTGAGGTCAAATCTCCGTGGAAACATTCAATGAAAAGGTCTCACCCTAATCAGAAAGATTAGTAACTCTGCCACCACAAGATTGTGTTAAAGAACATGGCTTTTGGGGGGACATAAAATATCAAAACTGGCACACTCACTCAAGCCAGAAACCTGGAATCATCCTTGACTCCTTCCTCCCCATCATGCTCCTCATCCAACCACTCAGATTTAAAAGAGATCATGCCCTTCCCAGTGGGCATGTGGCTGGCTACTCATAGTGTGATCTGCAGACCAGCCACACAGATGTCACCTGGGAGCTTGTTAGAAATGCAGAATTACCCCAGCACAGACCTAATGAATTAGAATCTGCATTTTTGCAGGTGCATCTCATGCACACAAAATTTTTGGAAGCACTGCTGTGGGACATTTTTGAGGCACACAACTGCCTCTATCCTTAACCAGCCGCATCTGACGTGCTCCCCCACTTGATCTCATTCTCCAGCCCCACTTGCTTTCTGTCAGATTCTCTGATTCCCTGGTTGCCTGTACAAGTCCTATTCATTTTTCAGACCTAAACTCAAATATCATCTGCTTCCTGATCCTCTAACCCAGAGGTCAGCAAGTTTTCCCTGTCAAGGGCCAGCTACTAAATATTTTCAAGTTTGCACACCATGCAGTCCTCTATAGCAAAAAAGCAACCTTAGACAATATGTAGACTAATGAGCATGGCTGGGTTCCAATAAAACATTATTTACAAAGACAGTCTTAGGGTGTATTTTGTCTCACAGGTCACCTTGCCAACCCCTGTTCTAAGCTAGGACAAGAACCTCCCGTGTATGATCTTACAGCACAGTGTGCCTTTCTCTCAGAACATTGATCACAATTTGAAGCTACACATTCATTAGAGGAATTTTGGGGACATCAATATTTTCAAAGTATTTAAAGCCATGTGACCAGATGAGGTTACCTAGGAAGGGTACATAAGTAGAGAACAGGAGAGGGCCAAGGACTAAGCCCTGGGGTACTCCATGATGTTTAGAGGACAGAAAGAGGAGGAGTAACTAGCAATGAAGACTGAGAAGTCAGTGGCCAGTGAGGCAAAAATAAAACCCAAAGAGTGTGGTGTGCTGAAAGCCAAGTGGACAGCATGTTTGAAGAAGGAGGAAATGATCAAGTGAGACAAATGTTGCTGCTTCGAGAACTGAGGAAGGACCATTGGAACTGACATCAAGGGAATCATTGGACGCCTTAACAAGAGTAGATTGAGGGGGATGAAAGCCTGACTACAGTGGGTTCAATGGAGAATGGGAGGGGTAGAAGTGGAGAGAACGATTATAGGCAAGTTTCTGGGGGAGTTTTGTTAGAAAAGGGTCAAGAGAATCAGTATTGTGTGGTTTCACATTAAGAGATATTATTTCATGTTTCCATGCTGATGGCAAAGAGCCAGTGGTATGAGAAAAATAGATGAGGAAAGAGGGAGGAAGAATCACAAGAGAGGAGTCCCTTGTAGGTGAAGGGGATGGGATCTAGGGCACCACTGGAAAAATTGGCCTGGGCCAGAGTATAGCAAATTCACCCAGTGTAATGGGGAAGACGGCTGGAATTGGTTCAGGTACAAGTAGTTGGGGAGATATGGTCGTGGCAGCTTGCAGAATTTCTTCTATGATTGTTTCAGTGTTCTCAGTGAAGTAAAAAGTAAGGTCATCAGCTGAGATTGAGAATGAAGCAAGAGGTGTTGGATGACTATGGAGAAAGAATGCAGAAAACTGTCCTTTGGTAAAGTGGGAGGTGAATGAACCAGGGGGAGGTAGTTGGATGAGTAGTTGTACCTCTTCTATGCACTCAGCACTGTCAACCTAGATCCTCACTGGTGTTCATGGCTCATCATACCTTCTGGTATAAGCTTCTCTTCTGCAGTACCCATGTCTCCCATGTCTGATTCATTTTCTATCTCCAATGTCTAGTCTTGTGCTTTATCTTAGTAAGTGCTGAGTAAATTATTTTTGGACAAATCAAGGAATCCATGTTGTTCCTTCTGGTTTGATAATGCTGCTGTTTGCAAAACACCAGAGATGGATTGGCTTTTATAAAGGGGCTTTAGTTGGTTACACAGTTAGTCTTAAGGCCATAAAGTGTCCAAGGTAAGGCATCAGAAATAGGGTACCTTCACTGGAGAAAGGCCATTAGCGTCTGGAAAACCTCTGTTAGTTGGGAAGGCACATGGCTGGTGTCCGCTTGCTCCCAGGTTGCATTTCAAAACAGCGTTCTCCAAAATGTTTCTGTATCAGCCTCTTGGGGCCAGCCCTGAGGCCATAAAAGTGTCCAAACTGAGACATCAATGAGAGGATACCTTCACTGAAGAAAGGCCAATGACATCTGGAATACCTGTGTCATCTGGGAAGGCACATGGCTGGTGTCTGCTGGTCCTTTGTTCCTGGATTGTGTTTCAAAACGGCTTTCTCCAAAATATCTCTGGGCTTCTGTCTTTGCTCCTGTCTCTCAGCTCCTGTGAGTACTTGTTTCTTTCTCCCAGGGCGTTTCTCTCTAAGCATCTGGGGGTCCTCTCTTAGTTTCTCTGGGGCAAACTCAGGGCTTTATCTCTTAGTTTAGCATCTCCAAATGTCTTTCTGTCTGCATGTCCAAGTGTCTCCAAGCGTCAGCATCTGTGTTGGCTCTTGAACTCTCTTAAGTAGTCCAGTGAACTAATCAAGACCCACCCGGAATGGGTAGGGCCTACACCTCCATGGAAATAATTTAATCCAAGATTTCACTTACCTACAGTTGAGTTAGTCACATCTCCATGGAAACATTTAATCAAAAGTTTCCACCCAACAAGACTGTGTTAAAAGATCATGGCTCTTCTGCAGTCCATAACAGTTTCACACTGGCAAACCATGAAAGCAAGTAAGACCCTAGGGTCAGGGAGAGTGAGGAGATGGGGCAGACCCTGTAGCTGACTGCCACCACATCCAATTCTCACCCCATGCTAGAGGGTAAAACTGGCCACTGCTTAGACGTCTTCTCTTAACTAGCCATTGGAGGCTGAGGCTTCAGCAGTAGAACCCTTCTTCTAAGCCAGTGGTTCTCAGCATCAGCATCACTTGGGAGCTTGCAAGAAATGCAAATTCTGAAGCCTACCCTAGGACTATTGAATCAGAAGCTCTGAGAAGCTCTGGGAGGAGGGCCTGGAAATCTGTTTAACATACTTTCCAGGGAATCCTGGCTCATTCTCAAGTTGAGGAACCAGTGTTCTGAGGTGAGTGGCTTAACCTTGTTTGGTCTTACAGGGTTTGGTCTGACATAATACATCTCAGTCAATCAGGAACTTCTTGAAAGCTAGACTATGGGCATGCCTAGCTGAAGGAAGGAAAGGATTGACTCTCCATGAGTCATAGATCTAGGGGGGCTTGAAGAGGCTGTAAGGCAGTTTTCTTTAACAGACTCTTCAACACTCTATCCCTAGAAAATGTTGATTAACCTGCAAGAGTCACACTGATTACAATCATTTACAGAAACCACTTAATCTTTTGGCCCAATTACCACACAAATCATTAGACATGTATTACATGAACTTTGTTGCAAATTTTATTTGATTATAACACTAATTATTTCTTGTATGCTCAATTTTCATAGTTTATTATTCATGTTACAGGGTCATCTGCTCCCAACTTAAAAGAATTAGAGAGGCCCTGTGAAAATATTGACATGATCAGCCCGAACACATGAAGAATGTAATTGCTGTTTCCCTGGGCTCACATATGGCTATGTTTCAGATTAAGAAAACTCAATATACCAGAAACAGTGCTTATAAAATCAGGGGTGATGTTCACACCACAAAAAGACATTTCACTTTACAAAAACTTGTCCTTCAATGGTGACCACATTATGTTAATTTAATGTCTCATTGTGTGTGTGCATGTGCATGTAATTTCCATACTGATTTCCAGAAGTACTCCTATTACATAAATGGGAGCACACCTGCAACAGTCTCCTCCTCTTTCTGGAAATGAATTGGGAAACTGAAGAGCACCATTTGAATTCCAGATGATTCTGAAGCAGCTCTGTCACAGATCTAGTCAGTTCCTGGAGACTTCCCACTGATGCCAAGGACAGCTTCCTTTATGAAAGCTAGAAACCCTGGCAAGGTGCAAATTATAGCACAGTAACTCATGCCTCATGGATGGTTCTTGGAAACACTGAAGGCTAAGTGCCATCCACACAACTAGGTGAAAATCAATTCCTAGCAGTTCAGCAAGGGGAGAAACTTATTATGATTCTGTATTTAAATCCAAAATGTTGTTAAGTAAATATTTATATTATAAATGAAGACAGAGGCTTGGAAATCTTGAGCTCTGAATTATCATGTGATGACTTCACTACTCAGAATTCCGATTAACCCACCAGGTCAGTCAATTCCTCTTGCCCACTTTATAATGATAAATAGCTCATGAAGTGTTCCATCTGGCAATGGCCTTCCTCATTTATAGTGTCTTACACAATCAAAGGGGAAATCCCTTGTCTTGCATGTGAACTTGATACTCAATGATGTAGTCAGCCCAAGCCCTCCTATCTATGGCCTCTCTGCCAAAGTAGACTTCTTCCTGCCTGACAGTTCAGGACTCAAGTATTGAGTAGACCTGCGAGACCTCACTTTAAAAGAGGCCTCTTCTGGGAAGTCTTTTTGGATTAAGTCCCCTCAGAATCATCCCTTTGAATTCTACCCTCTTTGCTCTCATGTATTCAGATTGGACTGCATCTCTCTGCACTGAATGCACTGATTTGTCAAATTAAGAGAGCAAGAAAGAGAGAGAGATTAAGGACAAGAGGAGTAGAAGGATATAGGAAGGAACCTGGATCACTGTGTCTGCCAGAAGTTCAAAGCTTCATGCATAATTCGTCCTGCTCATTGGTTCCTAACCTTCTGGAGGATCAAGGGCCATCTCTAAGACTCTGATGAAAGCTAGAGCTCCTTTCCCCAGAAATATGTTCATATGCACATACATCCAAATTTTGAAACCAATTTCAGGGGGTTTATGGACCTCACATGGCGCATCCATGGGCTCCAGGTCAAAAAGCACTATTAAAACTGCCCTTCATGAAATCCAATCATGCCATCTGTGATTCAAGTGGCTGCTTGAGAATCATTTTGTTAAAACATGTGACATATCTTATAATCGGTTGATTTCCTAGATTCTGCCTGGGACCTTTTTCTGTCCCCGCTTTTTCCTGGTGGACATCCTCACTTCCTGAGAGTCAACTGCCTTCTTCACCAGTGGCTAACCTTTTCTCTCCCCCTTTGTGAAACTCATGAAATTTACAAATCCTCTATCCACAAATATGCACACATGCATATATCCTCTCAACATGCACCCCCCACAACCTTCGGGTCATGCACAGGCCACCTACAGTCTATCCATGGACCCAAGATTAAGAACTCCTGGCTTACAGGAACCCACATCTCCCTGTACAAAGTGGATTCAGGCATTTGGCATTTTGACTTGGTGCTTAAATCGATTCCAGTGATTAATATAAATAAGGTTTGAGTTTTCAAAGAGCTGTGCAATTCAGTTTCAGCTCTTCCTGGCTTCTAACTTCATTACGGAAATCCTCATCAAACCCCTAGTACCGAATATGCCAGTGGTTCACATGGAAGCTCTCCAGAACCCAGTCTGGTCCCCCAGACCCTGCCACAGTCTTTCAGGGTAAGCAGCCAGGGGCTGGCCTTGATCCACTGTGCTCAATTAGGGACTAAATCAACTTGTTTCACGACTATATTAAACCCCAAGTCTTTTTATTTTGGTGCTATTTCCAAGATAATAAGATCCAGTAAGGCCAAGTCATGAGAAAGACCTATTACCTGTAATGAATTCTAATTTTGCATGTGGCGCCAATTCAGATCAATGGCTAAACATAATATTACTGATTTGCCTTTACCTTGTTTGTCAGTGAATTTGATGCATTTCTACTCTTAACAGTAAATATTCATAAACTGAGCTGAGTGGGTTTTAGAAATGCAATCCCTTCATGTGTGAAGTCGAATGCTAAAATTGAATGAGCATGAGATTTGGAGTCTAAAGGAGAGGTGTCTAAAGCATGGCTCTTCCCTTTCTTAGCCGAGCATGTGGCATTAAATCATTAAAGCTTTCTGAGCATCAGTTTCATGCTCTGTAAAATGGGGTCAATAATACCCTCCTCACAAGGTTGTTTGAGGACTCAAATGAAATGATGGCTATAAAAGGACTTTGTAAGTTGGAAGAGATATACATTTGCAGTTACTGTTTCCTGTTTAGGTACACAAATAATTTTTAAAAGAACAAATGGCAAATATGAAGGAAAAAGACAAATGATGTTAAACAGCACTCCGCACTAATATTAGAGGTAAGTCTTCTGAAGTCCTCCTTCAAGATTGGACTTAATTCTTTTAAGGAATTTAAGTGATACCCACTACTGCTCTCCCTGATGCTCCATTTGAACTCATTATGATTTGGACAAGTGAAAAAGCCACAGCCTTCACTTTGTATTTAGCTCTGGCAGTATGTGCTACTACATGATTTGAACAAGTCGCTTAACGTCTTTGTGGCTCAGTTTCCTCATCCATTCAAATGAGTTGATACCACCTGATCAGTTTATCTGACAGGATTAAATTGACTGACAATCAGAAGGAACAGAATAAAAATCTAAAGAGCTGCAGCAGGGTGGAGGACGGAGAAAGAGAAGAAAGGGAAGCAGGAATAAGGAATTAAAAAGACAGCAGATAATGCCAGCTTCTCTCCTTAGTCCTTCATGAGAACTACAAGCAGAGAGGAAGCCAGAGGATGAGAAAAGGTAAGAACTCCCTCCAAATGGGGTGCGGGGGGAGGAGGGGAGCAGAGAAAGTGGGCAGGAAGAATCCTGCAAGGGAAGATTTGGTGTGCAGATCTGTTTCAGAAGAGGCACAGAGACCATGTCCTGGGGACTCTGATCACTAATCCAATTGGCATGAACCCTAGGGACACATTTGTCATAATTAAAATCTCAGAAAGTAAAGGAATTTAATAGAAGCCTCAGATCATCAGGAAATAATGGAATTATTTTTGGAGGCTGTACTAGAGCAGGCAACAGAAATGCTTTGGGGAGGATTCCATGTAGAATGCTCAGGGAACAGCTTTGTTTCCTTTAGGAAGAAAATTGTAGAATAGAGGACAGGTTTGAAGAGAGTAGGGGTTGGGATTGAGGCCTGGACTGTCTGAATCTCATGTGGGAAGTTCAGTTCAAGACCATTTTGGCCTTGAGCACTTACTGTGCCCCAGGCCCTGGGTTGGATGTCGGTGATGCAAAGTTTTGGTTGCTTGACAAACGTTCACTCTGTATCCACTAGATACCAGAGTTCATGGTCTAGAAAGTACCAAACATTGTACACCACAAAATGGTTGTTCATCTGTTACCTCATTTAATCCTCCAGTGCCCTTGTGGATGAGGTACTTTTATGACCCCAGTTTACACAGGCAAGGAAAGCAGAAGGTAAGCACCATATTCCTGTCTGTCTGAATGACTCCCAGAGCTGTGTGCTTCCTCAACACCCACCTGCCCAGCCTCCAGCTGCTCTTCATGTAGGGGTAGCAAGGTGCCACAGCTGGCAAGGGGAGGTCCACAGACATGTGCCAAGTGTGGGAAAGGAATGGCATGATGACAGAAGAGTGATGAACCTGGCAGTGGACAGGAAACAAAAACAAACAGAGAAACAGAGAAAGTTGCTATAGGGGGAACAAGGGGTAACAGGTAGAGATATGGGGCTGGGATGGAAGGCTGAACCTTTCCTTCTTCAGAAGAGATGACTTTATCAGATTCCTCAGAGGAGGATAATGTGGTGAAGGTGGAGTAGACCAGGGATGGGGAACTCCAAGAAACTGATGGAGAACAAAACACAAGAGAAAGGGCATAGCAGAACCAACAGAGATGGGCCCAGTTCCAGAAAGAAGAGGCAAAGGGAAGAGCAGAAGGAAGAATTTTCAACTAAGGGGAGGCAGCATGGGAGGGAAGAAAGACAAGGGTAGGGAAAGGAAGCCAGGAAGGACTAATTAAAATCACACCAATGGGGAAAAGCACATCTAAGAACAGGTAATACAAATAATATAAGGGCACAGAAAGTTCTAGACATTGCCCGTGGGGCTCTAGAAAAAAGAAACAGGATGTAATTTTAGTATCAGAAACAAGGCTGAATACAAAGAAGGGCATGTATTATGCATGAAAGGACATGGCTTTCAGGGTCTTCGCAGTGGTCAACAGGGGAGGACGCTCATCTCACATCATGTAGAAGATTTGAGGCCTGAGCTGGGACAAGTATGTAAAGAGAGGGGCTCAAAATTTACCCTCTATCCTTGGATGTGGATGCAATGCATGGCATTCTTTACTGCTATATAACTCAGTTGTTCTCATCCAGGGGTAATTTTGCCCCCCCAGGGGACAGATGGTCACGACTTGGAAGGAGGGTATGCTATTGGCATCCAGAGGGAAGAGACCAAGGATGCTGCTAAACATCCTACAAGGTGCAAGACAGCTCCCCACAACAAAGAACCATCTAGCCTAAAATGACAATAGTGATGAAGTTGAGAAACCCTAATTACGGTTCTCATCTCCATCTGAGGCCCCTATTGCCATGGATGGTGGTGGATAGGAAGGAGCATCTTAAAATCTCCTAATTAATGGGAGCAGTCTCATATACAAAATAATTTTGGGAACTTAGAGATCCTTGACTTTCAAGGCCCCTATCTCCCTGAGGACATAAAAAAATCTAATTTGATGGTTAGAGTGCAATACCTATCTGCCCTTCCTTGAAGCACTGAAACCCACTGACTTAGTAGCAGGGGGTGATATAGCATGTCCTGGGGCATTATGATTTAAGAAGATTGAACGATATATCAGCTGGATGTTTTAAAAATGTTCTACCTAATTTTATATATACATATATTTTCTTGGATGTGGGAATGAGAAAGATCAAAACTGGGAATGGTTAGGACCCCTAAACTGTAGATGAAAGGGAAAAGGTATCAAAGGTCATTTGACTGAAGGGTGATGGTGGGAGGTGACGTCAACTGTGTGAAGGGAAAAAAACAGATGACAATGTTGGAAGCATCAAAAACATGCCAAATATTTAGAATTGGCCTAGAAGAATCCTGAAATGAAAGCTACATACTAAAGTCCTCTGGGAAAAAAAGTTAAAAGAAAGAAGAAGGTCAGCAGAATCGCTAGGAAGGAAACATTGGAAGAGGAGATGCTGTGTAATCAAAAGGGAAAGAGTGACTTTTCTGATCATGCTCTTTTATAATAGCTGACATTAATTTCTCAAATGACAAAGCATTTGACTCAATTATACAGAAGAGGCATAAACTCCTCTTAGAACAGACCAAAAATTTAAATTATGGCAACTGCAAGGATCAAGGAATGTGAGGTTCTGCTGCCTTCTAAGATGTCAGGACCTGCCAAAAGAAGACAGAATTCTCAAGTTCTCAGAGACATGCCCTCAAAGTGGAACTCTATGAAACTACATCATGGGGGAAGTGACTTATCTAAAGAGATCTGCAGCATGGTGTGGTAAAGGAGGAGCATTTGACTCAGACGCAGGTTTAAATCTTGGCTCTATCATTTACTTAGCTGTAAAACCTTAGGCAAGGTGTTCACACTCCCTGAGCTTCAATATACACATCTAAAAAGTGGGGATAATAATAGTATTTAATATCTCTAAAGTGGCTAACATGTGGCAGGTACTCAATATGCAATACTTCTAGTTATTATTTGGTGTAACACCAATGTTTCTTAAAAATCAGATGACAGATGCTAGAAACTGGACATGGCTGGCATCACTGAAGGTGGATCACATCAAGATAGCCCCAGATATATACCCAAACCAGGTAAGAGTAGCAGTGGGGCTCATCCAAAGCGGACTAGGTAGGCCTGGGCTTGAGGTATCACAGAAAATGCTCACAGAAGGAGACAAAAAGGATATTTATTGTGGGGGAATGAAGAAAAAGCCATTTGATCCTCAATGAATGAAGACTTTCTCTTCAAGCCATACTGTGGTGGGGCATATCATAGGCACCCTGCAATGACATATGGGAACTTTGCAATGCCCTATGTGACATTCCCTCCCACTCCTCTCCAGCCACCTCAGCTTCCTCACTGTTCCCCAAACATCCAAGCTCAGGGCTCAATCACCTGCTGTTTTTTCCACCTGGCGCTATATTCCCAAAAATATCTGCCTGACTTGCACCGTCACCTCCTTCAGGTATTTACTCCAATACCACCTCCTTAGGACTTTTCTTCCAACATCACGTTCTCAGTGAAGCGTTCCCTGACCACCTGTTTAAAGTGACCCCCTAGCACTCCTCACACCCTTTCTTGGTTGCTTTATTTTCTCTGGGGCACTCTGCACCATTGAATATACCGCCCAATGTCTGTGTCCCAGAGATAGGATTTTGGGTTGTTTTGTTCACTGCTGATCCTCAGTGCCCAGAACCATACCTGGCATGTAGGAGATACTTGAACAATATTTTCTTGAAACAATGAATGATTTTATTCAATGTTAATACGACCACATGACTACCAGGATCAAAGATCTGAAAAGTTGGAATAAAGGGGGTGGGGAAGAGAAACGAGTGAAAAGCGAGAAGTGAGGCAAGGCCTCCCACAGAGACTCTTCCTCTATGTGGTGCCTGTAGCTCTGCTGGTAAGGTCTACAAAGCAGTGGAGATAAAAAAAGGAACAGTTGATTACAGTTGCATGAAACCAAGTCATGTAGTCTGGTCCAGGTTTGAGGTCACTGCAGTTACTGCAGTGACCACTGTGTGGTTTGAAGCTATATGGATCCCAGAAAAGTATGTTCTTAAATCTAATCCATTCCTGTGGGTGTGGACCCAAGTAGGGCTTTTTGATGAGGCTATTTTGGTTAAGGTGTGATCCACCTCAATCAGGATGGTTTTAATCCTATTACTGGAGTCCTTTATAAGGTGAGTGAAATTCAGAGAGAAAGCCACAGAGGGAGCAGCCAGAAGCTTAAGGTCAATAGAACCCAGAACAGAAGGGAGAGAGCAGGAGATGCCACCATGTGCCTTGCCATGTGACAAGCTAGGGACCAAGGATCTCCAGTAGCCAGCCACAGGATGCCACAGTCTTTGGGGAGAAAGCATCACCTTGATGATGCCTCGATTTGAACTTTCTTTTAGCCTCAAAACTGTAACCAAATAAATTTCTGTTCTTTAAGCTGAACTATTGCATTGGTATTTGCTTGAGCAGGCCAGGAAGCTAAAGCAGTCACTTTTACTTTGATTTATTCTCAAAGCAGCAGCTCAGCAGTCCCAAGGGTCAAATGAGATAAAGGATGCAGGTGAGGGCACAGCTTCCCAGGCTGTCCTTTCCCCCCTCAGAGCCATGCCCACACACAGGGAGATGTCCACCAGGTTGGAGGAGTTGAGAATTTGGGGTTTGCTGTCTTCTACACCCTCAGAATTCAACACCTTAGGGACAACATATACTATACATTTGTCATGGGTTGAGTTATGTCCTCCAAAAGATATGTTGGCACTCTAATGCCAACACCTGTGAACATGACCTTATTTGCAAATAGGGTCATTGCACACAGAATTGGTTAAATTAAGATGAGGTCAAACTAGATTCAGGTGAGCTCGAATCCAATATGACTGCTGTCCTTATAAGAGAGAAATTTGGTGACAGGCACAGAATCAGACAGATGGACGGATAGATAAACACTCTTCTAGTGTGTTTCTTGGTTTAGTAGAAAGCATGGCCATCTAAGAGAAAAACGAATTGAGTTTCATTCTGATGCTATCATCTACTATAATGCAGCTTTGGGCAAATAATTTAGCTTCTTCAAGCCTCAATGAACTCATTTGTAAAATGGGAAAACAATATCTGCCCAATCTATCTCATAAGATTGTGTCATGAGCAAATAATAAAATGTAATAAAAATGATTTATGTTTCATGAACTATGTATATCACTAGTACTGTTATTCCCTCATGATCATCTGTATTCTACCACAGAGTTTCTCACAGTGTGGGCTGGGGACCATTTGCATCTTAGTGGACCATGTAAAACTTCAGATTCTGGGTCCCTGCCATAGGCCTGCTGAACTTGATTCTTTGGTGTTGGCACTGCTGATCTGTGTTTTAACAAGGACACAAGTCATGCTCATGAGGACAAAGGTTTGGAAGTGTTATCTATTGTCTATTGAGTCTGTGAGCAGCCACTTCTAATCTGTATTTCTGTAGTGCAGTTATCCCTGCTGCCTTCTCTCTGTTCTTCTTCCTTTTATTCTTTCTTGTCATCTTTTGTGACCCTTCTGTTTTGCTCTTGTGGAGTTTCTATAGTCCTCATCAGCTAATGAGAAAGCTTTTGTCTACTACCATCATATTCTAAATGCTGAAGTAATAGGAGGCTGAGAAGCACTAGAACATTAATAGTCACCTGAGATGGTAACGATTTTAATCAGTAATTTGATAATTCAGCCTCGTAGTCTAAATTTCAGGCTGTGGATTGTGAAGTGGGGTCCATGTCTCTAACTCTGAGTGATTTCCCCAATTCTCTCCTGGACCAAACTGTCATCTTCTGTTGCAAATATAATCATAATTAAAGGGCTTTTGATGTGTTTTGTAGTTTTTAGAATACTAAAAATGGGGTTGACATATAAGGACTTTCCTTTGCTAAATTGTTCTGGCTCTATATAACTAGTCACTTGCCAGATATGGGATAGCAAAAAAGTTCAGCAATTTATCAGATCAAACAGTAAGTCATCTATGAGCCAAAGCTATTCAAGATTTGATTTGTTCACTGGCTTGATCAACTCCCCTGCCAAATTCTAAAAACTTCACTACACATCATATTTGGAGTATATGCATAAACGAGGTACACACTGATGGCTTAAGTGTGAAAAAATAAAATCCTGCTAACTATCTAGAAGCCTTATTGACTAGGTTGCTGAAATAGGTTGATGCCTAGATATTGGCAAAATCCTGGCCAATTAGCAACAGCAGACTATTCTTGTGTTGCGTCAAGGCTTAGTCACACCTATGGGAGGGCAAGTGACCTGCTTATCCTTCAGACCCTGGTTGGGGCATCTGCTGCCACCAGAAGCCTTTCCCAATCCACCACTGCATGTAAAGGCTGGTGTGATCCTCAACCTGGGCTGCATGATAGAGTCCATAGAGGAGTTTCTACAATCCCAAAACCCATGATACACTCCAGGCCAATTAAACCAGTATCCCTAAGGGTGAGAGCTGTGCATCAGCATTCTTTTTCGTAACAGCTTTAGTGAGACATAATTTGCATGCCATAAAATCTACCCATTAAAAGTGTACAATTCAATGGTTTTTAGAATAGTTGCAGTGTTCTGCAACTATTGTCACTAATGCCAAAATATTTTCTTCATCCCAAAAAGAAACCTCATACCCATTAGTAGTCATTCCCCTTTCCTATCCCCACCCCCACCCCCCAGCCCTTGGCAACCACTAATCTACTTTCTGCCTCTATGGATTTGCCTGTTCTGGATATTTCATAGGCATGGAATCATACATTACATTGTCTTTTGAGTCTGGATTCTTTCAGGCATCAGTATTTTTCAAAGCTCCCTGGATGACCCCAATGAAGCCAGTGATGAATACCAGAGATTTATATAACTTCTGATACAGCACTTCTTGCTCCATGTGTCCATTTTTGTTTACACATCTCTTAGTAAATTATGAGCAGGGTTGATGGCTTATTTTTGTCATACTCTAAACACCTAGTCCAGTGCCTGACCTATAGTGGTAATTCAAGAATTATTTGATCATAAAATGAATGTATAAATACATACCATGCTATTACAAAGCCTCCATTGAAGGAACAGTGTGACTATAAATTATATTCTTTGGAAAGGGACAAGTATTAAATTCTTACAGACTCTTATATGGTCTTATCCAAAGTCTACTATGTGTCAGGCACCATTCTAGAAACTGGGGATATGGTAGTAAAGAGAACAGAGAAATTTCACACCCTCATGGAGCTCAAAGTGTGCTGGGGCAATCAGTCAGATGATAAACAAGTAAACAACAAGATAATTTCAAATGGCAATATGTTAGAAGACAATAGAACTGCGTGATGGAAGGGACATGGTCGGGGGGCCTGGGAGCAGGAGGACCGCTTTAGATATCTGAGCAGAGAGGGGCCCCTCAGATTGATTCCATATGCAGAAACTGGCTCCAAATCCAACTGTTAGATGGAATGTACTGAAGTCCAGAGAAAACGGTTAATGGGAAATTAAAAAGTAATGAAGATAATTTAAAACAACAACAATGCTGTGTTCAAAACAGGAGCAATTGTGTGGAGAAAGAATATTGGCCTGAGAATCCGAGCCAGTTCTACTCCTAAGAATGCCACTGCCATGGATGGTAGAGAACTGACATACGATGTCCCATCTCAAGCCTAAATGGCCATGCCAAGGTCAACATTGGGGAAAACCTGCATTACCCCAGGATCCAGGGGAGGAGGCATCCAAATGATAGAGACTTGGCATGATTCCTGCACCTTATCCTAGAATCCTACTTGATGCCCATGAGACCATGGGTGAAATGTCCTTCTTCTCATTTTATCAGGGATCTTACACTACGGATTACACCCTCCTTTCTATTATCTCCAACTTCCCCTGGTCTGCTGGCTCTTTCCCATCAACATTTAAATGGACTCAGGTCTCTCCCAACTGAAAAAACTCTACCATGACCCCACAAACAATTTCCATATCCCTGGAATTTTCAGTATGAGAGAAAAGAAATACTGGTATAAGATTAATGATGTCAAGTAAAATCTTGTGGTCCTAAATCTGAATGTGAGAATAAAAAGTTCCTATTCTCCCAACTCAAGAAGGGAAAAGATTGCTTGCTCCTTAGTCATAGTTCAAGAAGTAAACCAGAACCCCTGAAATTGGTTTTAAACCTCTGATCTCAATGAAAGCAGTGTCAAAGTTCAAAGGTGAGGCTGGTTAGATTGGCATTGTCCTTGGTTTCCTCTTTATTATCCCATGAGTCAGTGGTGCTGAAAGCACAGCCGTCCTAAGTCTCCAAGTTCCCCTATGTAAAGGAGATCTTGATGTAATGCAGAACTCCCACACAGAGTGAGAAATAAATAAGTAATGGTCAAAAGGCCCTTTGTACTGAGTTGAGGAAACAGTCAAATATAAAAATCAAATTATTTGCAATACATCCCAGGGTTTAAAGACGACATATGCCACAATTTGTGTATTCTGTTTTTCTATTATATTCAATCCAGTCATTGTTTTCCTGTTCATTTCTTTGTTGGTCTAGTCTTTTTAAATGTAATTTTATTGAGATATATTCACAAACCATACAATCTATCCAAACTATACAATCAGTAGTTCACGGTATCATCACATACTTGTGCATTCATCATCATGATCAATTTTAGAACATTTGCATTACTTCAGAAAAAGAAGCAAAAAAAAAAAAAGAAAATCTCCAAACATCCCATACTCATTACCCCCCCCCCACTGCTTATTACCCCTAGTATTGCATTCTACTCAATTTTAAGACTTACAATAAAGGTAGGTTAATAAAGACAGTGTAGTGTTGTCAGAGATAGATATATGGATCAGCGGAACAGAATAAAACATCCAGAAGTAGATCCATACAAACATGAGCAACTGACTTTTTTTTTTTCGATATAGCTATACAAACATTATCAAAGATCAGGGCTACTAGATAACAGCTCAACAATTTCTGGTATTTCCTTCTAGCCATTCTAATACACTAGACACTAAAAATAAATATCTGTAATGAGTCAGTAGTCACAGTCATTTGTTAAATGACTAGCATTGTTAAATGCCAACTTTCTCTCAATCTTCAGGGATGTCTGGGCAATGATCATTCTCACTTCTTTGTGCTGGAAAGGGGTGTTGACCTTATTGGGTAGAGGAATGGAACTGGTTGATGTTCTTGGAGAGACTGGTACCTCTGGGTTTCAGGGCTTATCTGGTATAAGAACAATCTGGAGGCCTTAAGTTTCTGAAAAAATAAACTTACTAGGTAAAACATTTACAGAGCATTAGATACAGCCCAGGGTGTTCTTTAGGGTTTTCAAGAATGCTGTTGCTTGGGGCTCAGCATACTGTGGCAATTTGAAGTATCTGACTGAAGCTTGCATAAGAGTAACCTCCAGAATGACCTCTCAACTTTATTTGAAATCTCTTAGCCGCTGAAACTTTATTTTGTTTCATTTCTTTTCCTCCTTTTGATCAAGAAGTCATTGTCACTCCCACAATTCCAGGGCCAGGCTCATCCCTGGGAGTCATGTCCCATGTTGCCAGGGAGACTTACACCCCTGGGAGTCATGTCCCATGTAGGGGGGGATGGTTGTGAGTTTATTTGCAGAGCTGACTTAGAGACAGATTGGCCTAGTTCTTGAGATTTGTATAGTTGCTTCCTTGGCTCTAATCACAGGTCATTTACCTCAGGCACCAGTAATCAAAGAAGGAGATAGCACTTCTTGTGTGTGTCTGTGTGTGTGTGTGTGTGTGTGAGAGAGAGAGAGAGAGAGAGAGAGAGAGAGAGAGAGAGAGCGAGAGAGAGAGAGAGAGAGAGAGAGAGAGAGAGAGAGAGAGAGAGAGAGATTATTGACTGGAAGACACAACAACATTCGTTTTTTTGGTAATAATATGGGATATTAGAGTTCACAGCCAGAGAAACAAGGGAAAATGCTGGAACTTTGCAACATCTTGGATAAAAGCGGGGGTACCAGAGATGAAGAATTAGCCCCCGCTGAAAGAGTCAACTGTTCTTTCATTTCCTCAAGGACATTTTGGAACAATCCCAAGATACAAAGTATCCAAAGTGATTATGATACTAAAAAGAAAGAAAAACATTGTAACTGGGTGAGGCTAAATATTAAATTGTGCTCATTTTACTCAAATAGAAGGGCTATTAATAACTATAATTTGCTTGCTAGCCTTTATATTAAGTTCAACATTCCCTCTTAAAATGTGAAGGCTCCTTTCTTTGTTTTGTAAAAGCAAATCTTTTCTATATTGGCAGGAATATAACCTCCTGTAAGGAACATAATCTACCGTAATATACATATACATTTTCCCTCTGTGGGCCCAAACCTTAATTTATTAATATATCAAGTCATTAAAAACATGACTGATTGGCTTAAACAATTAAGAAAATACAGGAGGGAACAATTTTGCATTGATACAGAATGGGCTAGAAAATTCAGTAAGTAATTTCCATTTCCAAGCCAATGACATATTTACAAGTGACATTACCAACATTTGTAGTAATATATATACTATGACTAAATTAATTATGAATAGTTAAACCTTTATTTATAGTTATTGTCAACTCCACATTTCTTGGGAAAATCCTTAATCACCCACATTACCAACTGCCAAGCCGCCTGATTTCTGCACTGAAAGCCATTGTTCCCTAGTGAAAATGTGAAAGGGAAAATGTCAAGCAATCGAATCAGCATACCCTGATGATGCCTTCCTGCTCACGGCAAACAAAGCCTTTACCTTTCACAGCCACAAATCAGCTTCCCATTGGATGTAAAAGCTATTAGACACCATCTCAAAGCCAAAGGGAATGCTGCAAATTGGGCCAGGACTGTGATTTCCTCATCTCTGTGTCTCCAGGGTCTGGCACAGAGCCTGGCACAAGCAGGCACTCTTGAATGCTTATTGAATGGTGTCTAATGTTGTCACTGTCCCTCCCCAACATTCTTTTAATGACTACCTCTGCATTATGCATGACACTTCACAAAATATCTTCTGCCAAGTTCACAGAATTCTAACCTCGGTCTAGTACCTTCCCTTAGAGAGCAAAGCCATAACATATTCTGGGAACTTCTACCCAAGGATACCATTCAACTCTCAACTTGACACACAGAACACCTCTTGACACAATCACCTGGCCCAATCACCTAATTATTTTGGAATATAGAGGGCCACAGAGACAGAAAGTGTATCACAATGCAGGTTGCAACCTACAGGACCTATACTACACTGTTGTCTTTATATATTTAACAGAAAACATTAAACTATCCAAGAATACACTTATTCAAGAAAGCCACCATGACAGATTCCCATAAAACCACAATATTGTACTTTTGTCAATGGAGATGTGCAGCTCAGTATATATAATGTGATCTGATTGATTCAATACCCACTGTACCTTTAATGCTTTACGAGCTGAAAGGAACACTATAATAGGAACATAGCTTTAAAATCCCATATGTTAAATCATACAATTTAAAGATAACAGCACTGAACAGTTCTAAGTCTCTTCATCATTCTAATAATAGTGATATATTTTTAAAAGGCCTTGAAAGGATGTTGTAAATTTTGTTAGCCCGCCTCCCTAGGATGTCCAAAGAATAACAAAAATAAAAGCAACATTAATTTCCACTTGCCTGGCAAAAATACTTACTCATCTTCGTAGTGTTCATTTCTGTAGGGCAATTTCATCGTGTTTCAGTCTTTGGGTCTCAAAGCAATTCCCAAGGTTGCATATTTTCTTTCTCTGTCTCTTGATAGATGGCCTTCTGGGCTAGGTCAAAGCCAGCCCAATCCTTGGCCCAGCCATGATATTTTCAGTAGAGCACATGGGCAAAGTCTTTTATTTTTGTATTCCTCCTTGAACAATATCTCCTCTGTGCTAGAAGCTCGAGTTTCAAAAATGAAGCATATGAAGTCCCTGCCCTTGAGGGCCAACCCCTAACCTTATTCCTAATTTTCACCCTAACCTTGACCCACTTCGGTATACAAACCCATAAATTACAATGAGCTTTTTAAAAAACACAGCAAGTAGAAATAGCCATTATAATATGACTCATCAAATATCAGTCAAGAAGGTAATCTAAAAGTTTGGTCTAGAAAAGGTGTTGAAAACAGTGGAAAATACTGACTTCTAATAGTGTTACCCTCTATTTAATCTTCTCTCCAAAGCTCAGCATTTTAAAATTATCTTAATGCTTTTCCATAATCATCTGAATGTGTACATTTGGTATAATGTGGGAGTGAAAGGCATGGATTCTAGATCAGACTGCCTGGGTTAAAATCCCAGCTCCAAACTGAACTAGCAGCATGGGCATGGTTAAGAAACCTCCATTTCCTCATTGTAAAAATGATGTTAATAATACTTATACACCTCAGAGAATCATATGAGAATTAAGTGAGGTAATATGTGAAAAATATTTAGAGTGTTACTGGGCATGCAGTAAATGCTACAGAGAATTTTGTATTGACATCATTAAGGATATTGAACCCCTCTCTCCCCACCATTTTGATCTTTAGTTAACAATTGCCCTTTCTATTCATGGCATCATCCATCATTCCTGCACGCATTCCATAAACATTTGCCTCAGTGCTATGTCCTCATACTTTTGCTAGAAGCTAGAGTTGCAAAGATGAAGCATATGAGGATCCTGCCCTTGAAGGGAAACCTCTAACCCTGTCCCTAATCATTACCCTAACCTTGACTCACTTGGGTATGCCAACCTATAAATTACATAAGTGTAATGGGGCAAAGGCTAATATAGCTATGTGAATGACATTACTTGGTGGCCTTGGTTCCTAATCTCTGACACTCACTAGCTTTCTGTCTGTCCCTGTTTTTCTACAATCAACAGATACAAATTCAACAAAATGTCTTGAGTGCTGTTTTGTGACAGACACTGTTTTAAGCCTTGGGTTCCACCAGTGAGCAAAAGCAGACAAAAATTTCTGCCCATGGTTCTTAATCTTTAATGGGCAGAGAGGTTGAGTGGTGGAAGACAGAAAATGAGTTACTTATATAGTATGTTAGAAGATGGGGCTTGGGGTATGTGAGTTATGTCATAAATAGGGTGACAAAGGTAGGACCTCACTGAGAAGGTGAGATGTGAGCAGAGGTGAAGGAGCTGTAGGAAGCAGCCATGAAGATATCTGGGTGAAGAATTGTCTCAGTCTGCCAGAGCTGCTATTACAAACACCACACAATGGGTTGGCTTAAACACAGGAATTCATTGGCTCATGGTTTCAGAGGCTAGAAAGCGTACTCCCTCCCAGGGTTGGTAGCCTTGCAGTGTTGACTTGCCACAATTCCTGGGGTTCCTTGACTTGAATCACTGCCTCATGTCACAGGGCAATGTCCTCTTCTTTCTCGCTTCTGTGATTTCTAGGTCATCTTTTTGAGGCCTCCAGTAGTCTGGATTAAGACCCACCCTCATTCGGTTGGGCCACAATTTAACTAAAAAAATAACCTCTTCAAGAGGTCCTATTTACAATGGGCTCATACCCACAGGAATGCAGAATAATATTAGCGACATGTCTATATTGGAGTGCGTAACTCAACCTACCTCAAGAGTGGAAGTGTTTCAATCAGAGGGACCAGCCAACGCAAAGGCCCTGAGGTGGGAGCAAGCTTGGTGTGCTCCAGGTAAAAAGAAATGGGTTGTGTAGCTTGAGTGACAAGGATAGTCAAGGGAGAATAATAGGAGAGAAGGTCCGGGAGGGTGGCTGGATCATGTAAAGCCTCAGAGGCCACTGGGGCAAAGTTTGCTGAGTGCACTGGGAAGCCAAAGGTGGGTTACAAGCCAACGAGGGGCATCCTATGACTCTCATTTTTTCAGGATCCCTCTGGCTGCAATAGGAGGAATACAGTATAGAGAGGGAGAGGACAGGCACTGCGGGACAGGAGAGGAAGTTGTTGCAGCAATGTAGGCAAGAGACAATGGCAGCTCAGACCAGCCTGGTAAGAGTGAAGAGGGTGAAATGGACAGATTGTGGAATCTATTTTGAAGGTAGAGCCAACAGGACTTGCTGATGGCCTGGGCGCCAGTTGTGAGAGAAGGAAAGGTGTCAAAGATGACCCCAGGGATTATGGCCTGAGCAACTGGAAGAATGGAATTGCCAACTGTGAAGAGGAAGGATGGCGGTTAGAAAAGATGCAGATTTCAGTTTGGGAAGGCTAGTTTGAAATGTCTCCCAGCAATTTCACTGGGGATGCCATGTATGCAGTTGCATGCATGACTCTGGAGGCAAAAATCCTATCTCCAGGGTGGAGATATAGATTTGGGTGTCATCAGTGCACAGATGATATTTAAAGCCATGGGATCATCAAAGACTAAGGGCAGACAGAGAAGATTTTCAGCTCTGATCATTTCTCCCACATGTGTTAGCAAGGGAAAGAAACTACATTCCTATTTCAAATCTATGCACACATCTAGCAATAAGTTAGGTATACAATGCAAAAAGCAGAAAGCTGGTCACAGGGCCTTGACTCTGCCTAAGTTACCATGAGTCCAAGAGCAAGTCCCTTCAACTTTCTGGGTCTCGAGTTCTCTATTGTTAAAAACAGGCATAGTAACACCTGCCCTGCCTACCTCACAAACTGGCAGAAGGCTTTTCTGAGACTGTGGATGGTAATAAGCTTTTCTTATAAACTGACAAGCACATTGCCCAGCACTATGGAAAATCCTTACCCAAGTTGCCCAGGCTGGAGAGCAAGCGCCCAGCTTTACCTGTGGGGCTCTGTCCTCGGGCCACTTGAGGCAGCGCACCTCCCCCCCACAAAAGCTGGTCCCTTAGTGTCCCTGCCAGGTCTCAGGAGAACCAAGGGACTCAGAGCACAAGGGACTCTGAGCATGCCCAAGGACTCCTGTGTGGTTAGTTGAGGAGACTGCTCAGCCCTCTGTTCTCATCTGCCACTTCTTACCCTCCCATTGTCAAGAGGCAGCACTCAAGGCAGGGTGGGAAGCTGATACACCCCCAAACCAGAGGACCTGCCCTGGGGCAAACGAGGGCCAGTGTGAGTGAAGATGAAGGAAGTGCTATTTTCCTCATTTACCAATGAGAACACCAAGGCTCAAAGAGCTTAAAGGGACTTGCTTGTGGTCACAGGCAGTTAAGTGGCAAAGCCTTAAGTTTCGCTTGCTGTCGTGTAGATAAGGGCTTCCAGTTTTGGCTCAGAGAGCACCCTATGCCCTTGCATTTAGGAACAGCCGGCTGTGTATCTCTGATGGAAAACCTGCACAGATCTGCAGGACTCTTATTTACTGGTGATCCATAGTGCAGCTTTATGATCTTAGAAAAAAAACATTGTTAGGTCTGTGCTCCAGAGTTTCATCTTATCTTCTGGTTGTTTGGTGGGGAACAGATTGGAGTGGGGGCAGGGGCAGCATGGCTACCCAACCCCCAGAACGTAGCTTCGGTGACAGGACGTTGCCTATCTCTCGACCAGAGACCAACAGAAATAACTGCCTTCAGGGCCGAGATGTCCTACCGAGATTTCAGATGAAAGTGCAGGCCAGGAAGTGGCTTCTGAAGCAATAGACAGTCTACAAAGACAGCTTGCAGCCTTTCCTGTGTGTGTGTGTGTGTGCATGCGTGTGCACAAGTGTGAACGCATGTTCAAGAGAGCAGGGAAGGGGTGGAAGGGTAATATAATTGAGTTAAATGATCCAATTAGTAGATTTGTTCTACCTAGAAGTAAGAGACCTTTTCCCTGTTTAATTGGCCCCAGTCTTTCAAACTTGATATGATCTTAAGAATTACACTAACTACTTATCCTTTTGGCTGCTAAGTTGAATTTTCCCAGATGCAGTGAGTGCACTGTAGCATCCTTAAAAAGTTGCAGCAAATTCCATGAGCAAATGATCCACTGTGTACAATATTATAGCATCAGGCTTGAAAAGCAATATAAACTATACTTTGCTTTTTTTCTCTCTCTCTTTCTTTCTTTACTTTAATGACATTTCAGAGAGGCTAGACACCCCACACAGCCAAGTGCATGAGATGCCCTCCGGCATAAACTGCTCAGCAGTGTCTAGAGGGGGATTGGCCTGTTTCCTTTTCATACAAGTAGCTGATTAAATAACCTGAACTAGAGGAAAAGAAACACCAATGAGTGTCTCGAAAAGCCTTGGGAAAAAAAAAAAAAAAAGATGATCGCTCAGCTGAGGACAGACTCCTTTTCTCTTTTGCCAGGGGAGGTATCTGATGAAACTGTACTCAATTTCCCCACCTCAGACCTTGTACTCATAATGCTATTTTGCAGCCCTCCAACTTAAAAGCTGGTCAAAAAATCCATGGAATGGCACAGCATTTTTAAAAAAAAATGTTTAATAAAGATAGATAAAATAATTTCCATACAGAGTTGAAATTGGTTTTAATTTTGTCTTTAATTGTGCTCTTTATGATTTGAGGAAGAAGGATAGCATTGAAGCATTAGAGACCTGGGCTCCAACCATGATTTTGCCCTTTATTTCCAGTGTGACCTTGAGCAAGTGCCTTAACCTCTCTGAGTCTTGGTTTCCTTCTCTGAAAATAGCAGTGACCTACTTGACTGAGTTGGGGTGACGATTCAGTGAGGTCACACTGCACGAGGCCATTAGCAGAGATCCTGGAACAGTGAGTGGTACCTGTTGTTATATCCTTATTGCCGATTCTTTGGACAGAGTTCAACCCAGTAACCCTGTAGGTATACAAATGCTTAATTATGTAGCAAACTATGGTAAAGCAAATATTTCCAGCTTTCTGACTCATGTCTTTGTTCCATTCCTACCACCCTCCCATCCCACCTATTATTCTTCATACAGAAGCCAGAATAATAATGTCAAAAATTTTCTGCTTAAAACCCCGCTTTCCTTTTATCTCACAAAAGTAAAAGCTCATGTCTTTAGAAGGCCCTCCCATGCTTGGACCCCTATGGCTTCTTCAACCTCACCTCCTACTGTTCTCCTCTCCCTCACTCCTATGCTCATCTCTGGGCTGTTTGCCAAACCAGCTAGGCAGGGCCCTGCCCCAGGGCCTTTGCACTTGCTCTTCCCTCTGCCTGGAATGATCTTACCCCAAATATCCACATGGCTGCTCACTTGTTTCCTTGAGGGCTTTATTTAAACATGATCTGTCATCCATGAGGCCTTCTCTGGCTGTCCTACAGAAAGCAGCACCTCCTACCACTGGCTTTCCCTATCCTCCTGCCTGGATTTATTTGTTTCCATTGTAGCTTATCACTTGACACACTATCCCATTTTCTTAATTATTCATTTCTTGCCTCTTCCTCCACCAAAATGTCAACTTCCCAAGGACAGGTACTTCTGTCTGATTTTGTTCATTGTTCTATCTTGAGTGCCTGGCTCATAGTATGGAACAGTTAGAAATAAACCAAAGAATTCACCCACACTACCTTTCAGAAAAAGACAAAATAATAATTAACAGCATGAAACTGGTGTCTCAGAAATGAATCTGATAACACTAAAAGCAAGGAACTGACAAAACGGGCAACTTGGTGCAAATTTATTTATTGTTCACTCAAATGACGTAGATGCAGTTAGAGGTTCTCAAGGAGAAGAGTCTTCTCAGTGTGAACATGTCTCCATAGAGAGGCAGTAGGGTCCAGGAACCAGTGGCCTTGGCATCACTTGGTAGCTCCTGAAAAGTGCAGAATCTCAGGCCCTTCCCCAAACCTACAGACTTAAGATCTGCATTTTAACAGGACCCTGGGTGGGCTGGCTGCACATGGAAAGAGGAGAAACCCTGGAGGAGAGGGCAGTGTTTCATAGCTTACACTTGGGATCAGAATCTCACTGTGAGATTTTGGACAAGTCATACAAACATCCTGAGCCTCAGTTTCCTTGTATGTAGAATGGGACTATAATAGGACCCAAGTCATAGGCAAACAACAAGAATGATAATGACAGCAAAGATAACAATAGCTTACATTTATTGTGTATGTGCCTGACAGTATTCGAAGCACTTTAAAATATTAACTCATTTATCTCTCACCATAAATCTAGGAGGTCTGTGCTATTATTATTTCCAATTTGTAGATGAGGATTGGGATGCTCAGATAGGTTGAGTGACTTAGCCAAAGTCACTTGGTGAGGAATGGGCAGGTCCAGGATTGGTTGACCTAAGGTAACGCAGTGGCCGGCTCATGGGAAGTGCTTGGTAACCAGTGGCTGCCATTTACAGTGTTTGTGTTCTTGTTCAGTTCAACGACATATAGGCATCTCCTTCCCCTTTGTGCCCCAAAACCAACTACTGGTGCATGAGATCAGGCATCTCCCTTAGGTGGCCCTTCTCTAGAAAGCCTTCTTCTCTCTGCTCCATCTGTATTGGGGCAGCTTGTCTCTTTTTCTGCTGTTCTCTCCATTGGATGCCTTCTCTAACCTCAGGCTCATGAACCTGTCAGAGCACCCTTACTTCCTACCTTCTTCTTAAATTTTTCCTTCCTTCAGTGGCAAGTGAAGTCTGGGGTGCCTCCTGGAATGAGGTGAATGAGAAAGCCAACAGCAGTGCATGTCTGCCAGTGCCATTGGTATGACCATGTTAGATCATGCCATGTGGTTTTGTGAGTGTGTGCAAGTATGTGAATGACTGGGTATGTGCAAGTGTGTGTGCGTGAATGCATGTGACTGTGTATCTGTGTGTGTGAGGGCATTGAAAATATGATTCAATTGATACTTGATATTGCAGGAATAAGAGTACCATATAGCATGAGGTGAACAGGACATATACATAGATGGGCACACAGATACACACACACACACACACACACACACACACACACACATCTAAATAAGGCAATCCTTGACTTGCCTAATCCTGGTGCTTGTTGTAAGGCAGGGTCAGAAAGCTGCTTCTGTAAAGGGCCAGATAATAAATATTTTTGGTCCTGCAGGCCATATGGTCTCTGTTGCAACTACTCATCTCTGTGGTTGGGGTGGGAAAGCACCCGGAAACAATATGTAAACAAATGAACATGGCTCTGTTCCAGTAAAACTTTATTTACAAAAAGAGGCAGTGGGCTGGATTTGGCTGATGGGCTGTAACTTGCTGACCCCTCTTAAAAGGATTAAAGAGTATATGTTCAATGGCACACCATGTATCCATTAAAAAGAATAAGACAGCACTATATGTATGGGGAGGAAAAGGCAGCCATGACATACTGAGATTAGTGGAAAGAAGCAAGTGCAGAACTCTTTGCCTTGGGTGATCCCTTTTAAAAAACAAATTATACATGTGTGGACACAGTGATGTGGGATTATGGGAGACATCCACTGCCTTTATTGTGTGTTTCCATAGTTTTGATGATTTTTTAAAGGAACAAGCTCATGTGTGTGTTCAGAAAAACAATACAGTTATTTAAATCATTTTTGTGGATTTAAGAAAAGTAAAGCCTTCTGTAAGAGTTATTAAAATTATTACTATTACTATATACTTTGAAGACAGCTAGTATTCTGTGGTTGTAAGCCATTTCACTATCACTTGATGCTAAGCTTTGTGAAGACAGGGACTGCATGTTCCCTCCTTGTATTCTCACCACATGCACACACACATGCACACACATACACCACACAGTAAGGTGGCCCAGAAAATTGTACACAGTGTAGATTTATTCTCAGTGCTTAAAAGATCTCTGGATTAGTGCTGAGCAGTGGCGTTTAAGCCCCATGCCATAGGGTGTTTATTAGAAATGTCAGATTTTATTTCAAAGGTACTTGCTGTTGGACCAGTTATAATTGTGTCACACCTTATTTAAAATATAAACAACCTTTCAGCAAGTTAGCATTAAAAATACATATGGGGTAGAAATATAGACAAGACACAAATGAGTCATTTGTTCTTAAGGCCAGGGTGGTCTGTGCTTGTTCACTTTCACCAACCCACTGGGAATGATCGACCCTCTCCCTAGTCCTCTCAGTAACTCATTTTGAAAACTGACCCAGGATTTGAAGGCCTCTTGCCTCAGGGAGACTTTTTAATTTCCACATTCTGTATGTTCTCCTCAGGCACGTGGACATACTCAGCAGCAATGCCATGTCCCAAGCATGCTTCCATAAGAGATATGCTGATGATTTTCCTAGCCCATGATACATTTAGGTTCAGTGAGAAGAGCACTGAACTCAGAGTCAAGAGATCTTGATTTTAGTCCTGTCTCTGCCACTTGGCTGTACCACCTTGAGCAAGTTTATATCCTCTCTTTAGTTTACAATGTCATAACCATCTACTGTCTTATGATGCTGGGCAAAGTATCTACCCTCCCTGTGCCTCAGTTTCCCTGTCTATGGAAGGGGGATAATGATAGCCCTTTCCTCATAATGGTGTTGAGCAGATTGAATGTGCCAGAACATAGTGAGTGTTCAATGAATATAAGCCATTGTTATCTTATGATTGCTTTTTCTATAGACCCTTTCAGTTCCCAAGAGCTTTGGTGATTGTTTTAGTTTCCTAGTTGCTAAATGAAATACCATCCAATGGGTTGGCTTCAACTATGGGAATTTAGTGGTTCATATTTTTGAGGCTAGGAGAAGCCCCAAATCAAGTCATCATCAAGGCAATGCTTTCTCCCAGGAGACTAGTGTTCTGAGGCTGGCTGCTGGTGATCCTTGGCCTTTGGCTTTTCTGTCACGTGGCAAGGCACATGGCAGATTCCTGGCTTCTCTGGGTTCCATTGACTTCTGGCTCCTTCTTGTGGCTCTCTCTGTGTGTCTGAATTCATTCTGTTTATAAAGGCCTCCAATAATAGGATTAAGACCCATTTGATTGAGTTGAGCCACACCTTCACTGAAGTAACCTCATCAAAAGGTTCACACCCACAGGAATGGATTAAGATTATGAACATGATTTTAGGAGGTCCATAGCTCCAAACCATCACAGTGTTCATGATCTCACTTATCCTTACAATCCCCTCTTAGGGGCTGGCACTATTATCGCCATCCCTATAGCCAAAGGAGGAGACCAATGGTGAGGGTACTTCATTGACTGGCTCAAGGCCACACAGCAAACATGCAAGCCTAGAGACAATAACATGGGCTTTTCCCTCATGCTCTTCCTGCTCTTTGAATTCTATCCATGGATGTTTCCTGGGTCTCTTCTCTGCACTGGAGATTGGGAATCAGGCCCAGACCTTGCCCTGGAGGAAATCAAAGTTAAGCTGGAGAGAGAAAGTTCTATAGATACAACTAACTACCACACAGTGAGATGAGTAATATCTCAGAAGATGTGTTCAAGATCCCATGGAAGCCCAGATGGGGAGCAGAGTTGGCATAGAATAAATTAAAGGCCCTACCCACATGTGCCAGTCTCTGATGCTGGAAATGAAAATATTTGCAATTAAAAATATACATATACATATACATACACATATACATATATATATTCACAAATATCTCTACAGGGAAGAAAAAAATCAAAAGAAAATTTAGCTTCTGGAAAGTATTCCTTCCCACTTTATATGCAGGCTATACTACTTTCCCATCACCGTGTGCCCCAAAATGAAAGAAACTTAAATCTATGTGTTTATGACATATGTCCTACATCATTGGAAGATCCCAGGGTAAAGGATGGGAGTAAGTGCCAGGAGACAGATGTCCTACGGGTTTTCCAGAATAGGCAGCCCCTGCTTTATGGTGGAAAGAAAGAGCAGTGTGTGTCAGGAGACTTCAATTTCATTTGTGGCTCTGTCAACCAGCTCAACACATGACCATATGCAAGTCATTTCGCTTCTCTGGGCCTCAGTGGCTCCATATGTCAAATAAAACCCTTAAATTGGTTGGTGTTCAAGGGCTTTTTCAGCACTAATGTTATAAGATACCATGATACCCAAGAATCCCTCAAATATCTATTGAATAATGGACTTTTATCTAAAACATCATAGGTAATTTGCATTTTAAGAATATTCTTGGGAATATAAAGGAGTTGGAGCAGGGCCCATTAGGCAATGGGACATTTTCCCATATTCTTTTCATGGGGTTCCTTACTCTTTGGCTTCTTCTATGTACTGTGGGTCAAAATAAGGATGTTAGTTACTTTTGTCCCCAAACAATGTCATGTGCAATAAATTGACACTTTTGATTGACCGTATAAAAGCACCTACTTGTTAAAACTCAAATGCCACTGTCCTTATGGCTCAATTGAGCATATATTTGTGTACTTACTCACACACAGGCACCAATCACTTCTCTTCTTTTTCCCTTCTTCCCTCCCTTCCATTCTCCCTTCTCACTAACTCCATGTCCATCCACATTTAAGAAGTAATTTGGCCTCCCTGTTAAATGCCACTGCCACTCTTAAGCAACATGTGCTATGATTAATAAAATAATAATGAGCCAAGTCCATGGTTATATATTATAGTGTTAATATGTTTAACTTTATACAGATTGAAAACTCCTACAAGACACCCAAACCATCCAACGAACCCATAATCAAATGTTAAAGGTAATTCTCAAACTGATAAAAAAATATTCATAATACATAAAGTAATTGCTGTCTTTAACATATAAATCACTCATACAAATCTATAATCCCTCCAGCCTTGTTGCTCCTCCCAGGGAATTACTCAGCTGCACTCCTTGGTCTACACCAGCCAGACCAAGCATCTCTTGCCAGTAAAACTATTTGGTTCCAAGAGTCCCCATGGTCACTAGGGCCAGATCCCTGCAGCACAGTTGTTCTCAGGTCAGTTTCTCTCCCTGCCCTGGGTCTAGGCCCCGGCTGGGTAGGCAGAGGGGAAGCCGTGTGAAGAACAACTCTATCCATGCATGCCATCTGCTTCCTCTTCCCTCTCATCAGCCTCTGGAGGCTTCCCCAGCATGGCTCTTGTTGCTGGTGCCAACAATGAAACACCCTTTCTCCATATTCTTCAGACCAGGAGAGGGAGCCTAAGAACTGCTTACTAAAAGCACATTTTCTTGCCCTGCTTTCCTCTTCCTGCTACTCTTCCATTCTCCTTTGGTTCTCTTTTTCCCTTTCACTTTCCTATGATTTTGGCAATCTGAAATTTTCAGGACAGTCCTTTTTCCAGGTTTGCCCCATTAGCAGCACCATCGTCATCGCTCATATTTAGTGAGCAACTTGTGTGCCCAGCACTGTGCTAAGCCTTTACCTTCACAGGCTTGCATATTCCTCACCAAATCCCTATGAGGAGAGGTACAAATAGGATTCCTGTACTACAGATGAAGTAACTGAGACAGAGTTTATATAACTTGCCCAAGGTCACATAGCTAATAAGCGACAGAACCAGGATTCAGAACCAGATCTGTCTAGGCACCAAAGCCCATGAACTTAACCTCAATTACTATCAAACCACGTGACCTGGGAAATATGGGCCCCAGTATCCTGGTTTAGATTTATCAGTCAGCTTCCTGGGCATGTTCAGTCACACCAGAGAAGTTTGCCAAGCAGAATCCAGAATGACTAGCAGTAACCTTGATGAGAGCCATGTGAAACCTATAAAAAGAGAGCTATAAAACTTGACTGAGAGATATGTAAAAAAGACTTGAATATGTAGGGAGACTTACAGTGTTCCTGAATTAGAAGACTGAATGTGGTAAAGAGAAAGCAATTCTCCCTTAAATCATTTATAATTTTAATGAAATCCCAATCAAAATCCTAAGATGATTCTTTGGAGAAAATAGTCCTAAGATTCAGTTGGAAAAAGAAATGTAAGATCATTTCAAAGTATAGAAAACTTTGAAAAAGAAGAGCAATGAAAAGGAATTATATCTATAAGTAACATGTATTTCATTTATACTTCACTGCATTTGAAATACATGTTATAAATCTACAATTATTAAAGCACTAGGGTACTGGCACAAACATAGACATAATTATAATGAAATCATATAAATCCCCAGTGCTGATGCTACTATATATGTGAAACTAATATATGATGAGAAGGCATCTCTAATCAAGGGTAAAGGAAAGGGTTATTGATAAATGATGTTGGGATAAATGGCTAACTATCTATGGAAAAATAAATTAAATCCTTATCACACCATGAAGTAAATTCTAGATGGGTTATTCAGTTAAATATTTTAAAAGACCAAACCATAAAACTAGAAGAAAACAGAAATAAATATTTATCACATCTCTAATGGAAATAGCAATTTCTAAATTTAAAAATAATGGGAGAAATAATTTATAGTGTTAGTATGTTAACTTTATACAGATTGAAAACTCCTACAAAACACCCAAACCATCCAACGAACGCATAATCAAATGTTAAAGGTAATTTTCAAGCTGATAAAAAATATTCATAACACATAAAATAATCGCTATCTTTAACATATAAATCACTCATACAAATCTATAAGAAAAATACCAATACTCCAACAAACAATTGGGGAAGATACCTTCAACAAACATTCATTGGAGACTATATTTCAAGAAATCTGCTAGGCAGTAGGGAATATGAAGTTTATAGGAAATGGTTTGCCTCTTGAAGTGCTTGAAATCTATAGGGAGACAAACATGAAAAAAAAGGCAGCACAACCAAATGTAGTTGTTATGATACAAGTTTGAATGAGGTATATGTGGAAAACAAGGGAGGTACTGGTCAATTTTACCAAGACTGGGGAAATTAAGTTTCATAGGAGAAATGAATCTTGATCTAGTTTTGAAAGATGAGTATATGTTCCCGGCTGGACACAATATGGGATGTGAGGGTATCCCAGAAACAAGAGGGAAACTCAAGCAGACACAGAGATACAATGCATGCACACAGGTGTGTGTGTGTGTGTGTGTGTGTGTGTGCGTGTGTACATGAGATGTTGGGTGGGGGCAAGCCTTTCAGCAGGAGCCACTGAAGTTATACTTATGGGCCACAACACTATAGACCTTAGTCTTTATCTTCTAGGCAATAGATAATCCAAGATTTGCAAGCAAGCAATACTATGAACAAATATGCATTTCATATACATTTAAAAAAGGAAATCACTCTGGCTGCAGGAGAAAGGATAAGTTGAAAGGCAGCAAGACTGGAAGACCCAAGTCTAGTAGGGAGGCTGTGTCAGCAATCTAAGCCAGAAATGGTAAGACTTTGATTTAAGGCAATAATATTGGGGAAGGAGACAGGCAAAATTTAAAAGATGCTAAGAACAATTATAGACAATCCATAAAAGAAGATATCCATAAGAGTAATATGGAAAATATGTAAAGTCTTGTCAGTAATCAAAGAAATGCAAACTAAAATTCAAAAAGATATTTTCAGCCTATCATTTTAGCAAAATTTTTTAAACATGATAATATAAAATACCGGCAAGGTTGAGGTTAAACATACTTTTATACACTTTTTTTAATTAGAGAAGTTGCCAGTTTAGAGAAAATTCATCCAGAAAATACAGACCTCCCATATGCTCTCTCACACACATAGTACTCCCCTCCTGATCACCAACACTTTGCACCAGGGTGGCACTCCTTTACAACTGATGAAACAGTATTACTATAAGTATACCGTTAACTCAAGTCCATATCTTACATTAAGGTTCACTGTTTGTGTTGTACAGTTCCATGTTTTCTTTTTAATTTTCATCCTAGTAATATATACCCAATCAAAAATTTCCCCTTTCAACTGTGTATTCAATTGTGTATTTGATTCAAATACACAATTCAGTGGTGTCAGTCATTTTCACAATGTTGTGCTACCATCACCACCATCCATTACCAAAACTTTTCATCACCCCAAACAGAAACTCTGTAACAATTAAACATTAAATCCCCATTCCCTACCCCTACCCTGGCCCCTGTTAGCCCATGTTCTAGTTTCTGAGTCTATGAATCAGCTTATTCTAATTATTTCACATCAGTGAGATCATACAATAGTTCTCCCTTTGTGCTTGGCTTATTTCACTAAACATACTGTCTTCAAGATTCATCCATGTTGTCACATGTATGAGGACTTCATTCCTTTTTATAGCTGAATAATATTCCATCATAAGTATATACCACATTTTGTTTATCCATTCATCAGTTGATGGACACTTGGGTTGCTTCCATCTTTTAGCAATTGTGAATAATGCTGACAGGAACTTTGGCATGTAAATATCTGTTCAAGTCTCTGCTTTCAATTCTTTTGGGTATATACCTAGTCGTGGGATTGCCAGGTCATATGGTAATTCTAAACTTTCTGAGGAACCACCAAACTGTTTTCCACAGTGAATGCACCATTTTACATTCACACTAACATTGAACAAGTGTTTCCTATTTCTCTACATACTCTCTGAAACTTATTTTCTGTTCTTTTTAAATAGTAGCCTCTCTAGTGGGTGCGAAATTATACCTCATGATGGTTTTGATTTGCAATTCCCAAATGACTAATGATGTTGAGCATCTATTCATGTGCTTATTGGACATTTGTATATCTTCTTTGGAGAAATGTCTATTCAAGTCTTTTGCCCATTTTTAAAATTGGGTTGTTTTGCTTTTGTTGTTGAGTTGCAGGATTTCTTTATATATTCTGCATATTAAACCTTTATTAGATAAGTGGTTTCCAAATATTTTTCCATTTTGTGGGTTATCTTTTTACTTTCATGATGAAGTCCTTTGATGCACAAAAGTTTTCAATTTTGATGAAACCCCATTTATCTATTTTTTTTTCTGTGGTTGCTTTTGCTTTCAATGTAAAGTCTAAGACACCACTGCCTAATACATTGTCCTGAAGATGCTTCCCTATGTTTTCTTATAGTTTTATGTTTTGGTCATTGGTCCATTTTGAGTTCATTTTTGTATATGGTGTAAGGTAGAGGTCCACCTTCCTTTTTTTCTTATGAATATCCAGTTTTCTTACACAATTTGTTGAAGGGATTATTCTTGCCCCATTGAGTGGACTGTATACAATGTTTTAATAACAAACAAAGTGTCAAATAAAATGAAAGTGGTTATGTTAATTATGGTAAATCCACTTGGAATATTTTGCAACTATTATAAAGATATTTCTAAAAAATTTGTAATGAAGTGGGTAGATGCTTATGACATAAGGCTCTACATTCATGCATTCAGTCAACAAACACTGAGCACCTACTATGCATCAGGCACTGGGAAGAGGCTGGTGATACAATGGTGAAAAATATATAATTGGTTCTCATCCTCATGACATTTATTCCCTAGCAGAGGAAACAGATGATGGACAACAAGATAAATAATACTTTTTAAGCAAAATAATAAAATATGTTGAGAAGTGTTATGAAAGCAGATACCAAAGTGTCACGATTGAGAATAAAAGGTAGGATGGGGTGAACATACCAAAATAAAGTGGCCAGGGAAGATATCTTTGAGGTGACATTTTAACAGAGAGGTACAGGATGTAAAGGAGCTAGTCATGTGAAGACCAGGAGAAATGGCAATCAAGGCAAAGGAAAAAGGATATGCAAAGGCCTTGAGAAGGAAAAATGCAGGGCATGTTTGATGAACTGAAAGAAGAGCAGTTGGACTGGGGAGTGGTGAGAGACAGATGGGAATGGCAGGGATGAGAGTGGAGAGGTGGGCAGAGGACAGACCAGGCAAGGCCTTATAGGCCATGGCAGGAAATACTAGTTTACCCTCAGTGCAATGGGAGGCTATTTACAATTATATTTTTGAATAGGAAATACATCCATGTGGTTCAAAAGTCAAAACAACTTTGAAAAGTTACCATGACAAGTTTTACTCTCACTCCTGTATCAATCTACTGCATATCTATCTTCCCCTTCCCAACCACAGACAGGTAACCACTTTCATAAGTTTCTTATGAATCCTTTCCAAACTTCGTATGCAAATGCCAATATGTATTCTTTTAGTCTCCCTTTCTTATGCTAGATATTACATTCTACACATTGATTTTTTTCACTTAATCACATCATAGAGATCTTTCCATTTTAGTGCATTGGCCTCCTGCTTCATTCATTTGTACAGTTGTATAGGATTCATTTAACCAGTCAATGGGTAGTTATATAAGGATTTTTATTGCATGTTACTATTCATCTTTTAAAAAGATGATTATGGCGGCTGTGCAGAGAATGGGTTGGAGGAGGAGAAGAGTTAAGGGGCTATTGCTGCAACCAGGTAAAAAAAAGGGTGTTGGCTAAGCCCAATAAATAGTAATGGAGATGGAAAGAAGGGGATGAATTCAAGACAGTGTGAGGCAGAATAGACAGGACTCTAGTTGATTGGATGTCAGAGGTCAGGGAAAGGGAGGCATCAAGAGGGACTCCTTAGATTTTGAATTGAGGAGTGGTGCCATTTGCTGAAATGGGCAAGACTGGAGAAGGAAGGTTTTGGAAGGGGAACTGAAGAGCTCTGTGCACACCTGTTGGGTTTGAGATGCCTGTGAAACATTCAGGGAAGATGAAAGTAAGCAGCTGGATTTATGAACCTGGATCTTAAAGAAGAGGTTTGTGCTAGAGATAAAAATTCAGGACACATCTGCATCTAAATAGTATTTAAAGCCATGGCAATGGATGAAATCACCTAGCACATCAATGTAAAGTAAAGAGAGAAGAGGGACCAGTCCTTCACTCTGCAGAATTCCAACCTTTGGTGTTCAGATAAAGGAGGCTATGTTGAAAAAGAACCCTGGGAACAAGAGGAAAGTGAATCAGAGGAAACCTAGGAGAGTGTGGTGACAGAGAAACCAAGGGAAGTGAGTATTTCAAGAAGGAGAAAGTGGTTGACTATATGTGGGCTGATGCTGATAGGTCAGAAAAGACAAGAACAAAGAATGTTACCTTAAAAAATCAGAGTAGAAAATTGTAAAAAACCGTAGGTATGTGTGTGTTTATATACTGTATAGAACACCTGAACACATATATACATGTATTTCTACAAGCATATGTGTGCACACATATACATACACACATATGCGTGTGTATATATATATATATAACTATGCACAGAAATTCATTATTCATAGAAAATAACTGAAAGGAAATATGCTAAAACACTATCAATAATCAACTTTCAGAGGTCAGATTTTGTGATTTCTTGCTTTATCTCATTTTTCTAAAAATTCCCAGTTTCCTACAATGAATATTTATTAGTTTTATCATGAAAAAACTGAATTAAAAAATAAGAGATCTCTTTGCTGGCCTGGATGTGGCCCTCATTTGGGAATAGAGATGTAGTATGACTAAGGACCTGCTAGAAGACTCTGGAAATTGCTTCTGTTTGGGAAATGAAACTTGCACCTTCAGGGAGGAAGGTTTGAACTTAATCAAGATTCACACTGCTGTGGCTCTTATCTTGAAATTGAAGCAGCCTAGGACAAATTCTCTTCACTGCAAGCAAGATAAATTAGAGAGTTCTACTGGAGCTGCCGCCTATTAGGAGTTGCCTTTACAATTTGCATCACGCTAACTCCTTGTCCATTGTGGCCTTCAGTGACTTGGTGCAACACCAAATCCCCACAATGTCATCCTGAAGGCAACAGCTGGCTCTCCTCACACTACTTTCCCAGACACCATGGTGGTCACTGCCTCGACCAATCCAAGACAGCACTCCCCTGAGCACACCGGAAACTCCATCACTAGCCATCTCTCCAGACAGCCATAATGCTGCATTTAGCTGGCACCACACCAAGGTGGAGAATTTCTTGTCAAGCGCCGACTTTAATTTCCCAGAGTAGTGATCACTGAACTTGATCAGTGCCTGGCTGACTTTGGCGGGACAAAGGATCCTACAAAACTCCACCCAGAGCTCTGCCATTGCCAAAACTCCACATACTACAGGAATCAATGGGAGGACCAGTATGGCTGATGGGGGGGGGGGGGGTGCTGGCCTTTCTCCTGCCACCATTCTCCTGCCTCACCCTTTTGCAAGGCATAGTCCCACAAAGTCTACCACTTGTCGATCACATTTCCATGCGAGTGGTTGGCTAAATAATTGACCTTGCACAGATGTCCACTTCTGAATCCCTGGAACCTGTGAATATGTTACCTTCCATGATAAAACGGACTTTAGGTATGTGAATAAGTTAAGAATCTTGAGATGGGGAGATTATCTTCGATTATCTGGGAAGGCCAATGTAATCACAGGCTCCTTCTAAGAAGAAGGCAAGAAGGTCGAAATCAGCAGAAGGCAATGTGATGAAGGAAGCAGAGCCAAGGAATGCTGCCAGCCCCAGAAGCTTAGAAGAAGCAAGGAATGGTTTCTCCCCTAGAGCCTCTGGAGGGAGTGGGCCCATGATGATGTTTGTCTAAAATTCCAGCCATGGTTTGTTCATTCACAGGAATCCAATACCTCTAGGAGCCAAGAACACCTGTACCACACTGTATTCACACAAGCACAATTTCTTCCTTTCTCTTTTCTCCTCCTAATCTACCACTCCAAGGCAGGAGGGGTGGAGCTTTTTGAATTTGCACATGCCTTTAATGGAATTGGAAGGTACAGTGGTTTAGAGTTATGCACCCCAGAAAGACATGCTCTTAACCTTAATCCATTCCTATGGGTGGGAACTCATTGTAAATATGACCTTTTGAAGAGGTTATTTTTAGCTAAGATGTAGCCAACTGAATCTTTATGGGTCTTAAACCTATTACTGGAGACTTTACAGAGAGGGCCAGCGAGAGAAGCCACGAGGGGCAGCCAGAAGCAGGAAGCCCACAGAACCTGGAAGAGAAAGAAGATGCTACCATGATTGCCATGTGATGGAAAAGCCAAGGAACCCCACAGATTGCCAGCCAGCCAGAGGACACCAACCCTGGGAGGAAGTACACTTCTAGCCTCTGAAACGTGGGCCCATAAATTCCTGTTGTTAAGCCAACCCAATTGTATGGTATTTGTTTTAGCATCTGGGAAACTAAAACAGAAGGTAATAACTTCAGGGCAGTTCAGAGGCCTGAGTTGAACACTAAGTCCTAACTTGTAAATTCTAAACCTTCACCACTTTGACACCATTTTTTAATAACTGTGAGACAAGCTGGAACTGAACAGCCTGTACAGTTGGCTTAATGAAGTTGAGGGAAATAGGCTCATTAATGAGCTTTGGAAGAAACTTCCATTTTCTACATCACAAGACATGATTTTTACCATCTTACAGCACTAACATTAAAATCTTTTCAATTCCATCAAAATGCCAAGTCACAGAGTGTGTGGAAATCCAGAAGTTGCTCTAATTGCTTGTAAAATGCAATTGTCATCTTATCTTCTCTCAATGTGGGATTGTAAACGGCAGCTCCCTGCCTGTGACAAGGAGTTGGACACTGGGATTCCCTCTGTTTTTGTGTTTTAAGTAAATGGTAATTAAGAAAAGAAAGAAGAGGCGGAAAGTTGAACCAACTGTTCCCTAATATAGCAGATCTCATTCTTTCTGCTTAGAGTGACACTTCTGGAACATATTTGCCACCTCATTGTTTTCTGTATGACTTACAGAAAGAAAGAAAGAAAGAGAGAGAGAGAGAAAGAGGAGAGAGAGAGAGAGAGAAAGAAAGAAAGAAGGAAGGGGAGAAAGAAAGGAAGGAAGGAAGGAAGGGGAAGGGAGGGAGGGAGGGAGGGGGGAGGGAAGGAGGGAGGGAGGGAGAGAGGGAGGGAAGGAGGGAAGGAAGGAAGGAAGGAAGGAAGAGTCAAATTAGTGTAAATTGTCAGTGATTCAAAGAAGTGAACAGACTTGCTTAAAATGTCAATCCAACCAGGCAGTTATTACTGGGGACAAATGATAATAGGCAGACAGTCATATTTTGCATGTCTATCACACTTGAAAACTTCAAAAGCACTTTTATAGTTCTTTCTCATTTGCAGTGATAAAAAGCAAAACAGCAATTCTGGGGATTTTCTTGCCCTGGTTTAAAATTCAAAGAAAACATTTTGACAGGATCTGACCTTGCACTTGCACACTCACCTCTTTGACACACACCGCATCATGGCCCTATTGGATCCTATCTTTATTTAACATTTGGGTATTTTGTTCATCATGGAGTTATTTTTTGCATTAATTCAAACTTTTAAAATATTGCATTAAAATGGTATTTATGTTGATTATTAAGAGGATTTTTTTTTGTATCATCTTCAATTTTGTACCAAGGGCGAGTGCCTTGCCCACCTCACCCTAGCCCTGGCCTGGACTGTGGATAGTGTCTGGCAAGCAGTATGAACTGAATAAATAGTTAATGGGAACAAGTCCAACAGCCGAGATAGAATTGGACCTGAGATGCTCAGGGCATCACATGGGATGAGCAGTTGGATGTTGTCATTATAAAGGGATCCAGCACGGAGGCAAGGCCATCACACATAAGTTCTATGGTTGCTGGAAACAGGCAAATGCATTTCAGGAGAGAAAAGCTGGGGCAGGAGAATGAGTCACAGAAGTCAAGAGGACCAGAAGCACCATCCCTAGAAACCCAAGGTACATTTTTCCAGTCACTAGGAGTGGTCCCCGTTTTGACTGTAATGTATGTCCCTGTGTTTTTTGCGTCCATGCGGGTGGAACAACGGCGGCCTGGTCACAGTCAGTGGAGATGGGGCTGCCAAATGAAGGAGAGAGTGATCAGCTGCCCCCTGTGACCTTTGTTTGGGGGGTGCATCCTGCTCTTTGACTCCTCCCACACACTGTTCTTGATCTGTTCAGCTCTTTGCTTGTCTGGTGCAGCTGCAAGTGCTGTGAGATTTAGCCAGTTACAGCTGGACAGGTACAGTCAACCTCTTTCAGGATAACTGCTCTTCTGTTCTATAAAAGCTGCCTGGTGGGAAAAACTGAGCAACTGCTGGAAATGCAAATTCAGACCATGCATGACAAAAATTACTAATGCAACCGCCCCCTCCAGCAGAATCTTTTCTTGTTATTAATTAAACTTGTGATAGAAATAAGAGGCACAAAAGAATCAACCACCCTGTGAGAAAAATGTCCTAACATATGAAAAGCGCTCTTGGCTTCTTCACCCTCAAAGAAACGTGTCCCGCCTGTTCCTTCTCGCCGCCCTCCACACCTTGCACGCCTCCGCCGGGGACCGGGCCCAGTCCCCCGCCTCGCCCTCGCCTCCGGGAAAGAGCCCCCGCCGCCGGTACCCTCCGAGCAATCCCGAGAGCCTAGGATTTAGCAACCGGCCGCCACCCCCCCAGACGATTCAACTGCGACCGCAGGGGTGCAGCTCCCCCCGCCAGGGCCTAGCACTGGATTCCAGATGGACGGCTGGAGGGATAATCAGCCCTGAGCCCGATAAAGTGGTCAGGCCACTGGCCAGAATGACAGGAGATGAAAACCCAAAGCAGCCAAGGAAATAGCGCAACAACAGCTGTAGCTAATACATCAAACAAGAAGAGAAAGTGGAATCATTAAAAATATGCAAGAAGGAAGGAAACAGGGGACAAAGAAGGCTTCTGGTTGATCAAGATGGTGTAAAATTTTCCAAAGTGCCAGTCACCAACAGAACCTTTGAAAAACTAGCCAAAACTGGCAAAGCTATCTTCCTCAGAACTCTGGAAAACAGTTAAAGGGTTGCAGTAATGAGGCAAGTGCTGAATCAAGAAAACTCAGCTTTAAAACTGTCGGGGAAGCTCCCGGCGGCATTGCCAGCCCCACCCCCACCCCACCCTGGCTCAGTGTGGAGCCAGCCTGCACTCCAGTTGTGGGTTCCTGGCCCTGTTCTGGGGGTGGGGTTGGGGATAACAGAGTAACCCCTATGCCTATGCTGGGGTTCCCGTATGTCAGTGCCCACCTATTTTGTGGCAGCATGAAGGACTGAACCAGAAAACTTGTTTTCGACTCGACCTCCCAGAGCATGCCCTTCAAGTAGAAGCAGCTTGCAGACAGCCAACATATAAGAAACAACTAAGTCAGAGCCTGGGGCAAAGGATCACCTGCTTTAAAATCATACAACAGAGCACATGGCAGGGGAAGAAATTCTATTTCATAGGGACAAAGGGGGCATGCTAATTCCCATAAACAGGAGATTCCTAAGGCCACCAACAAGCACAAGCCCAGGACAAGCCCAGGCTCAGAAAAGAGGACCCTGCGCTTCACATTTGCATTGGGCTGATCTTTACAGGAAGGCTAAATTCTGAAGGAGAGCACCAGCCAATGCAGAGCCAATTTGCCAAGACTGGGACAGGCACTATTTGCATTGGTATGTTTGTTTTTGTTAGCTCCTGGCACTCAAGGAAATCTCCATCAACATCAGTAGCTGTATACAAGCTTAAAGATCAGACAGCTCAGGGACTAAATCCCAGAGTAAGCACTTCAAAATATTAAAATGCACAGTGTGCAACAAAGATTACAAGACAAAGAAAGAAAAAGGAAATGGTGGCCCATTCAAAGCAACAAGATAAAAATCCAGAAACTTCTGATGAAGAAGATCAGACTTTGGACATACCAGGCAAAGACTGGAAAACTGTATATCCACATGCAAAAGAATGAAGTGGGCCCCTACCTCACACCATATGCAAAAATAAACTCAAAATGGATCAAAGACCTAAATATAAGAACCAAAACTATCAAAATCTATAAGAAAACATAGGAAAGCATCTTCAGGACAATGTGTTAGGCAATGGTTTCTTAGACTTTGCACCAAAAGTATAAACAACAAAGGAAAAAAATAGATAAATGGACTTCATCAAGATTAAACATTTTTGTGCATCAAAGGACTTCATCATGAAAGTAAAAATACACCCTACAGAATGGGGGAAACTATTTGGAAACCACATATCCAATAATAGTTTACTATGCAGAATATATAAAGAAATCTTACAACTCAACAACAAAAAGACAAACAACTCAGTTAAAAATGAGCAAAAGAATAGAATAAATATTTCTCCAAAGAAGATACACAAATGGCCAAAAGACATGAAAAGATACTCAACATCATTAGCCATTGGGGAAGTACAAATTAAAACCACGAGATACCACTTCACATCCACTACAATTACTATTACTAAAGAAAAAAATGGAAAGTAACGTGTTGGAGAGGATGTGGAGAAATAGGAGACACTCATTCATCATTGGTGGGAATGTAAAATGGTACAGCCACTGTGGAAGACAGTTTGACAGTTCCTCAGAAAGTTAAATATAGAATTACCATATGATATGATCTGGCAACCCCCCTACTAGGTATATACCTAAATATAAGAGCTAAAACTGTAACAGTAGAAAACTCTTAGAAGATAGCATGGGGAAAATCTTCAAGACCTGGAATTTGGCAGTGGATGCTGAGATATGACACCAAAAGTATGAACAACAAAAGAAATAAAAGACACATTTTATTTCATCAAAATTAATATTTTTAGTACATTGAAGGAAACCATCAAGGAAGTAAACAGATGACTTTCAGAATGGGAGAAACCAGTTTCAAACCACATATTGCATAAGGGTTTAACATCTAGAATATATAGAGAATGTTTACAATCTAACAACAAAAAGACAATCTAATTAAAAACTGGGCAAAGGACTTGAACAGACATTTCTCCAAAGAAGATACACAAATGGCTAATAAACACATTAAAAGATGTTCAACGTTATTAGCCATTAGGGAAGTGCAAATCAAAACCAAAACGAGATGCCACTAAGGAGGACTTACCCCAGCAACACTGGTTGGTTTAACACTTGAAAATCAGTTGATATAATCTATGACAACAAGAACCTCAATAGATGGAGAAAAAAAGTTACTGTAAATGGTACCTTTATTTCAATTTCTATTTACTCATTGCTAGTATATAGAAATGAAATTGTTGTGGATTGATATTGTACCTACAACTTTGGTAAATTCACTTATTAGTTTTAGCAGCTTTTTTTATAGATACCCTAGGACTTTCTATATACACAAGCTTGTCATCTGTGAATAAAAAGTTTAGTTCCTCCTTTCTCCTAAAAAAAAAAAAAAAAAAAAAAGAAAAGCAACATGTTTCATATACAAAGAAAAGTTTTTTTATTAAGAAACCTAAATAATCACCAATTAAAACCTATTACTACAATGTGTTTCAGACATGCCATGCTGAAATTTTAATTTTAATTTTGAATGCCTACAAAGATTACAGTTAAGTTGGACAGAGTTGTTTCCTATGGTAGAGGCAGATGGCAATAAGTGGGGAGGCAGCTTGGTATGATGGAAAGTACATAGGTTTTAGGTAAAACAGATTTGGATTTTAATCCCAAATCTGCCAGTGGCAATGCCTATGGCATTGGGCTAGTATCTACATTCTTTGAGCCTCTGCTTCCTCATCTGTAAAATGGGGGATATTATCCATCTCACAAGGCTACTAAGAATATTAAATGAAATGCCTCATGTAAAGCACTGGTCAATAATTATCATCTTCCTGACTCCAGCCTCCATTTCCATTCACCAGCTAAAGGAAACAAAGGTAAGCATGTGGTAGGATCCATTACTGTAGGTGAAGGACAGTGTGTTGAAAAGAGTATATCATCTATAGCTGTTTAATAGAGTAAACATCTTATTAAATAAACTGGCAAGTCAGGACAGCACTATAGTTAGAATTTAAAGTTGGAAAATGGCCTCTGGACTTCTGGTTCCAGATGACTGACTGAAAACATGTGTTTACTTCCCTGTCCTACAAGGACCCATTCAAATCACGGTAAAGATATGTTGGGAAGCTGCCGAGTGTATTTGTTAGGACCAAATTCCCTGATGTCATCTAAAACACATGTAAGAGAAGGAGGCTGAAGGGGGTGGGAGCTACTTTATTTGGCAGAGCCCCTGAAAGACTCCAAACTCCGAGTCAGCAAGTACTAAGAGAAGAAATAGTCTGTGGGACAGCAATCAGGATGGTAATATTGGAGGGACTGTCAATATATAATAGGAACAGTTGTTCTTTCCCCCTCCCCTACATATACAAAGTGGCAAACTACAGTATTTGTCTCAAGAGCTGTTTCCTACACAGGGCAGAATATTTGCTTGTAGAAGGTCAATATTATGGGTGTTACAGCACAAAAGAGAATGACCAGCATGAATAAACAAAATGACTGAACACAGAGGAAATAGAAAATACTGGGAATAGAATAGAAATAAAGTTAAGAATAAGCTCCTATTAAAAAGAAGAATTAGAGAATAAGAAAGTAGTTGGAAATTTAAAAAAAGTCTACAGAATTTTTATAAAAGAAAGGCTAAATACACTTTTTACAGCTGAAGATAACAGGATGTTAAATATAAATGAAAAGTAAGAAATATGGAGTACTGATCTTGAAGTCCAACATCTCTCTAATAGGACTTCTAGAATGAAAGAAGTAATAAAGGGTAAGGTACATTGGAGGAAAAATTTCCATAGACAAAGACCCACAGGAGTCTTTAGATAAAAATGGCCCCCAGAGTGCCAAATAGAATTTTAAAAGTGACCCACAACTACTCATGTTGAAATTTCTGTTTATGAAGGATGTAGAGAAAATCACTTGGCTTCCAGAACACCTCATTAGCAGTGGTTTCTCCCCCAACCTCACCAGCCATTCCTTGCTTGACTTGTTTGCTGGTTTTCTGTAGAGTTGATCCCTTGTCATGTATCTGATTGATCTCTCTCTCATTTCCATTTCTTTGCTGTTTTCTCATCTCCCCAAACTCCAAACATTGGAGTGACCCAAGACTTAGTCCTTGGTGCTCTTTTTTTTTTTTGTTTCTGCTTACTTCATAGGTGGGATCATCCAATATCATAAATTTAAATCTTATCTATAGGCTGATGAGGTCCTCTTTTGTATCTCCAGCCTGGATCTCTCTCCTGAATCTAGAATACTATATCCAACTGCCAAGACATCTCCACTTGGACATCTAATAGACCTTTCAAACTTAAGATCTAAAACTCAGCTTCTGATATCCTATCTACACGAACCCCAAGAAAACTCCTCCTGTAACTTTCCTCACATATCTTAACTCCATATTTTCAGTTGCTCAGGCAAAAATCCTTGGATTCATTCTTGGATCCTCTATTTCTCCTACATCTAAAAAATCCTGTTGATACTACCTCAAATTATATCCAGAATCTGGCCACTTCTCATGAACTTTACTGACACCACCCTGATCTGAGCCATTATCGTCCCTTACTCAGATTATTGAAATAGCCTACTAACTGGTTTGCCTGCTACTTCACTTGTCCATATTTAATCTATGATCAGTCCAGCAGCCAACATGAGCCTCTGCTCAAAACCCTATAAGTTTCGTATCTCACTCAGAGTAAAAGCTAAAATCTTTAACCTATCAGTTCCTCCGTGATGCACTCACGACCTCTATAACTTCATTTCCTACTTTCTTTCCTTCACTCCACTCTAGTCATACTGTCCTCCTCACAGTTCCTCTCATATTAGGTTTTCAGTAGCTATTCATTTTGCCTGGAAATCCACCCCAGATATCAGCATGGTTTAACTCCACACTCCTTCAGATTTTTACTCAAAAGTTACCTTCCTAGGGCAATAATTGTGGTCCTTCAAACAGTTAAATATAGAATTACTATATGACCTGGCAGTTCCATGCCTAGGTATATACCCAAAGAAAGTGGAAACGGGGACTGAAACAGATGCTACCACACCAATTATCATAGCAGCATCATGCACAACAACCAAAAGTTGGAAACAGCCCTAGCGTCCATCAACAGGTGAATGGATAAATGAAATGTGGTACCAACATGTAATGGGGTATTATTAGGCCATAGAAAGAATGAAGTTCTAAGACCTGCTGCAACATGAAGCAACCTTGAAAACATGATGCTTAGTGAAATAATCAAGATACAGAGGACAAATATTATCATTTTATAGGAGATGTCTAGAAATAGGAAATCCACAGAGACAAATTAAATTGGAGATTATCAGGAGAGTAGGAGGGGAAAGGGGAGTGCATATCTGGTGGATGTGGAATGTGTGTAACAAATTAATAAAACAATTCCCTTTGCTGTTTTCTATGCAGTGAAGTCTTCATAGACCACCCTATCTAATAATTTAATTCCCTTCCCCAGTATTTCTAACCACCATCACATTTTATTTATCTCCATAGGATTTATCATCTTATATACTATATATTTTACATACTTATCATTTTTTATTATCTTCACCCACCAGGGAATAAGCTTCACAAGGCAGGGATTTTTGCCTACAAAACAATGAACAATGTTTATTTCAAGTGCCTTGAATAATGCTTGGCACATAGTAGATGCATCATAAAACTTTGTTGAACAAATGAACGATTGAAAAGCTTCCCAATATAAAAAGAAAACCAGTTAAATCAGCTATCTTTAAAGAAGCAAGGATAAGATTGGCATTATTTTCCTGATTAAAGCAGTTAATGACAAAATCTTCAAAGTTCTGATGGAAAATGATTTTGAACCTTGATTTTATACCTAGAAATACTATCAGGTAGCAGGATAAAGTAAAGTCATTCTCCCAGCATACACAGTCTCAGAAATTTTAATTTTAAATTATCTTTTTTTTTGGAAAAAACATTCAAAGGTGTATTTCATAAAACTAGAAAATAAATTCAAGAAAGAGAAAGTCACAGAATCTAAGAAATAGTGGAACTAACCAAAAAGGAGAATGAAAATGTATCCCAGAATGATAGAATGCAATTAGTCCAAGCCTGAAGAATAAGTTATAGGGGTGCTTGAAAAGTATCTTCAAAAAGAAGAGTAATTCTATTGCACAAACTGTGTAAGACCTTTGAGGTTCTTAATGAAATGAAGTCAACTTTCTCTTCTGTCAGGAAGGAAAGAAGGAAGGAAGGAAAGGTAGGAAGGAAGGAAGGAAGGAAGAAAGAAAGAAAGGAAGGAAGAAGGAAAGAAGGAAGGAAGGAAGGAAGGAGAGAAGGAAGAAGGAAGGAAGGAAGGGAGGAAAGAAGGAAGGAAGGAAAGAAAGAAGGAAGGAAGGAAGGGAGGAAAGAAGGAAAAAAGGAAGGAAAGCAGCGTCCTTGTTTTTCAGGGCTGTTATGACAAACACCACACACTGGTTGGCTTAAACAACAGGAATTTATTGGTTCACAGTTTTAGAGGCTAGAAGACATGTGTGTCAGCAAGGCATGCTTTTTCCAAAGTCTGTAGCATTCTGTTGATGGCTTTCTGGCAATCCTGGGTCACATGGCAATCTGACTTTTCTGGTCTCTTCCTCTGGTTCCTACTTCGGTGCCCAATTTCCTTTGCTTATAAGTATTTCAGCCATATTGGATGAAGGCCCACCCTCATTCAGTGTGGCCCACGCCTTAACTAATAACATCGTCAAAGGTCCTGTTGACTAATGGGCTCACACCCACAGGACCAGGGGTTAGGACTTGAGCATATTTTTTGTTGGGGACATGATTCAATCCACAATTAAGGCAGTCAGTTAGAAACGCTGGGAAAATAACAACAAACCAAAAAGCAACACAAAACAAATAAGCTAAGGTCCAAATATGAAGCAAACTAAAATGTGGCATTTTTTGAATGATTAATAAAGCATAAGAAAAGAGAATTAATTTGATCTTGATACTTCTTAATGACCTAGGATTACATTTCCTTGTCTATGAATTATATTCACTAACAAATATTTTTTGAGGACCTATTATATGGCAGACACTTTTCTAGGTGCTCAGGGGATATGACAGTGAACAAAACCAGAAACATGTTCTATCCACATGGAGCTAACATACAAACAGTGGGAGACAGATGATAAACAGATAAAGAAGAAAATTTCAGATTGTTCAAAGTGGTATGAAGAAAATAAAATTGGGTGAATGATTAGCAGTGGGGCTGCATGTACTATTTGTGATTGGGTGATATTTGCACTGAAACCTGAATGATAGAAAAGAGACAGCCATGGGAAGATCCAGCGGCAGTGTGTTCCAGGCAAAGGAAATAGCAAATTCTATGATCTTAAGATGGGAACATTCTTGGATTTGTTGCAGAAACAGCAAGAAGTCCAGTGTGGCTGAAAGACAGTGAGTGAGGGGTAGGGGTAGTGGGCAATATGATCAGACAGGTAGTTGAGCTAAATTATGTAGGGCCTTGCAGGCCATGTGAAAAAGTTTTGCTAAATTTTATTCTAAATATGACCAGACTCCATTGAACAGTTTTTTTTAAATATTCATTTTATTGAGATATATTCACATACCATGCAGTCATACAAAACAAATTGTACATTCGATTGTTTACAGTACCATTACATAGTTGTGTATTCATCACCAAAATCAATCCCTGACACCTTTATTACCACACACACAAAAATAACAAGAATAATATAATTCAAGTGAAAAAGAGCAATTAAAGTAAAAAAGAACATTGGGTGCCTTTGTTTGTTTGTTTGTTTTTTTCCTTCCCCCATTTTTCTACTCATCTATCCATAAACTAGACAAAGGGGAGTGTGGTCCTTATGGCTTTCCCAATCACATTGTCACCCCTCATAAGCTACATTTTTATACAAACGTCTTCAAGATTTATGGGTTCTGGGTTGTAGTTTGATAGTTTCAGGTATCTACCGCCAGCTACCCCAATTCATTAGAACCTAAAAAGGATTGTCTATATTGTGAGTAAGAGTGCCCACCAGAGTGACCTCTCAGCTCCTTTTGGAATCTCTCTGCCACTGAAGCTTATTTCATTTCCTTTCACATCCCCCTTTTGCTCAAGATGTTTTCCATCCCACGATGCCGGGTCTACATTCCTCCCCGGGAGTCATATTCCACGTTGCCAGGGAGATTCACTCCCCTGGGTATCTGATCCCATGTAGTGGGGAGGGCAGTGATTTCACCTGCCAAGTTGGCTTAGCTAGAGAGAGAGGGCCACATCTGAGCAACAAAGAGGCATTCTGGAGGAGGCTCTTAGGCACAATTATAGGGAGGCCTAGCCTCTCCTTTGCAGCAACAGTCTTCCGAAGGGCAATTCCCATGGTAGAGGGCTCAGCCCATCAAACCACCAGTCCCCTATGTCTGTGAGCACATCAGCAACCATCGAGGTGGGGAAGCCCAACACCCCTGCATTCTCCACCAGCTCCTCAAGGGGGCTCTGCATATTTTTTTCCTTGTTTTTTTTTTTTTTAATTAACTCTTTTTTTTAAATCAACTGTATAAAAAATAAAAAAAATGTAAAAATATTAAAAAAAAACATACAATAAAAGAACATTTCAAACAGACCATAACAAGGGACTAAGAAAAAGACAACTAACCTAAGATAACTACTTTACTTCCAACATGTTCCTACTCTACCCCAAGAAAGTAACCTAATATAGTAACATTTCTGTGAACTTGTTCCTACTATACCCATCAGAAATTAACAGACCGTAGTCATTCCTGGGCAATCCCAGAACATTAAATTTACCCATGATAGCTTATCTGTTCTTATTGGATTATCGTTCCCCCTTCCTTAATTGCTCTCTATCACTAGTTCCCCTACATTCTACATTATAAACCATTTGTTTTACATTTTTCAAAGTTCACATTAGTGGTAGCATATAATATTTCTCTTTTTGTGCCTGGTTTATTTCACTTAGCATTATGTCTTCAAGGTTCATCCATGTTGTCATATGTTTCATGACTTTGTTCCTTCTTACTGCCATGTAGTATTCCATCATGTGTATATACCACATTGTATTTATCCACTCATCTGTTGAAGGATATTTGTGTTGTTTCCATCTCTCGGCAATTGTGAATAATGCTGCTATGAACATTGGCATGCAGATATCTGTTCGTGTCACTTCTTTCCGATCTTCCGGGTATATACCGAGAAGTGCAATTGCTGGATCGAAGGGTAACTCTATATCTAGTTTTCTAAGGAACTGCCAGACTGACTTCCAGAGTGGCTGAACCATTATACAGTCCCACCAACAATGAATAAGTGTTCCAATTTCTCCACATCCCCTCTAGCATTTGTAGTTTCCTCTTTGTTTAATGGCAGCCATTCTAATTGGTGTGAGATGGTATCTCATTGTGGTCTTAATTTGCATCTCTCTAATAGCTAGTGAAGCTGAACATTTTTTCATGTGTTTCTTGGCCATTTGTATTTCCTCTTCAGAGAACTGTCTTTTCATATCTTTTGCCCATTTTATAATTGGGCTGTCTGTACTATCGGATTGAACAGTTTTAAGCAAAAAAGGGAGATGATCTGATGTATTCTTTAAGATCCCTCTGGAAACTCTCTGGAGAATGGACTGTAGATATGAAAACAAGAATAGAAACAGAGACCAGTCAGGTGACTGTTGCTAGAGTGTGATGCAAGAGATGATGGTGGCATGGATGAGGGTAGTAGTATTAGAGGAGTTGAGAATTGATCAATTCAGGATATATTTTGGAAGAGCTGCCAATATAACATTCTGTGTGTGGGTGGAGATGGGGATGAAAGTCAGGTAAGAAATTGAGATGACTCCCAGGTTTGGGGTTTGAGCAGTTGGTGAGTAGTGGTGCCATTCATTGGAAAGAGGTGGGTAGATGGTTTTATAGCTAGAAATTAAGAGATCTGTTTTGGACAGATTAAGTTTGAGATGATAGTTAGGCATACCTGGGTATCGAATAGGTAGGTAGATATGAATCTGCATTTCAGGGGAAAGGTTGGGACTGGGGATTTTTATTCAGAAGTATTAAATGGCATTTAAAACCATGGGTCTAATGACACTACTTTGCTCTGTCATGAAAAACATACATATATTCAATATTATGAAATTTTTAATTGGTGTTCAATTTTTAGAATCAACCTATAGAAAAAAACATTGAAAAAGTCATTATATTGGATTAAATCACAAAAAATGCTGATATTTGACTATTTTTGATCTATAAAACTGGTGATTTCACATGGTTCAACTCATTGTTGCAGAATACACTGCAAATGTTATAAATATAATGACACAGAGGACAACAGTCAAGAGGCAGAGGGGGAGAAGGACAGTAGGAAGTAAGCATGGATGTGCTAGTTTCCTTAGGTTACAAGGCAGGGTGTAAATGAATAGTGTCAAAATTTGATGAAACAAGAAACAGAGCTGGATCGTCATTGTTTAAAGTAAGAAAGTGAAATCACTAGAAGTTAAAAATATATATAACTAACAAAATCAAGAAGTTGAGGAAAGAAGCATTTGCTAAATTCCTCATCTGTCATAGCAACAGAAAATACAGTCAATTTGTACTATCTAATATTGACAAATCAAGAAAGAATGCCATATTATTTAACATTATGATAATATCCACCAGAATCATTAAAATCAGTTAAAAGTGGCTTCTCTGGGGAAGGGGACCGAGGAGCAACGGAAGAGAACCTTTTGCTTTTCATTTTATACCCTTTATTAGAATTTTTCTCATGTGCATTATTTTGATGATGATGATGATGATGATAAAGAAAAGAAAATAACAGCTTCCCCTGGCTATTTTCACACTCATTTCACCCTTTCCAACATGAAACAGTGGGTTGCTGGCTGTGCTCTCATTGGCTGTCTGTACTGGCAATCAGCCAATCCCAGATTACTTCTTGTGTTCGTCCATTCAGATGCAGAAAATGGCCAAATGTGCACACTAAAATCGATGCTATTATTTAAAGATCTGGGCCACAAAATTTCTCTGAGGCTGTGGTGTCCCATGCACCAAAAAGAATAATTAAGAATGTGAAGTTCCTGACGGGACTTATCAGTCTCCACCGCAAAACAGATAGTCACTGTGTTGGAAAAACTGTGGTATAAGGTGAAATTGGTAAAAACCCAAAGGAAGTTTGTCCTCATTTCTAAACCCTCTCTTTACAAATTTGAAAGTTACGAACTCTTCAAACCAAATTTAACGGAAGACTTAGTTCAGTTTCCCAATATTGGTTTTGTGACACTTCAGAGTGTCTCTAATTATCTTAAGGAGCATTGTGAAATTCTGTTCCCCAAACCTAAAAATAATTTACATTCACTCCAATCTGAAATATAACAAACCTATGTCATTCACCATGTTTATTTCAGAGAAATGGGGCCAGGAAGGTATGGTCTTGAAGTAAATAGTAGGGCATCTCGAGTCCAGAAGAGTTGGGAATCGCTGGCTCACATCCTGGTTTGGATTTATATGAACTTATAAATGTCCAGACCATCTGGGAAACTGTTTATGGTACTATTAAGATTCTCATTGGATTTCCCCTAATTTATTTCAACCAGCAGCTGCTTTACTAAATTACAATGTCTCCAAAGTTATCTCTTTGCCCTTTATATTGAACCCTACCCTTGGCCGTAGACTAAACAGAAGCTTCCACAGACTCTTTGAGAGGTGTTCAGATTTTTTGTATACTTCATCTGATGGAAGGAAATGAAAATTGGACTTTCTCCTTTCTTGTGATAATGAACGGGGATCACCTGCCCCTCTTGGCAACAATGCTATTTGCCTTGATGTTTCTTGTCTATCCTTAAACAAGGAGATGCAAATTCCATAGGTAAAGTGGAAAGACTGGTTGCAATCCACATCTTACCCTGCGGCTCTCTTTCCAAGGGTATCAACCTACGAAGAATAAAAGTGGAATCACTAACTCTCCCTTCTGGATTTTCAAGACCATCTTCTCAGCTGTAGTATAAGTATCTCACTCATTCTCCTGATGAGACAATTTCTCTGTTACCCCTGTGCCCAGATGTTTCCAGTTGGAGCAAAATCACAGTGAATGAAGTAATGGTAAATTTGTCTGGTTGCAAACAGGTAGCACTATTACTCCCTAACTCCTGATTTTTAAAAATCCTATAGTATTCTGAAACTTATTTTAATAGATTCCCAAGTGTGCCGGTTTGAGTGTATTGTGTCCCCCAAATGCCATTATCTTTGTGGTCTTGTGTGGGGCGGAAGTTTTGGTGCTGGTTGGATTTGCTTGGAATGTGCCCCACCCAGCTGTGGGAGATGATTCTGATGAGATGTTCCCATGGAGGCGTGGCCCCGCCCATTCAGGGTGGGCCCTTATCGGTGGAGCTATATAAATGAGCTGACTTGGGGGGAAGAAAGAGAGTGCAGCTGGGAGTGATGTTTTGAAGAGAAGCAAGCTTGCTAGAAAGGAACGTCCTGGGAGAAAGCCGTTTTGAGGCCGGAGCTTTGGAGCAGACGCCAGCTGCCTTCCTAGCTAACAGAGGTTTTCCGGACACCACTGGCCATCCTCCGGTGAAGGTACCCGATTGCTGAGGTGTTACCTTGGACGCTTTGTGGCCTTAAGACTGTAATTGTGTAGTGAAATAAACCCCCGTTTTATAAAAGCCTATTCATCTCTGGTGTTTTGCATTCTGCAGCATTAGCAAACTAGAACACCAAGGCTCTGAATTCTAGCCCCTGGAATGCTAGGAAAGACTGGATAGAAATCAAAGGAAAGGTTTGATTGGGAACCATATTTTCTCCTCCCTCCCTTTCTTGGTTTCATGCACAGGTTTAGTTGGCACATAATGCTTCCAATTTTACAGGGAGCAATTCTGATAACTCGTCTCTGTGGTTTTCAGTAGCAAGCCTTAAATCTGCACACTGTGATAACCAAATCCATCCACAGCATCTGAGTCGGGGGTAATCCATCTGAAGTCTTAATAACTAAAATAAGGTTCCTCTGGGCCAGTCAGGTTTCAGACCCAACGAGCCTAAGGTGGGAGCAGACTTTTAACCAGTACATCCTGTTAGAAATAGCATCAGGCCCCCAGTGAGGCACTGAGCTCCGAAGACACAGTGTCACTGTGTAAATGGCTTTAAAAAAAAATGTGTTTGGAAAAGCACCAAAATGTTTTAGTCACCTTATTATGGCAAAACGAAGTCATTTTATAGCCCTAATAGAGGAAGGAAGCTGCAAGACCCAGGCAAAAATCCACTCAGCAGGACAAGTAAGCAAGCAGAAAACAAATGCTGCTGCTAGGTGCCGGAAATGGGCTAGCTCACGATGCCAGCCATTACACCCTACTCTTTCACAACTAGGAGCATTTCAATCCATTGTTCGGTGCCCCAGATGTTTGTTGTGTTTTTTCAAGACTATTTCCCCAATTAAATGTTTATGTCATTTATCATTTTGCCTCTTAAAGAGACTTCTTCAGCATCCATACTGGGGAAGGCCAACCACACCTCAAGAGCTTTATAGAGATGTACAGCTGCATATTTTACTTTGAGAGTTGCAGAATATCCTCGGGGGTGAGGGTGGGAGGAGGGATAGAAGAAAATAGTGCTGCTCTATTTTGTTCCTTCCCAAGATAGAATTTTAGTACACTGTATGTTCTCTAACTACAACTTTCAACAAGGACAAACTATCTTTGGAGTAAAATAACATTCCGGGTGCTTTGCTAGCCCAGGGTTTAGTAACATACAATTGCAGCTGTCAATAGCAAGAAAAATCAATCTCCTGAAATTTGAAAACACATTCACACGTGCACGCCTGCGCACACTGCAGTGGAGCCCTATCCATTATGTGAACTCAAACATTTCAATCTAAATTAAATCCAATTAGAGATAATCATAGTGGATCATATTAAACTAATTCTCGGACAGGAAAGATTATAATTTTAAATGGCACCATAAAGTCCAAATGAAAAAAAAAGCATTTATTTCAATTAAGTAGGCCTATAGCCAATACCTAAAGGTCAGTGACAAACTGCCAGGGTGGCTATTTCTCTCCTTTGGCTGAACCCCAGCTGAGCCCTAAGAGCTCAGGGTTCTGAAGCGAGATCCGCCTGTGATGAGATTGAGCGCAAAGCCGTCTATCATGCTAGACTGAGAAATCGCAGAGCTTAGTAATGACAGGAGTGATTACCTCTCAGGATGGATGTAATACTACATCTCAGGACTTAGGTGCATAACTACTTTTCTATTATTACATCTCCCTTTTGTACTTGATGTATTCTAGTCAATGGTTCTGTAATTTCCCAAGCAACTTCGGCTTCTGTAAGAAGCCCTCCTAATGACTGAGCCTAACCTCTTCCTTTCCTCCATGGAATTTAGATCTACCCAGCACTAGATAAAAGCTGTTTTGCTTTTTACTCCCAAACTGCCTATGTAATACGAGGGAAATTAACACAGATTTCCCCTTAGTGTTAATTATTTCTGAAGGTCACTGCAAAATGACAGCTTGCAAGGCCTGAAGAGCTAAGCTACCTCCTCACCATCCAGCAGGTGGCTATTTACATCTTGACTCCAGCCCAGCTCAAGAGACCTGGGTTCCAGCGCTAAATGTCACCTCTGAGCCTCAGTTTTATCAACTGTGAAATGGGTGTGTTTTCTAAGCACAATTCCAGTTCTAGGGCTCCTCTCAGGCATCTTAGGGGTCACTGCTGCGGAGATGGGGGCAAGCTGGTAGATCCAGCTCCCTTTCTCACTTCTACCAAAGCAGTTCTTCTTTCATCCGTACATATAGTGGTTTTTCAGATAAGATTTCATTTTCAAAAAGAATTCTGCTGCAAAAATTTTTAACCACTAGCCTTTAAGGGCTGACAATCTATGATTCAATGAATCCATGGCTTCTGCACCAATAGAAGAATCAAACCAGGTAAATCTCCTAGAGTAAAATATCAACTTGTAAATTAGGAGAGGACTCCCATATTCTACAGGGGAAGCTTAATATTTGGAAAATGACAGTTTTTTTTTTTTTAATTTTTTCCATGTTATATTATTAAGTGATTTTAAGTTGAGTCAAATCCATAACAAGGATATTTTTCACTTAAGATGCTGAAGCTGTTGCCATACTTCCTCATCAACATCTTTGACCCCCTATCAATCAGTCTATTTTCACCTATTGTTCATATAGCCCTTTTCTGAAGGGTCTATAGGTACATTCTATTTTGGAAAGGCCTAGTCTCTTTTTTCTGTCCAGTTTACAAGCCAGAAAAGGTAGATGCTTGAGAATTGCAGTGGCAATTATTTTTGGGTGATGTCACTCATACTGAAGCTGAGAAAGAACTTGAGAAAAAGGTTTCTATTTGACCATGAGATTCCAGATGTGTCATTTAATTGCTTGGAGATCATCCATATAACTCTGAAGAAAGACTAGGGTATATTTACCTTTAAAAAGTGTACTTTGATGGTATCTTACATTCTAAATGAAATAATGATATTCACAGAGCTGTTGTGTTTCATTCATCTCTCTGAATTCATACACAGATATTCAGAGATGTACCTGCACTTTTTACCTATGCATTTTATTCCTTTAAATCACCTAGAACGTAATCGTTCTTGTACAAAAGGGATTGATTAAGGAGTTTCCTTTTCAGTGTAACTGTTAAATCAACAGCCCATCCAATGATCTGATGCAGGATGTAACAGGTTCCTGATAGTTGTGTTCCCTTCGAGAACAAGTGTTTTTTCATCACGCTCTTAGTCACCTAATTTGACTGAAATCTAAGATCTTAATGCATCAGTCTTGTTAATTCTCTTGCCAGTACATAGGAAATTGAAGCAATAAACCACAACTTGTTTGTAGTGGTGTTAGCATTATTGAGTACTCAGCTGGCTGACAAGAACCCCATTTTTCTATTAAACTTCAATAGCAGCTTCATGCATATTTAGCTCTTTGGCACTTTTCTTATTTTCCCCCCGATGACTTGTTTGAAAAGTTGACCTCAAATTCACTCTACTCCACTTCACTTTTCGCATAATCAAGGTTATGACATATTGGCTTAGCAAATTGCTATTGTCTTTTTATTACTATTTTTTAAACACCGTTTAACTGCCTGCTCTCAATCAGGACATACATAGCATTTTTTCCCTCATTATACTAGTTAATGGAACTGGACCTTGAAATTGCAGTACTGAATTTCAAAAGATAGTATTTCAATTATTAGGTATTTAAAAAATCCCTTTTGATATTTTATGATGGTGATGATGATGATGATGATGATGAGTTGCTGTGGAAGTCACTTGCTCTCTTATTTGATTGATTAGTTTGCCCAAGATTCAAAATAACTTAAATCTGGCAGGGCACAGTGGACTTTCTGCCTGCTACCATGTATGGAGAAAATGCTATGGCCTTGGCATCATGGACAAAACCACTGTATGGGATGATAAAAGATAAAAATAGGTTACCTGTAACCTCGATGCTTAGTCTTATGGGAAAGTAGTTGAAATCTGCTGGATGAGTGTCTAACACTATGTCTTCACATATTTAAAGGCCATGCTCTTAATCTTTCTCCTCAAATTATCTTCTCCACTAGATTCCCCCATTTCTGCCAACAGCACTTTTCTGTTATCCTCCAGAAACCTTAAAATAATCTTGTTTCCTCCATTTCTCTAGTCCATTAATCATTTCCTCATTCACTTCCTAATTTACTCAAGGGCAGCCAAACTGGTTTTCCTGGCTCTAGTCTTTCACCCAACACACACTTTCAACAGCAGCCACAGTTATCTTCCTAAGACACCTCCTGTCTTACAACAGACCTTGTATGTTGGTCAACAGATATTTACTGAGTATATCCTAGGTGCTAAGTAAGTACTGTGCTAGGCTCTGGGCTGAGAGTGATAAATAAGTGATGCAAGCCCCTTGACTTTTGAGCTTATATGATAGCAGGGAAGCTAGACATTAACACTGATCCCTACCCAAAAGCCTTCAATTCCCCCACCACCACCACCATCACTACCTAACACATTGAATAAAGTGTAAGAACTCAGTGTAACATCCAGGATTCTCCATAATATGGCCCCAAACTACCTCTTTAACTTTATTACTTACTATCTGCCGAGAGTCCTATACACCAGCTCTATTTATTCTCTTAACATGTGAATACACTTTCTCACCAATTTGATCTTAAGCTCCTTGAGGTCATATACCCCTTGGATACTCAGCACTCAACATGGAACCCTCCTTACAATAAAAGCTGAAGAAATGATCACCATTAATAGAACACATTTTACAGTCCAGTCCTTCATTCTGTGTGCCTACTGTGTGCTGCCCTGGCACACTGGAGCCACCTCTGTCTTTATACTTATTACACTGTATTGTCATCATCTATAGCTTCCACTAGAGTATTATTAGTTCATAGAGAGCAAAGCACCTACCCACTTTGGTGTCTTTGTCTCCCCAGAAGATAGTACAGTGCCTGGAACATAATAGGTTCTCAATAAATGAATGAATGAGTGAAGAAATGAATGAATATAGAAACAACTTTCCCATGGTGAATTTTGTGCTCTCTGGAAATGATGGACTATCAGGTAACTAGAGGTATACAGTTACATGAAAATCAGATTGGCTTCATCAGTTACTTGCTTGGTGCTAAAATCATTTAACTAAGCAAAGGAAAGTTTGTGTTCTTTTTGAAAATATGCATTATTGTTATATACATTTTCTTATTTATGTTCACATCTGTACCTGCATGCACACACATTTATATCTGAAAGGACTTATCAATTATCCAAGTAATTGTTGCTCCAAATAATCATCCTTTAGAGAAGAACATGGAAACCATTCTTTTAAAAGAACAGAATATTCCCAAAGGGAGTTCTAAGGTTGGAGCCAGATGCTATTACCATCCACTATATATCATTCAAATACAGCTTTTAAGGAGGAAACCAGAACCCATAGGGATCAAGTGGAGGAATTTGCAATTCATCATCTGTATTTTGGAGTCTGAAACTTCCAGGCTGCTCAACCCTGTTAAATGCTCCCTCTATCATAAACCATGCATGCATCCCTGTTAGAAACATGTACAGCATCTGACTTTTAGATGGCTAGTTGAGCTACATACTGCTTGAGAATTACATAATTGTGTTTTCTAAGTATCAAGAAGTTTCTGAGTTTTAAGGCAAAAAATATTCCTCCTTATTCTGGAAGCCTGAACATTATCTTAATAATTATATGAAATTAATAAAAGCACCACCTACCTGCCTATTGGGGATTGAGTCGTGTTCCCCACAAAAGGCATGTTCAGGTCCTAACCCCTGGTCCTATGGGTGGGAACCCATTTGTAAATAGGACCTTAGACAATGTGATTCGGTAAGGCGTTTCCAAACACAATGAGGATGGGCCTTAATCCAATGTGGCTGAAGTCCTTATAAACAAAAGAAATTGGATGCAAAGGGAAGCCACAGGGAACAGCCAGAGTTGAAAGTCAATAGAACCCTGAAGAGAAAGGAGAAGATGCAGCCAGGCACACTGCCATGTGACAGAAAAGTCAAGGACCAAGGATCACCCACAGCCAGTTCCAGAATGCCACAGTTCTCTGGGATAAAGCATCACCTTGCTGACACCGACACCTCAATTTGGAGCTTCTCCTAGCCTCAAAGCCATGAGCCAATAAATCCCCATTGTTTAAGTGAACCCACTGTATGGTATTTGTTTTAGTAGCCAGGAAACTAAAACACTGCCAAACTACTTCTTTCCTAGGCAACATAATTTAGTTCCCTCAATTTTTTCCCAGAAGTCAAACCATCATCACCTATAATATATCATTTCTCCTTTCTATGAACTTCTTTTTAGAACAAGTGGTCCATTTCTATATTGTCTGAGTTTTATAGAATGAGTATGCATTACTTTTGTGACCAGAAAAACAACAAAAATTAAATAAATGAACATATTTTCACATGGTGTTTTAATTTGGCTGTTAGCAAAACTGCAAAAGGTGTTAAATTCATTAAGAGATATCAGAAAAATAACATCATTCATGGAGTGAAGAAGAAAACACCAAGAACATGGAGACAAAAAAATAAGCTTTAGTTGTGTATTTTCTATCGACAGGCAATAGCAACATAAATTACTGTAAGGACTAGCAACATAGTCAAGAATAAGGAAGTCCTATCCAAGTTATCGCTAATGCAGCAAATAGGTGCTGGTGCTTTAGAAAATATGCTAATAAAATTCCCCAAATCCAGAATTTATATTGTGCTTAAATATATACATATGCATTCCAAGGAAACAGAAAGATGAGTGCGGTCATGAGAAAACCTGCCTCATAATACACATTTAATACAGCTATGAAACAATCAGAAAAAAAGAGACTTCTCTGTAACCAAAGTGAAAATAAAGAAGCCAGCATATTCCATATTAGTTTAGGTACTTATACAATCCTCATACCAGGCTCCCCTGGTGCAACCAAACAAAAAAAATGGATAGTCAAGATGAAAGAATGAATCAGAAAGAGTAGAGATGTGATACCACACAAAGCTGAATAATAGAAGCAGAGAAATAAATTGAAAAACATCCCCAAATTGCTCTGTAAAGATTGGAGAAAAAGTAACAATTGAGGAAGGGAGGTCACATATCCTACCTACAATTACTAGGTATTTCTGAAGAAGTAAATAGAGCAAATGGATTATAAGCAATTCTCAAAAATATAATGGAAGAAAATATTTCAGTACAGAAAAATTATCTGAGATTGGATATTGAGAGGCTCAGGCAAAATTACCAAGATCGATATATCTCCAGATATATCCTGGTAAATTTTTATTAAAAGAATCCCATCAGTATCCAAGCAACAAACAAACAATTCAAATCAAGTTATTTATGGTTTGTTCTTTTCAACATTAACTACCACAGACAAAGGAGCAATCTCTACAGGATTTTGACCCAAGAATTTAGATCCAGCAAAGCTGTCTTTCAGATGTAAAGACAATAGAAAAGGATCTCAGATCTGGAAGGTCTCAGATAATGCACCAGCCCAATAAAGAGGCAGTCCAGATCACTCAACATGAATAGAAGCAGGTGGGGCAAGCAGTAAGAACAAAAAGATAGTTTTGGCTATATCTCTAAGGCAATGGGAAGCTGTTGAAGAGTTTTAAATGGTAGAGGACTAAATTTGTGGTCAGGAAGACCAGTGGGAATATTCCAGAGAAGGGAGGCAAGTGGCCAGAGGCAAGAATGCTAAGGTGACGGTTTATTTTGTTTTCTTTTGTTTTGTTTTTGTTTGTTTTGGTGAAAATCATGAATCAGGAGGGAAAACAGGGAGACGGATAGGATTTTGCAAGAAAAAGAAAGTATTACCGTAATAAGGTGGGTTTTCGGATGCGGACCACGACTTTCTCTGATGTCAATGTCATGAGACTAGATTGGAAGCGCTGGGAAGCCAGAGCAGGCCTTGCTCTCAATTCTGCCTCCAGGCATTGCCTATATAGTTATGGAGTGAATGAATGAAGAGAAGAGTTCCAAAAATGTTTTAACCAATTGCAACATCATTGGAATGAGCATAATTTTTACTAAGGAGACTAGTCTGGAGGGTAATGCTCATTTAGGGAGAGAAAAATTCCAGTGCATTTGTTAGAAGAAGAAGAAAACAACATTTTCATTTTGTAGTAACAATTCAAAGTTGATAAGTTTACAGCTATGTACCAAATGTCAAATGTTAGCCACAACAGGAAAAAGAATGATCAAATTAATTTGTTGTATTTAATTAATTCACTGTGTTTGTGAATATATTTCTAGTTGGAAAGCTAATCATTGTTTAATTATGTCCTCTTGCCTTATGAAATGTCTTAAACCAAAGAAAAATGGGATGAACTGGCTTTGTTATAAATGCCTGACTTGTGATTATCAAATGTACTCAGGAAATGCAGCAACTACCAATGACTCAGAGGCTGTCTTCAACACAGGCTCTCACTTGTAGAGGCAAGAAATTTATCACGTTGCTAGTTTTTCTTCCTTTGTTCTGTCTTTAGCCAGGATGCAAATTTTTCTAAAATTTTTTAAATGTTCAAATGTTTATAAAATATTTAACAAACACCAAATTTCATCCTGTGATAGCTCCATTTATTCTACTACCCCCTGTGCAGTAGGTGCTCAAAAAGTAAGACAACATCCCTGCCCAGGAACACACATTATAGTGGGCTATTTCACAAATGGGAACGCCCTGCTGGGTCAGCCAAATCATCTATCTTGTCTGGTATTTGGGGCTTCCAGTAGTCATTTCTTAAAATCCATGATATTTCATTGAAAACTTGTATAAAGAAGCATTTGATTTCAGCTGTGGGTTGCACCAGAAAATGTTCTTTCAACAGGAACAAAGCAGAACTGACAAAGAATATATAATCAAGTCTAAATTATGAAGGCCCACCAAAGAAGGTCTTGAGGCCCCCTGTGGTTCAGCTGTGCTATCAGAGAACAGCACCTGCTATGCAGTAATGAGGTAATGGGGGATTCTTTTTGCTCCTAGACAACTTGAATCCTCTGAGAGCTACCAACACCAGCATGTTTTCCATAGAATGGCTGCTGTGGTCGAGTTCATACAGGTGCTAGACTTGTAAAATGGACTTCTCCTTATCTGTAACTCCTTTTGGCAATCCCCAGTGTCATTTGTGTTATAGAAAAGCTCAGAGTCTGCACTGCCACCTTCAAGGATTCCCACCTTCTGTATTCCCTTCTCACATTACAATTAGCTTGGGAATTTGGAAATTTATGATAGGACACAGACACCCCTGGTAGTATAGTAGGTGTGCAGGTCATTATTACTACATTACACACACAGCGTGAGTCCAAAGAGGAATATGACAAGGTTCCTTTCTTGGCAGAGGTCTGAATCTAGACCCAAAGATCCCAATAATCTCTAATTAACAGGCATTAACCTTGATCTTAAAGCCAAAACATTTTAGGTCTTCTTTAGTCTCTGCCAATGAGTATGAATACTAAAGACAAAAAAACCACAGTAACCTAGAAAACTGTATTGGGAGTCCTGGAAATAAATACTGGGATCAAATATTCCCTGTGGATAATTAGCAAGTTGGTAAACCAAGTGTGGGATGCATATGAGACTGCAGAAGAAAGGGACCGAGGGTGGGGGTTGGGGGGAGACGCACGTATTCTCATCATATGATGTGGAAGAGGAAGGGCTACTGGCATTGAAAAAGTTAAAGAGATTCTGGGCAAATTAATGAAGTGAAAACTAAATTAGTTAATGAAGTAAGCACCACAAAATTAATGAAGCAGGGACTGGTAGAGCTCATTTTGAAAGAGTAACTCTATACATGCAAATTTGGAGTTTGGCCTCAGTATATTTTGAGAACCCGGCTACTATTGCCTTAGATGGAATTGGGACAATATATTGTCAATGGCACTTCCTTTAAAATAATATCAATAAGCAACATATCTTCAGATTTCTAAGCCATGGGTTTATTTTCATTCCGCTGGAAAGGTTGGCATAAGATTGAATCAGACGAAAAGATCAAAGAATAATCAAGAGGGAGTAGGTGAGAGAAAAACTCATCAAGACAATGACAGTTCCATTTTAAGGGGCTTGCCTCACAGGGCTCACGCCACCTGTGATCCTTTAAACACATGTGGACTTCCCATGTCCCAGACCATGGAGAGAAACTAAAAATAAGCTGTGGGCAACAGTTCAGCTTCTGCCACATGCTTTATATCTGAGATCCCATTTGCCTCATGACCTTTTTTACAATAACCCTATCAGGTTGATTTTATTTTTATTCCATTTTATGAATGAGGAAATGAAGGCCCAATACGGTTTGATACCTTGCCCAGGCTCATGGAGCTACTAATTGGCAGAGTCAGATCTAGATCTGTATCAATCTGGTTCCAAAGCCTTTTTTTCTTAACTTTTGAAAAATTATTATTTAAATTTAAAAAATATTAGTAGCAGTATTTTAAAACAGCATCAGATTTACAGAAAAGTTGCAAGGATAGCATCAAATTCCTGTGTACCCTGCACCAGAACTTTCCTTACTGCTAGTATTTCACATTAGTGTGATACATTGGTCACAACTAATGAGCCAGTATTGACACATCAGCACTAACCTAAGCCCACACTTTATACCAATTTCCTTGTTTTTTTTTCCCTAATGTCCTTTCTCCTTTCTGGGATCCCATCCAGGATGCCACATTACATTTAGTCATCGTGTTTCCTTCGGATTTTCTGAGCTGTGACAGTTTCTCAGACTTTCCTTGTTCTGATGACCTTGCCAGTTTTGAGGAGGACTGGTTAGGGATTTTATAGAATGTCTCTCAACTGGGATTTGTCTGATGTTTCTTTCACAATTAGACTGGACTTACGGATTTGGGTAAGGAAGATCACAGACATAACTTGCCATTATCATTATATCACACCAAGGGTACATAACGATCAACATGACTTATCACTGTTGTTACTGACTTGATCACCTGGCTGAGGTAGTGTTTGCCAGGTTTCTCCACTGTAAAGTTATTCTTATTTTCTCCTTTTTCCATACTTGACTCTGAAAGAATGTCACTAAGTGCAGCTCCCACTTAAGAGGTGGGGGTTATGCTCCTCATACTCGAAGGTGTAATATCTTCATAAATAATTGGGGATTCTTCTGCATTGGAGATTTGTTTATTCTCCTCCATTTATTTATTTATTCAAGCATTTATTTTTATTGGTAGACTCGTGGATATTTATTTTACACTTGACTTATAAGCCAATGCTGCTTTATTAATTTTGTTCTCAAATTGTTTTGACTTGGGCCATTGATAGCTCTTTTAGTTGGTTCCTGTGCCCCATTGAACACCCCTGCTCCCCCATTAATGTGGGATTTTAATTTTTTGGAACACTTCCTTAATTTCTGGTACTTTTGGCTCCAGGTTGATATTGTATATTTCCTGCCTCAACTTGGAATCATCCATTTTTCCAAGAAGCCCTGATTCATTTTAATGAAGAATGGTATTTGAAGTCAATATCTGGGCACTGGGTGTTCTCATCACTACCAGAGTGTCATTACTTCTTGACCCTCTTGTTGGACAGAGCTAGAAAATATATGTTTGCATACTCTTGTACGTACACATATGTATGTGCACGTATATACACATACACACATATACATACATACCTATTTGTCCCTCTGTATCTCTATTAAGCTAAGTGAGATTTCATATTAATGTCTCCACCTCTAATCCAGTACCATATGGATCCTTCTAGCCTTCCCTCCTTGCTTGTCTGTAACCTCCTACTGCAACAATATGAAACCTGGCTCCTGCCATATGCCCTCCATTTACTTGAAAGTTGAATTCTAGTATACATGTATAGAAGCATCAGAATGGTTAGCCCATACCCCTGTGGGGAACTTTAACAACTAGAGTGCAGTGCTTATGTGCAGTTCCTTTTTCCTTTAGTCTCACAGTCTCTACTCATTTCTATGGCTCCTTAGGTCAGCATCTTTCCCCCTACCCTCTTCAGTGAGGGTTTTTTCATATATTTGTAATGCAATTAGACTTTCGCCATGGTCTGCTTTCCATCTTGGGATCCCCTGAATTCCAAGATAATTTGTTTATACTTACATATATTGAGGTTTACTCTTTGTGCTGTAAAGTTATGTGAGTTTTGACAAACTCGTGGTGGCATGTATCCACTGCTGAATGATTTTACCACCCAAAGAAAGCCCCTGTGCTTTACCTATTCAAGCTTCTCCCCTCCCCAAGCCCCTGGCAACCACTATCTGTTTTCCATATATATAGTTTTGTCCTTTCCAGCATAACATATAAATGGAATCATGCCTTTTCAGTTTAGTTTATTTCACTTAGCAATATGCATTTAAGATTCATCCAGGTTGTTCCATATAACAGTTCATTTTTCTTAGCTTTTTTAAAAGTTAAAACTGTAATAAGATTTTGTTACCAAGCAGCATTTGATAAGAGGTCCACTGGTGTTGGTAAACAATAAACATTTTTATAACAGTTGTTGTACAGTTGGCTGGTGCTCTAAGAACAACAGAATGCATATTGGTGCTTGATAACTTACCCCAGAGTTTGAGAGTAGGGGTGGGAAAATAGCCAAAATAAAGTGTCATCAAGGTCAGAGATTGTGTTTTTTGTTAAATAAATTAAATGCATTTATAAATAAGTCAATAAGCAATATTTAGGAAAGTATTGCTTCCTAGGATTTGCCAAATTAGTTTCCTGTGTGCTATTAGTAGTTCAAAAATTTAACTGGCTACTCTGAAATCCCAGAATAAGACTTTCAGAAATCATATGACTGCTCTACTCTCACTTATGCTTTAAAGTGGAGAGGATTGGCAAATGATGGTCTGCTTGCCACCTGGTTTTATAAATAAAGTTTTACTGGCATACAGCCATGCTCATTCAATTAAGTATTGTCTATGGCTGCTTTTGTGCTACAATGCAGATATGAGTAGTTGGGACAGAGACTGTATCACCTGCCACTCATTTTTATTGCTGAATATCATTCAACTGTATGGATGTACCACAGTTTCTTGATCCATTCACCTATTGAAGAAAATCTCAGTTGCTTCTGGTTTTGGGCAATTATGAATAAGGCTACTATAAAAATTCACAGATGTTTCTGTGGGCATGAGTTTTCAGTTAGCTTGGGTGAACCTAGGAGTGTGACTGCTAGGTCATATGGTAAGTCTATAGTTAACATTATAATAAAATGCCAAACTGTGTTCCAAAGTGGCTGTACCATTTTGCATTCCCACCAACAATGAATGAGACTTCCTGTTGCTGTGCATCCTAGCCATCAGTTGGTATGGTTAGTGTTTTGAATTTTAGTCATTGTGATAGGTGTGTAATGGTATCTCATTATGGCTTTAATTTATAATTCCCTAATATCAAATGACATTGGGCATCTTTTCATGTGTTTATTTGCAATCTGTACATTTTCTTTGGTGAGGAGCATGTTGAGATCTTTTGTGCTATGTTTAATAGGTTTGTTTGTCTTCTTAATGTTGAGTTGTTGTTGAGTTTCTTTATATGTTCTTGGTATAAGGCCTTCATCAGATACACGATTTGCAAATATTTTCTCTCCATCTTGGCTTTTCTTTTCATTCTCTTAACAGCATGTTTTGCAGAGCAGAAGTATTTAGTTTTACAAAGCCTCTTCTTTTAATCTCAGTTTTCTCTCTATCTCCTCCTTTCCTGTCAACAATGAGCCTCAGAGTCCTCTACCTCTCTCCCTCTTAGCCAATGCCAGCAATGGAAAATGCCTTTGGGCAAAGGTTTCCCTGCTGCTTGACAGCACTCCCATCCCCCTGGAGTGTGCCTAGGGACCAAAGCACACTGGACTTGTTACTCTTCCTCAAACATGCCAGGCAAGCTTCTGTCTCAGGGCCTTTGCCCCTGCTGTTCCCTCTGCCTGTGATGCTTTTCCACAGATATCTTCTTGGCTCACTCCCTCAATTCCTTTAAATCTTTTCTCAAATGTCATCTTCTCATAGAGGCCTACTTTCTAGAACTCTGGAGACCTCTGTTGCCCCAGCAGCCTGTCAGGGACCATTTCTTGGTGTGCCCAGAATTCCTTCTGGTGCACTAAGGAACAATGAGCAACTCAGAACCCGTAGGCAGATGGTGGGCCTGCATTCCTACCATGACCTACTCTCCCATTTCAGAAGGAAATAATAGAAGGCTGCCTCCCAGGGTGCTACTTTTCAAATATGTCCAGATATTAACTTCAGTGTCTCAAAAGCAATGCTGATTTTCTCATTGATGTTCTTCAATAAAGTAGGTAAGCTAAATTGTCAGCCTTTGCGTTTCTGCCTTGAGACTCTGTACAGCTATTTTCATCTTGAATGAGGAAACATGAGGCCGGTAAATATTTTCAGTTTCCAAAAGTATTCCCCATGCACAAAAGTTTGTTCCCTGCTGGAGGAAAGCATGTGCTTGCCCAGTCCAGGATACAGTTAATCAGGGTCAGTGATCACAGTTGGAAATGTGATTGGGTCTCCCATGGCCATGACCAGGAAAGCAAATTAAAAAGCCAGCCACAAGTCACAGCCCCCCACCTCCACAACACGTGAATTTAGCCCTCAGTCCATAGCCTCTGACCTTCCTCTCTGCAGTCCCCTTCTTCCCATCTCTACAGTAGCATCTCAAGCTTTCTCTTCTTTTGATGACTGTTTTCTCCCTTATTTGGTGTACTAACCCCTCCCTGCCCCCACCTCTGTCAGGCTGCACAGCTCCTTGATTTCCTCAGTTTCTGATACTCTGGATGAGACACACTTCCCCCACTAACCTCCACCCTGCAGAGACTCTGCAGCCAGGCTAGGCCAGGCTTTCTCCTTTGTGCCAGGACACATACAAATGATCAAGGTGTATTTCTTATTCATAGCAATAAGGCATTCTGCTAGGGGATATACAAGATAAGGGTGAAGAGGAAATGGCAAGGAGAGATTTTGTGGCAGATGGATCAGAACAGCTTTAGCAAGGATTTGGATTTTTGTTTCCCTGACCTTCAGAATCCTTAGAGCTATCCAGTAGTTTCTAGTTTAGTGCATGCGTTCTCTTTCTTGAGGGATATTTATTTCTCTAATGAAGACTGGCTGAAGGCTAACTATGATAATCCCTAAAATTAATAGTGAGAAGGCAAGAGGCGAATGCAAGTACATCAACCGGGAGGCTAAAACTCAACCCATTCTCAGTAAATGAGGTCATTGGTCAGTCTCTTCAGATCAAGAATGGGATTTCCAAACAGTTAAGGTCCTGGGAGTCTTAGTTGCTTTGACAATGTCATATCAGAAGGTGATAAAAGATGAAAAACATAAAGGATCATAATTTAGGTTGTAAGAAATTTGTAGTGTAAGCTCAAATTATGTGCTGCCTGAGCTTGATGGTGTTCTGTGCTTTCACTCCATTCAAAGTAGATACAACCCTGCGAAAGATGTCATGTCTTCCTGTAAGGCTTATCATGGGTAACAACCACCACCACCAAAGGAATAAAGTAAATGAAAATCCTATTCCAGAGGGATACATCTAAATTCAACAAATGAGACAAATATGCTTACAGAGATCTAAAAGGGAATTCAATGCCAATAACAAGAAAAATCTTGTTTGCTGAGCAGCAAATGCCTGAATGTTGGAAATCAGGGTTTCTGGAGTTTTCTCATAGTCGGGGGTTAGTGGCTTTAGGAAATTTGAAATTAGTTTCCCTTATTGAAAAAACTGTGCGGGCAGAACACAGCCTAGATATCCCATTTTGGAGGCAGCTTTTTCCAACTGTCCTTGAGGGAAATCCACAGTTTATGGGAAAGTCTTTCCAGAACTGCCAAAGCCTCACGCTGCTGCTTATGACAGCCATTATTGCTACTGCACCCACTAACAATGAGCCTGCCAGAAGGCCCAGCCTCCCTCATCACCTCTCAGAGGAGCAACGGCCATCACCTCGACTGACACTTGGAAGTAGGCAATGAGAGGATTGGTTTGGCTGAGGAAGCCAAGGTAATATTTACTATTTGGAGATGGCCCTGGAAGTTGACACAGGCCCCCAATAGTAAGTAGCTGATTCAATGATTGGAGGAAAGACAAAATTAGGAGGTTTAAGGAACACCATTGGGAAAAGTGTCCTAGGAGTTATAATGCTTATCCAGAAGATAGCATTTTGTCTTTAAGCTGTTCTCAGAAAGACACTCCCAAACACAGAGAATCTACTGTTCACTTTATCTGCCTTGGAAGAATAAAGGACTTTGTTGACACAGCTCATCTTAAAATCTGTGGTTTATGGTCTTGGTTATACCTAAACCAGCCCCTCTCGCAAAAGGGTGGAGGATCACTCACTGTGAAGGGATAAACAAACTATTCCCTAAAGTGAATTCCATCTCTTTCACCTAATGACTCAGGATTTACGGTGTTTCGAATTTTGGCACTTAGTGAGCCGGAGGGATGACTCCCACGTTTGGGGATTGGGTAACTGAGTGGACAGTGGTATCATTTTCTGAGATGGGGGGCCCTTGGGGGAAACAAGTTTAGGTGGGATGGGATGTCTAGGAATGTTGCAAGAAAGTACTATATCTTTGTTTCACAGATAAGAAATCCGAAGCTCAGTGTCACAGAGCTGGAATTCCTATCCTGGCCCTGCCTGGCTCCTCATTCTGTGGAATTTCTAGGAGCGAGAAGCAAGCATCCCTGTAGAACCTCCCTGTCCCTACCCTTGCTCTTTATTCTTGTACCCTTTATGGGTTCCAGTCACCTTGTGGAGAACCAAGACTTGGTTCTCCACACTATACATCAAGTATGTGTTCTTTCCCTTATTCCCAACATCAGGACTTTGGTTTTGTGAAAGCTCCAGGGCTTGTCTCAGGACTCAGGAACTAAGAAGGGGTATAGGCCTCTGCTTAGAGTTTTGCCCCCATCTTCTCCTGCTGAGGAGGAAATCTCCTCTAATACCACACTCAGCCAAGCTCTTGTTTTCCCTCTTCTTATTGCTTCCCTAGTTGTTACCCCTGGACAAAGACAAGCCAGTTGGAGGCCTAGTTTCAGGATGTCAGAAGATTACCAGGTGACCACCTCCCTTGCCTAACACAACATTGGAAAAGGTGAACTGTCATACAGTACTCAATCGAGGAACAGGGATTGAGAACTCCATCATCCTGGGGTGAGAACCCTAGTTTAATGTGGTGGGGATTCAAAACTGGCTCAACATTAGCTCAATTTAAATCCAGTTTTGGTTATGATGATGGAGTACAAGACAGTGTCCAAATGCTTGTGTTGTCCTGCAATGTCATGATAGTGTTCCTATTGACTGCCGCTTGGAGTAAGTGAGCCATTGAGTAGGCTAGGAAATGCTGTCATATAGAGACTTCCACTGGAACGGGATTTTTGTAATGGAAATTGGAGTTGGGAAGGCTTCACCTTGAATTACAAACAGTGTTGACAGGCACAAGTCCCTTTTCAGGGGAAGAGAACACCAGCATTGGGTAACCTTTGAAAATAAATGACAAAAGGGGTTTTCTTGAATTGTCCTTGGGAGTAAACACATAGCCCCAGAAGCCAGCTCGATGCAGATGGACGAGAAGGTGTTTTGTGCTGGGCTTTTCTCTAATCAAGCATGCCTCTCTGCCCCAGCTGAGGCTTCCGGGGCCTCCTCAGGGGGCAGCCCCAAGGAGGTCAGGTCAAGGAGGTTAGAAAACGATGTGGAAAGAGGTCTTGGGGGCAGCTTTTAGAAAAACAAAACACAAAGAGGGAAAGGTTGTTGCCCACTACAGAAGGGACTGCCATTTGGAAACACAGCTGCTCCCGGAGAATTCATGAGGAAATGAGGTTCAAAGATCGTCCATTGCCTCTGAGCTCTGACAGTCACAGTACACAACTAAGAAACAGTAATTACCCAAAGTTGCTCCATTCTGTGCTACGGTTCTTGGCTTTTTGTTTGCAGCCGACTCTTTCTGGCATCAAAAGAATGTATCAGATGCCCTTTTTCTAAAATTTCTTTCTTCAGTTTCCCTTCCCCTTATGGCCCTCAGCATCTGTCTTCACAATTACTTTCCAGCTTTGAGTTTCGCCATCTCCACCAATGCACTAGCCAGGTCCCCCCTTGTCTCTCACCAGTGGCTGCCTAACTGTTCTCTCTGTACCCATGATTGTCCTCCTCCAATGTATTTCCCAGAGTAACCTTCTAAAAATGTCCCACTGTCTAAGAAAGACCAGGACAAAAAAGTCAAGTCTTTGGACCCAAATTTCAAAGATAGCACCAGGCTAGCAAGTCTTCCTCACAGCCTGCCCCCAGCATCACCTTCAACAGGTTTCCCACAAGCAACAAGGCAAATGTTCAATTGCGCTCTGGGCAGTACACATGCCCCATCCAAAGACCTCCCACACCACAGCCCATCACCCACAGCATACTTTACCAAATCCATTCTCCTCCAGTTCTTATCCTTCTCTATCCCTGGAATGTCCACTCCAACCTTCCCGCATTCCCTCTTCAGGTATCCCTTTTCCCATCCCACCAACAATTTCCAAAGAGTCTCTCCAACCCACAAGATGGACTGCCACACACTCTTCTCTCCCAGCAGGGCTGTAAATGCCACTTTTGAATCTCTTCAGCAACTGTAAATGAAGCCCCCTTAAGTTGATGCCAACAACAGTCTTATCCCCATTATACTTCAAGATAGAGGACCATGGGGAACTGCCTTTGCTAAGAAATCTCAGAAGTGAGGCATTGAACTTGGTGTTCTTAGAGGTGGGGCATTTGATGTGCCAACTTCAAGTCTGTTGAAGTCCAGCCATGAGTTCCCCAAACCACTATCTTGCAAAGTTTTCAGGCATCTTGTGATGCAAATGAGACTCCTGGGTTTTCAATAAAGAGCAAGAGAGGGAGAAGGGAAAGAAAGAGGGATTGAGGACATAATCCTCCTTAGAAGGAAACTTGATACTTGATCCAATTCTCTTTCTGGTATGGTGAGGACACTCAAACACTTCTCCCATGGTTCCACAACCAGATTGCATGAATATTTCTAAAGAGAAATGTATATTGGTTTAATTTTTTGAGAGAGAGAGAGAAAAAGAGAGAGAGAGAGAGAGAGAGAGAGAGATTTTTTTAGGCCCCACTTTAACCTTTTACCATATTTATTTTCTAAAGGTCAAGCTGTGGAACCAGGGGCCATGGGAGCTGCCCATTACATTGGCTCCTAGAATTAGTTTGGCCATACTGCCATACTAACCATTTAAAATCTTATTAATCCTCCTGAATGCACGTTGAAGATGCAAGACACATCTCCTTTAAGGAAGTTGAATCAGAAAGTGACTAGTGAAACACTTATCAATAGTTCCATTAAAACCAAGCATGTTTGCCTATATGTGTGTGTGTATGTATATATATATTTTATCACATGGCTACGAGACCACTCAAATAACAATTGAAGCTTGTAAAAATGCTGATGGAAGAAGACAATAGCCAAGACTTGTGAAATGCACATTCAAAATGTCTCTTGCATCTGGATCCTCCTTTCCACTTCCTGAGCCAACACCCCTGTTCAGCACTGAAGCAATGACTTCCTAACTAGCCTTCTGCTGCATGAACCTAGCCCTACTGCATATACCTGGCATAGAAGTCTTTCAAAAGCACAGCTCTCAAGACATTCTGCTTCTGTTCAAAAATCTCCCATGGTTCCCCATTTCCCACTGACTAGTCCTTGCTCCTCACCATAACATTTAAAATCCTCCACAATTAGGTTGCAATCAACTATCCCATCCTCATCTTCACTACCGCCTTACCCAGCTTTGTATATCAGCCAGATACGTTCTTGGCTATTCCCCAAGTGTGTTTAATGCTTTCTCACTGCCACAACTTTACTCATTATTCCTTCTGTCAAGGATACCGAACTTATCAGTCTCTGCCTGATAAATCCAAGCCATTCTTTTACATCTTTCTCAAATGTCAATACCTCCCTGAAGCATTTCCCCCAACCCCCAACTGAGAACTTCCTCTGAACTTCCACTGTGGCACTTGTTCATTACTGAGACATTTCACTAACTTCCTCCCCCCACCCACCAACCCAGTGATGTGCCTATAAATGTTCAACAACTGACTGTCCAAAAAAAAACTCTCAATTTGTAGTGTTTTCCAATTTCCTCAGTGCAAATACTCCCAACATGGCCAGATTCAAGCTATCAACATTATGGCCCTGAACACAGGTGTTTCTGTTTTCTAAAGCTGCTGAAATGCAATATACTAAAAATGGGTTGACTTTTACAAAGGGTCTTTAATAGCTTACAATTTTACTATTCTAAGGCCATGAAAATGTCCAAATTAAGATAACAACAAGAGGATACCTTCTCTGAAGAAAGGCTGCTGGCATTTGGGGTTCCTCTGTTGGATAGCAAGGCACATGGCCGGCGTCTGCTGGTCCTTCGCTCCTGGGTTTTGTTGCTTTCAGCTTCTGATTCCAGTGGCTTTCTCTTTAAGCATCTGTAGGTTCTCACTTAACTTCTCCAGGACATTTGTCTCTAAGTTCTCTCTGGCTGGCTCTCTTCCTTTTATCCTCTCTAAAATACTCCAGTAAAAGATTAAGACCCACCTTGAATGGTCTGGGTCACATCTCAATGGAAATAACCTAACTAAAAGGTCCCATCTACAATAGATCTGCACCCACAGGAATAGATTAAAAGAAAATGTCCTTTTCTGGGGTACAGAACAGCTCCAGACTACCACAACAGGGTTGTGAAGAGATGTGCAGTAGCGAATAATTATATAGTATTTCCATCACACAGATACAATAGATGTAAATAATCTCAAGAACAAAGAAAATAATAAAATGTAGTAAAACAACTAAGAATTAATAAATTACCTTTGTTTTAATAAAATTTATTTGATTGTAGGTTTACATAATTCATTTTTTTAAAATGGTTGTTGTTTTAGTTTCCCACCCACTAAACCAAATACAATGCAATGGGTTGACTTAAACAGTGGGAATTTCTTGGCTCACAGTTTTGAGGCTAGGGAAAGTCTAAAATCAAGGTACCATCAAGGTGATACTTTCTCCCAGAGGACTGTGGCATTCTGGGGCTGGCTGCCAGTGATCCTTGGTCGTTGGCTTTTCTGTCAGATGGCAATGCACATGGTAGCATCTTCTTTCTCTTCTGGGTCCTGTGACTTTTAGCTTCTGGCTGCTCCCCCTGGCTTCTCTCTCTGTGTGGCCTTCCCTATAAGGCCTCCAGTAATAGGATTAAGAACCATCCTGATTCAGTTGGGATACACCTTAATTGAAGGAACTTCATCAAAATATCCTATCTACAATGGGTTCACACCCACAGGAATGGATTACATTTAAGAACATGTTTCTCTGAAGTACATAGCTCCACGCCACCATAGTTATTGTCTCTGTTTCCCAGGTGCTATGACAAATACAATGCAATGGGTTGGCTTAAACAACAGAAATGTATTGGGTCACGGTTTTGAGGCTAGGAGAAGTTCAAAATCTAGATATCAACAGTGCTTGCTTTCTCCCCAAAGGCTGTAGCATTCTGGTGGTGGCTTCAGGCAGTTCTTGGGGTTTCTTGGCTTTCTCATCGCATGGCAATGTCCTCTCTTTCTCTTCTGGCTTCCTGATGACTTCCTGCTTCTCCTTGTGGCCTTCTTTCATCCTGGCTTCCAGTTTCTTCTTTTTATAAGGTCTCCAGTAGTCCCAAGAACCACTCTGCTTCAGCTGGACTTCACCTTAACTAAAAATAACATCTTTAAGAGTTCCTATTTACAACGGGTTCACACCCACAGGGATGCAAATTAAGAACATGTACTTGTTGGGGTACATAATTAAATCCACCACAGTTGTTAACAACCAGTTCTCAAAATTCCTAAAAATTAAATGATCAGTTCTTTTGTGCTGGCTCAAACTAATTCCAGCACACCACTGTCCACACTCCCCACATGACTATGTAAGCTCCTTGAAGGAAGATGATGTCTTTATTCATCTCTATGCACCCAGCTCAGTGAGGTGTCAGAATATTGAAAGCCATATACATGGAATCCAAGCCCAATATGAACACCTGAATCCATATCCTGGAGTGAAGTTCTAAAAGGAGTCCTCCAGAAAGACCTAGAATGCTGAAGTCCTGTTATTGGCAGATATGAGAGAAAGGGCAGCACTGCTGGACAGAAATGCAAAAGTTAAATCAGTGCTGGGAGAATAATCTGTAGCTTGATCCTGGAGACCTATTCTTCTTACCTCAGTGATTCTTTAGGTTATTTTCATCACATTTTTTGGAACCCTGGATCTGAGTCAAGGAACATGGAGAGCAAGGGATGAGATGAGATTATACAAGGAAACTGCCATTTGCTATTTCAAGGTAGCGCTGCAGCAGTAGGGGTGGGTCAAAGAAACAGAGGAGAGCATTGTGGCACTCCATTGCTCACATGGAATCACAAACTGCTTGGATGCCAACATTCGCCTCTCTCTACATCAGTAAAATGAGGTGGCAAAATGAAGAAACATCATCTGTCTGTGGAAATCTAACAAACATGACCTGGAAGAGCCAATTGATCGAGTTCAAGTTACTTCCAAACAAAACAGCCATTTTCTAACCATGTTTATTTTTCTCTTCCTGTAAGGAGAACAGGCTAGACATCTAGACTTAGATTCAAGGCATTTGAATCCTTCCCCAAATTCTGCTGTTATTCAAATATCACACAGTTCAGCTTTGTTTGTTGTTTTATATCTTTATGGGAAACACTTGCTCCTTGCCTCTATAGGATAATGGGAGAATTGTTGAAAAAATGTAAATATATTGACCTCCTTATAGAAAGTACTTTAGAGATGAATAAAAGCCAATAGAAAAGTCTGAAGTCCAGAGACAGTATAGGTTAGGTTAGAGGTGGGGCCCAGGGTCTGATTTATAACAGCAACCCAGATAACTCAGATGCTCAGAAAAGTTTGGGTACCCCAGAGGTGTAAGGCTTTAAGCTGGAAAGAAATTGCTGCTAAGGGGAATGAACAAGAGCACTGTGCTGGTTTGAAACTGTTATATACCCCCAGAAAATGCCATTTCTTTTAATCCATTCTTGTGGGTGCAGACTTGTTGTGGGTGGGAACTTTTGATTGGGTTGTTTCAATCGAGAAGTGACCCAGCCCACTCAGGGTGGGTCTTAATCCCTTTACAGGGGTCCTTTATGAGGATAAGAGAGAGAAATGGTCAGCGACATTTGGAGAGAGCCATTGAAACCAGGGCCCAAGAAAAAGGACCAGCAGATGTCACCATGTGCCTTCCCATGTGACAGAGGAACCCCAGATGCCTGCAGTCTTTCCTCACAGAAGGCATCTTCCTCTTGAGGCCTTTATTTGACATTTTTGTGGCCTTAGAACTGTAAACTTGTAACCTAATAAAACCCCATTGAAAAGGCCAAACGTTTTCTGGTATATTGCATTTCAGCAGCTTTAGCAAACCGAAAAAGGCACTAATTAGAAACCTGAGAGGGACTACCAGGCCCTGGCTGAACTTGGAAACCATAATCTCATTGTGGGCTACATCCACTGAATTCTGTGATTTTCTCTAGCCACATCCTCAGTGGCCTTAGCAGGATAGATGATCAGACAAATCCACATTTGGAGTTTCACATGGTAGATGCCATAAAAGAATAAGAGGAAAGGGACATGTGGTAATTGTCAAAAGAATTATTGGAGTGCTGGGCCATTTCTGGAAAGGAAAGGCAGTGAAGCTAGGAAGGGGGCTAACTGTTCCAGAGGTTAAACTGATATCAAAAAGAGGAATAGGGAAGCAAGGAAGTGAGAATGTGGGTGGATTGGTGGTTGTGGCCAGATAATGAGACACTGGAGTTTCCAATACCAAGGGGTAAATTGGTGACCATGAGGAGGGGAGTGGTTTGCTGAGGTGGGCAATGTAGAGCTCATTAGAATGTAAGGGGTCAGGTTGCTGTGAGACCAGGGTCATGGTTGGGCTGTCAACATGAACAGTGAAACTACCCAGGGCACTGGCAGATCTTAGAATGGAGAAGAAGACCCTGAACCAGGCACTATGAGAGCACACCCAGGGCACTACAGATGTCTGCGGTGAGCAGGTGGGTCAACACTAAGGTGGATGACCCCCTCTACAAAGGAGGAGGAGGGGAGAATTAGAAGGATTGTAAACTGATGGTAGCTCTCAAAGATGCCTCCACCCTAATCCCCAGAACCTGGGAATGGGAACTTATTTAGAAAAAGGGGTTTTGCAGATGTGATTAAGGTAGGAATTTTGACATGGGGAGATTATCCTGGATTATCTGGGTGGGCTATAAATGTAATCACAAGTCTCTTTATAAGATAGAAGAGAAGACACAGAGACACATAGAGAAGAAGACAATGTGAAGATGGAGGCAGAGATTGGAGTGATGCAGCCACAAGCCAAGAAACGCCAAGGATGGCCAACAATCACCAGAAGCTAGAAGAAGCAAGGAAGGATTCTATCCTAGAGCCTGAGAAGGAGGGATGGCCCTGCCAACACCTTGATTTTGGCTCACTGATACTGACGTTGAACTTCTGACCTCCAGAGCTATGAGAAACTACATTTCTCTTATTTTAAGCCAGCAAGTGTGTGGTCATTTGTTCTGGGCAGCCAGAGGAAACAAGTGTCAATAGGGAGCTGAAGAAAGAGCTCTCAGCCCCATGGAGAATGGGCGATGTGTACTGGAGCCAGGTTTCAAGCAAAGCAGGAGGGGAAGTGAACACTCTGTGAGGATGCAGAGTGTGTAAGGAAAATAATCAAGCTAGGGACAAGGTTTCCAAAGGCCCAGCAAATAAACATTGGAAGGTCAGGTTGCCATGGGAGGATGAGCAGGGGAAGGCAACACAGAGCTGCCTCTGATTCCGGAGGCATAGAAGTTGGGTATTAGCAGGGATGGCAAAGGCACAGGAAGCAGCCAGCTTCAGGTTCCCATTCGGCACCCTGACTACCCTTCTGCCTCCTGGAGGATGCACGCCTTCATTCTCTGGGCTCCAGCCACACTGGTCACCTTTCAGTTCAGTTCCTCAGACATTCCCACCTCTTTTCTACCTCTGGCCCTTTGCACATGCTGAACTCTTCCTGCACCACTAACCCCCTTCCTCTTCCACTCAGCTTTAGGTGACTGGCTCCTCTGCAGCTGTCAGGTCTCAGAAAGTCCTTCCCTGATACCTGGCACTCCTGAAGAAAGGGACATGTGGTAATAAGCAAAAGGATTACTGGAGTGCTGGACCATTTTTGGACAGGAAACACAATGAAGCCACAAGGGGGTCTAACTGGACCAGAGGTCAAGTTGAATGTCTAATAGGTGCCTGACATATCAGCAGGGATCCATAAATATTTTTTAAATGAATGAAAATATGGGTAAAGGAATGGATGCAGGTAGGGGCACTGAAAAAAATTAGGACCTTTTGACGGTCAAGGCCTCTCTGGTGTCCTTCTTAGGATCCTAAACAGAAATCTGGAAGTTGTTTTGGTTCTTCTGTAAATTCCAGACCCGGGGGCTGGAGAAGACTAGTTCAGGGGTCAGCAAACTCTTCCTGTAAAAGGCCAGCTAGTAAATATTTCAGGTTTTTGTGGGCCATATGCCCTCTGTCACAACTGCTTAATTTGGCTGTTGTAGTGTGAAAGCAGCTCTAGGCAACATGGAAATAGGTACGTGTAGTTGTTTTCCAATAAAACTCTATTGACAAAAACAAGTGATTGGAGTTGGTTGTTGGTTAATTGGTATCCATCTATGATGGTTAATTTTATGTGTCAACTTGGCCAGGTTATGGTGTCCAATTGTCTGATCAAGCAAGCACTGGCCTGATTGCTACCATGAGGACAACTGGTGGATTTAAATCATTAGTCAGTTGATTTGCATCTTTGGCTGATTACATCTACAGTCAACTGAGGAGATTGCCTGCAGTGATGAGAAACATCTCATCCAATCAGTTGAGGGCCTTAAAGGGAAAACTGAGGATTTCAGTAGTCAGAAAGAAAAATTTCTATCTATACTTCAGCCAGTCAGCTTCTTCTGGGAAATTCCATCAAAACTTTCATTGGAGTTCCCAACTTGCAGCCTGTCATAAAGAATCTGGACTTGCCAACCCCCATGGTTGCATGAGCCAATTCCCATAATAAATCTCAATATTTACTTATATATACATATATATATATATATATCCTGTTGGTTGCGTTTCTCTGGAGAATTATAATACACTATCTAACTCTCTCTCTGTCTCTATTTCTGTATCCATCCATCTGTCCATCCATCCATCCATCTATCCATCCATCCATCCATCAAGCCCTTATATAGCACTTACTCTGTGTCAACATGTTTCTAAGCACTTTTCTTGTATTAACTCATTTTATCCTCACAACTGTCCTATGAGGTAGATGCTATTATTATTATCCTCATTTTACAGATGAGGGAAATGAGGTACAGTGAGGTTAAGTAACTTGCCCAAGGTCACACATCCAGTAATGCCAGCTCCAAAATCAAGCCCAGACAGTGTGGCTCCAAAGGCTATGCTCTAAGCCACTATAACAATCAGCTCTGAATAACTATTTAAAAACTAAACTTTATTTCCATTTCTCATGTCTTACTCCTCTTAGCAGAAAGCCTGACTCAGCCAATACTTCCTTATACTCACACTTCTGATCAGGCAGAACCTAATCTTTAAACTATTAGCTTGCTTGCTGGAGTGTAAACAGAAGGATGAATCGTGAATTTGCTAATTGCTCTTCCCTGTTGCAGATGCCAGCTGTGCGATCATGATCAGTTGTTCTCTCTCGATCAGGCTGGCAAGTAATGAGCCCTACTATGTGCCAGGCAATAGACTAGGTACTGAGGACATGGAGAAGCACAAGGTAGCCCAAATCCCTTGCCCTAGTGGAGTTTAAACGCTAGTGGAGGTGGGGGGAGAAACTAAACACCAACCAAGGAATCATCCAAATCTTTTCTGCAAAGGGCTGGGAAGGAACATAGAGTGTGGGCTTTCTGGAAGCAGAAAGATAGTGGGCCTAACCCCACTGGAGGAGCCAGGGAAGATTTTTCTGGGGAAGGGTCACTTAAACTGAGACTAGAAGGCTCTCTGCAAGATGGGAAAAGCCTTCCACAAGTATGAAGCTGGGAACTGAGTCTGAGTTCCAGAGCTGAGAATTCTGGAGCAGATGAAGGTAGAGCAAGGGCAGAATGTGAGTGGCAGCAGTGTGACAGCTCAGGGCCACAAAAGACAGTATCCCTTCGCTGTAAAACAGCAAGCAGTTGTTAGGAAAGTCAACTGAGCTAACTTGAGGTGAAAATGCCTAGCCCGGGGCGGGAACAGGGAAGGTCCTAAGTAAATCGTACCTGAATCTGAATCTACTTAGAATCTCTCTTGAACCCTCACCTGAGAAAATACCATAACTTTCAGTCCTCAATTCTCTCCTTCTTGAGGACTTGGTGAAGCTCCCATTCATAACAGAATATGCTCAGACAACTGAAGAAATGATATGAATTGTCAGTTTTCCATGCTATCAGACAAGGTAATCTTTATGAAACAAAGAAACCTGCACACACCTGAATTTCACCAGTTCTTGGTCTTGTCTCATTCACAAGCATAATGTTTTCTGAAGACTACAATGCATTATTCCATCAGTCACATTAAAATCATTGATCCCTTTAATTCTTGTATTAAGGATGGATGCAATCTCAAGATAGAAAAAGTGAGCCTACCTCACACTCAAGATAGGAAAGTGAGTCTACTTCACATTCGATTTTTTTTGAGGGGTGGGGGGGGATTGCATACTTAAATTTAAATTACAGCATAGGCATTTTTTAGTATAACATGTACTGTGTATTTTTGCACTTCAATAAATCCATTTTTTTCCATACAGATAACACTTGGTAATTCAGAGAAATATATCTTAGCAGTTCCCAACTGCTGCTTCCTCAAGTTGGCTCATGGTTAGTGTTTTACTTTTTTTTTTCTTTTTCTTTTTCTTTTTTTTTGAGACAAGTGAAAACTACAAGCTCTCTGGGAGCAAGAATAACCTGATTGTCTTTGAAAAAAAGGAATCTGTTTTGTTTCCCTCTTCTTTCAAAATCATATCACATGCAGTGGAATGATCAGCTGTATTTATTTGTAATAAGGTGACCATGGGAGGAAAACAAGTAAATTAATTCAGTGAAAACTGTCATATGTAGTTAGTTTTATACTATACCAACAAGTCATCTTTCTGTACATCCCATTTTCCCTAGAAAAACCAGGTGCGGGGTGCTCATTTCAAATACAAGCTCTGCTGCCAAAAAGATCTGGGTTCAAATCCTGACTTCATAACCTGTATGCTCTGTGAACTTAGACCAATCACCTAACCTCTTGGGCCTCCAGCCAGGTATGCGAATTCACTGAGATGCACGAAGCCCTGCACAATGAAAAGGTTCAGGGATCATTGTGATGACTCCTCCTTATGTCATTCTCCATTGACTCTGCCCCTCATCAACCATGGGACTGGAGGCATGTGACCTCACTTCTCTGGGATTCAGTTTCCTCATCTGTAGAACAGGGATGATAATAGTGACTTACGTTGCACAGTGCTGTTGTCTGGATTAAATGAGATAATGCAACACAGTGTTGAATAGAGTGCCTGGAGTATAATGAACATTAAATAAATCCCAAATATTGACGTCGTTGTTACAAAGTGGGAACAAAGCCACTTATCTAATAGAGTCATGGATTATATGAGAGAGCATGTGTAAAACACATTTGGTAACAGCACGATAAGTGTTAGCTCTGACTTGCAGGAGGGGACTTGGTCAATAAGGAAGTGAATTGTCAGATAAGTTGAAGTCTGGTGACTTTAAAACATGTCTACAAATTCTTTGACACTCCTCCCTTTGAAAGGTAGGGGGTCCACATTCCCTACCCTTGAATCCAGGCTGGCTTTAATGACTTACCCATACCCAACATAGAATGAGGCAAAAGTGACGCTGCATAGCCTCTAAGGCTAAGTCAATAAAAGGCCATGCAGCTTCTGCCTTGTCTGTTGTAACATTTGGGTTTCGAGTCCTGACTACCCTGGGTCTGCCATTCTGTGAGGAAGCTCAAGCCACATGGAGAGGCCAGGTGAAGATGCTCAGGTTGGCAGTCCTTATCTTTGACTCACCCCCACTCAGCCACCAGATAGGTGAAAAAAGGCCTCTGGGATTCTCCAGACCAGCCCACGTGCCACTGAGTGACACTAGTTGATGTCATAAGGAGCAAAATGATCACCTGAATTCTTGACCCATGGGAGCTGTGAGCCCCTTAAAATGGGATCTTTTGTTAGGCAGTAATAGTAACAGGAACAAGAAACAACCCACATAGTATCATCTCACTGGGCAACAAGCCCTGGGAAAGACCATCAGCTACCAGTCAACAGGACAGTATCCACAACAGGCAAAGGAGCAGCAGTGAGCCCATCCCTAGCTCTTACTCTGTGCCTTTATGTGTATTCGCTCCTTCAATCCTCACAACAACTCCATGTGGTAGGTGCTGTTATTTTCTCCACTTAGATGACAAAATTGAAGCTCAGAGAGGTTAAGTGACTTGCCCAAGGCCTCACAGCAACTAAGCAGTGGAGGAGGATTTGGATGCAGGCAGTCAGGCACCAGAGCCCCTGCCGTTCACCACCACCCAATACAACTGCACTCTTGTAACTATGTAAGAGATACCTTACCGACATATCTGGACTTCCTAAAAACACTGGCTGGCTGGAAGGAAAGGCTTTTTAAGGGCCAGCTTCTTGGGTCTACTTCCACCCACCAAATCCATCTGGAGTGGTGTTCCCAGACAGCTCAGCTGTGGGCTGTTCTCCCAGCCCTGGGTCAGTCTGACTCTGAGTCATGCGTGTCTGTCTCCAAATGTCAGTCTCCAAGCTTAGAAGGTACTTACTCTAGTTCCTGTAATGAATTCTTAAACACTACTTCTCTTTTGAAGTCTCCAACCTTTTCCTGGGATCTGATGACAACTCACACATCCCAGAGCTTGTTGTTAATGTTATTTCAGACCAGGCTACATCAGCACTGTTCTAGATGCTGCCAGAGAAGCTAATCATGATAATAATAACAGCAATAGCCAAAGTTGACTGAGCACTTTTTTCCAGGTAAGTCTGGGCTCAGGACTGCACAAGTACTATTTCCTTTCATCCTCTCAATCACCATGACCCAATGATGTAGCTGTTATTGTTTCCATGGCCATTTCACCAAAAAGGAAACTGAGGCTCACGGAGATTAACTGAGTTGCCCAATGTCGGTAAGAAGGAGAGACACCTAAAGAGATGTCAGCCCACTCCAACACAGGTGTTGGGGTTGCCAGCAAAAGGACGACTCAACAGGGTCTGACGGAAAGTGGTTTTACTCACATCAAGAAGAGATCGAGCAAGGACAGCTTCATTATTGGACGTCAGTTCCCATAGCCAGCGGGGCTCAATGTGTGGCGAATGCAGGAAGATGTTTTACGTCTTTTCTTGTGTTCATGTGCTGCCACAGCAGAGGAACCCCACCCCCTCCCCACCAGGGACAGATAGGCCACCAGAGTGTGAGCGGGATGTCCTAAAATATGCCCACCCAAATCAGACTGTCTCCAGTGAAGGTTTACATGTGCTCAGGCCAATAGGGAAAGGAATGTGCTGGTAGTCCCGTTATCCACTAGGAGATTGTGTTTTATCCCACCAGGCTGACAAACCGGGTCCTGAGTGCAGGATGTATTTTCAGGGTCCCAGGGAAAGTTAGCAGGTCACGCTAGGACTGCCGTTTACCACATAATTTGAAGGGTTTGAAGCCACCTGAGTGTGACCCTAAAGCCAATGTGCTCAGCTCCTCAATGCACTGCTCCTCTTGGACCAAATCCCAGCTCCACCTCTTCTGCTCTCATTGTAAAATGGGGATAATAAAAATACTGCCTCTTCGACTCCTAGGCCTGTTTACCCCAAAACTGGTACACATGTGCTTACAGCAGCATTATTGGTAAAAGCCCAAAAGTGGAAACAACCCAAGACTCCATCAACCGATGAATGAGCAAACCAAATGTGTACCATCCATACAATGGAATACGATCCAGCCATAAAAAGGAGTAAAGTTCTGAAACATGCTGTGACAGGCATGAGCCTCAAACACATTATCCTAGGTGAAAGCACCAGACACAAATGGTAACATATTGTATTATTTCATTTACTTTAAATGTCCAGAATAGGTAAATCTATAGAGGCAGAACATAGACTAGTGGTTTTCAGTGCCGGGGGTGGGGAAGGGAGATTGAGAGTGACTGCTAATGGATATGCGGTTTCTTTCTGGGGTGATGAAAACGTTCTGGAATTAGTGGTGATTGTTGTTTACACTAAATATACCAAATTACGCCAAATAGACTAAAAACTACTGAGTTGTACACTTTAAATGGGTGAATGGCATGGTATGTAAATTATATCTCAATAAAGCTGTTTAAAAACATACTGCCTCACCACATGAGGTCATTGTTGGGTGTAAATGAGTTAAGTGCTGAGAACCACGCTTGGCACGTGGTCAGCACTGAATACAAGCTAGCTATGTTTGTGTTTTAAACAGTTAGAAAGAAAGTACGAGAATGGACTTGGTGATATTGGTTCTTGTTCAGGCACCACAAAAAATCACACTCAATTTTCACTCTGATTTTACTCTGTTTTCCTCAAAGTCATTAAGTCCCCTGCATCCTGTCACCAGATACACAAAATGAGAAGTGCCAAACTGCATGGGAGAAATAAGAGGGAAGAAAAAGCAAAATGCAACCAATAAACCCACTACAGTGGGAAAATACCTCATCCTGTTGTCTTCCTGGAGTTGCCCCTCCTGCCATGCCCTGCCCACACCCCCCCCTCAAAAAGTTCAGTTCCTTTACAGGTCAGACAAACTGCAGGCTAACTTTCAAACTGCAAAGCAGAACTACACATATAGGGTAGTACCTTAGTGCAACCTATGACAACAACTTTTCCTGGTGCCTGGTCCAGGACCCAAGACCCAGCTGCCGAATGGCTGAGAGACACCACTGAGCTTCTACCCAGAGATCCAAGCTGCAAAAGAGAAAGGGAAAAATAAAAGTGCTTCCGGGAGCTGGGCAGTGAAACCTAATGTTTTTTGTTTTAGGTTTTCCGGCAAAATTGTTTGGTGTCAAAAACTTGACCGGAACTGACACTGTGAGGTTGTTTTCAGTCTTTGTTTATCTTACTTCACTGAGTATTCTGTTTAGCTGCAAAAAAAAAAAAAAAAAGGCATTGCCCTCAGTACAGGGTGCTGCCCAACTCCCCAACAGGGTTGTACATCATATATGGTTTTTGGTGTGTATTGGAGTTTGGAATTGCAGAAAAAGGATTGTGAACCTGTGCCTTCGTGTACGTATTAACGGTTATGTAGTCTCAGGCAATTTCCTAACCTGACTGAGCCTTGTTTTCCTCATCTATAAAATGGGCTCAACAACAGTTCAGTCATGTTAAAAGAATGGATGCTTCTAAAGTTGTAAGCAGTGGCTGGCCCTTGCTAAGAGCTCAATTATCATTTCCATGTTATCTCTAGGTCTTAGAGATATCTCTGTGGCTATCTCTTATCTCTATGGCTGCTGCTGCCTCCAGCAACAGCAGCATCTGAAGAGATCAGGTGGTGGCAGGGAATCCTAGACACCAGGATCTGCCAGTTCTCCATATCAGTATCCCTACCCCCCCACCCCAAAAGGCATGTCTTCAGCTTAATCAATTTTCAAGGGTTCTGAATTAGCAAAGTCCATTAAGACGTCTGCACTACTCATTTATATGTATGAGGTGCCTGTGAGTCAATAAATCATATTGTCAGTATAGTAATAATAGCTGCCCTTTACTGAGCCCCCAAAATGGGCCTGGCATAGCACTAGGCATTTGACAGGTGTTATCTTGGTGTCAAGGACAGTATCGTTGGTACTGTGACTCAAGGGGGTTAAGTCGTTCACCCGAGGTGGCAGCACCAGGATTCCATCCCAGTCCTTTCTGACCCCCAGGCCTATTCTCTTTTCCAGATGCTGCCTCTGTTGAGAAGTCTGAGATTTGGCCTCTTGGTCAACACAATTTGAGGGTGACTCTACCAGGGATAAAGTGAACCCCTCACTGTGCTCAGAGCATATGCCTTGCATGGAAGAACAAACCACCTACACCAATTCTCCTGGTTTTGAAAGATATTAAATATAGCAGTGTTCACGTGTGTGGTCTTTGGGGCTGGGGGCAGGGGTAGGGAGGCTGATTATTCTTATGAAATTTCATTAAGGTTTAATTATTTTTTTCATGAGATAAGCCCAGAAGGCCTTTCTTTCAAATATTATTTCTAATTACTCATGGCTTATGAATGCATTCACAAATAAGGGTGAGAGGTAGGTTTATTATTTAATCAACTGCACAAAAGTGATGTACTAGTCAAATTTAAAAGGAAAGAAAGTCTTCTTATAACTAAAGCCCTCGTCAGATAATGACGTCTGTTTGGTTACATCTATTCACAAGTTGCTCAAGTTTTTGAAGAGTCAAGCAACTGCCAGGGTCACAACCAGACCTTGTCACACCCAGACACTGTTACAGCAGCTACTGGGGTCCAGTCAGGGCTATCTGCAAGCCCTGTCGCTCAGGAGGGACCTTAGAGTCAGCTTGTTCCTCCTCTTTTCCTGTGAGCAAGCCTTCTGAAACCCCACTGGCAGGCCATCACTTGGTCTCAACGTGCACACTGACTGTCAGGGAGCTCACCACTCTTCATGGTAACTCATTCTTTTGTTGGATAGTCCAACGGGACAGAAAGCATCACCTTAGACTAAACTAAACAGCCAATACCAGGTTCATCTGTGGCTTCCATTCTTTGGCCCTGCCTTTACCCTGTGCAACAATCTGACTGAGTCTACTCCTCTCTGCCGTCAAATACATGAACACAGGGACCATACACACACACTCCTCTCTTAATCTAGGCTAAATAACCTGGATTGTTTTCAGCTGTCTCTTATGTGATTTCTAGACCTCTAGCCACACCTCTATTCACCCACCTCTGGATGCTTTCTCATATGCAGTGCTTCTCAAACTTGGCTGCACATTAAAAATCACCCAGAGAGCTTTAAAAAATCCTCATGCCCAGGAATAAGGCATGGTATGTGTGCCGGTTTGAATGTATTATGTCCCCCAGAAAAAGCCATGTTCTTTGATGCAGTCTTGTGGGGCAGACATATTAGTGGGGATTAAGTTGGAATGTTTGGATTAGGTTGTTTGCATGGAAATGCACCCCACCCAACTGTGGGTGATAACTCTGATGAGATATTTCCATGGAGGCATGGCCCCACCCATTCAGGGTGGGCCTTGATCAGTGGAGCCATATAAATGAGCTGACGGGCAGAGGGAACTCAGTGCAGCTGTGAGGGACATTTTGAAGAGGAGCTACAGCCAAGAGGGACACTTGGAAGAAAGCACAGGAGCTGTAGATGAGAGACAGTTTGAAGACGTCCATTGAAAGCAGACTCTTGCTCCAGAGAAGCTAAGACAGGACGAATACCCCAAGTGCAACTAAGAGTGACATATTTGAGGAACTTCAGCCTAGAGAGGAACGTCCTGGGAGAAAGCCATTTTGAAACCAGAACATGGAGCAGATGCCAGCCACATGCCTTCCCAGCTAACAGAGGTTTTCCAGACACCACTGGCCATCCTCCAGTGAAGGTACCCGATTGCTGATGTGTTACCTTGGACACTTTATGGCCTTAAGATTGTAACTGTGTAACTAAATAAACCCCTTTTATAAAAGCCAATCCATCTCTGGTGTTTTGCATTCTGGCAGCATTAGCAAACTAAAACAGTATGGAATAGGCCATACTCCACACTCATTGGATCAGAGTCTCTGTAGGTATCACCCAGGCATCGGTGTTTTAAAAATGTCTCCAAGTGATTCAAATGTGTGGCCAAGTTTGAGAACCAGGTCTCTAATTTCTTGCTACTCAAGGTATGGTGTACGGATCAGCAGGGCCAGCATCATCTGGGAGCTTAGTTAGTAATATAGGCTATCAGGAACCATCCTAGGTTTATGGAATGAGAATCTGCATTTCACAAGACCCCTGGGATTCCCATGCACATTACAGAGCGAGAAGCCAGACAGGAATGCTTATTCTATCTCAGTCCTGTTTAGGTATATTGTTTTCTTACATCCTATGTACATTCTTTGACCCATTATCCTCAAAGAAGGCAAGATCTCTTCTGACTCAAGTTTTGTCACAAAACCTTGGCACTGCCCCTAGCCCATTCTCTATCCATATTAGGGTTGACTAAATCCTCCTTTCAGACCTAGAACTGGACCCTAGCCACCCAACTTCATGGGTTTAGCAAGCTGTGTATAGTGCACTGCTCCCTAAACTAAGGTCCACTGTCATTTTCTCAGGGTTTTGTATGTTTCATAGAAATGTTTTAACTGAGGCTTTTAATTTTATCAGGAGATTTAAAATATTAATATCAGCTATAAACATGTTAGAAACCATCTGGATTATCACCTTTTGACTGGGCACTGTTGTGATTTCAGCGCCCATGTTGGCTTTCATGTTTACAGTCACACTGGTGCCAATTAGAAATGTTTTAAATGTCTCAAGCTAATGAGAAAATAACAGAGACCAGCCTAGGATGTGGAGCCAGGATTTAAATACAGATCTGTGGCTCTGCAGCATGAGTTTGCTCTTTTCTTTTTCCCAGCCTGTGCTCTTGGCCCAGTGCCACACCAGAAGCCACCTTGAAAGGCCTCTACCTCAGCAGCCACATTCTCTCCTGGGAGCAAGCCTAGTTACAGGATGGCACCTGTTAGAGCTGTGTTTCTTTGCCCTGTGCAAAATCATTTTCAGTGAGCTTGAAATGCAACAAGAAAGAGCTAGATGACAGCCAGCCTTGTTTTTGCTATGGGAATGATATGCCCACCAAGGAGAACCCCAGGAGAAACTTCCTTTAAAATTCCTCACCATAAAATACTTTGCTTCCCTTGAAGAAATAGTAGCACAGTTCATTAGAAACATGTGAGTTATGTGACTCAGTGTTTCCCAAACAAGAATGAAAGAACAAATTCTCAGGGGTCCTGGGATCTTATAAGAATTATTTAATTTTATGATTTCATTTTTATAATAGTCAAAAAGGATCAGTTTCATCTGGGTGGCCACCTTGTAGCTAAATGCTAGAATATGCATGAAGAATTCACACTTCCATTTTTCTATAAGACCTTTGATTCTAAGTGAGGGCCAAAGGCCAAAATGGAGGACCAAGAGAAGAAAAAGTGATTCAAAGAGAGGAGAGGAGTGGGACAACTGAGAAGCCATGAGGCCTTGGTCCTACCAGCACAGCATGTTCCAAAGAACCTGCTGCAGAGCAGGCAGGACTAACTCACATTGCAAACACATGTATCTACCAGCTCGTTAAATTGATGGTCCTTTAAAGATGCAAAGTGGAATTTTTCTCTAAATGATATTTTTATATTTTAATTTTGTATTTAGGGATATTAAATTTACTATATCATCAAATGAATCAATGATCCCTTAAAATCTAGTTCCCTGTGAAAAAGGAAAAATATCAACAAAAGTAAATGGCCAAGACACAAATGATGGTCCATTATGCTAAACCAGAAAGGACAGATGGGAGGACGGAAAGAAGGAAGGAAATGAGGGATGGAGGAAGGGAGGGAGGGAGAGAAGAAGGAGGGAAGTAAGTCCTCAACTGGAATATAAAACATAAAATAGATCTTTCTGACAACTAAACTCAGCAAAAAAAAAAATTAATTTTAGCAAAAATCATCTACTGAATCACTGTTACCTATTGAATTCTATTGATTTTGGAGCTTTGTTTATCATTAATTTAGACAATATTTTTCATTTGACAGTTGTCAAAGAGCTATAAACACAGGAAGTTTGTCTCTACTTTTGTCTTTGTACATTCCTCCAGTTTGAGCAGTGTGACTCCTCTGGTTTTCTGACATTCTGACAGACAAAGTACAGGATAAAACAGCAGGCTCCCATGTCCATACAAGCTGGACCCTTCCAGCCCTTCTCCCATACCATTTCCTAGAGCTGTGCTTTCCAACTTGGTGACCACAATCCACAGGATGAAAGACATTTGAAACTGGTCTAGTATATCCACACACCCGTATATCATTGAAATCTAAGTTTCATTCACCTTTGCTACATGAGATGTGTTCTATCTTCTCTTTATTTCTAATTTTATTTTTTTAAAGTCATACGTGACTACCAAATTAATGTCACATCTCAAAGATCAGTCCCAGTCCATGGTTTTAAAAAGCACTGACCTAGAGCAATGTATTAGTGAAGACTGTCCCTCAAAGGATGCAAAGCACCATTTTTTTATTACCCCACCCACCAACACACAGACACACACAGGCACAGACACACACACACACACAGGCACACCTACTTCCCAGTTATTTCCTGGAGTTGTATTCCCTAAATGGATAAAGAAGTGCTATACTGAGGGACCTGAGAGGAAAACAGCACTTTGGCTACATGAGAAAGTTGGCCCATGGAGTAGAGGGACAAAACCCAAGGCTTTTCATTAAGGAAACCTTGCATTACTGAAGCAATGGGAAGAAAGCAGGAAGATGAGTTCTGTAACCAATTGTCTAGCTCAGAATGGGCCATGGAATGTATTGTTCAGTCCAGTGCCAATGATGCTGCAGTTTGTGATTTCCCTATGATTTTGGTATTAGGCTTTCCATCAGCCCTAGTGTTATGTTGTTCCATCTTTTCTTGAGTGTCTTTACAGGTATTTTAAGGGATAAATTGTATCAGGATCTGATCATCAAAAATTATTTACAACTTGAGCCCTATAGCTGATGAACCTCAAAGAAGAGTTCAGGCTTCCAGGAAGATGGCGGAGTAGGAGAGACAGAGCAAAATTCTCCTCCATGAAAAACACTAGATAATAACAGAAAAGGCTCCAGAACTGGAGTTCCAGGGTTTCACCAACTGGGCAGGGACTTCTAAACCCATAGGGAGTGTGTACTTGGAGAAGCTGAGAGACTGCACTGAAAACCGGTGAGTGTTCAGACCAGAATGCCACCAGGGAACAGGTGGTTGGAGCTGGTGGATGAGTGCAGAGGGGAGCAGCAGGAGGGGAGCAGCCTTCCATGCCCCAGGCACCCTCCTTGGCACTTGGCTCAGGTGACAATCCTTCTCAGGCCCACAGCCAAGAGCCCTCATGCCAGAGACTGGTGATTGGAGCAGGCAGATGAGCATGGAAGGGGGCAGATTTCCACGCCCCATGCAGACATCTTTACAGCTGACTGGGAGATGACTCTTCAAAGCCACATGGCTGAGAGTTCCTTGAGGAAATTTGGGATTTGGTGGGCTTGTGACAGTGTCCACTCTTCCTCCATGGAAGCCCATGGTGTGCACAGCCTAGAGGCAGAGGCACTGTGCAGAAGTGCCAAGAAGCCTCTCCTAATCCCAGGGACTTGTGGGCACTCAGAAAATAGGGACTGGGGGGCTTTTGGGCTGGAAGGTGAGATGTGCAGCTCTGCATCCCCAGAGTACTCCACCCACAGCCCCAGTAACAGCTGGGATCACTGTGTCCTGGAGCAAACTCCCTGCCAAACTGTGCAGGGCACGATGTCCACTCACGGGGCTGGCAGTCCCCAGTGCACAAGAAAAATTGGTGCACTGATTGGACTTCCACATGGTTTGGACCCCCTCAGTGCATAGACAAAGTTGGAGGAGAACTGGCTTGAGGGTGGCTCAAGAGCGCCATCTGCTGGAAGATCAGGGAAAGTGCACTCCACAAAGGTATACCTCTGCTAAATTATAGATAAGTGTTCAAATAATCCTGCATATCCTAAAAGAACCCTATCAAGATAAGCAAATGCCAAGAGGCCAAAAACAACAGAAAATTATAAAGCATATGAAGAAACCAGAAGATATGGGTAACCCAAACTTCCAAATTAAAAAGCCAGAGGAGACACAGAACTTGGAGCAATTAATCAAAAAAGTACACACAAACAGCAATACCATGGTTCAGGATATAAAGGACATGAAGAAGACCCTAGGAGAACATAAAGAAGAATGTGCAAGAGTAAATAAAAAATAGAGGATCTTATGGAAATAAAAGATACTATTGATCAAATCAAAAATATTCTTGAGACACATAATAGCAGATTTGAAGAGGTGGAGGAACGAATTAGTGAACTCAAAGACAGACGATGGAATGTGAAAGCATAAAAGAAAAAATGGTGAAAAAAATGAAAAATTTGAAATGGATCTCAGGGAAACGATGGATAATATGAAGTGCATGAATATAAGAATCATTGGTGTTCCAGAAGGTGAAGAGAAGAGTAAAGGGCTAGGAAGAGTATTTGAAGACATTGTTGGGGAAACCTTCCAAAACCTTCTAAATGATATAAATATGCAAATCAAAGATGCCCAATTAATTCCAAATAGAAAAAATCCAAATAAACTGACTCTGAGACATATTCTAATCAGATTGGCAAATGCTGAAGAGAAGGAGAAAGTTCTGAAAGCAGAAAGGAAGGAGTGATTCACCACATACAAGGGAAACAACATAAGACTAAGTAGTGACTACTCAGCAGCCACCATGGAGGTGAGAAGGCAGTGGTATGACATATTTAAATTTCTGAGAGAGAAAAACTGCCAGCCAACAATTCTTTATCTAGCTAAGATCTCCTTCAAAATTGAGGGAGAGCTTAAAATTTTCACAGACAAACAAATGCTGAGAGAATTTTTAACAAGAGACCTGCCCTGAAAGAAATACTAAAGGGGGCTCTACTGGCTGAGAAAAAAAGACAGGAGACAGAGGCCTGGAGAAGGGCACAGAACTGAAGAGTATTAGTAAGGGTACCTTAAAGGAAATAAAGATAGAGAGGGAAAAAAAGATCTGGCAAATAAAAACCAAAAGATAAGGTAGCTGATTCAAGAACCGCCTTCACAGTAATAACATTGAATGTGAATGGTTTAAACTCCCCAATTAAAAGATATAGATTGGCAGAATGGATTTTAAAATATGAACCATCAATAGGCTGTTTACAAGAGACTCAACTTAAACCCAGAAAAACAAAGATATTGAAAGTGAAAGGATGGGAAAAACATTCCATGCAAGCTACAGCCTAAAGAAGGCAGAGGTAGATAAAATAGACTTTAAATGCAAGGATGTCATAAGAGACAAAGAAAGACACTATATAGTAATAAAAGGGATAATTCAACAAGAAGAAATAACAATCATAAATGTTTATGCACCCAATCAAGGTGCTCCAAAGTACATGAGACAAACATTGGCAAAACTGAAGGAAGAAATGGATGCTTCCACAATAATCATGGGGACTTCAATACAACTCTCCCTCCTATAGATAGATCAACCAGACAGAGGACCAGTAAGGAACTTAGAACCTAAACAATGTGATAAATGAATTAGAGTTAACAGACATGTATAGAGCATTATATCTAGATTACCAGGGTTTACATTCTTCTCTAGTGCTCATGGAACTTTCTCCAGGATACATCATATGCTGTGGCATAAAACAAGCCTCAATAAATTTAAAAAGACTAAAATTATTCAAAGCACATTCTCTGACCACAATGGAATGCAACTAGAAGTCAATAACCACCAAAGATCTAGGACATTCAAAAATATCTGGAGGTTAAACAACACACTCCTAAAAAGTAAATGACTCCAAAAAGAAATTGCAAGAGAAATTGCTAAATATCTAGAGATAAATGAAAATGAGAAAACAACATATCAAAACTTATGGGATGCACTGAAGGCGGTATTGAGGGGGAAATTTATAGCTCTGAATGCATACATTAAAAAAGAAGAAAGTGCTAAAGTCAAAGAACTAATGGAACAACTGAAGAAGCAAGAATATGAACAGCAAACTAATCCTAAAGCAAGTAGAATAAAAGAAATCACAAGGCTTAAAGCAGAAATAAATGATATGGAGAATAAAAAAAATTAGAGAGAATAAATAAAACCAAAAACTTGTCCTTTGAGAAGATCAAAAAGATTCACAATCCCTTAGCTAGACTGACAAAGTCAAAAAAGAGAAGACCCAAATAAGCAAAATAATAAATGAGAGAGGGGGTCATTACAGTGGATCCCAAAGAAATAAAAAAAAAAAATCATAAGAGGATACTATGAGCACCTGCACACCAAAAAACTAGAAAATTTAGAGGAAATGGATAATTTCCTAGAAACACATGAACTGCCTAGACTGACCTGAGTAGAAATAGAAGACCTCAGCAAACCAATCACAAGCAAAGAGATCCAATCAGTCATCAAAAAGCTTACTACAAATAAAAGCCCAGGGCCAGATGGCTTCACAGGGGAATTCTCTCAAACTTTCCAAAAAGAGCTGGCACAATTCCTACTCAAAATCTTTCAAAAAATTGAAGAAAATGGAACACTACCTAACTCATTTTATGAAGCCAACATCACTTTAATACCAAAACCAGGTAAAGATGCTACAAGAAAGCAAAACTACAGGCCAATCTCCCTAATGAATATAGAGGCAAAAATTCTCAACAAAATATTTACACATTGAATCCAAAGACATATTAAAGAAATCATACACCATGACCAAGTGGGGTTCATCCAAGGCATGTAAAGGTAGCTCAACATAAGAAAATCAATCAATGTATTACAACACATTAACAAATCAAAAGGAAAAATCAAATGATAATCTTAATAGATGCTGAAAAAGCATTTGACAAAATCCAGCATCTTTTTTTGATAAAAACACTTCAAAAGATAGGAATTGAAGGAAATTTCCTCAATATGACAATGCGCGTATTTGAAAAGCCCAGAGCCAGCATAGTACTCATTGTTGAGGGACTGAAAGCCTTCCCCCTAAGATCAGGAATGAGACAAAGATGCCTGCTGTAATGACTATTATTCAACATTGTGCTAGAAGTTCCAGCCAGAGCAATCTGGCAAGATAAAGAAATAAAAGGCACCCAAATTGGAAAGGAAGAAGTAAAACTGTCATTACTTGCAGATGATATGATGTTATATTTGGAAAACCCTGAGAAATCGATGACACAGCAACTTGAGCTAATAAACAAATTCAGCAAAGTGGCAGGATACAAGATTAATCCACATAAGTCAGTAATGTTCTTATACATTAGAACTGACCTAATGGAAGAGACACTCAAGAAAAAGATTCCATTCACAAAAGCGACTAAAAAAAATCAAGTACCTAGGAATAAACTTAACCAATGATGCAAAAGACCTCTACACAGAAAATTACACAACTTTACTAAAATAAATAAGAGGGGCCTAAAGAGATGGAAAGATATCCCATGTTCATGGATAGGAAGGCTAAATGTCGTTATGATGTCAATTCTACCCAAACTGATCTACAGATTCAATGCAATTCCAATCAAAATTCCAACAACCTACTTTGCAGACTTGGAAAAGCTAGTTATCAAATTAATTTGGAAGGAAAAGGGGCCTCAATTTGTTAAAAACATTCTAAAAAAAGTGAAGTGGGAGGACTTATACTTCTTGACTTTGAAGCCTACTATAAAGCCACAGTGGTCAAAACAGCATGGTATTGGCACAAAGACAGACATACTGATCAATGGCATCAAATTGAGAATTCAGAAATAGACCCCCAGATCTATGGTCAAATGATTTTTTATAAGGCCCCCAAAACCATTGAATTGGGACATAACAGTTTCTTCAACAAATGGGGCTGGAAGAACTGGATATCCATATCCAAAAGAATCAAAGAGGACTCCTAACTCACACCCTATACAAAAATTAACTCGAAGTGGATCAAAGACCTCAATATAAGAGACAGTACCATAAAACTCCTATAAGACAATGTAGGGAATCACCGCCAAGACCTAGTATTAGGAGGTCACTTCTTAGACCTAACACCCAAAGCACAAGCAATGAAAGAAAAAAATAGATAAATGGGAACTCCTCACAATCAAAAGCTTCTGTATCTCGAAGGAATTTGTCAAAAAGGTGAAGAGGCAGCCAAAGCAATGGGAGAAAATATTTGGAAACCATGTGTCTGATAAGAAACTGATATTTTGCATATATAAAGAAATCCTACAACTCAATGAGAATAGTACAAACAGCCCAAATATAAAATCGGCAAAAGATATTGCACCAGTTTGGATATATTAGGTCCCCCAGAAAAAGCCATATTCTTTATTGCAGTCTTGCAATGACAGATTGATTAATCTTTTTAATTAGGGTGTGACCTCTTGGTTGAATGTTTCCATGGAGAATTGGCCCTGCCCATTCAGGGTGGGTCTTGATTGGTTTACTGGAGTACTTTAAAAAGAGCCACATGACCCCAGACGCTTGCTGATGCTGACACTTAGAGATGCTAGAAGACACAGACAAAAGGATGTTAAGCTAAGAGATGAAGCTCAGTTTGCCCGGGATATGTTAAGACAGGACACCCAGGTGCTTAGAGACAAATGTCCTAGGAGAAAGAACCAAGAATGCACAGGAGCTGAGATAGGAGCTAGAACACAACCCGGGATCAACAGATGCCAGTCACATGCCTTCCCAGCTAACAGAGGATTTCTGGATACCTTTGGCCATCCTCCATTGAAGGAGTTGTCTTGTCAATGCCTTAGTTTTGACACTTTTATGGCCTTAGAACTGTAAATTTGTAACTTAATAAATCCCCTTTACAAAAGCCAATCCATTTCTGATACTTTGCATAATGGCAGCATTAGCAAACTGGAACAGATATGAAATGACATTTCTCCAAAGAGGAAATACAAACGGCTAAAAAACACATGAAAAAAATGTTCCTCTTCACTAGCTATTAAGCGAGCTGCAAATCAAGACCACAATGAGATATCATCTCACACCAATAAGAATGGCTGCCATTAAACAAACAGGAAACTACAAATGCTGGAGAGGATGTAGTAAAATTGGAACAATTATTCATTGCTTGTCAGACTGTATAATGGCACAGCTGCTCTGGAAGACAGTTTGGTGCGTCCTCAGAAAGCTAGATATTGAGTTACTGTTCTAGTTTGCTAATGCTGCTGGAATGTCCAAGGTAACATATCAGCAATCAGGTACCTTCACTGGAGGATGACCAATGGTGTCTGGAAAACCTCTGTTACCTGAGAAGACACACGGCTGGTGTCTGCTCCAAAATTCTGGTTTCAAAATGGCTTTCTCCCACGATGTTCCTCTCTAGGCTGCAGTTCCTCAAAAATATCACTCTTAGTTGCACTTGGGATATTTGTCCTCTCTCAGCTTCTCTGGAGCAAGAGTCTGCTTTCAACAGCCATCTTCAAACTGTCTCTCATCTGCAGCTCCTGTGCTTTCTTCAAAGTGTCCCTCTTGGCTGTAGCTCCTCTTCAAAATGTCACTCTCAGTTGCACTGAGTTCCCTCTGCCCGTCAGCTCATTTATATGACTCCACTGATCAAGGCCCACCCTGAATGGGTGGGACCATGCCTCCATGGAAATATCTCATCAGAGTTGTCACCTACAGTTGGGTGGGGCACATTTCCATGCAAACAACCTAATCCAAACATTCCAACTGAATCCCCACTAATATGTCTGCCCCACAAGATTGCATCAAAGAATATGGCTTTTTTTGGGGGACAAAATACATTCAAACCAGCACATTCCACCCCCTGGACCCCAGAAAAACATATTCTTTCCAAATACAAAATACAGTCATCTCATCACAATATCACAAAAACTTAAATCATCTCGGTAACAAAAGTTAAGTACAAGATCCCATCAAAATCAATTATAGGCATGATCTCTCCTAAAGCAAAATTCTCCTTTACCTGTGGATCTGTGAACTTAGAACAAGTTATGTGCTTCTGATATACAAAGGAGGGACATTCATAGGATAAACATTCCCATTGCCATAAGGAGAAACAGTAAGGAAAACAGGGTTAACAGGACCAAAACAGTTCCTAAAACCTGCAGGATAAACTCCATTAGATTTCAAAGTCTAAGAGTCATTTACAGAACGACGTTGTATCCTTGGGGCTTGAGAGAGCAGGAGTCTAACCTGTCCTAAGAGCCTTTTCGGCAGCCCTTTCCTTTCCAAATGCTTAGGTGAGTGCTCCAACATATTCACACATTGGGGTGACCACTTTCTTGGCCCCACCCTCCTCAAACATCGGGGAAGCTCCTGGATTTCCTTCCATCTCCGGGGCACATGCTCAACCCCTTCAGAACAGTGTGGTGGCAGCCAGGCTCTCCCCATTTCCCTGAAATGTGCTCCACCCTCTTTGGGGCTTGGGGTGGCAGAACATTTCCTGAGCATCGAGGTGGAAAGCCCGCCCTTGACCTCCAGGGCAAACTCACCCTTTCCATGCATGTGGTCCACTCCACTCTCCTAGCCCAAGGCCTCTTGACTTCAGACCTCAACCTCCATGGCTCTGTCTTTGAAGAAATTTTTCCTTCAATTTGTTCCTTGTCTGTCCCTTCCAGCCCAAACCGGTGGTGGCTCCATCTATAAAGGTCTCACAAAAATTCTGTTGGCTTCTCATGAAGCACACAAGGGTCAAAGCCATCAGAGAATAGGACTTTCCACAAATCCTTTCTGCTTAACTCCATCTCCAATCTTGGCTTGTACTGAAACAGTGGCTGGGTTCCATGTTTAGTTAAATCCTCATGTTTGGGTGTAGTTTCTGGGGATCCACCCCCTGGAAGCCTGGAATTTTCCAAACCATCAGTTTCTGGTTTCTTTGAATCCAAGAGTTCAGTTCTAATTTTATCTCTGTCCTCTCGCATTTTACCGTAAGCTGCAAGGAGAAGCCAGGGTACGTCCTCCACATGTAGTCTGGAGATCTCCTCAGCTAAGTATTCCAGGTTGTCGCTTTCAAATTCTTCCTTCCATCTGACACCAGGACTCAATTTTGCCAAATTCTCCGCCACTATAAAACAAGGATCGCCTTTCTTCCAGTTTACAACATCACATTCATCATTTCTGCTCAAGTCCTCATCAGAAGTATCTTTAGAGTCCATATTTCCACAAACAGTCTCTTCAAAGCAGTTTAGGCCTTTTCTATCAAGCTCCTCACAGTTCTTCCAGAACCTTCCCCTTATCCATTTAAAAAGCCGTTCCAACATGTTTGGCATTTGCAAACTCAGCAGCACCCCACTTCTCTGGTACCAAAATCTGTTCTAGTTTGCTAATGCTGCAGGAATGCAAAACACCAGAGATGGATTGGCTTTTATAAAAGGGGATTTATTTGGCCACACAGTTACAGTCTTAAGGCCATAAAGTATCCAAGGTAACACATCAGTAATCGGGTAACTTCACTGGAGGATGGCCAATGGTGTCTGGAAAACCTCTGTTAGCTGGGAAGGCACATGGCTGGCATCTGCTTCAGAGTTCTGGTTTCAAAATGGCTTTCTCCCAGGACGTTCCTCTCTAGGCTGCAGCTTCTCTCCAAAATGTCACTCTTAGTTGCACTTGGAGTATTTGTCCTCTCTCAGCTTCTCTGGAGCAAGAGTCTGCTTTCAACAGCCATCTTCAAACTTTCTCTCATCTGCAGCTCCTGTGCTTTCTTCAAAGTGTCCCTCTTGGCTATAGCAAGCTTGCTCCTTCTTTCTGATCTTATATAGTGCATCCAATGGGCGGGCCAACACCTCCATGGAAATTATCCAATCAGAGTCATCCCCCACAGTTGGGTGGGGTGCATCTCCATGGAAACACTCAAAGAATTACAGTCTAATTAACACTGATATGTCTGCCCACACAAGATTACATCAAAGATAATGGCATTTGGGGGACACAATATATTCAAACTGGCACACACAGTTACAGTCTAAAGGCCATAAAGTGCCCAAGGTAACACATCAGCAATCGGGTACCTTCACTGGAGGATGGCCAATGGTGTCCAGAAAATCTCTGTTAGCTGGGAAGGCATGTGGCTGCTGTCTGCTCCAAAGTTCTGGTTTCAAAATGGCTTTCTCTCAGGACATTCCTCTCTAGGCTGCAGTTCCTCAAAAATGTCACTCTTAGTTGCACTTGGTATATTTGTCCTCTCTCAGCTTCTCTGGAGCAAGAGTCTGCTTTCAATGGCCGTCTTCAAAATGTCTCTCATCTGCAGCTCCTGTGCTTTCTTCAAAGTGTCCCTCTTGGCTGTAGCAAGCTCCTCAAAACATCACTCACAGCTGCACTGTGTTCCCTCTGCCCATCAGCCCATTTATATGGCTTCACTGATCAAGGCCCACCCTGAATGGGTAGGGCTACACCTCCATGGAAATATCTCATCAGAGTTATCACCTACAGTTGGGTGGGGTGCATTTCCATGCAAATCTAATCAGCACCAAAACATCTGCCCCACAAGACCACATCAAAAAATATGGCTTTTTCTGGGGGACACAATACATTCAAACCAGCACAGTTACCCTACAATCCAGCAATTTCACTTCTCGGTATATACCCAGAAGATCTGACAGCAGTGACACAAAAAGATATTTGCACACCAATGTTCATAGCAGCATTGTTCACAGTTGCCAAGAGATTAAAACAATCCAACTGTCCTTCAACAGATGAGTGGATAAATAATATGTGGTATATACATATGATGGAAATAATGCCGAGTGAAATAAGCCAGGCACAAAAGCACAGATGTGTGTTTCCAATAATGTGAACTCTGTGAAAATGTGAAATAAGTGTCTTATAATGTAGAATATAGGAGACCTAGAGATAGACAGAAGTTAGTGAAGGGGAAATGATAATCTAACATGTACAGACATGATAATGAGGGTGAACTTAATGGTACGGGAATGGTCAGGTGTGACTAAGGTTTGTTAATGGGATTATAAGTATCAATGACTCATTGAAGGTGAACATGTTGATAAATGGTTCTTTAAAGGCATGTAACCCACAGAGAGGCACCACAAACCTAAATAAGTGTTAGCATGATATACTTACAAGGTATAACAGTGCTGTTAGAAAAATGGCGCCGATAGACTTGCTAGAGACAGAGTTGTCGCAAACCTTCAATTCGTAAAAAACGCAGTTATCTGTGACGTGATAAAGCAAACCACAGTAAAAGAAGGTATGCCTATAACTACTATGGCATGACTGCTGATGTTAAGTGCTGGGGACTAGAGAGTGTGTGGTTGTTGGGGGCTGGGGAGGGGTGAGGAATGTTGCTCAATATGAGAAGATCAAGGAAAGCCTCTCCAACAAGGTAGAGGGAATGGCAAATGCAAATGTCCTGAAGGGTGAGTGAAAAATAGAAAGGAGGCCAGAATGACAGGAGCTGAGTGAGCAGGGGGAGAGTGAGAGGTGGGGAAAGAGCAGTGGCAGGGGTGAGATTAGGGGGCACATTGTGTTTTCAGTGTAGCTCATGGGGAGGACTTTGGATTTTACTGTGAACAAAATGGGAAGCCAGGGTCTCTTACAGTATCCTTAGGATGAAGATGGAGAAATGAAAACTGCATGGAAGTTCAGTTAAGTGAATTCCTGGCTGGTGGAGCCACTACATCCAAAGAGATGATTAATGGATCAATGAAAAATTGGAAAGAAGTCTCTGAGTTGTTGCTGTGGCACTCTGCACTTGGCAGTAGATCATAGTCAATGCTTTTCTTGGACTTGGGCAAAATAATCATGATTATATTAATAATAGCTAATACTTAAATAGCACTTAGTATGAGCCAAGCACAGCTCCAATTGCTTTACATGTATTCAGTCATTTAATTCTCAAAACAGCTTCATGAGTAAGTGCTATTATTATCACCACTTCACAGATAAGGCAACAGAGGCACTGAGAGGCAAAATAAAATGCCTAAGGTCATAAGACTAGCAAGGTGGTGGCCCAGTTCCAGAGTCTATCCTCATAATCATTGTGGTAGGTTGAATCAAGTACCCAAAGGAAAGACATTTTTTTCATCTTAATCCACATTCCTGTGGGTGTGAACTCATGTGTAAATAGAACCTTTTGAAGATGTTATTATAGTTAAGGTGTGGCCAACTGAAGCAGAGTGGATCTTAATCCTTATCACTGAAAGCCTTGTAAAGAGAAGGCTGCAGAGGAAGGGGCCAGAAGCCAGAAGTCAGCAGAACCCAGAAGAGCAGACACAAGGAGAAAAAAGAGATCGCCATGTGACTGGGGGCAAAGATGCAAGCCAAATGGCAGTGGATAGCATTGCAACTTGTCACTTTATGATGAGGTCCTAGAAAACGTCAAATGATATTTCAATCCCAAAATCAATAAAATACAGACTACAAAGTCATGCAACTTTTTCCTTCTTAGTAAATATTTTATAAAATTTCACGGCATACTTGCACTCCATAAGATCTAGGATAACAATGTAAAACCAAGTTTTTGAAAGCTGTCTTGCTCAGTGTTTTTCTGCCCTCAATTGACGCTAAAAAATCTCTCTCCTTGTGTTTGCCAATATTTTATAATAGCTTATAACATCTTATAATATGGAATTTTTCCTTAATTTTATGTACATTTTTCCCTTTTATAAGTGGCCTCAATTCCTTTGTGAAATTAAGTGTGGTGTAAATATATGTATAAAAATCCACTTAGGATCCAAAATATGTATCCAAATGATGTGATTCACCTAAAGAATCATCTTTAAATGCTAATTATCCAAAAGGAAAATTGATGATTGGGAAGGGAAGGGGACAAACTGGCCATTTGCTGGGCACCATATTCTCAGTCAATTGATTGGTACTGGATATTTAAATAGCTGGCATTTATTTTAATAAAGCACTTTCCTGGAAATGACACACTAAGACAGTAAATGCCACAGTCACTAAAGCCATAGGAGCCAGACTGAAATTCTATTGCACCAAAGGGGGCCACTTAATCGATCTTCCTCTAAAACTTCTTCCATAGCATAATTCAGTGACCCAGATTCCATCTGAACAAAGGAATGGGGCTGGAACAATAAACAGAGTGCAAACCTGGAAGCATCAGACAATTGTTTCCTAAAACCACTCTTCTGTTTTACCACCACCCCCCACCTCTCCCGTACCTTGGAAACACTAATTCAGACATACTAGACTCACATAAGAATTTGTATTCAAGTGACCATAATAAAGTACCTAAAGAAACTGCCATTTCCCTCTGAAAACTAGGTGTCAAATATATGTTGCCTTCAGCCTCAGAATAAGAAGAACAAGTTTGGTAAATAGTATGTGCTGTATCAATTCTATTTTATTACCTTAGATCTACGGGGTAAAAGCAGGCACCAGTGGATTAGTTTAATCAAATTATTGAATCACTGTGATGCACAGTACAGTGACTCAGGCACTGGGGAATATGAGAGGATTACAACACGGTTCCTGTCCTCAAAGAGGTCCCCATCCAGTAGGGGTAGAGAGAGGTGGAGAAACAAATACTTGGAAGATTTTAATTAACCTACAATATGATCAGTGCTAGAACAAAGACTGAGCAACATGTTTTGGGGATCCCAGAAGATGGAGACATTAATGCAGGATCTTGAAGGATGAATGCTGGGCAGAGAAGGAGGAAAAATGCACAGGAAGAGGGAGCAGTGGGAGCAAACTGGGAGGCACGGGAGGCCATGGAGTAGAGTGTACAAGGGACTTGGCGTTGGATGGAGCAGAAAAGTTGTCTGGGACCAGATCTACAAGGATCATCACTGCCTTGCAAAGGAGTTTGGATTTTACCATACAGGCCATGGGGAACTAGTGAAGGGTTTGAATGGGACTATCATTAAGATTATGTCAGGCTGAATGGATGTGGGGTGGAGGGAGAGGAAAGAGAAGACGAGTTAGGTGTCTGGTTGGATGATGTGTCTTTTGCTGCCAAGATAGAGAACTGAGAGTTTTGAGGGGGATGAGTATGAGTCCAGACTTAGGCATATAGAGTGTGAGGTCCCCAAAGGACATGTGAGGGGGTGATGTCCACTGGGCAAGTGGATGCTGTTTGAGTTTCCTGGCAGCTGAAACAAGTACCATGCAATGGGTGGGCTTCAACAATGGGAATTTATTTGCTCATGGTTTTGAGGCTAGGAGAAATCCAAAATCAAGGTGATACTTTCTCTCAGAAGGCTGTGGCATTCGGGGGCTGGCTGTCAGCCATCCTTGGACCTTGCTTTTCTATCACATGGCAGTGTACATGGTGGCCTCTCCTCTCTCTCTATAGCCTTCAGTAATAGGATTAAGACCCATCCTGATTCAGTAGGGACACACCTTAACTGACGTAACCTTATCAAAAGGTCCTATTTACAATGGGTTCATGCCCACAGAAATGGATTCAGTTTAAGAATATGTTTTTCTGGGGTATGGATCTCCAAACCACCACAGATGTATAGATTTGGAGGGGAGGGGAAAAGTGGAGGCAAAAGAATCTGTGTGGGCTGGCTCTTTTGGAGGCAAATTTATTCTAGATTCAGATTCACATTGAACACACATTGATTATTTATTACATGCCTAGAACTGTTATGATTCCACATATCATTTCCAAAGTGGTTGTGGAATAAAAAAAAAAAAAAAAGTAATCACCTGGGCAAATTACCTTTCCAAAATCAACCTGTGCAGTGTGGTTCTGAACGCTGGCTGCTCATTGGAATCACCTGGAGAACTTAAAAGAATCCTGATGCCCAGGCCACACCCAAGACCAAGAAAGTCAGAAGCTCGGGTAGTGGGGTCCATGTAGCAGTAATTTCTAAAGCAGCCAAGTTCCAATGAGCAGCCAAGTTGGAGGGCTTCTGTTTTTCACCACTCTTTTCAAAGTTTGCACACTTCATGACTGAAGGCAGAGCCAGCAGGAATCTCCTCACCTTGGAAACCCAGTGTTGTGCACCCAGTTATTTGTTTCTGGAAATGACCCAAAAGTGCAGGGGCTAATTTTAACCATTTATTGCATTGTATAGACATATAACTTAAGTGTCTATTTGCACTGGATTCTTCCAATAATTAAGCATAAGCTATTGTAGACCTTCTTTATACAGCATAGGTTGAGGATTCCTTTTAGGAAAATTATGATCCAACATTGCCATTTTTAGACTCAGAAACTTCCTCTGACTTTGTTTTGTTTTGATCTTTAGAATTTCTTTCAAGAATCACATTGTATCTACCCTTTGTTCTATAAGTCTTGCAATGGCCTTTGGCCAAAAGCAATAAAATTCTGACCTGAAGATATATAATATGGAATCCTCTGCTGTTCTTTCCCCAGCAACCTAATAAAAGCCATAGCACTGTGAGCAAAAGTCTTTAGACTCTTTTTATGATGCCAAATCAGTGGCATTCCCCCAGGTTGATATCAGGGATTTTTAAAACCTAGAAAAATAAGCAGTGACAAGGAATTTTCGTCTCCATGCATTTTCTCTCAGAACTAGGCTGTACCTATGTACCTGAAAGTCTGCAGAAGGAAGGTATCCTACAGATGCTCTCTATAAGCCTTCCACAAGCCATCCACCCAACCCATAGCCATTAATCCAGTAATGCCAAGTCCCAAGGGATTCTAACACATGCCACAGTCAATATTGGCTAAGCCCTCTCATAAGAGGGCTAGAGTTGAAATGTCCTTTTAAGACAATGAAGTCTGACCATCTCCTTCTACACATAACAAAACGAGGCCCAGAGAGGCTTAGGGGCTTGCCCAAAGTCTCATAGAATTAGAACCCAGCCCTCCTGCTGTTTCATCCCTCTTCTTTCCATTGGGTTCTTGGCAATTCCCAGACATCCAGAAAGGTAGTACGGCCTAGCTCTGGGAAGGAATTAATCCTCAAAATCTGCAATCTCTTCCATTGCTATGATGATGATGGCCACTGCGCTCTCTTTAAAGCCACTGTCACCTGACCTCTGCACTTCTACCCCAATGGACAGAAGCTCAGACCCACTCTGCCAAAGCAGCCCACTTCCCATAGTGATTGCTCACACTGATGCTCAGGCTCACTCTTCTGTCCTCATTACCTAACAGACTAGAGGGGAAGGAGCCTGGGACTCTGCCACAAATGAGCTGTGTGATCTGAGGTGAGTTAGACCTCTCAGAGCTTCACTTCCCCACCTGTGAAATGGGGATTACAACAGCACCTGCTACAGAGGATCAGAGGCCCACACTCCATCAGTGGTTCTCAACTGGGGGCAATTCTGACCCCCAGGGGACATCTGATTGTTATGACTGGGCATTGGGGTTGTTCCTGGAATCTTGTAGATAGAGGGATGCTGATAGACATCTGTGGGAGGCTGAATTATGTACCCCAACAAATACATGCTCTTGATCTTAATCCATGTCCCTGTGGGCATGCACCCATTTCATATAGGACCTTTGAAAAATATTAATTTTAAGTTAAGTTGTGGCCAACTGAACCAGTCTGGGCCTTAATCCAGATTACTGGAAGCATTATAAAGAAAACCCAGAAGTCACAGAAGCTAGACAGGAGAAGGTATTGCCATGTGACAAGACAGACAAGGAACCCCAGGAATTGCCCACAGCCAGCCCCAGAATGCTATTATTCTGGGAGAAAGCAAGCCTGGCTGATATCTAGCTTTTGGACCTCTCCTAAGGTTTTAGTTTCCTAGGCTGCTTAAAGCAAATAACCATGAAATGGATCGGGTTTAAACAATGGAAGTTCATTTACTTACAGTTTTGAGGCTGAGAAAATTTCCAAATCAAGCCATCATAAAGGTGATGTGTTCTTCCCAAAGACTGGCTGCCAGTGATCCTGGACTCCTCTGTCACATGGCAAGGCACATGGTGGCATCTGCTGTCTCACTTCTCTTCCGGGTTTCATTGCTTTCAGCTTCTTGCTTCCATAGCTTTCTCTTTCTCTCTTGCATGTGTGCTTCTGTAGTGCTCTCTCTCTCTCTTTCATCCTGTTTATAAAGGATTCTAATAAGAAGATTAAAACCCACCCTGGGCCACACCTTAACTGAGGTAACCTCATCAACCTCATCAATCTACTTCACAACAGGTTTAGCTTTAAGAACATGATTTTCTGGGGTACACAGAATTCCAAACCACCATACCTAGCCTCAAAACTGTGAGCCTAGGAATTCCTGCTGGTTGAGCCAACCCACTGTGTGGTATTTGTAATAGCAGCCTGGCAAACTAAGAAAACACTGTACAATGCACAGGACAGCCCTTACAACATAATCATCAGCCCCAAATATCAACAGTGCTAAGGCTGGGAAAACTTGCACTGGATTGATGTGTGCAGAGCATAGAGCACAGTGTCTGGAACATAGTAAGTGCTCAATAAAGGGTAATTCTTTTCCTTGGTGACCACAGACAAGCTTTTGGTGTTTGGAGGGCTTGCTTACAGAAACCAGGCTCCCAGTGTTTGTTCTGCAGGAATTCTGTCTCAACCTGCACAGGCAATTGTTCAAGTGGGTATCCCAAACAAGGAGTGTGAAGTAGGCTGATCAGATTTGTGTTCTGAAAAACCATCTTGACCCAAGCAGGACCCACTTTCTGTGTGTATGAACACCTATACTAGTTTGTCAATAAGGTGATTCCCCTGCTTCAACACCAGATTTCCCTGTGAAGACATGGCTTTCATTCCAGAATTAGGTAAAGCCTCTGAAAATCTAGCTCTCAAAGAAAAGAGGGCCTAGAAACTGGAGAGAAATAGGTGGAGGAAATCTTTTCCTAGGTAAAACACACTTGAAAATAGACTCCACAGAGCTTCTCCTGGTGAAATTTTTTCCCCACCATATCAGAATAAATATGCAGTTGAAGCTACAAATTTCTGTTCACCTTGTCTTGAGGCACTGATTTCAATTTTTCTTCTTGTCCTTGAGGGTTGTGTGTGTGTGTATGTGTGTGTGTGTGTGCATGCACATGCCTGAGGATGCACCAAAGCAACAGGTTGTAACAGATCCCATGTGAAGCCTATTGTTTAGAACAGGTATCTTCACTTTCCACAACAGTAGGGAATATTTCCAGGTATGTGGGAGGCAGGCTGCTTGAAGCCATTATAATGCTTAGTCCCGGCATGATCTCCTTCATTAAATAATCTTTTAATGCAACATTAATAGTAATTACAAAATTACAGTTAGAAATATTTGATAACATCCCACTATGGTGCTGAAATGTTACTGTTCTTTCCTCTAAAGAAGTCAGTGGGAAGTGGACCTCCAGTACAGTGCCACCAATCCAGTATCCAAAAGCAGAGCGATGCAAACCATTTGCTATTCCTCTGGAACAAGCATGTTGCTTAAACTATAGGAAGTTTAATATACAGATGGGGAAGTAGCCAAACCACCATATCTGTTTCAAGAAAACACACAAACAGACATATTGACATTACTGATTCTTTCTTTCATCTTCCCCTACCACCATACCTACCCTCCCTCAACTTGAGCCTTTTCATTGAAAAATGAAATTAATCCACAGATTTCAATTTAATAAAAGAATCTATTCCATACCATCATGCTGTATCAACATGATCATTTTCTCTTTCAAGGCACTATTTTCAAAGGAATTAACATAAATCAAGTCATAGCTATTGTGTTCCATACCTTCTTTCTTAGTGATTTGTACCTATGTGAGAAAACCTGAATTAGCAATTGACCATTTAATTTTGCTGAAAATGGACTCGAAAGGGGAAGAAGCTCACAATGCTACTTTGTGGCTTATTCTATCCTCCCTGCCCCCTTGATCCATAGTATTGTTGTACTTGCGGCCCTGGGCTGGCCCTGCAGCTTGCCAATCCCATGGATTTGCCAGCTGCTTGTGTGGTGACTGCCAAGAGCCAGCCTTCCAAGATGGAAACCCTCCACCCCATCCTCATATCCATTTCTGGAAGAACAATACGTCCTTTTTTTCCTTCTGGCCTCTCTTTTCCCAGCTTCATATTCTTAGCCCAGGACTCATTTGAGTGCTGGATCTTCGTATCAAGGGTCTGGAGATTAATTTTCCCTCAAGTAACCAATGGATTGAAATTCAATGGGTCCTGCCTACATTGAGTGAGGTGTCAGAGAAGAATCTGGCACCCAGCAAGGGAACAACTCTGCTGAGTCACCATGGGGGAGCTGCTGCTACTCATGAATGATTCTCTTTCGCAGAGCTGGGTAGGAAAACCAGACACTTGGCTAACCTCCATTTTGCCAGAATCTAATATACTCCATCAGTTCCTCCCTCTGTGGAGAGATCCAAGTCTTCTCAGGAAACCCCAAATGGACATTCTCCTGGACACTGCATGTGATCTATGCTGGTTGCTCTGTCAGAGGACAGGGCCTTCATTTCACACTGTCAACACAAGCCACGTGGTTGCTGAAGGACAGCTGAACTCTGTCAGTGGGCACTGTTTCCCAGATGCATTGCTACAAACTCCAGCCAAGTGCAATGCATCAACTGGGCCATTTTAACGCTCCCTCCGTATCTTAAGGTTTGTTACAAAAGAAGATGCAATTTCCCAGATGAGGGCTCATTACACCGAGCAGGCCAAAACCCACAAACAAAAGCCATAGGCACTGGACTTTGTTGATCGAAGTGTTCAAAGAAGCAGTATGCTTATGGAGCTCTTTTATCTATTTCTTCCTTCTTGATGTTTACAGGTTGATCTTGATTTAACATCAGGTGACAGTAAAGAGATATCACAGAGACTCTGGATCCAAGAAAAAATTGAAATTCTCCAAATGATTCCATACATAAATTCCATGATAGCCATAATATTGCAGCTGAAATATTTGTGTGCCTGTGTGTATATAGCAATGATTTACTCCCACTAGACTCAGATGTACAAAAAAGATCCTTTTTTCTCTATAGTTTACTCAAACTCCCCTATAAGCCTGCCTACTCTTACCCTCTTGGATATCAGGAAAACAATTTCTTGCGGTAGAGTAAACTCAGTCCAATCCAGTCTCTACTGATTTAAACAGTCTCTTTTTAACTCAGTCTTTCAGATTCCCTACTCCTCTTCTTATCTTCTTCAAGGACAGTGTGTATGTATAAAAGGACTGAAGCTTATTTGACCTTGTGTGTATTTGATTTGTATGTTGTATAACATATTTCCACAAGCTTAGTAGCTTAAAATGACATATTTTTAAAGAAGTTTTACTGAGATATATTCACATACCATACAATCTATCTGTCCTAGTTTGCTAATGCTGCAGAATACAAAACACCAGAGATGGATAGGCTTTTATAAAATGGGGGTTTATTTCACTTCACAGTTACAGTCTTAAGGCCACAAAGCATCCAAGGTAACACCTCAGCAATCGGGTACCTTCACCGGAGAATGGCCAATGGCGTCCGGAAAACCTCTGTTAGCTGGGAAGGCAGCTGAAGTCTGCTCCAAAGCTCCGGCCTCAAAACGGCTTTCTCCCAGGACGTTCCTCTCCAGCAAGCTTGCTCCTCTTCAAAACATTACTCCCAGCTGCACTCAGTGAGTTCCCTCTCTCTGAGTCAGCTCATTTATACAGCTCCACTGATCAAGGCCCACCCTGAATGGGCGGGGCCACACCTCCATGGGAACATCTCATCAGAATCATCTCCCACAGCTGGGTGGGGCACACTCCAAGCAAATCCAACCAGCACCAAAATGTCTGTCCCACAAGACCACAAAGAAAATGGCATTTGGGGGACACAATACATTCAAACCGGCACACTATCCAAGGTGTACAATCAACGGTTTTAGTAAAATCACAGAATCGTGCATTCATCACTACAATCAATTTTAGAACATTTTCATTACTCCAAAAAGAACAACTCCATACCCATTAGAAGTCACCTCTCAATCCCACTATCCTTCCACAGCCCTACATAACCATGAATCTAATTCTGTTTGTATAGATTCATTCATATTTTTAAAATACTAAAATATTACTATTAACTATAGTCCATAGTTTATATTAGGTGTATTTTTTTCCATATACAACACTATTATTAACAGCTTGTAATAGTGATGTACATTTGCTTTCGTTCATGAAAGAACATTCTTATATTTGTACTGTTCATGACAGACGTCATCCACAACAGGGTTCACTGTGTTATACAGTCCCATGTTTTATCTTCTAACTTTCATCCTAGCAACACGACCCAAAACTTTCCCTTTCAGCCACATTCACTTACATAATTCAGCGCTGTGAATAGTACTCACAATAATGTGCTACCAACACCTCTATCCATTTCCAAACATTTACAATCAACCTAAATAGAAATTCTGCACAAATTAAGCATCAGCTCCCCATTCCCTGCCCCCATTCTATCTCCAGGTATCCTATATTCCAGATTCTAACTTCGTGAGTTTGCTCATTGTACTTAGTTCACATTAGTGAGATCATATAATAATTGCCCCTTTGTGTCTGGCTTATTTCACTCAACATATTGTCCTACAGGTTTGTTCCGGTTTCCTACTGCTGCCATTATGCAAAATACCAGAAATGGATTGGCTTTTATAAAGGGGGTTTATTTGGTTACACAGTTACAGTCTTAAGGCCATAAAGTGCCCAAGGTAAAGCATCAACAATTGGGTACCTTCACTGGAGGATGGCCAATGGTGTCCAGAAAACTTCTGTTAGCTGGGAAAGTATGCGGCTGGCATCTGCTCCGGAGTTCTGGTTTCAAAAATGGCTTTCTCCCAGGATGCTCCTCTCTAGGCATCTGCTTGCTACTAGGTTGCATTCTCCAATATGTCTCCGTAAGCTGCAGCTGCAGCTGCATCTGGGCCTGCGTGGCTCTTTTTAAAGTACTCCAGTGATCCAATAAATACCCACCCTGAATGGGTGGGGCAACACCTCCATGGAAATAATCCAATGAAAGGTCTCGCCCACAGTTGATTGAGTCACATCTCCATGGAAACACTGAACCATGTGGTGTTCCAACCTAATCAACACTAATACATCTGCCCCCACAAGATTGCATCAAAGAACATGGAGTTTGGGGGACATAATACATCCAAACCATCACAAGTTTCATCCATGTTGTTGCATGCATCAGGACTTCATTCCCTCTTACAGCTGAATAATATTCCCTCCTAGGTATGTACCACATTTTGTTTATCCATTCAACAGTTGATGGACACTTGGATTGCTTCTATCTTCTGGCAATTGTGAAAAATGCTGCTATGAACATTGGTGTGCAAATGTCTGTTTGCATCCCTGCTTTCAGGTGTTCTGGGTATATACCTAGTAGTGGGTTTGCCAGGACATATGGTAGCTGTATACTTAGCTTTCTGAAGAACCACCAAACTGTCTTCCACAGTGGCTGCACCATTTTACATTCCCACCAGCAGTGAATGAGTGTTCCTCTTTCTCTACATCCTTTCCAACACTTGTAGTTTTCTGGTTTTTTTAATAGTGGCCACTCTAGTAGGTGTGAAATGACATTAGATTGCAGTTTTTATTTGCATTTCCCTAATAGCTAGTGAGGTTGAGCATCTTTTCATGTGATTTTTAGCCATTTGTATTTTCACTTCGGAAAAATATCTATTCACGTCTTTTACCCATTTTTGAAAAATTCAGTTTTATTGAGATATATTCACATACCATACAATCATCCATGGTGTACAATCAACTGTTCACAGTACCATCATATAGTTGTGCATTCATCACTCCAATCTATTTTTGAACATTTTCCTTACACCAGAAAGAGTCAGAATAAGAATAAAAAATAAAAATAAAAAAGAACACCCAAATCATCCCCCCATTCCAATCTATTTTTCATTTAGTTTTTGTCACCATTTTTTTACTCATTCATCCATACACTGGATAAAGGGAGTGCCATCCACAAGGTTTTCACAATCACACTGTCACCCCTTGTAAGCTACATTGTTATACAATCATCTTCAAGAATCAAGGCTACTGGGTTGGAGTTTGGTAGTTTCAGGTATTTACTTTTTCAATGCCCTTTCTGTGTCAGTCGTGATGATCACGTGTTTTTTTCCCTTCAATTTGTTAATGTGGTGCACTACATTAATTATTTTCTTGCTTTGAACCTCCTTTGCATAGCTAGGATAAAACCGACTTGATCGTGGTGTATAATTCTTTTAATGTGCTCATGGATTTGATTTACAAGTATTTTGTTGAGGATTTTTGCATACACATTCATTAGAGAAATTGGTCTGTAATTTTCTTTCCTTGTAGTATCTTTATCTGGTTTTGGTATTAGGGTAATGTTAGCATCATAGAATGAGTTAGGTAAAGTTCCCTCCTCTTTAATTATTTAGGAGTGTTTGAGCAGGATTTGTATGAATTCTTCTTGGAATGATTCATAGAGTTCACCTGTGAAGCCATCTGGTCCTGAGATTTTCTTCGTTGGGAGGTTTTTGATGACTGATTCAATCTCTTTACTTGTAATTGATCTGTTGAGGTCTTCTATTTCTTCTAGAGTTGGTGTAGGTTGTTCATGTATTTCTAGGAGTTTGTCCATTTCATCTAAGTTTTCTAATTTCTTGGCCTACAGTTATTCATAGTATCCTCTTATGATCCTTTTTATTTCTGTGGGGTCAGTAGTGAGGTCCCCTTTCTCATTTCTGATTCTATTTATTTGCATCTTCTCTCTTTTTTTCTTTGTCAGTCTAACCAAGTGTTTGTCAATTTTATTGACCTTCTCAAAGAACCAACTTTTGGTTATGTTTATTCTATTTTTTTATTCTCAATTTCATTTATTTCTGCTCTGATCTTTGTTATTTCTTTCATTCTGATTGCTTTGAGATCAGTTTGCTCTTCTTTTTCTAGTTCCTCCAGGTGTGAAGTTAGGTCTTTGATTTTATCTTTCTTCTGTTTTAATGTCAGTGTTTAGAGCTATAAATTTACCTCTCAGCACTGCCTTCACTGCATCCCATAAGTTTTGATATGCTGTGTTCTTGTTTTCATTTGTCTTGAGATATTTACTGATTTCTCTTGCAATTTCTTCTTTTATTATTTTTACCATTTTATTCTTGTGTACATCTCTGCTTAAAATCAGTGATTTTCTAGACCAGGTTCAGGTAACTGAAGGGCTTTTATAATTGTTTATATTGTCTAGATCCAAGGTACACTGCAAACACAGTCTGGAGCAAAATGGAAATAACATCTTCCTAAAAGCAAGCTTTGAAGTTCTAATCCAGTAGTTTAAGATGTTCCCTTTCTCTGGTAGCATGGCTGAGACATATCTGGCTGCTAGGCCACCATTCACAGGAATAGCCATGAAAACAGGGTACAGACCACCACAAACAAAACCATCCATTCCTCCCCATGTTACAGTACAGGTATCACAATTCAAATCACCTGTACTCAAAGGTAAACTTACAAAACCTCTTTAAGGTACATGTGCTGTCAAAAATGGGATCACCACCACTGGTAAGCCAACAACTATATGAGCCTGTGTCACATTAAAGACACGTCAAAAAAGACTATTTGCTATTAGTCCATAGAGAGCAGCATTAAGTCCAATATATGTTGATCCATGTTTAAATAGATTTTTTTCTACTTCTCGAAGTTGGTTAATTGAATATCATAATTTCTATGATATTCAAAGTTGTTAACATTTTCCTTGATAGTATCTGGTTCATGATTTTCCATCTTGAGCCTTATGCTTCTGCTTCCCTTTTCTCAGCCAGTGCTGCCTATCTCCTTTAGCCATGCCAGGACTCACAGCAACCACTGCTTCTTTCACATGGGAGCAGCCATCTTTGACTGACTCATGAGTCCCAATTTCTTCTTTAACCCCTGATTGCTTAAGAGTGTATTGTTTAACCTACATATATTTGTGAAGTTTCCAGTTCTCCAGATGTTATTGATTTCCAGTTTCATTCTATTATGTTCAGTGTGCCAGTTTGGAAGTATTATGTCCCCTAAAATGCCATGTTCTTTGATGGAATCTTGTGGGGGCAGACATATTAGTGTTGATCAGCTTGGAATCCTTTGATTGATGGTTTCTATGGAGATGTGGCCCACCCAATTGTGGGCAAGAACTTTGTATAATTTCCCTGAAGTTATTACCCCACCCATTCAGGGTGGGTCTTAATTGAATCACTGGAGTCCTATAAAAGTGTTTACAGATAGAAGGAGGTGCTGCAGCCAAGAGAGACAATTTGAAGATTGCACAGGAGCTGAGAGTGGAGCTGGAACACAACCTGGGATCCATGGACAACAGCCATGTGATGTCCCAGCTAACAGATGTTTTCTTGATGCCCTTGGCCTTCCTTTGGTGAAGGTATACTTGGTTGATGCCTTCATTTGGACATTTTCATGGCCTGCAGACTGTACATTTGTAACCAAATAAACCTCCTTTATAAAAGCCAATCCATTTCTGGTATTTTGCATAATGGTAGCATTAGTAAACCAGAACAGTCAGAGATAGCACTTTGGATAATTTCAATCTTTTTAAATTTGTTGAGATCTTTTTGTGATCCAACCTATGGTCTATTCTGGAGAATGATTCAAGAGCCCTTGAGAAGACTATATATCCTGCTGTTTTGGGGTGCAATGTTCTATATATGTCTATTAGGTCTAGTTCATTTATAATATTATTCAATTTCTCTGTTTACTTATTGATCCTCTCAGTATATGTTCTATCTACTAATGAGAGTGGTGTATTGAAGTCTCCCACTATTATTGTAGAAACGTCTATTGCTCCCTTCAGTTTTTCCAATATTTACCTCATGTATTTTGGGGCACCCTGGTTAGGTGCATAAATATTTATGAATGCTATTTCTTCTTGGTGGATTGTCCCTTTTATTAATATATAGTATCCTTCTTTGTCTCTTGTTTCAGTTTGCTAAAGCTGCCAGAATACCAAACACAAGAAATGGATTGGCTTTTAAAATGAGGGTTTATTAGTTCACAAATTTATAGTTCTAAGGCCATAAAAATACCCCAATTAAGGCATCAATACCTTCTCTGAGAAAAGGCTGCTGGCATCCGGGGTTCCTCTGTCACATGGGAAGGCACATGGCCAGAGTCCACTGGGCCTCTCCTGGGGTTAGCTTCTAGTTTCCATTGCTTTCTCCAAAATGTCTCTGAGCTTCTCTCTTAGCTTCTCTCTCTCAGCTCCTGTGTGTCCTTGCTTTATTCTCCCAGTGTGTTTCTCTCTATGCTTCTGAGGGTCCTCTCTTAGCTTCTTTGGGGCAAACTCTGAATTTCATCCCTTAGCTTCTCTCCTGGTTCTGGTTTCAATGGCTGTCACCAAACATGACTTTGGATGTTTTCTCTCTAAGCCTCTCTGAGCTTTCTTCAAAAAAGAAGGACACCAGTAAAGAGGATGCCAGTAAAGATGATTAAGACCCACCTCGAATGAGTGGGTTCACATCTCCATGGAAACAATCTAATCAAAAGGTCCCACCCACAATAGGTCTGCCAGCCCAAGATTAGATTAAGAAAACATGGCTTTCCTGGGGTACATAATAGATTCAAATCAGTGCATCTCTTATCAAAATTTTACATTTAATGTCTATTTTGTCCTATATTAGTATAGCTACTGCAGATCTTCATTGGTTACTGTTTGGGTGGAATATCATTTTCCAACCTTTCTCTTTCAACCTATTAGTATCCTTGGGTCTAAGATGAGTCCCTTGTTGACAACATACAAATGGATCATTTTTAAAATGTAATCTGCCAATCTGTGCCTTTTGACTGGGGAGTTCAACCCATTAACATTTAAGGTTATTACTGTAAAGGAAGTACTTAGTTCAACCATTTTCTCCTTTGGATTTTATATGTCATATCATATTTTTGTCTTTCTTTTTACCCTTTTAGTTACCTCTACTGATAATCTTCATTTCTACACTCTCCTCCAAGCCTCTCTTTCTTGTATTTTCCTGAAGTTCAGCTTGCAGTACTCCCTTTAGTTATTTCTTGAAGGCAGACTCTTGTTGACGAACTCTCTCAGTTTCTGTTTATCTGTGAATATTTTAAGCTCTCCCTCATTTTTGAAGGACAGTTTTTATGCACAAAGAATTCTTGAATGGCATTTTTTCTCTTTCAGTATCCTAAACATACCATACCTCTGCCTTCTTACCACCATAGTTTCTGATGAGAAATAGGAACTTAGTCTTATCGAGCATCCCTTTATGTGATGAATCTCTTTTCTCTCACTGCTCTCAGAATTTTTTCTTTATTTTTGGCATTTGACATTCTGATTAGTATGTGTCTTGGAGTAGTTCTATTAGGATTTATTGCATTTGGAGTACACTGCTTCTTGGACATGTATGTTTTAAGTCCTTCATAAGAGTTGGGAAATTTTTGGCCACTATTTTCTCAAATATTCTTTCTGCCTTTTTCCCTTCTCTTCTCTTTCTGGAACACCCATGATGCATATTTCTGTGTGCTTCATGCTGTCATTCAATGTTTTTCCAATTCATTTCTTTTTCTTTCCTTCTGTCTGTATGATTTTGGATCATCTGTCTCTTCTAGTTCTCTGATCCTTTCTTCTGCCTGTTCACATCTGCTGCTGTATGCCTCTAGTGTATTTTAAATCTCTTCTCTTGTGCCTTTCATTACCATAAGTTCTGTTATTTTTCTTTCCATGCTTTCAATTTTTAATTTATGCTCACCCAGTGACTTCTTAATATCCTTTATCTCTTTAGCTATATTTTCCTTCATCTCCTTGAATTGATTTAGGAGATTTGTTTCAACATATTTGATTAGTTGTTCTAAATTCTGCATCTCCTCTGACTTTTTTATTTGTTCTTATGACTGGGCCATATCTTCCTCTTTCTTAGCATGGCTTGTAATTTTTTGCTGATGTCTGGGTATCTGTTGTGTTGATCATTTTACCCTGATGGTCAGTTTCTCTCTCTTGCCTAGGGTTTTATTGTTGATTGGCTTTGAGTTAAGGCTCTTCTTTGACACTTGGTTCAACTTGTTCTAGATATTTAGAATTGCCTGTGTTTAACTGGTCAAAACAAGGCCAGGGACCCATGAAGGGGGCACAGACCATTTCCAAAGCACCCTGTTGAGAGGGCCAGGAAAGATGCCAAAATGCCTTTTTAGTTCACTACCCAAAGCTGCACTTTCTGGGCCTGCCCAGCAGATGATGCTCTTTGGCAAACTATTTCCCACAGCCCTAAGGAGGGAGTGTGTTTTTATCAACCTCCACTGGTTCCATCCCTGGTGGGGATGGTGTTGAAACAATATCCACAGGGAAACCTCTCTGGGGCAGACTGGAACTAAGATTCGGAGCTGGACCCAGCATTCCAAACTCTCTGATCAGAAGCCATGCTCAGCCGTGAGCCATGCCCCCCTCTCCATTCCCAGGGAGGATGGCTTCCATGTCCCTCTCGATCTACAGCAACCAACTACAGACCATACTGAGGCTGCTTGCCTTGAGGGTGGGTGATGGGCACCAGCTACTACTGCATTGTGATTCACTCACAGTTTTTTTTCCGCAGCATCTCAGTCTCCCTGTCCTGCTCTTTCCTGGATGCTGTACAGTGCTCCCTTGGCCTCTGGATCCCTAGAACCATTGTTTCAGAGATTCTGCCTGTCCATTAGCTGCTTTTGGAGGAGGAGTGTGCCCTACGTTTCCCTCCTCTATCATTTTCCCTGGAAGCCAAACATATGTTTTTTATCCCACAGTCTCTGTGGGTCAAAAGTTTTAGCATGGCTTAGCTGGGTGTCCTGCTCAGGATCTCACAAGGCTGCAATGAATATGTCAGCCAGGAATTGTTTCTCATCTGAAGACTTCACTTGGGAAGGATCCACTTCCAAGCTTACTCAGGTTGTTGACAGAATTCATTTCTTTCCAGTGATAGTGTTCAGGACAGCTTGATTCTTCAAAGTTAGCAATAGACAGTAATAGACTCTAGAGACAATCTGCTAACAAAATGGAGTCTAATATTATGTAACACTATCACAGGTGTGACATTCCATCACCTTTGGCATATTTTGTTAAAAGCAAGTCACAGGTCCTGCCCACACTCAAGAGAGGACTATACAAGATTGTGAACACCCAGAGTTGGGTATCATAGGTATGGCAATAGCAGCATTAGAGAAGAAAGACCCTGGGTCTACATGGTGTCCTTTAAATCTTAGTTGGTGTCTACAGCAGAGCATCTACTCTATTCTGCTGTCTGGATTGGTGAGGTACAATGGGTTCCATCCAGCTTTTTAGGGTTACAAGGTGACATCCAGTACTAGAGTCCATAGTCTTAACCATTTTTCTTCAGACACGATGTCTTCATACACAGAGTCAATTTTGTCTCAACTTTAGGCATTCTGAACACCTCCTTACTCCCTCACCAGTGTATGTGAATCGTCCACCTTCTCCAGGCCATGGGGATCCATGAGCACTGTCTGTAGCACATATGTCCAGCTGCCTTCCTTTGCTGGTGCTGCACTATTACTACTGCAGCATGCTGGATATTACCCATGCAGGCAGGGCCTCCCTAAGAGACCTGAGGCCTCTCCAAGGGATGACAAGAGAGGCTTATCCCCCTGCCTCCTGATGTTCTCAGGCTCCTTTGTACCAACTGGATACTTTTAAAGTAACCTCCTTACTCTAACCTGATTCCCTAAAGTGAGGGGGAACAAAAACCTTGGCATCTCAATTCCTCTATCTCCCTTCCTCTCCTCTCTTCTTCCCCCTACCCATAAGGACTAGAAGGAACAGTATTTCTCCTTTTCTCATATCCCAAGTTCTCTCAATTTTAGGAAGATAGTAAACCTTCATGATGTAGTCAGACATTCTCAGTTTTTCATATGTCGAATGAGAGCTAATGTGATTTAGGAACTCATTTTGTCTCTCAAAAGAGTTGAGCTTCCAAGACAATTGTCTTTCTGTGGTCTCAAAATAGTCCATTTGGACTATTTTGAGACTGAAAGCTTATCAACAACGTCTTTGTTTTGGGCAGGTTTTGCCCTCTCCTTCTTAGGGGCAAAGAACCTCATGACTCAGTCTTGGAAATAAAGGATGAAAGAGAAATGATTAAGGGAAAAATAAAAATACATTAACAGAAGCACACACACACACCTAAGAGGTTAAACAGATAAAACGTGCTTGATCATGTAATTCCTTCAAAGTCAATTTCAAAATAAAGTGGTAGAATCCCATTTTGTTGAAATGCTTTAGAACATAGCTCACCCAGCTGCAGGGTTACAATGTTGCCCCTGTATTGACTCTTGAAGTCTTCATGGTTGTTGGGTGGGATCTGTAACAGCTGGTGCCCCCGGACCTGTTTCTTCCACTCACATACAGCTTCATCTGGTTACCCAAGGAGGCCGGACAGATAGCATATCACATTCTAGTGGTTCCATGACATGAAAACAGAGCTCTAAAGGAGAAGAATATTAAACCTGATAAAATTCCTGTTATTTCTGATTTATTTTGCAAGAATAAGACTTTAATCATATACAACCTGCTGCTGTGTTTGATTTGCAGTTGGTGGTAGTAGGCTGCACTCTGCCCTCTACACTCTGCCTTGGTTTCCTTGCTGCTGATTAGTGGCAGGCAGTGAGAGTGTGTGGAAACTATTTTTCCTCTACACAAAGCCCAGTGGCCCTAACAATAACATCATCCAAGACACTGGCTTCATTACTACCACATTTTTATGAAGCACACTATTTTTTTCCAATAAACAGGCTTTACCTCTAGATTTCCTAGAGTGGGCCAGGAACAGTGCCTTTGGGGACCACATGCAGGTCACTACCATATCCTGTTGCTTTCCTCAAGAATCTCTTCTACCTCCACCTTCCACCCTTTTACTCTACATGTCTTCCTGTCTCCTTTTTTAGGTCACTCCAACAATTTCCTAGCCTTACTATAGGGTTTCTGTGTCCCACTCTAGCCAAGCAAGCCCATGGGGAAGCAGCAAGAAGTACCCGGATGAGGCCTCTCATTGTGACAATAGAGCCTTGTTTTGCCAGTTTTTAGTGGAATGTGGTCCACACTGCAAACACTACCATGTATACATTTTTAGTCCAGAGGCAGGATGTTCAGGAAAGGGCAGAATTTGAGGGGAAATCCAATCACTGACTCTGTGTGTACAACCATACATGAAAAATAAAAACATTAGCACCCTCTCGGCATGCACACATGCACACACAAACACATAATAGGATTTTGGAGGTTGGGAAGAAACATGAAGTGGTCATGCTTATTTTTAAGCAGATTATACTGAAACAGGCACAAATGGACTAAAGCATGGGGAGTCCTAACCTCATCATTTGACTGAGTTCTTCCAACTGTAGTACCCATCCTCATGTTCATCATGGCATGGTACTTAGGGCTCTAAGAACATCTCTTCATAATCTCACACCCCTTAAATATAATGAAAAACAAGATAGGACCTTGAAGAAAAGAAAAAAAAATCATATCAAAGAAATCCAGCTGCCCAGATCCCAGGGAGTTCATAATGATAGTCTTTGCTACAGGAAGCAGCAGTTGGAAATTCACACAAAAAAATGATAATTTATTTGGTATATACATACCACTGAGGATGAGGAATTCTTTCTGCATGAAAACTCAGCACGTGGCACCTCATTAAACAGGACCTGGAGTTAATCTAACTTGGAACAGATAAAAAAGAAAGGATTCATATAAAGCTCTCCAGCCTGGGGACTTAATCTCAGAGCTTCAGAGCATAATGAATGAATTAAGTAGGGCAACCGATTAACAACAAAGATGCAAATGCTTATTATTTTTTTAAAAGCTGAAATATTATTGAATTTAGAGTAACATGTTCATTGTTTACAGACAGGGTCAGGCTGTGATTTTTTTAACCCCTGAAGAAAGGGAGAGAGAGAGAGAGTGCATGTGTGTGTGTGTGTCTAGAAAAATTCACGAATGGAAGCTGACTCTAAAGCGATAATATGAGCAATTTCCAATCTTTTTGGAGTACGGCACCTTATCGTGTTGTTTTTTATTTGATGCCCTACTTATCTTCTCTCTCAAAAAAATGTCACATGGTTATTTAAGAAACACAGCCATTGAAAATTAGTTCTGTAGCATGAAAAATGTAAAACAATGTTTCATAAGTTAATTGGAGACACTTGGGGGTATCAGGTACTGAAAGCTGGAAATGTCTCTGCTAATTTTGAGATAAAGAGCCACGACATTGTGAAAATAGTTAACGGAGGCCTCTTAAAAAGGAAAAATAAAAATAGCAACCTAATGAAGGTTATTTTTGTGACTATTGGATGCCAATCATCCTAACAGGGGGTAAAGATCAGTCAGTTTATACATTAAATAACTAGCTAACATTTATCACTATTCTAACTAGCGATATTGATAACAAAAAGCCCCTATCTTATATGCATAGTTGTATGTTCTTATATATTCATCTTTGGGACCCTAATAATTGGTTACTTAATACATTTTTGTTGACTATATGGACTACATGGATAAAAAGGAGAATGAATAAATGAATGAACAAAAGAATATGACTTTCACAGGCATAATCTCCAAGTGGTTGCTTGTTCAGATGAGTTGCAGCTATTTCAGTATGTCTTAAATTTTCCCACCTAAGAGCCCCAGGCTGCAGAGAAGCCTGAGTGCATTTTTCTAGGAATACACTGGCAACAAGCATGAACTGTTTTTAAAGTATCATATTTTGGTTTAAATTTCCACTCAAATTTTGCATTCCTCTACTTAACAAATATTTATTGAAAGCCTGTATGTGGAAGGCACTCTCCCATGTACCAAGGGTTTATCAGTGAACAAAATGGACACATACCCTGCCTTCCTGGAGTTAACATCCTAGAGGCAAGAGAGACAATAAATCAAAGAATCACACAACTCAATATAAAATAACAACTGTGCTGAGATAGGGGGTTTGACCTGGTCAGTACAGTTAGGGGAAGGCTTCCATGAGAAAATGACTTTAAGCTTGCATCTTTAGGGCATATCATTATTAAGTAAAATGGGTGGGGGGAGAACAGAGCATATGCAGAGACCCTGAGGCAGGCAAGAGCTCAATTAGGAAATGACAAAAAACAATATGACTGGAGCAGAGTGGGGAGGGGGGAATGACGCAAGCGAGGGAGGACAAGCAATGGTCAGTAGGGATCTTGAGTTGCAATCGGCTCTGCTCTTTGTGACTTAAAATGAAAATATTTGGAAGGATATTGGTTGGGAGCTCACAGAATTGACTGTAAGGCTTTGAAATGGGCAGGAATCGGGCAGCTCCAAAGGGTTAGGAAGCAGGAAATACACTGAGAGTCTTGTAGTGGGAATGGTTAGGTCTGGGTACCATCCCTTGCACAAATCAATTCCAACCAACTTCCACCTCTTTGTCACTCTGTATAATAATCAGGTTCCAAACAGGGAGCATCCCATTGGCCTGGACTGATGGTCCCACCAGACTGCAGCCAAGGGGAAAGAGGTGATTGCCTAAAAGGAAACTGGGATGCACCTAGGAAGGAGGAACAGATAATGGACAGCTCAAAACCAACAATGTGCACTACAGGTTCACAGAGACCAGACCAGGGGCCTTGCCGGCCATTTTAAGCATGTTGGCTTTTATTCTAAGTGCAATAGGGAATCTGTAGAGGCTGCTAAGCAAGTGGGGGAGGTGACATGCTCAGATTTACATTTGGAAAGAAGCCTTTGGTTGCTTTGTCAACAATGGCCATCTGAGAGAAGCAAGGCCAGAAAGAATGGGGTTTTGAACTACCCTGGTAGTAGTAGAGCTGGGGAAAAGTTTTTGGATTCAGGATATTTTGGAGATAGAGTCTACAAGACTTGGGGATAGATTAGAAATGAGGAGTGAGGCGAGGGACAGTGTCAGGTTTCTGGAGAAGCTTAATCTGCAAAATACCAGCTTAGTTTTAATATGAGAATTAAGCATTCAGTTACTTAGCATCTTACGCTATGCCCCTGGAACACATTGGCCTATCCTTTATGGATGGCAATCCCTGATTTCAGAATGGAGCCTCATGAGATAGAACTTGCATGACTTCATTCTAACAACTTATTCACTCTGAGGGAGCTGACCCAGTGCTGTTTCCTGAGGAAAACTCTGTCTTTGCCTGTACACTACAAGAAGGCAAAGTATATACAACCTTGGAAGCAGCTCCCCAATTTCCACACAAGAAAACAAACTCACCATCTGTTTGATAGGTCTCTAAAGCATATGGATCTGCCCTCAACTAGAGGGGCTTTATGCCTCTTCTGAGTGACACTCTCAAGCCATCTGGTACTCTTCACCTTTTGGAAGCCAAACTGTGAGAAGTGACAGTAATAGAATAGAAATATGAATATTTATGGCTAACATTTATTGAGAGATTATTTTGTGCCAGACTCTATATAAAGCCCTACTGCATAATTTCATTCAATTCACACAACACTGTTGAATAGGTGCTATATTTTCCCCATGCTATAGATGAGAAGACAGATGACCAGAGAGGTTAAGAATTGTTAAATAAAATAAAATGGCTGCCTGCCAGGGCTTGTCCAGAAAACAAAAACAATTGACCTAAAGGGGGTTTCCCAGAAATTGGAACACAACCTGCAGGATTGTTGATAAGCAACACCTGGTGACAAAACTAGTTTTGGTCCAGTAGAAATAGCTTATCAGAAAGGACAAGCATACCATACTAATCAATGTATATCTGTTCCCCACTTTGAAAGATTCCACTACGTAAAATGGAAACTTAATATCAGCCAATCAGAGCATTTCCTCACTTGTTTCCATGCTCACTCTATAAAAGCATCCCCTTTCTGCTCTCTACTTTTTGTGTGGGATGCTGCTCAATTCATAAATTGCTCAACAAACCTTTGAGATCCTAAATGGCAAGAAAAGTTTTGTCTTTTATCAGAATAGAATAAAAAATAGAAAAAGAGTCATTTCTACCAATATTGAATGATCATATTCAATCAAACACTAAGTGTTGCTGTAAAGATGTTTTGTAGATGTGATTAAAGACCACAGTCAGTTGACTTTAAAGTAAAGGAATCATCCATGATAAATCTGGGTGGGCTTTAATTTAATCAGTTGAAAGGACTTAAGAGCAGAACTGTGGCTTCCCTGAAGGAGAGATTCTGCTTGTGGACTGCAGCTTCAGCTTATGCCACTGAGAGTTCCAGTCTGCCCTTCCTGAGAGCTTCCATGACAAATTTTGGACTTGCCTGGTCAGGCCCACAGTTATAGAAGCCAATTCATTGCAATAAATCTTTTTAATATATATCTCTTTCTGTCTGCTTCTCTGATCAAACCATAACTGATACAGGCATGTTACATACATTATGTGATTCTTTATTCCTGACAATCCAAATATGTACTATTGTTGCCTCCATTTTACAGATGATGAAACAGAGGCCCAGAGATGTTAAGTAATTTTCCCAAGGTCACACAGCTCATACATTTTAGAGGCAGGATTCAACCCCATTTTTGGGATTGTAAAGCCTTGCTTTCCAGCACTCTGCCATGCCACACCATGCAGTGTATTTGGAGAATATGCACTCCACGTGCTTCTCTAAATTCATTGACAATAAGAGTAGTAGAAAATGTGCAGTGAAGAATTATTATTTAAATGTTATTTTAATGAATCTTTGTGGTATTTTGGAGTGCACTGTTAAAGTTGATTTGGCCTAACAAAAAATGGCTAGGTAGTTAAAATTATTTCCTTGTTATAAAGAAAAAATGCTGACAATTATAATGATGATGACCCAAAGGATGGTCCATAATGCAAACAACAAAAAGCAAACAAACAAAATAATCAAGTCCACAACAAGGAAAAAAGCTAAACATGCAAATATACCTTTTCTCTATTAGGCCCTATATTCACAATTTGGTTTCAGCAACATATCATCTTCTGCCCATTAAATTCACATAAATGTGTTTGATGTCATTGCTTTTGTAGCATTTTATTTTATATTTTATTATTTTATTTTATTTTCAGTTTGACAGTTGTATAAGACCATAAGCATGAGAAGTCTGAACCCACTTTGATTTTTTGCATAGTCATGTAGCATTATAATAAAAATAATTAGGTCAAAACAGGTTTTGTGGTAATTTATTTTTCCTTTAAAAGACTCTGTTCATTATTTGAGTTTGCAAAAAACACTGCTGGAATTGACTGTGATTCCTTTTGCACTTTAGCTGCCAGGAGGCTCAGAACCAAATTTGAAATTCAACCATATCAATTCTGATGATTTTTTCTATTTATTGGTACCATTCTTTTCATAGTCTCAATTTAAAAACATTTTGATTTATATTTTCCTTGCATCTGAGTTATGTATATGTTAATGCTGTAAACTGCCTCAAATCCTTTACAGAATGTAGTGTGAAATAAATGTTTTTAAAAATATTAAGTGATAATTTTATTCCCATCAGTGGAAGCCAGGAATGGACAATGTAAACAAACAGGTTGTACCTTCAAGTATGGAACAACAAAACGTCAGACAGATAATCTTGATTCATTGAATCAATGCACAGAAATGCAGAGCAGTCCCTCATGCTGAGGCAATAATCCTGACCAATCTTAGGATTTATAATAAGGCAGTGCGATTTCCAAGAGGAGAGCTTCCCATAACTCTGTAAGGAGAGAACTGTCATGAAATTGAGCAATCCTCGTTTTGCTGCAGTCCCACAGTTGGTGGTGGCTTTGCACAGTTCAGCAAAAGGGTTCTGCAACAAGACTGTGATCTGGTCACCCCAAACTGAGATTATCTTTTCCTTGAACCCATTGTGCCGGTTTGAGTGTATTGTGTCCCCCAAATGCCATTATCTTTGTGGTCTTGTGTGGGGCAGACGTTTTTGGTGCTGGTTAGATTTGCTTGGAATGTGCCCCACTCAGCTGTGGGTAATGATCATTTTGATGAGATGTTCCCATGGAGGCGTGGCCCCGCCCATTCGGGGTGGGCCTTGATCAGTGGAGCTATATAAATGAGCTCACTCAGAGAGAGGAAACTGAGTGCAGCTGGGAGTGATGTTTTGAAGAGGAGCAAGCTTGTTAGAGAGGAACGTCCTGGGAGAAAGCCGTTGTGAGGCCGGAGCTTTGGAGCAGACGCCGGCTGCCTTCCCAGCTAACAGAGGTTTTCCGGAGGCCATTGGCCATCCTCCGGTGAAGGTACCCGATTGCTGAGGTGTTACCTTGGATGCTTTGTGGCCTTAAGACTATAACTGTGAAGTGAAATAAACCCCCATTTTATAAAAGCCTATCCATCTCTGGTGTTTTGCATTCTGCAGCATTAGCAAACTGGAACACCCATCTACTGTTCTCAGTTACAACTCCTCCAGAAAAGCATTCATACTTCTCTCTTATCTCCTCAGTACACCTAATCCTGTGCTCTTGACTCAATGAATCGTGTTCATGGCAAAGTGATGCAGGAAGCAATTTGGTAAGCTGCAATCCTGAGTGAAGTGGGAAAAAGAATAGATCTATTCTACTGTAATTTCTATTCTAGGTAATTTAAATCACCAAAGAGTTACCAACTATGTACCAAGCACAGTTCTAGGTATTACAGAACTGGGCTCCTCTCTCTCACAGCCAACTCTGCAAATAAACACAATACCTGCCCCCCTACATGGGACATGACTTCCCCAGGTGTAAGTCTCCCTGGAAACATGGGATATGACTCCTGGGGATGAGCCTGGACCCGGCATCATGGGATTGAGAAAGCCTTCTGGACCAAAAGGGGGAAGAGAAATGAAACAAAATAAAGTTTCAGTGGCTGAGAGATTTCAAACGGAGTTGAGAGGTCATTCTGGAGGTTATACTTATGCATTATAGAGATATCCCTTTTTAGTTTTTAATGTATTAGAATAGCTAGAAGGAAATACCTAAAACTGTTGAACTGTAATCAGGTAGACTTGATTCTTGATGATGATTGTATAACTATATGGCTTTTACAGTGTGACCATGTGACTGTGAAAGCCTTGTGATTGACACTAACTTTATTCAGTGTATGGGCAGATGAATAATAAAATAAAGACAAAGAATATATAAATAATGGGGGAGGATAAGGGAGCTAGGTTGTTTGAGGTGTTCCTTTTTTATTTTTTTCTTTAATTTTGAGTAATGAAAATGTTCTAAAATTGATTGTGGCAATAAATGCACAACTATATGATGAGACATGAGCCATTGATTGTATACTTTGGATGGTGTGCTGGTATATATTATGTCCCCCAGAAAAAGTCTTATTCTTTAATGCAATCTTGTGGGGGCAGATGTATTAGAGTTGATTAGGTTGGAACCTTCTGATTGTTTCCATGGAGATGCGACCCACTCAACTGTGAGTGACACCTTTGGTTAGGGTGTGACCTCTGATTGACTGTTTCCATGGAGGTGTGGCCCCGCCCATTCAGTGTGGGCCTTGAATAGTTCACTGAAGCACTATATAAACTCAGACAGAAGGACCTCACAGCTAACTGTAGTTGAGAGACACATTTTGAAGACTGCCGTTGGAAACTGACACTGACATTTTGGAGAACTCCATTTTGAAACACAACCTGGGAGCAAGAGGACACCAGCCACATGCCTTCCCAGCTAACAGAGGTTTATGGACACCATCGGCCATCGTTCAGTGAAGGTACGCTGTTGCCTTGGCCACTTTATGGCCTTAAGACTGTAACTTTGTAACCAAATAAACTCCCTTCATAAAAGCCAATCCATTTCTGGTATTTTGCATTCCAGCAGCATTAGCAAACCAGAACAGATGGATTATATGGTGTGTAAATATATCTCAACAAAATTGCATTTAAAAAAAGTTTTATGTGCCAACTAATCACCTGCAGATTCTTTATTCAATAGTTCTTATTCAATAGTTCTGGGACAAGGCCTGAGGTTTTACTTCCCTAATGGGCACCCAGGTGATATCAATGCTGCTGTTCCTTGGACCACACTTTGGATATAGGGGATAAAGAGATGAATACAAAGCATTCCCTGTATTCAAGGTGTTTATAATTTGGTTGGTCAGATTGCGGGTGTTCAGCATGAAGACATAAAACTATCATATGAGGTAAATCATGGTGAGCAGCCTATGACTAGTACAAAGATCTTAGAGGGATCTAGTGTTGGGATGAGGGGATTCATGACAGTCAGTATGTGTGTTGTGCATGCATGTGTGTACTGTGAATTGGGAGTTGGGAAGTGGGCTAAAGGAAGTATCATGGAGGGAGGCCTATGAGGTAAAACTAGAAGGATGAATGGAATTTCAGCTGGCGAATACATGAGGATAAGAACATCAGCCAGGTTAACAATATGAGCAAATATATGAAAGTAAGAAAGTACTGGGTACGTTTCAAGAAGAGCAAGTAGTTCTGGCACATATGGGAAGCAATGGGAAATACAGCAGGAGGGGGAATCTAGGGACAGATGATTTGTGCTCATTTTGATAGAGAACAGGAGCCCTTCAAGGGTTTAGAGCAGAAGAGTGATATCAAGAGACCTGTCACTGAGGAAAATTTGGCAATGGCTACAGAATTAAAGCAGATGTCCCTGAACCAGCAACATCAGCATCATCTGGGAGCATGTTAAAAATACATACTCTTGGGCCTGCTGCAGACTGATTGAATTAGAACCTCTAGAGTTGGGACCCAGTAGTCTGTTTTAACAAGCTGTCCAGGGAATTCTGATGTACTCTAAAAGTGTGAGAACCATGGGATTAGAACCATAGAGCTCACAGCCTTGGCGCAAATGAGAATCACACGAGCAGTTTTAAAAACAAACACCTGAAGCACACACAAAGCACAACCCCCCCCCCAACCCATTAAAGGAGAAACCTTGGGGGTGAGGCCCGGGCATTAGCATTTTAAAAATCACCACAGGTGATTCTAATGGAAAACCAGGGCTGAGAACTACTGAATTGAGCAAGGGTCTCTGGTAAGGGTGGAGCGGGCAATGGAGAGTGAACAGAGATTGTTGCAACACTTTAGTCAAGGGATGATGAGGTACAGACTTAGGGCTGTGACCCATGACAGAAAAATTTAGATCTGAAAAGTTGCAGAGGAAGGCCCATAGTGTAGGATTGGGAAACTGCTTGTATATGAGGTGAAAGAGGAATCCAAGGATTCCAAGGCTTTAAGGAAGGGAGGAGTGTTTGTTGTTGAGTGCTGCCTGCTACAGAATGCTTCTGCTATAAGTAGATAAAAAGCCAGAGTATTTAGTCATTTGGAGGTCATTAGTGATTCACAAGATAGCATTTTAGCCATAAGACAAGGAAGAACCAGTGGAGGGGAAGTATAAGCGGAGAGGGTACACCACTCTTGAGTTTGTCACTTCTTTGGGGAAGCCTTTTCTGATCCCTCCACGTGACTAGATCACATCTCTCTATTACATCCTCTCCTAGCACCCTGGACATTTCCTTTTTTAATTGTTCACAATAAACTACATGAGAGTGAAGCCCTTCTTTCATCTTCTTTTACTGTTGCATCATAGCACTTAGTAGATTACCTGGTATGCAGTAGGTATTCATTAACTGTTTGCTACTTAAGTTAATATATATCTTTGACCATTCTTAAAGCATGAAGAGTGCTATAGTGGAAACATCCTAGACCTTGGAGATAGACAAATCTGAGTTTCAATTCTGGCAGGGACCTTAACTGTCTTTTTAGACAGCACACAAAACCCAGAATAGTTCCTTGTGCATGGCAAATTTCTCATAATAAAATTTATTTAATTAATTGGTCAAAGAAATGAAGGAGATAGGAAAGTAGGTTGAGAGGTACTAGGACTTTGAGAAGATTTTCATGGGAGGGAGGATTCCCAAGAATATTCTGATACAGAAGGGAAGAAGAAAGGTTGAAGATGAAATAGACTTGGGGGAGAGATAATTGAACCAGGTTTGAGAAAAGGTAGGCAATCAAGATGTTAAATTGCAAGAAAAAAGTCACTGTAGTCTGAGTGTTAGAAATTAAGTTAAGAGAATGGTGGACTTCTGTAACAACAATATTGTGAACAAGATATTCTCAATTGCCCTCCCACTTCAAAACACCTAAATGGTGGAGCAATGGCAAAAACATGCTTTAAAATGCATTGCTGCACTCACAAGAAACTAAGGGAATTGAAGGAGAAGAAAGAAGATTAAGATTAAAAGGAGGAAGAGGTGGGAGGAACAGGCAGAAAAGGTGGGGAGAGGGTGTGTAGTAAGGGGAACAAGCTGAAACCAGAGCATCATAGTAAGTAAACTTAAAAGCAAGTGCAGCCTAGGGTGAAATAGCCATTCCAGTAACCTAGGGTTTTTAAATGAGATTTTATTGAGATCTATTCACATACCATACAATCATCCAAAGTGTATAATCAATTGTTCACAGTCTGATCTCTTTTTCAGCTTCTTTAACTTTTGCTGTATGCGGTAATGCTGATATACATAGCTGCTGAGCTCTGGTTCTGAGTCTCAGGCATCATACAGATATCCAACGTTCCAAGACCGACCAGGTTACACACAAACAGCTCAGCATCTTCGAATTTAGAAATAACTGTTACAACTCATGAATAGATGTGACTGCTGTAAGAGCTTACAATCTAGGAACATTTACCATAAGCCTTCCCCTGATAACCTATGCTCTCAGATTCAATTCTCAGAGTTTGCACGTTATAGTTAGTCCATATTAGTGGGGCGTTATAATGTTTGTCTTTTCAGTTCTGGCTTATTTCACTCAACATACTGAACTCAAGGTCCATTCGCCTAGTTGCATACCTCACAACTTCATTTCTTCTTGCCATTGCTCAGTGTTCCATTGTACGTATACACCACAGTTCACCATTCCATTTATCAGTTGATGTACCCTTAGGCAGCCTACATTCATTGCTAATTGTGAATACTGCTACCATAAACACTGGTGTGTAATGTCCACTCATGTCCCTGCTCTCAGTTCTTCCAAGTATATACCCATTAACGGGGTTGAAGGATCATATGGCAAACCCATAGTTAGCTTCCTACAGAACCACCAGAATGCTCTCCAGCTGGGCTGCCCCATTCTACTTCCCTACCAACAGGGACTAGGTACATCCCTCTCTTCACATTTTCTCCAGCACTTGTTTCCCTCTCTTTATTTTTAACAACTTTATTTACACACCACACTATCCATCCTATGTAAACAAATCAATGATTCCCGGTATAATCACCTAATTATGCATTCACCATCACAATCTATATGAGGACATTTCCATTTCTTCTGTGAAGAAAGGAAAAGGAGGAAAAAAATGAAGAATAAAAGTAGTAAAGATAGAATAAAAATAAAAATAAAATAAAATAAAAAGGTCAGACAATGTCACCACCACCAAGAATCCCATATCACTACCTTATATCCCCCTCTTATAGACATTTAGCTTTGGTATATTGCCTTTGTTACAATTAATGGAAGAATCTTACAATATTACTGTTAGCTATAGACTCTAGTTTGCATTAATTTTATTTTTCCCCTATACCATCCAATTTTCAACACCTTGCAATGTTGACATTCATTTGTTCTCCCTCATTTAAAAACATTCTTATATTTGTACATTTAATCACCATCATTGACCACTCTAGGTTTCATTAAGTTATGCAATCCCAGTCTTTATCTTCTGTCTTACCTTCTGGTGTCATACATGCCACTAGCCTTCCTCTTTCAGCCATACTCACACTCATCTTTGTTCATAGTACTTACAATATTGTGCTACCATCAAACACTATTATGCTATCCATTACATTTCTGGATCTATACAATCAATCCTGTTGAACTTTGTGTACTCCTTCAGCATCAAATGCCTGTTATCTAAACTCTTTCTATCTCCTGATAACCTGTTTTCTCAACTCTCAAATTTTGGTCATCAATGTTAGTGCATATTAGTGAGACCACACAGTATCTGTCCTTTTGTTTCCGTTTAATTTCACTCAACATAATCTCCACTGTCTACCATTTTGTCTTTTAGATTTTGCATGTCATATCTTATTTTATTTTTATTTTTTTCTCTCTCTCTCTTTTAACCTATACCAAAAGTCTTCATTTGTACAGTCTTCTCCAAACATCTCTCTTCTGTCTTTTCCTATCTGCTTGTAGTGCTCCCTTTAGTATTTCTTGTAGAGCAGGTATCTTGTTCACAAATGCTCTATGTCTATCTGTCTGAAAATATTTTAAATGCTGCCTCATATTTCAAAGACAGTTTTGCCTGTATAGAATTCTTGGTTGGCAATTTTTCTATTTCAGGATCTTAAATATATCATACCAGTGCCTTCTCACCCCCATGGTTTCTATTGAGAAATCACACAAGTCTTATTGAGCTTCCTTTGTATGTGATGGATCGCTTTTCTCTTGCTGCTTTCAGAATTCTCTCTTTGTCTTTGACATTTGATAATCTGATTATTAAGTATCATGGAGTCAATCTACTTGGATCAATTCTGTTTTGGGTATGGTACATTTCTTAGATCTGTAATTTTATGTCTTTCATAAGAGATGGGAAATTTTCAATGGTTATTTCCTTCATTATTCTTTCTGTGCCTTTTCCCTTCTCTTCTCCTTCTGGGAGACCCATGACACATATATTCATGTGTTTCATCTTGTCATTCAATTCCCTGAGACCCTGCTCATATTTTTTCATTCTTTTCCCTATCTGTTCTTTTGTGTACAGTATTTCAAATGTCCTGTCCTCTAGTTCATGAATCCTTTCTTCTACCTCATCAAATCTGCTGTTGTATGCCTCCACTGTGTTTTGCATCTCTTCTATTGTGCCTTTCATTCCCATAAGTTCTGCCAATTGTTTTCTCAAACTTTTGAGTCCTTCCTTACATTCACCAAATGTCTTCTTTATATCTCTCATCTCTTTAACCATATCTTCCCTCAACAAATTGATTAGATTTTTGAATTGATTTAGCACATTTGTTTGAAGATCATTAGTTACTTATCTCAACTCCTGTATCTCATTTGAAGTGTAAGTTTGTTCCTTTGACTAGGCCATATCTTAGTTTTTCCTAGTGTGATTCATAATTTTCTGTTGTCTAGGCATCAGGTTTCCTTAATTACCCCAATCTGATTTTCCCAGACTAGATGGGCCCAGGTCTCAGGAGGAGGTTGTAATCAAATCAGGCTTCCCTGAGGGTGAGACCCAGCAAGTTGTCACACTTTCCTGTGAGGCCTCTAGACTCTGTGATTTTCCTATCCTGCCCTGCAAGTGGCACTTTTCAGCCCACAGCTACCCACTGGTGTAAAGAGATGTGGTGCCTTTAATTCTCAGTGGATCCTGTCCCAGGCTGAATGTGTCAGAAGCCAAGCTTAAGCTATTTCTGTTTTTTTTTTTTAAATCCCAGGCCCTGAGGTCTGAGTTCTCTGAGGGAGGGCCACCACTTGAGCTGGGGACCACTCACCTTTTCTTGGGGAAAATAAGCTTTTTAGGGAATTACCTCCCACACTTGAGTTTTTCCTTTGACTCTCTATCTTAACTCCACCCTTGCCTGGTCAGTGCTGACAATTGAAAATACCTGAGGCTATCTCTAATGAGCTACTTCAAATGAGAGAAAAAAAGGAAAAAAGAAAGAAGTCCCCTTTACAGTGCCAGTCCCCAGCCCTCCAGTTTACCAGGCAAGAACCGGAGTTGGTAAACAGTTCTGTGTGCCCCTTTTCTTGGGACACAGCCCTTTTCAAGTGTTCTGAGCTTAGCTGACTCCAAAAGCTTCTGTTTTTATTTGTTTATATATTTTTTTACATCAGCCTTGCCTCCTCTCTGTTGGGAGAAACTTCCAGGTTGCTTTCCTTCCTGCTCCAGGTTTGTCTGTGATCATAGCTTGTACTCAGTAGTCCAAATTTGTTAAATAAAACTGCAGTTGGAGCTTGGTTTGAGCTGAATTCCCTTGCTCCCAGCAGGGACTAATTCTTTTTCCCACAGGAAAGTGTTCCAACTCAGCCTTCATTGCTGGTTGGGGAGCGGTGCCAGCTCCACAATTTGGGGAGCTATACTTAAAGTTCTATGCTGCAATTTCAGCCATTCCACCCATTCCTGACTGGTGTACAGTGCTGTCCAGTCACAGAAGTCCCCCTAATATTTGTTCTAGATTATTTGCTACCTGTTCCTGGATATTTGTTAGTTGTTCTAGGGGACTATCTAAATTCCACACCTCCCTATGCTGCCATCTTGTCTCTCCTCTAACCTAGGGCTTTGGAAACTGGAAAGGAAATCCTAATCCCTGGGCCTAGGCAAATGGAGAAGCTAAGCCTGAGACCCCTACTTAAATGCGGCCCTCTTGAAGGTGCTACCTCACCAGTGAAAGAAGCAAGATCTGCCAGCCATCAGAGCAACTCCACAAGGAAACCATGTTTTCACCACAGCACCAGATGGAAGGAAATTAATAACAGCACTAATAGCAGTAGGAGTCCCCACCACATCCCCAAGCTAAGAAATTGCTTCTGGTGCTCTGCTTCACAAGGGACTGGGATTTGAATTTTATTTGACCCATATGGTTGGGAAATACCAAGCCTGGAGATTAAATTGCAGTTATTCCAGGCTGGTAGTTCCCCTTGACCAGCTACTGATAAAACATCTTCAACTCAGGCCCTCAAGACCACCATAGAATAAGTTCTGTCAAGTAGAAACATACAATAATAATCACTAAATACACAAGGAAACATATGACCATGAGCAAGACTCAGAAGAAACAAGAAAGAACAGATTTAAACCTTTAAGGATTTTGGGTATTATTGATCAGAAGGAGAATTTACAATAAAATGGATCTTAAAAGAAATAATAGATAGAAGCAAAATGTCAGCAGAAAACAAGAGACTATCAACAATGAATGCAAAGATCTGAGGATTAAAAATAAAAACAGAACTAAGAAATAAATATAACCACTTAAATTGAATCTCAATGGATGGTTTAAGCAACAGATTAAATATAGCTGTAGCCCAAACTGGTGAGCTAGAATATCTATCTGAAGAAATTACCTAGAATAAAACACAGCAAAAATGAAAATATGAATGAGAGGCTAAACGGTATGAAGTACAGCATAAGATGGTTTAATATAAGACTAATCAGAGTCCCTGGGGGAAAAACTAGAGAGAATGGAGGAAAGGCAATATTTGAAGAAATAATGGCTGAGAATTTTCAGAACTGATTAAAAGACATAACCCACAGATTCCAGAAGCACAATGACTCCTAACTAGGAAAAACAAAGAGAAATCTATACTCAGACACATCATAGGACAAAGAGAAAATATTTGAGGAAGCTAGAGGAAAAAGACAGGAATGGTAGACTTACAGCCACCTTCCCAACACAAATAATGGAAGCCAGGGACAGTGGAATGAAAACTTAAATGTGCTAAAAAATAAAAGAAAGGAAAAGGGAAAGAAACAAAATGCTATACCCAGACAATTATGTATTTCAAAGTAAAGTGGAAATAAAGACACTTTAAAATATGGAAAAACAGAGTTTGCCACTAACAGAGCCTGAATACAGGACATTCTAAAAGATATACTTAAGCAGAAGGACAGTCATCACAGATAGAAAGTCTAAAATCAAGAAGGATAAAAACATAAGGAAATATTAAATGTATGGGCAAATGTAAATAACCATTGACTGTATAAAACTGTAATAATGACAACTGCTGGGCTTAAAAAACAAGATACAACTGAAATATCTGATGGTAATATAAGTTGGGAGGGGGCTAAATGGAGTAAAAACATCCTAAGTTCCTTGCACTCTCCAGGGAATGGGTCCAGTTATTCAGTATCATTAGGCTTTAATAAGTTAAGTATGTACATTATAACTAAAAGACAAGAAATAAAGTATTATAATTAAAATGATATATATAGGGTGTATATATGTATGGTGTAAAATGATAAATATATATAGGGTGTAAAATGTAAAGTATATATAGGGTGTAAAATGATATATATATAGGGTGTAAAATGATAAATATAGGGTATAGAAGCAAGTAAAGAAGAGGTGATATAAGGAAGATACATGCAATCACTCCAAAAGGAAGCAATAAAATGCAAAGAAAATGAATAAAACAGGCTGAACTAATTAAAAGGACAAAAGAAAAAACCCCAGTAGATTTGAACCCAATTATGTTATAATTACATTAACCGTAAATGAACTAAATGTTCCAGTTAAAAGGAAGAGATCATTGATCTGGATTTTAAAAAACTCTAACTATCTGCTAGTTACAAGAGACACATCTAAACCACAGGGTTACAGAAAGGTTGAATGTAACAGGATGGGAAAAGCTACACCATGCTGATGCTACCTCAGAAAAAGCTGGACTTGCTCATTAATATTGGATAATATAAACTTTGAGGTAAAAAGTGTAACTAAAGATAAAAAGAGTCACTTCAAACAACCTAGTATAAAAATAGGCAGATGACATTAACAGACATTTCACATAATAATAAACATGCATGGCCAATAAGATATGGAAATATGCCCACCCTCCTTAGTAATCAGGGAAACACAAATTAGAACCACAATGAGATACAGTTTTGTACCACAAGAGTGGGAAAAATTTAAAAGTCTGGCAATACTAAGATGTGGTGAGGATGTGGAGCAATGAGAATTTTGTATACTACTGGCAAGAGTACTAATTGGTGTAATCATTTTGAAAAAACAATTTGAAATTTCCTTGAAAAGTTGAAGATACAGATACCCTAAAACTCAGCAATTTGTCTTCTAAGTATATACCTAACTAAACACTAAACAGACACTAAGAATATGTTGAAGAATGATCATTAGCAGTCAAAAATGGGAAACAATCTAATTGTCAATAAAAAGAAGAATGGATAAATAAATTAGGTTAAATCCTCTTTTATTATCCCAGGCTGCTAAAAGCAAATGCCATGAAATGGTTTGGCTTGAACAATGGGAATTTACTCACATACAGTTCTGAGGCTGAGAAAATGTCCAAATCAAGGCATCATCAAGTGATGCTTTCTTCCTGAAGACTGGCTGCCCAGCAATCCTTGGCTCTTCTGTCACATGGCAAGGCACATGGTGGCATCTGCTAATCTCCCCCTTCTCTTCTAGGTTCCATTGCTTTCAGCTTCTTGCTTCCATGGTTTTCTCTCTGTATTCATTCTATTTATAAAGAATTCCAGTAACAGTATTAAGACTCATCCTGAATGAGACGGACTCAACCTTAAATGAAGTAGCATTATTAAGAGGTCCTATTTACAATGGATTCACACCCACAGGAAGGGATTAGATTTAAAAACGTTTTTCTGGAGTATATTGAGCTTCAAACCACCACAAATGCATTCTATAAAATACTCTATACCAGTGAGAATGGATAAACTACAGCTATGTGCATTGACATGGATGAATTCCAAAAACATAATTTTGAAATATAAGTTGAAAAAGAAGAAAAGAGCAGGAAGTATGGCACCCTTCATATAATGCACACCAGCATTACCAATATATTGTTTAAGGATTCACACATATATGATAAAATTATAATAGAAAATGTGAAATTATAAGAGGAAAATTCAGAGTTGTGTTTGCCCCTCTGGGGAGAATGGGGCACAGTGGAGATGGGGGCAGTGCACAGCATGCTTTGGTGATATTAGTAATGTTTGCTTCTTTTTTTAAAATGCATTTTATTGAGATATACTCACATCCCAAATAATCATCCAAAGTGTGCAATCAATGGTTCATGGTATCATCTTATAGTTGTGCATTCATCACCACAATCAGTTTTTGAACATTTTTGTAACTCCATAAAATTAAAAATAAGAATAAAAATAAAAGTAAAAATAAAAAGAATACCCATCCCATACCCTTTACACCCCTGTGCTGATTTGAATGTATTATGTCCCCCAGAAAAAGCCATATTCTTTGATGCAATCTCGTGGAGTAGACATATTAGTGGGGATTAAGTTGGAATGTTTGGATTAGGTTGTTTGCATGGAAATGCACCCCACCCAACTGTAGGTGATAACTCTGATGAGATCATTTCCATGGAGGTGTGGCCCCAACCATTCAGGGTGGGCCTTGATCAGTGGAGCCATATAAATGAGCTGACAAACAGAAGGAACTCAGTGCAGCTGAGAGTGACATTCTGAAGAGGAGCTACAGCCAAGAGGGACACTTTGAAGAAAGCACAGGAGCTGCAGATGAGAGACAGGTTGAAGTTGGCCATTGAAAGCACACTTGCTCTGGAGAAGCTGAGAGAGGACAAATATCCCAAGTGCAACTAGAAGTGACATTTTTGAGGAAGTGCAGCCTAGAGAGGAACATCGTGGGAGAAAGCCATTTTGAAACCAGAAGTTTGGAGCAGACACCAGCCACGTGCCTTCCCAGCTAACAGAGGTTTTCTGGACACCGTTGGCCATCCTTCAGTGAAGGTACCTGATTGCTGATGTGTTACCTTGGACACTTTATGGCTATAGGCTGTAACTGTGTACCCAAATAAACCCCCTTTATAAAAGCCAATCCATTTCTGGTGTTTTGCATTCTGGCAGCATTAGCAAACTAGAACAGATTTTGGTACTGGAAGTGGGGTGCTTTTGCTGCTGAGTTTGCAAATACCAAACATGTTGGAATGGCTTTTTAAATGGGTAAGGGGAAGATTCTGGAAGAATTGTGAGGAGCTTGATAGAAAAGGCCTAAACTGCTTTGAAGAAACTGTTTGTGGAAATATGGACTCTAAAGATACTTCTGATGAGGCCTTGAACAAAAATGATGAATGTGCTGTTGCAAACTGGAAGAAAGGCAATCCTTGTTTTATAGTGGCAGAGAATTTGGCAAAATTGAGTCCTGGTGTCAGATGGAAGGAAGAATTTGAAAGTGACAAACTGGAATACTTAGCTGAGGAGATCTCCAGGCTACCTGTGGAGGATGTACCCTGGCTTCTCCTTGCAGCTTATAGCAAAATGCGAGCAGAGAGAGATAAACTTAGAACTGAACTCTTGGGTTCAAAGAAACCAGAAGCTGATGGCTTGGAAAATTACTGGCTTCCAGGGGGTGGAATCCCAGAAGCTACAGCCCAATGTGAGGATGTAACCAAACATGGAGCCCAGCCGCCATTTCAGTACTAGCCAAGATTGGAAAAGGAGTTAGTTAAGCAGAAAGGATTTGTGGAAAGTCCTATTGTCTGAAGGCTTTGACCCCTGTGTGCTTCATGTGAAGCCAACAGAATTTTTGCGAGATCTTTATAGACAGAGATGCTGCCAGTCTGGACTGGAGGACGCAGACAAGGAACAAATTGAAGGAAAATTTTCTTCAAAGAAAGAGCCATGGAGATTGAGGTCTGGAGTCAAGAGGCCTTGGGCTGGGAGAGCGGAGTGGCTCACATGCATGGAAAGGGTGAGTTTGCCCTGGAGGTCGAGGGCGGGCCTTCCACCTCAATGCTCAGGAAATGTTCTCCCACACCAAGCCCCAAAGAGGGTGGAGCACATTCCCAGGGAATTGGGTAGAGCCTGGCTGTCACCCCACTGTTCTGAAGGGGTTGAGCATGTGCCCTGGAGATGGAAGGGAATCCGGGAGCTGCCCCATTGTTTGAGGAGGGTGGGGCCGAGAAGGTGGTCTCCCCAATGTGTAGCTATGTTGGAGCACTCACCTAAGCGTTTGGAGAGGAAAGGGCTGGCACAAAGGCCCTTAGGAAGGGTTAGACTCCTGCTCTCTCAAGCTCCAAGGATGCAACGTCATTTTGTTAGTGACTCTCGGACTTTGAAATCTAATGGAGTTTGTCCTGTGGGTTTTAGGAACTGTTTTGGTCCTGTTAACCCTGTTTTCCTTACTGTTTCTCCTTATGGCAATGGGAATGTTTATCCTATGAATGTCCCTCCTTTATATATTGGAAGCACATAACTTGTTCTAAGTTCATAGATCCACAGCTAAAGGAGAATTATGCCTTAAGACTGACCATGCCTATAATTGATTTTGATGGAATCTTGTACTTAACTATTGTTACTGAAACGATTTATGTTTTTGTGATATTGTGATGGGATGAATGTATTCTGTATTTGGAAAGAATATGCTTTCCTGGGGTCCAGGTGGTGGAATGTGCTGGTTTGAATGTATTATGTCCCCCAGAAAAAGCCATATTCTTTGATGCAATCTTGTGGGGCAGACATATTAGTGGGGATTAAGTTGGAATGTTTGGATTAGGTTGTTTGCATGGAAATGCACCCTACCCAACTGTAGGTGATAACTCTGATGAGATAATTTCCATGGAGGTGTGGCCCCACCCATTCAGGGTGGGCCTTGATCAGTGGAGCCATATAAATGAGCTGACGGGCAGAGGGAACTCAGTGCAGCTGTGAGTGACATTTTGAAGATGAGCTACAGCCAAGAGGGACACTTGGAAGAAAGCACAGGAGCTGCAGATGAGAGACAGGTTGAAGTCAGCCATTGAAATCAGACTTGCTCCGGAGAAGCTGAGACAGGACAAATATCCCAAGTGCAACTAAAAATGACATTTTTGAGGAAGTGCAGCCTAGAGAGGAACATTGTGGGAGAAAGCCATTTTGAAACCAGAACTTTGGAGCAGATGCCAGCCACGTGGCTTCCCAGCTAACAGAAGTTTTCCATACACCATTGGCCATCCTCCAGTGAAGGTACCCTTTGTTGATGGACACTTTATGGCCTTAAGACTGTAACTGTGTAACCAAATAAACCCCCTTTTATAAAAGCCAATCCATTTCTGGTGTTTTGCATTCTGGAAGCATTAGCAAACTAGAACACACACCCCCCATTATAAATTTATTTCTTGTCTTTATTTTCTTGCTTATCTGTCCATACACTGGATAAAGGGAGTGTCAGTCTCAAGTTTTTCACAATTATACAGTCACACTGTGAAAGCTATATAGCTATACAATCATCTTCAAGAATCAAGGCTACTGGATTACAGTTAAACAGTTTCAAGTATTTTAATGTTTGCTTCTTAAGCTGTGGGTGGGTAAATGAATGTTTGTCTTGGTCTGCTAATGCTGCAGAATGCAAAACACCAGAGATGGATTGGCTTTTATAAAAAGGGGGTTTATTTGGCTACACAGTTACAGTTTTAAGGCCATAAAGTGTCCAAGATAACACATCAGTAATTGGGTACCTTCACCGGAGGATGGCCAATGGCGTCCGGAAAACCTCTGTTAGCTGGGAAGGCACGTGGCTGGCGTCTGCTCCAAAGTTCTGGTTTCAAAATGGCTTTCTCCCAGGACGCTCCTCTCTAGCAAGCTTGCTCCTCTTCAAAACATCACTCACAGCTGCACTCCATTTAGTCTCTTTGAGTCAGCATGTTTTATATGGCTCCACTGATCAACGCCCACCCCCAAATGGGCAGGGCCACACCTCCATGGGAACATCTCATCAAAATTATCATTACCCACAGCTGGGTGGGGCACATTCCAAGCAAATCTCTGCCCCACAAGACGACAAAGATAATGGCATTTGGGGGACACAATACATTCATACCGGCACAGTGTTCATCACAATTTTCTTTATACCCAACAGAAAAATTATATATACTGTAACAATATAGATATATTCTTTTGCATATATTAAATATGTCAACACAAAAAAGAGGAAGGGTAATTAGGCAGAGAAGGAAAACAGGCACCTGTGCATAGTGATGGAGCATTATGATGTGATTCAAGGCTGGGTGAAAATAATGGGCACTTAGGGAAGCCACTGTGGGAAATTTGATAGGAAATCAACAACAAATTTCCATACTAATTCTGAAGAATCTGCCTGTGGACACTCTTAGGCTCTGGGCTGACAAAATAAAATCTTTCCTTCTCCACCCTTTCCTTTCTTTGACTCCACATCATAAAATTAATAACCATCATTTGGTGAGTGCCCACCATGTGCCAGGTACCATACTTAGGTAAGTATTATTGTCTTTATTTTACAGATAAGAAAACTCAGGACCAGAGAGGCTCAATGGTTTTCCCAAGGTCATGCAGTTGGCAGTAGTAGCTAGTAGTGTTAATATGAGGAAGTAGTAGAGTTGAGATTCAAACCAGGTTTGCATGATCCCAAAACCTGAGTGCACGCCACTTTACTCTCTTCCGAACCACATCCCTTTATGCTACTTTCATGCTATGATTTCTGGGCCTCTGTGAGCTGTATCCTGCTTAGATTACTTCTGAGCTGCCTCCCCATCTATTCATCAGAGTGAACAGATTGAAGGTTCAATGCCCTGAGGAAATAACACACTGAGATGGAATAGGGTGCCCAATTCTGATTTCTGCTTATGACAGTGGTATCTAGAGAAAATGGTAGGAGGAGACAAATATGCCACATCAAGCTAGCAACTACAAAAGGTGAGGAATATACTCTAAAATCCTCTAGATTCTTTTATATGGCAAGCTATGGTATTATTAACTTTCCATGAATTTATCCAATCTGGCTGCATAACATTTTTGGGGAGAAGAAAGCAGCCATTGGCCTTTCTTCAGTGAAGATATCCTCTTGTTGATGCCTTAGTTTGGACACTTTTATGGCCATAGAACTGTAAAATTGTAACCTAATAAATCCCCGTTATGAAACCCAATCTGTTTCTGGTATTTTGCATAACAGCAGCTTTAGCAAACCAGAACGTCAGGTAATGAATGACTCATTGCAGTCTGTCTTATTCTTGATTGAAAATAATCTTTCTATAAATAAATAATAGATTATACATAAGGCACACTTAACTAGAACCACAATCACTGGTTCAGGCAGATATATTCTTAAAGCATTGTGAATCATCAGAATGGGAGTTGGTTGGTTGTTTCCTAAATGTTATCTTTAATACTATCGGCCTCATAAGGTAATGCCATGTATATTTTAGTTTTCACATAATTTGGAATAAAGTTTAGGAAGGCAGAAGACAGATATCAGCGGATGACATGGGAAATCCTGATTGTTTTTCTGACCGAAGATTGTTTTGTCCCTGATTTTATGTATTCCAAGTCTAGAGTCAGAATGAATAAAGAAAGAAAAAGGAAGCCTTAATTGACAATATAATGCCCACAAGCATAAACAGATGTGATCCCTTGTAATGAAGCATGTGGGTCTAATTTGGCATCACTACCCACTTGCAGGATCTCCTTGCTGAGTTCTTGCAGGCTATCCTTCTAAACCTATGTTTGGCTGGCACCTGTGCCCTGTTGAAACTGGCATACCACCCTATGGGTGGGCACAGTGCCACCCTAACAAATGGCCATAAGAATCGTCATGCTGGAGAACCACTATTGTTTCTAGCAAGTTTCACTTAACAGCAATTGGCATCTCACTAAAGAACGACAAAATGATAGTCTACCTTTCTGTGGAAGATAAACTATGACCTACAACTGACACATCTACAATTGGTATATCCGAGTAATTTCACATACTAAATGAAGACTTATGGGGGAAGAAGTGGCACTGCAATGGTGCCTCTGTCCTAAGGGGCTAGCAAAAAGAGGGAGCAACACATATTTCAAGGTTCCACAATCAGTTCTACTTCCTGGTCTCCTAGAGTTAATAAATAATTCAAATCCAATATTGTTAGAGTAATATTTTATACACAGCCTCTTACTTCAAAACACCCATTTGTTTGTTCACTTACCTGGGTATGCCCCCATTGAGAAAACACATCTGTTCCATTAACAATGCCAATGTGACTGGGGAATATTTGATTTTCTCAGGGAGAACATTTAATTTTAAAACTTACATATTATAAATAACAGTTGGAAATATTAGATGTAAAGTCCAATACATGTTTGGTTCACGTAAAAAATTACTGGGATGAGTAATAGAAATCATCCTGAAAAGTGGATTATGGGTAGAGCTGGTGCTCCAAACTAGGGAGGGAAACCATGATGATGAGGGGATGTGGCGGAGAGAGTAGGAGTAGCTGAAGGAAAAGGCTGTATTCAGGATGCAGAAATTGTGCATAACATGGAAACTGTAACATATGGTGTAGGCCAAATACTCATCGATTTCTTTCCAAACCCATTAGGAGGAAGAGAGGCTAGCCGCCTAAAACAATGCAACATCTCCTCTCCTCAAAAGACAAACATGATGATTAAACCTCAGTCAACACTGAAGTTTTAGGCAGGATTGTTTAGGTCTGTGCCAGTTTGAATGTATTATGTCCCCCCAAAACGCCATTGTCTTTGATGTAATCTTGTGTGGGCAGATGTTTTTGTGCTGATTAGATTTGTGTGGAAATGCATCCCACCCAACTGTAGGTGATAACTCTGATGAGATATTTCCATGGAGGTGTGGCCCCACCCATTTAGGGTGGGCCTTGATCAGTGGAGCCATATAAATGAGCTGATGGGCAGAGGGAACTCAGTGCAGCTATGAGTGATGTTTTGAAGAGGAGCTACAGCCAAGAGGGACACTTTGAAGAAAGCATAGGAGCTGCAGATGAGAGACATTTTGAAGACGGCCGTTGAAAGCAGACTCTTGCTCCAGAGAAGCTGAGAGAGGATAAATACCCCAAGTGCAACTAAGACTGACATTTTTGGGGAACTGGAGCCTAGAGAGGAACATCTTTGGAGAAAGCCATTTTGAAACCAGAACTTTGGAGCAGACGCCAGCCACGTGCCTTCCCAGCTAACAGAGGTTTTCCGGACACCATTGGCCATCCTGCAGTGAAGGTATCCAATTGCTGATGTGTTACCTTGGACACTTTATGGCCTTAAGACTGTAACTGTGTAACCAAATAAACCCCCTTTTTATAAAAGCCAATCCATTTCTGGTGTTTTGCATTCTGGCAGCATTAGAAAACTAGAGCAAGGTCCATTTGAAGGGAAAAGAAGAGAAAAAGGAACTTACCTTTTATGAGCACCTACTGTGTGTCAAGCACTGTGCTATACACTTGGAAGACTGTATTCACTTTGCATGGTTTTGATATGCATAAATGTCAGTTACCACAGTTTAGTTAAATTACATCAATCCATCAACAACATGGTTCAAATTTCAGTTATCAGGGTATATATACTGTGAATCAAAATTTTGTTGGTAGCTCTTCATTCCACACACCACTGTGTAAGTAATAGATGTGCATGATGATCAGTGACCAATCATGGCCCTTCTTTCAAATTCTGGCTGTGATTGGTCACTAAGCATCTGTTATTCAGTTTATGCACAGACAGCAGAGTGTGCAGTTGTTTGCCTGCAAACAAACCCAGATGACATTTTACAAAATTGAATAATGGAAAGAGGAAATTGGTCAACAAACATGAAACTGCAGCAAAGAAACAAAAGTGATAACGCTGGAAGTGAAATTCTAATCAAACATAGATGGAGTTATAGAAGAAATAGCCAACCACGGTGTGATGGATTGAAGCTGTATGGACTCCAGAAAAACATGTTTTTAAAGTTAATCCATTCCTGTGGTTATGAACCTATTTAAGTAGGAGCTTTTGACGAGGCTGCTTCAGTTAAAGTGTGACCCACCTCATTCAGGGTGGGTCTTAATCCTCTTACTGGAGTCCTTTATAAACAGAATGAATACAGAGAGAGAGAGTGAGAGAGCCACTGGAAGCAAGAAGCGGAAAGCAGTGAAACCTGGAAGAGAAGGGAGATATCAGCATACGCCACCACATGCATTGCCACCACGTGCATTGCCACGTGGCAGGGGAGCCAAGAATCGCTGGCAGCCAGTCTTTGGGGAAAAAGCATCGTCTTGGTGATGTCTTGATTTGGACATTTTCTCAGACTCAAACTGAAAGCTAATCAATTTCCATTGTTTAAGCCTACCCATTTCATGGTATCTGCTTTAAGCAGTCTGGGAAACTAAAACACATGGTAATGTTGACACTGATGCCATTTGAGAGATTCCAGATATGCAGCTAAAGGGAATTATTTAAGGCAAATTTATAAACATAAATGAGGAAAGTGGTTGTGACAAAAAGGATGAAGATGTCCCAGAGAAAGTGATACTGGCAGAAATCTTCACATTAAAGGAACTCACAGAGATATTTCATAACATTGAAAGTGCCTTGGTAAAATATGGGGAGCTAATCCAAACTCAGAAATGAGCATGAAAATTTACCAAGGCATAGAAAAGATGTTCGCTCCTATATCATGTTATACAATAAGAAGGTAAACACTATTCAAACTACCCTTGATACATTTTTAATAAAGAAATAATATACCTTAATTGCCACCGTATCTAATGTTTCTAATTATAAAGTACTAAGTAAATATTAGGTTTTATAATTTTATTCCATTTCCCTATACATTTATAACTGACAGCAAGAGGGTTTTTAATGTTTTGACAAAAAAAACCTTAAAAGTCATGGAACAATCATAACGTTTCCCATCAGTCATTAGGACTGCTTTGTAGTATGTTAGCTTGCATGGTCATTTTTATTGTCTGGCATGACTGTGCAAAGCAAGGACAGTCGTACATTATTTCATTTGAGATTCACAAAAACCCTAGGGATAGGTTCATGTTCCAAATTTCACAGCTGAGGATCAGAGAAGTTAAGTGCTTAACTAAAGCTCTAACAGCTTGGTAATGTAAAGGAAAACAGCAGAGCTGTATATAAAGTACCCAGCACATCACCGGTGCTCAAAAAAATAGAAGTTCTCTTCAAAATGATCTGAACACACCCAAGGGTATCTGGCCTTAAATTTATGCTCTTTCTCCTAGGTGATACTGCCTCCTAAATTAAATATGAGTATTTCATTAAATACTGTCTAGAAATAGAATCTAATATATTTGGAAATTTTGTGTGTGATAAAAGTTATTTGGGAAAAGATGAACTACTACCCAATAAATGGTATTTGGTCAACTAGATAGCAATTTAGGAAAAAAAATCAAAATGAAAAATAATCAACCCCAACCAAAACTCAAGCTTGTGTATGGGATGAAAGCAAAGCTGAAATTTTACCTTACTATATCAAAATTGAATCCAGATGGATCAAACATATAAGAATAAAGGACAATGCCATAAACATTATAGAAGATAATTTGGTTGAGTTTTTCTTAAAATCTTGGGTTGAGAAATGCATAATGTCACAAAACCCAGAAACCACAACTTAAAAGCCTGGAAAATTTGAATATATAAAAATTAAAAATTTCTGCCTAGGAAAATAAGACTTCAAACAAAGCTTAAAGAAAAATGACAAACTGAGGAAAATATTTTCAACCATGTCTGACCAGAGAAATGGGTATATTCTCAACATATAATGAGCACTTACAAACCCAAAATTTAAAAAGTAAAAGTACCACAAGAGAAAAAAATGGCAAAGAGAACCTTATAAAATAAGAATTGAAAAGCAAATGACAATAAACATAAGAAAGCATATTTGACCTCAGCAATCACTTAAGCAACACAAATAAAACTACAATGAGATATCACTGCTCACTTACCAGCCTAGCAAAGATGAATAAGGTCAGCCCTAAGGAGACAATCAAAAAAGAAAACAAAACACCTAGTATTCATAAAAAGGTTTATTGTAGCACTGTTTGGAATACCAAAAAACTCAAAGAAATTAAAATGTACATCAATAGAGGACTAGTGAAATAAATTAACCAACAGTCACCCGCTAAACTACCATGCAGCCAATAAAAAAGATGCTGATTTGTAAACTTGCTTACTCCCATTGAGCTTAATTTTTTTTTGCATGAATACACCCACTCTGACCAAAAAAGGATTTGAGTAATTTCTTTCAGTCTTGAATTTAATTTACCTTTTCTTTATCCATTTGCCAAGCTAGCGCAAGCAAGATGGCAGGGCCTGAGTTTACCATTATGCACAGTATTAAGTTATCAGAAGATCAAATGAGGCTGCACTTGTTTTCCTGGGTCATCTTTGTGTCTAAGTCATTTATTTATATAAAAAGGAACACTCCTGACCCTTGACCCTGATAGAATATACATTTGGTACAACCTGCCCTCTTTCCACCTTGGATGCAACTTCTCCCACAAATTGTCCTTTGATTTTTTTATTTTAAATTAGCATATTTTACTTAATAAACAGCACAACGGCAAAAGTCATCCTAAAGGTGGTTTCCTGAGCACAGCAATTGTCCACATATACATTAAAAAGTCACCGTGGTTCCTAGTTGCACAACCACCTTTGAATGGATAGAATGGAAAAGCCATGCTTATCCCGGTCTAAGATAACCATGTAGAGTAAAAGTGGAGGAAAAAGAAAACAAGGCATATTTGATAATAACATGAAAAGTCACATAGGAGAAAGAATTTGGTCTAAAAGTTGTCTAAACCCCTCCCTCCCTGTCTCTATCCTGGGTCCAGTGATCAGGGTTGGATCCTCAAAAACTGGCTGGATGAGAGGAACCTTACACTTGGCTCGAAGCAAGAAATACCCATAGCATGAGCCCAAACCTTGAGGGCAAGGTGGGAGCCAAGAAGCAGAGAGACAGAACAAATGACCTCAAAAATGCAAAAGCAGAAACCTGAAGGAGAGACAGAGTCAAAGACAGGTTCTGGTCTCAAATCTAGGACTTGGCTTACTTTGTAACCTTGAACACATTGCTTAACTTCTCTGAGCCTCAAATTTTTCATCGGTGACATGGGGTGACTCCATCTGTTCTGCTGATACCATATGAATATATTTCAAAAGAGTTATACAAATGTCAGGTCTGGTTTTTATTAAGGTACAAATAACTTGTAACTAGGTATTCCCCTTTTTTGAAATTCTAGGATAGAGGCATGACCCATGCAGAGCAGGTGTGTGTTTTTCTTTCCTCAGTATGAGAGGTGCAAGAAAAATTGCTCGGAAACCATTGAATGTTGCCAGTTTTCAAAAGCTTCACTGTGTGGCAATAGCAAGACTGAACTTGGATACCAGTTTTCTACTTAGGTGTAGAAGCCAGGATGCCTATCTCAACTGCCTTGAGTTCCTGGAAATTCGGTGGGGGTGGGATGAGAGGTGTGAAGAGTGAGATACTGGATGTCCTGCTAATGATCAGGTGGGATCTTGAGCAATTAATTGGAAAAAAATAAGAGGCATAGGCATATTTGCATCCTCAACTAGTAGTGTACAATACTTATTATTATTGTAGGACATTATTATGATTATTAATTATTGTAGAATACTTATTTGACAATTTCAAGAATTTCAGTGCCAGAGTATGAGTGTCATGTCTGATGGGGACAATTAAAGGAAGGAACTGAGGATGGAGAACAGAAAGGACATTTTACTCAGAGCCTACAGCATGTGCCAAGGCATGGAAGCACAAGGAAGCCTGGGAGACTTGGGGATCAAGGGTCAGAGCTGGTCATATAATGTATGGCAAAGAGGGGTGGGGAGGAGCGGTGGGAGCGGTGGGAGATAGGGTGGGCCAGGTAGGTAGCCAATGGGAAGGACCATCCAAAGAGGTCTCTCATCTAGGCAAAATTTCTCCTGGGGCCCTTGAAGGATTGTAAGCAAGGAAGCTCTCTGATCAGATCCGGAGGGGAGCAGAAGGAAATTCTCTGCAGTGTGACAGTTAAAACTACACGGAACTTTTCTGCAATGCAATGTAAATATGAAAATAAATAAAAGTTTCAGACAGTTTTTCAATCCCAGAAGCCTAACATCTTGGATATGCCATTCATAGCGTGAGATTTATCTGATAATTGTTTATAATAGATTCAGTGTTGAAAAAAAAAATTCTAAAGTCAGTCCCCTTTGAAATAAGGAAAAAAAACATGATTTAAAAAGCACTGAGAAAGCAGGCAAAATAAGGACAGCAGACAAGCAAGACTGCATTTAAGTAGATGGAAGTAAAATTGAGTGGGTTATTTTCTTTTAGCTTAGGCATGCTTGTTTAATTACACTCATATCTATTTTAACATGCTAGTGTGTTACTATATCATAACATTTTCAATTCAAACTGAGACTTGCAGGGAGTGTTTGCATTCCACAAAACAACTGCAGATCAACCCAGTCCAGGCAAACCTCAAACCAAGCTATTGGTTTCAATGTAACCCAAAAATTCCAACCCCACAGACTGCTAGGAAATAGAACACTCCAATTTATCACTGCTAAGACCTCCAAGGGAAGAAGAAAAAGGAATGCCAGAAATGAAACCATATGTTTCCCAAGAATCACTGAGTTGTAGGAAGATAGGAAAGCATCCTCGAATACAATTCACTTACAAGATGGGGCACAGAAATGATATGTAACTGCACCACCTTCCCATCTGTAAACTCGATGCTATAACATTTTGACTACCATGTATAACCTTTTATTAACATTCACCAACCTTTGAAAATAATTGCCTTCTCCCAATAAGGAATGTGCTATAAGGCAATCAGATTATATAGCTAGCCCACATTCCACCGAAACCCAGAGTAATTGTCCTTCATATAAACGTGCACGACATGGGAGCCAGGTTCTGAGAGAGTGACTTTCTTGAGGGAATTGCTTACACTGAGTCATGTTAACATTGCCTTACATGGTGCTGGGGCCAAAGAGGCATTATGTGCACTTAGAAACACATTCTTTGCCATACATAAAGGCCTCAAATCATCTAAATCTAAAACAATTGCTTCCCTGGAGGAAATCTCAACTATAAATTTAACTATAGAAGAAAGATGCGAGTGGACTGTTTCTCCCGTTTCTTTTCTAATCCAGGATCCTAAAGAAAGACTTTTAAGAAATTACCCTTGGGTAACAAAAAACATAAGACAGACTGGAGGAAAGGAGGGCTTTGAATAGGTTAAGTTGCATCTTCCATGATCTACACTATATAATGTCCGATAATGAACATTACCTCGGGATTTTCATTCTCAACTTCAAATTAAAATGATGTTCTTCCATTAGCCAAGAAGGCTCCGGTATAAATCAAACAAGAATGGAATCTTTCCCCAAATAATAAGTAAAGAAACATGACAGACTAGGAAAGTACCAAATTAGCTACAAATTTTCCATCTCATTGTTTTCTGTAAAATAAAATTTTATAACGAGCATGCTCCATCCAAGCTGTGCCGGTCGGTCTTGCTTCCAAAAACACTCACAGAGCAGTAATAAAAACCAAGCATGAACTCTAGGACATCTGCTAAGGCATTGTTATCAAACGCAATCATTTTGGTCACAAATCTATACTCGCTTCAACTTTTTGTTGAAATATTAGTTAGTCTGCAGCATCTCCAATCTGGCACGCAAGGACTGACAGATGCTCTGGTTTTACCTCATCTTCAACTTACATGGCTTCTCATTATACCAGCTATAGCTCAGCAAACTATTCCTCTGTTCTGGAAGGCGGACAAAATGCCATCTGGCTCTGCATGGTTATCAAAACGAATACTGCAGTGTGAAGAAACTCGTCTCCAAAATGATGTACAGGAGAGTGAGGAGTTGCACCCCATCCACATCTTATTAAAAATTATATATGTATACACATTATATATGCATATGTATATTATGTGTATATATGTACATATATATACATATATATATACACACACACACACACATATATATATATATATGCAAGCACTCACCACTCAAGCTTTCCAATTATTCCATGATGTAAAAATTTTCAACCAAAAGGCATGTCTCACCTTTGTTACCTCTGTTTGTATCCCATGCAGTTTACATCATCTGACACTAATGACTAGCTAGAAGGCAAGAGATCTGTGCTCCCCCAGCAAAAGATTCCAAGGTCATTCTGCACCCAACAGCAGGTGGAAGCCTTCCTGTAAAAATCAAGCTAGATTCAGAGACAATGGAGAGAATGGAGCAAAAGCCTTTATAGAAAAGACAAGTGAATTTCAACTAGAGCCCAGATTCCTGCAAGTCATGGGTGGGCAGAGGAAGAGAAGGAGAAAGACGAGGAGGAGGGAGAGGGGTAGAGGCTGACATCACAGAGAACCTCTATGATTTTGTTCACACTAATAACAGGAATGTGGCTAGGGAAGGGCTTGCGGTGACTGCAAAGCAACACTGTCAGATGTTTGACTCCCTGTCTGCAGCAAAATGTGGAACTTGAACTCTGTGTGTGACAGCATGTTTAACTTTGATTTCTCTACTTCCATAGATTTGAAGCACAGAAAGGGAAAAGAACTTTCAACCTGGAGAGGAATTTCATACTTTAAGAAATTCAAGGAGCTCTTTAAAGCCAGTATTTTCTTCAGTGGAGGTGCTAGAGATCAAGATCAATCGAATTGAGGATCTTGAGATTTGGAGACTCTGACTTAGGGGATATTCAGCCCTTTGGTCGTGAACCTCTTGACATTTTAAGTTGCCTGCTTGGGGCCAACAGTGTATTCTCACTAGCAATTGATAGGTAGCAAAGTCCTTCACCGAGTCCATATGAGGGCCTTGCCATTTTCAAACCAACTCTTTGTCTGAACCCCTAACCCCAAGCATCTGTCTAAAAAATTGATGAGGATTAGAAATCAGAGTGAATGCTGCTTTTTACTCCAAGTGAATTGGTTTGGATCTGTTTACATAACCTTTTGCTTAATTCTCTAGTTTCTGTGAAATGAGATTCTGGAAGCCTCATCTGCAATCTCTCTGGCCAATTCCCACATGGGTTGGCTAACTTCACATGTTACCTCGGTCACATGTCACAGCTGCACACTGTCCTCTCATACCAGTGAACCATCTGGCAAATGATGCTAAGGAGAAAATGTGACCAGAACAGTGCAAATCTATCCCCATGGTTGGGGGCAGGGGCAGAGGGCATGACAAGGAGTCAGGAGGGCCATCATGGTATGCACGGGACAGCCCATTTTCATTTGGGGTTTCTGCACTTACCTGTGATTAACCTGCAATGATAAACTTCATTGATTTATATGATGCTAGTCTACATTATAGTGATCAAGACAATAGAAACCCCTTCAAGAGAAAAGGTTTGCCTGGATACAGAGGAACATTTGAAGGAAAGGAAAACAGTCTGTGCAGGCCAGAGCCCAGTTCTGCCTTTAAAATGCCCCAGGACAAAAGTTGCCACCCAGACAGGAAGTCTACTCATTCAGCCAGGGCCTCTATGGAAGTTCTCGGCTGTACCTTGCAATGACCCCTATTCTAGTTTGCTAATGCTGCTGGAATGCAAACTACCAGAAATGGATCAGCTTTTATAAAGGGGGTTTATTTGGTTACAAAGTTACAGTCTTAAGGCCATAAAGTGTCCAAGGTAACGCATCAACAAGGTACTTTCACTGCAGGATGGCCAATGGTGTCCGGAAAACCTCTGTTAGCTGGGAAGGCACGTGGCTGGCGTCTGCTCCAGAGTTCTGGTTTCAAAATGGCTTTCTCCCAGGACGTCCCTCTCTAGGCTGCAGTTCCTCCAAAATGTCACTCTCAGTTGCTCTTGGGGCATTTGTGCTCTCTTAGCTTCTCCAGAGCAAAAGTCTGCTTTCAAAGGCTGTCTTCAAACTGTCTCTCATCTGCAGCTACTCTCTCAGCTCCTGTGCATTCTTCAAGGTGTCCCTCTTGGCAGTAGCAAGCTCGCTCCTTCTGTCTGAGCTCTTATATAGTGCTCTAGTAAACTAATCAAGGCCCACACTGAATGGGCAGGGCCACACCTCCATGGAAATTATCTAATCAGAGTTATCACCTACAGTTGGGTGGGTCACATTTCCATGGAAACACCCTAATCCAAAGATTCCAACTTAATCAACACCAATAAGTCTGCCCCCACAAGATTGCATCAAAGAACATGGCATTTGGGGGGACATAATACATCCAAACCATCACAGTCCCCCACTGGGCTTCTCATACCCATCTGCTCCCCCTTGTTCTGAACTCTGACTCCATCTTGGACTTAGATTTCTGACCCTTCTCCAGCTCTTGGCACCTCCTCCTTTTAAATCTGCCCTCCTGCTTCAGCGCACAGCATTGACCCCTTGAAGGAGCATCCCTGTACTCCCTCAGCATGCTTCTGGCCAGGTCCATTACACTATGCAGAAAAGCAGGATAAAGCAGAAAGAGCTTTGGGTCAAAAACCACAAGATCTGAGCGCCAGCTGAACCACGAACCAGCAGTGTGGTACGAAGCAAATCCCCTAACCTCTCCGTCCATGTGCTGCCTCCTTTTACAGATGGAGTAATTATACTGATCCTGCCCCCTTCACAAGGATAACACAGTGCCTGGCACAGAGCAGGCACTCAATCAGTGTTTACTAACATATTGAAAAGACTGGAAATTTAAAGTGCCATCCAACTATAAAGTAATCTTAAAGCATTATCGCTATCGTAAATGATTTTAAATGCTCTTAAACTTATCAACATTTGCATCAAATCTAAGGTGGTAGCAACTAGTGACCAATAAAGTCCTGTAATAACAATACCTAGTATTTACTGAGTGTATAGGAGGTGCCAGGCAATATTCTAAGAACATTACATAGATTAATGAGCTCATTTAATCTCACAGCAACTCTATAATACAAACAGTTATTACCTTCATTTTCCTATGAGAAAACTGAGACTTAGAGAGGTTATGTAACTTGTCTCAAATCACCCACACAGGTGATAAGTGAAAGAACTGGGGTTTGAGTCCACCTCTATCACAGGCTCCAGAACCTGTGTGTTTCCATGATGCTATTGTACAACTGGAGAGCAAAATAAACTCTGCCACACAAAACATTAATTAACTAACCATGAAGCAGACTTATGTTGATGACACAGAACCCAATAACTATATGGAAACCAAAATCCAACTATGCTTTAACCTCCCCAACACAAGATCCACAAAACTAGACTTGTAATCCACAGTGACCTTGATGACAAACATTCATCTATAAAGCAATCCCTCTTTATTTTTCCATGAGTCCACTCTCAGATATATTTAAGGGACCATTTGCTTTACAGTATGTACAGTTTGCAGTGCAGCTGCCTCCTTGCTCCTTCATTCTCTTAAGGCTGCAGTGGAAAGGTAGGAGCATTTGATTTGGAGTCAGAAGAGCTGGGTTCTGGTCCTGACAGGTGCCATCTGGCCTTTGTTTTCTCATTGGCAAATTAAGGATGTTGGAACAGATTCTGCATTAAGCTTCTGCAAGGGCTATGATTGTATCACCATATAGTGCTGAAGTTAATGTTCATCCTCTGAGCCCAACTGGGCTGAGGACAGGGTAGGGCAAAGACTGAACACACTGAAACACCAGAGGAGAAGGCTTGAGAAAAGCCACAGAACCTCAGTCAAGAACAGCCTGCAGTTTCATCCTAAACAGCTTTCAGAGGACCAGCTACTTTACATTTCTCATGGCAATAATGGGATTTTGATGATGATGATGATGATGTTGAAGATGACTATTGACACCATTCACTGGGTACCTTCTATAAGCCTAGTATTTTATATATGTGCTTACATTTAACCTCATAAGAACACTGCAAGGCTGGTATTATTATACCCATTTTACAGATGTGCAAACTGAAACTCAGAGAGATGAAATGCCTTTCTGAAGTGCCACAGCTAGTAAATGACAGAGCTGGTATTTTGATACCAGCTTCAAGGTCTACGAGAGTAGAGCCCATCTACCTTAATCATCATCAAGTACCCAGTACCTAGCCCATTACTCAGCACTTACTGAGAGTTTAATTCCAGCAGTGCTTACTGAATGTAGGGCTAACTCCAAAGCTTGCATTCTTGCCCCTCTACATGCCATCTTTTTCTAAAACCCAATCTCTAGCTCTTGTTCCAGATATTGTTGGGCACTTTAGTGAAATCACAAGACAAATAAATTACTCCCATTTTAGAAATGAAGAAACTAAGGATTGCAGAAGGTGAGTGACTTGCCCACATCAGTAAACCACATAGCTAGTAAGTGGTGGACCCTGGCTTTGAATCTCTCCAGTTCCAAATTCTGAGAATGTGAAGTTATCTGTCAACTATGAATTGTTATTCACAAAAAAGAGAACCAAAAGTCATCTTTGTGGAACATTCTGTATAAATGAAGGAGCTATGTATTTTGAGTTTGTTTTCAACTGTGCTACCATCCTCTCCCACCCCTGTGATGCAGACACATACACCAAGGCAGTTGGACTCTCAGGGAAAGCGTTAAGTGTCATTTGAAAACCATTCTATGAACACCCAGGTAGGCATCACTCACTCATAGCTCTGCTATCAGAGCCCCTTGCAATAGGCTTTGTAATTGAAACCCTCTTGTGAGAATTAAGAGGCATTCAAGAGACTTGCTTGTTTTTTAGTCCCTTCCATCAACTTCATATATTCCATATTAATATAAAGCAGACACATTCATGCTGAAAGACATGTAATATTATAAATTCAAAAGGAAAAGATTTGGGGGGTCTTCATTGGCTAAGAAATGAAGAAAAACAAAATGTATTATTTATTTCCCATTACTCCATTCTTACAAAGCTGTCAATGTTGGTTATTTAGGATTGAGCAAGTGCACAATTTCCATTGCAGTAGTAGGAAAAAAAAGCAGCATTAGGAGTTTCACAGGTTTTCACTGATTAGCTTTATGGAAGAAAGTCACAAACGTCACACACCCTAGGCAGGGGGCCATTTGGCATTGCTTGCCCCATGCTATTTTACATTAGCAAATAGTGCTTTCAGGTGCATATGGTGGCAGAACACGTCATACCATCATCATGTCTGATCTGGGCATGAGTGACCCCCCCCCCCCCCATAGCACAACTCCAATACCACCTGCATGGTGTAAAATCTCTTCTCCTCACACATGGCTTTCCTCTAGAACTCTCACCTCAACTCTCCTGCTCCCCATAGACACCCTGTACTCTCCCCTACTGAATTTTTCATGCTGCCCCAAATGCCGAGCTCTTTCAGGTCTTCGTTCCTTTGCACATAATGTTCCTTTTTACTGGAATGCCTTTTCTCTGCCCACCCTTTCTGTCTGCAAAACAAGCACCTTTGCTTCTTGCATGACCCAGCTTGTCCTCTGGGAATCCTTTCCTCAGCTCAGCATCACAGTAGAAGTAGTCGCTCTCCACACCCAATCTTACCCAGTAGCTCACACACACCTCTATTTTAATTGGTTTAGATGACTATGTGTCCCACTGAGGTATAAGCTCTCGAAGACAGGAACCCTTACCTGTGCATCTTTGTGGCCTCCATGCCTAGATTCTGTGGTTTTGGCTCCTGGTTGATGTTCCAAAGAAGTTCAGTGAATGAATACAGGTGGACTTTCCAAACATGGCTCCTGCCTTTTTTCTAGGCTTCAGAGGAGAACATTCAAAAAGGCATTTCAAAAGCATGTCCCTACTGTGGCTGCCTGTTTAAATATGTTCACTTCCAATAGAAGACCATCTTTTTGCTCCAGTAAGGCACACATCTGACATGAGTTTGCCTTTAAAGTAGAGTGTCTCCATGCTGAATGAAAAAAATGAGATAGGCAGGAGGAGCAGAGCTGCAAAGCAAACTATGATCCAAAATGAGAGGCAAGGTCCAACCTCTTAGATTTGATTGCTTGCAGTGCTCCATTTATTTCTTGTGACTTGCATTGCATTTTTAAGCACAACAGTTTGGGTAATCTCTCCTCAAACCATTAAATCATTTCGGATTCTTTCCTTCTTTCTCCTTTGTATTTTTGGAATTATAGTCCTTTTAAAATTGTAAAGGACCTTGCTTCCAATCTTTCCCCAACTTAAGATAGAGTAGAAATAATGTGGCCTTTGGTATTATGTGTTAGGTGGAATTCTAAGATGGTCCCCCAATGACCCACAGCCTTGTACAATTTCCTCCTATGAGTGTGAGTAAGACCTGTAACCTCTATCAAACCAACAGAATGTGTCTAAGGTGATGGGATAGCATTCCTGTGATTAAATTATATTATATGGCAAAGGCTAAGGGATTTGTCAGATGTAATTAAGATCCCTCCTCAGTTGACTTTTAATTAAAGGCAAAATTATCCTGAGTGGGTCTGGACTAATCATGTGAAACCTTTGAAAGAGGGCCTAGGGCTTCCCAAAAGGCAGAGACTTGAAGCAGCAGAGTCTTTCTTCTCTTTCTCTCTCTCCCTCCCCTCACACCCCTTGCTGGCTCTGAAGAACTGAGCTGCCATGAATTCTATAGTCACAAGAAATTAATTCTGCCAACAACCTGAAGGAGATTGGGAATTTGGTCCTTCCCTGGTTGAGCCTCCTGATGAGACTGCAACTCAGCTGACACTTTTATTGCAGCCTAGTGAGACCCTGAGCAGAGAACACAGTAAATCCATGCCTGGAAATCTCTAAACTATCAAAACTGTGACATGATAAATGACTATCATTTTAAATTGCTAAGTTTGCAGTAATTTGTGACATGGCAATAGAAAGCTAGTACAGCACCACACAGACCCAGGGTCTAATACTAGCTCCACTCCTTCCTATGTATGTGTGCCACTTTACATGTTGGACCTTAGTTTCCTCACCTATAAAATAGATACTATGTCATTTATCTTGAAGGGCCATTGTGAGAAGTAACAAATGAACAAATGTTAAGCATGTTAACATACTTCATGTATGTTAAGTACTTATAAACTCCAGTTTTCGCTCAAAGATTCAAATATTAACAAACAGATATTTATTGAATTCCACTCAATGCTAGCAATTGTTCTAGGTTCTGGGCTTTCAGAAATGAACAAGCCAGACAAGGTGCCTGCTCTTATAAAGCTCACCTGCTAATGGTGGGGAGACAGATAGTAAACAGCTAAATATACGAATGAACAAGAACATGAGAGGAAAGTAAAATGGGATTAAGTAGTAGAGAGTGACTGGGAGTCACAAGTAATTGGGTGGTCAGAGAACTTTCCAAAGTGGTGACATCTAACCTGAGAGCACAATGACAAGAAGGACCTAGTTGGGTGAAGATCAAGGAGCAAGGTGTTTCAGAAAAAAAGAGATAGTGCATAGCCTTCAAGTGTGAAAGAGTTTGGTGTTTTCTGGGAACAGCACAAGGCCAGGGAGGCTGAAGCAGAGTGATCAAAATGAGCAGAAGGGAAAGAGGGGTGAGATGTGGCAAAGAGGTAGGTAGGAGACAGATCATTTAGAGCCATATTGCCTGCAGTAAGGGTTTGGCTTTTATTTAATTTCCCATTGGTTGTGACCCAGAGGAATGGCATCATTTGGTTTATATTTTTATGAGATCACGCCACTGCTGTATGGTGCCTGGATTGTAGAGGGCAAGGGTTGAGGCACAGAGGCCAGCAGTAGCCCAGGCAAAAGAGGATTGTGACTTGGACTGTGTGAGGGGAAAGCAGTGCAGATGGTCAAACAAATATTTGCTCAATGATTAAATAACTAGAAAGTCACATTTTTTTAAAATTCAGTTTTATTGAAATATATTCACACACCATACAATCATCCATGGTGTACAATCAACTGTTCACAGTACCAACATATAGTTATGCATTCATCACCCCAATCTATTTTCGAACATTTTCCTTACACCAGGAAGAATCAGAATCAGAATAAAGAATAAAAGTAAAAAAGAACACCCAAATCTTCCCCCCCACCCTATTTTTGATTTAGTTTTTTGTCCCACTTTTTCTACTCATCTGTCCATACATTCGATAAAGGGAGTGGGAGCCACAAGGCTTTCACAATCACACTGTCACCCCTTGTAAGCTACATAGTTACGCAATCGTCTTCAAGAGTCAAGGCTACTGAGTTGCAGTTGGATAGTTTCAGATATTTACTTCTAGCTATTCTAATGCACTAAAACCTAAAAAGGGTTATCTATATAGTGCATAAGTATGTCCATCAGAGTGACCTCTCGACTCCATTTGAAATCTCTCAGCCACTGAAACTTTATTTTGTTTCATTTCGCATCCCCCTTTTTGTCAAGAAGATGTTCTCAATCCCATAATGCCAGGTCCAGGTTCATCTTCAGGAGTCATGTCCCACGTTGCCAGGGAGATTTACACCCCTGGGAGTCATGCCCCACATAGGAGAGAGGGCAGTGAGTTTACCCGCCAAGTTGAAAATACCACATTTTTTCCCTCATTTTCCCTCTCCACCTCACTTATTTTAACATACTAGGAATCCAGTGGCACTGTATACCCAGCATCTGGCTTGACCAGCTGGACTGGAGAAGGGAGTTTCTTTAATAAGGCAACAGAGACACCAAAACTAAGAGAACCCACAGAACCTGGAACCTGTGCAAAAACCAAGTTCTACAAAGGTGAGAGGAGGATCCAGAAGGAAGCTTGTCAAAGACGAAGATAGCAAAAAAATATATGGAAGCAAGGCATGGCACAAGGGAGAGAAGGGCAAAGATGGGCAAGTCAAGATCAAATGGAGAGAGGGCAGGGCGATGGCCCAGGACACAGCTGGAATTTCTAGAATCTTCCAACCTTTTCCATAATTTCAGGATGGGGCATGCAGTTGGGTTTGCTGAGTTTAAAAGGCCAGGGTCAAACCAAAAGTGGGACATATATGGTATATCTACCATATATACCACATTTGTCCATGTATATATATTTATATTCATGTATAGAAACACAAGAAAAACTTACATCATCCATTTGGGCATCATAAGTTAAAATAAACAATATTAAGGGCCAAATGCAAATCAACAAAAAATGAAAACTAGAAATAGAATGGATTCCCTGGGAAAATCACTAAGAGAATTTTAGTAAACTGAAAAGTATCATTAAATACAGTTTTCTTTGTGCTTAAAGTATATCTAATTGCCATCCATTAATTAAAGACATTGTTGTGATCTTGTATCCAGGTAGTGTTTATAATTCCACCTTCCACACAAATCATAAGTCCAAAAGGGAAAGAAACCAATGAATTGCGACTTAAAACATCTCAGTAATGCATCTGACACATCTAGCAGGTGAACAAAGAAAGGGCTTTGACAGCAAGGAGTGGCAAACAAATGCAAAGTAAGAGGTAACCCTGGCCTCTAGAAGGCCAAAAGTACAAATGAGAGCCTAGCTCTTTCTAAAGAAAAATCAGGGTAACACCCAAGCACAGGTCCTGTGATCGTTTTTTATAACAAGGGCCCCCAAATGCTCCATGCTTTTTGTTATTTTTAGTTTATAATGAACTTTCCTTCACTGCTACTCTTCAACTAGCAGTCCTTGATGTCTTAAGTGTATGGTCCATTGGGACCATTTTCTTAGACCTAAGAGAAGTTTTGTTAAGCTTTGCCATAAACATTACAGAATACCAAGTGAATGCGGGGGTGATTTCAATTTCACTCTAAGATTCTATCAGCCTGTATTTATCTGTTTGCAGTTACTTCTCATGAAGAAACTGCATTTGTGTATGATCTTTTCTCATTTCCCCAATCCACTCTCCTACCATCCAAAACCAATCCAATACCATATTGATTTTTTTTCATAGTTACGGATGAGCACAATCATAGGTTACAAAAGAAAAAAACCACTAAATAACTCAACACAAAATCCACAGTCATCTCTTTGCTTATAAGGAACAATCACTCAATCATTCTCATATGTTTATTGTTCATTGCAAAAGGTTTACTGACTATTGAAGAGGAATTATTGGGCTCCATCCAAGTTTAGAAACATGAATTAAATTATCCAAGGCCAGTTAAATGAACTTCCACTTATGTTTGGTTTTAGCTCAGAAGTTATTCATCATTACTGGCTAGTAGTTTTTGATCTGATGGAAACACTTAATCAATTATCAGAGCAATTAGATTGCTGACCACTTTGTTAAAGTTGAAAGATATGTATTGAGTAGTATTTCTAAGGGTGAGCTCAAGGGATTATACTAGAATATTCATTCATTTGTTCAGCAAATATTTATTGAGCTCTGTGCCAGGGGATGGGTATACAACAGTAAGGAAAACAAGTTCACTCTTTGCCCTGGTACAGTTTACAGTCTGATAGAGGAAGGGGTCAATAAAAGAGTAATATACAGATAAATATATTACTCTTTAGTAATATACTAAATAATAACTACTCAGTGTAGTTATTGCTAACTACAATGTGTTATCAGTACTAGAAAGGAAAGAGAGTGACAAGATGGAAGACAAGGGGGAACTTAGATAAAAAACGGTCAGAGAAGGCCTCACTGAGGAGGTGACATTTAAATGAGGCCTGAATGAAAGGAAGAGCCAGCAGAGGGAACAGCAAGTGTAATGACACCGAAGCAGGAAAAAAGGTAGTGTCTTTGAGGGACAGAAAGGGGACCTGTGTGGCCAGAGAAGAGCAATGGAGGCAATGGGTGGGTGGTAGATAAGGCTGGAGAAGAAGGCAGGTCCAGACCACAAAGGGCTAGTGGGAAACAAGGAGTTTGGATTTTATTTCATTCTAAATGCAGCTATCTATGATTCACAGAGATTCACAGAGCAGGAAGGTCCATGTTCAAATGCAACCCCCTCATCCTACAGGTGAATAAGCTGAAGCCCAGAGGAAGTTCAAGAACCTTACTTCATGCCACAGCAACAGCTAGCAGCTGAGCCTGGACTAGAACTCAGGTTTCTTGAATTCAATCCAGTGCACCTTCCTTTTCCTCAAAATGCCATTTTCAGTCCCATTCGTTCATGCAATAAGTGGTTATGAAGCCCCTGCTATGCACCAGGCACTGTCCTAGTTGCTGGAGGTGCAGCAGTGAACAAAACAATGATCACCGCTCCCATGGTGTTTCCATCATAGTGAGAAGGGCTGGCCAATAAAGATGCAAATAAATTAATAATAAAAATACCAAATGAGAGGTGGTTTGGGGAGTAGATCCCGTACTCCTAGAGAAAGGTACAGAGTGGCCCAGGCTGTGAAAGTCCTATGCGGCTGGTCCCGCTGTATCTGACATGTCTTCTGGCTCAGGAAGGAGAATTCAAAAGAAGAGGCTTAGCGTGAAGCAGAATCCAAAAGATGTTGTGGTTTGGTCAAAGGTGCCTGGTTTACTGCATATATATAGTAGTTATGTAGTTTTTGGAGTAGATATTTTAAATAAATGACATCATTGTCTACTCTGAAAAAAATAAATTAAGTGGTGATAATTCCTATAAAAATACATAAGGTGAAGTGATAGTGATCAGCAGGATGTGGAAGAGGAAGGAGCATGGCTGGGAGTGGGGGGAGAGGGCACAATCAGATAGAGTGGTTGATGAAGGCCTTGGTGAGGAGATAGCATTTCATCTGAGACCTAAATGTTGAAAAGCCAACCAGGCACATGCAAAGGACCTCCATTGGGAACAAGCACAGTGTTTTTCCCAGAGAAGTGGAAGAAGGTCCCTGTAACTGGAGCAGAGTGATTAAGGGGAAGAGAGGTAGAGAGGGTGTCAGTGAGGTTGCTGAGGTAGAGTATGGAGGAGCTTGAAGACACTTATAAGGACTTGGGCTCTTAATTTGACTAAATGAGGGAACCATTGGAGGCTGATGAGCAGGGGAGCCACTTGTGATTTTTTAAAGTATCGCTCTAACCTCTGTGATGTGAGTGCACTCTGGGAAGCAAAAGTTGAGGCCAGAAAATTGGTGACAAGGTAATTGCAGTTGCCCTGGCAAGAGATGATGGCTGTGTGGACCATGGTGATGGTGTTAGAAGTAGTAGCTGGAATCTGGAAGTATTTTGAAGGTAGGATTGACAGAGCTCACTGATGTACTGGATGAAGGGAAATTGAGGGGATGAAGATGGATGAAGAGTAGGGGAAGAAAGGAAGTCAAAGATGACTCTGAAGTCTGGAGTGTGAGAAACTCAGTCAATCTCTCTACCCACTCCTATCTTCTAAATGGAGATGTCCCCCAAATCTTTCTTTTCTCCCAATGATCATCATTTTTAAAAATTTTGCAATACAAAATTGTTGAATTTAGATTTCTCTTTTCAAAACAAACCAACAATAATATAGAAATCATAGGGAAAAATAAAATTTTGTCAATTGCATTCCATGCATTTCAATCTAATTTGAGAAGAATGTTAATAGTATGACACTTCCCTCCCTTTTTTAACAACTTTATAGAACAAAGTGGATTTTGTTGCTGAGGAACTCAAAATGAGAGTTGCCTTTCTAATCCATTAGCAAATGTAAAATTCAATCCTGACTGTTACTATTGCCCTCTTAAACTGTACTAAATATGGTTTCTTAAATGCAATTTTATTGAAATATATTCACATACCAGATAATCATCCAAAGTGTACAGTCAATGGTTCATGGTATCATCATATAATTGTGCATTCATCACCATAATCAATTTCAGAACATTTTCATTACTCCAAAAAATAAAAATAAGAATAAAAATACAAGTACAAAAGAACACCCAAAACATCCCATCCCCTATCCCCCATTTTTCATTTAACTTTTGTCCCCATTTATCTACTCATCTGTCCATACACTAGATAAAGAGAGTGTGAGCAACAAGGTTTTCACAATCACATGGTCACACATGTAAGCTATGTAGTTATACAATCATCTTCAAGAATCAAGGATACTAGATTGCAATTGAACACTTTCAGATATTTTCTTCTAGCTATTCTAATAAACTAGAAACTAAAAGGGAATATCTAAGTAATGCATAAGAATAACTTCCAGAATGACCTTTTGACTCCATTTGGAATCTCTCAGCCACTGAAACTCTATTTTGTTTCATTTCTCTTCCTCCTTTAGGTCCAAGAAGTCTTTCTCAGTCCCACAACACTGGATCCAGGTTCATCCCCAGGAGTTATGTCTCATGTTCCAAGGGAGATTTACACCCCTGGGAGTCATTCCCCACTTAGTGGGGAGGGCAGTGAGTTTACCTGCAGAGTTGGCTTAGAGAGAAAGGCAACATCTGAGCAACAAAAGAGGTTCTATGGGGGTGACTCTTAGGCACCATTATAAGTAGGCTTAGCCTCTCCTTTGCAGCAACAAGCTTTATAATGGTAAGCCCCAAGATTGAGGACTTGGCCTTCTAAATTGGTAGTCCCCAATGCTTCTGAGAATGTCAGTAATTCCCCAGGTGGGGAAGTTTAATATTTCCACATTTTTCCCCAGTCCCTCAAGGGGGCCTGCAAATACATTTTTATTCTCTGCCCAAATTACTCTGGGATGTATCGGGGTTTCATGCTAACCTGTACAAACCAACCAGATCTCACTCCCTATTCAAGGTTCCATGTAATTATGGTGTTTGAATAAACTGACCATACAAGTTAAATTATATAGTGTGCTATAGAAGATACAGATTTTCCATCAAAGAAACATCTCTTCCTTTGGTCTCACACAGAAGTTGAAGTTTTAACACACAGTAAATATCATTCTTTCCCTTTTAGTCTGATTTTCTTTAGTCCTAGTCAAGTCCATTTTGTTCATAGGTCTAATTGAAATCTGATCTCTTTTTCAGCTTTTTTAACAGTTGCTATATGGGACAATGCTGATATTCATAGCTGCTGAACTCTGGCTCTGAGTCTCAAGTGTCACACAGATACCTGAAGTTACAGGGCCCAACCAAGTTTTACACAAACAGCTCATCATCTGAGAATTTAGAAATAACCATTACAACTCATGAATAGATGTGACTGCTGTAAGAATTTATAATCTAGGAGACTGTCCCTGATAATCTATGCTCTCAAACTCAATTCTCAGAGTTTACACATTGTAGTTAGTCTGTATTAGTGAGGAATTATAATGTTTGTCTTTTTGATTCTGGCTTATTTCATTCAACATACTGTCCTCAAGGTCCATTCACCTAGTGTCCCCTAAATCTTAATCTTAATCTTAATTTGTCTTCCCTTTTATTGTTCTGTCTACTATTTATTTCATCTGAGAGATCTCATATAACCTCAGAGCTTCATCTATAACATTTAGATGCCTTCAAAATCTTTATGTCTGACATTGACTACTCATAAGCTCTAGTCACACAAGCCAAGCTGCCTGTCAACCTGCCCACACCCATATCCCACCATCAAATCCAATGCAGCATACATGATAACCATCACCTCACTTATATACAGCACTTCACAGAGCACAGGCTGCGCACACATATCCTCACTTATGTACCAAGCATCTCATTTGATTCTTAAAAAAACATATGGTACAGCTAAGGAAATTGATGCATGGAGAAGTTCAGTAACTGGCCAAAACCACAGAGCCACTAAAGGCCAGGATTAGGGCTGAAGTTGCGAGGTGGAACTTAGGGGGGTATCAAGGTGAAGGCCACTATGATTAATGATAACTACATTAACTGTGTAATGCTTTAGGGCTAACAAAGTGCTTTCTGATATGCAATTTCATCTGATCCTCCCAGAAAACTCATGAAAGGAAAAAAAGACAGTATTAGTACCCCCATGTTACAGAGGGGGGAAACTGAAGTCTTGTAAAATTAACCAAGTCATCTAAAGGCACATGGCCATACCTGGCAGGGCTAGGAATCTAGCCCAGGTCTCTTGGGACCAAATATAGCATTCTTCCAATTCCACCAAATTATCATCCATGTTTAAGCTGGGACTAAACTCTTACATAGGATATAAAATTTTTCTCTTCTCTGCCTCCTCTTTTAGACTGTGAACTCTGTCTTTCATCTCTGTGGCCTTTATGCTTAGCACATTAGGTGACACATAGTTGGTTCAAAAGCAGTATTGTGAAACTAAGGACTACGAATTCAAGGTCTGTGTCTTGAAGTCCTTATAATATAATAGAGGAAACTGGACACATATGCAAATTTCAATAATACAAGGCAGTTGTAATAACTATCCTATTCTTAGAACAAATTAAATGCAATAAAAATGCATGGGGAGAGGGGTCACCTTAGGATGAGGTCATATTTAACGCAAGTCACAGAGAAAATAGAATTGGGCCATATTTCTAAAGAGAGGCAAGGTGTTGGTGGATGAATATGGTTGGAAGAGGCATTCTAAACATTGGAAATGTCAACAGAAAAAGCAGGAAGGTAGGAAAGTACAATGTATATTCACAAGATGACTAACACTCAGATCATATTGGATGTAATATCAGACATTTAGAGGAGAAAAGGCTAGAAAGGTGTCATAAGAGAAAATTATAGAGGTCCCACATACCAACTGAAGGAATTTGGGCATTATTCAGTAGATGATTTGGTAGAATTTTGTTCAAGAGCCACAAAAGATTTGTGAGCAGAAGCTCGAAGTTAAGTCATGAATTCAATAAATTACTTGTGAGAGATAGTAACAGAATTCAAAGTTATTCCAAAAGTTGGAGAGAGGACACAGGAAGTTCAGATGAATCTATGTAGGGAAACATACAACATGCCTACACTGAGGCACCAACATAGGGATCATTAAAGCAAGTAGAAGAAAAACCTTGTTAGGCACACTCAAGTAATCCCTGGGAGTCAGAGTGGGTGACAAATCAGTGAGTAATAAACAAGAATGAGCACTCCCTAAAAATGCTAATCACAAAAAATCTGATAAATGCCATTTTGAGACATTCAACATTTTGTCAGACATAGGAAGAGATATTAAATTTAATATTGTGATGGTTAGGTTCATGTGTCAACTTGATGAGGTGATGGTGCCCAGGTGTCTGGTCAAGCAAGCATTGGCCTAACCAATACTGCAGGGATATTGATTGCATCTGTGGCTGATTACATCAATGAAAGACATGTCTTCTGCAATGAGAGAATTCAATCAGCTGGATTTAATCCAATTAGTTGAAGACTTTTAAGGGACAAGAGAGAAAAGTTTCACTTCCTCAGCCAGCTAGCCTCTCCTGGGGAGTTCAACAAAGACCTTCATTGGAGTTGCCAGCTCGCTGCCTGCCCTATGGAATTTGGACTCATGCATCCCCACAGTAGTCTGAGACACTTTTATAAAATCATATTTACAGGTATCTCCTGTTGGTTCTGTTTCCCTAGAGAACCCTAACTAATACAGCTAAGTACCAGGAGTGGTTCTTGAGAAACAGATTCTTAAAATGGGCTTTTACAATTGGTTTTCTACTCTGATTAGATTCAAAGGCACTAATTACTCCATTTCCAATAATCAAGATGGCACTGACAGTACATGGCATGGGTTGGCAATGGTAATATGCAAAATATCAACATTTGAGTCTCCTAATCATACTCTTCTATGAGGCAAGGCTCTGGGTGACAGTGCTTTTGACACCTTAACTGAGTTTTGTGGAGTTAAGAGTTATAACAATGTTGCTTGGTTGTTCTTAGATACACTGGATAAAGTCATAAGAGAAAGGGAGGAGCTGAAGGTTTCAAATTTAAAACTTAAATGCTGTATGACAGACGTAAAGGTTTCTATGTGTGCCCTGAAAGAAAATCTTATTTCTTGTGGCTGCAGACTTGAGATCTCTGAAAACCAGACCCAGAGTCTCATTGTGCAATTATCAGATTTACAGCATAAACTAAAATCTCAACCTCACAGGGTGTCTGCTGTTAAACTAAAGGCATAGACTGGAAAATAATGGGATCCTGAAAATTGGGATGGGGACAAATGGGTTCATAATAATGGCAGCAGGGATATTGGAACCCTGGATTCTGCTGAGTCTTTGCTAGATATACCTGTAATTGTCTGTCCTAAGGAAACAGCCTCCTCAACTCCAGTCTGCCCTGAGGAGACAACTACCCAACCTCCAGGTTGCTTTGAGAAAACAGCTTTCCCACCTCTAGTCTGCCCTAAGGAGCTTGCCATCCAACCTCCACCTAAAGAGTTTAACCCTTCAGTACCCGCTAAACCTGTAATCACCTCCCCTCAAGAAGCAGCCCTCACTCCTCTGGAGAGATTAATCCTGTTTTATAAGATGAAAATGTAACAGAATGTCCCGAGGTAAATGGCTTGAGGGATACTTTTAATTCTTTTCATGACCCACCTCCACCACCAGTCTTTGCTTCAAGACCTATAACTAGACTAAAGTCCCAACAGGCCCTGAAGAGTGAGGTACAAAGTATGACCCATGAGGAAGCATGCTATACTCCAAAAGAACTGTATGAGTTTTCCCATTTATATAGATAGAAATTAGGGGAATATGTGTGGGAATGGATATTAAGGGTGTGGGGCAATGGTGGAAGGGAAACAAAGGTGGATCAGGCTGAATTTTTTGATATGGGTCTACTAATCAGAGATTCTGCATTCAGTGTTGTAGCTTGAGGGGTTAGAAAGGGTGTTAATGGTTTGTTTGGGTGGTTGGATCAAAAGGTGACTGGCATTACCAGAGGTAGAAATGACAGAATGGCCCTGGTATAATGTAGAGGAGGGGATTCAAAGGCTTAGAGAGATTGGAATATTAGAGTGTATTTATCATGGAAGACCTGCTCACACACCCCTGGAATGTCCAGAGGACACATATTTTACCAGGACTGTGAGGAATAAATTTATGAGACTAGCTCCATCATTCCTGAAGAGCTCTGTAGTCGCCCTTCTCTGTAGGTCAGATATTACTGTGGGAACTGCTGTCACTGAGCTGGAATCCTTGAACACAATGGGGATTAATCAGATTCCAAGTTGGCAGAAGCCACATGGCAGCAGTTACTTGCCAAAGACAAGGTGGGCGTGGCTATCATAATGGAAAACAGGCTCAAAGCAGCAGTCAAAATAATCTGACTCGCAGAGACATATGGCATTTCCTGGTAGATCATGGAGTACCTAGAAGTAAAATAGATGGGCAGTCTACTAAATTCTTGTTTGATCTGTATAAGCAGAAGAATTCCAGGTCAAGTGAACAAAAGTCTACCTTGAATTACAAAAACAGAGAATCATGGCCCCTTAATCAATTCCCTGATTTGAGACAGTTTACAGACCCATATGCTTGCTGATGTTTGGAGATGCTTGGAGATGCAGATGGAAGGATGTTTGGAGATGCTAAGCCAAGAGATGAAGCCCAGAGTTTGCCCTGGAGAAGCCAAGAGAGGACCCCCATATGCTTAGAGAGAAACACCCTGGGAGAAAGAAGCAAGGATGCACAGGAGCTGAAAGAGAGCAGCTGAAACAACCTGGTACAAGCAGATGTCAGCCATGTGCCTTCCCAGCTGAAAGAGGTGTTCCAGACACCATCGGCCATTCTTCATTGAAGGTGTCCTCTTGTTGATGCCTTAGTCTGGACACTTCTATGGCTTTAGAACTGCAACTTTGTAACCTAATGAATCCTCTTTATAAAAGCCAATCCAGGTATGTTTTAGTTACTCCTCCAGGAAAGTAGGTAGAAAGCCAGGAACTGCGTGGACTGGACACCACAGAGCAATCTGTCTTTGGGCATACTTCATACAACACTCATGAAAATGTCAAACTGCTGAGATCAGCGAAATCTGTAAGTTTTTGCGGCCAGGGGACCTGCGCCCCTCCCTGCCAGGCTCAGTTCCGTGGGAGGAGGGGCTGTCAGCTCCGGGAAGGAGAAGGGAGAACTGCAGTGGCTGCTCTTATCGGAAACTCATTCTACTGATCCAGACTCCAACCATAGATAGACAGAGACCAGACACCAGAGAATCTGTGAGCAGCCAGCCCAGCAGAGAGGAGACAGGCATAGAAAAAAAAAAACAACACGAAAAACTCCAAAATAAAAGCAGAGGATTTTTAGAGTTCTGGTGAACACAGAAAGGGGAAGGGCGGAGCTCAGGCCCTAAGGCGCATATGCAAATCCCGAAGAAAAGCCGATCTCTCTGCCCTGTGGACCTTTCCTTAATGGCCCTGGTTGCTTTGTCTCTTAGCATTTCAATAACCCATTAGATCTCTGAGGAGGACCCTTTTTTTTTTTTTTTTAATCCTTTTTTCTTTTTCTGAAACAATTACTCTAAGAAGCCCAATACAGAAAGCTTCAAAGACTTTCAATTTGGGCACGTCAAGTCAAGAGCAGAACTAAGAGAGCTCTGAGACAAAAGGCAATAATTCAGTGGCTGAGAAAATTCACTAAACACCACAACTTCCCAAGAAAACGGGGGTGTCCGCTCCCAGCCACCATCCTGGTGGACAGGAAACACTCCTGCCCATCGCCAGCCCCATAGCCCAGAGCTGCCCCAGACAACCCAGTGTGACGGAAGGGCTTCAAATAACAGGCACACACGACAAAACTGGGCGTGGACATTAGCCTTCCCTGCAACCTCAGCTGATTGTCCCAGACTTGGGAAGGTGGAGCAGTGTGAATTAACAAAGCCCCATTCAGCCATCATTTGAGCAGACTGGGAGCCTCCCTACACAGCCCAGCAGCACAGAACTGCCCTGAGGGGACGGCACTCACCTGTGACATAGCACAGTCATCCCTCAACAGAGGACCCGGGATGCACAGCCTGGAAGAGGGGCCCACTTGCAAGTCTCAGGAGCCATACGCCAATACCAAGGACTTGTGGGTCAGTGGCAGAGACAAACTGTGGCAGGACTGAACTGAAGGATTAGACTATTGCACCAGCTTTAAAACTCTACGATCACCAGGGAGATTTGATTGTTAGGGCCACCCCCCCTCCCCGACTGCCCAGAAACACGCCCCACATACAGGGCAGGCAACACCAACTACACACGCAAGCTTGGTACACCAATTGGGCCCCACAAGACTCACTCCCCCACTCACCAAAAGGGCTAGGCAGGGGAGGGCTGGCCTGTGGAGAGCAGGTGACTCGTGGACGCCACCTGCTGGTTGGTTGGAGAAAGTGTACTCCACGAAGCTGTAGATCTGATAAATTAGAGATAAGGACTTCAATAGGTCTACAAACCCTAAAAGAAACCTATCAAGTTCAGCAAATGCCACGAGGCCAAAAACAACAGAAAATTATAAAGCATATGAAAAAACCAGACGATATGGATAACCCAAGCCCAAGCACCCAAATCAAAAGACCAGAAGAGACACAGCACCTAGAGCAGCTACTCAAAGAACTAAAGATGAACAATGAGACCATAGTACAGGATATGAAGGAAATCAAGAAGACTCTAGAAGAGCATAAAGAAGACATTGCAAGACTAAATAAAAAAATGGATGATCTTATGGAAATTAAAGAAACTGTTGACCAAATTAAAAAGATTCTGGACACTCATAGTACAAGACTAGAGGAAGTTGAACAACGAATCAGTGACCTGGAAGATGACAGAATGGAAAATGAAAGCATAAAAGAAAGAATGGGGAAAAAAATTGAAAAAATCGAAATGGACCTCAGGGATATGATAGATAATATGAAACGTCCAAATATAAGACTCATTGGTGTCCCAGAAGGGGAAGAAAAGGGTAAAGGTCTAGGAAGAGTATTCAAAGAAATTGTTGTGGAAAACTTCCCAAATCTTCTAAACAACATAAATACACAAATCATAAATGCTCAGCGAACTCCAAATAGAATAAAACCAAATAAACCCACTCCAAGACATATACTGATCACACTGTCAAACACAGAAGAGAAGGAGCAAGTTCTGAAAGCAGCAAGAGAAAAGCAATTCACCACATACAAAGGAAACAGCATAACACTAAGTAGTGACTACTCAGCAGCCACCATGGAGGCGAGAAGGCAGTGGCACGATATATTTAAAATTCTGAGTGAGAAAAATTTCCAGCCAAGAATACTTTATCCAGCAAAGCTCTCCTTCAAATTTGAGGGAGAGCTTAAATTTTTCACAGACAAACAAATGCTGAGAGAATTTGCTAACAAGAGACCTGCCCTACTGGAGATACTAAAGGGAGCCCTACAGACAGAGAAACAAAGACAGGACAGAGAGACTTGGAGAAAGGTTCAGTACTAAAGAGATTCGGTATGGGTACAATAAAGGATATTAATAGAGAGAGGGGAAAAATATGGCAAACATAAACCAAAGGATAAGATGGCCGAGTCAAGAAATGCCTTCACGGTTATAACATTGAATGTAAATGGATTAAACTCCCCAATTAAAAGATATAGATTCGCAGAATGGATCAAAAAAAATGAACCATCAATATGTTGCATACAAGAGACTCATCTTAGACATAGGGACACAAAGAAACTGAAAGTGAAAGGATGGAAAAAAATATTTCATGCAAGCTACAGCCAAAAGAAAGCAGGTGTAGCAATATTAATCTCAGATAAAATAGACTTCAAATGCAGGGATGTTTTGAGAGACAAAGAAGGCCACTATGTACTAATAAAAGGGGCAATTCAGCAAGAAGAAATAACAATCGTAAATGTCTATGCACCCAATCAAGGTGCCACAAAATACATGAGAGAAACACTGGCAAAACTAAAGGAAGCAATGGATGTTTCCACAATAATTGTGGGAGACTTCAACACATCACTCTCTCCTATAGATAGATCAACCAGACAGAAGACCAATAAGGAAATTGAAAACCTAAACAATCTGATAAATGAATTAGATTTAACAGACATATACAGGACATTACATCCCAAATCACCAGGATACACATACTTTTCTAGTGCTCATGGAAATTTCTCCAGAATAGATCATATGCTGGGACATAAAACAAGCCTCAATAAATTTAAAAAGATTGAAATTATTCAAAGCACATTCTCTGACCACAATGGAATACAATTAGAAGTCAATAACCATCAGAGACTAAGAAAATTCACAAATACCTGGAGGTTAAACAACACACTCCTAAACAATCAGTGGGTTAAAGAAGAAATAGCAAGAGAAATTGCTAAATATATAGAGACGAATGAAAATGAGAACACAACATACCAAAACCTATGGGATGCAGCAAAAGCAGTGCTAAGGGGGAAATTTATAGCACTAAATGCATATATTAAAAAGGAAGAAAGAGCCAAAATCAAAGAACTAATGGATCAACTGAAGAAGCTAGAAAATGAACAGCAAACCAATCCTAAACCAAGTACAAGAAAAGAAATAACAAGGATTAAAGCAGAAATAAATGACATAGAGAACAAAAAAACAATAGAGAGGATAAATATCACCAAAAGTTGGTTCTTTGAGAAGATCAACAAGATTGACAAGCCCCTAGCTAGACTGACAAAATCAAAAAGAGAGAAGACCCATATAAACAAAATAATGAATGAAAAAGGTGACATAACTGCAAATCCTGAAGAAATGAAAAAAATTATAAGAGGATATTATGAACAACTGTATGGCAATAAACTGGACAATGTAGAAGAAATGGACAATTTCCTGGAAACATATGAACAACCTAGACTGACCAGAGAAGAAATAGAAGAACTCAACCAACCCATCACAAGCAAAGAGATCCAATCAGTCATCAAAAATCTTCCCACAAATAAATGCCCAGGGCCAGATGGCTTCACAGGGGAATTCTACCAAACTTTCCAGAAAGAACTGACACCAATCTTACTCAAACTCTTTCAAAACATTGAAGAAAATGGAACACTACCTAACTCATTTTATGAAGCTAACATCAATCTGATACCAAAACCAGGCAAAGATGCTACAAAAAAGGAAAACTACCGGCCAATCTCCCTAATGAATATAGATGCAAAAATCCTCAACAAAATACTTGCAAATCGAATCCAAAGACACATTAAAAAAATCATACACCATGACCAAGTGGGGTTCATTCCAGGCATGCAAGGATGGTTCAACATAAGAAAAACAATCAATGTATTACAACACATTAAAAACTCGAAAGGGAAAAATCAATTGATCATCTCAATAGATGCTGAAAAAGCATTTGACAAAATCCAACATCCCTTTTTGATAAAAACACTTCAAAAGGTAGGAATTGAAGGAAACTTCCTCAACATGATAAAGAGCATATATGAAAAACCCACAGCCAGCATAGTACTCAATGGTGAGAGACTGAAAGCCTTCCCTCTAAGATCAGGAACAAGACAAGGATGCCCGCTGTCACCACTGTTATTCAACATTGTGCTGGAAGTGCTAGCCAGGGCAATCCGGCAAGACAAAGAAATAAAAGGCATCCAAATTGGAAAAGAAGAAGTAAAACTGTCATTGTTTGCAGATGATATGATCTTATATCTAGAAAACCCTGAGAAATCAACGATACACCTACTAGAGCTAATAAACAAATTTAGCAAAGTAGCGGGATACAAGATTAATGCACATAAGTCAGTAATGTTTCTATATGCTAGAAATGAACAAACTGAAGAGACACTCAAGAAAAAGATACCATTTTCAATAGCAACTAAAAAATCAAGTACCTAGGAATAAACTTAACCAAAGATGTAAAAGACCTATACAAAGAAAACTACATAACTCTACTAAAAGAAATAGAAGGGGACCTTAAAAGATGGAAAAATATTCCATGTTCATGGATAGGAAGGCTAAATGTCATTAAGATGTCAATTCTACCCAAACTCATCTACAGATTCAATGCAATCCCAATCAAAATTCCAACAACCTACTTTGCAGACTTGGAAAAGCTAGTTATCAAATTTATTTGGAAAGGGAAGATGCCTCGAATTGCTAAAGACACTCTAAAAAAGAAAAACGAAGTGGGAGGACTTACACTCCCTGACTTTGAAGCTTATTATAAAGCCACAGTTGCCAAAACAGCATGGTACTGGCACAAAGATAGACATATAGATCAATGGAATCGAATTGAGAATTCAGAGATAGACCCTCAGATCTATGGCCGACTGATCTTTGATAAGGCCCCCAAAGTCACTGAACTGAGCCATAATGGTCTTTTCAACAAATGGGGCTGGGAGAGTTGGATATCCATATCCAAAAGAATGAAAGAGGACCCCTACCTCACCCCCTACACAAAAATTAACTCAAAATGGACCAAAGATCTCAATATAAAACAAAGTACCATAAAACTCCTAGAAGATAATGTAGGAAAACATCTTCAAGACCTTGTATTAGGCGGCCACTTCCTAGACTTTACACCCAAAGCACAAGCAACAAAAGAGAAAATAGATAAATGGGAACTCCTCAAGCTTAGAAGTTTCTGCACCTCAAAGGAATTTCTCAAAAAGGTAAAGAGGCAGCCAACTCAATGGGAAAAAATTTTTGGAAACCATGTATCTGACAAAAGACTGATATCTTGCATATACAAAGAAATCCTACAACTCAATGACAATAGTACAGACAGCCCAATTATAAAATGGGCAAAAGATATGAAAAGACAGTTCTCTGAAGAGGAAATACAAATGGCCAAGAAACACATGAAAAAATGTTCAGCTTCACTAGCTATTAGAGAGATGCAAATTAAAACCACAATGAGATACCATCTAACACCGGTTAGAATGGCTGCCATTAAACAAACAGGAAGCTACAAATGCTGGAGGGGATGTGGAGAAATTGGAACTCTTATTCACTGTTGGTGGGACTGTATAATGGTTCAGCCACTCTGGAAGTCAGTCTGGCAGTTCCTTAGAAAACTAGATATAGAGCTACCATTCGATCCGGCGATTGCACTTCTCGGTATATACCCGGAAGGTCGGAAAGCAGTGACACGAACAGACATCTGCACGCCAATGTTCATAGCAGCATTATTCACAATTGCCAAGAGATGGAAACAACCCAAATGTCCTTCAACAGATGAGTGGATAAATAAAATGTGGTATATACACACGATGGAATACTACGCGTCAGTAAGAAGGAACGATCTCGTGAAACATATGACAACATGGATGAACCTTGAAGACATAATGCTGAGTGAAATAAGCCAGGCACAAAAAGAGAAATATTATATGCTACCACTAATGTGAACTTTCAAAAATGTAAAACAAATGGTTTATAATGTAGAATGTAGGGGAACTAGCAGTAGAGAGTAATTAAGGAAGGGGGAACAATAATCCAAGAAGAACAGATAAGCTTTTTAACGTTCTGGGGATGCCCAGAAATGACTATGGTCTGTTAATTTCTGATGGATATAGTAGGAACAAGTTCACAGAAAGGTTGCTATATTATGTAACTTTCTTGGGGTAAAGTAGGAACATGTTGGAAGTTAAGCAGTTATCTTAGGTTAGTTGTCTTTTTCTTACTCCCTTGTTATGGTCTCTTTGAAATGTTCTTTTATTGTATGTTTGTTTTCTTTTTAACTTTTTTTTTCATACAGTTGATTTAAAAAAGAAGGGAAAGTTAAAAAAAAAAAAAGAAAGAAAGAAAAACAAGGAAAAAAAAAATGATGTAGTGCCCCCTTGAGGAGCCTGTGGAGAATGCAGGGGTATTCGCCTACCCCACCTCCATGGTTGCTAACATGACCACAGACATAGGGGACTGGTGGTTTGATGGGTTGAGCCCTCTACCATAAGTTTTACCCTTGGGAAGACGGTTGCTGCAAAGGAGAGGCTAGGCCTCCCTATATTTGTGCCTAAGAGTCTCCTCCTGAATGCCTCTTTGTTGCTCAGATGTGGCCCTCTCTCTCTGGCTAAGCCAACTTGAAAGGTGAAATCACTGCCCCCCCCCTACGTGGGATCAGACACCCAGGGGAGTGAATCTCCCTGGCAACGTGGAATATGACTCCCGGGGAGGAATGTAGACCCGGCATTGTGGGACGGAGAACATCTTCTTGACCAAAAGGGGGATGTGAAAGGAAATGAAATAAGCTTCAGTGGCAGAGAGATTCCAAAAGGAGCCGAGAGGTCACTCTGGTGGGCACTCTTACGCACAATTTAGACAACCCTTTTTAGGTTCTAAAGAATTGGGGTAGCTGGTGGTGGATACCTGAAACTATCAAACTACAACCCAGAACCCATGAATCTCGAAGACGGTTGTATAAAAATGTAGCTTATGAGGGGTGACAATGGGATTGGGAAAGCCATAAGGCCCACACTCCACTTTGTCTAGTTTATGGATGGATGAGTAGAAAAATAGGGGAAGGAAACAAACAGACAAAGGTACCCAGTGTTCTTTTTTACTTCAATTGCTCTTTTTCACTCTAATTATTATTCTTGTTATTTTTGTGTGTGTGCTAATGAAGGTGTCAGGGATTGATTTAGGTGATGAATGTACAACTATGTAATGGTACTGTAAACAATCGAAAGTACGATTTGTTTTGTATGACTGCGTGGTATGTGAATATATCTCAATAAAATGATTAAAAAAAAAAAAAAACAGAACTACACGACCATTCCTAAAACAAAAAAAAAAAAAAAAAAGCCAATCCACTTCTGGAATTTTGAATAATGGCAGCTCTAGCAAATCGGAGCAAACATTTATGTCCAAAATGAAATTGAGGCATGCTGGGATAAGAAGCCTGCACATGGAAAGATGTGTGTGGTGCTGAGTGGACCTGGAATTGTACCCTGGCTCCACCACTTATTGGCTCTGTGACCTTAGGAAATTGCTTAGTCTCTCTGAGCTTCAGTTTCCTTATTGGCAAAATAATGATTACAATAAAATGCACCTATGGAGTTGTGTTAAAAGAAAAGGCAGGCCAAAGTAGCTCTGTCAAGGCTAAGATCAGCTTTTCTTAGACTTTGGTGCATGCCTGAGAATCATCAGGGAACTTGTTAAAATGCACATTCCCATCCCCCCTGCCTCAGAGATTTGATTTAGCAGGCCTAAGGGAGGCTTCTGGGATCTGCATGCTTCACATGTTCCCCAGGTGATTCCAATGCAGAGTCACACTTTGAGAAAAATAGCTCTAGGTCAACAATGCTTGCTGTTTTTCAATAAGAAGCAAGACTGGGGTGAAAGTGGTCATTGCCTTTCTGTCAGGGATACTATGAGAAAATCCAAGCCTATTCTTCCTGTTTTAGTTTGCCAGAGTTACTATGACAAATACCACACAATGAGCTAGCTTAAACAACAGTAATTTGTTTACTCTGGGTTTTGAGGCTAGAAGTCTGAAATCAAACAATCAGCTAGGCTTGCTTTCTCCCAGAACATTGTAGCATTCTGTACTGGCTGCAGGCAATCCTTGGAGGCTCCTTGGCTTTCTCATCACATTGTGATGTCCTCTCCTTTCTGCCTGCTCTTCCAGTTTCCACCTTCTGGCTTCTGCCTGTGCCTTTCTCTTTATAAGGCTTCCAATTATCTGGATTAAGACCCATCCTGGTTCAGTTCACCACACTTTAACTGAAAAGAACATCTTCAAGAGATCCTAGTTACAGTGGGTTCACACACACAGGAATGGGGATTTTTCTGGGGTATATAACTCAATGTACTACACTTCCTATTGCATTACCATTACACCACGAACTTTTTTTCTTTTTTTTTTCAATTATTTTTATTGAGATTGTTCAGATACCATACAACTATCCAAAGATCCAAAGTGTACAATCAATCGCCCACGGCACCACCATACAGCTGTGCATCCATCAACACAATTATTTTCTTTTTCAATATTTAGAACATTTTCACTACTCCAGAAAAGAAATAAAGACAAAAAAAAAAAGGAGACTCAGAGCCTCTCATACCCCTAACCATGCCCCCCTCCATTATTGATTCATAGTATTGGTATAGTACATTTGTTACTGCTGATGAAAGAATGTTAAAATACTACTAACTGTAGTATATAGTTTGCAATAGGTATATATTTTTCCCTATATGCCTCTCTATTATTAACCTCTAGTTATAGTGACATACATTTGTTCTAGTTCATGAGAGATTTCTAATATTTGTATAGTTAATCATGGACATTGTCCACCACAAGATTCACTGTTTTATACATTCCCATCTTTTAACCTCCAACTTTCCTTCTGGTGACATGTGTGACTCTGAGCTTACCCTTCCCACCACCTTCACACACCTTTCAGCACTGTTAGTTATTCTCACAACATGCTACCATCACCCCTGTCCATTTCCAAATATTTAAGTTCACCCTAGTTGAACATTCTGCTCATAATAAGCAACCACTCCCCATTCTTTAGCCTCATTCTATATCCTGGTAACTTATATTTCATATCAATGAGTTTAGATATTATAAGTAGTTCATATCAGTGAGACCCTGCAATATTTGCCTTTACGTGTCTGTCTTATTTCACTCAATATAGTGCCCTCAAAATTTCTTCATCAACCAATTTCTTTTAAGATGGTTTTGTTCAAACACTATACATTCCATCCTAAGTAAACAATCACTAGTTCCCCGTATAGTCACGTATTTATGTATTGAGCACCATCGCCACTCTCTATATAAGGACATTTCTTCCACAAAGATGAAGGAAGAGTCAAAGAAGGCAGAGAGGCAAAAGAAAAAGGCAAGAGAAAGAGAGAAAAACAAACAAACAAACAAACAAAACTTGATAGCTAGAAGGTGACAAAAGGAAAGATAGCATTAACCTAAAGTAGAATAAAGAGTCAGACAACATCACCAATGCCAGGAGTCCCATACCCTTCCCCTATTCCCCACCCCCCCCCCGCCATATGCATTTAGCTTTTGTATATTGCTTTTGTTACATTAAAGGAAGCAAAATACAATGTTTCTGTTAATTCTACACTCTAGTTTGCATTGATTGTATTTCCCCCCAATCCCACCCTATTTTTAATACCTTGCAATGTTGACATTCATTTGTTCTACCTCATGTAAAAACATATTTGTATCTTTTATTACAATCGTTGAGCATCCTAGGTTTCCCTGAGTTGCACAGTCCCAGTCTTTATCATTTGTCTTTTGATCTCGTGTCCCACATGATCCCAGCCTTCCTCTTTCAACCATATTCACAGTCATCTTTGTTCAGTGTACTCACATTGCTGTGCTACTATCTCCCAAAATTGTTTTCCAAACCTCTCACTCCTGTCTTTTCCTTTCTGTCTGCAGTGCTTCCTTTAGTGTTTCCTGTAGAACAGGCTTCTTGTTCACAAACTCAGTCACTGTCTGTTTGTCAGAGAATATTTTAAGCATTCCCTCATATCTGAAGGATACTTTCGCTGGATATAGGATTCTTGGCTGGTGGTTTTTCTCTTTCAGTATCTTAAATATATCACCCCACTTCCTTCTTGCCTCCATGGTTTCTATTGAGAAATCCACACATAGTCTTATCAAGCTTCCTTTGTATGTGATAGATCGTTTCTCTCTTGCTGCTTTCAGGATTCTCTCTTTATCTTTGATGTTTGATAATCTGATTATTAAGTGTCTTGGCATAGGGCTATTCAGATCTATTCTATCTGGGGTACGCTGCGCTTCTTGGATCTGTAGTTTTATGTCTTTCATAAGAGATGGGAAATTTTCATTGATTATTTCCTCTATTATTGCTTCTGCCCCTTTTCCCTTCTCTTCTCCTTCTGGGACACCAATGATATGTAAATTCTTGCTTTTCATTTTGTCTTTAAGTTCCCGGAGAAATTGCTCATATTTTTCCATTCTTTTCCCTATCTGTTCTTTTGTGTGTAGGCTTTCAGGTGTTTTGTTCTCCAGTTCCTGAGTGTTTTCTTCTGCCTCTAGAGATCTGCTGTTGTATGTTTCCAGTGTGTCTTTCATCTCTTGTGTTGTGCCTTTCATTTCCATAGATTCTGCCAGTTGGTTTTTTGAACTTTCAATTTCTACCTCATGTATGTCCTGTGTTTTCATTATACGGTTCATCTCTTTGGCCATATCGTCCCTAAACTTTTTGAATTGACTTATTATTAGTCATTTCAATTCCTGCATCACAGTTGAAGTGCAAGTTTGTTCCTCTGACTGGGCCATAACCTCATTTTTCTTGGTGTAGGTTGTAGTTTTCTGTTGTCTAGGCATGGTTTCCTTGGTTACCCCAATCAGGCCTCCCCAGACCAGAATGGGCTAAGGTCCTAGAAGGAAGAAATATTCAGTATCTGATTTCCCTGAGGATGTGTCTTAGAAAATTGGTACACCCTCTGATGCCTGCAGTCACTGTGCTTTTCTGCTCAACAGGTGGCACCTGTTAGCCTATAATTCTTGACTGGTGTAAGTTCTGAATGAAAGGCAGGTAGTAGAGCTGGGCCCCACCCCTTTCCTCTTAGAGAAGATAGACGCCCTAGGGGGAGGTCATTAGCATTTCAGTGGTCTCTCTCTGCTTGTGCCACACCCCTGTCTGGGTCACAGAACTGGGAAATGAAAATGGCTGAGGCTTTCTCCACTGAGTCAAAAAGGGAACAGAGCTAGTCTGAGGCGACCCTTCAGCTCTCGAAGGTCAGCCGTCACCCAAAGCCTCTGTCTACTTGTTGGGGATTTGTACCTCGTAGTGAGCAGTTCACATTCGCTAATTAAAACCCCAGTTGGAGCTCAGCTGAGCTATATTCGCATTCTGGGAGAGAGCTTCTCTCTGGCACCAAGAGGCTTTGTAGCTTGAGCTGTGGGGGAGGGGTCTCCCGATTTGGATCCACATTTACTTACAGATTTTATGTTGTGATCTTGGGCATTCCTCCCAATTCAGGTTAGCGTATGATGAGTGGATGGTCATGTTTGCCCCCCTGCAGTTATTCCGGATTATTTACTAGTTGTTTCTGGGTTTTTTTAGTTGTTCCAGGGGGACTACTTAGCTTCCACTCCTCTCTATGCCACCATCTTAGATCCTCCTACACTAAGAACTTTTATTTCCTACACATCATCTAACAGAGAACACTGACTTTTTTTTAAATTCCGTTGCACCAGGGGGAGAAACCACAACAGAGAGAAGCAGGTGTGTGAAGGTGATGCACATTAAATACTGGCAAAGGTGCAAGTCAAGTTTAAGGCCATGGAGGCCATGGTGAAGGTCAAGGAGGGCATGGTGTGCTGTATATGTGTGCAGCGTGTACATGTGTGTGTGTCTGTGGGTTTGCATGTGTTTGGAGTCATCTGACCAATCATCAGAGTAGGTGTGCCTTGGCTCATATTCCAAAATGTGTGCCTTATAATACAGAGTCTACAATGCAAATGTATAATTGGAAATAAAGAAGGTATTCATTTCTATATGTGGAAATCCTTAGAAACCAAGTTAATAAAGTAGAAGTGGTGCGACTTGTGGGTAAGTGATACTGTTTGTTTTTTGCAATCACTTTCTTGCTAGGAAACCCTGGTATGATGCAAATGCACATTTAAATCTCCCATGAGTAAACTTTGCCATTGTCCATTCATACCTGTAGGCATAAGTACATATGTAAAGATCACCTTGAAGAACATGATTCTTATACACGTAATTCTGGTCAAATTACTTTGACGAAAGAGAATATTTCCCCACTCACTTCTCTTCCTTTGGCCACCACAATTTTTTTTCTGCTTTATATTCTTCACATGCTTCTTTAAAAAATTAGAGCAGTTGTAGGTTTACAAAAAAATCATGCAGAAAGTACAGAGATCCCATATACCCCCATCACACACAGTTTTCCCTCTTATTAACAGTTTGCATTAGTGCGGTACCTTTGTTACAATTGATAAGACAATATTATTACAATTATACTATTAACTATAGTTCATAGCTTACATTAGGGTTCACTGTATTGTACAGTCCTATGGCTTTTTAAAAAATTTTACTCTGGTAACTTATATACAACCTAAAATTTCTCATTTTAACCACATTTAAATATACATTTTAGTGGTGTTGATTATAGTAACAATGTTTTGCTACCATCTCCACCATCCGTTACCAAAACTTTCCTATCACCATTATTTTTAACCCTTCAGCACTCTGGGACACACCCAATTTCAATTCTGCATAATCTGTATGTGCACTGCAATTTTATCATTGGAGTGGGAGTGCCAATCCAATTTACAATATACACTTTACCAATGCATTCAGAGACTTTCTCCCTTTGGGTGTAAGATCCCTTGATCCTTCCACAAAAGTTTATGTGGAACAAAATGGGGGAGTGGGTCTCAGAAGCTGAAGAACAGCATCAATAGAAGCTGTAGGTAAAAAGTACTTGTTGAACACCTACACAGTGCCAATCACTTTTAGTCATAGATTCAAAGACCAGCATATTTTAATCATCTACTTCCTGTAAAAGAAATCCTTTTGATCTAAAGTACTTTCAAGACTGAAGTTAATGTCACAGCCAGGGCTACAAATAAATTGAAAGGCTGATTCATTCATTAATTCTTTGAATACTTATTGGGCCCCTACTGTGTTCCAGGCACTGATTTAGGTGCTGGAGATGCACTAATCATTCAACACTCAAGAATGGCATTTCACCAGTGACAAACCATGCTTCACCTAGTTCTGGGATGTCTATCTGCCAACCTAATTGTTGCCAGATCAAACTTATTTAGCTTAGCTTGAGCAATGGATTGCACTTTTGTCTGTTTTGTATTGGCCTGTCTATACTCATTTCTGTTTTGTAGTGCTTATATAGAGCTCCCCATTCACCTTCATTGATGACATGCCTAATGTTTATGTACTGGCCTTCAATTAGTAATTGTTTTTCTTTCTATAGGATTGAAGCCCATTTTCTCAAAACTAGCTCATGATACATTAAGGCAGTCTACCACATCTAAGTTAAGATAATACAAGGGGTCTGCTTGAACTTAGGGACTGAAATATAAAAATCAGTAAAACTACACCATGAAGTTGAGTAGATTGTGGTGAGAGCCAAAGGAAGTTAATGTGGAGAAAGATTTTGAAAAAAGACCATTCATTTAGGTTTCCAGACACATCCCCCATTCCCCCCCAAAAGAAAGTTCTAAATTTCAAATCAGTAAGAATGACCATATGTTAAGAAAAATTTGGCTCTTTCTCAAATGGATATTTTCCCAGACAGGTGATCTTAAATTACACTATTTAGCTTTAAAATGTTCTGGCAGCATGGAATGAAATATGTGTTCTCTCTTTGAAGAAGTATGGAGATGGTCCTTTGGTCAAAGTTCCTAGGAGTAGGGTAGAGAAAAAGTTCAGGCTGCTGGTAAAGCATGCTGTGAAGAGAATTTTAGACCTTGGTGTTGTCAAAAGCTACTCCATAAATCAGTAACTTATCCAATGTTAAAAGACAAGAAATTATTGTAAAATAGGGAAAGTTATTTTGTTTTCCATCTGAAAAGGCAACATTTCATCACCAGCCTTCATCAATTCCTTCTCTGGCATCTCAGAGCACCAAAGAACCCACCATGGTAGATAAGAATGGAGGTCCAGGCTTTGTTGGTGACATCCTTAGTAATAGTGTAAACTCATAGAGTATGAATTAAGAGCGTGCTAGTTACTGATATTTCCCTCTATTTAATACTCAGTACCCTGAAGTTTCAATGAGAAAACAAAATGCATTATTGTTTTGCAGCAGAAATTTAAAAAAAATTGAGACACTAAGAAACATGTTCAAATCTCACATCAATTCACTACCAAGGCTTGGAAAGCACTTGACTAATGAGTCTGTGTTTTCAGCAAAAGTGCTCTGACATAATCTTATTCATATTTGGAAAAATACACATATCTGCCAATAGGAGTTTGTAGTCTATACACTTCCAGAGTAAGAGAGAAGCTAGGTTACCTGAATGGAAAGACAGAAGGCAACTGGGGCCTTACATCTGCAAAAAGACTTGGTAAACATGGATAGAGAGCACAGTATATAATTATTCTAAACAAGAGATGGCCTAGGTAGACCTAGTAAGTTGTATATTGGAGGATGCCTACCTTTGCCCTTTTGCCCATGCTGTTACAACTGCAAGCAATTACCCCCAACAACTCCCCTGATTCATGTGTCCAAGGCTTACTCTTCCTTCAAATCCAGTGTCTTCCACAAAGTTCTCTTTAATTGCTCAGGTTTGGGGGCCACTCCATCCTCTCAAGTCTTGTAGATTTGACTTGTTGTCTGTATCTCATCTGATACCTTGCCTAGTGTTTTGTTGATAGCTATCTTCTTTCTTTACATGTCCTCTTTTGCAGCTGGATAAAACTCACTACCACCTCATGGAGTAACTGTAAAGGGGAGGCTATAATTGTTCACCTCCCCTGCCACCACCACACACACATGCCCTGCCTTATATCAAGCAAAACCTGTCTTCTGATAGTGCCCACCTATTGACCCCAAGTTCTACTTGGGGATTACACAGAGTGCAGAGGTGCAGCTTCTTTTCTATGGGATACTCCCTCATATGCCTGAGAACCACTGTCATGATTTCCTAGCTGATGTTCTCACTTTTCCAGCCAAACATCTGCAGTTTTTTGACTGTTTCTCACTTGTCATGATTTCCACACCTCTCACCTTCATCCTTGTGGCTTTCCACAGAACTTCCTAAAATTCCTTAAATGTGTCTCCACATGTAGTACCCAGAGTTCGGTTTGACATTCCAATTCACTCATTCATTTATTCAATAAATTCATTCATTTAACCAATATTTATTAAGTGCCTGCTCTTTGCCAGGCATTTTAATATGCATGGAAGATACATCAATAAGGGAGGGAGACATGGTTCCTGCCTACAAGGAACTTATGGATGTGGAGAGATAAACACACATTAAACTATAATTATGCAAGCAATTATTCAATAGCTGTATTGGTTTTCTATGCCACAAAACAGGTTACCAGGAACTTAGCAGCTTAAAACAACACTCACTCATTATCTCACAGTTTCTGAGGGTCAGGAGTCTAGGCATGGATTATCTGGGACCTGGGCTCAGGTTTTTCACAAGGCTGAAATTAAGGTGTTGACCAGGGCTGTAGTCTCACCTGAAAGCTTGACTGTGGAAGGTTCCACCTCCAAGCTCCCTTGGGTTGTTGACAGAAATCATTTCCTCACAGCCAGCCATAGGGTTCGTGGCAGCTTGCTTCTTCAAAGCCAGCAAAGTAGAGAGACTCTAGGAAAACAGGTGCTATCTTTGCCATGTACTATTCATTAGAAGGAAGTCCCAGGTCACACCCAATTTTAAGGGGAGAAGATGACACAGAGGTGTGATCACCAGGAGGTGCAACTCATGAGGGCCACCTTAGAGTTCTGCCAACCACCACAGCAAATCAAGATAGTGTTATGAATGAAAAGCTCAGAGTACTATGAAAGTGAATAACCTGTTCCAGGGAGAAGGGGGAGTCATTCATTTTTCAAATGTATAATTTGTCTCAGCCAGATCAAAAGCTTACAGGTAAGGACCATGTCTTACACATTTGGTTTTCCTTCAGGGCACCTAGCACAGAATTGCCCATGAATGTTTGAGAAATAATTGTTGATTTAACTTGATCCCAAATGGATCAAATATTCCTCCAGGTGTCATCAAGATTAAAGTCATCCAGTTGGCCCTCAAAGACTTTTGGCATTCATGGATTTAGCTTTGGTTTTGAGTGACCCTAATAATCTTGTGGGAGTACATGTTAGATGGCACAGACTACAGAATGACAGGTCCCTTCACTTAACCCAGCATCTGCCTCTGGGGTGACTTTGCTGTCCTCTGGGCTTTACCACAGGAAGCGATAATGCAAGTAAAGGTAAAATTACCCTCTCTGACAAATGCTAGCAAGGAGATAGATGGTCCAGCAAGTCCTGGCATAATCTCTGGGGTTAGGAAAGGCAGCCCTGAAGAGGTGACACTGAAGTTGGGACTGCGGAGCTAACCATTCAAACAAGGGCATTATCAAGTAATAAGAGGGGAAAGAGCTCCAAAAATAGGGAAATAGGAAAACAACAGGTGTGAAGGCCAGCAATGGGAAGAACTCTGGTACATACAGAGCCTGTGTGGCCAAAGTGCAAGACAATGAGAAGTAAGCAGGGACCTGATGATGTATGGTCAAGTTTGGGACAGCCACCTCTGTTTCCTCCACACCTTCAGCAATTTGCAAGGTCCACTCAAGTTTTCCCCTTGTGATGGCGCTTGCACTGAAAATTAGAAATCATGGGAATTAACAAAGAATCAGAATGAAAAGCTTCCAGGGTATTAAAATCACCCATCAAGCAGCCTAGCCCATGGAAAACAATTCTAATCTGCCTTTGTGGGGGCGTTGAGGCATGTTTTAAGTCAGCAAATATATTAGAAGATGCCAAAGGACCTAATGGAGTAGAGAGTCCTAGGAGCATCATTAGAAAACTGTACACAAAATGCATTCCACAGGAGGCAACATAGGAAGGACAGCATCATTATACAGCCCTTCTGGTGCTTATGGGAATTCAAACTCCTTGCATATTGTAATGTAGTATAATAAGACTCTTGTGAACTCAAGTTCAGAGGCTGATGCTTGATACTGTTACCAATTATCACAACATTATAAGTATCTGAGAAGGTTGTCCTCTCTGGCTGGGCTCAGAACAGTGAGAGAAGAAGAGGACAGTCTCCCAGTCAGCTTGAGCAGCTGACTCAACTCTGATGATAGATGTCAAGCCCTCACATTTGAAGCTCCCTGAATAGAATATTGGCTGGTGTTTTGTTAACTCAAAAAAATTAGGAAAGCAAGAATCTCATGTAACTCCAGTGCAACACAGATATGTAAGCAAGATCTTAGGAGTCTCTATTGTGTGACTGTCCAGACATTGGAATAGGCTATCAAATGTTATAGAATTTCCCACTCCTGGTGAGCAATAATCTATCATGGAGACTTTAGGCAGCGCCCTTGAAAGAATATGCTGGGTTCTATGACCTTGTTGAAATGTCCTCCAGTTCTGGGATCATACAAAAATCAGTATATTTCAGGGAAGCTATACATTCAGGGGGACAACATTCAAACAAGGTGTCACTGCCATTATACCAGGATTTTTAAAAAAGACTTTGAAAATAGCATGAAGCAATGACCAAATGAGATGAAGACTTAAAACTGATTGATCCCTTCAGCTTCAGACCCAAAGGTGACAGACTTCAGATCCAAAGATCAAAAGGGACAGATACTGGCTAGCAGCCAAATTAAGAAACCAAGGGCAATGGTATTCACTTAATGAGAGGTCACATAATCCAATCTCCTAACCAGAGCTAGTGTGAGCAGAGAAGAGCCCAGGGAGATCATAAAACATGTTAACACTGGAATAAATAATTGGAAAATTCCTAGGACCCTCTAGGGTCCAACTTCAAGGTTATGTCCAAGGAGAATCAGCATTCTCCATCTACATTCTGCACTTCCTGAAACAGATAAGTGGAGAGTGAAAGGCAACTGAATCCCAAGTTAGAACAGAAAAGATAAGAAACAAGGCAGGTTACTGTTGACAATAAAGGTATTGCAATACATTAAGACAAAGGGGAACTGGAGGGCTTCATGATAGACTCACCAGGAAAATGACAGTCTTTCAGTTTATAATTCAACATCTTCATTCTGATTGCATCCACTCAACCCAACACAGGAAAGTACACTGGGATTAATTATGAGGGTGTTTTGTTAGTAATGACATAAATTTAAAAAAAAAAATGAATGACTCTGGCCATGGTCAGAAGCAATGGTCATCATTTCCATCAGTTTCTTGTATTAAAATGTAAATGAAGTAGTTTTTCTACAGCATTGAAAGGAGAGGATTTTCCAGAATGGAGTAAGTTCAATTCACTATGGACTGATCACTTTGAGGCAGGGGTGGGAGGTAGGTAGGCAGTAATTCCTTCCTGGGGGCAACCGTTCCCCAATAGAGAAACCTTCTTTCTTCTCTTCGGTTCTCATGGTTCCAATTGTTTCTTCCAGTGCTTCCCCACAGCAGCAGCGATGTACTGTGTATCTATTCAGGACTAAGAGGTGAAAAGACTTGCTTGGAGTCACACAGCTTGTGAATGCCAAGGCTTGGAATTAAATGTATCTCTGACTTCAGTGCCAATGCCTTTGCCATTGAAGGCCATCTCCTGAAATGGGTAGAAATGTGTGAGCACATGTGCATGCAAGTGCTCACGTGCACGTGTGTGTACATGCAAACACACACATGCACATCTCATACAGGATTGCTTTGGTACCAAAACCGAAGTTCACTGGTTAGCTAACAAGAAAAGATGTCAAAGTCAGCAGACCCTTTTTGAGATATTCAAGAAGAAAAATGTAGAAAGAATGACATTTAAGAGCAAAAGTGGTACCTTGGAGAGGAAGCTCTATGTAAGTGATGGGAATAGTCATGGTAACATCAGCAACTTGTAGGGGAAGCCTTGTTCTTTTTCTCTGAATTTCCAAGTGTTCTAGGACAGTGACTCCCTGAGTAGTGTCCATAAGGATCCTCCAGGGGACCAAAGTTAGTCCACACTGTACATGCACAAAGGTAAAAAGCAACTTGTGATAGGTCATCCATTACATTGGGTGCCATAATGGAATAGGGGGTCTAGTCTCATCTCAGAGTCCATTGTTTTTCTGCTGACTAAACAAGGCCATCTTCTACAAAAATTCAAGAAGAGTGAGAACAGCAAGAACAAGGGTAATGGACAAAGTACACAGCCTCATAAAATAAGAAAAGAGTAGGAAGAGTGTTTTCTTGAAAATGGGAAAGATGAACCCACAGAAGAGATGAGCAGAAGGAGGTATACCTCTAGGGAAAGACGGCTGTGAGTGCCATCTCTGACATGATCAGACTCCCCGGAGTCAAGGGCTGGGAGGGTGAAGGGAAGAGATCATCTGCTCCACCCTCAAAACATCTGTTAGAAAAGAAAACTGATGGCATGTGTCATGTCAGGGGGATCTTGTGAAAGAAACTGCTGAGCCGTACATGATCTGAGCTAATGGAGAAGTCCCCAAGGTTTGGAGACCTAGATTCTAATCCCAATTCAACTACCAATTTACTATGGAACACTGGGAAACTGCTTAACCCTATTCTGTCTCAAGTTCTCCATTGGCAACAGGTGATAAAATAAACACTCTCGAGGGGACTCCAAAATCTCACTCTTGTATTCTTGGTAGGTGCACTATTACTAATAAAGTCCTAAGCTTGCTCCTCCCTTTCCAGTTCAAAGGTGTCCCTTCATTTCAGCCCAAAGAAGAGAAAGCTAAATTATTCTTTTCTTCTTTGTTGACCCTCAGAGAAAATAGCAACAAATCCATCTCCTCTCCAAAGCAAGAATTTAAGGATCTAAAAGAAATTCACAAACATAATCAGATTGCCCATTTACCTTTACATTGGGAAGAACAATCTCCATTTTGAATATCCATTTTCACATAGTGAATATTCCCTAATAAAATAGAGATAGATTCCATGCTGCAAGTCATAGAATATAACAGTGTTCTGATTTTTCTAGCCCTAATCCCCTTGGAAAGAGTAATGAATGGACCATCATCTCCCCCTGGTTTCTTCATGTTAACAGGCTCTGCTCTACTGAGATTGGATGTACATTCTTTTTAAATAGGCTCTTTATAAAGTGAAAGTCAAATGAACTGACTAAACACATATTTGGTATTTTCCATTACAGGCAGCCAACCCTAAAGGAGCTGGTCTTATGAAAGGCAATTGTCATTTCTAGAACAAAGAGAGAAATTAAAGGTATCTTAATTTGCTTCAAATCTTGCCTCTGTTTGACCACAAACATCACACTTGTCAGTGTGAAATCAGTGGATCATTTTTCTATGAATGTTTATTTACTGTGAGAAACAAGCACTATTCCTAAAAAGGAATAAACGCTCACCCAATTGCGGAAAAGAAAAGAATTTATTCACAGTCTTGCAAGAACGGACGCCCAACCAAAATGTGGGGGTTGGCGCGCAGAACAATAGATTCAGCAGTATTTATCCCCTAAACCTAACCGCAAGTCCCTCCCCTGTTTCTCCATTGGCTGGATATTCCAGAGGTTACATTCTGTTTGACAAGCCTAACTAGCCCGCCCAAATTTGAAACATGCAGCCCACCCAAATTGGAAACATTTGAAATACGTTTCCTGCACAGATTTGCAACATTAGGAACTGTTGGAACAAATCCCCACCCCTGACTATAATGGTTATGCCCAGGCCTCTCTAGAGCCAGTCCAGGCTAGTTTGGTAACAAGTTATGAGGCTATTTTGAGAACCTCTATTCCGAGGCTCCACCCTGCAAGGATAGTAAATAGTGGGCGGATAAGCAGGGGGACTGACTATGGATAGTGGGCGGATAAGCAGGGGGACTGACTGTGGATTACAGTTTGTCTTTTTAACCTTCTACCAATTCCTTAACTGCCCCACCCTGCTAGGCACACCTGTCCTGTGTGAAAGCTAAACTTAATCTCATTCTCACATTCACCAAATGTGGCAGAATGTCGGGGACAGGGAGAGTATCTGTTGAGGAGGACCCAGGCTTTTGGTTGGTTTTGCTTTGTTGTAACTGGAAAACCAGATCAGGGAGGTCCCCCTGTGGAGTATTTCTCAAGTTGAGAGCTCACTGTCCAAATTCCCAACCTTAAATTCATCCCATTGAATAAACCATTGCTCTCTTCAGCTGACACATTTTAAAATGCAAATACCCCTGAGAGGAATGATACATTAAACTAAGATCATTTTACTGTGGATTCCTCTACTGGATGGCTTTGTCACTCAAGTAAGGCCTGAGGTTGTGTGATTTGAATGCATTTGACTTATACCTGAGTCTAAGCAGGGACTGAAAGGGAGAAGATGAATTTAGGAAATGGACTGTGAGAAAGCCCAGAAGTAGCTTCACTTGTTTGTCATTTTGCTTGAAGTCGACCTTGAGAAACTTGATAAGGTGGTAGGAATGTTGGGAGTTATGATGGAAGAAAGTGGGAAACCAAAGAGGGAGTTTGATGCCAAATTCGCTTGCATTACATAGGATTAGATAGCCTGAGTGTTCTTCACAAGTAGCACTGTCCAGTAGAAGCCCAATGTGAGTCACATATTCATTTGAAATTTTCTAGGAGCCACATTTTAAAAAAAGTAAACAGAAACAAGAAAAATTAATTTTAATATTATATTTTGTTTAAAATAATATACCCAAATTATTATCATTTCATCATGTAATCAATATGAATGATATTAAGCAGACAATTTAATTTCCTCTTTCATACCGGGTCATGGAAATCTAATGTGCACTTTACACTTCCAGCACATCGCAATTCAGACGATAAATAGCCATTAGAAAGATGATCCATATTTCAACCTCATAACATTTGGAGTTGACAAAATAGATTTGCACATCCAAGTTGTTCCAACTCTGCTTAGAAGTCTAGCTGTAGCTGAATCAAGTATCAGCTTTTTAAAAATTTTTTTATCTTGTATGTTTTTCACTAATACATTGAAAAAATTTATAGAAATTATCTCTTAAGGATATGCATATTATTTCCAACTGGGTTAACTCAGGTTTTTCAAGAGAATATTTGTGAGCATTTACACAAAACAATGATTTGCTGCCTTTTCATGAGCTATAACTTTAATTTACAAATCATCAAACTTTTTTAGAAATAATTTCCACTACAGATTCATAATCAGCATCATCCTTCAATGACTGTACAAGATCATCTAGTAGGTACTCTCCCTGCATAAAAGTTTCAAGATCATGCAATGACTTGTTTATTCTGTGATCTGTGATCTGGTTCTGTTGGAAATTATATGTTCTTATTTTCTCTGTTTGGCTTTTAGTTCCAATATGAATCTTTCTAGCATTGTATCTTTTACTTGTTTCTTCTTCTGGGTGCATGCTGTAAAGTTTTGCATGTATCTTTTTCACAGCCACTTCTGTTTTTCAGTTGAAATCTCTCTTGTTGAAATTCAAAGACAACAGTTGGCAGATGAACTATCCAGACTGCACTATCCTTGGTGTTTACATGCTGCCCACCAGCTCCACTGGCTCACTTAGTATCAATTCTCAAATCTATAGGATTAATCACCAGATTAATTTCAGTAGGTTGGGGTAATATTGCCACAGTCATGGTGCTAATATGGATAGAGCCTTGCTTCTGCATCTTTGGCATTCTTTGTACACTGGCATTCTTTGCACGCCTCCTTCAAATTTCATATACATATAGGCTTCTGAATCCTCAATGCTGGCAGAAGCATGTCCAAGGCCACCTCCAAGATCAAGTCATTTTCATTTGTTTCTTCTGAGGGAACCAAAAGTAAAATAATCTGCTGCTTCAACTGAGTTATTTCTATTTGAAACAAAGTTATTTCATTTTCTGCAAGTTTCCTTAAGTCTTCATTCTCATCAGGCAGCAAAGGCTCTGTCTCCCACAGCTCCTGCTCCTTCTCACCCAGCAGTTTGGCCAACACTACTAGCTTGGGCCCCCTGACCCGCAGTGGTGTTGCAGACCCTGCCTGGTGCTCATGGAAGGTTCTCAGGGGCCCACGGGCAAACAGCCCCTCCAGGGGTGGGCTTCCATAGCTGACAGAATACAGGGCCAGGCCAGGAGCCCTGCAGGCCCAAAGATGTCAGGCAGTGCCAAGTATCAGCTTTAACATTTAAATCAATCAAAATTAATTAAAATTTAAAATGCAGTCCCTCAGTCGAACAATCCACATTTCAGGTGCTCAAAGGCCACAATGGCACCTGTATTGGACAGTGCAGCTCTAGGGTGTGAGAAATGAGGGGCCAAAGCCACTGGGTGTGAGTCTCAGGTTCACAGTGAGTATTTCTCGGTGCATTTTGCTTTTCTCAGAAGCATAGACTATAATTTGTATGCCTGGACAATACTATTGCACAGTCATTCCCCACTAGCCACAGGGCAGCCCCATCAGAGAATAGCATGGATCCCTATAAAATCTGTCCTTCTGCTTGTGAAAAAGACTGCAACGAGCTCCTTAAGGGCAGGACCTAGAACACACTCATCCCATAGTGCCTTGCCCAGAGCGTGGCCCAAAGTAAGGACTCTGTCAATTCTTATGGATTGAAAGGACTGCTCTCCTGACAACTGAGCAATAGACACCTTGTCACGTGCTCTCTGATGTGAGCTTCATTCACTCTGGGCATCACCTAAGAAACCAGTCAACAGACTGAGTGCCTGACTACTGTCTGTGATAGACACACATGGCCAGCTCACTGCCTATCCCCACTTCCCAATAAATGTGCCTACTGGATATTTCTGAAGTTTAGTTAGCCTGTTACAATGTAAATTTTCTTATCAGGAGTGTGAGGCTATACAAGTCTCTTAAAGTGAATGAGTCAAACCTTAAGCAAGCGTATAGGCACTAAGCACTTTAAGAAAGGAGGGAGGAGAAAGGCCCCACCAAAGGAGGATAAAGGAAGAATACAGATAGGGACTATGGTGGTTTGAAACTGTAGGTACCCCAGAAAAACACGTTCTTAAAGTTAACTCATTCCTGTGTGTGTGGGCCGTTGTAAGAAGGACCTTTTAATGAGGCTATTTCAATTAAGGTGTGACCCACCTCATTCAGAATGGGTCTTAATCCTCTTACTGGCATCTTTTATAAGATAATGAAATTCAGACAAGAGAGAGAAAGCCATGGAAGCAAGAAGCTGAAATCAACGAAACCTGGAAGAGAAGGGAGAGACCAGCAGACACCATGTGCCTTGCCGTGTGACAGAAGAGCCAAGGATCACCAGCAGATGGTATTCAGGAAGAAAGCATCACCTTGATGATGCCTTGATTTGGACATTTTCCCAGACTCTAACTGTAAGCAAATAAATTCCCATTCTTCAAGTGGAACCATTTCATGGTATATTGCTTTCAGCAGCCTAGAAAACTAAAACAGGGACAAAGAGGCAAAAAACCAACAGTGCCTCTCATATCATTTGGCTCTCAGCTGGCACCGATGGCATATAATACCTCTTGTGTATCCTATAAAATACTGAATGCTTCCAATGGGGGGTTAGGGGAGGTCGTTTAGAGTAAAAACAAAAAGAATTATACCCACTTGGGTGGCTATATAAAAAATAGGAAAATAACAAGTGTTGGAGGGAAATTGGAGAATTGGAACACTCAGACATTACCAATGGGAATGTAAAATGGTATGGCCACGGTGGAAGATAGTTTGGTGGTTCCTCAATAAGGTAAACATAGAACTACCATCTAGGTATATACCCAAAAGAATTGAAAACAGGTATTGAAACAGACACTTGTACACCAATGTTTATAGGAGCATTATTCTCAAGAGTCAAAAGGTGGAAATGACCCAAATCTCTATCAATGGATGAATGGATAAACAGAACTTTGTATATCCACACAACTGAATGTCTTTGAGTCATAAAAAGGAATGAAGTACTGATACATGCTACAACACAGATGGACCTCATAAACATTAGGCTAAGTAAAAGAAACCAGACATGAAAGGTCACATATTGTATGATTCCATTTATATAAAATTTCTGGAATAGACAAAACCATAGGGGCAGAAAGCAGATCTGTGGTTGTCAGGGGCTGGACGGGGATGGGGAGCAGGGCATGGGAATGAGTGCTTAATTCATATGGGGTTTCCCCTTATGAAAATATTCTGGAACTATAGAGTGGTAATGCACAACACTGTGAATGTACTAAAAGCCACTGAATTGTATGTTCACTTGAAAATGGTTTAAATGGTAAATTTTATGTATATGTATTTTACCACAAGATTTTTAAATGTGAAAAAGTAATTCTAAGGGATGACATTTATTTTTGGCCAAAATGAGATGGAATTTTAATAAAAAGGAGGTTGAACAAATTCTTCTTTCCTTTCTTCTAGGATTTTCTTCCCTTTCACCTATTTTTCTAAAAGGTATAAGGCTTGTATGTATTCTTACAATTCCTTTGTTTGTTCTTAGAAGACTTTGTTCCCATTTTTATTTAATGCAAGTGAGCCGAGCAGTAAGTCACATTTTCAACAAACTTTCATTTTAACAATGCCTGCCTACCATGCGCCAACAACCATGAACTTGATACACATTTTCTCGTGTAACATAGGAGATTTTAAAATTAGAAACCCTAACAATATTGCTAAAGACTGATTTTTCAAAGGAGAAAAGTGATTTGGAAATGCCTGAGGTAACTGTGAAAGAGCAACAAACTGAGTCTAATTTGGAAACTTGTATGTTCATCTTGCCAGATGCATCCATCCACCACAACAATGAATCCTTACTGAGTCCCTACTATGTGATAGCAAAGTGATCTAATCAAGTCTTCCTGAAGTCAGTTGTGAGGGGATAAAAGTCATGCAGTCATTGAAGCAAACATAAATAATAATCTACAGATGGGAAGGATTAAACAGAAGGGTGTGTTTTAAACCACTGGGGGTATGGGATTAGAGACAGACAAGATTGTTCCATCCATTTCTATACAGTTTATTTTTAATATCTCTTCCCTTCTATAAAATACACTGAAGTCCCACTGTTTCACCCTCTTTGGGGTCAGGGCCATGGAACTGTTTGGTAATAGCTAGTCCATGATTCACCACAGTGTTTCTGGCACTGGCAGTAACTGAATACTGCTGGACCTGATGCCAAACTCCACGTTCTGTACTGTATAGAGAGGGTCACATGATGGTGGGGCCCATATGTCATGTTCTGCTTTCAAACCTTCTACTTTTCTATTATTGTGTAATACAACTTCCAGACAAGAAAAAAAGAATGAATTAACTCAAATCCCCTCAACAGCTACTGGTGCCCAGGAGTTTGAGGTAGATGTTAAGAGGATACGGCACAAGAAGGATTTTTTTTTTTTTAGAGTTCCACACAGATGTATCACTGAGACCTGAAATAAGAAAATGCTGAGAAAAACAGCAACTGCAACTTCTAGGTTGGCAAAGAGAACAAAAATTACATAAAAGAAACAAGTGAACCACACCCCAAACCTGACAGTTTCTGCTCAGTGATAGAAGCTTCTGATAAGTGTCTGTGCTCATGCTTTTTGGCATGGTTATTTATCATTCATAAGTTCAAATATGAAAACAAGACAATAAGTCAAATATAAAGCAAAGATGGTAAGCAGTTGCTGGAAGACTGAACAAGAGGAAAGGTGAATTATAAAGGGCTGGAAAGAGCAAGGGCTGATCTCCTCGCCCTCTTTCTTCACACAGGCTGAGTGGAGTCACTAACATTTGCCATTTCAGTTTATTGGTTAACCTCTGTCATACACCCTTACTTCAGATACATTCACCCATATGTAAAATTGTCAGTCCCAAATAATAGGTTCAAAATGTGTAAGATTAAAATGATAAAATATTATCTTGCTGCAAGGGCACTCTAGGGTATATAAAAGGGCATCCATATCCATTGTCTCATTTGGTATTAAACACTGATAGTTTGAAACTTTTTCATTATGCATCTCTCTGATATGTGTATGGTCACACTAAAATTTTCTAGGTAAATGCGTTCTGTATTTTATGAATGCTTCACTGTCAGTAAATTAACTTTGGCAGTAGCCTTAAAATGCCAATCCTTACAAGAAAGGCAAAATTAAAACAAACAAGCCAAAAATACCTCCCATTAAAAGCTCTGTTGGAGGCCATGAAAATCTTTGTTAATGATATATGAAATGGACTTGGTATTCAACAGCAACAATGGGCCGAGTGGCTCAGTATACTGTCCTAAGTTTAGGTAGAGCCTCCTTTGGGATAAAAAAAAATGATGGAACTTGTGTTTGGAGGACCTGATCTTCATGCCAATGTTTAGCATCTACATACTTCTTAAAATATGAAATCTTCACCTCTGTGAGCAGCCTACCTGACTAACCCCTGACTGGGACGGTAAGTCAGTCTAATGGCACCTGTACAAACAGAAATATGGTTGTGATCCTGTGCTGAATAGGGCTCTTCTAACATGCAAGTAATGTTATAGACATGCCCTTTCTTTCAGTCAAACAAGTAACTAAGGACTTAGAGGAAACAGCCCACAAGGGATTTTTTGCAACAGGGGCGGGGAGGCGTTCTTTCTCCTGCTGTGATAGAGGAGAAGGTAGAGGGAGAGGGATTTTTTCAATAAATACACTATTTATAAGAAACTCTGAATGCTCTAATAAAATGGAAGAGAGAAGCACATTTATCAGGAGAGAAAAGATTTATTCACCCATTAAAGCACTCTTGTTACCTCTGTTTTCGTTTGAGATATTTGTATCTGAATACCTCTGCATTCCGGCTTCTCCTCTTACTGGATTGTGAAGTGAAGTTTCTACCCTGCACTCATGAGGATGCTGTCAGCTAAATGATCAATCATGCTATCGCCAGTTTCGCATTGAGACTTCACGGTAGGGTGAAATCAGAGAACAAAATGGCTGAGGGGGATGAATTTGTTTAAATATAGCTAGTTTGGGAAGCTGGCAAAATGGTAAGAAAAATGATGGAAAACATAGGATGTGTAAATGCATCTATCTTTAAGGCAGATCCATTTCAAAGCTTTCCACAGCATGAAAGTCATTGTGTGATGCATATGAGTGTTTAGACTAGCAAAATACTGTAATCGGGTTACGACGAAATGCCAATACTTCAGCCTACCAACTGTGAGCACTGATTTGTATCTACTGCATGTATCTAAACTACATGAATACATCGAAGGCTACTTATGAAATGAAGCTTGATTTTATATTTAAACCAGAAAAATGCTTTTAGAAAACCCAACCACCACAAATCCCAAGCAAAAGAAATAAGGGCGATCAGAATGAAGCCTGTAATATTTTCTACCAGATGATGTGACAGCCTATTCTGCATGTGTGGAGTCCCATATGCAATGCAGGGGCCCAGAGAGAGAAGGAGCCCTGTGTTGTAAACACTGCGACAGTGGTTCGCAAGCAAGATATGCAAGGAGAAAGCAGGCAAGCCCGGGTTCTGATTCAGAATTGAACCTCTTCCGTTTAACCTTGGCAAGCACGCAATGCCTACTTCTTTTAATATTGATATTACATTTAAATACAAGTTTTGAATGGCAGCTCTCTAAAGATTCGACTGATGGAAATGATCTACTCTTACAAGGGCAGATCATGCTTGCTTAAAAAGCAATCATTTTAACTCTGCTTTTGTAATACATTCATGATACAAACAATCCTTTATGCAAAGGCTGCTATTAAGTCTAATCTTATAGTGCTCTCTACTGGCGATAAATTATGTGTAACCTCATTAGATATCTATAGGCTGGATTTTAGGCTCAGAAACATTCAAGCCCAGTGTGACACCTCCCAGTTCAGGGCACTGCGCCTGCACCATGAAGCCCTGCAGCGCGAGCATCAGGGAGAGAGGGGCCCCGGGTTCAGAATAGGCGTGTTTAGGCACGTTGGCTGCAAGGCAGGTCAAATAGAGAACATTCAACAAGGAATCCAGAATTGACTTTGGTCCACGATAGCCTTGTGACTCTGAATAAGTCATTTCACCTTTTGAACGTTAGTTTTCTCATCAGTAAAACAGGAATGATGATTCTCACCCTGCCTCTTTCACTGGGCTATTGTAGTAAATGAGATATTAGATAACACAGTACTTTGTAGAAATTATATTCTTGTTGTTGTTGCTAAAGAAACTCTATTTTCTCTAGATCAGTAAGCCTTAAACCTTTCTAGTTTTGTAGCTGTTGGATTCTTTTTACTAACATAATATTACATGGAACTTAATATATAGATCTGTTGAAAGTAGGATCTTATTAGCAGAAGTTTTTGTATAAGTTCAAACATATAACCATTTACTTATTATCAAGTCAATTAACGAGAAGAACAAAACTGTCTTGATATACATGAAGTTTTGATATCTGGGGTCACGACTGCACTGATATCTGCCTCAATATCTAATTGATTTCTGGACTTCCTTTGGTTGCCTAATAGCAGAAAAAGTATAATAGATATAGATAAGTATCTGTAAATGATCTGATAAGAATTTTTTGAAGTATTGCCTTGAAATCTCAGACTATTCTTCAACTAAAGATGATCCAGTAACTTGTAGACAAAATGATAATAATAATAACAATAATAATGATGATGATGATGATGATAACTACTGCACCACTATTCCCTATGTGCCAGGCATTCTTCTAAAGAGTTTATGCATATCAACTAATTTAATTCTCATAACAACCTGATGAAGTAGTTGTTTCTAAAGTCACCATTTTTCACAGAGAAGGAAACTGAGGCAAAAGGAGATTAAGAAACTTGTCCAAGGTGACACAGCTAGTAAGTGGCAGAGCTGGGATTCAAACCAGAGGCACCAACAACATCTAACTACTGCTAGAAATCCTCAACTGGAGCATGCTAAATTCGGAGCTCAGCAAAGAATGCGGTTCTCAACCAGTTTAAATCTTCCCTAGTTAGCAAAATTACCTTCTTAATATATCTTGTTCCAACAACATCACATTAAAAAATATATGAGATACCACGATGCCCATCTGTTAGTCCCTGGAGATTTCAAAAGGGCTAAATTTATTTTGTTTTCCATGAAGACTCTAACTTGAAGTTTTAATTTCATTGCTAACACTATAACCATAGCCCTAATAGCATTATACACATGTGTTGCCAGATGAGGCTCCCTTTGCTTATTAAAAGTCAGACAAAGGTATTCCAAACTGAACTCTGATGTTATGATGTTATCATAGTGGGCTGCACTCACATGCTGTTGTTCTTAGGATACAACTGCCTATGTTCCTCAAGTACAGTGCATACCTGAGCCTCACCTGACACAGAAGGGAGCCCAGCACACCAAAGCAATGACCTCACATGTCCAGGGACATGTGTTGGCTTGAAATTTTAGCTCCTCGTAATATTAATTTTAGCTCCTCAATCAACAATATATACAAAAGTCCAAATCTATGCATAGATATGGCAGGAGTTTCATTTCAAGGTCTACACACAAAAAAATGTTCCACAGACAGTAGAAGGGAGCCCTGAGTTGTCTCTCTACCCTTCCTGCTTGAACCTCCCCTCCCAAGCCTAGGCAGACCCCAAAGAATCCAACATGGCCATTTGGGAAGGTAGGTCCCCCCTCTTTCTGCTGAGTATTTAGAAAATTTATTTAAGTTCCACTGTAAGATTTTGGCAATTATTTGCAACAAGTTACTAATCTGTGGTATGTATCGTTTGGTTTCCTCGTCAGGTTAATACATCTGGTATATTTACAAATATAATGACCCAGAAAAATAGAGAAATGATAGGGAAATGTATTATCTGATAATTAAATAATTCATCATTAAGCCTCCCTACTCCTTTATCTCTCCACCCTACCCTACTCCCCAGTCTGAACATTTCTGAAGTATGACAACTTAGAAATCCCTTAAATTCTAAATTTTGGTTAACATAAAACCAATAGGTTTCCTACCTGTAGCATTTGATTAGTTTTAAATATGTAACAGGTATAATTAAAATATACACCCTATTTTTGCATATTTGTGACAATTGTTTATGAGCACTGCAGTAACTAAAGTTTGTAAAATCTTTAGGAAGGATTGATGTTAATTGGTGTTCCTAATGCCATCACCAAATCAGAGCCAGAACTAGGAAGAGCAGTTATTGGAACTAATGATTAGTTGTTTAAGAAAAATAGAGGAATATGTGTCTAGGTTATGTATTGCTAAAACACACTTAGATTACTAGTTACTTGATACTTTCATTCATTTTGACATTTCAATGCATTCAAAGCTAAAAATGTTCTCTTTTTTGTCAAAGTATAGAATCTTGGATGTCGATTGTCATAATACAGAAAATCTCAGGTGAATGGAATACTGGGACTTCTTCAAAGTGAAAAGGGAAAAGAAGACTGCATTAGGTCCAACTGGGTCTAAGAGGGGCTGATCTGATTGTAGGAAATTTGTTAGGGCAGCAGGCAAGTTTAAAGGAACTCTGAAAAACAGGGCTTGGTGCAGGAAGGGGTCAATATCTGGGTATAAGAACCCAGACGAGTGGATAGGAATTCAGGACAAACCTAGTCCCACTTGGGGACTCAAAACCAAAACATGAACTAAGGCATACAGACTGGACCAACATAGTGGAAGTGGGAGGGCTGTAATTTGGTGAACACATGAGGGAACAAGGAACATCACCAAGCTACACTGGATTCAGAGTGAATGGAAATGAAGTTAATTACCAAGTCCAACAATGCCAAGGATCTGTTAGCTCTGCTCGGATTGGATGGGCTCAGAAACTAGACTGACTTAGACTTCAAATTCCCTTTGATAGCTGCAAAAAAAGAAAAAAAAGGTTTCTCTCCATCATCAGGACATCACAAGTTCCAAGCATTTTCAAACACAGACACATCATGTGACTTGGCACACATGCATGCACACACACACATACACGTGTGAGTGTGCATGCAATTTAGAAACCTCCCAAATCATTTTATGCTTTCATTGCCACCATTCAAACTATGGATCATAGACACTCAAAACACCTTTTCTCAGGTAGATATACGTCAGCTCTTGGCCTCATTCTTAACCAATCTGTAAGCAATGGCAGAGTTGGTCTTTTTGTCCTCCTAATGTCCCTAAAGAACCCAAACTTTAGGACTGCTCTTTTCAAGTGAGTATCATTAGCACCCAGAGAATGATTCTTAATAAGACTGGGTGATGCAAACCCAATAGGCTGACTTGGGGAGAAAGCAAGAACATATTCCCTTTTCTGTCCTTGGTTCTTGGGTTGATAGGTCGCCCTTGTTTGGAAGAGCCTGAATTTCTGCCAAGTTTTTTGGCACATCGCTGGTTGACAACTTCAAGGCAGGCTCTTAGCAGGATTTTCATTTTGCTTTACTTCTCAGCCATCCATCCACTTGGCGTACACTTAAGCCCCAAATGCCCATGCCTCAAGAAAAATACTCTCATAAAAACCCAAACTTAAGTTCAGAAGTTACATGGGGGGAATGTGGAGACTAAATTCATACAGTGAGACATGGTGCCTTCCAATTGCAGCCATGCCAGTCATTTGGCAACAAAATATGCACCAGCTGTGAATGTTTGGATCTTGATAAGTCAGAGGATACTGGGAAGCTGACAAGACACTGCTGTGAAAATATTTTCAACCCCTTAATGTCTGCTGTCTCCCTATTTTCATATTTTGCTCCTCATGTAGGTATATACTATATAAAGAAATAAATGCAAACATCCATTGAGTCTGCAAATAGGTTAAAACTGGATTTGTGGGGCTTTTGAGAAAATGTCACTAACTTCACAGTTGGACATGGTCATCCTTCATCATCTGCTGGCCTGTTTTCTTTAGCCAGAATAACAACTGATCATTGTTATCTAGGTGCCATAAAAAGAGGGGAGAAGAGTGAATAAATTTACAGGCAGAAGTTTCTCCAGGATGTGACCTTCTCCTCTAGAAATGGATAAATTCCCTATGGATTGCAACAGGAAATTGGCCTGCTAAGAGGTTATGGGTGATATGGCCTTAAATGGGACTTACCAGCTACAGTTCCAAGTCCAGGGCCACTTTGCCCTTGTTCATTAGTGCTTATGAGCAAATAAAATACTTCTTTAATTTTGCTTTTATTGCATTTTCATGAAAGGAAACAAATATTTAAGTTTGTTGGAGATACTTTTTTTTCCTTTTTATTATTTATTCATATGCATGTAAAATCTCATAAAGTCAGGTTGCCAACTTTTAATCTGAGGATGAGGGTAGATCTTCACACTTTCCATCTATTCAACTGAGTCAAAAATATGCTCAGATGGGGTGGATGGGGGGATGGGGTGTTTTGGGTGTTCTTTTTTCTTTTATTTATTTTTTTGGAGTAATTAAAATGTGCAAAAATTGATTGTGGTGATGAATACACAAATATATGATGATATGTGAACAAATGACTGTACACTTTGGATGATTGTATGGTATGTGAATATATCTCAATAAAATTGAGTTATTAAAAAATATGTTCAGACCTTGGCCTGTATTTCTACAATCAAAAGCCAGTGTGGTCTTCCCTGCCTATGATGCTTACTTTGCTTCCCACACAACATGGAAGGAGAAAGAGATTAAAGCTTCAGGCACAATCAATTAATATTTAGCATGAAAATTCTTTTCAACTCAAACTGACCTTGTTATAGATCAGTATCAAGCCTGACATCTAAACAAGAAATCAAGTGATTGTTTTTAATTTCCAACTGCCTTAATGTGATTTTACATGAATTCTATGTTGGAAATACAAGGTAGAGACAAAGGTAAATTTCCACAGGACTTGAGCTTCTCATCTCAAGCAGATTAATTGATTTATAGACAGCATGAAGCTGGTAATGCTAGCAGATGATAAAAAGAGAGCAACCAGCATTACGTCTTGGGCTCAGGCAATTTGCATTAGGTTAAAAAAAATCATTTCCAGAATCGTCTAACGAAAGCACAGTTTTTAAATCACAAAGCCAAGCCACAAATGCAAAGGTCAGCCAGTGTAAAATTATGAGCATGACTAGAGGAAAAAAAAACCCTTTATGTGTCAAGAGCAGGAAGCGATTTTTTGTTTCTCTACAAAAAATTTACAGTCAGCAGCTGAAGGCAGAAGAAGCAATAAATTATTACAATTAAATCCAAAGTAACTTGCTGTTTCCATGCAAGGTCACAGAGCTTGATACAGAAGTCATGGTGCAAAATGAGACAGCAAATAATGTGCAGGGTAAGCAAAATGCGTCCATGTTTTTAAAATTTTCATATTAATTTCTTGCAAACAGTTCCTGTAATGTCACTTATGAGGCAAGAAAGAAGGATTGAGAAAAGACCCATTGCTTGCCATCTGCTATCCACTGGCAAAAGTGAGAGGGCCTATAAACTAGCCCACACTCTTCATAAGGTATGTGGACTCTCTTCACCCGCTCTTCATTTCAAGTATCCCTCCTGATGATATTGCTGCTATTTACAACAACACAAACCCCATTTGTTGATCTCTTACAATGTTCTGGGCATTGCTCTAAGTGCTTTTCATATGATATCTCAAACCATCCTCACAGAAGCCTTCTGAGGTACACATTCCCATGCTTGTTTTGCAGATTACACACACACATACACAGAGCAGGTGGCCCTAGCCACGATTTGAACTCAGGTTTATCTATGTCTAGGCTCTTATTCCCAAGATTCTGTTCGTCTCATTGAACACAACAGCAGTGGATCCTTTTCTTGGGTCCTAATTGGCAGCTCAGAACCACTGAGTTTATAACTCACAGTTGTAATTATTTCTCCCTACGTGATTTATAATGTCACACAAATTCTTTGATTTCTCCTCCAAAGAACAAGGAAAATGAAAGGTCACCCAGTTATTCTGTATCACTTCAATTAGGTTATAAGCTCTTCAAAAGCAGGCACTGGACTTTTGGGAAGAACATTTTCCGTCTTCCCAAATTTCTGTCTGAGGCAATAAAATAGGAACTTCTGTTAGCATTTCCGTTCTCTCAGGAGCCTATGGAAAATTTTCCATCCTTCTCTCCAGTCCTCCCCTTGCTCCTCCCCAAGGAAGGAGGAATGGTTCATCAGATTGCTGGTATAGGGCAAAAGTCACTGTGCAGGCAATGGGGATTCATTTACTCTTTCTCTGGGACCACCCTGAAAGCAGAAACTTCTCCTTGTTCCCTTCCACGGGGCTAGCAGATTAAATGGGGCTCCACCAGATAACCGTCAGGGAAAGGAGGAAGCCAACCATCCTTCAGCTGCTGCACATGTGATGGTTCAGGTAGGTTGAATCTATCAAAAAGCTAATTCTCCTCACATTGGTACCAAATCTGGGAAAAAGGCAAACCTGAGAACTTGGATGCCTTCAAAACCCATGACCCTGTCCTGAATAGTTTTCTATGTCACTGGGTCCTTATATATAGTAGGCCTCCACTAAATATTTGTTGAATAAATGTGTTTGTGTTATAAAGGTGGCTGACTTCTATTTGCAATGCTTCAAGCTGAATGCAATCCTAGAGAGCTGAGTTTACCTACATTTCCAACAAGTTGAGATGATTGCATTTTAAGCCTTATGGTTTCATGCCATGTAGAAAAGATTGCAGAGCTGACTGGAAGTTGGCCGTCATTCAGTTGTCTCCCTGATATGTGAGAAAGACTGTATTAGTTTTCTATTGCTGCATAAGAAATTACCACTAACTTGGAGGCTTAAAACAATGCCCATTGATTAATTCACACTTATGGCAGTCAGAAGTCTGGGTGGGATTTTCTGGGTTCTTTGCTTAGGGCCAAAATCAAGACTTAAGCAGGGCTTGATGCTTATCTTGAAGCTCTAGGGACAATCTGTTTCCATTCCCATTCAGGTTGTTGGCAGAATTCAGTTCCTTGCACCTGTAGGATTGAAGTCCCTGTTTTCTTGCTTGCTTTAGCCATAGACTACTCTCAGCTCCTTGAAGCTGCTCTCAAGTCCTTTCCACATGGCCCCTCCATCTTCAGCCAGCAACAGTGCATCCAATCCTTCTCATGCTCTGAATCTCTCTGATTTCCTCTTCTGCTACCGGATGGGGGAAAATTCTCTGCTTTGAAAAGCCTCTTGTGATTATGTTAGGCCCACCCAGATAATCTCTTTATCATAAGGTCAACTGATTAGTAAGCTTAATTGCATCTTCAAAATTCCTTTGGCCATGAAACATACCATAATCAGAGGAGTAACACCAGGGGATGAACATCATGAGGGCCATCTGATAATTCTGTCCACCCTAAAGACTCAAGCAGACATCTGCCTATCTTAAAAGCAGGTAGGCTATTGACTCATAAGTAGGTAAAGTAAATGATTTTCTATGTAATGATATTTGAGGGATTCCAATGAACTCCTTGCCAAATGTATCTCCTCTCTCCAGATGACTCCGTGGTACTATCCAAGGGAAGGGGATATGAAGGGAGCAGAAATATGGAAAGGAAAGTGAGAGAATATCATAAGGCAACTTTTTCCTGGCCAATTTGCCCAGAGACAAGCCTGGTTATCTGCTATAATTAACCATTTTCATTAAGAAACTCATAACTTCTCTCTGTTCCAGGGACTTGAGTTCCTTCTTATTTCTAATTACCATGGAGCTAAGAGGTCTTTTGCAAATCAGCACAATGCCGTGTACAAAATGGACACTTGAAAACATTCATACTAGAAACCATTCATTTGCACTCAACAGAGAGAAAAATGTTGCCAATACATAAGTCTTAACATCTTGGTCAAAGTTCAAGATTAGTCAAATATTCAAACTAATATGCTAGAGCTGTAACTCAGAGACAGAAATTGAAAACAGGTTTTAATGTCTAGTGAAACTTTAACATTTCAGCTTGAGATATACCTCCCTCCTTTAAGCTTTAAGTGTTTTATCTACTTGCCTCCCTTTGAGATGTAAACATGGAAATGAAAAATGTCAGGGCTGGAAGAGCTTATGTGATATGACTTCCCCACCTCCATCCCCAATTCTAGCTGTTCTCTGAACAAGACATGAGCTGTTCTCTGAACAAGACATGAGCAAGGCATGCTCTTGCTCATGCTGTGATCTGGAGGGCTTCTCTCATCATTAGTAATCATTCTTTGAAACAAATCTGAAATGACATCTCCTTTCTTTATTTTGCCTGGACCCCACCCCCATCCCACCACAATTTCTAGGCGGAATACCTGGTTTCCTCTATTGTCACATTTATGATATCATATTGTGATTATTTCTTTAAATGTCTGTCTCTTCCTTGAGACCCCGGGCCTTTCCTTATTGATTTTTTGTACCCCCCTCATCCAGTGCAGTGTCTGGCAAAAAGAGCTCAAGAATTTATTTGTGGAATTTCAGCTGGTTTGGTTGATTATTTGGTGTTTTGGTTGACTGCTTGTTTGATTGGTTGGTATATTGATTGGATAGTTGGTAGGTTGGTTTATTGTTTGGTTGATTGTTAGGTTTCCCTGGGTGTAACTGGATGATTTTTCCATTCCTTCCAGAAAGTGCAACCAAATTGGGCCATTCATTCTTTGCTCATGACTCTCTGAATGAAAGTATGATTGTGTGGCCCCAAGTAAGGTGGATCTGGATTTCAATCCTGACCTCATCAGCTGAGTAGCTGGAGGTCACAGGGTTAGCAAGACTATCAATGAACATTATCATTGCCCAGCTCTTGTTTGTAGACTCTGTTTAGGAACTGTCTCCATGTGACAGTGGATGTATATATATGAATCATATTTCATGGTGTATCAGTCAAGGTTCTCCAGGGAAAGAGAACTGACAAGATATAAATATGTAAATATTAGGAGATTTATTATAGAAATTGACTCACATGACTTTGGGGATGGGCAAGTCTGAATTCAATAGAGCAGGCCATAGCTGGGAACTCCGATGAAGGTTTTGATAAATTCCCCAGGAGAAGGTGGCTGGCTAAAGTAGAGATGGAAATTCTCTCTTCTGACTGCTGAAGTCCTCACTTCTCCTTTTAAAGTTTCCAACTGATTGGATGAGACTTCTCTTACTGTTGAAGGCAGTCTTCTCATGTGGTTGTAGATATAATCAGCAATAGTTGCAACCAACTTACTGATGTCTTAAATCCACAAAATATCTCACAGTAACAATCAGGACACTGCTTGCTTGACCAAACAACTAGATACCATCACCTGGCCGAGTTGACACATGAACATAATCATCAAACATGATGTTCTTTAGTCCCTGGAAGCCTTCCAAAATAAAGTTTTACATTTAGAAGCACAGCTCCTTTCCTACCAGTAGTGAGTGGATACCCCTTGACTTGTCTTTTTCTACCACAACATCTTTTTAATTAAAATCTACCACATCTTTTTTCACTAAAACATACCACTTACCATAGTCAGACCCTCAACTGTGTAGCTGGTTTTTCTCATTCAGGTCCATGATGAGGAAGCCACAAAGATTCCACCTGTCAATAGCCTACTGAATGAAAACCAACAGTTTCATATCAGGGTCCTTTGCCATTAGAGAAAGTCCTTATATATGCTGAAAACAACTTTCAACTATGGGGCCTCCACTGTCAACTTGTATTACAAAAGGGAGCTTCAGGCTTTCAATTATGGCCAGTGCTCCGGGTTTCCGTACCATCACACAATTGTTTAGTCTTAATACCTATCCTGTCACATTGAATCTCCACCAACTTCATTGAACTCCCCCCAGCAGTCTTTTACCTACCCTAAGTTTGAAGCCAATTTAGGGATGCTTCTCAGTACTTTTCAACTATGAACAAAACTGTCACCACCAAATAACTCTCACATCCTCAGAGCTTTGCCCTTAGATGTTTGTGGAGAATGAGGGCAATGATGATCTTTGTGTTCCTATTTATAACATGTGGAGTGCCAGAAATAGAAAGGCCTAGGTGTTGCTTGGGTTTTCTTTCACTGACAGGATGAGTGAAGGAGGCAGTAAGGAGTGTGCATGCATTTCACAACGTTAGTCTCCAAATTTGCCACACAGGAGGGACATTTTTCCCCCAAAGAAAAGGTATTTCCTCGTAGGGAAAATGCAAAAAAAAAAAAAAAAAAAAAAAATGGAGCAGCAAACATAAAGAAGACATTAAATCACTCTTCTACTTCAGTACTTCTCAAAGTTTAATGTGCAATCAAATCATCTGCAAGCTTGTCAAAGTGCAGATTCTGATTCAGTAGGTCTGGGTGAGGCCTGAGATTCTGCATTTCCAAAAGACTCCCAGGTGACACCAATACCACTGGTCTGCAGATCACAGTTTGAGTAGCAAGAATTCTATTCTAGCCCCAAAATACCCTTCTCCTTCCTACAAAGGAGCCCATCTTAGTTACCACAAATGGCCAAGGACTTTGTCACCTTATTTGTTCCTTGTTTCCCCTTTCTTCTTTTCCCAAACATTAGCAGATTATTTATTTATTTTTACTATTCCATATATCTGCTTATCTATTTTTGCTCCCAATTCATATTGTGACTGTGCTTTTTTTATTTTATGATTTTTGTTGCAGGATAGGAAATGCCTGACTCCAAATAAGTTGTTTTTCCCCTTTGAGTCTGTAGAATCCTGTTAAGCCCCCAAATACAGCTACCCACACAGAGGAGAGGCAATTTATAATGTGCCCAAGAGAACAATATTCTTAGTCTCCAAGGAGTACTACAGCAAGAGTTTTCTGATCTTGTCTGAGGACCATACAATTCCTGGGTGAGAATATTAAAATCTTCTCATATTGACCACGTGTCTTAGTATTCATGAGCTGCTCTGACAAATACCAGAAACTGGCTTTGGTTTACTAACAGGATTTCATTGGCTTATAGTTTAGAGGCTAGAATTTGCTTCCTCCTGGAGTTGGTAGTGTTCTGGCTGCCTGGCAATCCTTGGGTTTTCCATCTCATGATGATGTCTCTTCTTTCTCTTCCTGGTTCCTGCTAACTTCTAGGTTCCTGCTGACATTCAGCTTCTGGCTCTCCCCATGGCTTTCTCTTGCTCTGACCTCTGGGTTCTTCTCTTTATAAGGCCTCCAGTAATAGGATTAAGACTCATCCTGATTCAGTTGTCCACACCTTAACTAAAAATAATGTCTTCAAAAGGTCCTATTACAGTGGGTTAACACCCACAAGAATAGGATTAAGATTAAGAAGGAGATTAAGAATGGGTTTAAGATTAAGAATGGGATTAAGATTAAGATTTGTTTCTGGGATACCTAATTCTACCTACCACAGCAAGCCTCCCAAACAGTTGCATAGTGAACAGATTTTCCAGGACAGTTCTAAAATTAAGGGTATTCTGTTTCCTTAGTTCATTAAATGTCCCCTAAATTTCAGCATTTTGTCACCCAAAGATACCAACTGTCACATGTTAAAGCATCACAAACACCTTTTGTCATAGGCTCTGAAGTTTGTTTCAGAACATTTTTGAGACTGAGGAAGAAGTGAAAATTCTCAGCCAGGGACCCCCTCCTACTGATTAATCCTTCCTCTGGTGTTTCATTCTCTGAAAAAGCCTGGGCTTCATGAACATTTCTATAAAGACTCATTGAAGGGGATATAATAGAGGTTCCTGCCCTGAGCTATTGGATTCACACTTAATGGGGATCGGTCTCTGGAATGCATTGAATTAAACTCCTCCCACTTTAATCAAGACAGGGCTTCAAAAGGCTTTTCAAAATACACATTCTTTCCCTGCTCCTTTATCTCATCATGAAAATCCCAAAGTGTTTACAAGTTAGTGATGATTATATTCCCATTATTACTCTCCATATCATGAAAAGAAAAAGCTGGTAGCCTATCCTGACAACTAGAACCCATAAGCTTTTATATCAGTGAAGAGCTGGGCTCCGGTCCTGGCTTTGTCATTTACCAGCAGCACAAACTTTGGAAGAAGATTTACCTCACGGAGGCTTCACTGTCCTCATTAAATATCATGAAGATTAAATGAGTGCATACATGTGAAGGGCTTACTAGGCCCAGTACCTGGCACAGGTAAGTGGTTAATAGTTTTCATATCTGAAAACAAGGAGAGCAGGTAATTCTGTTAAAAAAGATCAGCCCCTACCTTACAAATATATGGAGATTAAATGGTGTGATTTATGTATGGCAACATAATGCACTTAGAACATTTCCTGGCAGATAGTAAGTGCTATTTAAGTGTTAGCCATTTATTGTTACATTCTTAATATTGTTAATAATGACAATGATAATCACAGAGCCTCTTGAGCATGGGACTGTATTACCTAGCTGCATTAATCTCCAGCTTCCCATGGAAGAGTCTCTTGAGTATTTGAACCCCATAGATCTAACTGGTACTGTCTTCAGGTAAGCATATATCTTATGGTAGTGGCTCTCAAGCCTGCTACTTCAGGATCACCTGTAAGTTTTTGAAAACTACAGCTACCAGGGCCCCACCACAGACCTACTGAATCATGATTTTCAAGGTGATTCTGATACATATCACATTTTGAGGAACATTGTCCAAGATGACCTCTCATGGGCCTTCCCAACATTATCACTATTATTATTTTTTTTTATTATTATTCCATTATAAAAGTCATCCAGAATCATACTCTTTGAATGAGCAAGATACTCTCTAAGAGTAAGTTAGGGCCACAGGAAAGTGGTGATTAAAGTGTACAGAAATCTGAGCTTCTTTGAAAGATGAAATGATCTGTAATTATTTAACTTGAAGCAAGAAAGCCTAGAAAGGAATTTAATAACAATCTTAAAGTAGATGAATGGGGACTACATAGAAGTGAGGATGGCTATTCTCCATATCTATTCATGATGGAATATTACAAATAAACCAACGAGCTAGTTTAGATATGCTACAAAGTCAATCAGCAGACCCTTAGCCATTTAGTTAGGGGATCTGCAAAATCTTCATATATAAACTAACACATATTGTACTTACCACATGCCAGACAATGTTACTAGAACCCTACATGTTGACCATTTAATCTTCTTGGCAATCCAATGATGCATGCAATTCCATCATCATCATCACCTTATCATTACAGTTGAGGAAACTGAGGCATACAGAAATTAAGTGACATGCCAAATATCACACAACTAAGAAATTTTGGAGCCAAAATTTGAACCCAGACAGTGTCATGCCAGACACCATGCTCTTAACTACTACTTTGTACTGCATCTCAGCCTAGTAGATCTTTGCAAAGGGAAAGAAAAATAAAATGTCTCCAGCTTTCCTCCAAGCCTGTACTCCTATTTTCTAGCTTGCTGTTTCAATCACATTAACAACAGCACTGAGCAGCTAGCTTAGAATCAGGAAGGTAGAGTTGCATGCTACTTATGTACAGGTTATTGATAAACTATTTTCTATGCCTTGATTTTTATACTTGTAAAATGTGGCCAGCATCCTTTAGGATATTAAGTATTTATGAGATGAAGATATGTAAGACTGAGTGGCATGTACCACTTAAAAGATTTATGAAGAATTATATATGAACTAGATATATGAATATACTTCAAACCCTTATTTCTCCACAGAAAGGTGCATTTCCACATCATAGTGAAGTTGTTTTTCTACCTTCACTTTTGTATTAACTGGTGCAAATGCTACTCCAGGCCCTCTCTATTTGATGTACATGGATTGCAAATGGATTGTAAATTAATCACAGAATTTCTGTTGGTGTTATCATAAACTATCAGGGTGAAAACTAAGCATTTTGTAATGGTGATTGCTCAGTAAGTTGTTTGATAGCAAGGTAACTGTGATGGTTGGGTTCATGTGTCAACTTGGCTAGGCGGCCTAGCTGTCTGGTCAAGCGGGCACTGGCCTGACGATTCCTGTGAGGCTATTTGAGGCTGGTTGGTTTGTCGGATCATCAGTCAATTGACTGCAGCTGACTGATGACTCATCAAGGGGTGTGCTTCCACAGTGAGAGAATGCAATTGGCTGGATTTGGTCCGGGTGATCAGTTGGAGGCTTATAAGCCGGACGGTTAGAGAACCTTCACTTCTTCTTCAGCTGCTCAGTGAAGCTTTTCCTGGGGAGCTCGTCGAAGTTGCCAGTTCGTTTCCTGAGGAGTTCGTCAAAGTTGTCGGTTCGTTTCCTGAGGAGTTCTTCAAAGTTGCCAGTTCATTTCCTGAGGAGTTCGTCAAAGTTGTCGGTTCGTTTCCCGAGGAGTTCGTCGGACGTCTTCCTTGGAGTTGACAGCTTGTTGACGGCGCTGCAGAATTTGGACTCGTGCGCTCCCGCAGTTGCGTGAGTCACTTTTACAATTTGATAATAAGAGACATCTCTCATTGATTCTGTTTCCAAGGAGAACCCTAACTAATACAACTTGGTACCGAGAGTGGTTCTTGAGAAACGGAATCTTAAAATGGGCTTTTACAACTTGTTTTCTACTCTGATTAGATTCAGAGGCACTAATGACTCTATTTCCAATAATCAAGAGGGTACTAACAGTCCATGGCAGGAGTTGGCAAAGGAAATACGTAAAATAGCACCATTTGATTCTCCTAATTGTGCTCTAGTACGAAGCGAGGCTCTGGGTGACAGCGTTTTCGACACTTTCACGGAGTTTTGCAGTATTAAGAAGTATAATGATGTTGGCTGGCTGCTCTTAGATACTTTGGATACAGTTGCAAGAGAAAGGGATGAGCTAAAGGCTTCAAATTCAAAACTTGAATGCCGTATGACAGATGTAAAGGGTTCCATCTGTGCCCTGAAAGAAAATCTTATTTCCTGTGCCCGCAGACTGGAGGTTTCTGAAAATCAGACGCAGTCTCTTATTGTGTGAGTAGCACATTTACAGCATAAACTAAAATCTCAACCTCTCAGGGTGTCTGCTGTTAAAGTAAAGGCATTGATTGGAAAAGAATGGGACCCAGAAACTTGGGATGGAGACATATGGATTGATAATAATGACAGTGAGGACATTGGAACCCTGGATTCTGCTGGGTCATTGTTAGATTTACCTGTAGAGGGCTGTCCTGGGGAAACAGCTTCTCTGCCTCCAGTCTGCCCTAAGGAGCCTGCCACGCAACTCCCACCTAAGGAGATTGACCCTTCAATGCCTGCTAATCTTGTAATCACCTCCCCTGAGGAAGCAGCCCTCACTCTTTTGTCTGGAGAGACTAATCCTGTTTTAAGAGATGAAAATGCAACAGAGTGCCCTGAGGTGAATGGCTTGAGCGATAATTCTAACTCTTTTCATGACCCACCCCCACCACCAGTTTTTGCTTCAAGACCTATAACTAGGCTCAAGTCCCAACAAGCCCCAAAGGGTGAGGTACAAAGTGTGACCCATGAGGAAGTACGCTATACTCCAAAAGAACTGTATGAGTTTTCCAACTTATACAGACAGAAACCAGGGGAATATGTGTGGGAATGGATATTGAGAGTGTGGGATAATGGTGGAAGGAATATAAGGTTGGATCAGGCTGAATTTACTGATATGGGCCCACTAAGCAGAGATTCTGCATTCAATGTTGTAGCTCGAGGGGTTAGAAAGGGTGTTAACAGTTTGTTTGGGTGGCTGGCTGAAACATGGATCAAAAGGTGGCCGGCATTACCAGAGGCTGAAATGCCAGAACTGCCCTGGTATAATGTGGAGGAGGGGATTCAAAGGCTTAGAGAGATTGGAATGTTAGAGTGGATTTATCATGGAAAACCTGCTCACACAGCCCTGGAATGTCCAGAGGACACACCTTTTACCAGGACTGTAAGGAATAAATTTGTGAAACTAGCTCCATCATCCCTGAAGAGCTCTGTAGTCGCCCTTCTCTGTAGGTCAGATATTACTATAGGAACTGCTGTCACTGAACTGGAATCCTTAAACACAATGGGGATAATCGGGTCCCGAGTCAGCAGAAGCCAAGTGGCTGCAGTTAATCGCCACAGACAAGGTGGACAGGGCTACCATAATGGAAAACAGGCTCAAAGCAGCAATCAAAATAATATGACTCGCAGAGACTTATGGCGTTGGCTAGTGGATCATGGAGTACCAAGTAGTAAAATAGATGGGCAATCGACTAAATTCTTGTTTGAACTATATAAGCAGAAGAATTCTAGGCCACGTGAACAAAAATCTCCCTTGAATTACAAAAACAGAGAGTCACGGCCCCTTAATCAATTCCCAGACTTGAGACAGTTTACAGATCCAGAGCCTCTTGAATGAAGGGAAGGCCGGGTACCCTTGGAGAAGGACCCTGTCACACTGCCAAAAATTTACACTGTTAATCTTCCTCCCAGCCTTCCCCAGGGGGACCTACGGCCTTTTACCAGGGTGACTGTGCATTGGGGAAAAGGAAATGATCAGATATTTCGTGGATTATTAGACACTGGGTCAGAAGTGACATTAATTCCCGGAGACCCAAAACGTCACTCTGGTCCACCAGTCAGAGTTGGGGCTTATGGAAGTCAGATGATTGATGGAGTTTTAGCCCAGATCCGTCTCACAGTGGGTCCAGTGGGTCCCCGGACCCATTCTGTGGTTATTTCCCCAGTGCCGGAATGCATAATTGGAATAGACATACTCAGCAACTGGCAGAATCCTCACATTGGTTCCCTGACTCCTGGAGTGAGGGCTATTATGGTGGGAAAGGCCAAGTGGAAGCCACTAGAGCTGCCTCTGCCTAGCAAAGTAGTGAACCAGAAGCAATACCGGATTCCTGGAGGGATTGCAGAGATTAATGCCACTCTTAAGGACTTGAAGGATGCAGGGGTGGTGATTCCCACCACATCCCCATTCAACTCTCCTATTTGGCCTGTGCAGAAAACAGATGGGTCTTGGAGGATGACTGTGGATTATCGTCTTGGAGGATGACTGTGGATTATCGTAAGCTTAACCAGGTGGTGACTCCAATTGCAGCTGCTGTCCCAGATGTGGTATCATTGCTTGAGCAAATCAACACATCCCCTGGTACCTGGTATGCAGCTATTGATCTGGCAAATGCTTTTTTCTCAATTGCTGTCAGCAAGGACCACCAGAAACAGTTTGCATTTAGCTGGCAAGGCCAGCAGTTTACATTCACTGTGCTACCTCGGGGTTATATCAACTCTCCAGCCCTATGTCATAATATTGTCCGCAGGGATCTTGATCATTTCTCCCTCCCACAAGACATCACACTGGTCCATTATATTGATGATATCATGTTGATTGGACCTAGTGAGCAAGAAGTAGCAACTACTCTAGATTTGTTGGTAAGGTATTTGCGTGGCAGAGGATGGGAGATAAATCCAACAAAAATACAAGGCCCTTCCACCTCAGTAAAATTTCTAGGTGTTCAGTGGTGTGGGGCCTGTCGAGATATTCCTTCTAAGGTGAAGGATAAGCTGCTGCATCTGGCCCCTCCTACAACCAAAAAAGAGGCACAACGCTTAGTTGGCCTCTTTGGGTTTTGGAGACAACATATTCCTCATTTGGGTGTGCTACTCCGGCCCATTTACCGAGTGACTAGAAAAGCTTCTAGTTTTGAGTGGGGACCGGAGCAAGATGAGGCTCTGCAACAGGTCCAGGCTGCTGTGCAAGCTGCTCTGCCGCTTGGACCATATGATCCAGCTGATCCAATGGTGCTGGAAGTGTCAGTGGCAAATAGAGATGCTGTTTGGAGCCTTTGGCAGGCTCCTATAGGAGAATCACAACGCAGGCCCTTAGGATTTTGGAGTAAAGCTTTACCATCTTCTGCAGATAACTACTCTCCATTTGAGAAACAACTGTTGGCCTGCTACTGGGCCTTAGTAGAGACAGAACGCTTAACCATGGGCCACCAAGTTACCATGAGACCTGAGTTACCTATCATGAGCTGGCTGTTATCTGACCCACCAAGCCATAAAGTTGGGCGTGCACAGCAGCACTCCATCATAAAATGGAAATGGTATATACGAGATAGAGCTCGAGCAGGTCCTGAAGGTACAAGTAAGTTACATGAGGAAGTGGCCCAAATGCCCATGGCCCCCACTCCTTCCACCTTACCTTTTCTTGCCCAGCCCACAGCTATGGCATCTTGGGGAGTTCCTTACAGTCAGTTGACTGAGGAAGAGAAGACTCGGGCCTGGTTTACAGATGGTTCTGCACGATATGCAGGTACCACCAGAAAGTGGATAGCTGCAGCACTGCAGCCTCTTTCTGGGATATCCCTGAAGGACAGTGGTGAGGGGAAATCCTCCCAGTGGGCAGAACTTCGAGCAGTGCACCTGGTTGTTCACTTTGCTTGGAAGGAGAACTGGCCAGAGGTGCGTCTGTGTACTGATTCCTGGGCTGTTGCTAATGGTTTGGCTGGATGGTCAGGGACTTGGAAGGAACATGATTGGAAGATTGGTGACAAAGAAGTCTGGGGAAGGGGTATGTGGATAGACCTTTCTGAGTGGGCAAAAACATGAAGATATTTGTGTCCCATGTGAATGCTCACCAGAGGGTGACTTCAGCAGAAGAAGGTTTTAATAACCAAGTGGATAAAATGACCCGTTTGGTGGATACCAATCAGCCTCTTTCCCCAGCAACTCCTGTCATTGCCCAATGGGCTCATGAACAAAGTGGTCATGGTGGTAGGGATGGAGGTTATGCATGGGCTCAGCAACATGGACTTCCACTCACCAAGGCTGACCTGGCCACAGCCACTGCTGAGTGTCCAATTTGCCAGCAGCAGAGACCCACACTCAGTCCCCGATATGGCACCATTCCTCGGGGTGATCAGCCTGCTACCTGGTGGCAGGTTGATTACATCGGACCACTTCCATCATGGAAAGGGCAGCGATTTGTTCTTACTGGAATAGACACATACTCCGGATATGGGTTTGCCTTCCCTGCACGACATGCTTCTGCCAAAACTACAATACGTGGACTTACAGAATGCCTCATCCACCGTCATGGTATTCCACACAGCATTGCTTCGGACCAAGGAACCCACTTCACAGCAAATGAAGTGAGGGGATGGGCACATGCTCATGGAATTCTGTGGTCTTACCATGTTCCCCATCATCCAGAAGCAGCTGGGTTGATAGAACGGTGGAATGGCCTATTGAAGACTCAATTACGGTGCCAACTAGGTGGCAATACCTTGCAGGGCTGGGGCAGTGTTCTCCAGGAGGCTGTGTATGCTCTGAATCAGCGTTCACTCTATGGTGCTGTTTCTCCCATAGCCAGGATTCATGGGTCCAGGAATCAAGGGGTGGAAACAGGAGTAGCACCACTCACTATCACTCCTAGTGATCCACTAGGCAAATTTTTGCTTCCTGTCCCTGCAAGTTTAAGCTCTGCTGGTCTACAAGTCTTGGTTCCAAAAGGAGGAGTGCTTCCACCAGGAAACACAACAATAATCCCATTGAACTGGAAGTTAAGGCTGCCACCTGGCCACTTTGGGCTTCTTATGCCTCTGAATCAACAGGCAAGTAAGGGGATTACTGTACTGGCTGGGGTGATTGATCCTGACTATCAAGGGGAAATAGCACTGCAACTACACAATGGAAGTAAAGAAGAGTTTTCCTGGCATACAGGAGATCCCCTGGGGCGTCTCTTAGTACTACCATGCCCCGTGATTCAAGTCAATGGAAAACTGCAACAACCCAATCCAGGCAGGACTACCAATGGCCAAGAAACTTCAGGAATGAAGGTTTGGGTCACCCCACCAGGCAAAGAACCACGGCCAGCTGAAGTGCTTGCTGAGGGTAAAGGGAACATGGAATGGGTAGTGGAAGAAGGTCGTGATAAATATGAACTACGGCCACGTGACCAGTTACAGAAACGAGGACTATGATGATATGAATATTTCCTCCTCGTTTTGTGATGATTATGTTTGTATTTGTCTGTGAAGAAAATATTTTTGCTTTCTTCTCTGTCTTATCCCCTTATCATATGGCATAAGCTGTAACGTTCATTTTGAAGATATGGTTTTAGGTGATGTGTACGACTGCCAAGTTGACAAGGGGTGGACTGTGATGGTTGGGTTCATGTGTCAACTTGGCTAGGTGGCCTAGCTGTCTGGTCAAGCGGGCACTGGCCTGACGATTCCTGTGAGGCTATTTGAGGCTGGTTGGTTTGTCGGATCATCAGTCAATTGACTGCAGCTGACTGATGACTCATCAAGGGGCGTGCTTCCACAGTGAGAGAATGCAATTGGCTGGATTTGGTCCGGGTGATCAGTTGGAGGCTTATAAGCCGGACGGTTAGAGAACCTTCACTTCTTCTTCAGCTGCTCAGTGAAGCTTTTCCTGGGGAGCTCGTCGAAGTTGCCAGTTCGTTTCCTGAGGAGTTCGTCAAAGTTGTCGGTTCGTTTCCTGAGGAGTTCTTCAAAGTTGCCAGTTCATTTCCTGAGGAGTTCGTCAAAGTTGTCGGTTCATTTCCCGAGGAGTTCGTCGGACGTCTTCCTTGGAGTTGACAGCTTGTTGACGGCTCTGCAGAATTTGGACTCGTATGCTCCCGCAGTTGCGTGAGTCACTTTTACAATTTGATAATAAGAGACATCTCTCATTGATTCTGTTTCCAAGGAGAACCCTAACTAATACAGTAACTAACTCATCAACCTGGTCTATTGTTAGCATAGCACACACCTTATCAAATCTGGATTATTGATCAAAGAACAATAAAAACCACTTTGGTAACAGAGGTACGTACTGAAAGTACTTGGACAGATAACTGTTTCACGTTCTTGCCTTGTTCTTTCAGAATTGGAACATATGTAGATAGTATTGGTAAGATGTGGAAAACAAAGCTGTTAGGTGAGAATTTTCTCCCTAAAGAATTTCTCAAAAAGTTTCTGGTGTTCCAATGTCAACCAGTATGCTCCAGGGAAAACTAGAGGTAAGTTGTTCAAGTACTTGTGCCAGTATCTTGCTCAGGATGGTGTGACACGTGTAGAAAGGGAAGCGGATTTCAATGGAGGGTTATGATTCTCACCTTTCTTTCCTGTGTTCTCCCTGGTGAAATGTCAGGATCATCAAAGTGCAAGCATGTATTTCGCTGCCCTGAACTTATCCATTGAAGTGTACCTTAATTGGAAGGGCCAAGAAAGGATTTTCTGGTTAACTGAACACTTGAGAATGTTGGGGATATTCTGGGGTCAAGAATTGTCTTTTTTATACATGTCCCAGGTGATTCTGAAAGGCAATCTCATAGTGAAACACCACTGTATGCCATATACAATGGATACACAATCTTTGAATAAGGGAAATGAAACCTATAGCACTGAAACTGTTCTGAATATAAATCCATTTTCATTTGATGATTCATGAGATAAAACAAAATCTTGCCTTATCTCTGATAGGCCGTTGTCTTTTCCTTATCCTGTGTTGTGGGTAAAAAAGATGTAGGAAGAGGAAATGAATGTGTACTGATCCTAGGAAAATTCCACCAAGTTGCTTGCTTATAAAGACCCCTGATAGATGCATTTCCTACATCTGGCTGCACATCTTCCACCTGGGTATACTGCCAGATCTTCAAATTCACCAAGACAAATTCTTCCTGCCCAAATCTGCTCCTCCTACTGTCTTCCCCCTTCATGTTGAAGGGATGATGTGGGAAGAGGGGCCATTGAATGAAAGTAGTCTAATAATGGTCTGGAAACAGTCATGGGAAGCCAACAGAAAGGCAGATGCTCCTTGAGATTCCCTAGATGCTGGTGGCATGGGAGACTGGGCAACCTCCACTTGAGAGGGTTGTAATAAAAAGGCTGCACTCAGAAATCAACCTTCAGTCAAGACAAGGAGATGTTGGAGGTGGTTAGAAAAAGTACTAGATTGTAAGGAAACTGTTTGCCAATGAAATGGAAGTTCATGAGGGCTAAGAGGAAGGGCTAGGAAGGGGGAAAGGAAGGAAAAGTTGGGTCAAGGATGGGTTACTGAAGAGAAGTACTGACAGAAGAGTTTGGTTCCCAAATGGCGATCGTGACTTCCCAGTCTGTGAGGTCACTGACTGAGAGCAGGATTGCATCTTATCTCCCAGAGTCTACACAATCCCCAGTGGTAGGCGCCAAGTGGTGTGCCCCTTGGTGTGCTGGTAAATGTTGAACAACCGGCTCCCCAAGAGAAAAATAAAAGGCCCTGATTTGTAGTGGCTGATGACTTTGTGGTGTACATATCCCCATCGTGGCTGATTTCAGGTTACCAATGTTATATCATTAAATGTGGAATTGGGAATAGATGTTCATAGTCAGCTCCCACTAGCTCTCATTAAACATTTCTTAAATTCATAGAATGACTACAAGTCAGGAATCAGAAAAGAAGCAAAAGAAATACATTTTCCTCTAATTCATGATTGTTCATTTGTAGAATTAATCATTTTCATCAAATAAAAAAAAAAAATCCTGGGTCTGGATATGGTTCATGGCAACTGAACTCAGAAAGGATAAATATATTCTTTGTCCCTCAGCTGCCCTCTTGCTTTTCTCTTATTTTCGCTTTCTCTCAAGTAGAGTATGGCAGGAATCCACAAGGTGCAGTACCTTGTCTATGAACCCTTTGAGTTTTCATCCCTGGTCACTGATGGGTGGGGCACAGGTACCATCCTCAGCTTTTAACATCAAATAGATTGCAACTCAGTCTAGCAACCTGATGCAGAGTCTGAGTGCTCTGGTGTTAAGATGGCTATTTTACCAAGCTGGGCAGCTACTTATTATGACCATTTTTGTGATTCTAGTTCAGGCTACCAGATACCACAGTTCAGGTGGGTTAGAAGCCAAGTCCAGATGGACAAGCACTGGAAGGAAGACAGGCACTGAGGCAGCACTGGCCATCAAGCAGAGGCTGGGCACCCAGGCTGTTAGATGCATAAAGCCAGGCAGAAGGCTTTGCACCAAGAGATCAAGGAACATATGGCAGAAAGAATGGAACTTGGCAAGAAGTGGAAGGCTTTTCAAGGCAGAAGCCCTTTATTTTCTTCCTGCTCAGGGTATAAATCTCAGACTAGCAACCTGAGGCAGGAGATGAGGCCACCGTAGGGGGTAAGGGAGCAAGTGACAAGAAATGTTTTCATACCTATTTACAGAGACTACAAAAGAGGTGCCATTTGAGCTGGTGAACAGTAGTGCTCCTTGTATCTCTTTACACCCCACTTGCTACTTCTCTTTGATTCTCCTCACTAGAGACTGTGAGCTGTGCAAGAGAACTAACGGGTTTGCATAATCTCTCATCTAGGTTGTCATGATCATCAGTCTGCTATCTAAAATCCTAATCAAAATTTATGTCTGAACTCCTATACTGCTGAAGTGAGTATGACCTGCTACAACATTTTTGGAAAGTATCCTTGAACTCAGCAGTCTCACTTTGAGGAGTCTATCTTATATATATAAGCACTGTGACCCAAGAATATATGTACAAGCAGATGTACCAGGACTATTTATACTGGGAGAAAACAGGAATGGCTGAATAAATTATAATACGTCAATACAATGGAATATTATATAGGTAGTAAAAAGAAGCATTTAAAGTTCAGCTCTAATTAAAAATAATAATAATTAGCTTTAAAAATACTGGACTTCTGGTTCCAGAAAAGAAGGCATAGACTCATTTCTTCCTGCTCCTCCTGGCTGAGTATAAAACCCTGAACATAATACAATAATCCTAAGAGGACTCTGACAGATGGAAAGAGGAAGGCAGAGTGAATAGGGACCAGGGAATTTGAAGACAACACTGCAGTGCATTTCCTGAGTTCTCCTTATATCTCCCATGTATATCTCCCATGTATCCCATTTGGAGAACTGGAAAAGCCTGCAACCCAGAACAACTAATGGGCATGGACACCCAAAAAAAAGCTTCAACAAAAATCTTCTCTCTGAATCCACAGGACCAGGAAAGAGGGAAGCAACCTTCTGGTTTATTAACCAGCCACAAATGTCCTTACAGTAATGGTTAGGCCAGCGCTTACTTGACCAGACACCTGGGCACCATCACCTGGCCAAGTTGACACAGGAACTTAACCATCACAGGTATAATGCCAATTTAAAAAATAAATTGACGAATAGAAGACTAGAAAAAGTGGGTCATAATATTTACAGCGGCTATCTCTAGGCAATAGGATGCTAGGTCATTTTTATATTTTTTATACTTTACTAAAATTTCCAAATATTATACCAGAAGCACTGTACACATTTATCTCATTCAGTTCTCTCAACAGCCTTATGAAGTAGGCACCATCATGAGCCCCACATTATGATGTAGACACTGAGATTCAGAGAGGGAAGACACCTGCCAAAAGTCATACAATTTGAGAATGGCAGAAATCAGAGTTTGTGTGTAATGCCAGAGTCCATGCTTTTCTCCACCATTCTATAGCGCCTCTCAATAATGGGTCAAGAATTGGGACCAGAGTCTTGACATAAAAAGTTAAAAGTGGAGGAGCCAAAAAAACTGTCATTCCTAGATCGATGGCCTTTTCAGATAAGGATGAAGTTTGCATGTCTTTTCTGGAGCTGTAATTGACTTCAGAGTGTAGAGTTGCCTGAGCTCACAAGCTAAGAAAACTTGGGAGGCAGGGCAAGATGGGGCATAAGGAAGAGTGGGATTTAATTAGTCCCCTAGAGCAACTAGTAAATAGCCAGGAACAACTAGAAAATAGTCTGGAACAACTTATGGGGGGACAGCCATGACCAGACAACATTGTACACCATACAGGAATGGGTGTATTGGCTGAGATCACAGCACAGAACTGTAAGTAAAGCTCCCAAACTGCAGAGCTGTTGCCCCAATCCCACAGGCACAGCAGGCTGAGTTGCAAAACTTCACTGTGGGAAAAAGAGGTCCCTGCCAGGAGCAGGGGAATGTAGCTCAACCAAGCTCCAACTGCATTTTTAATTAACAAATTTGGACTACTGAATACATGCTATGAGCATAGATAAACCCAGAGCAAGCAGGAAAGGAGCCCAAAGGTGTATCCTGGCAGATTGGAGGCAGGGCTGATGGAAAAAAAAATACATAAATAAATAAAAACAGAGACTTTTGGAGTCTGCTGAGCTCAGAATACTGGAAAAGGGCTGTATCCCAAGAAAAAAGGCACACAGAACAAGGTACCAACTCTGGTTCTTGTCTGGTGAACTGGAGGTCTGGGGGGTGGCTCTGAAAAGGGGACTTCTTGCTTTTTTCCTTTTTTTTTTTTCTCTCATTCTAAGCAGCTAATTAGAGAAAGCCTCAGGCAGTTTGAATTGTCAGCACTGACCCAGGCAAGGGTGGAGTTAAGATAGTCAGAGACTCAAAGGAAAAACTCAAGTATAGGAGACAATTCCCTAAAGCATTTATCTTCCCTAAGAAAAGGGGGGGGAGGGGCACAGCTCAAGTGGCTGCTCTCCCTCAGAGAACTCAGACCCCAGGACCTGGGGTGTGGGGGGAGGTAGGGAAAGAGAAACAGCCTAAGCTTGACTTCTGACATCCTTGGTCCCTGGCCAGGAAAGGGTCCACTGAGAATTAAATACACCACACCTCTTTATGCTGGTGGGGAGCTGCAGGCTAACAAGCACCACCTGCTGGGCAGGATAGGAGAAGCACAGAGTCTAGAGACCTCATGGGAAAGTCTGACAATCTTCTGGGTCTCACCCTCAGGAAACTTGATACTGAATGCAGTTTCCTCCTGAGACCTGGGCCCGTCTAGTCTGGGAAAATATGATTGCAGTAATCAAGGAAACCTGATGCCTAGACAACAAAAAGTTATGACTCACACTAGAAAAAAAAAAAGAAGATATGGCCCAGTGAAAGGAACACACTTACACTTCAACTGAGATACAGGAATTGAAATAACTAATTATTGATCAAACAAATCTCCTAAATCAATTCAAAAATAAAATCAATGAGTTGAGGGAAGATATGGCAAAAGAGATGAAGGATATAAAGAAGGCATTGGGCAAACATAAGGAAGAACTTGAAAGTGTGAAAAAACAATTGGCAGAACTTGTGGGAATGAAAGGCACAATACAAGAGATGAAAAACACAATGGAGACATACAACAACAGATTTGAAGAGGTGGGAGAAAGCATTCATGAACTGGAGGACAGGACAGCTGAAATCCTAAACACAAGAGAAGAGAAAGAGAAAAGAATGGAAAAATGTTAACAGGGTCTCAGGGAACTGAATGACAACATTAAGCACATGAATATACATGTCATGGGTGTCCCAGAAGGAGAAGAGGAGGGAAAGGGGGCAGAAAGAATAATGGAGAAAATAATCAATGAAAATTTCCCATCTCTTATGAAAGACATAAAATTACAGATCCAAGAAGAACAGCATACCCCAAACAGAATAGATCCAAGTAGACTGACTCCAAAACACTTAATAATCAGATTATCAAATATCAAAGACAGAGAGAATCATGAGAGCAGCAAGAGAAAAGAGATCCATCATATGCAAGGGAAGCTTGATAAGACTATGTGCAGATTTCTGAGGAGAAACCCTGGAGTCATGAAGGCAATGGCATGGTATATTTAAGATACTGAAAAGAAACACTGCCAACCAAGAATTCTATATCCAGCAAGACTGTCCTTCAAAAAAGAGAGGAGTTTAAAATATTTTCAGACAACAGACACTGAGAATGTTTGTGAATAAGAGACCTGCTCTACAAGAAATACTAAAGAGAGCACTACAGGCAGATAGGAAAAGACAGGAGAGAGAGGTTTGCAGAAGAGTGCAGAAATGAAGACTATCAGAAAGGGTAAAAAGAGAGGGGAAAAACTAAAAATAAAATAAGATATGATGTATAAAATCATGGTGGTGGTGATGTCTGACCTTTTCATTGCAGTTTGTTTTTAATTTTCTTCTATATTTTGTATTTTTATTCTTCATTTTTTTCTCCTTTTCCTCTTTCTTTGGGGAAGAGATGGAAATGTACTCATATAGATTGTGGTGGTGAAAGCATAATTATGTGATTATACTGGGAATTGTTGATTGTTTACTTAGGGTGGATTCTATGGTGTGTGAATAAAACTGTTACAAATAAACAGAGGGATACAAGTACTGGAGAAAATGTGGAAAGGGGGATGTACCAATTCCCTGTGGGTGGGGAAGTAGAATGGTGCAGCCCTGCTGGAGGGCAGTGTGGTGGTTCCACAGGAAGCTAACGCTGGGGTTGCTATATGGTCCTGCAACCCTGTTATTGGGTGTATACTTGGAAGACCTGAGAGCAGGGACATGAGTGGACATTGCACACTGGTGTCTATGGCAGCCATATTCATGATTTGCAATGGATGGAGGTGGCCTAAGGGTACATTGACTGATAAATGGAATGGTGAATTGTGGTGTATACATACAATGAAATACTGAGCTATGGTAAGAAGAAATGAAGTTGTGAGGTATGCACCTAAGTGAATGGACCTTGAGGACAGTATGTTGAGTGAAATAAGCCAGAATCTAAAAGACAAACATTATAACACCTCACTAATATGGACTAACTATAATGTCGGACACTGTAACTTCAGGTATCTGTGTGACACCTGAGACTCAGAGCCAGAATTCAGCAGCTATGAATGTCAGCATTACCCATACAGCAAATGTTTAAAAAGCTGGAAAAGAGATCAGAATTCAATTCAAGATATGAATGAAATGGGCTTGATTAGAACTAAGGTAAACCAGACTAAAGGGAAAAGGATGACATCGACTCTGTTTTAAAACCTCAACTTTTATGTGAGACCAATGGAAGAGATGTTTATTTGGTGCAAAATCTATACTTTCTGTAGCACGCTATATGATTTAACTTGTATGGTCAGTTTGTTCAAACACCATGATTGCGTGCAGCCTTCAATTGGGAGTGAGATCTGGTTGATTTGTACAGGTTGACATGAGGTCCCGATGCATCCCAGAGTAATTTGGGCAGAGAATAAAAAGTATTTGCAAAGCCCCCTTGAGCATCTGGGGAAAAGTGTGGAAATGTTGGAACATTTCCACACTGAGTGTGGAACATTTGCACACTGTGTAAATGTTGGAACATTCCACACTGGTGTGGAACCAGTATCCTTGATTCTTGAAGATGATCATATAATTATATAGCTTATGTGTGATTGTGAAAACCTTGTGGCTCACACTCCCTTTATCCAGTGTATGGATAGATGAGTAGAAAGAAGGGGGGCAAAAAGTAAATGAATAATAGGTGGGAAAAGGAGTATGAGATATTCTGGATGTTCTTTTTTTACTTTTATTTTTATTCTTATTCTTATTTGTTGAAGTAATGAGAATGTTCAGAAAGTTGGTTGTGGTGATGAATGCACAACTGTGTAATGGTGCTGTGAACAATTGATTGTACACTTTGGATGACTGTATGGTGTGTGAATATATCTCAATAAAATTGCATAAAAAAAGAGATACTTTGTACACTGAGCTAGAATGGTGGAGTTCCTGACATAGTTACTGCTCTTGTGTTTCAGGAAATAAATGTTTGCAATGGTAGCACTTTAAAAAACTATTTTCCCCTTGTCAGGGCCAAGATAACCTATGTTCAAACCCCAGTTCTGCTACACAGTAGTTAAGGGACTTTGGGAAACCTAAATAATCTCTATAAAATGGGGATAATAGCAGTGTCTCCCTCACAGGGTTATTGTGAGTATTAAACAGAAAAATGCATGCAAAATCCATAAATAATAGCTATTGTTGTTCCAAAGCAACATATTCCCATGTTGGCATGTCATTCCTGTGGAGAAGCTCTGGGAATAACATCTGCATTTTAACTAATTTTTTAAATTCATTTTTATTGAGATATATTCACATAACATGCAGCCGTACAAAACAAAGCAAACATTCAATTGTTTATAGTACCATTATATAGTTGTGCATTCATCACCAAAATTAATTTTTGACATTTTCATTACCACACACACAAAAATAATAAGAATAAAAATTAAAGTGAAAAAGAACAATTAAGGTAAAAAAGAACACTGGGTGTTTTTTTTTTTTCTTCCCCCATTTTTTTACTCATCCATCCATATACTGCACAAAGGGGAGTGTGGTCCACATGGCTTTCCCAATCACATTGTCACCCCTCATAAGCTACATTTTTATACAACTGTCTACAAGATTCATGGGTCCTGGGTTGTAGTTTGATAGTTTCAGGTATTTCCTGCTAGCTATTCCAATTCATTAGAACCTGAAAAGGGTTGTCTATATTGTGCGCAAGAGTGCCCACCAGAGTGACCTCTCGGCTCCTTTTGGAATCTCTCAGCCACTGAAGCTTATTTCATTTCCTTTCACATCCCCCTTTTGGTCAAGAAGATGTTCTCCATCCCATGATGCCAGGTCTAGATTCCTCCCCAGGAGTCATATTCCATGTTGCCAGGGAGATTTACACCCCTCGGTGTCAGATCCCATGTAGGGGGGAGAGCAGTGATTTCACCTGCCAAGTTGGCTTAGCTAGAGAGAGAGGGCCACATCTGAGCAACAAAGAGGCATTCGGGAGGAGGTACTTAGGCACAATTATAGGCAAGCCTAGCCTCTCCTTTGCAGTCTTCCCAAGGGTAAGTCCTGTGGTAGAGGGCTCAGCCTCTCAAACCACCAGTCCCCTATGTCTGTGAGCACATCAGCAATGATCGAGGTGGGGAAGCCCAACACCCCTGCATTCTCCACCAGCTCCTCAAGGGGGCTCTTCACACCTCCCTGACTGTTCTTTCCCTTTTTTCCAATTAACTCCCCCTTTTTTAAAAATTAACTATATCAAAACAAATATTTTTTAAAAAGATATACAATAAAAATCATTTCAAACAAATCATAACAAGGGAGTAAGAACAAGACAATTAACCTAAAATAACTACTTTACTTCCAACATGTTCCTACTCTACCCCAAGAAAATAACCTAATATAGCAACATTTCTGTGAACTTGTTCCTACCATACCCATCAGAAATTAACAAACCATAGTCATTCTTGGGCATTCCCAGAACGTTAATTTACCCACAATAGCTTATCTGTTCTTATTGGGTTATCATTCCCCCTTCTTTAATTGCTCTCTATCACTAGTTCCCCTACATTCTACATTACAAACCATTTATTTTCGGAGTGTGTTGTTTAACCACCAGGTGCTTGTGAATTTTCTAAGTCTCTGATGGTTATTGACTTCTAATTGTATTCCATTGTGGTCAGAGAATGTGCTTTGAATAATTTCAATTTTTTTTTAAATTTATTGAGGCTTGTTATATGTCCCAGCATATGGTCTATTCTGGAGAAAGTTCCATGATCACTAGAGAAGAATGTGTATCCTGGTGATTTGGGATGTAATGTTCTATATATGTCTGTTAAATCCAATTCATTTATCAGATTGTTTAGGTTTTCAATTTCCTTATTGGTCTTCTGTCTGGTTGATCTATCTATAGGCGAGAGTGATGTGTTGAAGTCTCCCACAATTATTGTGGAAACATCCATTGCTTCCTTTAGTTTTGCCAGTGTTTGTCTCATGTATTTTGTGGCACCATGATTGGGTGCATAAACATTTATGATTGTTATTTCTTCTTGTTGAATTGCCCCTTTTATTAGTATGTAGTGGCCTTCTTTGTCTCTCATAACATCCTTGCATTTAAAGTCTATTTTATCTGAAAATAAAATTGCTATTCCTGCTTTCTTTTGGCTGTAGCTTGCATGAAATATTTTTTCCATAATTTCACTTTCAATGTCTTTGTGTCCCTGTGTCTAAGATGAGTCTCTTATATGCAACATATTGATGGTTCATATTTCTTAATCCATTCTGCCAATCTGTATCTTTTAATTGGGGAGTTTAATCCATTTACATTCAACATTATTACTGTGAAGGCATTTCTTGAATCAGTCATCCTATCCTTTGGTTTATGTTTGTCAGATATATTTTTTTCCCTCTCTCTCTTATTGTCCTTTAATGAACCAATATTGAATCTCTTTAGTACTGAACCTTTCTCCATGTCTCTCTCTCCTTTCTTTGTTTCTCTGTTGGTGGGGCTCCCTTTAGTATCTGAAGTAGGGCAGGTCTTTTATTAGCAAAATCTCTCAGAATTTGTCTGTGAAAAATTTAAGCTCTCCCTCAAATTTGAAGGAGAGCTTTGCTGGATAAAGTATTCTTGGTTGGAAATTTTTCTCTCTCAGAATTTTAAATATGTCATGCCACTGCCTTCTCACCTCCATGGTGGCTGCTGAGTAGTCACTACTTAGTCTTATGTTGCTTCCTTTGTATGTGGTGAATTGCTTTTCTCTTGCTGCTTTCAGAACTTGCTCCTTCTCTTCAGTATTTGACAGTCTGATCAGAATATGTCTTGGAGTAGATTTATTTGGATTTATTCTATTTGGAGTTCTCTGGGCATTTATGCTTTGTGTATTTATATTGTGTAGAAAGTTTGGGAAGTTTTCCCTAACAATTTCTTTTATTACTCTTTCTAGACCTTTACCCTTCTCTTCCCCTTCTGGGACACCAATGAGTCTTATATTTGGATGTTTTATTTTATCTATCATATCCCTGAGGTACATTTTGATTTTTTCAATTTTTTCCCCATTCTTTCTTTTGTTCTTTCATTTTCCATTCTGTGGTCCTCAAGGTTGCTGAATCATTGTTCAGCTTCCTCTAATCTTGTACTATGAGTATCCAAAATCTTTTTAATTTGGTCAATAGTTTCTTTTATTTCTATAAGATCATCTATTTTTTTATTTACTCTTGCAATTTCTTCTTTATGCTCTTCTAGGGCCTTCTTCATGTCCTTTGTATCCTATGCCATGCTCTTCTTCATGTCCTTTATATCCTGTGCCATGCTCTCATTGTTTGCCTTTAGTTCTTTGATTAATTGCTCCAAGTACTGTGTCTCCTCTGATCTTTTGATCTGGGTGTTTGGGTTTGGGTTAACCATATCATCTGGTTTTTTAATATGCTTTAAAATTTCCTGTTGTTTTTGGCCTCTTGGCATTTGCTTTACTTGATAGGGTTCTTGTAGGATATGTAGGATTATTCAAAGACTAATCTCTAATTTGTCAGATCTACAGCTTGGTGGTGTACACTTTCTCTAACTAACTAGTAGATGGCATCTGCGGGTCACCTATTCCCCTCAAGCCAGTTCTCCCCAACTTTGTCTTTGTGGCGTGTGGGGTTTTGATTCTTGTGGGATCCAGTTGGTGCACCAAGTTTGGGCATGTTGATGGTGCTGTCCACCCTGTGTCTGAGTGGTTAGGGAGGGAGGGCAGCTTTAATAATCAAACCTCCCAGATGTTCCTGGAGATTTAAGACTGTTGCAAGAGTCTAAACCTTCAGTTGAGTCTCACCCCAGATTGTCTCTGCCACTGACCCACAAGTCCTTGGTATTGGCATATTGTCCCTGAAATTTCCGAGTGGGTCCCTCTTCCAAGCCATGTCCTTCTAGGGACTCTGCTGAGGGAAGGTTGTGCTACATCACAAGTGCACGCCATCCCTCAAGGGAAGTTCTGGGCCACTGGGCTGTGTAGGTGCATTCCCAGCCTGCTGTAAGGATGGCTGTATGGGGCATGTTAATATCCCCCTTTTTGCACAGCTCCACCTTCCCAGCTCCAGGACAATTAGCTGTGGGTGTGCAAAAGGCTACTGTCCACACCCAATACTGTGACGTGTGCGGGTGTTGCTGGAAACACTTCCAGTCACACTGGGTTTTTTGGTGTGGCTCCGGGCTGTGGTGCCAGCACTGGGCAGGAGCATTCCCAGCCTGCCAGGAAGATGGCTGCAAGGGGTTTTGTTATTTTTCCCTTTTGGCTCACCACTGCCTTCCTCGCTCTGAGACAATTAGCAGCAGGTGTGTGAAAGGCTATCTTCCTTGCCAGATATTGAGGCGGTTGCACAGCCCATTCCTGCTGTGCTTTGCTGTGCGGTTCTTGCTGCCATATCTGCAGCCGCTTTTGTGTTTTTTAAAAAAGAACTAGTCTGCCTCCAAACACCAACCCACAGTTTCCCCACACTGCAGCATGGCTGCCAGTTATTCAGCAGGCTTACTCACTTTTTCAGAATGCGGACTCCTGGTTTCACCAAGTGCACAGTCCCTGTGGATTTAGCAGACCTTGTCCAGCTGGTGCATCACTGGAACTGGTGTTCTAGATCACTTTCTGGCTTTTATCTAGTGTTTTACACAGAGGTGTTTTTTGGCTCTGTCTCTCCTAGCCACCATCTTAGGTTCTTGTAACTAATTTTTGAAAGATCCAGATAATTTGAAGCCAGGACTTGGAGTTTTCAGACCTATAGTACTCTTCCTGTGCACCATCACGTCTTTATTATTACAAGCAATTTTATCAAAGGCATATTGCTCTGCCCTAGGTATTCTTCCAAATGAATTAGACTGACAATGTGTCTGCCCTTTGAGAGAGGGGACTATTGAGATTCACATGGAAAAGCCAGCGCAGACCACGGACAAACTCTGCTATGTAACGAACATATAGTAAGCTGAGAGTCCCAGGATCCACCACGCCAAAATGGACCTCTGCTGCACCAGTCTCATCAACCCCCCCAACATCCCCATTACTACTCTGTTATTGGGTGTATACTTGGAAGAACTGAGAGCAGGAACATGAGTGGACATTGCACACTGGTGTCTATGGCAGCCATATTCATGATTTGCAATGGATGGAGGTGGCCTAAGGGCCACACACACACGCACACTACACACACATGCCTGGCATAAATAGGTGTTAAGAAAATATTTCCTCAATGAATGAATAAATGAGGTGAAGTTATTCTGATTATACAAGAGATAGGGGTCCAGAATCCCCTCTCCGGTGGCCCCAAGAAGGCTCCTCAGAGGACAATTGGAAATCCATCAGATTAGAAAATCTCTATGAGGCTGTTCTAGTTTGCTAATGCTGTGGAATGCAAAACACCAGAGATGGACTGGCTTTTATAAAAAGGGGGTTTATTTGGCTATACAGTTACAGTCTTAAGGCCATAAAGTGTCCAAGGTAACACATCAGTAATCAGGTACCTTCACTGGAGGATGGCAAATGGCGTCCGGAAAACCTCTGTTAGCTGGGAAGGCACGTGGCTGGCGTCTGCTCCAAAGTTCTGGTTTCAAAATGGCTTTCTCCCAGGACGTTCCTCTCTAGCAAGCTTGCTCCTCTTCAAAACGTCACTCACAGCTGCACTCCGTTCAGTCTCTTTGAGTCAGCATGTTTTATATGGCTCCACTGATCAAGGCCCACCCGAATGGGTGGGGCCACACCTTCATGGGAGTATCCCACCAGAGTCACCTCCCACAGCTGGGTGGGGCACATCTCCATGCAAACAACCTAATCCAAACATTCCAACTTAATCCCCACTATTATACTTGCCCCACAAGATTGCATCAAAGAATATGGCTTTCTCTGGGGGACATAATACATTCAAACCGGCACAGAGGCTTTCCATATTTACCAGTCTGGGATCTCATGATAGATTTTAGTAAGTAAGGGGGTCAGGCAAAGTACTAACACTGGATGCCAGCAAAGAAATCAGTGCATTTTGTAGGGTGTCTCAGAACCATATTCTTGCATTTGCTTTTCCCCAGGAGATAAGAGAGAATATGACTGACTGTGACAGGGGTGTGAGGGATGCATGCTGATCCCAGGACCTGAATTCTTTTTACCTTGATCATTTGCATTCCATTAAGTGACTTGCATTGTGTTAAGTTAGGGGATATTCCAATGAGATGCCCTTTGCTTGGTCCCCCGTGACTTCTTTCTGCCTGTAACCATGCCCACATCCTGTTACTTGTCTTCACATATCAGTGTCTATTTGAAAAGTAAGGAAAAAGACCTATGGATGTGCAAAAGATTTTTTAAAAGATCAAATGTTAGGGCATGAGATCCTCACCAATTTAACTCCAACACAGAGATACTTCTCTCTCTGGACATACAAAGAAACAACAGTGATGAAATTGTTTTCTGGAGACACCTAGCTTCAGCCAGATTGGTTACAGTGGAAATGTAGCTTGGTGAGAGGTTTGCCTGGTGAAAAATGTTTTCATGTGTATTTTAGTCTTCTGGACTGATTTAGCAGCTTCAGATCAAAAACTAAAAGTGAACAGGCATTCCCCACCTCAATGGTTGCTGATGTGCTCACAGACATAGGGGACTGGTGGTTTGAGGGGCTGAGCCTTCTACCACAGGACTTGCCCTTAGGAAGACTGTTACTGCAAAGGAGAGGCTAGGCCTGCCTATAATTGTGCCTAAGAGCCTCCTCCCGAATGCCTCTTTGTTGCTCAGATGTGGCCCTCTCTCTCCAGCTAAGCCAATTTGGCAGGTGAAATCACTGCTCTCCCCCCTACATGGGATCTGACACCCAGGGGAGTGAATCTCCCTGGCAATGTGGAATATGACTCCTGGGGAGGAATCTAGACCCGGTATCGTGGAATGGAGAACATCTTCTTGACCAAAAGGGGGATGTGAAAGGAAATGAAATAAGCTTCAGTAGCAGAGAGATTCCAAAAGGAGCCGAGAGGTCACTCTGGTGGGCACTCTTATGCACAATATAGACAACCCTTTTTAGGTTCTAATGAATTGGGGTAGCTGGTGGTAGATACCTGAAACTATCAAACTACAACCCAGAACCCATGAATCTTGAAGACGATTGTATAAAATGGTAGCTTGAGAGGTGACAATGTGATTGGGAAAGCCATATGGACCACACTCCCCTTTGTCTAGTTTATGGATGGATGAGTAGAAAAATGGGGGAAGAAAAAAAAAGGCACCCAGTGTTCTTTTTTACTTTAATTGTTCTTTTTCACTTTAATGTTTATTCTTATTATTTTTGTGTGTGTGGTAATGAAAATGTCAAAAATTAATTTTGGTGATGAATGCACAACTATATAATAGTACTGTAAACAATTGAATTTATGCTTTGTTTTGTATGACTGCATGGTATATGAATATATATCAATAAAATGAATAAAAAAAGTGGGCAGGCAAGCATACCTGCAGTTGAACCTTTTACAACTGTGAATGCTGGAAAGAGCAAATCAGATAGTTCCTGCAAGCCTGTGTCTTAAAAATAATTCCTCTGAGAATCTCTTGGGGCCAGTGCCAAAAAAAAAAAAAAGTTGGTTCTTTTTATATCAATTGTACTGGCTGCCCACAATAGCATTTTATAAACTGTTTTAATTGTACTACAAATCAGAAAAGTTACAAATGTGATGATTAGATATATTGAAAGTAAAGATCTCTGCATTAAAAGGCCTTACTCATGATGATGACCTGTTTAAACTGCTATCTAGGGAATTGATGACAGCCTGTGCCCCTTACTGCTAAGTAGGATTGTCCCATCTTCAAGTTTACTGATTCTTTCATCCACCTGCTCAAATCTCCTTTTCCTAGCAAAATGTTTGATTCAATTATTGTACTTTTCAACTCCAGAATTTTTATTTCATTCTTTTTAATAATTATTATCTATTTATTGTTATTCTCTCTTTGGTGAGACATTGTTTATATAGTTTGCATTAGTTCTTTAAACATGGTTCCCTTCAGTTCTTTGAACATATTTATAATAGGTGATTTAAATGCATTGTCTATTAAGAGATTATTTGTGCTTCCTCAGGGACTGTTTCTATTCACTTCTTTTTTTCCTGTTATGGGCCATGCTTTCCTGTTTCTTTGCATGTCTCCTAATTTTGTGTTGGGAACTGGACATTTTACATTATAATTTGTGGCAACTCTGGAAACTGGATTCCATTTCCCCAGGGTTGTTTGTTGTTGCTGTTTTTGTTTGTTTATTTAGTGACTTTCCTGAGTGGATTCTTTAAGGTTTGCATTCCCTTCAATGTGTGGCCTTGAAGTCTCTGCTTGGCTAGCTTAGTGATCAGCTAATGATTGGGCAGAAATTTCTTTAAATGCCTTGAGCCAATGAGTTATAATTTTTGCATAAGTGCTCTGTGTGTGTGTGTGTTGGAATACATCTTCAACACTCCAGCAGGTAGTTTAAGATGCTGCATTAACCTTCACTTCCTGTTTTTGCAGAACCTCAAGGTCAGCCAGAGGTGAGAGACTAAGGTTTTCTCAGGTCTTTCCTGGGCATGCACAAAGCCAAGGACATGCACCTGACCCTCTAGATCTCCAGGAATAGGTCAGAGATTTCAGCTCCTGATAGACATGTAGTTCCCCAGAACTTTTGCTTATGTTTTTGGCCATGTTCCTGTTTTCCTCCAACTGGTATCACAGCCTCATGTAGCTATGAAGATAAACAATTTCTGCTGGTTGCCATTAGCAAATGCCCTGAGGAGAGGGCTTTTCCCAAGGAGTGAGCTCTGAGTGAGGTCAAATAATGACAAGCCCTGTGTATGGGTCTTTTCTAAGCAGCATCCAGACAGGTGAAATAATGACAGTTCATTGGGGATGGGACTTTTTGAGGAGCTACAAACCTGATCTTCACTCTATAGTGGTTGTAAGGCTGCTGATTTCCAGTGGTTGCGAGGCTACTGAATTTTCAAGGGTACTGTTGAGCTAGGGAGAGAGAGATGGGAATAGGATACGTTAAAAAGCCGCAAACCCCATTGTTCTTACTGAAGTCCAATAGTTTTTCTTGAATAAACATTCCTCACATTGCTATAAACCTTTGGTTAATATCCAGAGATCTGAAAATGGTGTTTTTGACCATTTTTGCTAGGATTTTCATAGCTTTTATGGAGGGGCATCTTTATGGAAGTCCATAGTCTACCATTTCACTCATCCCCAATTCTTTGGTATGATTTAAATCAATATCCTTTTTCAGATTAAAGGGGTTTCCTTGTATTCCTAGTTTGCTAAGAATTTCTATCATGAAAGGACATTGAATTTTATCAACTTATTTTTCTGTATCTATTGAGATGATCATATGATTTTTCTCCTTTAATCTGATATAGCAAATCACATTGTTTAATATTCTAATGGTAAATTAATCTTGTGTTCCTGGGGTACACCCTACTTTGTCATGATGACTTATCCTTTTTATATAGTGTAAAATTCTATTTGCTAATATCTGTTTAGGATATTTGCATCTAAGTTAATGAATGACATTGCCCTGCATTTTTTCTTTCTTCTATTGTTCTTGTTCATCAGTATCAGGATTATGCTGGCTTCATGAAACAAGTTGAGGAGTATTCACACATTTTCTGCTCTCTGAAAGAGTTTGTGCAAAACTGGAATTATTTCTTCCTTGAATGTAGGTAGAACATACCAGTGAAGCCATCTGGGCCTGGAGTTTTCTTTGTGGGAAGGCTTCTGATTAGTGATTCAATTCCTCAAATTGTTACAGAAATACTCAGTTTTCTAATTCTTGTTGAATGAATTTTGGTATGCTATATTTTCTAGGAATTCATCCATATTACCTAAATTTTCAAATTTATTGACCTAAAATTGTTCATAATAATTTCTTATTATCTCTTTAGTATCTGAAGCATCTGTAGTGGCATCTTCTTTTTCATTCCTGATGATAAATGTTTTTACATGATAGATATACACATATATATGTGTATATATATGTATATATATATATTATTTCTACCTGCTTGTAAAAAAACTTTTATTCTAACAACTGAAATTTCACTCTCCTCCCTACCCTCCCTTTATTCTCCCCAGAGGACTAGCTGATGTAGTATTCTATCTGACATGACCTCAGATAGTACTACACAGGGAGGCAGAATGGGAGAATCAAAATGAACCCAAGTAGCATGGAGACTTGGGAGATGTTCCCAGTCTGTAACAGAGCTACAGAAAAATCCCATTTTCCCTAGTTTTTATGCTTATGTGCACCACTGTGGCAATCTCTTTTTGGGAGAGCACTGTCTCCCTGTGACACTGACTTAGGGATTTAAAGGTACCAGTTATTTGCGCTCATGCTACCTGAACATCTTGCTCTTTCCGAAAGTTTTGATGCACAAGCAATATCAACATCTGTTTCAAGGATCTCTGCTGGAATTGCAGCTTCACACAGCCAAATTGCCTATGCTTCTACCAAGAAAATGGCTATTTGTTTTATGCAGCCATCTGGGCTCTAACTAGGATGTTTTGTCATTTGTGGTCTTGTTTTCTGGCTTTTTCTTTTAAGGATAAAATTTGATGACTTCATAAGCAATTTCTTCTGTCAATAGATAATAGATGATATATATAAAATCAAACTTATGAGTAAATGATCCCTAAGTGGTTTACAAAATCACTGTGGTGATAAATATTTTGGCCTAGCATCCTCACTTCCCTTCCCCTCCCCCAACTGCTGTTATTTGGATCCGCAACATTTCCTCTTTGCTGAAAAACAAGTTAATAAGCTCCACAGGGCCCATATGCAGTTGCCTGAAGACTTTTTGCGGGACTCCGCTTCCTTTGAAAAGAGGCAGGCTGTTTGGAGACTCGGTATGCTACCAAATGGGATTCTCCCCTACCTTCCTACCTCCCGACAGTCTACCAAAGAAATGGTTTACCTTATCACTTTAATAAACACTCTTTATCTTCTCAAACATTAGAAACTTTTCTGCATCTTTTATGACGTCTTTGCAAGAGGAATATCTCCAATGACTGGTGGTCCAGAGTGTAATGTCAGTGACTACCATGATAGGGGGTTCTGGGGGAGGTGGTAATCTGAAAACTATCACTTTGTCTTTTAAAATGCTAGTTTCCTTTTTCTTGCAGTAATTTTCCTTGGAATTATGGCTTTTGTGAAGTCTTCCAAGTATTCTGATTTGGAAAGAAAAGACACAAGGCTCCTATTGACAAGCACATTACTTCTCATCTCCCTGCCAATCTCACTTACGTGGAATGGAGCCATAAAATAAAAAGACCATTGAAAGACCTGTAAGTAGCCCAAATAAATGTGGCAGAGTTCACACCCCAAAGCTTATAGACTTTATTCATAGAAGAGTACTTCCTTCACCCACACTCTATTTACTTTTACATTACACACAATTATGTCTGGTTTTCCAGCCCATTACAGATTAGAATCAGCCAATTAGAATGGAGAGGGGAGCTGCCAAGGGACAGCCAGAAATGTTATTGTAGAAGATACAAAACTAAAAATTCACGGCAGTGAGGGCATTTAGCATTGGGCAAAAAGTTCTTTACACCTCCATACCCATGAGAGTGCAATGTGTTACATCCCAGTGCAATCTTCGGTGTTCGGAATGATAACTTAGAGTCATCAAGATGATGCATTATGTTCAGGATTCTCTCTGTAGGAAAGCAGAGAGTGTGTAATATATTTTAGGAAGGTTTCCATCCCAAATGATTAACATTTTAAAAGGTTATTTAGAGTCATCTCCTAACCTGTCTCTTGCCTCCAATCTCTCCATCCAACTCCCAACTCCCCACCTCCATAAAGCCATCCATTTGGTTACTGCAAGATTAATTTTCCTAAAGCAATAACTCTGATCAAATTAATTCCCAATTTGGGACTCTCTGATGGCTCCCTTGAACCTACCAAGTAAACAAAAGTAGTCAACTTATCATTTAAAGACCTTCCACAATATAGCCACAATCTATCTTTCCAGCTTCATCTACCACTACTTCCTTTCAAACATACTATTCTCTAGCTCAGTATTTCTCAAAGTATGATGCCCAGACCAACGGCACCAGCATCACATTGGAACTTGTTAGAAATGCACATTCTTGGGCTCCAACACATATCTGCTCAAAAACTCTAGGGCTGAGGCCCTGCAATCTGCTTTAATAAGCCCTCCAGGTGATCCTGATGCACACTTAAGTTTGAAAAACACGGATCTAGCCAACCTGAACTGTCCACTACCTGATTGTACTTTACCTCTCCTGCTTCTGTGATTTGCTGATGAGGCTTCCTTTGTCTGGAATACCACCCAATTCCCCTTGCCTTCTCCCCCTTATGAAATCTTCCATATTCTTCAAAGACTATCACTAACAATATATGCTTTAGGAAGTATCCTATAATCCATACAATCAAATGCAATTTCTTCTTCTTACAAATCCTCACAGAAATTTATTTACAATTTATTCATTCACTCTTTCTTTCATTCTTTCATTCAACTAATATTCACTGAAGTCTACTATGCAACAAACACAGGGCAAGGGCACCAGGGAAAAGTAAACAGAAAACAACACAGTTTTCCTTGCAGGTAGCTGTGAGGGCACAGAAAGGGGGCATCTCTCTGAGGCATGGAGGTCTGACAATGCTTCCTACAAAAGCATCATCTAAGTTGAGTATGAGAAAGATTAGAAAGAGATAGTCAACAGAGCATTTTTAATAATAAGCAACATTTAATGAAGACTTGTATTCAGTAAAAATTCATACATGATATACAAATGTAGAGTTAAGATGAGTGATTTAAGCAAATACTCTAATCAGAATGTCAAGGTCTCTTCAGGAGCCTTTTCTTCACTCCAACAGCTATAATGAATACAAAGATACTAGCCAATTTAACTAACTCTAAAGTGTGCAAATCGTATTTCTGGCTTCCTGGAGAGCTCCTTTGCTGAAATCCTTGGCGATAAACTTACATATTGTCTTTCTTAGTTCTGCAGTCAGCTATCCTGCCTTAAGTCTGCATGAACTGTTGCTGGAACCACCATACTCTCATTGCTGTTTTGACCACCTAAGACCCCAACTAGGTCCTCATCATCCTTTCTAGCAAATTTCAACTCTTTTATTGAATTTCAAGGCTACCCAGAAATTTAATCTTGCTCTAATGTTACATGAGAAAATCAACCTTCATCCACAGACTCCCAGAAACTTAAAAGGATCTTAATCTTGTTGATTAAGCAAACTACTGTCTTGGGGTATTCCAAGGCCAGATGACCACTAGGCAGTAAAGGGTCTGAGACCTCTGAAAGCTGGTGTTTGAAGTGATTCCTGTGGACAAGAAAGCTATTTCCCAGGTCACTGGAGGCTCTCATCAGAATGAACTGAAAGCCATAAAGGGGGGGCACTCAAACACTCTAATCTTCTCAAAGATCCTGAATCCATACGCCCTAAGGCGGCTGGCTATACACTGGATCAGCTGAAATGGGAATCCATAAACAGGTATCTGACATCAGAATACCAGCCTCTAACCAGACAATGTTGTTTCAGACACGTGCATGGGAAAGAAAAACAGCTGTACTGTAAAAGCAAAGAGATGACATGGCACTATGAAAAGAACACTAAACTCTAAGTCAGAGAAACTGGACTATCACCCCTTCCCTGCCAGCCATTAGCCTTGTGACTTCTCTGAGACTCATCCTACCCAACAACAACTTGAGGAAGCGAGGTGTACCTACACAGCTGTGGCAGAGATTTCTAGGTGTCTAACCCAATATCCACTCTCTCATTTTGCCTTTTATAGACCCCAAGGATGACATGCTAGGCTAGCTGCAATATAAGCACAGCTGCCCAGCTTGGAACCATGCCCAGTGTTCAAAGGGCAGCCAGTTGCATGAGTCCCTCCTGTTTTCCATGGTTTCAACAAACAGCAGCAGGTGTCCAGATATCCCCATGTCTGGACTAAGTCCAGAAAGCAAAGGGGTCAGGGGGCTCAGGTTAGTTCATGATACGTATGCTATCATTATCCAGTATTTTACTTCTGGACTAGTCTTCTTCACAAATTAGATATTGCTTCTATTACTTTATACCATCAGTGCTTCTTTACATTTACACAAATGTTAACAAAGATCTTAACTCTTATTGTTTATTATCTTACAGACTTTTCATTGAGATCAGTTCAAGTCATGAGGAATTTTTATGATAAACTCAGTTTTTGTTTTCTGAAAATATCTCTACATGACTGGTTTCTGAAAAATATAATTTTTAAGGGTGCAATCTAGATTGATGATTATTTTCTCTCAGCCTACTAAAGATATTATTCCACTGTCTTCTGACTTCATTTGTTGCAGTTGAAATGTCACTCACTGATCCTACTGCCATTCCTTTTTGGGTGATCTGTCTTTTCTCTCTGCATGCTTCTAAGATATCCTCTTTCTTAGATGTTCTGTGCATTCCCTGCAATATCTCTAGATAAGGATTTCTTTTTTCTACTCTGGATTCACTGGACTTTCTGCATCTGCATCTGAGGATGGTTTCTCTCAGCAATATTGCCAGTTTCTCAGCAACTACTTCTTTTAATGATGCCTTTTCCTCTTCTCCTATATTATCTCAACAGAAGCACCAATTGTATTTGACCTCTCACTCAATCTTCCATGTCTCTTGGTTTTGCCTTCATATTTTCCATCTCATTGTCTTCCTGAACTGTGTTCTGGATAATTTCTTCAGCTCTGTCTTCCAACCCATGAATTTCTTTTCCAGCTGTGTCTAATATGTTGACTGATACAACTATTGAATTTCAATTATTTTATTTTTATTTCTATAATTTCTATATGGTTCTTTTTAAAATTTGCTTGTTCCCTGCTTTTAGTTTCACTTTTAAGTTCTATTTCTTTAAACATATTAAACATGATATGATAATACTAATATTCAAAAGCTTTATTGGGTTTTTTTTTCTGTTGGTTCTCACATTGTGTGGTTTCCTTGTGTGTTGTGTGATTCACTTGTTTTTTGTTGTTCTGTTTTTTTAATTTTTGATTGTTTTTACTGTAAGTTTCTTGCTTTATTTGCAACATTATCTATGGGAATTCCTTGAGACTTTTATCCACAGAGATTCGCATTTTATTCTACTGTTTACTTGGAGTGCTACCAAATTAGAGCTACATTAAATTAGATTCTCTGCTTGAGATTTTTCAGACCACACATCCAGAGTGAATTTGGCCTGAAAACACACAAGAGAGCTAGTGGATTAAAAATTCTCATGGGGGATTTGTTTCCTACTACCACGTGCCAGATTAAGGCAGTTTCACTTCAGTTTTTCTTGCTTATCTGTTTAAATACAAGTAATATTAGGTATAATAATAGTTTTGGTTTAAAAATAGCATGCTTAGTAGGAGCCCATTTAATAAGGCATTTTTGTCTGTCTCTCTGTCCATCAGTATGTAGGAGAGCCATTTGTGGTGGTGCTCATCTAATATTCACATGACTATTTTGAGATATTAGATTTTGAAGGTGATTTTTTTTACTTTATTTTTGTACTTCTTTGTGCTTCCTAACTTATTCATAACAAGAATTGCCATTTTTACAAAAACAATCCAAGTTGTCATCATCATACACTTTACAAAAAAAACTTTTAAAAAACCCTTTAAAAAATCTTAAAACATCAATGAAAAGTAACTTTGGTGACTACCTAGTATCATGTCATTTTACATGGAAGGAAACTGAGACCCAGATCAGATAAGACACCAACTCAAGATCACACAGTGAGTTAGAGCAGACCCAGAATTGAACCTAAGAATCTTGACTCCCAATTCCAGTTTCACACAACCACACCCCAAATCTGACAGAAAACTTTACCTCTGTTCAGGATCATTGCACAGAAATAAGGTACTGCCACCTCCCAAATCTATCCATTTTTTTCTTTTCATAATACCTATTTTAGAATAGGTATTTTAGAATAGTCTGATTCTCTTGGTTTTGGCTCCAGCTCTTAACAGCTTTACTTTTACATTCAAATTATCATTTCCAAGAGTAATATGGAATGTACCTCAGTAAAGAGATCAGTTACAATTTCCAACATGCAATTTCTTAGACTAAGACATGTCTATGCAACACATCAAACTGGCTGTTCTAAGGGTGATTCCAATTCTGTGGCCGTGCAACAAATCATAGTTTACAAAGCACTCACACATCCATTACATCCCAGGTGGTTGTGATGATTACCACAGAGGCAGATTTACTGGAAGCTGATGAAGCAAATATTCCCTTTTGTACCTCATATTTATTTTGGAATTTTGCATTCTCTTTCTTCAAGAATGCCCCCTAAACTCTATAAGCTTTGGGCCCCACAAAACCTAGATTCCACCCCAATATCCATTATTTTACAACAGAGTCATTGAGGCTTAGAGAGATTAGATAACTTCCCCAAGATTTAATGGTCATTAAATGATGTATATATAATACAATCTACTTCATTATTCTGAGGTCAGTATTTTTTTCACATGCTATCATGGCAAAATTCCTGAAATTCTAATGTATTTCCATGCAGTTGATAATCAAGTGAAGATGACTTGGTGATATATAATTTTCTAAAATAGTCACTGATGTTTTCCCACACCAACATGGCCTTGTAACTCAATCCCAAACTGCTAGAGGACTCCATGCACCCTGCTTTCAGGTTAGGACTATTGCTGCAGAGAGGTAGAGAAGATAAACCTGTTCTCCCCTTGGATTTCAGCCTTTGAAACCCATGGCAGAAATGATGACTAGGGGGTGACATCCTGGCAGGACTTCCTTGCACCACCACACAGATAACTGCCAGAGATGTCAGGGGCAAAAGAGGACCCCAAGACAGTCCCAAATGGTGTGGGAGGGTGAGAGCAGGAAGATTTCTCTTACTCCTAAGAAAGACAGTGAGAGCAGGTGGGCCCCAAAGAGTCATATGGTTGAGAGGGGACAATGCTGGATAAAATGGCATGGCCCATATGGCAGGAGCAAGCCATGGATGCAGCTGTCTCAGACGATGCTCATGGAGGTGACAGCAGACAAGAACCCGAGAGAAGAGAATGGGGAGGAGGATCCTGATTTGGCTGTGCTAATACCTGCAATGATTTAGGCGACCCAAAAGTGACCAAAATTACACTCTGTGCCACCTGGAAGAGTCAGGATTTCAGAAAGAAGCTAACTTCACTTAAAGAAATAGTGAACTGCCTTGCTCTCCTGAGTTTTATAGACTATGGAATTTGTATCCAATATATAAATATTTTTAAATGGAACATTATTATGTTGGCAGAAGGCATGGTTTATTAGGAAAGGCTTCTACTTGGAGTCAGAACATGTGTCTTCAAGTCCTGCTCTGCCACTTACTAGTTTTGTGACCTTGAGCCAGTAATTTAACCTCTCTGAAACTCAGTTTTCTCATCCCAAGATGAGACAATCCCTGTCCTGCCTTTCTCCTGGTGCTCTTATAAAAGGAAATGAAATAATAGTGGAGAATGTGTTTCATAAAATGTAAAGCTCTCTACAAATATCAGCTGTTACTATCAATTTACATTTATTTTCTTATTTTTAATATTATTGTCAGTGTCTGAAGAAACAGCTGATTTGGAAACATTTGATTATTTGTCATAGAATATACCCAAAGACATGTGAGTGACATAAGACAGGCCTTCATTCTAACTCCCATATCAAAGAGAGAAGCTGGATGCTGGACACTGATCACACTAGAGGCTAAGATTTCCAGTGTATTAGTTTCCTATTGCTGCTGTAACATATTGGCAGACGTAGTGGCCTTAAACAACATAAATTCATTATCTTACAATTCTGAAGGTCAGAATTCTAAAATGGGTTGGCAGGGCTACATTACAACTGGAGGCTGTAGGGGTCAATCCATTTCCTTGCCTTTTCCAGCTTCTAGAGGCTGCCTGCATTCCTTAGCTAGTGGATCCCTGCCATCTTCAAAGCCAGCAACATAGCACCTTCCCCTCTCTCTTTGACACTAACGTTCTTGCCTCCCTCTTATAAGGACCTTTATGATTACATTTAGGGCCCACCTGGATAATCCAGGATAATCTTCCCATCTCAAGGTCCTTAACTTAATCCCAGCTGCAAAGTTCCTTCTGCCATGGAAGGGAACAGTCACAGGTTTCTGTGATTGGGACATGGACATCTTTGGCCGGGGGTGGGGGGTGGTTGGAGTGCATATCAAAGGCACACACAGTATGGTAGCTATTATTGTATGTCCTCACCCCCAAATTTTTGAGGAAAAAAAAATGTAAAGCTTTTGTTCCAAATAATCTCTGCCACTTTTTTTCCTCTTTGAAACGGCAACTTTGTGTGCTCAGTCATCCTTGTGCCAAGGCAGACTAAGAGTTATATTAACAGAGCAGCTGGACCCTGGCCACAGGGGTCCACCACCTCCCACCCCACCTGCCCCTTTTCTCTCAGACCTATGGAGGCCTCCAACCCCTGGGGAGGCCCAGAAGCCAAGGGTTAGTGTCATCCTGAACATACCAAAGAACCCGTCTTCCCCTCGCATGTCTTAAACACGTGCAAAGCCAGCTTTTGCTCAGGGCTGTATTTTTCAGGAAGGAGTTTTGAAAGAAAGCAGTGCCAGGAGCTGAGATCCTAACTCATTTTTGCCATTGTTTGACACCTAACTACGGAATACTGGATGCATATGAGTTTCTCACAGATTTATGTGGGCTGTCAGTGAAGTAAGAAACATGCTTACTCCACTGCCCCTGAGTTCTGCTTTTGAGTGAAAGAATCAGAGAAGGCACAGGAGAGGAATGAAGTAGAGGAATGGGCAGACCGTGGAGTTTGGTTGTATTTGCCATTTGCCTTTAGAGGCTTTTCAGAGCAAACCCCAGCCCCAATGCACCAATGCACCGACAAGTAACTGATTTAGGGAGAGATGAGCAAACTGACCCTAGGCCTGGAGACAGCTGGCTTGCAGGCCTTTGACCGACTGCTCCTGAAAACAAACCCCTGCCTGGAGCTCAGCGTCCTGGTTCTGAACCGTCCTCACCGCAATACAATGTGACTTTGTTAACAGATCATGTTTAGCAAGGAGGTGAATTCGGCCATCTTTGTTGAGAAAAAAATCCAAAATGCAGCCTGCTGAAAGGACAATCGTGTGCTACAGCAGTGGTTCTCGATAGGGGTGATTTTGTCCCCCAGAGGCCACCCGGCAATGTCTAGATGCATTTGGTTGTGCACTCCCATCTCGGGGCGGGGAGGGTGCTACTGGCAAAGTGGAGGAATTTCGATGGCGACCTGCACTCTCCCCATCATAAAAGTATCTCTCTCTACTCAATCTGCTCGCCAAGGGAGGAGCCATTGCTGGCCCTTTCGCTTCGAGGCCCGTTTACTCCCCTCCCCTTCAGGCTTGCCCATTCGAGGCAGGGCCTTCAAATGGATGATTTCAAAGGCTTCTCCTCCTGCCATGCTGCTCGGCTCCCGTCTGCCTGCCGTGCCAATAGATGAAGCGGGGAGGGTTGCTGGCCTCCCCGCATCTGATCCTGAGCCTCGGCAGCCGCAGGGAAGGAGGCAAACATTCAATAGTGGTTGTTGGCAAAGATGCACAGCAGTGGCCACACCTGATGATGCCACTGCATGCACAAAAGCTGCTTTAGCAAATTTCTCCTACGTGGTCAGATTGGCAACCAGGACAAAGCCCTCGGCTGTGTCTGGGTTTGGGGGACAGGGCAGCGCAGAGCTCTCTTTTGATTCTTTGCTGGTTAATTAGTTTGGATGACTGGCTGAGATCCCCTTTTTAATTTAACTTCTGCTGTTAATATTGGTAGATTAATCCAATCTGAAAAATGCAATGGGGGAGATGAATTTTTGGGGCAGGAAAATATAAAGCAGAAAATTTCCCCAAGACTGTAGTTTAATCTAAAGTAAAATGGCTTCTGCATTGATTAGGCTCTGGTCAGCAAACCATAATAGACTGCTCACCAGTGTGCTAGATTGCATTAATTAATTAATGATTGGGTAATACTTAGGAAGTGTGCAGTGCTGATTAATATTAAATAACCTTCTGATTAGGCACAAACTGTGATTTTTGTTGCCTGCTTAGAATCCTCGGGTTTCTCTTCCTGTCTGTGAACATTATTATGTTTGTTAATCAGATAGCTGGGCTGCAGAATTCAGCAATTCATCCTACAACTCCTGGCCAGGAACATCCAGTAATGAAGTAGCCATGCATTCAATCAAGGAGGGAAATGTTTTTTCTCCAAAATTTACCTTTTGGTCCTATTTTCAGATCAAGAATACAATTGCAAGAGAGCATTCACCCTCGTTCCAAAAGCAAAGGGCCCGAGAAAGCTAGTCAGATAGGGCTTTCAGCCAGTTCTGTGTCTTTTCCCAGAGTTTTATTGATGAAGTCTCTGTACATCTTTTTTTTTTTTTCTTGAACAAGCAAGTTCCCTGTTTTTCAGTCTTCAGAGAGAGATTATGGCACTTCAGGGGGTGACTGAGCTGGTCTGAGGCGAAAGAAAAAGTCCTACACTTTTCAACTTTGACCCCAGTATGAATTAGTGGTCAGATCTTGGGGCTGGTTCCAGAATGCCTTTGGCTTATTGTCTTAGCTTCATAATGTAATATTTTTTCATTATTATTTATTATTTATAGCATTCAGAATATAATATCACCCATGGGCTCATCAACCAGATTTAAGGGATATGACCCTTGTGCTAGATATTTTTCTGATCTTTCTGTTTTTTTTAAGACATAAAATGTTACAGCTCAAGCTCCAAACCCACCCTCCCATCTCTCCTCCCCCTTTCCCTCCCCAGAGTAATCACTCTCTTGAAGTTGGTGTGTATCATTCCCATGAATATTTTTATTCTATTCTATATGTGTCTGTAATCATAAACAGTACATAATATTGCTCTGGGGGATTTTTGATATGCATAGCTATTATCAAAACAAGTGCTTCTATGCTATCTACCCTAGGGAAACCATCACGTGTGGGCTCAAGGAGACCCATACATTATACTACATTCATTGTACTGTTTGCGATAGCAAAATAAAAAGTGAATATAAACCTAATTGTCCATCAGTAGGGGGGATTGATAAATAAAACTGTGGTTTATTCATACAGCGGAATACTATACAGGAGTTAAAATAAATGGACTAGATCTACATGCATCAACACAAATAAATCTCAAAAATAACGTTGAGCAAACAAGTCAAGTTGCAAAACTATACGTGCAGAATGACACCTTCTACTTATGTACTGAACGCATCTGTCATGCTAATCTTTCTGTTGTCTATTTCTTCACGTTTAAAACATGGATCACAAAATAGTACTTCACAGTTATTTCATGTATCTTTTCCAGTTCACAAAGTACTTTTAGAGACACAATATCATTAATAAAGGCAAATGGGGGAGGCGGGGCAAGATGGCAGACTGGTGAGATGTATGTTTTAGTTACTCCTCCAGGAAAGTAGGTAGAAAGCCAGGAGCTGCGTGGACTGGACACCACAGAGCGGTCTGACTTTGGGCATGCTTCATGCAGCACTAATGGGAGCGTGGAGCTGCTGAGATCGGCGAAGTCTGTGGGTTTTTGCGGCCGGGGGACCCGCGCCCCTCCCTGCCAGGCTCGGTCCCATGGGAGGAGGGGCTGTCGGCTCCAGGAGGGAGAGGGGAGAGCTGCAGTGGCAGCCCTTATCGGAGGCTCATTCTGCTGATCCAAACTCCAACCATAGATAGACTGAGACCAGACACCAGAGAATCTGAGAGCAGCCAGCCCAGCAGAGAGGAGACAGGCATAGAAAAAAAACAACACGAAAAACTCCAAAATAAAAGTGGAGGATTTTTGGAGTTCTGGTGAACATAGAAAGGGGAAGGGCCCTGAGGCGCATATGCAAATCCTGAAGAAAAGCTGATCTCTCTGCCCTGTGGACCTTTCCTTAATGGCCCTGGTTGCTTTGTCTCTTAGCATTTCAATAACCCATTAGATCTCTGAGGAGGGCCCTTTTTTTTTTTTTTTTAAATCCTTTTTTCTTTTTCTAAAACAATTACTCTAAGAAGCCCAATACAGAAAGCTTCAAAGACTTGCAATTTGGGCAGGTCAAGTCAAGAGCAGAACTAGGAGAGCTCTGAGACAAAACGCAATAATCCAGTGGCTGAGAAAATTCACTAAACACCACAACTTCCCAAGAAAAGGGGGGTGTCCGCTCACAGCCATCATCCTGGTGGACAGGAAACACTCCTGCCCATCGCCAGCCCCATAGCCCAGAACTGCCCCAGACAACCCAGTGTGACGGAAGTGCTTCAAATAACAGGCACACACCACAAAACTGGGTGTGGACATTAGCCTTCCCTGCAACCTCAGCTGATTGTCCCAGAGTTGGGAAGGTAGAGCAGTATGAATTAACAAAGCCCCATTCAGCAATCATTTCAGCAGACTGGGAGCCTCCCTACACAGCCCAGCAGCCCAGAACTGCCCTGGGGGGATGGCACTCACCTGTGACATAGCACAGTCATCCCTCAACAGAGGACCCGGGGTGCACGGCCTGGAAGAGGGGCCCACTTGCAAGTCTCAGGAGCCATACGCCAATACCAAGGACTTGTGGGTCAGTGGCAGAGACAAACTGTGGCAGGACTGAACTGAAGGATTAGACTATTGCAGCAGCTTTAAAACTCTAGGATCACCAGGGAGATTTGATTGTTAGAGCCACCCACCCCTCCCTGACTGCCCAGAAACACGCCCCATATACAGGGCGGGCAACACCAACTACACACGCAAGCTTGGTACACCAATTGGACCCCACAAGACTCACTCCCCCACTCACCAAAAAGGCTAAGCAGGGGAGAACTGGCTTGTGGAGAACAGGTGGCTCGTGGACACCACCTGCTGGTTAGTTAGAGAAAGTGTACTCCACGAAGCTGTAGATCTGATAAATTAGAGATAAGGACTTCAATTGGTCTACAAATCCTAAAAGAACCCTATAAAGTTCAGCAAATGCCACGAGGCCAAAAACAACAGAAAATTATAAAGCATATGAAAAAACCAGACGATATGGATAACCCAAGCCCAAGCACCCAAATCAAAAGATCAGAAAGACACAGCACCTAGAGCAGCTACTCAAAGAACTAAAGATGAACAATGAGACCATAGTACGGGATACAAAGGAAATCAAGAAGACCCTAGAAGAGCATAAAGAAGACATTGCAAGACTAAATAAAAAAATGGATGATCTTATGGAAATTAAAGAAACTGTTGACCAAATTAAAAAGATTCTGGACACTCATAGTACAAGACTAGAGGAAGTTGAACAATGAATCAGTGACCTGGAAGATGACAGAATGGAAAATGAAAGCATAAAAGAAAGAATGGGGAAAAAAATTGAAAAAATCGAAATGGACCTCAGGGATATGATAGATAATATGAAACGTCCGAATATAAGACTCATTGGTGTCCCAGAAGGGGAAGAAAAGGGTAAAGGTCTAGGAAGAGTATTCAAAGAAATTGTTGGGGAAAACTTCCCAAATCTTCTAAACAACATAAATACACAAATCATAAATGCTCAGCGAACTCCAAATAGAATAAATCCAAATAAACCCACTCCGAGACATATACTGATCACACTGTCAAACACAGAAGAGAAGGAGCAAGTTCTGAAAGCAGCAAGAGAAAAGCAATTCACCACATACAAAGGAAACAGCATAAGACTAAGTAGTGACTACTCAGCAGCCACCATGGAGGCGAGAAGGCAGTGGCACGATATATTTAAAATTCTGAGTGAGAAAAATTTCCAGCCAAGAATACTTTATCCAGCAAAGCTCTCCTTCAAATTTGAGGGAGAGCTTAAATTTTTCACAGACAAACAAATGCTGAGAGAATTTGCTAACAAGAGACCTGCCCTACTGGAGATACTAAAGGGAGCCCTACAGACAGAGAAACAAAGAAAGGACAGAGAGACTTGGAGAAAGGTTCAGTACTAAAGAGATTCGGTATGGGTACAATAAAGGATATTAATAGACAGAGGGGAAAAATATGACAAACATAAACCAAAGGATAAGATGGCTGATTCAAGAAATGCCTTCACGGATATAACGTTGAATGTAAATGGATAAAACTCCCCAATTAAAAGATATAGATTCGCAGAATGGATCAAAAAAAATGAACCATCAATATGTTGCATACAAGAGACTCATCTTAGACACAGGGACACAAAGAAACTGAAAGTGAAAGGATGGAAAAAAATATTTCATGCAAGCTACAGCCAAAAGAAAGCAGGTGTAGCAATATTAATCTCAGATAAAATAGACTTCAAATGCAGGGATGTTTTGAGAGACAAAGAAGGCCACTATGTACTAATAAAAGGGGCAATTCAGCAAGAAGAAATAACAATCGTAAATGTCTATGCACCCAATCAAGGTGCCACAAAATACATGAGAGAAACACTGGCAAAACTAAAGGAAGCAATGGATGTTTCCACAATAATTGTGGGAGACTTCAACACATCACTCTCTCCTATAGATAGATCAACCAGACAGAAGACCAATAAGGAAATTGAAAACCTAAACAATCTGATAAATGAATTAGATTTAACAGACATATACAGGACATTACATCCCAAATCACCAGGATACACATACTTTTCTAGTGCTCATGGAACTTTCTCCAGAATAGATCATATGCTGGGACATAAAACAAGCCTCAATAAATTTAAAAAGATTGAAATTATTCAAAGCACATTCTCTGACCACAATGGAATACAATTAGAAGTCAATAACCATCAGAGACTTAGAAAATTCACAAATACCTAGAGGCTAAACAACACACTCCTAAACAATCAGTGGGTTAAAGAAGAAATAGCAAGAGAAATTGCTAAATATATAGAGACGAATGAAAATGAGAACACAACATACCAAAACCTATGGGATGCAGCAAAAGCAGTGCTAAGGGGGAAATTTATAGCACTAAATGCATATATTAAAAAGGAAGAAAGAGCCAAAATCAAAGAACTAATGGATCAACTGAAGAAGCTAGAAAATGAACAGCAAACCAATCCTAAAGCAAGTAGAAGAAAAGAAATAACAAGGATTAAAGCAGAAATAAATGACATAGAGAACAAAAAAACAATAGAGAGGATAAATATCACCAAAAGTTGGTTCTTTGAGAAGATCAACAAGATTGACAAGCCCCTAGCTACACTGACAAAATCAAAAAGAGAGAAGACCCATATAAACAAAATAATGAACGAAAAAGGTGACATAACTGCAGATCCTGAAGAAATTAAAAAAATTATAAGAGGATACTATGAACAACTGTATGGCAACAAACTGGAGAATGTAGAGGAAATAGACAATTTCCTGGAAACATATGAACAACCTAGACTGACCAGAGAAGAAATAGAAGACCTCAACCAACCCATCACAAGCAAAGAGATCCAATCAGTCATCAAAAATCTTCCCACAAATAAATGCCCAGGGCCAGATGGCTTCACAGGGGAATTCTACCAAACTTTCCAGAAAGAACTGACACCAATCTTACTCAAACTCTTTCAAAACATTGAAGAAAATGGAACACTACCTAACTCATTTTATGAAGCTAACATCAATCTAATACCAAAACCAGGCAAAGATGCTACAAAAAAGGAAAACTACCGGCCAATCTCCCTAATGAATATAGATGCAAAAATCCTCAACAAAATACTTGCAAATCGAATCCAAAGACACATTAAAAAAATCATACACCATGACCAAGTGGGGTTTATTCCAGGCATGCAAGGATGGTTCAACATAAGAAAATCAATCAATGTATTACAACACATTAACAAGTCAAAAGGGAAAAATCAATTGATCATCTCAATAGATGCTGAAAAAGCATTTGACAAAATCCAACATCCATTTTTGATAAAAACACTTCAAAAGGTAGGAATTGAAGGAAACTTCCTCAACATGATAAAGAGCATATATGAAAAACCCACAGCCAGCATAGTACTCAATGGTGAGAAACTGAAAGCCTTCCCTCTAAGATCAGGAACAAGACAAGGATGCCCGCTGTCACCACTGTTATTCAACATTGTGCTGGAAGTGCTAGCCAGGGCAATCCGGCAAGACAAAGAAATAAAAGGCATCCAAATTGGAAAAGAAGAAGTAAAACTGTCATTGTTTGCAGATGATATGATCTTATATCTAGAAAACCCTGAGAAATCGATGATACAGCTACTAGAGCTAATAAACAAATTTAGCAAAGTAGCGGGATACAAGGTTAATGCACATAAGTCAGTAATGTTTCTATATGCTAGAAATGAACAAACTGAAGAGACACTCAAGAAAAAGATACCATTTTCAATAGCAACTAAAAAAATCAAGTACCTAGGAATAAACTTAACCAAAGATGTAAAAGACCTATACAAAGAAAACTACATAACACTACTAAAAGAAATAGAAGGGGACCTTAAAAGATGGAAAAATATTCCATGTTCATGGATAGGAAGACTAAATGTCATTAAGATGTCAATTCTACCCAAACTCATCTACAGATTCAATGCAATCCCAATCAAAATTCCAACAACCTACTTTGCAGACTTGGAAAAGCTAGTTATCAAATTTATTTGGAAAGGGAAGATGCCTTGAATTGCTAAAAACACTCTAAAAAAGAAAAATGAAGTGGGAGGACTCATACTCCCTGACTTTGAAGCTTATTATAAAGCCACAGTTGCCAAAACAGCATGGTACTGGCACAAAGATAGACATATAGATCAATGGAATCGAATTGAGAATTCAGAGATAGACCCTCAGATCTATGGCCGACTGATCTTTGATAAGGCCCCCAAAGTCACTGAACTGAGTCATAATGGTCTTTTCAACAAATGGGGCTGGGAGAGTTGGATATCCATATCCAAAAGAATGAAAGAGGACCCCTACCTCACCCCCTACACAAAAATTAACTCAAAATGGACCAAAGATCTCAATATAAAAGAAAGTACCATAAAACTCCTAGAAGATAATGTAGGAAAACATCTTCAAGACCTTGTATTAGGCGGCCACTTCCTAGACTTTACACCCAAAGCACAAGCAACAAAAGAGAAAATAGATAAATGGGAACTCCTCAAGCTTAGAAGTTTCTGCACCTCAAAGGAATTTGTCAAAAAGGTAAAGAGGCAGCCAACTCAATGGGAAAAACTTTTTGGAAACCATGTATCTGACAAAAGACTGATATCTTGCATATATAAAGAAATCCTACAACTCAATGACAATAGTACAGTCGGCCCAATTATAAAATGGGCAAAAGATATGAAAAGACAGTTCTCTGAAGAGGAAATACAAATGGCCAAGAAACACATGAAAAAATGTTCAGCTTCACTAGCTATTAGAGAGATGCAAATTAAGACCACAATGAGATACCATCTAACACCGGTTAGAATGGCTGCCATTAAACAAACAGGAAACTACAAATGCTGGATGGGATGTGGAGAAATTGGAACTCTTATTCACTGTTGGTGGGACTGTATAATGGTTCAGCCACTCTGGAAGTCAGTCTGGCAGTTCCTTAGAAAACTAGATATAGAGTTACCATTCGATCCAGCGATTGCACTTCTCGGTATATACCCGGAAGATCGGAAAGCAGTGACACGAACAGATATCTGCATGCCAATGTTCATAGCAGCATTATTCACAATTGCCAAGAGATGGAAACAACCCAAATGTCCTTCAACAGATGAGTGGATAAATAAAATGTGGTATATACACACGATGGAATACTACGCGGCAGTAAGAAGGAACGATCTCGTGAAACATATGACAACATGGATGAACCTTGAAGACATAATGCTGAGCGAAATAAGCCAGGCACAAAAAGAGAAATATTATATGCTACCACTAATGTGAACTTTGAAAAATGTAAAACAAATGGCTTATAATGTAGAATGTAGGGGAACTAGCAATAGAGAGCAATTAAGGAAGGGGGAACAATAATCCAAGAAGAACAGATAAGCTATTTAACGTTCTGGGGATGCCCAGGAATGACTATGGTCTGTTAATTTCTGATGGATATAGTAGGAGCAAGTTCACAGAAATGTTGCTATATTAGGTAACTTTCTTGGGGTAAAGTAGGAACATGTTGGAAGTTAAGCAGTTATCTTAGGTTAGTTGTCTTTTTCTTACTCCCTTGTTATGGTCTCTTTGAAATGTTCTTTTATTGTATGTTTGTTTTCTTTTTAACTTTTTTTTCATACAGTTGATTTAAAAAAGAAGGGAAAGTTAAAAAAAAAAAAAAAAAGAAAAACAAGGAAAAAAAAAAGATGCAGTGCCCCCTTGAGAAGCCTGTGGAGAATGCAGGGGTATTTGCCTACCCCACCTCCATGGTTGCTAACATGACCACAGACATAGGGGACTGGTGGTTTGATGGGTTGAGCCCTCTACCACAGGTTTTACCCTTGGGAAGACGGTTGCTGCAAAGGAGAGGCTAGGCCTCCCTATGGTTGTGCCTAAGAGCCTCCTCCCGAATGCCTCTTTGTTGCTCAGATGTGGCCCTCTCTCTCTAGCTAAGCCAACTTGAAAGGTGAAATCACTGCCCTCCCCCCTACGTGGGATCAGACACCCAGGGGAGTGAATCTCCCTGGCAACGTGGAATATGACTCCCGGGGAGGAATGTAGACCTGGCATCGTGGGACGGAGAACATCTTCTTGACCAAAAGGGCGATGTGAAAGGAAATGAAATAAGCTTCAGTGGCAGAGAGAATCCAAAAGGAGCCGAGAGGTCACTCTGGTGGGCACTCTTATGCACACTTTAGACAACCCTTTTTAGGTTCTAAAGAATTGGGGTAGCTGGTGGTGGATACCTGAAACTATCAAACTACAACCCAGAACCCATGAATCTTGAAGACAGTTGTATAAAAATGTAGCTTATGAGGGGTGACAATGGGATTGGGAAAGCCATAAGGACCAAACTCCACTTTGTCTAGTTTATGGATGGATGAGTAGAAAAATAGGGGAAGGAAACAAACAGACAAAGGTACCCAGTGTTCTTTTTTACTTCAATTGCTCTTTTTCACTCTAATTATTATTCTTGTTATTTTTGTGTGTGTGCTAATGAAGGTGTCAGGGATTGATTTGGGTGATGAATGTACAACTATGTAATGGTACTGTGAACAATCGAAAGTACGATTTGTTTTGTATGACTGCGTGGTATATGAATATATCTCAATAAAATGAAGATAAAAAAAAAAAAGGCAAATGGGAAGCTAAAAGTGTTCACATTAGCAAGTGCTTGTTCAGTCTGAGGAGTCCTAAGAATTTTTAGTAAGGACTTGGTTAGCTCAAGGAAGCTGCTGGGATGAGCTGCATTCTTATCTTTAAGACCATCCTGCCCATTATGTGAAACCCACTGACTAACATAAATGTCTGTGCTTGGAGCAGCCTCCTAATCAGTCACCCCTTGAGTCAAAGAAGTCAGAGTAGGAAGTCACTCCCAGGGAGGGCCTCTTACGGGGCTTCCTCTACAGAAATCTCACTCAATGAAACAACCTGAATATTTCTACAAGACTCTTCAGAGGGAAACATAACAGAAGTTCCTGTTTAAACTTTTTAAAATTTCTCTACAGTTTGTTTTTAAACTGATTTAGCTTTCATCACATAGTCAACCATCAAAAAGTTAGTCTTAATATGCAGTTCTTCATTCTCTTCTCTCATCATGGAAAAGCCAAATGATTTGAAGGCAGGAATTATAACTTTATCTTTGCATGTTCCAAGACATGGTTTTGGCACAGGAAAGTTGCTCAACAAATGTGGAAGGCAGTACAGAGCAGCAGAAAGCATGCAGGGTCTGAAGTCAGATTAAATAGACCAGGCTATAAGTCTTGGATCTGCCAAGTGGCCTTGAGCTAGGGTGGCCAGATTTAGCAAATGAAAGTCCAGGGCACCCAGTTAAATTTGGGAGACAGATGTATACACGCGCACACACACACACACATACACACACACAAATCCATTGATGATGTGAAATTCAAATTTAGAGGGGGATCCTGCATTTTATCTGGCAATCCTACTTTGGGCAAATTACTTGTCTGTATTTCAGGCCGTTCCATCTATGTTTCAGACAGTTTTCCCTGGAGAAATGGTCCACAGGGAAGCAGCATTCCCTATTTGGAAACACAGCGGAACCCTCACCTATCCTGCCTCTCCAGGGGATGGGGTTGGGGACTACTGACACTTAGTACCCTTAAGTCAGAGACCCTAACCAACCTGTTTGGAACAGCCCTTCACAAAGAACAATCCTACCCCAAATACTACCAAAGAATTGCCAGAGAAATACTGAACCAGGTGCCTGGGGGATAAGGGGAACTGTGCTTATTTTCATTGTTTAGTTGAGTATATTATACGGGGTGGAAATTGATCTCTTCCCCCTTTCTTTGACCATGGACAGTCCTTTCCCACACATGAAACTGGAATGATGGAATTAAGGAAGAACAAGTTAAAGAATGACAGGCAACAAATTTCCCACCATTCTATTCTCCCAGTTTTCTGAGCAGCTTCCTCTTGAATTCAGAACTTGTTCAGACTGGACAGTGTACTAATGCATGTTATTTCTCTCTATTTTTCCCAATATATTTCATTACCTATATTCCAAGACATCCTGCAGAGACTTCTCATTGGCCAAATGGAATTTACCTACAGAATCCTATTTTTCCCAATATATTTCATTACCTATATTCCAAACTTTATAGGACTACACAGAAGGTACTATATCCTTGCTCCATAATCTAAGCATATCAAATGGCAGTACAAGAAGGAAGATGATAGGGTTCTGGTGTAATGTCTACTCTGGAACAGTTGATGATTCAATAACCAGAACTTCTGGTTTGTCTGTACCCTTAATGGGTATCTTAACTTGTACTAAAAATGCTGTCTTCCCATCTTAAATTCATGATTACCCTCAATATTGCAGCTCCTGATTCTGGTCATACATTTGGCCAAAAGATTGGAATCAAGTGAATAATGAGAGTAAAATGGAGAAGAATTCTCAGCAGTTCCATGAGTTCCTTCTGAGGTTCTCCTCATTGCCATGTGAGGTAACAGAAGTGTTGTAATAGACACCTGGTGTTTCTGTTTTAGTTTGCTAATGCTGCGGAATGCAAAACACCAGAGATGGATAGGCTTTTATAAAAACGGGGGTTTATTTTGCTACACAGTTACAGTCTTAAGGCCATAAAGTGTCCAAGGTAACACATCAGTAATCAGGTACCTTCACTGGAGGATGGCAAATGGCGTCCGGGAAACCTCTGTTAGCTGGGAAGGCATGTGGCTGGCGTCTGCTCCAAAGTTCTGGTTTCAAAATGGCTTTCTCCCGGGATGTTCCTCTCTAGCAAGCTTGCTCCTCTTCAAAACGTCACTCACAGCTGCACTCCCTTCAGTCTCTTTGAGTCAGCACATTTATATGGCTCCACTGATCAAGGCCCACCCCAAATGGGCGGGGCCACACCTCCATGGAAATGTCCCATCAGTTATCATCTACAGTTGGGTGGGGCGTATCTCCGAATCCAAACATTCCAACTTAATCCCCACTATTATATCTGCCCCACAAGATTGCATCAAAGAATATGGCTTTTTCTGGGGGACATAATACATTCAAACTGGCACATTCCACCCCCTGGGCCCCAGAAAAACATATTCTTTCCAAATACAAAATAACAATAGTTAAGTACAAGATCCCATCAAAATCAAATATAGGCGTGGTCAGTCCGAAGGCATACTTTTCCTTCAGCTTTGGATCTGTGGACTTAGAACAAGTTATATGCTTCCAATATACAAAGGAGGGACATTCATAGGATAAACATTTCCATTGCCATAAGGAGAAACAGTAAGGAAAACAGGGTTAACAGGACCAAAACAGTTCCTAAAACCTGCAGGACAAACTCCATTAGATTTCAAATTCTGAGAGTCATTTACAGAACAACGTTGTGTCCTTGGGGCTTGAGAGAGCGGGAGCCTAACCCTTCCTAAGGGCCTTTTCGGCAGCCCTTTCCTCTCCAAATGCTTGGGTGAGTGCTCCAACATACCCACACATTGGGGAGACCACCTTCTCGGCCCCACCCTCCTCAAACATCGGGGCAGCTCCCGGATTCCCTTCCATCTCCGGGGCACACGCTCAACCCCTTCAGAACAGTGGGGTGGCAGCCAGGCTCTCCCCAATTCCCTGGGAATGTGCTCCAACCTCTTTGGGACCTGAGGTGGCAAAACTCTTCCAGAGCATCGAGGTGGAATGCCCACCCTCGACCTCTGGGGCAAACTCACACTTTCCATGCGTGTGGGCTGCTCTGCTCTCCCAGCCCAAGACCTCCTGACTCCAGACATCAACCTCCATGGCTCTGTCTTTGAAGAGATTTTTCCTTTAATTTTTTCCTTGTCTGTCTCCTCCAGTCCAGACCGGCAATGGCTCTGTCTATAAAGGTCTCGCAAAAATTCTGTTGGCTTTGCATGAAGCACGCAGGGGTCAAAGCCATCAGACAACAGGACTTTCCACAAATCCTTTCTGCTTAACTCCTTTTCCAATCTTGGCTTGTACTGAAATGGCGGCTGGGTTCCATGTTTGGTTATATCCTCATGTTGGGTTGTAGCTTCTGGGATTCCACCCACTGGAAGCCCATAATTTTCCAAGCCATCAACTTCTGGTTTCTTTGAACCAAAGAGTTCAGTTGTAAGTTTATGTCTCTCCGCTCGCATTTTACTATAAGCTGCAAGGAGAAGCCAGGTTACATCCTCCACAGGTAGTCTGGAGATCTCCTCAGCTAAGTATTCCAGGTTGTCGCTTTCAAATTCTTCCTTCCATCTGACACCAGGACTCAATTTTGCCAAATTCTCTGCCACTTTAAAACAAGGATCGCCTTTCTTCCAGTTTACAACAACACATTCATCATTTCTGCTCAGGGCCTCATCAGAAGTATCTTTAGAGTCCATATTTCCACAAACAGTCTCTTTAAAGCAGTTTTGGCCTTTTCTATCAAGCTCCTCACAACTCTTCCAGAAACTCCCCATTATCCATTTAAAAAGCCATTCCAACATGTTTGGTATTTGTAAACTCAGCAGCAAAAGCACCCCACTTCTCTGGTACCAAAATCTGTTTTAGTTTGCTAATGCTGCGGAATGCAAAACACCAGAGATGGATAGGCTTTTATAAAAATGGGGGTTTATTTTGCTACACAGTTACAGTCTTAAGGCCATAAAGTGTCCAAGGTAACACATCAGTAATCAGGTACCTTCACTGGAGGATGGCAAATGGCGTCCGGGAAACCTCTGTTAGCTGGGAAGGCACGTGGCTGGCGTCTGCTCCAAAGTTCTGGTTTCAAAATGGCTTTCTCCCGGGATGTTCCTCTCTAGCAAGCTTGCTCCTCTTCAAAACGTCACTCACAGCTGTACTCCCTTCAGTCTCTTTGAGTCAGCACATTTATATGGCTCCACTGATCAAGGCCCACCCCAAATGGGCGGGGCCACACCTCCATGGAAATGTCCCATCAGTTATCATCTACAGTTGGGTGGGGCGTATCTCCGAATCCAAACATTCCAACTTAATCCCCACTATTATATCTGCCCCACAAGATTGCATCAAAGAATATGGCTTTTTCTGGGGGACATAATACATTCAAACCGGCACACCTGGGTTCAAATTCTGGCTCTATCACTTCCTAGCTCTGAGACCTTGAAAAGTTATGAAACCTCTTCATGCCTGTCTCCTCATCTGTAAAATGGGGATAGCAATATATATCTCAAGGAGTTCTCATAAGGATTGGAGAAGTAATACATGCAAGGCCCTGAGCACACTGTTGGGCTGAGATTGTTTCTTATCAAATAATGATTATTATTACTATGATCTTCTCAGAGAAGTGCCGCTTCTGACTCCAAACAAACACAACTACAGACAGACTGATGTTAGCCTTGAATAGCTCATGTCTGGACAACTGGGCAATGGCCAGCCTATGTCCTAATTCAATAAAGACTTCCAGAAAGCACACAGGCATGCATGTGCACACACATACACATGCACACACACGCTCCCCAAGCAAAATGAATGGGATAGCATTTCACATATTATTCAGATTCGGTCACATGCATACTTAAAGAAAAGATTTTTTGTACACGACATTACTTGGGGAAAAAAAGTGATTCACAAAACTTTGGTTGAAGATCTTTGGCTTCTCTGCCAGTGCCATTAACAAATGCCATTTTGGGCACTGAGCCAATTACAGGATGTCTTCTGCAAATGAGAGAAAATAAATTTACAATTCTGTCTCTGTCTGGAAAGTGTTTCACTCAGCTATACAAGTGAAAGGCAATATCTCCATGTTTTGTGAATGTCAGGGCCCTCCCTAGTCAGAAGGATCCATCTGCTTAGCCCTTTTGCATCACGATTGTGCTTGACAGTGTCATCTGATATGCAGTATCTATTCTTACCCTCTTCCATGGAACTTCCCACATCACAGGGATGAAAAAACTCAAAACTATACTTCCCAGACTCTCTTGCAGCTAGGATTCTGTAGGTGAATTCCATTTGGCCAATGAGAAGTCTCTGCACAAGATTTAGAAGACAAGAGGGAAGCAAAGGCCATCTTCCTTCTATTGTTGATACTATTGGTTGAGTGTGGCTAGTCAGCCCTCAGCTCTGCAGCTGCAAGAGGGAGTGGAGGCAGTGGCAGTGATGGCAGAGGCCAGAGCAGCAACTTCTTAGTCTCTGGGTTACAATTCCAGTGGTGTGTCTCCTGACTCCCAATCCTGGAGCCCTTTCAAGGATTTAATAAGCACTGATACAATCCTCTTAGTGCTTTTCAAAGGTTTCCACCAAAGTACTTTAAGAGCTGTGAGGCACAAACTCTACCTCCTCAGAGTCTGGGATTATAGCCCCAAAATGAGCCTTTGTAAGCATGAAATTTCTAAAGCTCATATTTTATCTCTGAAATTAAGGCAAACTTTGCATTCTGCTTCAAGATTCATCTGTTTTCTTAAATATGAAAAAAAATGTTTTAAACTATTTGCCTTCAAATAAAACAGTGCTAGAGGGAAATGTGCTTTGCTTATTGTATATCAGAGATCAGAGCTTCCTAAATCAGTATTAGCAACAGAACACACAGAGCGCTTCAGTAACTGCAGGTTCCTGAGCCCCACACCAGACCTTTGGAATCAGAATCTCTGAAGATGCATGGCAAATCATGGAATCTGGATTGCTAAAAGCCCCCAGTTGATTCTGATGCGCAGTCAGGTTTGAGAATGATTTGTTTGGCTCATCAGGAAAACATGTACCTGGATGATATTCCCTCAGTTCCCCAAGGAGATGTTTTCAGTGACTGAGTTGTAATTTGAAGGGTTGGCTTGCATTTTTATAGAGGGAAAATAGAGAAAATATTCAATCAAAGATGTCTGAGTCTTTTGCAAAGCTATAATAAAAAATCACTGTCCAATATGTCACTCAATGTCCCTTAAATAAGAATCCATACAATAAATTTCTTGTAATGTTCCTCCTTGAGTATAAATACAAGCATAAATACAAACAATAGAGCTAGTAGTTTTCCCTTTTTCCCTGGAGTACCAAAAAGCTCAGAGCTAAATTCTTTGCTCTATTCAGTAGCAAAGTCATTCCATATTCCTGGTACAGTTATCTCATTCCTTCTAAACAATTTGTCTTTTTTAGTTTATATATTTATTTTTACAGCTCCATTTCAGGTCTCTTAATATTGTAAACAGCTTCAAATGTGGAAGGGGCATAATTTGTAAATTAATTAATTGGCTTTCTTTGGCTTTTTTCTGCTTAAGTTGAATGACAGAATTGATTACACTGAGCAAAAATTATATTCAGCATATGAAGGTCTCAGAGGATCATGCCAACCTACGCTCCCTTTATATCATTTTTTTTCAGACTACATTCTCATTATAAAGAAAACTCCAGACAATAGAAAAATATAGTGAGTGGGAAATGTGAGGTTTCTGTATTGCAATTCTACTCCCTCCCCCCACAACATAAATAAAGCAATTTTAAACAAATTAGTGTGTTCTCCCAGATCATATTTTATGAAAATATAATAGCAAACATATATTTCAAAATAGCAAACATATATTTCAAAACATATTTGCCATTATATATATATATATATTATATATATAATAACAAACATATTTCTAAACTTGTTCTTTTCCTCTTACAATTCATCGTGAATACCTTTCCATGTTAGCATTTATGAATCAACTTCATTATTTTCAACACCTACAAATGATCCCATTGTGTGGGTATGCCATCATTTATTTTACGGGTCCTTTATTGAACATAAGCTCTTTTAGCAAACAACATGGCAAAAAACACGGTGTTTCCATTGGGAAAGCAGGGGACAGAAGTTAAAAGTTCCTTTCTGAAGATATAACTATTTCATAATTTAGTTTCATCTCTCACTTTGTCAACTATGTGTAGCTCATAGTCCTTTAATAATGAATTTTTTAATACTAATGAAGTTGAGAAAGCTAAAAATCCTAAGAACTTAGTAAATGATGCTTTAAATCAACTGCATGCTGCTAACACATCTTAATTAAAAGGGCATTTTCTTTTCCTTTGGTTGATTCTGATACATGACCCTTTAAAAAAAAATCCACACAACCCATATAACCGGACCAAGGCCCTCAGCAGAGATTTTCTTTTACAATCAAATCGGTAAACATGTTTTTAAGACAGCTATCTGCCAAGGTGTTTTCAACTCCGCTGAAACAAAAGTCAGCTCTCTGCTTAGTGAATCTAAAGGAGATAAGCACTGGGTGGCATTGGCACTTACTGTGATCACCAAGTTGCTCACGTTGCAATTTGTGGAAAGCTAGTCCTGCACCAAACCAAGAACTCTCCAGAGGAAAATAAGAGGCACAGGTGACATTCACATGAGACTAGCTCTCTCTAATCACAAGAAGTTTGGCTCGGGCTACCCTAAAAAATGAACTTTTTGACAAACGTTTATAAAAAGAAAGTTTTCTATGGCTGCCATCTCTATTGACCAACAAGCTGTTTTTCTTTTAGTAGTAAAAAAATAAACAGAGGCAAATGATTGATTTTGTTAGGTAGGGAATTGCTTTATGTGACCACAAACATCTTGTTAAATATTTTATCTTGGTGAGTGTGTGTTTGGGGCCAGGGTTGGGGAGGGAAGACATAGGGTCACATTCACATCCATTCATTCATTTGTCAATCCATTTAACAAGTATTCATTGCAGGGCACTTCACTGAATGCAAACACCTTCAGAGAACTTATTAAAGGGAAAAGTCTTAAACTACTACCAACTCTGATGTGGTTAAGGCCTTGACCTAGTGCCACTGTCTAGAACCCCTCAAGGTTGTCAATTTAGGGCATGATAACCGACTTGAAAGCTGTGGATATTCTCAGCAGAGAGATGCTCATACACACAAAATTCTGGATACATCTCAGGAAGTTTCATGGAGCAAATTTAACAAAATGGTATTTATTTCAATAAAGGCAATTCATATAATGATACAGTGAAATGGCATCTTGTGCTCATGCCTTTGTATAACTTTCCATATAAATATATTCACAAAGCAGAAAGAATCCTTTGTTGGACCTCATCTTGCTTTTCAATTCAGAAAAAAGGTCACCTTATAAAAGGCCTCAACATAGTCTAAAAGTGTTCCTCTACTGCCATCTTGTGGATTTTATTGAAAAAGTAGTAAAAGACTACAAGGTGGTTTGGTTTTTGTTTTTGTTTTTTGCAATCTTCAATACCCAGAAACTCCTCACCTATATTTGCCAACTGTTAACATCTTACTACACCCACTTCATCTCTCCTTCTACACACCTGCACCCCCTTTCTCTTTCTTCAAACCTTAGAGAAGTAGGCTACTTTCATCCTGACACTTTGCCACGAAATATTTCAGTATGCCTCATCCCAAGAATAAGATCCCCCTATTAATCACAACGTCAACACACCTAAGAAAATCAGCACAAATTCAATATCATCCAACACACAGTCTGTGCTAAAATTGCTTCTATTGCCCCCCAAATGTCCTTGAAAGCTTCTGTTTTTCTAATCTGGGATTCAATCAAGTTTCACTCAGAGTATGGGCCTGCTTTTTCTCTCAATCTCCTGTCATGCAGAACTCTCCCCCTGATGCTCTCAGTTCTTTGTGACATTGATCCTGTGAAGGCTCCAGGCCACTTGTCCTGCAGCATGCCCCACATTCCCCAATGCCTCACGTGTCTGTTTCCTCATGATGAGACTCAAGTCAAACATTCCCAGCAAGAACACCTCTTAAATGACGCTGTGGTCCTGCCACTGCAGCATGTGGGAGGCACACAGTGTTAGGCTGAACCATGACTGGCCTTGCCAAGCTACACAACTTAGTTAAGGTGGGGATCGCCAGACTTTTCAATGGAAAAGGAGAGTTTTCCCTATATAAAAAAATAATCGGTGGCGTGATACTTTGAGACCCCTTTACCAATAGCATTTTGCCCAGTCATATTACCACCCATTAATGACCCTTACCTGAGCTAATCATTGCCTTAGGGGTTATAAAATAACATTTTTCTAATTATATTTTGTAGCTGGCATTCTTCTTCTTCAAAAAAAAACAAAGCTTTGAGGGTGTTTTTTTTTATTTCCCCCTTTCTTTTATTTTGAATATCACCATGGATTCCTGGGTTTTCTTAACTCATTGTATTATAAACTATTACCGTCTTTATTCTTTTAGATGTTCACATTATCCCAGACTTAGCCAGGGGGTGTCTAAATCCTTTTGACACGTTCCCATCAAACTCTGATTACGTTCTTACTTTCTGGGACAGCAAGATGTCCCAGCTCATCTTCTACTTTCCTGCTCAGCTCTGAAATCAGCCCTTTCTCCAAGGAAACCTCATTCTCTTTACTGCTACTGGAGGGCTATTGCTTCTATATCCTTTTCATCAGTGACAGTGACAAGGGGAAATCCATGCACACAAGTCACAAGTTCAGAAGACTTCTGCCTCTAACTATGATGGAGGAGATTGTAGCAGACCAACATTCCAAATGAGACAAAGTAGAAAAGCCATGAGTTTTAAAACTTCTTTCCGTGAAGGAATCAGAGTTGCTGAGGCAGTCAGGACTCAGGAGGACAGATCCAGAAAGAAGGGAAGCTTATTAAAGTTAGCCCAACTTTTGGTCCACTGCTTTTCCCCTCAGGATATTTCTGGCATGAAGCATGAGACCGAGAAGCCAACAGAGCAGCTGTAGGACACCTTTTGGGGCTGGGAAGACTGAAAATGAACTTTGGAGCTACCAGGAAAGCCAGTTGTTGAGGGAATAAGGTCCCAGAGAGAGAGAGGAGAGACACAGAACAGAAGACAATGCCTGGAACCAGTTTTCTTCTAGAGGCATTTACAGATTAAGTTGTGCAGAGAATGAGGCTAAGAAGCCAAGCAGAAAGCATCAGCAAAGCAGAGGAGCAAGTATGTGACAGGTTCACAGTGCTGGGGAGAGAAAAACTAGAGTTCATGACCTGCTAAGTACTGTAACCGAAAAGTTAAGATTTAAGAAATGATTATGATTACTGAATCATTATATAGATATTTCTTTTTACTTTCTAGTGTATTAGAATAGCCAGTGGGAATACCTGAAATTTCTGAACTGTAACCCAGCTGCCTTGATCTCTGATAACGATTGTATAACTACATAGCCTTTATCTTACAATTGTAAAAACCTTGTGACTGACCTTCACTTTTACCCCCTTATCCTGTTTTTCAACATTAGTCTTATGATCACTAAAGACAGCCCCTAATGTTTATTAATGAAGGGCCTTGAGTCAGCCCAGAGCTAACACACCCCAATTTCAAAACTCTCTTGCTAGACAGATCTGGATTTAACCAGAAATGGCCCACCTTATATGCACAGTATTTAAACTTTAACCTATAAGAGACCCATACCTCATTATAATTCTAAAAATCATGCCCATTATTATATTAAGGCCACCATGTTCTTACATATGTTCTGTGACTAAGCATGCAATCAATCTGCACATGCTCAATAATTAAATCACCTCTAATTACATCATCTGGAGCCATTGTGCCATCCGAGTTAGCACTATAAAACTATCAGAGTTACTGCAGCTCAGGGAGACAGATTTTTAGGCCACTCGGCCATCTGATCTCCTGCAGTAAACTCTTTCTCTCTTTGAAACCCCCATGTCTCAGGAATTGGTTATTTCAGCACATCAGGCAGAGAACTCACCACTTTGGATTGGTATCAGTAGGAAGAGCCCTAGAAACAACTCTGGTTCTTAGTTGCAACTCCCAGAGTACTACACTCTAGAAGTGGTAGTGAACTAGAGGTAAACAGGTTCATACAAAGACTGCAAACTAGCCTGGAGTCAGTGAAGTCTCTGCTGCCTGCCAGGGGAAAGGGAGAATCCTCTCTGGAGAAAGATAACATGATCTTGAGCCTCTCCAATTTTTCATACAATGTTGGGCATTCAATCAAAATTTACTCATGTACTAATAAACAAGACCAAGAGAAAAAGAGAGGATGGAAATGGAAACATGGGTGGTATTGGAGTAATCAGGCGCAGACTTTAAAATAATTGTGATGAACAGGTTCAAGAAAATAGATGGCAAGAGAGAGAAAATTTCACCAGGGAACTAGAATCTGTAATAAATGCCAAATGGAAAGTCTGAAACAGAAAATAACTAAATTTAAGAACTCAACAGATGGACTTAATAGCAGGTTGGGTATAGTTGAAAACAGGTTTTGTATACTAGAAGATGGGTCAGTAGAAAATATCTAGAAAGAAGCATGGAGAGTAAAAAGGATGGAAATTCATGAAAAGGAATATAAGAGACCTATGAGATATAAAGGAAAATTTGGGGCACTCAGAAAAAGAAACACAAGAGAATGGGGCAGAAGCAACCCTATAGGATGTAGACAAATTCATTGAGAAACACAATTCAACAAAACTGACACAAAAAGAAATAGTCCTGTATCTATAAAAGAAATTAAACTTGTTATTAAAAACCTCCCTACAAAAAAAAGGCCTAAATGGCTTCACTAGTAAATTCTTTCAATATTTAAGGAGAAAATATCATTGATCACACACACAAATACTTCCAGAGAATGGGAAATAATTGGAACACACATCATCTTATTTTATGAAGCCATCATAATCAAAACTTGAAAAGAGTATTTTAAGAAAAAGAAAACTACAAATTAATATGCATGTACATGTATGTGTGTAAATCTAATCTAGTCATATTTAACACTGAAATACATTACAACCAAGTAGGGCTTATTTGAAAAATCAATCAGTGTAACTCACCATATGAACAGGAAAAAGAATAGAAAATCATATGATCGCCTCAAGAAATGCAGAAAAGGCATTTGATAAAATTCAACTCTTACTTGTGAGTGAAAAAAAAACCAACTCTTAGGAAACTAGAAAGAGAAGGGAACATCCTTGATCCAGATAAATGGTAGCTACAAAAAACCTATAGCAAACATCAAAATTATTGTTAAATTATTTTAAAACTTCCCCTGAGATCAGGAATAAGAGAAGGATATGTGTTAGCAACAATCGTATTCAGTGCTGTACTGGAGGTCCTAATCAGTGTAATTAGGTAAGGAAAATCATATAAAAGACATAAGGATTAGAAATGAAGGAATAAAACTATCATCATTTGCAGATGACATGACTGTGTACATAGGAAACCCAAAAGAATCTATTTGCATTAATAAGATTCCTGAATTTAACAAGGTTGGAATAAGGTCAAAATACAAAAACCAATTGCATTTTTGTAGATCACGACAAGTAGAAAATAATTTTTTTTTTTAATTTACAATACCATCTAAAAGCTACCTAGGAATAAATCTAGCAAAAGAAATGCAAGATGGAGGGGGATCCAAGATGGCAGATTAGGAGAGACAGAGCAAAATACTTCTCCATGGAAAACACTAGATAAAAGGCAGAAAGTGCTCCAGAATACCAGTTCCAGCGTTGCACCGGCTGAACAAGGTCCACTAAACCCACAGGGACTGTGCACTTGGTGAAACCGAGAGTCTATGTTTGGAAACAAATGAATGAGGCTGCTGGGGAAACAGCAGCCATGCTGCGGTTGGGAAAAACTGGGGGTCGGCGTTTGGAGACAGATTAGTTAAAAAACCCCAAAAGTGGCTGCAGATCCGGCAGTGAGAGACATGCAGTCGAGTGCGGTGGGGAGTGCCTTCCATGCCCTGGGCACCTGCCTCAGTGTCTTGCATGGACAATAGCCTTTTGCACACCTGCAGATAATTGTCCCAGAGCTAGGAAGGTGGAGGTCTGCAGAAGGGGGAAATTACTACGTCCCATACAGCCATCTTCTCAGTGGGCTGGGAACACCCCTGCACGGTGCCACTGCCAAGAGCTTCCCTAGCAGATTTCGCTCACCTGTGACGTTATGCAATCTTCCCTCCGTGGAGGCACACGGAGTGCACGGCTTGAAGGTGTGGTCTTGCACAGAAGTCCCAAGGACCCTACACCAATACCAGGAACTTGTGGGCCCATGGCAGAGAGAGTCTGTGGGGAGACTGAGCTGAAGGGTTGGGCTCCTGCAACAGCTTTAAGTCTTCAGGAACAGCTGGGAGATTTGAGTCTTAAAGCTGCCTTCCCTCCCTAACTGCACAGGACACAACCCCCACCTTCAGGGCTGGCTGCATTAACTACACACAGAAATTTGGTGCACCGATTGGACCACCACAAGATTCAGAACCCCACTCACTGCATAGACAAAATTGGGGAGAACTGGCTTGAGGGTAATAGGTGGCTCGGGGGCACCATCTGCTAGTAAGTCAGAGAAAGTGCACTCCACCAAGCTGTAGCTCTGACAAATTTTAGATAATTGTTCAAATAAGTCTGAATATCCTAAAAGAGCCCTATCAAGATAAGCAAATGCCAAGAGGCCAAAAACAACAGAAAATTTAAAGCATATGAAGAAACCAGAAGATACAGATAAACCCAAACCCAAACACCCAAATCAAAAAGCAGAGGAAACACAGTACTTGGAGCAATTAATAAACAAAGTAATCAAAAACAACAAGATCATGGGACAGGATATAAAGGACATGAAGAAGACCCTAGAAGAGCATAAAGAAGAATTTCCACGAGTAAATAAAAAAAAATAGACAATCTTATGGAAACAAAAAAAAAAAACTGTTGATGAAATTTAAAAGATTCTGGATACACACAGTACTAGATTAGAGTAAGCTGAGAAAAGAATAAGCAAACTGAAAGTGCAGAATGGAAAGTGAAAGTACAAAAGAAAGAATGAAGAAAAAAATCGAAATGGATCTCAGGGATATCATGGACAACATAAAGTGCACAAATATAAGAATTATTGATGTTCCAGAAGGGGAAGAGAAGGATAAAAGTCTAGGAAGAGTATTCAAAGAAATTGGTGGGGAAAACTTCCCAACCCTTCTAAACAACATAAATACACAAATCATAGATGCCCAATGAACTCCAAACAGAATAAATCCAAATAAACCCACTCTGAGACATATTCTGATCATATTTCCAAATGCTGAAGAGAAGGAGCAAGTTCAGAAAGCAGCAAGAGAGAAGAAATTCACCACATACAAGGGAAACACCATAAGACTAAGCAGTGACTACTCAGCAGCCACCCATGGAGGCAAGAAGGCAGTGGTATGACATATTTAAAATTCTGAAACAGAAAAATTGCCAACCAAGAATTCTTTATCCAGCAAAGCTATCCTTCAAATTTGAGGGAGAGCTTAAATTTTTCACAAACAAATGCTGAGACAATTTGCTAACAAGAGACCTGCCCTACTTGAGATACTACAGGGAGCCCTACCGGCAAAGAAACAAAGAAATGAGAGAGAGGTATGGAGAAGGGTTCAGAACTAAAGAGATTTAGTAAGGGTAGGTTAAAGGAAATAAAGGGGGGGGGGATATATCTGACAGACATAAACCAAAGGATAGGATGGCTGATTCAAGAAACGTCTTCACAGAAATAACACTGAATATGACTGGATTAACTTCCCAATTAAAAGATATAGCTTGGCAGAATGGATTAAAAAATATGAACCATAAATATGTTGCTTAAAAGAGACTCATCTTAGACACAGGGACACAAAGAAATTGAAAGTGAAAGGATGGAAAAAATTATTCCATGCAAGCTACAGCCAAAAGAAAGCAGGAGCAGCAATATTAATCTCAGATAAAATAGACTTTAAATGCAAGGATGTTATAACAGATAAAGAAGGTCACTATATACTAACAAAAGGGACAACTCAACAAGAAGAAACAACAATCATAAACGTCTATGCACGCAATCAAGGTGCCCTAAAATACATGAGACAAAACATTGGCAAAATGGAAGGAAGCAATAGATGCTTTCACAATAATTGTGGGGAAATTCAATACATCACTCTCTCTTATAGATAGATCAACCAGATGGAGGACCCATAAGGAAATTGAAAACCTCAACAATCTGATAAATGAATTTGGATTAACAGACATATATAGAACATTACATCCCAAATTACCAGGATACACATTCTTCTCTAGTGCTCACGGAACTTTCTCCAGAATAGATCATATGCTGGGCCATAAAACAAGACTCAATAAATTTAAAGAGATTGAAATTATTCAAAGCACATTCTCTGAACACAATGGAATATAATTAGTAGTCAATAACCATCAGAGACATAGAAAATTTACAAACATCTGGAGGATAAATAACACACTCCTAAACAATCAGTGGGTTAAAGAAGAAATAGCAAGAGAAATTGCTAAATATATAGAGATGAACGAAAATGAGAACACAACACATCAAAACTCATGGGATGCAGCAAAGGCAGTATTGAGGGGGAAATTTATAGCTCTAAAGGCATACATTAAAATGGAAGAAAGAGGTAAAACCAAAGAACTAGTGGAACAACTGAAGAAGCTAGAAAATGAATAGCAAACTAATCCTAAACCAAGTAGAAAAAAAGAAATATCAAGGATTAAAGCAGAAATAAATGACATAGAGAACAAAAAAACAATAGAGAGAGAAATAACACCAAAAGTTGGTTCTTTGAGAAGATCAACAGGATTGACAAGCCCGTAGCTAGACTGATGAAATCAAAAAGAGAGAAGACCCTAATAAACAAAATAATAAATGAGAGAGGTGACATTACTGTAGCTCGCAAAGAAATAAAAAAAATATAAGAGGATACTATGAACCACTGTATGCCAACAAACTAGATAATGTAGAGGAAATGGACAATTTCCTGGAAACACATGAACAACCTAGACTGACCAGAGAAAAAATAGAAGACCTCAACCAACCAGTCACAAGCAAAGAGATCCAATCAGTCATCAAAAAAGCTTTGCACAAATAAATGCCCAAGGCTAGATGGCTTCACAGGGGAAGTCTACCAAACTTTCCAAAAAGAACTGACACCAATCTTACTCAAACTCTTTCAAAATATTGAAGAAAATGAGACTCGGGCAAGATGGCGGCATAGAGAGGAGTGGAAGCTAAGTAGTCCCCCTGGAACAACTACAAAAAACCAGAAACAACTAGTAAATAATCCAGAATAACTGCGGGGGGACAAACGAGACCATCCACTCATCATACACCAACCTGAATTGGGAGGAATGCCCAAGAACACAGCATAAAATCTGTAAGTAAAACCTGCGGAACCAAGTCATGAGACCCCCTCCCCCATAGCCCGAGCTGCAAAGCCTCATGGTGCCAGAGAGAAGTTCTCTCCCAGCAAGCGAATACAGCTCAGCTGAGCTCCAACTGGGGTTTTAAGTAGCAAGTGTGAACTGCTCACTACAGGTACGCATCCCCAAAAAACAGACAGAGGCTTTGGGTGACGACTGACCTGGGAGAGCCGGAGGGTCACCTTGGACTGGGTCTGAAGGGGACTATCTGTTTCTTTTTTGGCTCAGTGGAGAAAGCCCCAGTCATTTTCAGTTTCCAGGGCTGTGACTCTGGGAAGGGTGGAGACACCACAAGCAGAGAGCGAGACCATTGAAATGCTAATGACCTCCACCTGAGGAGTCTGTCTTCTCTAGGAGGAAAGGGGTGGGGCCCTTTCCATTCAGAACCAGACCCCAGAGCCTGGGGGAACACCATACCTCCTCACACCAGTCAAGAATTATAGGCTAACAGGCGTCACCTGCTGGGCAGAAAAGCACAGTGACCCGAGGCATCAAAGGGTGGAGCAATTTTCTAAGACACACCCACAGGGAAACCAGATACTGAATATTGCTTCCCTCTGGGACCTGAGCCTGTTCTGGTCTGGGAAAACCTGATTTGGATAACCAAGGAAACCATGCCTAGACAACAGAAAATTACAACCTACACTAAGAAAAACAAAGTTATGGCCCAGTCAAAGGAACAAATGTACACGTCAACTGAGATACAGGAATTTAAACAACTAATGCTAAATCAATTCAAAAAGTTTAGAGAAGATATTGCAAAAGAGATAGAGGCTGTAAAGGAAGCACTGGACATGTATACGGCAGAAATCAAAAGTTCAAAAAAACAACTAGTAGAATCTATGGAAATGAAAGGCACAACACAAGAGATGAAAGACACAATGGAAACATACAACAGCAGATCTCAAGAGGCAGAAGAAAACACTCAGGAACTGGAGAACAAAACACCTGAAAGCCTACATGCAAAGGAGCAGATGGAGAAAAGAATGAAAAAATATGAGCAACGTCTCCGGGAACTCAAGGATGAAACAAAGTACAATAATGTATGTATCATTGGTGTCCAAGAAGGAGAAGAGAAGGGAAAGGGGGCAGAAGCAATAATAGAGGAAATAATTAATGAAAATTTCCCATCTCTTATGAAAGACATAAAATTACAGATCCAAGAAGTGCAAGAAGTGCAGCGTACTCCAAACAGAAGAGATATGAATAGGCCTACGCCAAGACACTTAATAATCAGATTATCAAATGTCAAAGACAAAGAGAGAATCCTGAAAGCAGCAAGAGAAAAGCAATCCATTACATACAAAGGAAGCTTATAACATGACCACAGACATAGGGGACTGGTGGTTTGATGGGTTGAGCCCTCTACCATAAGTTTTACCCTTGGGAAGACGGTTGCTGCAAAGGAGAGGCTAGGCCTCCCTGTATTTGTGCCTAAGAGTCTCCTCCTGAATGCCTCTTTGTTGCTCAGATGTGGCCCTCTCTCTCTGGCTAAGCCAACTTGAAAGGTGAAATCACTGCCCTCCCCCCTACGTGGGATCAGACGCCCAGGGAAGTGAATCTCCCTGGCAACGTGGAATATGACTCCTGGGGAGGAATGTAGACCCGGCATCGTGGGATGGAGAACATCTTCTTGACCAAAAGGGGGATGTGAAAGGAAATGAAATAAGCTTCAGTGGCAGAGAGATTCCAAAACGAGCCGAGAGATCACTCTGGTGGGCACTCTTACGCACACTTTAGACAACCTTTTTTAGGTTCTAAAGAATTGGGGTAGCTGGTGGTGGATACCTGAAACTATTAAACTACAACCCAGAACCCATGAATCTCGAAGACAGTTGTATAAAAATGTAGCTTATGAGGGGTGACAATGGGATTGGGAATGCCATAAGGACCAAACTCCACTTTGTCTAGTTTATGGATGGATGTGTAGAAAAGTAGGGGAAGGAAACAAACAGACAAAGGTACCCAGTGTTCTTTTTTACTTCAATTGCTCTTTTTCACTCTAATTATTATTCTTGTTATTTTTGTGTGTGTGCTAATGAAGGTGTCAGGGATTGATTTAGGTGATGAATGTACAACTATGTAATGGTACTGTAAACAATCGAAAGTACAATTTGTTTTGTATGACTGCGTGGTATGTGAATATATCTCAATAAAATGATGATTAAAAAAAAAAAAAAAAGGAAGCTTAATAAGACTATGTGCGGATCTCTCAGCAGAAACCATGGAGGCAAGAAGGAAGTGGTGTGATATATTTAAGATACTGAAAGAGAAAAACCACCAACCAAGAATCCTGTATCCAGCAAAGCTGTCCTTCAAATATGAGGGAGAGCTCAAAATATTTTCTGACAAACAGACAATGAGAGACTTTGTGAACAAGACACCTGCCCTACAGGAAATACTAAAGGGAGCACTACAGGGTGATAGAAGACAGGAGTGCGTGGTTTGGAACACAATTTTGGGAGATGGTAGCACAACAATGTAAGTACACTGAACAAAGGTAACTATGAATACGGTTGAGAGAGGAAGGTGGGGAGCATGTGAGACACCACAAGAAAGGAGGAAAGATGACGACTGGGACTGTGTAACTTGGTGAAATCTAGAGTATTCAACAATTGTGATAAAATGTACAAATATGTTCTTTTACGAGGGAGAACAAGCAAATGTCAACCTTGCAAGGTGTTAAAAATGGGGAGGCATTGGGGGAGGGATGCAATCAGCATAAACTAGAGACTGTAACTAATAGAATCATTGTATTATGCTTCCTTTAATGTAACAAAGGTGATATACCAAGGTGAATGCAGATAAGAGGGGGGGATGGGGAGGCATGTTAGACACTTGACATTGGTGGTATTGTCTGATTCTTTATTCTACTTTGATTTAAGGTTATTTTTCCTTTTGCTGCTTCCTAGCTGTCATTTTTTTTTCCTCTTTCTTTTGCCTCTCTACCTTCTTTGACTCTCCCTCCTGCCTTGTGGAAGAAATGTAGATGCTCTTATATAGATAGTGGTGAAGGTGGTGAACACATAAATGTATGACCATGCAGAAAACCATCGATTATTTACTTGGGATGGAATGTATGGTGAGTGAACAAAACCATATTTAAAAAAAATGGGTTGATGACAAAACCTCGAGGGCAATATACTGAGTGAAATAAGCCAGACACATTAGGACAATTATTGCAGGGTCTCACTGATAGGAACTAATTACAATATGTAAACTCATAGACATGAAATATAAGGTACCAAGATATAGGACGAGGCTTAAGAATGGGGAGTGGTTGCTTAGTATAGCAGAATGTTCAATTAGGATGAACTTAAATGTTTGGAAATGAACAGGGGTGTTGGTAGCAAGATGTGAGAATAACTAACAGCGCCAAATGGTGTGTGAATGAGGTGGAAAGGGGAAGCTCAGAGTCATATATGTCACCAGAAGGAAAGTTGGAGGTCAAAAGATGGAAATGTATAAAACTGAATCCTATGGTGGGCAATGTCCATGATCAACTGTACAAATACTAGAAATCACTTCATGAACCAGAACAAATGTATGACAATACAATTAGAAGTTAATAATAGAGGGGCATATAGGGAAGAACTATATACCTATTACAAAGTATATACTACAGTTAGTAGTATTTCAACATTTTTTCATAAACAGTAACAAATGTACTATATCAATACTAGGAGTCAACAATTGAGGGGGGCTGGTTAGGGATAGGGGAGGATTAGAGTTTCCTTTTCTTTTTTTCTTTTTTCATCTTTCACTTTATTTCTTGTCTGGAGTAATGAAAAGTTTCTAAAAATTGAACAAAAATTAAGTGTGATGGATGCACAGCTGTATGAGGGTACCCAGGGGCAAGTGATTGTACACTTTGGATCTTTGGATAATTGTATGGTATCTGAACAATCTCAATAAAAATGAAAAAAAAAATATTGAAGAAAATGGAACACTACCTAACTCACTTTATGAAGCTAACGTCATTCTAATATGAACACCAGGTAAAGATGCTACAAGAAAGGAAAACTACAGGCCAATCTCCCTAATGAATACTGATGCAAAAATTCTCAACAAACTACTTGCAAATCGAATCCAAAGACACATTAAAAAAAATCATACACCATGACAAAATGGGGTTCATTCCAGGCATGCAAGGATGGTTCAACATAAGAAAATCAATCAATGTAATACAATACATTAACAAATCAAAAGGGAAAAATCAAATGATCATCTCAATAGATGCTGAAAAAGCATTCAACAAAATCCAACATCCTTTTTTGATAAAAACACTTCAAAAGATAGGAATTGAAGGAAACTTCCTCAATATGATAAAGAGCATATATGAAAAACCCACAGCCAGCATAGTACTCAATGGCAAGAGACTGAAAGCCTTCCCTCTAAGATCAGGAATGAGACAAGGAGGCCCGCTGTTATCACTGTTATCCAACATTGTCCTAGAAGTGCTATCCAGAGCAATCCGGCAAGATAAAGAAATAAAAGGCATCCAAATTGGAGAGGAAGAAGTAAAACTGTCATTATTTGCAGATGATATGAACTTATATCTGGAAAACCCTGAGAAATCAACAACACAGCTACTTGAGCTAATAAACAAATTAAGCAAAGTAGTGGGATACAAGCTTAATGCACATAAGTCAGTAATGTTCCTATACGCTAGAAATGACCTAACTGAAGAGGCACTTAAGAAAAAGATACCATTCTCAATAGTAACTAAAAAAATCAAGTAACTAGGAATAAATTTAACCAAGGATGTAAAAGATCTATACATAGTAAACTACATAATTTAACTAAAAGAAATAGAAGGTGACCTACAAAGATGGAAAAATGTTCCTTGTTCATGGGTAGGAAGGCTAAATGTTATTAAAATGTCAATTCTACCAAAACTCATCTACAGATTCAATGCAATTCCTATCAAAATTCCAACAACCTACTTTGCAGACATGGAAAAGCAGGTTATCAAATTTATTTGGAAGGGGAAGATGCTTCAAATTGCTAAAAACATTCTAAAAAAGAAAAACAAAGTGGGAGGACTTACATTCCCTGACTCTGAAGCTTATTATAAAGCCACAGTAGTCAAAACAGCATGGTACTGGCACATAGACATATTGATCAATGGCATCGAATTGAGAATTCAGAGCTAGACCCCCAGATCTACAGTTGACTGATCTTTGATAAGGTCCCCAAAACCACTGAACTGGGACTTAACAGTCTATTCAACAAATGGGGCTGGGAGAGCTGGATATCCATATCCAAAAGAATGGAAGAGGACCCCTACCTCATACCCTACACAAAAATTAACTCAAAATGGACTAAAGACCTCAATATAAGAGACAGTACCATAAAACTCCTGGAAGATAATGTAGGGAAACATCTTCAAAACCTTGCATTAAGATGTCACTTCCTAGACCTTACACCCAAAGCACAAGCAACAGAAGAAAAAATAGATAAGTGAGAACTCCTCAAACTTAAAAGCTTCTGTACCTCAAAGGAATTTGTCAAAAAGGTGAAGAGGCAGCCAACTCAATGGGAAAAATTATTTGGAAACCATGTATCTGACAAAAGACTGATATCTTGCATATGTAAAGAAATCCTACAACTCAACAATAGTACAGACAGCCCAATTATTAAACGGGCAAAAGATATGAAAAGACAGTTCTCAAAAGAGGAAATAGAAATGGCCAAAAAAACACATGAAAAAATGTTTAGCTTTACTAGCTATTAGGGAGATGCAAATTAAGACCACAATGAGATATCATCTCACACCAATTAGATCGGCTGCCATTAAACAAACAGGAAACTACAAATGCCGGAGAGGATGTGAAGAAATTGGAACTCTTATTCACTGTTGGTGGGACTGTATAATGGTACAGCCACTCTGGAAGACAGTATGGCAGTTCCTTAGAAAACTAGATATAGAGTTACCCTTCAATCCAGCAATTGCACTTCTTGGTATATACCCAGAAGATCTGAAAGCAGTGACATGAACAGATATCTCCATACCAATGTTCATAGCAGCAATATTCACAATTGCCAAGAGATGGGAACAACTCAAATGTCCTTTAACAGATGAGTGGATAAACAAACTGTGGTATATACACACAATGAAATACTATGCAGCAGTAAGAAGGAACAATGTCATGAAACATATGACAACATGGATGAACCTTGAAGACATAATGCTGAGTGAAATAAGCAAGGCACAAAAAAGGAAATATTGTATATTACCATTAATGTGAACACTGTGAAAGATGTAAAATAAATCGTAGAATGTAGGGGACCTAGCGATAGACAGCAACTAGTGAAAGGGGAGTGATAATCTAATAAGAACAGATAAGTTATGGAGGGTAAACTTAATGTTCTGGGAATGCCCAGGAAAGATTATGGTTTGTTAATTTCTGGGGGTTAGGGTAGGAACAAGTTCGCAGAATGTAGTTATTTTAGGTTATTTGTTTTTCCTATTCCTTTATTGGTTTATAGTCTGTTTATTTTCTTGGGGTAGGGTAGGAGCACGTTGGAAGCAATGTAGTTATTTTAGGTTATTTTTTTTATTTCCTTTGTTTTGGTTTAGTTTGAATTTTTTTATTGTTTGTTTTTTAAATTTTTTGATAAAGTTAAAAAAATGAATGAGTGTGAAAAAAAGTAAATGAACAATGGGGGAGGGGGGAGGAAGGGAATGGAATGTTTTGGATGTTCTTTTTTATTCCACTTTTTATTTTATTTTTTGGAGTAATGAAAATGTTCAAAGATTTATTGTGGTGATCAATGCACAACTATGAACAACTGATTGTACACTTTGAAGGATTGTAAGTTATGTGAATTTATCTCAATAAACTTGCATTAAAAATGAAAAAAAAGAAACACAAGAACTTTACACTGAAAACTACAAAGCATTGCTGAGAGAAATTGAAGTAAACCTAAGTAAATGGAAGGATATACTATGTTCATGGGTTGAAGTCTCAATGCAGTTAAGATGTCAATTCCTCCCAACTTAATTTATGGAATCAGTGCAATCCCAATAAAAATCTCAGCAAGATTATTATGAAAATTGACATGTTATTATGGAAATGTATATGGAAATGGCAAAAGGCCAAGAATAGCCAAAGCAATCTTAGAGAACAAAGCTGAAGGACTTACACAATGAGATACCAAGACCCACTACACAACTATAATAATTAAGTCAGTGTAATATTGAAGAAAGAATAGATTTAAAAAATCAATAGAGCAAAATAGCAAGTACAAGAGACCACACTTATATGATCACCTGATTTTTGGCAAAGGCTTCACTGAGGTGCAGTGAGGGAGAAAATGGTCTTTTCGATAGGTAGTCCTGGCCCAAATGTATACCCATATGGGAAAAAATTCATCTTTACTACCTCACATGATACACAAAAATCAGCTCCAGATGGACTGTAGATCTATATGCAAAAGGTAAAACAATAAAGCTTAAAATAAACACCAGATGATTGCTCATGATCTTGAGGAAGGCAAATATCTCTTCCACAGGGCAAAAAAAAAAGTGTTAATCTTAAAGGAAAACTTGATCAATTCTACCATACTGAAATTTAAAACTTCTCTTTATCAAAATAAACCATTAAGAAAGTGAAAAAGCAAGTCACAGAATGCTAGGAGATACTTGAAATACATATATATGACAAAGGACTCATGTCCAGAATGTATAAAAATAACTCCTACAAATAAATAAGAAATATGCAGTCAACCTAATGGAAAAATGGATTTGAACAGGCATTTCACAAAAGAACACTTTACAAAAGAAGATAACTAAATGTCCAGTATTTGACATATGAAAAGGTATGCAAATTAATTACCACAAAAATGCAAATTAAAACCACATTAAGATACTGTTTAATCACTAAAACGCAAATGACAGAGTCATCAGAAAGCTAAAATATAAAAGACAGACAATACCAAGTAAAGATATGGATGTGGAGCAACAGGAACTCATACACTGCTGATAGAGGGTGTAAATTGATACTATCATGCTGGAAAGTCCTTTGACAATATCTACTAAAGCTGAACATATACATACCCTATAACCAGAAATTCCACTTTTTGGTACATGTCCAAATGGAACAGTATGTGTAAACATATTATTTTCACCAAAGATGAACAAGAATGTTCATAGTAGCAATATTTATAGTAGTGAAAACCTGGAAACATTCTAAATGTTCATCAAAAGCAGAAGAGAGAAATTGTGGTTTGTTTATGCAATGAAATACTATACACAATGAAAGTTAACTACTGTTATGCACAAGATGGATGAATCTCATAAGCATATGTTAAGCAAAACAAGCAAGACCTAAAAAAGTACATACTGCATGATTCCATTCGTATGATGTTCAAAAACAGGCAAAAAACTAGTATGTCTGGATAGAAGAAGTTATCTTTGAAGGGTTAGAGACTTATATAAGGCACAAGGGTGGATTCTAGAGTGCTGGTAATAGTTGGTCTGAGTGGTGGTTATATAGGTGGTTTACTTTGTGAACATTCATTAAGCTTTACACTTATTGTGCAATTTTTGGTAGGTTTGTTATAATTCAATAACAATTTTACTTAAAACATAAATGATGATATCATATTGATACCTAAAAGTCAAAATTGGGATAACTGTATAGCTACATGTGAAAGAATGAATTTGGACCCCTACCTCAAACCATATACAATAATTAATTAAAAATAAGTCAAAAAACAAAATACAAGTGGTAAAAATGTTAAACTCTTGGAAGAAAACATACAAATAAATCTTCATGACCTTGGGCTAGGCAATAGATTCTCATGTATGACACCAAAAACACAAACCACCAAAGAAAAAAACAGATAAATTGGACTTCATCAAAATGAACAACTTTTGTGCTTCACAAGAAAGTGAAAGAATGACCCAAGGATTAGGAGAAAATGTTTGCAAACCATATATCTGACAAAGGACTCGTATCCAGAATATATAAAGAATGCTTACAATTCAACAATAAAAAGACAATTTTAAAATGGGCAAAGACTCTGAATAGACATTTCTCCAAAGATGTACAAATGGTCAAAAAGCATATGAATAGACGCTCAACGTCAAAAACCATTAGGGAACTGCAAATATAAAACAACATGATACTACTTCACACTCATTAACGTGGCTACAATAAAAAAGAATATAAATGTCAGCAAGGATTTTGGAAAATTGGAACCCAACCTCATACATGGCTGGTTTGGCAGTTCTTCAAAATGTTAACCATAGACATACCATATAACCCAGCAATTCCACTCCTAGATATATATGCAAGAGATTTGAAAATACATGTCCACTCAAAAACTTGTACACAAATGATCATAGAAGCATTATTCATAGTTGCCAAAATGTGGAAACAACTCTAATGTCCATTAATGGATGAATGGATAAACAAAATGTGGTATATCAATACAATGGAATCTTATCTGTCAACAAAAAGAAATGAAGTACTGATACATGCTACAACCTGAATGAACCTTGGAAACATTATGACACATTATGAAAGAAATCAGGCACAAAAAGTAAACTAGTGGTTGCCAGGGGCTGGGACATGGGGGCAGCAATGGGTAGTGATTGCTAAGGGGTATGAGGTTTCTATTGGGGTGATGAAAAAGTTCTGGAACTAGATAGTGGTCGTCGATGTAAAACTTGGTGGATATACTAAAAGCACCGAATTGTAACACTTTAAAAGGGTGAACTTTATGGTATCTGAATTATATCTCAATAAAACTGTTATTCAAAATATATATACTGAAAGAGATACTCAGAGAAGTCTTACTGTCATCCATAGCCCCGCCATGAAATTTCTACCCCTCCCCCCACAAATAACCATTTTTCTTAGCTTCTGGTTTATCTGTCCTGTAACTTTTGTAAAAAATAAGTATATATTCTAATTCCCTCTTCTTCCTTAAACAAAAGTTAGCATACTAAATAAATTATCTTGTACCTTCCTTTTGCCACTTAATGTAATCAGGAAATCTAGATCACCTTATAGAGATCTTCCTTATTCTTTCTATGACTGCATAGTACTCCATCAGCAGTCCCATATCAATGGCCATTTAGGTTATTTCCAATATCTAGCTATTACAAATAATGCTGCAGTAAACAACTTTGTGCATGTTATTTCATATTTGTGGAGCACTATCTTCAGGCTAAATTACTAGATATGAGCTTGCTGGGTCACAGGATAACTATATTGTCAAATCCCCCTACACAGGAGTCATTATTTTATTATTTCACCCTCCTAGTAGCAATGTTTGAGAGTGACTGTTTCCACAGAGTTTTGCCCATAGAATGTGTTGCCAAGCTTGCCAAAACTCCCCCATCTTCACTCTCAGCTAATGATTTTGTTTCCTACTCCATAGAGAAGATTAAAGCAATTTCCATAGACTCCCACTGCTGCATTACCTGCATTTGCGCCCATGTTTTCTGCCTTCTTGTCTGTTACCACAGATGAGTTTTCCCTTCTCCTATCTAAGGCCACTTATGCATTAGATCCCATCCTTCTCACCTACTGAAGGACATAACCCCAACAATTCTATACCCTCTCTCCTAGATCATTTTTTTCTCTCTCTACTAGATCATTCCCAACAGCCTACACGTGTGCTGTTATTGCTCATATCTTAAAGAGAGAGAAAGGAGATGGGGGTCAGAGAACTATTTCCTGTAGGGTGAATCTATATGAACAACATGGGGGATGGGAAGGGAGATCTAAAAAAAAAATACCTTCTGCTCTTAAAAAAAATAAGATGTTTTCTGTTAATGGTTTTGAAACAAACTTATCTGAGACTGCTTGCTCTACACCAGTGTTCTCACACTTTAGTATGCATCAGATTCACCTGAAGGACTTGTTAAAACACAGACCTTGTGATTCAATTAGTTTTGTGTGGGGCCCCAGGATTCACAGTCCTACTAAGTCCCCAAGTGATATTGATCTTGCTGCTCTGGGGACCACACTTTGAGAACCACTGCTCTATACCCCCTTTTTGCATTTGGCACATCATGCCTTAATTCGACAAAATCTGCATTAATTGTTCATTCATAAGTAAATTTCAAAGGTGGAAATTATCTCTATTTTTCAAATGTAAAATGCATTACCTTAAAAAAATAACATTTCTCTTGATCTCACTCCCCCCACCACCTACTGCTCAATTTCTTTGTTGCCCATTAACAAAATTTCCCAAAAGAGTTGCCTGTATCTGCTGTTGGCAATTCCTCTACTAAGTCTTTACTAAACTCACCCCAATCAGGCTTTTACCCCTACCACAGCATTACAACTGCTCTCATCAAGGTCTACAGTGCTCTCCATATTGATAAATCCACATTGAATTCTGAGCTCTCATCTTATTGACCTATCAGCAGCATTTTGCTGTTGATCACACCCTCCTTTCTTCCCTCGACTTCCAGAACACTGAACACGTTGGGTTTTCCTCCTACCTCACCTGACATTCCCAATCTCCTTTGCTGGCTCTCCTTTTTTTTCTCTACATCAATTTTGGGATGCCCCAGGGCTTAATCCTTGGTCCTCTTCCCTAAATATCCCATTCATTTTACCCCATGGTTGTAAATACTATCTCTGTGCTGACAATTCCTTAATTTTTTATCTCCAGCCCTGACTCACATATTCAACTACCTACTCAACTTTGCTGCTTGAATGTCTAATAGATTTTTTAAACTCAACATTGCCAATTCCTGATCTTTCCCTCAAACCTGCTCCTCCTGCAGCCTTCCCCATGTCAGCTGATAGCAACTCCATCCTCTCAGTTCATCCTGGATGACTCTTTGTCTTACACCTCACATCCAATGTGTCAGGAAATCCTATTGGCACTTCCTTCAAAATATACCTAGAATCTCACCTTCTCAACACCTCTTCTCACCTGCTACCACTCTGGTTTGAGCCACATATATTTGTGTGACAGGCTTCTTACTGGTGTCCCTGCTTTTCCTCTCACCATCCAACAGTCTATAAACAATGCAACCACCCAAGCAATTCTATTAAAATACAAGCCAGGTCATGTCCTTCCTCTGTTCACTTCCCTGCATGGTTCCCATCTCATGCAGAGTAAAAACTCAATTCCTCAACATGGCCTACCTCATCTGGCCCAGATCACCTCTCTGACCTCCTTACCTCCTACTGCTCCCCTTGCTCAAAATCAGCCACATGGGCTCTGCTGTTCCTCAAACATGCCAAGCAAATTCCTGTCTTAGGGTCTTTGCTCTTGCTATGCCCTCTGATGGAATGCACTAACCTTAGATATCAGTTCTGCTAACCCCCTTACATCCTTCAAATCTTTCCTCAAATCTTCCCTGCTTAATGAAGCCTATTCTGACTATCCAGCAGTGAAACCTGTGTCTCCCCTTCAGGCTATTCTGAACTCATCTCCTCCTGCTCTACTGTACTCTTGCCATAGTACTTAACACATTCTAACATACAATATAATTTACTTACTATACTTGTTGTTTCTTGCTGGTCCCCTTCACACACTAGAATGTAAGCTCCTTGAGGGCAGAGATCTTTTTTTGCTCCATAATGTAGCCCAAGAACCCAGAACATTAGCCTGGAATACACTAGGTGCTCATTAAATCTTTGTTGAATAAAGGAAGGAATCTGTTCTTGTTCTTCCAGAAAAGTCACTGCCATTGCTATTTTTCTTGAGAAACTGCCTTGCTCAGGATGCTATCTTCCAGTGCTCCTAACCTGCAGCATCCATTCAGTCCTGTGTTTCATGCATGATAGGTTCCAAAGAAAAATGGAAAGAATGCTCTTCTCTCCATAGAACTCAGCCCTAGTTTAGGGGGCAAAGCATTGGAACAGATACCTTGCTTACCCATCCATCACTAAGCTTCTGCCCCCAATGCCCAGAAAGTAAACCAGAGTCTCACCAGGACCCATGCCTGATGTAATCAACTTATGCAAGTAGATACCCAGATAGGACTGAATCTTAGTTTTTCCTCAGACACAATTTCCACTACGTAAAAAAAGAAGGGATGGGATTAGAAGATTTCTGGTCTTTTCTAGTTATAATTGTTCTTGATAACATTTCAACTTAGTTTAAATAGATAAGATCTCTTTCCCAATGTGCTAATTATTTTTAATGCTTATTGTTTCACATATGATCCTCTAAAGAAAAAACTGTTAAGTGAAATAACCTAAAAGCTGATCGGTGTGCTGTTTTATCATGAACACACATCCCATAATTGTCTATATTGGATGAAGAACTTGAAATTCTGAATGATCAATTCATTAGGTGCGGGACACTGTTATCGAGTTCTGACTTGGCGGGCCTGGGCCAGGGGAACTGATCAGCCCCTAGGAAAGGTAGTGGGGCACGGGTGGTTGCGCCCTCCACGGCCCCCCGGGCCTGAGAAAGTGGAGCCGAATGCAGGCCCCATTTCCTCACCCCAAAGTAAAAACCATTGGGGAGGGCTTGCCGGAGAAAACCGCCCCCTTTACCTTGCCCACCCACTCCCCGTTACCGGAGCAACTCCCGCCCCTTTTCAATCAACCTCCACGCCCTCTCAGAACCAATCCAAGCCTTTAACCCTTGCAGCTACCCCGCCCTCTAAATGCCCGATATAAACTTGTACTCTCCCCTAATAAACTCTCTTGGTTTTTCATCATCCTTAAAAGAAATCGTGTCCCGCCTGTTCCTTTCTCGCCGCCCTCCATACTTGCACGCCTCCCGCCGGGGACCTGGCCAAGTCCCCCGCCTCGCCCTCGCCTCCGGGAAAGAGCCCCCGCCGCCGGTACCCTCGGAGCAATCCTGGGAGCCTAGGATTTAGCAACCGGCCGCCACCCTCCCCCAGACGAATCAACTGCGACCGCAATTAGGTGAATTTTTTCCCCTCAGTGAACCAACTAAGACAAAGTAGGCAGAATATTTCGGGGTTTTCTTGGCTTCTCCTGGGAGAGGCTAGTCTACATGTCTTATCTTTTTGCTTTTTCTCTCTCTTTTAACTTTTTATTTTGAAACAATTATGGGTTTGCAGTAAGTTGCAAAAAAAGAACATAGAAGTCTCATGTACCCTTCACCCAGTCATCCCCAGTGGTTACATCTTACATAGAGTACAATATCAAAACCAGGAACTTGACATTGGTGCAATGTGTGTGTGTATAATTCAGAGCCATTTTATCATATTTGTAGATTGCTGAATCACCACTGCAACCAGATACAGAACTACTCCATCACCACAAAGATCTCCCTCATGCTACACCCACCTGCGCCTCTCTACATAACATATTTTAACTATTTAAGAAACGTACTGCCTCAGGTGGGTCTCCTGACTGTGAAGCACCCATACCTAAAAATTCTCAGAACAAACAGGCACCGGTGTTCACGGCCAAGAAATCCCTGATACCTCATCAAATCTCTGTTTTGAGTCTGTGCTCACAAGCTATTAATTTACTTTATTGCCATAAAAATTGGAGCTATTTCAGAGGCATTCTAGGTATATTTAACATTCAAATATATTGTAGTTAACTTTTCTATTCTTGCCCCGGTTGAAGCAGGGATATAAAAAAAATTCCCTTAGTGAGCAATTATTTAAAATACCTGCTCCAATGACCTAGTTGCATGCTCAAGAACACAATACAATCAATTTCCAGGGCTCCAAGTAGTAACATTCAATCGTCTTCTCTCTCAAATGTACAAAGGAGAGAAAGGGCTATGCCTTAAAATGCAAACCCTCTTACTATGATGGAAGCATTCCCTCTGAGTTACCTCTCCCACTCTTCATCATTTCTCTTCTCCTATCCTATCCCACTTCCCCTTTCCCAGCTACTCTTCCTATAGTAATATTCTTTCTCTCCACTTACGCTCAATAATTTCCCCCAGAAAGACATATAACTATAGTCAATTCTCCATGCAGAAGTTCTGCTAGCAATCACAAAATTTCCAAGGCTATCAATACAAGATATATATTTACAACAAAAAGGTACCCAGTACCCAGCTCTACATAGCATTTTGTAATCTGCTTTCTTTCACTCTGAACACTCGACACATGAGCATTTTTCCAGGTCAATAAATGTTTCATTGATTCATAAAGGCTAATTAAGGAGAATTCTGGCAAAATAACAGAGTGAGCTGATGTGGACCCGAATCTTACACCAAGCAAATCTAGGAATGCTGGAAAAAAAAATATAATAAGCAACCCAACAAATTTTAATACATAGCCTAGCTTGAAAGGAAAATAAATCTCCAGGGGACTTAAGGGAAGAAAGAAATGGCAGCCAGAGCTAGGGTCCCAGGCAAACCAGAACAGTTGGTCATCGTTGCTAGCAGCAGTGACAGGAAGCTGACCTCAAGGAATGTATAGGTGTTTCAGGTCAGATATGGCCCTAGGGGCTTGTTCTAATCTTCTTAATTCATTAACAAACTAATGGTTTGCTGATTCTCTTGGATTTTCTATGTAAATGAAGATACCAACTGCAAATGATGACAGAGGTTGTGTCTTTCAGACTTCACAAGTCTGAAATTTGTTGTTTCTCTTCTATTATTGCTTTGGTTAGATCCTCTAGTAATATGTTAACATAGTAGCTGTGATATCAGGCACCCTTGCCTTGTTCTTAACCTTAAAGGGAATGCTTCTAAAGTTTCTCTGTTAAGTGTGTTGGCTTTGGTTTAGTTTTATAAGGTTAGGGGAGTTCCATTTTATTTCTAGTTTGCTAAGATGTTTTAAATCACAAATGGGTTTGATCTTCATAAATTTCTTTTTTCTGCATCTTTTCAGAAAATCATGTGATTTTTCTCTTTCGGTCGATTAATGTAATTGTATTGCTTTGTATTCCTGCATTGCAACTTCCTTGCACTTCTGGAATAAACTCTACTTAATACCTTGTTGGATTCAGTTACCTAATATATAGACTCGTTCAATTTTTGTATCTATGTCCTTAAGTTAAAATGGCCTCTAGAGGCGGGGCAAGATGGCGAAGTGGTGAGGAGCAGAATTTCGTCTCTCCCCTAGAGCAGCTGGCAATTACCCAAGAACTATATGAAACAGTGTTTTCGGGGTCTCCAGTAACCAGTCACACATTGGACACAAGTTTGGAATTGGAGGAAAAGCTGAGATCGCAGCAAACATTGTAAGTTTCCCAGACCAGGGGTCTGGTGCCCCTCCCCACCCAGACCTCACAGACTGTCTTGCTGCCGGCTCCCTGAAAGGGGGGAAAAAAAACAAAAAACAGCAATCTGCTGAGGGCAAGAAGGGAGGCTCAAACCAGCCTCAACTGCAGAATTAATTAACAAATTAATTAACTAACTTTGGGAGCTGGGGTGCTAAAGAAGGGCTGGGCTCCAAGAAGTGGGGGCACATAAAAGCGGGCACCCATTCCCAGACTCCAAAAAAGCCATTTTTTTTTCCCTTACATTTTGTCCCTTCTGGCTTCTCGCTGATCCCTTATCTTTTTGCATTTCAATAGCCCCTGGCAGGGGTGGAACTGAAGCGGTTGGAGAGTAATTATCAGACAATAGCCCAAAGCATATCTTTAAATGCTCTATTCTGACACTGACAAAACTTCCAGGCTGGGGAAAAACGTTTAAAAGAGACTCTTTTTTTTTTTTTTTTTTCCCTTTTTTCTTTCTCTTGATTTCTTTTCTTTTCTTTTTTCTTTTTTTTTTTTTTAAATCTAAAAGTAATATATGTGGTTATTTTCTATCGGAAAGCCCAGGTTGAGGGACTAGGCTGGGCTTGAGGGGAGACAGAGTACCTACAGTGTCTTTGAATTCCGTATTCACTACTGAAGGCCTCCACCCCCGTCTTTAATTGGCAACTCAGGCTGACCAAGGAATCTACCTGGAGAGGCCCCAAAGAGGAGAGAGGAGAAGGGAATAGTGCCCCTGAGAGACAACTGGAATTCTGAGGATTGGGAGAGTGGAGGGAGGCCCAGCTCAACTGGCAGTCCTCCTTCTGGGAATTCAGACCCCAGGGGCTGGAATTCAGATTCCAGCTTCAGTCAGCCACGCCCCTGACAGGATCAGAGTCACCAGGAGAACTAAAGGCTCCATACCTCCTTACACTGGTGGGGGAGCTGCGGGCTGGCCAGCGCCACCTGCTGGACAGGAGGGGAAAAGCACCAATTCTAAAGGCCTCATAGGAGGGTCTCATTCTCAGGAAAACTCCATACCCTCCCAGTGAGACCTGGGCCTCACTAGACTGGGAAAATCTGACTAGGGTCGACCATATCTGAGGAGACCCACTCACAAAAAGGTTACATAGAGGCAGAGCAAGAAACAGAAAAAACAAGAGGGGAAAAATTCCGATCAACTAAATAGAACCTAAGTTAGAGGTCTAGAATAAGTTGAACTGAATAACAGAGGCCAGAGAACAAAGCCAACCAACAAGAAAACCACTAAGTAAAAGACAGAAAACAAGCTCCAAAATAAACTAATCAAGAGAATCAGATGCCTAGACAACTTAAGATAACAAGCCATACCAGGAAACACGAAAACATGGACCAGCCAAAGGAACAAACTAATAGCTCAGCTGAGACACAGGAGTGGAGGCAACTAATGCTAAATAAATTTGATGAAATGAAGGAAGATATAGCAAAAGAGCTGAAGGATATAAAGAAGACACTGGATGACCATAAAGAAGAATTCATAAACTTAAAAAAACAAATGGCAGAACTCATGGGAATGAAGGCCACAATGGAGGAGATGAAAAACACAATGGAGGGACACAACAGTAGATTTGAACAGGCAGAAGAAAGGATCAGTGAACTGGAAGACAGGTCATTCGAATTCATACACACAAAAGAACAGCTGGTGAAAAAAATGGAAAAATATGAGCAGGGTCTTAGGGAGCTGAGTGACAACATGAAACGCACGAATATACATGTTATGGGTATCCCAGAAGGAGAAGAGAGGGGAAAAGGGGCAGAAAGAGTAATAGAAGACATATTCACTGAAAATTTCCCAACTCTTATAAAAGACAGAAAATTAGAGATTCAAGAAGTACAATGTACCCCAAATAGAATAGATCCCAATAGACCTACTCCAAGACACTTACTGGTCAGATTGTCCAATGTCAAAGACAAAGAGAGGATACTGAAAGCAGCAAGAGAAAAGCAATCCATCACGTACAAGGGAAAGTCAGTAAGGCTATGTACAGATTTCTCTGCAGAAACCATGGAGGCAAGAAGACAGTGGCATGATATATTTAAGATACTGAAAGAGAAAAACTGCCAACCAAGAATTCTATATCCAGCAAAACTTTCCTTCAAAAATGAGGGAGAGATTAAAACATTTTCAGACAAACAGACACTGAGAGAGTTTGTGAATAAGAGACCGGCACTACAAGGAATACTAAAGGGAGTGCTACAGGCTGATAGGAAAAGACAGGAGAGAGAGAGTTGGAGAAGAGTGCAGAAATGAAGATTATCAGGAAAGGTAAAAGGAGAGGAAAAAATAAGATATGACATATAAATTCCAAAAAACAAAATGGTATTAGAAAGTACTGCCCTTACAGTAATAACACTAAATGTAAATGGATTAAACTCCCCAATAAAAAGACACAGACTGGCAGAATGGATTAAAAAACAGGACCCATCTATATGCTGTCTACAAGAAACTCACTTTAGACACAAGGACAAACATAGACTGAAAGTGAAAGGTTGGAAAAAGATATTTCATGCAAACAACAACCAGAAAAAAGCGGGAGTAGCTATATTAATATCAGACAAGTTAGACTTCAAAAGCGAAACAATTAAAAGAGACAAAGAAGGACACTATATATTAATAAAAGGGTCAATTCATCAAGAAAACATAACAGTCATAAATATTTATGCACCAAACCAGAATGCCCCAAAATTCATGAGGCAAACACTGCGATCACTGAAAGGAGAAATAGATACCTCTACAATAATAGTTGGAGACTTCAATACAACACTCTCATCAATGGATAGAACATCTAGACAGAGGATCACTAAAGAAACAGAGATGTTGAATTGTATGATAAATGAACTAGACTTGACAGACATTTATAGAACACTACATCCAACAACAGCAGGATACACTTTTTTCTCAACTGCTCATGGAACATTCTCTAGGATAGACCACATGTTGGGTCACAAAGCAAGTCTCAACAAATTTAAAAATATTGATATTATACAAAACACTTTCTCAGACCACAATGGAATGAAGTTGGAAATAAATAAAAGGCAGAAGGTCATAAAATTCACAAACATATGGAGGCTAAACAACACCCTCTTAGAAAACCAGTGGGTAAAGGAAGAAATTACAAGAGAAATTAGTAAATACCTCGAGGCAAATGACAATGAAAACACAACTTATCAAAACTTATGGGATGCAGCAAAGGCGGTGCTGAGAGGGAAATTTATTGCCCTAAATGCCTATATTAAAAGAGAAGAGAGAGCAAAAATTGAAGAGTTAACTGCTCACCTGGAGGAATTAGAGAAAGAACAGCAAACTAACCCCAAAGCAAGCAGAAGGGAATAAATAACAAAGATTAGAGCAGAAATAAATGCAACTGAGAACAGGAAAACAATAGAGAGAATCAACAAAACCAGAAGTTGGTTCTTTGAGAAAATCAATAAAATCGATGGACCACTGGCTAGGCTAATAAAATGGCCTCTAATGCTCTTTTCCTGCACTATCTTTACCTGGTTGTGGCATCTATAGCATACTAGGTTTTATAAAAGTGGTGGGTAGCTTTCTCTCTTATTCTATTTTCTGGGACATTTTGTATAAGATAGTGATGATCTGTTCCTGAAAGTTCAGTAAAATTCACCTTTAAAAAATGAGTCTCCCGGGGATGTAAATCCCCCTGGCAACATGGGACATGACTCCCAGGGATGAGCCTGGACCTGGCATCATGGGATTGAGAAAATCTTCTTGACCAAAAGGGGGAAGAGAGATGAAACAAAATAAGATTTCAGTGGCGGAGAGATTTCAAATGGAGTCTAGAGGTCACTCTGGAGGGCATTCTTATACACTATATAGATATCCCTTTTTAGTCTTTAGTGTGTTGGAACAGCTAGAAGGAAATACCTGAAACTGTCAAACTGCAACCCAGTAGCCTTGATTCTTGAAGACGATTGTATAACTCTGTAGCTTACATGGTGTGACAGTGTGATTGTGAAAACCTTGTGGCTCACTCCCTTTATCCAGTGTATGGACAGCTGAGTAGATAAATGGGGACAAAAATTATATGAAAAATAGGGTGGGATGGGGAGGGATGGAATGTTTTAGGTGTTCTTTTTTACTTTTATTTTACTTTGCAGTAAGGAAAATGTTCAAATATTGATTCTGGTGATGAATGCACAACTTATATGATGGTATCATGAATAACTGATTGTATACTGTAGATGATTTTAGGGTATGTGAATATATCTCAATAAAACTGTATTTTTAAAAAATTAGTCTAACACTGGGGACAATGAGAGGAAAGTAAAGAATACAACAAGAACCTTTAACATCTGTAGACCCTAACCATCTCCTACATTTCCCTTCATATACCAACCTTGCCCAAAGGTCTTTCATAGACTTAAGTTACTGAGTTTGGTTCTGAGTTTCATCAGACTTCTCTATCAGTCACTACCAGGGATGGAGATAGGGGAGGAAGCCATGTATGATACCTTCTCTTTAATGTGACCATGGTTTGTTGATTTAAAGGAGCTTTGCAATAGGAACCTAAGGCCTTTTAGTTTTTTTTGTTGCCTTCCATTGCTCTTGTGGCATATTCAGACTTATTCTTCACCTTTCCAGTGTCATCCTTCTTCCTTCTTTGCTCAAAGTTCCTTAGTAACTTCCTCCAGGAAATGTTTCCCCGCTTCACCCACCAAGAGAGACACCTCTCCCCTATTTCCCATAGCACCAAGTTCATCCGCCTAATGATCTGTTCACAAGTTTAAATAACTATTAACAAATGTTTGCCCCTTAGATTACAAGCTTCTTGAGGGCAAGGACTGGGATTTTTCATTTCTATGTCTCTGAGTATTTAACAGCATCTTACATACAGTAGGTGCTTGCTAAAATTTGTTGAACGAGTAATGGAGATGACAGCAAATTTTATGTGATACTTCATAATATGTAGCTAACGTACTGTCTCACTTATTTTCAGGAAATTTTGCTGAAGAAGAAGACAGGTAAAGTTCCTTTTTTTCTTAAACACAATTTCATATAATCCATCCAAAGTCTACAATAAATGGCTCACAATATCATCATATAGTTGTACATTCATCACCACAATCAATTTTAGAACATTTATATCACTCCAAAATAAAGAAAAAAATAAAAACAAATAGAACACCACAAACATCCTACCCCCATACCCCTTATAACCCATTATTTATATTATTTTGTGCTTTATTTTATTACTCATCTGCTCATACACTGGATAAAGGGACTGTCAGTCACAAGGTTTTCATGATCACACGGTCACACGAGAAAAGTTAGTTATACAATCATCATCAAAAATCTATTCTACTGGTTACAGTTCAAAAATTTCAGATATTGCCTCCTGGTTATTCTAATACAATAGAAACTAAAAAGTGATATCTATATAATTCATAAGAATAACCTCCAGAATGACCTCTTGACTCCATTTAAAATCTCTCAGCCACTGAAACTTTGTTTCATTTCTTCTCACCCTTTTGGTCAAGGCAGCATTCTCAATCAAAGACAATTTTCCATGATGTTCCTTCCAAGTCCTTGATCATCCAGTCAAACCATTCACAACAGCCCATGAATCAGTATACAAACACACTTCCAGCCAGTTCTTCTTCCAAACAAAATGAACAACCAGGTGCACTGCTTGAAGTTTCACCCACTGGGAAGATTTCCCCTCAGTGTCCTTCAGGGAGGTCAAGGACACTCCGGAAAGAGGCTGCAGTGCTGCAGCTGTCCACTTTTGGGTGCAGCACCATCTGCGAACCAGGCCCGAGTTTTCTCTTCCTCAGTCAACTGATCATAAGGAACTGCCCAAGAGGCCATAGCTCTGGGCTGGGAAAGAGAAGGCAATGTGGCAGGTGTGGGGGCCACTTCCTCATGTAACTTACTTGTGCTTTCAGGACCTGCTCAAGCCCTATCCCATATATACCATTTCCATTTTATGATGGAGTGCTGCTGTGCACACCCAACTTTATGACTTGGTGGGTTAGACAACACCCAGCTTATGATAGGTAACTCAGGTCTCATGGTAACTTGGTGGCCCATGGTTAAGCAGAAAATTCTGTCTCTACTAAGGCCCAGTAGCAGGCCAAAAGTTGTTTCTCAAAAGAAGAGTAGTTATCTGCAGAGGATGGTAAGGCTTTACTCCAAAATCCTAAGGGCCTGTGTTGTGATTCTCCTACAGGAGCATGCCAAAGGCTCCAGACAGCATCTCTATTAGCCACCGACATTTCCAGCACCACTGGATCTGCTGGATCATATGACCCAAGTGGCAAAGCAGCTTGCACAGCAGCCTGGACCTATCACAGAGCCTCCTCTTGTTCCAGTCCCCACTCAAAACTAGCAGCTTTTCTGGTCACTGGGTAAATGGGCAAGAGTAGCACACCTGTGATGGTTAGGTTCATGTGTCAACTTGGCCAGGTAATGGTACCCAGGTGTCTGGTCAAGCAAGCACTTGCCTAACTGTTACTGCAAGGACATTTGTGGCTGGTTAATAAACCAGAAGGCTGGTTTATTAAATCATCGGTCAATTGGCTGCAGCTCTGACTGATTACATCAATGAACTTCCACAATGAGAGAATGCAATCAGCTGGATTTAATCCAATCAGCTGAAGACTTTTAAGCGAGACAGATAGAGGACCTTCACTTCTTCTTTAGCTGACCAGCGAAGCATTTCCTGAGGAGTTCGTCAAAATTGCCAGTTCAGTTTATTGCCTGAGGAGTTCACCAAAGATGTTCATCAGAGTTGCCAGTTTGCTGCCTGAGGAGTTCATCGAACATCTTCATTGGAGTTGCCAGTCTGCTGCCTGCCCTATGGAATTTGGACTCGTGCATCCCCACAGTTGTGTGACACACTTTTATAAACTTTATAGCTACCTCTTGTAGATTCTGTTTCCCTAGAGAACCCTAACTAATACACATACCCAAATGAGGAATATGTTGTCTCCAAAATCCAAAGAGGCCAACTAGGTGTTGTGCCTCTTTTTTGGTCGGAGGAGGGGCCAGATGCAGTGGTTTATCCTTCACCTTAGAAGAAATATCTTGACATGCTCCACACCACTGGACACCTAGAAATTTCACTGAAGTGGAAGGACCCTGTATTTTTGTTGGATTTAACTCCCATCCTCCGACATGCAAATGCCTTACCAAATAAGTCTAGGGTAGTTGCTACTTCTTGCTCACTAGGACCAATCAACATATCATCAATGGACCAGTGTGGTGTCTTATGGGAGAGAGAAATGATCAAGGTCCCTGCAGACAATATTATGACATAGGGCTGGAGAGGTGATATACCCCTGAGGTGAGACAGTGAAGGCATACTGCTGGCCTTGCCAGCTGAATATAAACTGTTTCTGGAGGTCCTTACTAACAGCTATTGAGAAAAAAAGGCATTTGCCAGATCAATAGCTGGTTCTAGGGAATGTGTTGATTTGCTCAAGCAATGATATCACATCTGGAACAGGGGCTGCAGTTGGAGTCACCACCTGGTTAAGTTTATGATAATCCACTGTCATCCTCCAAGGCCTATCTGTTTTCTGCAGCTTTAGCAAACTGAAACAGGAATCCATGTCTGACTAATGTTATTGGCTTTATGTAATCTATTCCCTTCTTGTTTTGTCCTATTCTTTTGCTTACTGCAAACTCCTCAGGCCAAAACCCTGATTCCCATCTTCTTATGTTCCACGTCCTATGCTTCAGTAAATCCTGTCTGCTTTTTCTTCAAAATATACTAAATATCAGATCACTTCACCATCTCTGTTGCTACCACCCTGATCTCAGCCATCATCAACTCCCCCCATCAACTCCCCCAGCTAGTCTTTCTACTTCTGCACTTGTCCTCTAGTCTTTTCTCAATACTGCAGCCCTAGTGATCATGTTAAAATGAAAGCCAGTTCATGTCACTCTGAGACCCCTCCTCAGAGGCTTCCCAAATTACTCAGTCATCTGCCTTCATCCCCATCACCATTACCTCTCTGACCTTAGCTTCCACTTGTATCTCCCTTGCTCACTCTGCCTCAGCAATACTGGCCTCCTTGATATTCCCTCTCAAATTTCTTCCTTGAACATGCCCAAGCAGGCTCTTCCTCAGGGCCTTTGCACTTTTTCCTTTGACCTAGAATGCTCTTCCCCCAGTTATCTGCATGGCTTGCTCCCTCACTTCCTGAGGTCTTTACTCAAGTATCTTTTCAGCAAGGTCTTCTCTGGCCAGGCTATCTAAAATTACAGCTGGCCCTCATACCCCCTAGTCCTCATCTCTGATTTATTTTTATCTCCTTAAGCCTAATTCATAATCTAACATACTATATATTTTGCTGATTTATCTTGTTTACTTTTTGCCACCCTCACTAGAATATAGATTCTAGAAGGGTACAGATTTTTGTCTCTTTTGTTCACTTCTGCCTCCCTAGTGCTAGAGTACATGGTACATATTATTGAATGAATGAACACAATATTTCCACTTGTATCTGAGGGAGCCATGGGCAAATCTGGACTCCTGAATCAAAGGGTATGAGCAACAGGCCTCCTTTTGTCTGATGACTACCAAACTCCTAAGCAGATTCTTCAGGTCACTCTGCTGCCTTGGTAAATCTTGCAGTGCACATGTTACGGATCTTATCTTCACTGGGCCTTTGCAATAGGGATCTTTGGGCTCCAGTGAATGAAATGGTGCTCCCTCCAACAGAGCACATACACACAGTGCACATTTTTCATGCACACAGTCCTCATAAACTCCTTTCCAAGCAGTCTTTTAAATTTGTTGCATCTGCAAGCTCTGGATCTACCTAGATCTATCTGAAGTTTTTGGAATAACAAGTGCTTTTTCTTTCCTGATCACCAAAGACCAGAAACGCAATCTATTCAGGTCATAACTCAACTCCCTGGGTACCTTGAATGTCCTCCCTTCAGTCCTTCTCAATCTCCAAACAACTACTTGGACTCATTTTCTAGGCAACTTAGTTGGCCATTAAACACACTCTGCCTTACATCCCTTTATCACAGCCCAAAATGCATCCCTCTTTGAACATTATCATCATCTATACCCTCATTCCTATCATGCCCCGTCTTCTCTCCTTTGTCCCTAATCTTCCTGTTTCCATTCCCTTCCACTTTTCTCTGTGATCTCCAGAGTCCCCTTCTATTATTAAGAAACTCTCTTACATCTTCAGGCTTTATATTCAGTGTTCCCTCTACTCTATCTTAGAAAAAAAGACTTCTCTCCAACCCATACTACCAATTACTTCATTATTTCTCTGCTTTCCTTCAAATTTCTTCAACATTTATCTACACTCTCCCTTCACTTTCTCACCTCCCAGTAACTGTGCAACTCAAGGTAATTCAGTTTCTGCTCCTACCTCTTCACTGAAACTGCTATTGCCAAAGTCACCAATGATTTCCATGTTACCAGATCCAGTGGAAAAGAATCTAGCATAACTTTACAGAATTTTGCTACCATTGATCACTTCCTCCTCCTTGGATTTTAATATACTACCCTCTCCTGGTTATCCTATTTCTCTGCCCTCTATTTCTTAGCCTCTAAGAGCTGCACTACTTCTAACCATTCTTTAAATGGTAGCATTTCTCCAGATTCTATTCTAGTTCCATCTTTTTCTCTTATTCTTCCTGGGTGAAATCATTCATTGTGACCTCACTTACCATCTATACATTGATTACTCCTAAACTTTTATCTCCGGTCAGACCTTTCTCCTGAACTTTAGACCCATATATCTAAGTGCCTACTAGTCATATCCACCTGAATGGCCCACAGATACTTCAAACTCAGCATGTCTAAAGGTGACTCATCTTCCCCTACCCACCCCAACCAGACCTGCCCGTTTTCCTATTTTCCTATCTCAGTGAGTAGCATCACTAACTTTCCAGTTGACCCATCATCTAGAAACCTGAAATTCATATTTCCATTTCAACCCTCTCATTTCTTCCTAATCACCAAGTCCTATTGATGCTACAGGTTAAACAGTTCTCAAAACTGTCTACATCTATGTCCAGTGCCACTATCCTAGTCCAGGCCACCATCTTTTCTCACCTATATTAATGCAACAGCTTCATAACCAGTTCTCCTGACCCTGTTACCTCCTTCTAATTTTACACATTAAGGGACAGAGTGATCTTTAAAGATGCAAATCTGATCATATTCCTTTGCTTAAAACCCTTCAATGGTTCTCTTCTGTCTACTGAATCAAACCTGACCACTTAATATGGATTAAAACATTGTTCTACTCTATCCTCTAAGTCTAAGTTGCTGCCATCCCAAACCACTTGCAGTGCTCCAAATACTTGGGCCTTTGTATTTGAAACATCCCCACCACTCAGCGACCACATGGCAAACACCTATTGATCCCTTCATGTCTCACATTATATGCCACTTCCTCAAGTCTTGGCTAGGTATCCCTGCTATGTGGTACCACAGAACTTATTTACCTGTCTGCTTCTCCTGCTAGACTATGAGTTTCATGAAGGCAAGACCAACTCTGTCTTCCTCATGACTATATCCTCAGCACATAAAAAGTACATGGCACATAGCAGGGGCTCAATAAATGTTCAGTGATTGAATGAGCAACAAGCCCAAGTAAACTTGAGCCCAACACATTTCAAAAGAATAAATAACTCCAACAATGGGAATGTCACTCATGGATCATTTTCATAATCATAAAAAATATATAATTTTTTTGAAAAAATCAGCATTATCAATTTATGTCACAAAATACAATTGTTTTCTTTAAAAGGTAAAGAAAACATAAGAAGATAATAGTGCTTAGCTCTAGATAGTAAAATTGATTGATTTTTCTTCTTCATATCCTTATTTGCCAAATTTTCTATATCAAGTACTTTTACGGTGTGAAAAATTAATGCTATGAATTATAAAATAAAAAGAATAATCCTACTACAAAATATTTTCACCTCTTTTTGTAAAATAAACAAAGGGAAATACAGTGAAATACAATCAGTTTTTTTTCCCATTTTGCTAGAAGGTAAATAACATGAAATCTCTGCCTTATTTAGCACCAACAGAGGTACATGTTTATAAAATAACCAAAGTTGCAAAAATCACATCACTTTCTATGACCTGAAATGCCAGAAATATTTTATAGATGGTTTTTAAAATGTTCCAGAAACTTTTTAATAATAAGAATTCAGATTCAGTTTGATGCACAAAAACAGAACTATCATTTTTATTTCATATTTGGAAATAAACATGACAAAAATAAACAATTTTTGCCTTCTAAAATGCTCCATCAGGTTTAGATGACTGTGACAGTCTCCTCTGCTCTGGATGGTTCACATTCAACTCAACGGGAAAATAAGGCTAGGGGAGAAAAGCAGAGTAGGGTTAAACAACTTAAAAGGACTAGTATATATGCATCACACTTTGCAGTAAAAAGAAATGACTGCAACAAAGTTCTCAAACTCTATATGCGAAATACTGTGATTAATTTATGTACTTTCAGTTTGCCATTGTATCATCTTATTTTAATGTGAGGCCCACAAACAAAATACACTATGGCAAATACTATTATTACAAAGGCAATATCTGAATAAGAAAGTTAACTTCCATGCTCCAGTGAATGGTCCACAGAAATCAAGTTTTGTTAGTCTAGTTACAATGTCATATGTGTGTGTGCACATGTGTTTATTACATTAAACTTATATAATGTAATATATGTCTAATAATTATATACTTATATATTATTGTATATAAATAACATATGCATACACATACACATTTAATCCCTTGTACATGTATTTTCTTTTGTTTTGCCTGAGATAAGTCACTTTTCCTATTCATCTAATCCAAAACTCTTATTTTGCAGATTGGTAAAGCAAGGCCTAGGGAAGTTAGACTTGCCCAAGCTCATGCTGTGAATAACAGCAGAACTGGGACTCAAGCCATAATCTCCTGACACTAAGTTCAGTATCTGCTTATTCCATTCCTCTGCTTCTCTGTAACTGAGGCTAGAAATCAACACCTTAAATTTGAGTAGCACATTGCAATTTTAAAGCATCTGAAAATTAAACATTATACTGTTTAAACCATACAAAAAAATCTTCAGATGATGGTATGAAGGAGCTGAAAGGTTAAGTTACTTGCCCACATAAACACCTCTAGTTAGTGGCCTGGGTCTCCTGATTCCTGATCCAGTGCTCTATTTGCTTAAGTATAACCCCTTTTCCACCACAAATTATATTCTTACTTGGCCCTTCACAGTAATTCTGGGAGGAAGAGACCCAGGTCAAAGATAGGGGATCTTCAAGTCTGTGCAAGTAAGGCCCAGGCAGTCCCTGGTGTATGATTCTGGGATCCCCTCCCTCAATCTCATCTAACACTGCACTAGGTGCCTTTGGGTCAGGGGATGGGTAGCTGAGACCAACAACTAGGAGCCAGGATTTGATCACAGCTCTGTCAGACTCCTGAGGCCATACTTCTTCCCCTGGAGATGTGGTGTGGTCAACACACATGGGGGACTGGGGCCATTGTTATTTAACAAGGGTGTCTGTCACGGAGCTTCAGAGTTAGAGCAGGCAGATTCCATTTTTTTGCTGCCCCTGAAGGGCTGGACTACCTATACCAAATAACGTAGCACCCAAATAGCTTGGTACACCTCTTGTGCACCTCTCTACCATCCAAACATCCCCGGTGAAAGTATCGTTTCAAAAGATGATACTCTGTAGTCCAAGTACTTGTGGCATAAAAAAAAAAATAAGCATCAGTCAAACCAAGATGATGGTAGAAATATAAAGGTAACAAGAAACAGACATTGAGCAATTTGATGTTATATCCTATCATCAATTACCTCTGGTCTCCTGCTCCCTTTCGTCACCTTCTAAAGTTTCCTCATCTTCCATTATTGATTCTAACATTTCAGCATCCTTCTTTTGTTTGTTTCTTTGCTTCTTCAAACCCTTTAACATTCTGGAGACCTTCCTTCGTAAAGGATTGGCCCATTTGCTGTAATATTAAAAGTTTAAATGAAATCTTATTTCTCAACAGTGATAGTATAGTAACAATGGGGTTATAAATAAAAGGATACTTGCTCATATAACTCTTTACACCTTCTTACCTGATTTTTAGTAACTCTCCAGATTTCATAGATCTGATAGAAAGTATTACATCTGGCTCACTCATATTTATCATTGCAATCATCACTTTTACTCTTATATAGAGTCATTTGGAGCATCTGATCTGCAACCCAGGAATGCTGTCTTAGCCCTCTGCTGACATCAATCCTATCCACCTGTTCCAGTTTGTTAATGCTGCCATTTTGCAAAACACCAGAAATGGACTGGCTTTTATAAAGGCGGCTTATTCAGTCACAAAGTTACAGTCTTAAAGCCATTAAGTGTCCAAGGTAAGGCATCAACAATAGGGTACCTTCACTGAAGGATGGCTGATAGTGTCTGGAAAACCTCTTTTAGCTGGGAAGGCATGTGGCTGGCGTGTGCCTGCTCCCAGGTTGCATTTCAAAATGGTGTTCTCCAAAATGTTGGTCTTGGGGCATTTTTCCCTCTCTTAGCTGCAGGTGCTTTGAAGTCCTTCTGTTTGTGAGCCCCTTTCTTTATAGGGCTCTAGTGAATTAATTGAGGCCCACGCTGAATGGGTGGGACCACAACTCCATGGAAACATTCAACTGGAGGTCACACCGTAACCAAAGGTGTCACTCATAGTTGGGTGGGTCACATCTCTATGGAAACAACCTAATTCAAAGGTTCCAACCTAATCAAGACTAAATACATCTGCCCCCACAAGATTGCATCAAAGAATATGGCATTTTCTGGGGAACATAGTATATACAAACCAGCACACCATCCTTCAAGATCATCTTAGATATTACCTTCTTTGGGAAGCCTTCCCTTTCACTCCTAGCCTACAGGGATTGCTCCCTCCAAGGAACTTCAAAACTAAATGGTAATAGTTCACATTACATTGGTATTTACCATTTTTAAAGCACTTTCACTTTCTATTACTGTCATCTGGTATTTAATCCTGTGCTTCCCCATGTCTGTGTGAACCCTAAGAGGGGAGCAGTCTAGAGGCTATTCTATGCCAAGAACTTAACTCAGTGCTTTCCATAGTTTATCTTATTTAATCCTCATAATAACCCTATAAGATGGATATTGTTTCCTATTTTGCAAATGATTAAACTGGGATTTAGAGAGGTAAGATAACAAGATCACACATAGCTAGTAAATGGAGATGCTAGGATTTGAATGCAGGTGTGTCTGACTCTAAAGTACAGACTGGTTCCATGACAGCACACTAATATAGTGTGCTAATATCAATATTAATATAAAGCTAATAATGGCTAATGAGAGTAGATATGATAAACTCCCGTATGTGCCGAGGCCTGTGTATAAGCACGTCATGTGGATGATCTCATTTAATCTTCATGATGACCTGATGAGGCAGGTACTATTTCTATCATTCTCATTTTTCAGATGAGGAAACTAAGGCACCGAGAAGGAAAGAACTTGCCCAAGGTCACCAAACTACTCAGTACTGGAGTCAGGATTCAAACCCAGACCTGATTAAATCTAAAGCACAATCTCTCACCCACTATGCTACCCTGACTCTTTCTTCCCCCTGAGCTTGTAAATTCCTTCAGGTTGGAATCTTACCTTCTAACTTTGCACACCCACAGAGACTGGCACGCAATGGGGACTTGGGGAATGTTGGCTGATTTTTTTGTGTATAGAGCTTTCACTTTCTAAAGAAGTAAATTCAAGCCAAGGAGAAAAAATAGAAACACTGATGGCAGAGGTAAGGAGGAAAACCCAACAGAAAAAGAGAGAAAGATTACTATGAAGAGGTAATGACAGATAAATAAACCTATCCTCAGCTCAATGCTAGGGAAAGCACAGAAGAGGACATCAGACCCCTGAGGTGCTACTTTCCTTACCAGCAGGCCATATTCAGAGTAGGTCAGGCCCAGAGATAGATAAGTATGCCTTTGAAATGATGACTTTGAAGGTAATACTCACTTTTCTCCCTCAAAACTATATTACTGGGTTGTCACTGAGCTCCACTAGGTAAGACAGATATAGAGCAAAGAAACATTTTCTTCTCAGTTAATCATAAAAAAGTCTCCAGGTATAAATGAAATAGTGAGTGAAGGCCAAAAATATATTTATATGATTTACCTCTGGCCTCTTTATGTTGCAGTGTTGTTAACTGCAGTCTCAAAAAAAAATTATTACTGAAATAACTACACAGTTCCCAGTCCCTTATCTGAAACCCTTGGGGCCAGATGTGTTTCAGAATATAGAAATTTTTGGATTTTAGATAGGTAATATGGCAGAATATGCTGAATATTACATGACACATCCACAGGGTCTGCAGTAGCATCTCATAACCAAATAGTAATATTTCTGCAACAAAATAGATGAATATTCAATCTAAGTGTGACAAATAATGACCATAAAGAGTCTCAAGTCAGGTCAGATCGGGTTTTGCTGCTAAATGAGTTAGGAAAAATATCTAAGGTTTTCAGAACGTTTTGAATTTCAGAATTTTTGGTGCGAGATTAGCGACCTGTACTTTCTTTTTGAATGTGCTGACTTCAATATAATTTATGTAATTAAAACGACTATGTTTGCTTTATCCATAGGTTTTATTTTAGATTAGGTGGTTCACATTTCACCTTAGTTAACAAAGAAAATATAATACAGCCTCATTACTTCAAAACCCAGTGTACTAGTCTGGGTTTCAGAGGACTTGTATTTAGACTCAGCCTTATCACTTACTGGCTAGATGAATAACACTCATACTGAGATCCAAAGTTAGATATTCTACCCAACATCTAATGAAAATGCCCCAGGGAACAGGTAGGGGTGAAATGATTTGCCCAGTGTCCCAGAGGTGATTTTCTTCTTTTAATATAAAATGAATTTATTATTGTCAGCATACTCACTCTTGAGAAGTACAGGTCAACTTATCACACACTCATTCACTTACTGACATATTCACTCGTTTATAAAAGAAACACTATTCCAAATGCTAGAGACATAAAGATGGATAAGATACAAGACCTACCCTAAGGAGCTTAAAATTTAGAAAGGAAGACAGTGACACAGGCTGATAATTATGTCACATTGAGATAAGTCCCCATGCAGGTAAACAGAGACTGCTAGGGGACAAACAGGAAGAAGCCTGACCCCATCTGGGCAGTAGTTTGGGGCAGGCTTCCTGGAGGAGGTAATATCTAAGCTAAGGCCTGCAGGAAGAGCCAGATAAAGAAGAATAGATTGGGGAGATGCATAAGAGCTTCTCAATCAGCGGGCATACTGCATAAAAGTCTCAAAGAGGCAAGGCAGCATGTTGTTTGTAAACACCAAGCAAGGTGGTGTGGCTGGAAACACTAAGTTGGCCCATTAAGAATTTCTAGTGATCTAGAACCACACAGTCGGGAGACTTCTATTTTCTCTAGAAATTCTTAAGAGCAGAGAAATGGTATGGATTTAGCTAGGCTGGGGGTTTTCAGGTCAGATGTAGAAGGTCAATAAAACAAGACAGCTGAGGGAACTAGAAAAAATAGTTCAAAGTACCAGGCAAAACAGGATCCAGGCTGGATAAAGAAAGCTAATGATGTTAGGAGGATGGCGGAACAAGGAAAAACAGAGAGTTAAAGTAACCAGAGGCCTGAGTCAGGTACAGTAAGAGTAAAGGAAGGAAAAAGCCAGAAGACAAGGTACCCATGATCAAAGAGTAGGATTTTGAAGCTTCAGATTTCAGAGATGGTTCAATTTTGGGTTCAGGATGTAGGCATGAAAGTGCGCAGCTAAGACCGACTGCAGGAGAGATTCATCAGAATTGAGTGCACCAGAGAACTCTGAGGCTAGGTACTTAGAAGGCTTGTAATGTGTACAGTGAGGCTGCCCAGGAAGTTGATAAGATGGAGAATACCACACCTAGCAAGTGTTAGAAACAAAGTAGGAGCTCAAATAATTAATTGCAAAATGAATGAATGGAAAAAAAAAAAAAGGCTGAATTGGAGAATCTATGCAATTCCAAATGGGCTGCACATCAAAAGTCATCTGGGGCCCTTTAAAAAATACAGATTTCAGGGTGAAACACAAGACTTTCTAAATCACAATCTCTATGACACAGCATTATTAAACGGCCCCTAGGTTACAGCCATAAAAGCCATCGAGAGACCCGAGTTTGAGAAACACTGGTCTAGTGGATTGATTTTTCCATGTACTTTAACAAACTATAATTCATTAACATAAATATCAGTCCTTTAAGACAGTTGAAGAACATCATAGGGAAATTTATAAGTTTAACTCACCATTTGCAAAGCCACAAAGATAGCAGGAAATCTGCAGAAACAACTAACTACGTTATTCCAACCAATATTTACTGAATTGCCTACTACATGCTCTAGAGACCAGTGGTTCTCAAACTTCAATGTGAACCAGAATCACTTGTTGTGTTTGTAAAACACAAATTTCTGGGCTCCAACTCCAGAGTTTCTGATTCAGTAAGTCTGAGGTGGTGTCTGAGAAAATGTATTTCTAATAAGCTCCTAGGGTAATGCTGATGCTGCTGGTGAGGGTAACCACTTTGAGAACCACAGTTAAAAGAATTATGAGATTTGGTCCCTGTCCTCCAGGAAGTTATATTTTAGCCAGAGAATGAAAACTACCAGCAGGCAATAATGGAAAATTATGTGTTAACTTATGTGGATCAGAATACAAGTGCAGAAATAGGTTCAGAGCAGAGACATGGAGTGGTTGAAGAATGCTCCATGGAAGAGCTGGGGGCAGGTACAATTTGAAGGACAGAAAAAATTCAAGTAAGAGAAGAGGGTGAAGAAGGACAATCTCAAGAACTGGGGAGAACATGGGCAAAAGAACAGAGGCAAGAATAAAGTGTGGGGTATGACGAAGAAAGTAGTTTCCTCCCTGGCTGGAGCAAAAGATAGATTAGAAGAAATATGACTGGATATATAGAATGATTCCAATATAGATGGCTTTGAAAGCCACAACCCTCTGAGAGAACTTGAAGTAACAGGATGCCACTGTGTCTTTATCTACACTTTTTTTTCCTTCCTATTTCCTAGAGTCCAAAAGCAAGGAACTCAGAAGATCAGGGTTGGAATTCTAGCTATACCATTACGTTTCTTGAGCAAGAGGCCAAACTTCCCTGCACCTCTTTGTTTTGAAGGTCAAATGAAACAGCGTATGTGAAAACCCTACATAAACTGGAAAATGCCAAACAAACACTAATAATTTTTATCTGTACCTCTTTTATAGTGTGAAACTTTCTACCATGGAAACCTGCATACATCCCTTATTAGACTGTGTTCCCTGAAAGCACAAAGCACCATCTGATTCACTACTGTCTTTCAGAGCAACTAACAAGAAGTCCTGGTACCCAGATATTCTTAAAGCATTAGAATTCCTTGAATGATATAATTAAATAGTACTATTTTGGGAATGTGAGTTTGGCAGGACATTGCAGGATGAATCAGTGGAAGAGTAGATTAGGAGTCAACTGCAGAATTCAGGTGTTCTAGTTTGCTAATGCTGCAGAATGCAAAACACCAGAGATGGATAGGCTTTTATAAAACGGGGGTTTATTTCGCTACACAGTTACAGTCTTAAGGCCACAAAACGTCCAAGGTAACACCTCAGCAATCAGGTACCTTCACCGGAGGATGGCCAATGGCGTCCGGAAAACCTCTGCTAGCTAGGAAGGCAGCCGGCGTCCGCTCCAAAGCTCTGGCCTCAAAATGGCTTTCTCCCAGGACGTTCCTCTCTAGCAAGCTTGCTCCTCTTCAAAACATCACTCACAGCTGCACTCACTGAGTTCCTTCTCTCTGAGTCAGCTCATTTATATGGCTCCACTGATCAAGGCCCACCCCGAATGGGCGGGGCCACGCCTCCATGGGAACATCTCATCAAAATCATCACCCACAGCTGAGTGGGGCACATTCCAAGCAAATCTAACCAGCACCAAAACGTCTACCCCACAGGACCACAAAGATAATGGCATTTGGGGAACACAATACATTCAAACCGGTACATCAGGTATCTGTCCAAACTGGCTTGGGAGGCATCTTTACTCACTCTCTCTTTGCCTAAGGGCAAAGCCACACATTCCCTACAGAAGGAAACTTCTCCAGGACCCACATCCTAGCCATCTTCTAAACCCCACTTGCAGCCACATCCCAGTTATTGCCTCTTCCTGTATGAACTGTTTGGCTCAGACATCTCATTACGATGGCCTCCTCAGTTCCCAACTCTATTTGCTCTTGGAAGCTAGCCTTGGTTTCCCTTTGCTCCTCTCCTGCAACCACTTGCCCAGGATGGGAATTGAGAGCATACAAGGCCTGGACCAAATTGTGACAGTAAAATGCGAGCAGGGGAAGATCCAGACTCATTCCAAAGGAAAAATAAATGACAAGACTAAGTGAGCAGATTACCTACTGCAGAGAAAGGAAAATAAATAGTCAAAAACGATGACAAGGTTTCTAACCTGGGAGACTTAAAGGAAACACTGACTGAAATGGAGAGATAGCCAGGGGAGATGATCTGGAAGAAAAAGAAGATAAGTTCAGTTTTCTACATGTTGCATTTAAGGTGTGACAGAGCATCTAATTCACGAGGGCAGCTGGGAACATGGACCAGGTAGAGGTGAGGATTTCAAGATTCCGATTTAACAGTTATTTACCTAGAGAATCTCAGAATGTTATGGTCATAAAGAACCTTAGAGATCAACTGATCAACTCAATTCTCTAATTTTATGAGAAAACCAAGACCTAAGTTAAGCTCACCCATAAAATTGGTGGTAAAGGCAGAACTAGAACCCAGACCTTCTTAAACATTTTTTCTACTACATACCTCTAACATTCTCTGATAAATCAGAGACAGGCTTTGGGAAAAAACTGCAGTTGGTAGTACAAAGAAAAACAGACTGCAATGGATCAGAAAGGTAAGGGGAACAATGAAATCCAAAGTTTCAAGAAGGGGATAATCAACAGGGACAAGACAAAAAAGGTCAAGTGGATGGGAATTGAGAAAAGGCTACTTCATTTTGCGATAAGGTTATCAGTTACTCAGCAATGGACTGTTCTCTTTAATAGTATCTATTAGTCCAGAACTCTCTAAAATGCTGCCCTTGGAGTCCTTGCTATGGGAACACCTCAGCCATGTAATCCACATATAATGAGGTTCTTTTATTATTTCAGAAGTTAAATTACCTTGAACAGAGTCCAAGAAGAACCAGCTTTATACGAATTTCAAACCTACAGTGACTCATGTTAGAGCAAGGTTTCATTTTGCTCATATTTTGATCTGATCATATTTTATAAAAGTTCTTAGAGCCTAGCTGTACTTTAAAAAGGTGTACTTTAAAATTTTCCTTTCCCTGAATTCACACGTATATAATCCTAGGAACTTCAAACCTTTCAGCAGTTGGCTAATTACTGCATAAAACTTTTCAAAATAGCATTACTAATTATATTGCACAGTGTAATAAAACACACAAACACAGGGATTTAAAAACGTAAATGCCTATTTTTAAAATTTAGTAAGTGATGATTTTTAGGCAATTTTGACACATTTATTCCACGATTCTTTACCTTCCAGTCTAAGAAAATAAGTGACATTAAGAGTATCTGCAAAAAAAAAAAACAAAAAAACAAAAAAAAACAAAAAGAGTATCTGCATACTGAAAACCATATTATAATACAGAGAACCAAGCAGCAGGATTTGTCTAAATGTAGAAATTTTCAGTAACAGCCATCTGGCAAGTAGCAACATTTAAAGTGTATGGGGGATGTGCTTTTTCTGTCATCTGTGGATCATATCATCTATAATCTTAAAAAAACCAAAGCTTTTTTATTAGTGGAAAGAAAATTGAGAGGTTTCCCCTTTTCAGACTGAATTCTGAATTTTTTGTTGATTCAAAGGTAAAAATTCAATCTGAGTGGAGAAAGCAGAACATTAAAATGCACTTCATCTGAGTTTAATAGACAAGGTGTTAAACTGTTCAAATTTTCCACCTTACACATTCAAGTGTCACATCACTATATAATACCTAGATGTTTAACTGGCACATGCATACAGATTTAAACTTTATCTAAAAACAGATAAAGATTAGAAACTGAATTTGGCCCTTGAGACCCACTGCTGTTTCTAACTGGAACAATTCAGACACCCCCTTCTCCACTCTTCCCTTATAACCCCGTTCTCCTGCTTCCTTTTGTCCCCATCTACCTGATCTTTCCCTTCCTTCTCCTCTACAGAAGTCTTAAGCCTATCAGTGACACTTAAACCTAATGAGGCTTCTTATTGCTATTAATAAGGATAAAAATAGATCTTACGTAACCTTGAGAACACAATGAATTTCAAAATACATGTTGTATACTAGCTTAATAAGGCTATTAGGAGCAAATTCTTAGAAAGCTTTTCACTAATGCTCTCTGGCTCCCTTTAGTATATGGACAATCAGTTCCAGCAGGCTTGAATTCTTTGTGTACCTACTTCATATCATACCTGAACTCAAGTCAAGTAGAAGTAAAATAGAAATTCAATTATAGATTATTCCAGGGGCAAAGTTTGGCCACTTTTGCTCAGAAATGGCAAGCAGTTATGGGGTCTATAGTGAGGAGACCCCATGTGGATATAATAAATTGTGTGGGAAGGCCCCTCTCTATTTCATCCAAATCTTGTCCTCTCTTCAAATCCCAGCTCAAATGCCACCTACACCGTGGAGCTGCCCTATGCCCTGTCCTCTCCCACTCACCCTGATCTCCATTGCCTCAGAACTTTTATAAGTTATCACCACCACTCATTTTAGTCCTTAATTACATTGTCCTATGTTGCCATTCAAGTATTTCATACTTAAGATTTGACTTAAAAGTAGGGCCTATTTGTTATACTTTTCTGTATACTCCACAGTACCTAGTATGGGTAGACACTGAATATATATGGTCAATTGTGGAACACATGAATTAGGCACCAAAAGAATTGAGCACATTTGGTTCAGGAGAATGATTATCCTCTTCACCTAAACGGCTGTCACTTCTCCCACCTGCTTAGATTACTTCTCAGTTTTCATTCCTCCGTATCTTACCAGTTGTTAGTTCCTTAGTTGATGTAAATAAAAGGCACTGACCAAATGGCAGGAGCCAGCAATGTCGCAACATCATTTGTTTTGGCTTGCAACTGAAAGCCACACGCGGAGAGCTACAGCAGCTTTTTCCTGAGGGAATGCTCAAGTATTTAATGTATTTGGACAGGACCCAGCAGGAGGAGGAGCTTACAGATTTATTTCAATAGCTCAAGAGCCCTTTCAAACAGAGTCCTGGATCTTATGACTGCAGATCTACATGTATTTTTTAGCCCCTCTGATTTAGAGAAACTATGCTTAGCTTTTCCTCCCTGCCCCACCCCCCACACCTTTTCGACCACTACATATTGAATTTACTGCTGCAGCTATTTCTCTTTTATGGGGTTATTTTACCGATTCTACTATTTTATCTATCACTTTATCCTTTGAAATGGAGAACAGGAAGTGTGTTAAGGGGATCTTTCTAAGGAGATATCTTGCCCCCAAAAGGGGAGTTAGCTGTCTTTAGCTTCCACTGAGCTCCTTGTTTGGTATCAAGGATAGGTATCTCTGTTCTAAGGCAATTAGTCTCCTTGCCTCTAAAACCAGCTTAACAGGAAAAGGAGATAGCCCCCCATCCACCCTCAACCATTGTTCCTGGAAACTGAGCCAAGCAGCGGGCTGAAACTGCCACCTGCAGCAGAGCTGCAACTGGCAACTCAGGATTACTGAAGGAACAATACCATTTGTGCACAAAAATAGAAGTATATAAATAAATAATGGTGAACTAACATTTATAGTTTTCAATATATATACTTGTTTGCATTGTTAAGGTCTCTCAAGCAGTTTGTATTTATAGAAAGAAGAAAATATAGACTTATCAGGGGATAACCCTTCGGATTTCATTTTAGAGAAAAATCCAGTGGACCCGAACATCTTCTTGAAACTCGCTGGCAGAAGTTGCAAGAGAGGGGCCATAATGAAATTGTTATACCAGACTCCCTCTAAATTGCATGGTGTAACCCTAGACACCAGTTTCTAGCAAACATTATTTCATTTTTATTAATGGGTAATCTTTTATATGAAACAAAGTGTTGGAGGGAAGGAGGAAGGGTCGAACATTACCCACTCCGAATAGGAAACTAGGTGAAAACTGAGACAATAATTTACTGCCATATGCAAATTGCAATTGAGAAACGCTGTGACCCAACAGTGGTCTCAAAATGGTCTGTTAAAGTAATATACCAATGAGAAAATGGGCTGCATGATCAGGATTAAATGCCCTTCATAAAACAGCTACCATGTAAACTGCCAGGTACCAAGTCACTTGATAATTTCCAGGAGCTCCAGGCCTCTGATAACCTGATCCTTACCACTGAAAGTATAAATTATTACAGGAATGCCTTCCAGGCCAATCCAACTCCATCCACTGTATTTTTTCATTCATTCAAGCATTCATTCAACAAAAATGAATGAAACATTCACTATATACAAGGCATCTCGGTATGAACTGAGAATACAGTGATGAATATGACACATTCTTCAGGTTCAAGGAAAAGCCAGAGGGGAGTAAAGAATACAAGACCTTAATTAATGATCTTTACAGAAAGTAAGATACATGGGTATAATCTAAATCTTCCCGTGAAATAGAAATCTTCTGTTGGCAATTCAAATACTACTTTCCCATAGCTCAAATAAAAACTTCAAAGATTCTTACTCTTCAACGCGTGCCTTCTCTTTTCCAAAGAATTCAAGGAGGTACGTACTCTCAGGGTTGTGCATGTACAGCCTCTTCTCTTGCATAAACCTGAGAGTAAGTGTCTCCTTAAATTTTATGCCCAGGCACCTCACTTTCCTCACAATAGTCCTGGTCCTGCTCTGTGCTTTCACACCCACTTTGTCGCTGAAAGGGGGGAGCTACAAAAAAGTCATTTAGAAGCATAATGCTAGCAGTCCACTGAGATTTTACACAACATGCTAGAAAGGAATCTTGTACAAATTGGCTTGAAAACAGACCAAGGCATAGAGAACCAATGGTAGATGACCATCTACTGGATGGAGACTAATACTTCAGGGAATCCTTCTGATTGGCAGTTAATAACTCACCCTCCGCCCCCACACTCCACCAACTCCCAGTCCGTTGATTTATTTTTCCTTCCAATTGGGTTTTTTTTTCTTTGACAAGGGAATGCACAGTCTATGCAAAAGGATGACTTCAGTTTATGGAAAAAATTAACATGAATTTTTAAAAACCACTATTATAACTCTACTTTTTTATTTTTTCTAAGCTACCTTCTTTTAAACAAAAGGGACTCAAATATAATGCCTGTGTTTCTGGAGCATATGAATAAATGAATAAATGCAGAAACATCCAAGCATACTCAGCAATCAGCAAACAGAAGTTTACATTTGCCTACCTCCTCTGGCAAAGAGAGCAGCAATACATGGGCAGACATCCCAGGATGATCATGCTGAACACACCGAGCCCAAACATCCGGAACATCTGCGTAGGCTCTGTTGGTTTAATTATATCCTGTTATTTTTATGACTTCAGCAAGAGAAGCAAATTTGAGCTCTTCCATAAAGTCTTTATAGAAAATAAAATGAGGAGCCATTCTTATGTGACAGGTAAATATCCTTGCTACTCTATAAGTAGCAAGAGTTTATGAAATGTTCTTGACATACAACTAAAGGCTACACTTCAAATTTCTGCCCCCACCATGGAAGCCTTAAAAAAAGATCCTACTGCTTTTGTTAACAGATTATTATGATGCATAGTAACATTTCTTCCTATGACCATAAGTGCTTTTTCCTTGGCCATATGTTACATATCCTAGGGCACTCGACAAGTGAATTAATCTATGAACAGTTAACTTGGTTAAGGAGAGGCTTTTTAAATGTTTACTTCTAAATTAGAAAACATCAAATTAAACATGAAATCAAGAATTTACAGGTGAATAAGTATTTTATTCATATATTCATTTAGAAATACATTCTAATGTGATTGGGGAATTGTAAGTCACGGTTAAATTTTTTCCTCTATTAAGAACCAAATGTCTGTGCACATAATATAAAGATCAAACTGATGAATGAATTATAAGCACTATGTGACAGTGTTAAAATTGTAATACTATATTCATGATCAGGTTTCAGTTTCCATTATTAATACTAGATGTCAAAAAAAAACTGTGAATTGAATAGGGACTATATTAACCGAAGACAGTATTTTGCATGCATCCTTTTTGTAATATTTGCTAGTGTTTTATCAAATCAAAAATGTTCATCATGGGACCAACTGGTAATATGTTCCTGCTATTCAAATGAAGCTGTAGCAAGAACAGATTGTCTAGTTTTCAAAACTTTATAAAGAAAAAAGAGAAGAACCTACTTCAAAGACAATAGACAAAGAAAACTAATAAAAAAAACTGTAACAAGAAACATTCAGGTCTACTGTTATATACTTAAGTGTTTGGAGGAATTCTAAATATCTACAGAAAAGAAGCTAGGAAGAGAAAAGTAAACTGAGGCATGACCAATGGGTATCTTCTCCACACATTGAGGGTTCCATCTAAGAAAGCCTGGAAGTTTGGGGACAAAAGACAGAGAGCAGCTAACGCAAAGAAAAGGTGAGACTAAGTTTGCACCACCAGAGGCACAATCTAAGGGCCAAAAAGAAAACCCACTAAAGAGTCTTGACCACCTCAAGGACTTTAAAAGGACAGTGTCACTCTAGGTTTAGGAGCCCCCTTTTGTTAAACTGGGAGATTGAAATTTAAACAAATGCCACTGTGCTCTGTTTACTCTAATTTTAAAGAAAGAAATATAATAATGTAAGAGGATGAACTTACTATCTTCAAATGCGGCAAAACACCTGAGGTCACTGGTTCCGGATGATGAATAACAGCATTTGTACCTCAAACATTCACTCTCATTCAGATTTTGCGGTGCATTACATGGCTTCATCACCTGATCCTCCTTTGCAATGCATGCTTTTAGAGAAAGAAATCCAAGAAAGAGAATTCAGCATGGTTAATAAGTGTTTTCTCTAATTAAACAATTACTGCAAGGCAAAAAAGCAAAAAAAAAAAAAAAAAAAAACCAATGAAACAAAAAAACCCAACAGTTAAGCTGCTACATTTAAAGAAAAGACTGAAGGATATACACATGCAGAAATGAATTCTGGAAAAAAAAGTTAAACTAAAAATTATTACAAAATTATTTAGTATCACATTTTCAATTCTGGATGAACTGCAGAAAAAAACAGAAATTGTTAACAGATCATGTGTAAGGCACTTTTTTTTATGTTATAATTTTTATATAGACTCCATATTGAAATGATAACATCATGGCTGTATGGGTTAAATAAAATATATGAAAATTAATATCACCTTGTGTCTTGACTTTTTTTTTTATTTTTTTATTTTTTATTAAATTCAGTTTTATTGAAATACATTCACACACCATACAATCATCCATGGTATACAATCCACTGTCCACAGTATGATAACATAGTTATGCGTTCATCACCACAATCTATCTCTGAACATTTTCCTTACATCAGAAAGAACCAGAACAAGAATAAAAAATAAAAGTGAAAAAAGAACACCCAAATCATCCCCCATCCCACCCCATTTTTCCTTTAGTTTTTATCCCCATTTTTCTACTCATCCATACACTAGCTAAAGGGGGTGTGATCCACAAGGTCTTCACAATCACACTGTCACCCCTTGTAATCTACATTATTATATAATTGTCTTCAGGAGTCCAGACTGCTGGGTTGGAGTTTGGTAGTTTCAGGTATTTACTTCTAGCTATTCCAATACATTAAAACCTAAGAGGTGGTATCTATATAGTGCATAAGAATGTCCACCAGAGTGACCTCTCGACTCCATTTGAAATCTCTCAGCCACTGAAACTATTTCGTCTCATTTTGCATCCCCCTTTTGGTCAAGAAGATACTCTCAGTCCCACGATGCCGGGTCCACATTCATCCCCGGGAGTCATATCCTGCATTGCCAGGGAGATTTACACCCCTGGGAGTCGGGTCCCACGTAGTGGGAGGGCAGCGAGTTCACCTGTCGAGATGGCTCAGTTAGAGAGAGAGAGGGCCACATCTGAGCAACAAAGAGGTACTCAGGGGGAGACTCTTAGGCACCATTACATGCAAGTTTAGACTCTCCTTTGTGGTAATGAGCTTCATAAGGGCAAGTCCCATGCTCGAGGGCTCAGCACATCAAACCGCCAGTCCCAATGTTTGTGACAACATCAACACCAGTCCAGGTGAGGATGTCCAACACTTCCGCACCTTCCCCCAGATCCTCGGGGCTGGGGAGGGGGAGGCTGTAAATATATTTTTTATTACCTGCCCAAATTACTCTGGGATGTGTCACTATTTCACTCCAGCCTATACTAACCTACCGTATCTCACTTCCTATTCAAAGTTCCATGCATTTGTGGTGTTTGAACAAATCGACTGTAGAGTTGTAACATTTAGAAAATTTAGATCCTGTACCAAATAGATATCTATTCCCTTGGTCTCATATGGAAGTTGAAGTTTTAAAACACAATCAGTTTCAACCTTTACCCTTTGGCCTGGCTTGCCCTGGTCTTAACCAGATCTGCTTCATTCATATCACTAATTGAAGTCTGGGCTCTTTTTCAGCTTTTTTTTTTTTTTTTTTTTTGACAGTGGCTGTATGCACTAATACTGACATTCATATCTGCCGAGCTCTAGCTCTGAGTTTCAGGTGTCTCAGAGATATGCATTGTTCCAGAGACCAATCAGGTTATATGCTAGGGGATCAGCATCTCAAAGTTTAGAGATAGGCATTACAATTCAGGGATAGAGTTAACTGCTGTAAGAGCTTACAATCTAGGGACTATTACAATTATTATGTCCACGTTAGGCTATGTTCTAAGATTCAATTCTGAGTTTACACATTGTAAGGCACTTTTAAAAGGACTACAAAATGAGCTGAGTGGTGGTGATTCAAATATAACACCAAAGGAACTAAATAACAAAAACAGGCCAAACCCTCTTACAACTAATACCCTGTTAAGATGATAACATAGATATCCTCTCACAATTTTTTTAAGCTAGAGACATTCATCAAATGTAGTAAAATTCACACGGTTTACTATGAGAGAGGAAGGTAAGTCATACTCTTGGTATTGACCTACTTTCTGTGAACACATATCATATTTGCACTACAGTAAATGTTTTAAGGTTCTTCCTTTTGGCCTTAAGTTATGACTACAATTTTGAATAGGCAATGATTTATAGCATAAACACCAAGATTCATGCAATCGCAATGAATTTGTACATACCTGAATCTAAAAGGCTTGCAAGCTCAAACAGCTGATTTAAAAAAAAAAAATCCTGCTTTATAAGAGAAACAAACGACGACAAAAAGCCGATATCAGGTTTTATCCAAAAAGAAAAACCACTATGGTATCTTAAGGCCTGTATAGACTCAGTTCAATCTCCTGTGCCATCAGCTAACTACAGACCAAGAAAAGTAATAGCTGATGTTTTACGATCACTCCAAAGTGCTTCAATATAAATGAGGAGCAATATAATTGTTTAAAGCATACTTTTACCTCTTAGTATATTTTATTATACTCCTCTTCTTTAAAGATCGACAATTCCTGAACTGAGGCAAAAATAATACGGGTTCCCATTCATTAATAAGCACCTATCTGGACCAGGTACGTCACTTTACATACACTGTGACAACAATCAGGGCCTGCTCAGAGATGGGATGGACTTCCTGTATGCTGAGTTCTTCACCACGGGCATTGCTCAAACACCACTTCCCAAAATGCTAAAGAGAGGGTTTAAAATCACAGAAGAGACTGGACTAGGTGTTTTTGAAAGTCCCTTCTCAAATTGGGCTTCTGTTATTTTATACTTAATGGTATCTGATGGACTTCAGGTTAGATATTTAAATTAACTTTCAGATTCAAATCACTGAGACTAGTGATTTTGAAGAAAAAAGGATGGGACATTTTTTTTTTTATCAGATCTAAGTATATAATCTGCCCAAAGGGAGAAGGGATCAAGTGATCTCTCAAACTTCCTGGCCAGTCTGTCTCAAGGTTATCCCTTTAATCTGCAAGAGATGATTCTTTTATAGCCAACTGACAAAACAAAAGACTTTTTTTTTTAATGCTTGAGTGGGAAGAGGGCTCATTTTCAGTTATATAGGGGAGGAAATATATTGGTTAAAAATACTTCACATTTTAAGACCCATAGTGATTCTTTTCAAATATGACAGTTATGTACATCATATAAATATTTAATCATTGTTTTCAAAGATTTGAATCAACCTAGGTCAGATGATTCTTTTAAAACAGAATGGTTTGATTGAGTTAGACAAAAATATTATTTCATACAATTGATGTTGACTCCCCTTACTCCTCCAGGTTGGAGGCATGTTTTGGAAATGCAGACATCTTATTTAGACTATTTTTACAGGCAGCTTCAGTGTTTGTATAAAGTAGTTATTATCAGTAACTACTGAACAGTTTATGTCTGCTACTTTCATAAGTTCTAAAGCTTAAATCAACATTTGTGATTGTTTATGACCAATTCTAGCACTCAGTAAACACTGTGTGATCCTACACAACATAACCACCCTCTGGAATTTCTTTTTTCCACTCAATTTGATCATGGCAGCATTCTGAATTTATTTAGGAAGCTCATTTATTTTGCTCTTTGCATTGATGGTAGGTGTTATAATGCCCATTTTGTATTTGATGAAACCAGTATAGAGAAACATGAAGAGATTTATGCCAGGTCACAGAATAATTCAGTGATTGAATCTGTAATAGAAATTAAACAATGGATATAAATGGGTGCTTATAAACCTAGATCTAATTTTGTTAGAATACATTATGCATGATTTTTAATGAAAGCTTTATCTTTACAATTCACATAGGTCAATTTATGTAAAGCTTCTCTTTGAAAGGGCACCACATGCTGTGCAAAATGAAACATGTTTATTTGTAGTTAATAATGCTCAGTGTGATCATGTGCCTGATAAACATATTATATACAGGATCACAAAGCGACTATGTGACTTGAAACCTGAACTTTCTATCATTCAAACAGAAGGGAAAACATCTGGTATGTTTCACAGCATCAGAGTCACATAGTACCCTACTTAATGCCACAGAAGACATCTATTTCACAATGCTGGGTCAGTGACTAAATTCCAGACAATGTTATTAAGGTAATTTGTGGAAGGTTCAGATACTTGTAAAGGAAAGGGTTTTATAAAGAAGAACAAACGTTCAATGACTGCCTTACAGATACTGTCTCAGTTTACCTTCACAATTCTTTGTGGTAAATATCTTCATTTTAAAGAAGAGAACACTGAGATTCACAGAGATTATCATGCCTAAAGCAAAAGGCAAAGCCAGAATTCAAATTCAGGTCTTTCTGACTCCAAAATTCCAATACTGCTACCACCATAATGCTTCCTAAATATCTAACTACTGTTTTCAAAATGAGGGCAATGTGGTGGGGGAGAGGGGTTATGAAACAAGAACTTACTTGTTGGAGAAAAAAATCTGAACACAGCTCCAAATGCAGTCACTTTTTCTGGAGACTGATTATCAGCATGTTCGCCATTCCACTGGATATAGTCATTTGCAGACAGAGAATTCGAGAATCCTTAAGAAGGAGTAAAATTTATTAATCCCAATATATAAAGCATTTATCACTTCAAATAACCCTTTAATAGTAATTACCTTTACTTAATAAGGATTTAAATAATTATGGAAAGTCTAATAGCTAACAGATATTGCACTTTCAACTCATAGGTATTATTATTAGTCAGAATTCAATTCTGCTGTGAAACTGAAAAACGAGCATGAAGTTCACGAGTGTTTAAGCCATAGGCCCAAACTCCCCATTGTTGCCCTATACACTTATTTATAATAGTGAATTTGCCTCTGACAAAGAGCATTGACGTTTAGAGACCTAATCAACTGACAACTTGGAAACAGTATACATTACAACTAAATCAGACATTAATATTAGCATGATCCCTTCACAGAAACTCTTGGCAAATATACTGGCTTCCTTATTTACTGACGAAAATCAAGGCCTTACATACAGTAAAATCTGCCTAATCCTTCCTCACTACTTTAAAGAGCCTGGCTTTAGTCTTAATTGCATGGGTCATGGGTCCCTCCTATATAAGAGGAAAGGATATCCCTCTTCATTCCTGTAGCATGGATAGTTCCATATCATTAAATATTTTCCAACACTAACTTTAATCGCTTTACAGTATTCCATTATATGGCTTTATTATCTTATCTAACCATTCCCCCATGGGAAGACATTTAGATTGTTTCCAATTTATTGATATTATAAAGAACACTGCAGTGATTATCACTGGAGCTATATATTTGCAGATATTCATGAAAAACTGTTCAGGATAAATTCTTAAAGAACGGCTCTTGACCATGGCCTAATTACCCTCCAGAAAGGATGCACCAATGTACACTTCTATCAGTAGTGCATGTTAAGTACCAGTTTCCTTGCATCCTCACCTTTGTTTGCCAATCTGATCACCAAAATAACAATGGTATCTCTTTTGTTTTAATGTGTACCTTTAATCATCAATGAAGTTAAAGCTTTCATAGATTTGTTTTAGAGAAATTAATCCTTAATCTGCCACATATGTTGCAAATATTATTTTCAAGGTAGGTAACTTTACATTGTTTATGGTATTTGGGGAAGTTGCAGAAGTTTACATTTATTTCTGTAATCAAACCTATCCATCTCTTCCTTTATTATTTCTTTCTGCCTTTCAAGTCATGTTTAAGAGATACAGTCTACACTATAATATTTCCTTCTAACACTTTTATGATTTCACTTTTTAAATTTAAATATTTAATCCACTTGAAATATATTTTGGAATATGTTATGAAGTAGGGATACTTTTCTTCCAGTTGTCCCAATACCATTTATTAAATAATCCCTTCCTTCTTACTTAGGTCATCATCATATTCTAAGTACTTAGTAGTGAAAGGTCTATATCTTGAATTTTATACTCTATTCCACTAATTGATCTGTTCATGCACCAATATCACTGTTATAATTTATCTGATGATGTTATATGTTTTAATAACTAATCTAGCAATCCTTTTATTAGTCTTCATTATCAACATTTGACTTGCAATTCTACAGTATTTTTTAGGTGAAACTTAGAATCATGTTGCCAAGTCAAAAGAATTCTAACGAGACTTTTTATTGTAATTGTGTTCATTTATTCAGCATTCACTAAAAAAAAATTATTGTGGGTTCCATGCATGAATTCAGTTAAATGTAGACTCATTTGTGAAAACTGACATCTTGACAAAATCTTCTCACGCCCAAATTGGTTTGTTTCTCCATTCATTCAAGTCTCTTTTAACATCCCTGAGTAAGGTTTATAACTGCATTCATACATGTCCTGCATCTTTCCTATTACACTTATTCCCAGATATCATATATACTTTGCTGTTACGTGAATGTGATCTTCTATTTCACCACTTCTAGCTGACTAGTGCTGGTATGTAAAAAAGCTATTGATTTTTACTCATGTATTTTGTAACCTACTACCTTAGTTGACCCTCATTAGTTCTCACTGATATTCAGCTTTGTTCCAGACAATTGTGTTATCATTAAATATAGATGGTTTTGTCTCCATCCTTTCCAATATAAACATCTCATTTTTTTGTTCTCTCAATGCATTGCCCAGAACTTCTAAAACGATGTTAAATAATGGACATTGCTGAGTCAATCCTTACTTAACAGGAATGCGCTAGTGTTTCAACATTAAGTAAAACTTTGGCAGTTGGCTTAAGACATTATTAAATTAAGGACATATTCCTCTAGTCCTAGTTTACTACAAGTTTTATGTTGTGGAATGGAAGTGAGATTTCATCAAATGCTTTTAACAGTTACTACCATAATCATATTCCTCCTATTAGGTGTTGGATATTAATATTTTCCAATAATTAAGATATTCTTGCATTCCTGAAATAAATCCCACAAGTGCTAATGCTTTATGTAGGATTTCTGGATTAACATTCACAAGTGAATTGTGTCTGCAGTTTTCTCTTGTTTGCTCTCTCTAGGTTTTTGCCCAAGGAATATATCTGTTTCATAAAATAAATTGGGAAGCTTCTTGCCTTTTATCTATCCTCAAACAGTTTAAACAGCATAGGGGTTAATTGATCCATTAAGGGTTAGGAAAAACTCATCCATAAGTAGTCCGAGACCTTATTTTTAGGAGGAAGGTAGTTGTTTAACAACTTTTTCATTTCTTCAGAGTTATGAATCAATTATGCTATTTTTTATTTTCCTAAGAAATCATCCATTTCCAAAATGATTATTAGGATGGAATCATAAGATTATTCACTTGTAATGTATATATAAATATCCTTTATATAAGTGATTATATCCCATTTCTCATTTTTTAATGAGACCATGTTCCATGGTCACTCGAATGTATATTCTCAGCCTGTAGAGTACAATATGAACTGAACTGCAATACAAATGTTAAATAAAGCTAAATTATATTACTAAAATGCTCTATATCTTAATTTTTTGTCACAACTAAAAGATATGTATTAAAGTTTCCCACCAAGATTGTGGTTTTAGCCATTTCTACTTAAATTTCTAAAACTATTTGTTTTCTGTATTTCAATATTATGCATTAATGCTCATACTTGGTTTTACCCTTACCACATGTTACATATCTTGACAATATAAAGATAATCCATTCTGTTTTGCTTACTTTTTTATCTCCTAACTCCTATTCATTCAATAAATATTTATTGAATACCTACAGTACTCTAAGTACTTGGATAGATACATCAGTGAACAAGTCAGACAAGATCCCTGCTGTCATGGAGCTCATAATCTAGTCTAGAAGATGGACCAACAAAGAAGCAAACCGACAAATTAAATAACTACAAACTGTAATGAGGGCTGTAAAGCAAACTGGATACTGGCATACAAACAAAGCAGGGGACCTATTTTAAATAGGGGCTGGCTTCTCTGAGAAGATGATACGTAAGCTAAAAAAATACTTAGAAGGAGCCAGCCACACAAAGAACCTGGAAGAGTGCTTCCAACACAGGAAGACAACATATCAGATTAATATCACCTGGCACACTTTGCCAGCTCTGAAGGCCTGTTGCCTACACACCACAGGAAGGGAGCCACAGTTGGAAGCAGCCTTGACAGAACCTGTGCTCTGTACTGCCATTTGTTTGCTCAGGGCCCCTCTTCTCCAGCAGGCACAACTGTCCTTGTTTGGAGCTGCCTGAGGCAGTACTCAACTCCACTCTAATTGTGGAGACCACACAACTGTGGCCTGAGTTTCTACTCTAGGTTCTCTTCCTCAAGTGGCATGTTCTCTGGAGTCCCCCTAGGATAGAAATCTATCCACAATGCAGAGTCCCATGGTGTATACCCTAGACTCCAGCTCCTAACAGATATATTTATCCTCAGCCTGAGATGAAACAGTTGGCTACAACTTATCAATTGTGTCCGGACTTCCTTACATCTTTCAGAAATTCCCTTAAGTTTCTGACAAATCAATGACATCCCTCTTATCTGTCCAGATTTTCACTCATTATAGATCTCTGGGTCATTTCAATGGGTATTTGAAATGGGGGAGACAATTAATTAAACATCTTTTCTCAAATAAGCGTCATCCATGGCAGCCTAAACCAAAAGTCCTTGAGCATATTTAACCTGCCCCCAGTCACTGGTTTCTTCCCTACCCTGAAAGGCAATCATTTAAAATTAACTTGAGCAGAGTGACATCATCTACATGGCAATATAAGGCATCACCTGGAAAAGTCTCCCCCCAAAATCAACAAATAAAAGGATAAATCCCACTTGCTTGGATCCCTGGAGTACGCTAGAGACTGGAGAAGAACTCTAGAAATAATGAATCGAAGGAAAAAAAAAAACCAAAATCAAATAGATTTGCCAGTCTGGACCCCTTCCACTGGAAATTACACAGAAGCAGCACAGCCTGGGTCCCTCCTGCCGTGGGTGCAGACCAAAGAGTCACTAATAGCAGCAAATTAGAACCCCATGCATATTCAGGCACAGGGACCCAAGTCTGCAGAGACCCTGGGTAAAACACAAGCAGCTGAGGAGTGCCACATACCAAAGTGCCCCCAGGGAAAAAACAAACTGCAGCAGAACCGTTGGCAAGAAGTGCACACACTCAATCCAGTGTCTGTTTGCTAGACCTCCTAAATGCAAAATGGACTTTTCTGGATTGACCTCATTTGGCTCCCTTGGGTGGGATATCCTAATGGGAAAGGAACTGAAGGCAGAAAAGCCTCAAGGAAAACAAAAGGGGGGGGGTCGACTGCACTGCTGTAAGACAGGACAGGTCTCCAAACTGAAAAGTGTAATGGAAAGAGGTCACTGAGTAAGGGAGAAAATTTAAACAACTCATAGGTTCTGGGGAGAGAATTCTGCACAAAAACAAACAGAACAGATCAAGATTCCCAAAGGAGCAGAGGAAAGGAAGCTTTACCCTGGAAGTGAAACAACTGAATGCAAAAAGGAAAATCTTCAAAATGACTGCATATCCAGGGCAAGAATTGGGTGCAGAAGAGTTGGAAAAATCTGAACAGTTAAAACAGGCTACTCTAAGAAGTCCTGAATAAGTTGAATGAAGCGTCAAAGAAGAGACTTAACACAAAGCCAGTTAACAATAAAACCCTAGGTAAGAGGAAGAAATTGACCTTCAGAGTTAACAAATCAAAATAATCAGATGCCCAGACATCAGCAAAAAATTACAAGCCCTAAGAAAGTAGGAAAATATGGTTCAGTCAAGGGAACAAATTAAAATGTCAGATGAGGCACAGAATTTGGAACTAATTAAAGAAGTTCAAACAAATCTTCTAAATCAGATCAAGGAGATGAAGGAAAATATGGACACAGATAAACTAATGGTGGAAATGGAGCTAAAGGACACTAAGAAAATGCATCAGCATGAAGAATTTGAAAGTATAAAAAGATACATAACAGAAATTATGGAGACGGAAGGCACAATAATGAAGACTAAAAATACACTAGATGCATACAACACCAGATTGGAACAAGAAGAAAGAATCAGCAAACTAGAAGACAGAACAATCAAACTCATACAATCAAAAGAACAGATAGAGAAAACAATAGAAAAAATTAAGTAGTGTCTCAGGGACTTGAGTGACAGCATGAAACATACAAACATACCCATCACGGGCACCCGAGAAGAGAAGGGAAAAGGGGCAGAAAGAATATTTGAGGAAATAATTGTCCAAAATTTCCCAATTCATATGAAAGACATAAATATACATGTTCAAGAAGTGAAATGTACTCCAAACAGAATAAACCATACTAGACCACTCCAACATACATATCAATTAGAATGTCAAATTCCAAAGATAAAGAGAGAATTCAGAAGGCAGCAAGAGAAAAGTGATTCATCACATATAAGGGATCCTCAATAAGACTAAGTGCTGATTTCTCATCAGAAATCAGGGAAACGAGGAAGCAGTGGTAAGATATATATATATAAGGTACTGAAAGACAAAAATTGACAGCCAAAAATTCTTTCAACAGTCAACAGGCCAAAGAAGAAATTACAAGGAAGAGCAGTAAATATCTTGAGACAAATGAAAATGAGAACACAACATGTCAAAAGTTATGGGATGAGCTAAGGCAGTGCTGAGAGGAAATTTATAGCTCTGAATGTTTACATTAAAAAGAAGAGCTAAAATCAAAAATCTAACTTCATATCTAGAGGAATAAGAAAAAGAAGAGCAAACTAAACCCAAAGCAAACAAACAAACAAAAAACCCACAAAGATTTCAGCAGAAATAAATGAAACTGAGAATACAAAACAACTGAGAACATCAACAAGAACAAAAGTTGGTTCTATGAAAAGGTCAATAAAATTTAATAGAAATAAAAATAAAATAAAATTTAGCTAGGCTGACAAAGAAAAAAAAGACTGCACAAATAAATAAAATCAGAAAAATGAGGGGGGGGCATCACTACTAACCCCACAGAAACATAACAGCTCATAAGAGGATACAATGAACAACTGTATGCCAACAAATTAGACAATTTAGATGATATGCACAAATTCCTAGAAATACACAAACAACCAACGCTGAGTGTAGAAAACATAAAAGAACTGAATGGACCAATTACAAGTAAAGAGATTGAATCAGTCTTCAAAAACCCCTGAACAACAACAAAAAAAACGCCAAGGAAAAGCCCAGAACCACACAGCTTCACAGATGAATTCTACCAATCATTCCAAGAAGAATTAATACCAATCCTGCTCAAACTCTTCCAAAAAACTGAAGAGGAGGGGATACTACATAACTCTTTCTATGAAACCAACACCACCCTAATATCAAAGCAAGTTAACGGTACTACAAGAAAAGAAAATTACAGACAATTTATCTCAGGAATATAGATGCAAAAATCCTCAACAAAATACTTGCAAATCCAATCCAACAATACATCAAAAGAATTATACACCATGATCAAGTGGGATTTATCCCAGTTATACAAGGGTGGTTCAACCTAAGAAAATCAATTAATGTAATACACCACATTAACAAAACAAAGAGAAAAAAACATGATCATCTCAACTGATGCAGAAAAGGCATTTGACAAAATTAAGCATCGTTTTGTGATAAAAGCATTCAGAAAAATAGGTATAGAAGGAAACTTCCTCAACATGAGAAAGGGAATACATGAAAATCCCATTGCTAACATTATACTCAATGTTTAAAGACTGAAAGTTTTCCCTCTAAGATCTAGAACAAGACATGGGTTCCCACCATCAACATCATTATTTAACCACTGTACTGGAAGTTTTAGCAAGAGGACTTAGGCAAGTAAAAAAAATAAGAGGCATCTAAATTGGGAAGGAAGAAATAAAACTGTCACTATTTGCAGATGACATGATCCTATATATAGAAAGTCCTGAAAAATCTACAACAAAGCTACTAGAGCTAATGAACGAATTCAGCAAAGTGGTGGGGTACAAGATCAAGATGCAAAAATCAGTAGTGTTTGTATACAGTAGTGATGAGCAATCTGAGGAACTCAAGAAAAAAATTCCATTTACAACAGCAATTAAAAGACCCAAATATCTAGGAATAAATGTACCCAAGGCTGTAAAGGACTTATAGCTTGAAAATGACAAAACTTTGCTACAGAAATCAAAGAGGGTCTAAACAAATGGAAGGACATCCATGCTCACGGATTAGAAGACTAAATATCACAATGTCAATTCTACCCAAAATGATTTACAGATATAATGCAATCCGAATAAAAATGCCAGTAGCCTACTTTGCAGAAATGGAAAAGCTATTCATCAAATTTATTTGGAAAGGCAGGGGGCCCCAAGTAGCCAAAATCATCTTGAAAAAGAATGAAGTTGGAGAACTCACACTTCCTGACTTCAAAACCTATTACAAAGCTACAGTGGTCAAACAGCATTTTACTGGCACAAGGATAGCCATATAGATGAATGGAATCAAATTCAGAGTTCAAAAATAGACCCACACACCTATGTCCAACAGATTTTTGACAAGACTGCCAAGTCCACTCACTTGGGAAAGAATAGTCTCTTCAACAAATGATGCTGGGAGAACTGGATATCCATAAGCAAAAGAATGAAGGAGGACCCCTATTTCACGCCATATACAAAAATTAATTCAAAATGCAAAATGAATCGAAGACCTAAATATACGAACCAGGACTACAAAACTCCTAGACCAGAATGCAGGGAAGGAGAACCTAAGATGGCGGCTAGGTGAGACAGGGCAAGAAAACACCTCCATGAAAAATACTAGATAAAAACCAGAACGTGACCCAGAATACCGGTTTCAGCGATGCACCAGCTGGACAAGGTCTGCTAGAACCACAGGGGCCATACACCTAGTGAAACTGGGAGTCTGCATTCTGAAACGAGTGAGTAAAATCGCTGAAAGACACGCGGCCGTGCTGCGGTGTGGGGAAGCCAGGGGTTGGAGTTTGGAGACGGACTGGTTCTTTAAAAAAAAAAAAAAAGGAAAAACCCAGGAGCAGCTGCAGTTGCGATGGTGGGAACTGCGCAGTGAAGCATGGCAGGAGTGGGCTGAGCTGGCCTCTAGGTGTCTGGTGCGGAGGATAGCCGCTGCAGATTCCCCCAGGGCCAGGGGAGCAGAGGGGAGAGCCGGAAAGAGAAAGCAACCCCGCTGCTTGCAGCTGGCTCCCCGGCGGGCTGGAGACACCTGCCCAGGGCTGTGCCCACAGCCCAGAGCACCAGTTGTCCTGGAGCTGGGAAGGAGGAACTGTACGAAGGGGCGGGGGTTGAGACGCCCCATTCAGCCATCTTTGCATCCGGCTGAGAGTGCCCCTGCATGGCCTGGTGGCTGAGGGCTTCCCTTGAGGGACGGCAAGCACTTGTGATGTAGCACAGCCTTCCCTCAGCAGAGGTCCTGGAAGATCACAGCTGAGAAGGGGGCCCATTCGGAAAAGCCAGGGACGCTATGTCAATGCCGGTGGTTTGTGGGTCAGCGACAGAGAGGGTCTGGGGCAGAACTGAAATGAAGGCTTAGACTCTTGCAGTGGCCTTGAATCTCCAGGAACAAATGGGGGGTTTGAATATTAAAGCTGCCCTGCCTCCCTAGCCACCCGGACAATGCCCCACATTCAGGGCGGACTGCTCCAGCAACACACCCAAACTTGAGTTCACCAACTGAACCCCACAAGAATCATTTCCCCACACACCACAAGGACAAAGTGGAGAAGAAATGACTTGAGGGGTATAGGTGACTCGCAGACGCCATCTGCTGCTTAGTCAGAGAAAGTGAACGCCACGAACTTGTATTTTTGAAAAATTAGATTGGTATTTTTTTTTTTACAACTTGAAAGAACCCTATCAAGCAAAGCAAATGCTAAGAGGCCAAAAACAACAGAAAATCTTAATGCATATGATAAAACCAGACAATATGGAGAACCCAATCTCAAACACCCAAATAAAAATATCAGAAGAGACAAAGTATTTGGCACAATTAATCAAAGAACTACAATCGAGTAATGAAAACATGGCAAAGGATATAAAGGACATGAAAAAGACCATGGCACAGGATACAAGGGACATAAAGAAGACCCTACAAGAGCATAAAGACTACATTGCAAGAGTAAATAAAAAAAATAGAAGATCTTATGGAAATAAAAGAAACTGCTGGCCAAATTAAAAAGACTCTGGATACTCATAAAACAAGATTAGAGGAAGTTGAACAATGACTAGGTGTCCTAGAAGGCCACAGAACAGAAAATGAAAGAACAAAAGAAAGAATGGAGGAAAAAATAAAAAAAACTGAAATGGATCTCAGGGATATGATAGATAAAATAAAACGCCCAAACTTAAGACTCATTGGTGTCCCAGACGGGGAAAGGAAGGGTAAAGGTCTAGAAAGAGTATTCAAAGAAATTGTTGGGGAAAACTTCCCAGACCTTCTACACAATATAAATACACAAAGCAAAAATGCCCAGTGAACTCCAAATAGAATAAATCCAAATAAACCCACTCTGAGACATATTCTGATCAGACTCTCAAATACTGAAGAGAAGGAGCAAATTCTGAAAGCAGCAAGAGAAAAGTAATTCACCACATACAAAGGAAACAACGTAAGACTAAGTTGTGACTACTCAGAGGCCACCATGGAGGCAAGAAGGCAACAGCATGACATATTTAAAATTCTGAGAAAATAGATAAACGGGAACTCCTCAAGCTTAGAAGGTTCTGTACCTCAAAGGATTTTCTCAAAAAGGTAAAGAGGCAGCCAACTCAATGGGAAAAAATTTTTGGAAACCATGTATGTGACAAAAGACTGATATCTTGCATATATAAAGAAATCCTACAACTCAATGACAATAGTACAGACTGCCCAATTATAAAATGGGCAAAACATATGAAAAGACAGTTCTCTAAAGAGGAAATACAAATGGCCAACAAACACATGAAAAAATGTTCAGCTTCACTAGCCATTAGAGAGACGCAAATTTAAGACCACAATGAGATAACATCTGACACCAATTAGAATGGCTGCCATTAAACAGGAAACTACAAATGCTGGAGGACATGTGAAGAAATTGGAACTCTTATTCATTGTTGGTGGGGCTGTATAATGGTTCAGCCACTCTGGAAGTCAGTCTGGCAGTTCCTTAGAAAACTAGATATAGAGTTACCATTCAACCCAGCGATTACACTTCTCGGTATGTACCCGGAAGATTGGAAAGCAGTGACACGAACAGATATCTGCACGCCAATATTCATGGCAGCATTATTCACAACTGCCAAAGATGGAAACAACCCAAATGTCCTTCAACAGATGAGTGGATAAATAAAATGTGGTATATACACACGATGGAATACTACACGGCAGTAAGAAGGAACGATCTCGCGAAACATATGACAACCTTGAAGACACAATGCTGAGCGAAATAAGCCAGGCACAAAAAGACAAATACTATATGCTACCACTAACGTGAACTTTGAAAAATGTAAAACAAATGGTTTATAATGTAGAATGTAGGGGAACTAGCAATAGAGAGCAATTAAGGAAGGGAGAACAATAATCCAAGAAGAACAGATAAGCTATCATGGGTAAATTTAACTTTCTGGGAATGCCCAGGAATGACTATGGTCTGTTAATTTCTGATGGGTATAGTAGGAACAAGTTCACACAAATGTTGCTATATTAGGTAACTTTCTTGGGGTAAAGTAGGAACAGGTTGGAAGTCAAGCAGTTATCTTAGGTTAGTTGTCTTTTTCTTACTCCCTTGTTATGGTCTCTTTGAAATGTTCTTTTATTGTATTTTTTAAATTATTTTTTTATTTTATTTTTCATACAGTTGATTTGAAAAAAAAAAGTAAAAAAAAAAAAAAAAAAAAAAAAAAAAAAAAAGGAAAAAAATATGTAGAGCCCCCTTGAGGAGCCTGTGGAGAATGCAGGGGTACTGGACTACCCCACCTCAATGGTTGCTAACATGACCACAGACATAGGGGACTGGTGGTTTGATGGGTTGACCTGCAAAGGAGAGGCTAGGCCTCCCTATAATTGTGCCTTAGAGTCTCCTCCTGAATGCCTCTTTGTTGCTCAGATGTGGCCCTCTTCCTCTACCTAAGCCAACTTGAAAGGTGAATTACTGCCCTCCCCCGCCACGTGGAATAAGACCAAAAGGGGGATGTGAAAGGAAATGAGATAAGCTTCAGTGGCAGAGAGATTTCAAAAGGAGCCGAGAGGTCACTCTGGTGGGCACTCTTACGCACAATTTAGACAACCCTTTTTAGGTTCTAAAGAATTGGGGCAGCTGGTGGTAGATACCTGAAACTATCAAACTACAACCCAGAACCCATGAATCTCGAAGACAATTGTATAAAAATGTAGCTTATGAGGGGTGACAATGTGATTGGGAAAGCCATATGGACCACACTTCCCTTTGTCTAGTTTATGGATGGATGAGTAGAAAAACAGTGGAAGGAAACAAACAAACAAACAGACAAAGGTACCCAGTGTTCTTTTTTACTTTAATTGCTCTTTTCCACTTTATTATTCTTGTTATTTTTGTGTGTGTGCTAATGAAGGTGTCAGGGATTGATTTAGGTGATGAATGTACAACTACGTAATGGTACTGTGAACAATCGAGTATATGATTTGTTTTGTATGACTGCGTGGCATGTGAATATATCTCAATAAAATGGTGATTAAAAAAATAAATAAATAAAATAAAATTCTGAGAGAGAAAAATTTCCAACCAAGAATACTTTATCCAGCAAAACTCTCCTTCAGATTTGAGGGAGAGCTTAAATTTTTCACAGCCAAACAAATGCTGAGAGAGTTTGCCAATAAAAGACCTGCCGTACTTCAGATACTAAAAGGAGCCCTACTGACAGAGAAACAAAGAAAGGAGAAAGAGATATAGAGAATTTTAACAGACATATATAGAACCTTACATCCCAAATCATCAGGACACTCATTTTTCTCTAGTGATCATGGCTCTTTCTCCAGAATGGACCATATGCTGGGAGATAAAACAAGCCCCAATAAATTAAAAAAAAGAATATATTCAAAGCACATTCTCCAACCACAATGGAATACAAATAGAAGTCAATAATTTTTGAATTGTAACTCCACGATTTACTTCCTACATGATATAAAATACACAAACTCTAATGACAAATCAGTGGTTTTGAACTAAATGTAAAATATGTAATTTTTGACAAGAACCATATAAAGGTGGGGGAATGGAGGAGTATAGGAACATAGTTTATGTGTCCTATTGAAGTTAAGTTGGTATCAAAGAAAAACAAGATTGTTATGGATTTAAGAGGTTAATTTTAAGCCCCACATAAACACAAAGAAATTATCAGAGAATATGACCACAGAGATGAAAAGTAGAGTATAGGTTAAGAGAAATGGGGGAAGGGGCAACGGGGAGTTAAGAGATGAATGTAGGGTTGCTGTTTAAGGGGAAGGGAAATTTCTAGTAATGGATGGTGGGAAAGAGATAGCATTACAACATTCTAAATGTGATTAATCCCACTAATGGAATGCTAGGGAGTGGGTGGAATGGGAAGATTTAGGCTATATATATGTTTCCACAATTGAGAAAAAAAAAAGTCTAAATAGATGACAATTGAATGCCAAGGATGACCCTGGATGCTATCTGAGGATGGAGGACAGGAGGCTCAAAGGGACACAGCCGAGACATAAGGGGAAAAAAAGGAAATACAGAATGTAAGCTTTGTATCAATGTTGAATCTCTTGTACTTGTTAGCTGCGTTTAATGGGATTGCATAAAAGAATGTTCTTGTCCTTGGGAATTGTATACATGAATTATAGTGTTTGTTCAAGGATGTGTGCAGCTAGCTCTCGTATGTTTAGAAGACAGAGCAATAGATGATGGATGATAGATAGGGAGGGAAAGAAATAGAGGTGTGACATCATGTTAAAGTTAGTGAATTGGGGTATCAGCGGAAGGGGTCAGGGTATGCTGGAGTTCTGGGTATGGGGTTTGTATTGTTTTTGCAATGGTTCCTTTAACTTTGAATTTATTTCAAAATAAAATAAAAAATAAAATAAAATAAAAATTAAAAAAATATAATAAAATAAAAAAACACAAGGAGGCACTTCATGATCTTGTGTTAGGCAATAGTTTCCTAGACTAGGAAAATGTAGCAATAAAGACCACCATGAAACAAGGACAATTAGTTATTTGAGACTTTTTGTCTACCCACCTGTATTGGACTATGCTCTCAGCTCTCCAAGGTGTCAAGGTCTTTCAGGAATTAAGGAAGAACCCAGAGCCAGGCAGAACAGAGACCCACAAAAGTACTATAATAAAAAGCTAGACGAGTAAAAAACAAAGTGGTATTTTTCTGGAAAACTGCTGATGTAGAGGAAACTGTCCTGCATGCATCACTGGATCATTTTGGATTCAAACACTGGGTGAAATTTTGACAGTATCACATCTCTGTACACTTTCTGGGCTGTAGGCTGTGCCAGAGTTCCCTGCAGTGACCACAAGAACCAATTCTAAGGTACATTTCCCTACAAACCTTACTGAGATGCTGACATCAAAAGTTTTTTTTTCACCAGACACATTTAATATTTTCCAAATGACAGGATATGTTTATGTATGCACAGATACACATAAATATGTGTTTAAAGTGGTTTAGTGCCATCCTATGTTATCAATGTGTTTAAACTTTATAACTGGGGATTTGGAGAATTATTTTTAAATATCTTTGTTTTTGCCCTTTAAAGTCACATAAAAGATTATTTACAAGGCATATATGCTTTGAATGATAACCTCCCACACACACACACTTGTAACGTTAAACTTTGATACACTTAAAAAGATTTAAAGCCAGGAGCAAACATCTATCAGACTAATTTTTGCTTTTTCATAAGTGCAACTTTTTAATAAAAATTTACATCTAGATAAACAATCTTCAGGTTTTTGAAACTTTAATAAGATTTTAAAAACATCATGACTTTAAACTGAAAAACATACACGTTTAGCACACAAATATTGTAATATGAATCAACTTCAACTCCATTTGAAAACATGACTCAAATTACATAAGTTTTAGAAGTTAGTAATTCACACTTCAGCAAGTTAGCATCTTGCTGAATTCAGCCTTTGTAAAAAATAGACTTAGTGCATATTATAATGGTACAACATGTTTTTGTACCACTTCGTTGATGTTTTTTACTTTCTTAAACAATATTAAGTTCTTGAAAACTGGTAGATAACAGCTAACTTCCTATGATGTGAAATTTCTAATGGGAACAGTTAAATTTTGTAACAGAACACTTTCTATCGATTTCTTCCTCTATCTTAAAATTTTAAAAGCAATCATTTGTAAGGATTGCATCAACATCAATTTAGCAGAGGAAGATCAAACTTTATTGAAACTGCTTGCATACAAAATATATTGCACTATAACCAAACAAATGTTAACATAAAATCCAATCTGTTGTAGCTAATATGTACAGAGAATATTGCCCAAGAGCAGATACATTACAAGGTCATTCTACCTTGGTTAATTATCTACAGTATTTTAAACCAAACAGCTTACAGATGATGTGTGCAAGGTACCAATTTCTGTTTTCAAATACTATACATTCCCAAAATAAATAACTAGAAATCAACATTAATGTTTGGCAGTACTTTCAAAAGACTTTTTAATATTCGTTAATATTTGTTAAATCATGTGCAGCTTGTTCCCATTTTTAATATGCTTATTTGTATGCAAGGAAAAGTAACTGTAAAATGAAAATTCAAAGAAACAAACTCACAAAATACATCAGAGGCAGAACTTAGGTTTGTACGGCTCTGTACAGATTCAGTGGTACCCCTATTCGGAGTTATTTTTTTTTTTAAAATGTAACATCTTAGAGTGAAGGTCCTTCACATATTTTTCCTCAGTAAATTTCATTCATTAAAAAAATAAAAAAGAAACAAAACCCAGCATGTCAAAAAAAAAAAAAAAAAACAAAACAAAAACACAAAACCAAAAAAAAAAATAAAAAATAAAAACAAAAGAAAAATAACTATTATTTTTTAACCAATCTTAGTCTGCCTTCCAATTCTGTTCGTACATTAGATCCCAGATTTCAAATTTTACAAAACAAATTAACCTGCTTCCAATGTTTCTTAGACAAAGTACCTTTACTTTACAGGATTATTATGCACACATGGAAATGACCTTCCTATCTCCTCCAAACAAGCTTGAAATTAAAATATGAAAAAGTTCACAAAACTTGGGGAGGATAAAATAAAAAAGGCTTTAAGTTAAAACTGGTCACCAGGCCAAAGAGCAGGCATATCCTACTAACTTCCAACCAGGAAAATTTGTTCCCAGCTGAAAACATTTTAGCCTCTCTCAAATGAAAAGATAGTTATTTCTTCTCCTGTCTATATAGAAAAATTACACATCCCTCTCAATAACACTATTTGTCAAATTTCAGTGCAATGAAACAAAAACAAAAACAAGTCATATTCTTTATACTGCCTAACCTGATGTTTATGTAAGGAAAAAAAAATATGGAAAGCATGCATTCTTCTATAAAGTTTGCTATATCTTTAACATTTACTGTTTCCAACTTAATTTCCCTGAACTCAGCATCCAAATATAATATTCCTACCTGCCAAGATATAGAAAAGGCACAGATCATACAACTTTTTTTTTTTTGCTAATGAAAATGACAAATGTAACATCACACATATTTCAAGGTCCACTAAAATACTGGAAAAGTGGACCAAAACATAAACCAACACAGGACATGAAATGACATAGCATTTCATGGAGACTTCTAGATGAGATTGAAAACAGATGTCCAATACGGTTACCATAAATGCTATTTATTCAGGAAAACTGAAATGTACTGGTGAGCTATCACCCAAAATTCAGGAAAATGTTCCAAATTAACATAGTATCACTGCTCAGTACTTTAAAAAATGAAACAAACTAAAATCCTGTCCTGAAGAGCTAAGTATACATAAAAGCAAGGTTTCAAAATTCAAGATTTTATTTGTGCAAATCCGAAAATTGTTGCTTATGGCCAATACCAAAAAAATTTAAGTCTTAACAGAATTTGTGTTCATTTCATGCCCTGCGCCATCTTGCCTACTATTTGTCTTTGGCCTAACAAAATTTTCTAATATGGAATAAGAATTACAGAAATGGTATAGGAAATATAACTTCGGAATTATGCAGTTTAGGGTACTCCATTCACGAGTGGTTGCTGACCATCCACGCTGTCTGGCTTTTCCTTCTTCTGGTTACGATCTTTACCCCTGCGCAGTCGATTACCTTCACTGGAGGTATTCTGTAATGTTTTAGTGTGGACACTCCTTTCATTATTGCAGTCAACTCTGATCTAAAACAAGTTACAGTTATTATATATATATAGACCATCTTCAATTGTAATCTGTAATTGGCCTGACAAGAAATTTAATCCTAAAGTGGAAATTCCAAGTTAAAAGGGGAGGTGGGAAGAGAAGTAGTACAAAAAATTAAGTTTATTTGGTTTTTGGTTTTAAAACATTCTTCTTTCCTGGAACATACTGGTCACCTCACTGCATCCAAAGTTAGACTAAAAATTCACAATCCTACCGTGTTCTCTTCTAAGCAGAATAAAAGAATGAGAAATACAGAGTTAAAATGAATTATTACTAACTATGAGAAGATATGCATGCCTGTAAGACTAGATTTCAAAAAGAACAGGTTATTCTCCAGACTGTGAAACCCAGGAAAGAGAACAAAATAATGTCTTCCTATTCTGACTTTACCAGAATAAGAATTCAAGTACTAATTCACTTATTAACTAGACTTTATTGTACTATACCTTTAAATCTATCCTAGGTAAGATGAAGTTTCTTCATACTGAGGGCTCTCATCATCTTTTAGTAGAAAAATATGAGAACTGGTTTATATTTTGTATTTCAGTAAGGCAATTCAGATGATCCTACGACTTTGTCACAGGAATAAAAATGGTATAGGGAAACTTGAAGAAAATAATACGTGGAAGGATGGGAATCCTAGAAGTAGACACAATTTAAAATATAATATTCTAAGATCTACAAAATATTTTAGTGCCACCTGAACACTCAAACACTGCTAACAGAATTCCAGATGCTGCACAAAAGATAATAAAGACCAATGGGCCTAAAACAACTACCAAATACTGATCTGTTTCAAGTACAAATGCTAAATATATCCCAAAAGGTACAAGTGCTGGGGCTGAGGGTGTTTTAAATGCTTGGCTGTCAAGGGTTCAGCATTTTGATTTGTATCTATTCCCATACTTAAAAAGAACACACAAACTTTTTATTCAGTAGTTCGTTTTAATTATAAATATAATTTATAAATATGTATCCTTTTAACTGATATGATAGGATTGCCCAATTAATCATACATGGTAAAGTGTGGAATTACAAAACTGGAACATAATAAATATCTTAAATCTTTGTAAAGTGTATATACGTACATTAATTAGCCAATCTTTTTACGCAGGTCCAAGGTCTTTTTTATACTGGTCCTTAAGAACCTGTCAATAGTTAACACCTACTCGGAATTGCTAGTTTTTCTAAGGAATATTCTAACATAAAATGTTCTTGCTCTAAAAAAAAAAGTCTCTCGCTAATCTTTGGGCGTTGGTCCACAACCAGTCCATAGTTAGGAAAGGGCCTTAAGGACTTGGATTAAGAGTTAAAGACGAAGTATAAGAGAGCATGGGTAATCAGACACCATGGTTCAAATACCACTCCACCACATGCTAGCTACATGATGCTGAAAAAAGGACTGAACCTCACTAAGCCTCTGTTTATACACCTATAAATTATGGAATAATAAAACTACTTACCTCAGTAGATTAAATGAGATAAATCAGTAAGATTAAATGAGATAAAATACACAAAACCCTTAGCAAAGGTGCCTGGAAGTACTCAGGGCTAATTTTTAAAAAATTATTTACCAATGAGTTCACAGCACAGGCAATGAGCAATTGAGAAGGTATCCCCCAAACAGACTTTGATTGTAAATAAGCAGTTGATTGTGCATGTGCCAGCTGAATATCATGAGCATGTCTATCTCATGATAATCAGCCACAATACAGATACCTCCTTTTCTTTAATTGCCACTCAAAGAGGAAATAGTCTACCCCTGTTACTAAGCTAGAAGGGACCCACAGGGCTGACTCAGGTCTCTCAGGGTACTCCTTTTCTTAGAGAATGGGAGTGGGATGGGGGTGGGAAGACCCCACAAATGTGTTACTACTCTTAAAGTCACAATGTGATTGTTAAAATCTTCACAAAAATTAAGACCACTTATTCTCTAGGAAATTTCCCTTATTTATCAAGGAGGAGTAATATTGCCCATACCTGTAAAGTTGCAGGGAAAACAGTTCATGCTTATCAAATTTGTAATCTTTGAATATGTTTAAAAGTAAAGTAAAATAAACTCATAAATCTCAAACTACCATATTCAAACAATTTAGATGAAAAGAGGTACACAGGTTTACCTGAAGGGATCTATCCGCTGTTCTTCCTTTAGCCTCTCTTGGATTGCGTGGACGATTATCTGTTCGGGAATGATCCTCGTTTCCTACAGCCACATTTTTAAAAGGTTCAACAGTTACTGATTCTGAAATTCTTTTACAGGCTTCTTTATTCCCACTTCCTTTATGTATTTAGACCCATAGACTCTAAAATGTAATCAATCACCTCGTGATTCTAGGTACAAGACGGTTAATCCAGCGCAACACCAAGAAATAGAAAGTGTTGCAAAGGTACCATAATTCTGCAACAACCACACTACAGGTCAACCTGAGTTAATTCTCAGATGTTTGTTATGTTTAAAATCCTAAAAGAAGCTCAACTAGCTATCAATGATTATTCATATATTCTACATGAATCATAAGGAAGGTTAATAGTCTGTTAAGTACTACACCCATGAAAAGTTGACTCTTTCCTATGACGATCAGCAGGAAACAGGAGAAATGGGATCTTGATAATACTTAAATGAATCACCAAGCTTTTTCACGGAACTTCAGACAGTTGTTAAAATTCACCTTTATTTTTTAACAAATGAAAACCTTTGTACCTTTGAAGCCTCCTCCACGACCTCTCACTCCCTGTCTTCTTCCTCCGCCTCCACGCCGTCGTCCATCTCCTCTGAGCAGGAAGTTCTCCCTCTCTTCCTCTGTTGGAGCTAATGACCAATCACTGAGTTCATCTCTGTGGTCAGATTCTGTTTCAGAAGCATTTGATGCTTCAGAATTAGATCCTATCGAGAGTTAAAAGTTATATACCACTGTCTGACTTAAAAAAAAAAAAAAAAGGTTAATAGAAGCTTCCAGAGACTTTCAGGGGTAATCCAATATTTTTCCCAATATATAAGCCCACCAAAGAGTATTATCATCTTCCATTTTGTAAAACAAATGATCTTAAATTCAAAATGAAGGGCTTCATAATATTTGAGATGCTTTTGCTTATAAACATTTTTGGTTCTTATTTTCTTTTAAAAAAGGTACTTTATTATCTACCTAATTTCAAACCTGAGTGTGCCATAACATTAAACAGCTGTGCTCCTTTAAATATTTGTGCTCTCTGGAGGAAAAGTTTACTATGACAGTTAAATACAATATTTTAATTAATAAAACCTCTATAAATAAAGAGATCTCCTTTTAACAAGGTTAAAGGGACAGAAGAGAATGCACACGTTTTGGCAATTCTGAGAGGGGGCAAAGCCGGCCACTGTGGCAACTGTCTTAGGGGAGGGTCTCTAATGGGGCCAGGGATTGGACTTGGTTGAAGAGGAATATGCTTGCCTGATGCTTGGTCCACAACCTTCCCTCCCACTCCCACTGGATTGACTTATCGTTAACAAAGGAATTACTATCATAAACTCATCATCTCTGAGGTGGTTAATTCTGTAGAGAGTAGGGAAAGAGCTCCATGGTGAGGCAGAAATTCGTCAGCCAAAAGAGCAGACTCTTGGGAGAGGGCTATGGGTTGGGTTCAAGGTTGGTCTTAGGAGTAGGCATCTCTTCCCGACTCCAAATATCAACTCTACTACCTCTCTCTCTTCCTCTGTTGGAGCTAATGACCAATTACAGCTTCACCATTTTAGCTTCATTCCTGTGGATCTTGAAGGCTTTTCCATTTTAAAGAGTTCCTTTTTAAAATGCAAATATTTGTGAGATGGATTATTCCTTCTATCATAAACCATCATCAGCAAGTTACATAGTTGATATGCAGTTGAGCAAGAGAGACAGTAGGGACTGATAGGTGGGACAGGGTTCAGTGAAAGGTGTTGGGAGAGAAGCAGCAGCACTGTAAGAAGAGCTGGAAAGACAAAGGAAAACTTTGCCTACTTCATGACTGTGCCTAGGGCTGACTATGGCCAGGCCACTCAAAAGTACCTTATGAGCCACAGGATGCAGACTGCTGATTTACACAGTCCATCCAGCAAGTATGACCAGCACATGCCTGACAAAAAATGAGCCACAGTACACAATGAAAAAGTTTTGTCTATACAGTAATAAAATCAGGAAAGACCTTAAAACAAGTTCTTCAACACACAAAGGGTTAAAGCAAGTTTATCCCCAATCAGAACATGGACAGAACTCACACCTGCCCTGTAAACTGTGTGTGTTATTATCAGGCTTTTACTGCATATGATTCTGCAACATAATATGACCCACTGTGAATCAGAAACCACGTAGTGAGACTGTTATAATGGGGTTCTAATGAATAATAGAGATTAGCATCTATGAAGTCTAGGAACACATGAAGTTACTGAGTAAAATGCTTAGTTTGTACCTGAAGTATATCCAGGACCGCGTCTGCCGTGCCCCCTATTTCTGTAAGGTCTACTACCTCGACCCATTCCTTGACCATCATCAGTCACATAGCCTTTTTCCTTATCTGTACGATTTGGTGGTGGTCTAGAACTAGCTCCAATCTGTCGCAACTGCTCATCAATTCGTAATCTCTACAAATGCAACTGGTCTACTTCCTATTTAAAATATACAAGACAACAGTAAAAATTTGACATTTTACTTAATAATACCTTTCTCCTTTTCATCAGATAAAAAGTATACTGGAAATATTTCAATTTCAGTTCCAAATTTACAGTAAACACTGTTACACAGAATTTTCATGAAATGGAATGGCCTCCTTAAAAAGAAAATTACTATAACAGATTATCGATGTCCCAAATCAGAGATGTAACAGATACTCAGCATTAAAATGATACTGTTTGATTTGGCACTATTATCCTATTATTCTATTGCTAAGGCATAGATATGCTAGTTTTGGGACTTCTTGACAATTGGATATTGAACGAAACAACCCTAAAATGTATGAATACAGATAAATGACATTTCAGGTTTAACCAGCTAACCTTAAAAATCACATATAAATAAACTCAATTGAAATAGATTTGCCAGTTAACATCTTATTATACAAAGCATTGAGTTTGGGCCATCTTTTGTTTAAAAAACATGAACTATGACAGGTCTTTGGATATGCTCATACAATTAAGGAACAATTATTTTCAATTAACTGAAAATGCTGACATTCCTATAGAAGAGGGGAATAAACCTATTTAATAGCTGACCAAAAAGCTGGGTCTCACATTATGCTTTTAAAATGTCCTAAAGACTACAACTCTGCTAGAAGGAATATGACAGACAGTATAAATTCAGTTGCTCAAAATATACATGTGAGGCCCACTGACAGACCCTTACCCACAGTGCTCCTAATATGTCAGGTTGTCATATCCAGATGAAACCTCATTTCTAATCCCTGTCCTTCCAATCTACCCATAAACACCTCATTTACTGACTATAGGGAACTGGATTCAAAATGATAGTACTGGTTGTGTCTCAGTCAAGCAGAGGCTGTTGCAGAGACGGTCTATACGAATAATAATTGGAGAAGCCCCTGTAAAACCAAGTTCCTAAAATCTTGGTTGTGGCAGCTTCTGGAAAAAAAGGTCAGGTAAGGGTCTAGGTGAGCTTCATTTGAGCTCTGATCCACAATTTCTGTTTTACACGGGATTTGAACAAAGGAGAGACTATCTGAGTGGTTTACTACAAAGGTCTAGTTAAAGCTCATGCAACAGGTCTATCTTGCAAAACAGAAGGGTAGTCCAAGCTATCCCACTGGGGCAAAGCAGTCAGATGATAGGTCCAATTGAGGGAATATCTGGTGATGGAAAGAATGGCAACAGGACAGTTTCTGATAACTGCAAAGGACACTTGTTTGTGAAGAAAAAAATGAAAAGATCTGGATAGAACATCAATTAAAAGAACAATGGTTTTGATACAATGCAACTGTAACTTTCCAGGTCTTCATAATTATTTATGATAATAATACGAAGTAAAACACATGGATTACAAATAAAACATACTTTAAAGACTATTTAATGCCGGCTACCTTATAGTTTTGATACATATGGATACAAAGAATTTTAAAAAGCATGTAGTCTAGGGAAGTGACTTGCCTAAAGTCACACGCTAGCTCCTGGCAGAATAGAGACTAGAAGCAAGTCACTGGACTGCCAACCCAGTGCTCCTTCCCCTGCACCTTGCAGCCTTCTAGTTTGCAACCTAGGGGAGGGAAAACTAGACAAACACTAAAATGCTCATTTACAGAAAGACGGTTTATACTCTGTGTAGTGGAGTATAAAGAAAAATATAAATGGTAAATACTTAACGGAGGACTTCATGAAATGCTGGGATTTTCTTGATGAGTGACACAAAAGGGACAACAAAGGCAAGTGATACAGATACAGAATATGGCCTGGGAAAAACCCACAAAGGCTAGAAAGGATCAACTGGATTAAAAGGCTATGCACAAGATTACTTAACTTGAGAGCCAAGAGCTTAACAGAGGAATAATGGGAAATAAGGGAACTTACCGAAAACTGGGATATTAGTTCTTAAATTTACGATGGAAAACTGACTTACATTTTCAGAAGGAATATAAACTGAACAAAGTGACTATATTTTCTCTATTATCTTTTATAGTTCATTCATTGTTATATATTGGCTAGAAGGACTCTAATTGCTGAAAGACTGAATACTGTGTCTTTATATTTTAGTGTAAAAGGATTAGAAATTAAAGTTCTTCCTGTTCTCACCTTTAAATAGTTCCGGTGATAATCCAAAAGAACGGTGGCATTAGTGATGCTGTCCTTTGTTCCCACAAAAACAAATGGTACCATACCCTGAAAAGGCAATTGCAACCATGAGTCTATAAAATTAATGATGGATTTATTTGACTAATGAAAATAATGACTAAATCCCTACCATAGGGTATGGCAAACAATAGGTACAGAAATGTTTGTTTTAAAAACCAATCAATACACGAAAACTTAAGCATTTCCTATATTTTATACATCTACTGTGAATAAGGGAGAGTAATAGAGCAACTCTTAAATCCATCAGGTTATTAAGTTTTAAAGACTACTATTAAATGTTGGCAAAATCACAAATTACATAATTCAAAATTATACAGGGTTTAATGCAAGATTCATAAACTTTTGCAAAAACTAAATCAGTTTTGATAACTAAGTCAACAGGGTACGAACAAAACACCCCCCCACACAAAAAAAACCTAGGATAAATGAAGACGCACTGAGTAATCTGTAAGAAAAAGAAACACAAGCACATTTAGGAGCATAAAATTTAGCAAGCCCAGATACATTTCAATAACTTACTCTGAAAATTTTAAAAGGCAGAATCATAAGGAAAGTTTGATCTTCTCCCAATGGTACAACTTTAGTATGAGCATAGAATTTTAAAAAAAGTATACTAAAGTTTACATTTCTAGCCCATCAGTATAAATCAGGAAAAAAAAGTCCTGACATCTTCTTCTAGTCACAAGTTACAGGAAAGCCTAGCCACAGTTGTACAAAACGACACCTGGCATTATGACAGACATTCAAAGCTGAGAATAGTTCAATATTTTGCTACTGAAAAATACAATTGGTTACTAATATTCACAAGTGATGAAAGAAGAGCATATGGTAGCTTTGACATGGGTATATTAATAATTTTCTGGGCGAAGTTAAAAGATGTGAAAAGCCAAGATGCTGTCCCTTGAACAAAGTATCAATCACTCTTTTCACCTGGTACAAAGCAGTTAACCATATCATTTCCCAAAATGCTGTATGAGGAAATACTACACCCTTCCCTCTGGGTTGAATATCACCAAAATAAACTTTAGAACCTAGTGACTTTGAAGCAAATCATTTAAAAACATTTTTCTTGCAACCTGTCCAAAGTGTTGGTGCACCTAAAGTGCCACTGTAATTTAAAGCACATTGCTGAATTAAAATAAAGGTGGGAGTAAAATGAAAAGTAGAATGGGGGCCATCAAAGTGGACACCAGGAAGAAGTGATTCCCTCTTCAGTCTAGCAGACAGAAATATACAATCTGTTTGCAGTTAAAGTTCTCTTTGTAAAACGGCATTTTTGCTTTTAATCTCTTGTGAACCCTAGCAGTTTTTCTATAAACAGCCCTCATGGACCAGGGACTATATTAAGAAGTGGGGCCCTGCCTTCAAGGTACTTAACAATGTGGGTGGGGAGATCCACAAGTGAACTTCTATGTTAACAAGTGCTACAGTAGTGGGGAGCACATGTGAATACATAAGGAGAAAAGGCTCTTGGCCGAGTCAGAGACGGGGGTCTGTTGCAAGTACACAAGGGAAGCTTCACAAGGAGTAAGGTCAAAATGGACATGGGAAGTTGGAAGTAGCTGACCAAAGAGAAGGAGCGTTCCAGACAAAGGAAATAAATGCACGTGTCTAGAAGCAACAGAGAGTATAAGAATGTTCAGAGAACTCTAGGTACTCCAGTATGGCCCAAGATTCTACAGAGTGCCAGGGGAAGGAATGGTGAGAAATGATACTGGAGAGGTAACCAAAAAAAGGCCTTGTAAGCAACATTAAGCAACTTGGGCTTGAGTCCCAGGGCAATGGACACATATACCCACAAACACTCCTCCACCATCCCCCAACCCTGATGATCACTTGTAGTCTTTCTTAACAAGGGGAATAAACATACAAATGTAAAATTAAAATGTATTTTTTAAGCAATGTTTTCCTACCTGCCAAACCTTGAGTTCAGGTTTCTGGGATTCCCCTGCTACAATCGATGAAACCACTAACACCTAAAGCAGTATAAGGAATGCAAGTGATGTCATTAACTATAACAAATGATACACAGAAGCCTGAAAGCAGGACTTTCACTGTAGGACTTCTAAACCCATCTCTAAATACTTAGGTTAGTTCAAATATTAAAAACCAGTTTCTAAAACATGGCTTTAAGTAGCAATTAATTCATCTAACAGAAGGTACATTTTGAGCTACTAAACCTGGAAAATGTTGAGAGATACAGCATGAAAAAATGAAAGTCCACCCTCAAAAGAAAATTGTGACCATTAAATGCAACCCCGTATTTTATGCTTACAGCAGTTCGTCACTGTGAATAAACTGAAAAGTATGTATCATTTCGGTTTGTACTATCTCATAAATTGGCAATCAGATTGGAAAAAACAGAACATGAGTCCTCCAAGTCTAACCAGAGAAAACACCCGAAACACCAACCTGACATTTGAGTCGAAGAAATAATGGTAAATCAAAGTGACAGATATTTCTTACCCTCTGGACTTTTGTACTGTTAGGTTGAGAAAAATGGGTGCTGTTTTCCTTTGTATCTAAATGATTCTTTTCTTCCAAGGGATTAGGTCCAACCCTTGAATTATCGGAAGGTAGGGAATTCAGTGGCCTGATTTCCTTGGTGAAAAACACAAAACACAAAAAAGAAAAAAGGACCAATTTTTAAGATTTCATTTAGGGCCATCATTGTATCAATGATCACATTCTGATTTGACTGTAAATCATTTAAAACATTTTTGGTATATAAAATTACAGAATGTAAAAATCATTCCTAAATACACAGGAAACCACCCCCATTCCCAAAGATTCACTTCAGCTAAAAGATCCTTTCACAAAGAAAAGAAAGCTAGACATAAGGAAATTGAAAACCTAAACAATCTGATAAATGAATTAGATTTACAAGACATATACAGGACATTACATCCCAAATCACCAGGATACACATACTTTTCTAGTGCTCATGGAACTTTCTCCAGAATAGATCATATGCTGGGACATAAAACAAGCCTCAATAAATTTAAAAAGATTGAAATTATTCAAAGCACATTCTCTGACCACAATGGAATACAATTAGAAGTCAATAACCATCAGAGACTTAGAAAATTCACAAATACCTGGAGATTAAACAACACACTCCTAAACAATCAGTGGGTTAAAGAAGACATAGCAAGAGAAATTGCTAAATATATAGAGACGAACCGAAAATGAGAACACAACATACCAAAACCTATGGGATGCAGCAAAAGCAGTGCTAAGGGGAAATTTATAGCACTAAATGCATATATTAAAAAGGAAGAAAGAGCTAAAATCAAAAAACTAATGGATCAACTGAAGAAGCTAGAAAATGAACAGCAAACCAATCCTAAACCAAGTACAACAAAGGAAATAACAAGGATTAAAGCAGAAATAAATGACATAGAGAAAAAAAAAACAATACAGAGGATAAATATCACCAAAAGTTGGTTCTTTGAGAAAATCAACAAGATTGACAAGCCCCTAGCTAGACTGACAAAATCAAAAAGAGAGAAGACCCATATAAACAAAATAATGAATGAAAAAGGTGACATAACTGCAGATCCTGAAGAAATTTAAAAAATTATAAGAGGATATTATGAACAACTGTATGGCAACAAACTGGATAATGTAGAAGAAATGGACAATTTCCTGGAAACATATGAACAACCTAGACTGACCAGAGAAGAAATAGAAGACCTCAACCAACCCATCACAAGCAAAGAGATCCAATCAGTCATCAAAAATCTTCCCACAAATAAATGCCCAGGGCCAGATGGCTTCACAGGGGAATTCTACCAAACTTTCCAGAAAGAACTGACACCAATCTTACTCAAACTCTTTCAAAACATTGAAAAAAATGGAACACTACCTAACTCATTTTATGAAGCTAACATCAATCTAATACCAAAACCAGGCAAAGATGCTACAAAAAAGGAAAACTACCGGCCAATCTCCCTAATGAATATAGATGCAAAAATCCTCAACAAAATACTTGCAAATCGAATCCAAAGACACATTAAAAAAATCATACACCATGACCAAGTGGGTTTCATTCCAGGCATGCAAGGATGGTTCAACATAAGAAAATCAATCAATGTATTACAACACATTAACAAGTCAAAAGGGAAAAATCAATTGATTATCTCAATAGATGCTGAAAAAGCATTTGACAAAATCCAACATCCCTTTTTGATAAAAACACTTCAAAAGGTAGGAATTAAAGGAAACTTCCTCAACATGATAAAGAGCATATATGAAAAACCCACAGCCAGCATAGTACTCAATGGTGAGAGACTGAAAGCCTTCCCTTTAAGATCAGGAACAAGACAAGGATGCCCGCTGTCACCACTGTTATTCAACATGGTGCTGGAAGTGCTAGCCAGGGCAATCCGGCAAGACAAAGAAGTAAAAGGCATCCAAATTGGAAAAGAAGAAGTAAAACTGTCATTGTTTGCAGATGATATGATCTTATATCTAGAAAACCCTGAGAAATCAACGATACACCTACTAGAGCTAATAAACAAATTTAGCAAAGTAGCGGGATACAAGATTAATGCACATAAGTCAGTAATGTTTCTATATGCTAGAAATGAACAAACTGAAGAGACACTCAAGAAAAAGATACCATTTTCAATAGCAACTAAAAAAATCAAGTACCTAGGAATAAACTTAACCAAAGATGTAAAAGGCCTATACAAAGAAAACTACATAACTCTACTAAAAGAAATAGAAGGGGACCTTAAAAGATGGAAAAATATTCCATGTTCATGGATAGGAAGGCTAAATGTCATTAAGATGTGAATTCTACCCAAACTTATCTACAGATTCAATGCAATCCCAATCAAAATTCCAACAACCTACTTTGCAGACTTGGAAAAGCTAGTTATCAAATTTATTTGGAAAGGGAAGATGCCGCGAATTGCCAAAGACACTCTAAAAAAGAAAAATGAAGTGGGAGGACTTACACTCCCTGACTTTGAAGCTTATTATAAAGCCACAGTTGCCAAAACAGCATGGTACTGGCACAAAGATAGACATATAGATCAATGGAATCGAATTGAGAATTCAGAGATAGACCCGCAGATCTATGGCCGACTGATCTTTGATAAGGCCCCCAAAGTCACTGAACTGAGCCATAATGGTCTTTTCAACAAATGGGGCTGGGAGAGTTGGATATCCATATCCAAAAGAATGAAAGAGGACCCCTACCTCACCCCCTACACAAAAATTAACTCAAAATGGACCGAAGATCTCAATATAAAAGAAAGTACCATAAAACTCCTAGAAGATAATGTAGGAAAACATCTTCAAGACCTTGCATTAGGCGGCCACTTCCTAGACTTTACACCCAAAGCACAAGCAACAAAAGAGAAAATAGATAAATGGGAACTCCTCAAGCTTAGAAGTTTCTGCACCTCAAAGGAATTTCTCAAAAAGGTAAAGAGGCAGCCAAATCAATGGGAAAAAATTTTTGGAAACCATGTATCTGACAAAAGACTGATATCGTGCATATACAAAGAAATCCTACAACTCAATGACAATAGTACAGACAGCCCAATTATAAAATGGGCAAAAGATATGAAAAGACAGTTCTCTGAAGAGGAAATACAAATGGCCAAGAAACACATGAAAAAATGTTCAGCTTCACTAGCTATTAGAGAGATGCAAATTAAGACCACAATGAGATACCATCTAACACCGGTTAGAATGGCTGCCATTAAACAAACAGGAAACTACAAATGCTGGAGGGGATGTGGAGAAATTGGAACTCTTATTCATTGTTGGTGGGACTGTATAATGGTTCAGCCACTCTGGAAGTCAGTCTGGCAGTTCCTTAGAAAACTAGATATAGAGCTACCATTCGATCCAGCGATTGCACTTCTCGGTATATACCCGGAAGATCGGAAAGCAGTGACACGAACAGATATCTGCACGCCAATGTTCATAGCAGCATTATTCACAATTGCCAAGAGATGGAGACAACCCAAATGTCCTTCAACAGATGAGTGGATAAATAAAATGTGGTATATACACACGATGGAATACTACGTGGCAGTAAGAAGGAACGATCTGGTGAAACATATGACAACATGGATGAACCTTGAAGACATAATGCTGAGCGAAATAAGCCAGGCACAAAAAGAGAAATATTATATGCTACCACTAATGTGAACTTTGAAAAATGTAAAACAAATGGTTTATAATGTAGAATGTAGGGGAACTAGCAGTAGAGAGCAATTAAGGAAGGGGGAACAATAATCCAAGAAGAACAGATAAGCTATTTAACGTTCTGGGGATGCCCAGAAATGACTATGGTCTGTTAATTTCTGATGGATGTAGTAGGAACAAGTTCACTGAAATGTTGCTATATTATGTAACTTTCTTGGGTTAAAGTAGGAACATGTTGGAAGTTAAGCAGTTATCTTAGGTTAGTTGTCTTTTTCTTACTCCCTTGTTATGGTCTCTTTGAAATGTTTTTTTATTATATGTTTGTTTTCTTTTTAACTTTTTTTTCATACAGTTGATTTAAAAAAGAAGGGAAATTTAAAAAAAAAAGAAAGAAAGAAAAACAAGGAAAAAAAAAAAAGATGTAGTGCCCCCTTGAGGAGCCTGTGGAGAATGCAGGGGTATTTGCCTACCCCACCTCCATGGTTGCTAACATGACCACAGACATAGGGGACTGGTGGTTTGATGGGTTGAGCCCTCTACCATAAGTTTTACCCTTGGGAAGACAGTTGCTGCAAAGGAGAGGCTAGGCCTCCCTATATTTGTGCCTAAGAGTCTCCTCCTGAATGCCTCTTTGTTGCTCAGATGTGGCCCTCTCTCTCTGGCTAAGCCAACTTGAAAGGTGAAATCACTGCCCTCCCCCCTACGTGGGATCAGACACCCAGGGGAGTGAATCTCCCTGGCAACGTGGAATATGACTCCCGGGGAGGAATGTAGACCCGGCATTGTGGGACGGAGAACATCTTCTTGACCAAAAGGGGGATGTGAAAGGAAATGAAATAAGCTTCAGTGGCAGAGAGATTCCAAAACGAGCCGAGAGATCACTCTGGTGGGCACTCTTATGCACACTTTAGACAACCCTTTTTAGGTTCTAAAGAATTGGGGTAGCTGGTGGTGGATACCTGAAACTATCAAACTACAACCCAGAACCCATCAATCTCGAAGACAGTTGTATAAAAATGTAGCTTATGAGGGGTGACAATGGGATTGGGAAAGCCATAAGGACCAAACTCCACTTTGTCTAATTTACGGGTGGATGTGTAGAAAAATAGGGGAAGGATACAAACAGACAAAGGTACCCAGTGTTCTTTTTTACTTCAATTGCTCTTTTTCACTCTAATTATTATTCTTGTTATTTTTGTGTGTGTGCTAATGAAGGTGTCAGGGATTGATTTAGGTGATGAATGTACAACTATGTAATGGTACTGTAAACAATCAAAAGTACAATTTGTTTTGTATGACTGCGTGGTATGTGAATATATCTCAATAAAATGATGATTAAAAAAAAAAGAAAGCTAGACAATAAGTGATAATTATGACACGCTGGGGGATAGTATCTTAATGTACTACTGGACAAAAGAGCATGCACTCATCTCCCCCATCCCACAGAAAAACTTTAAAAGTCGCTACCAAAGAGCAAATATTCATGAAGATAAAAGTGTGGGTTATAATTTTAAAGACGAGAACGATAGGAAAAGAGATGTTATGCCAGAAGAAAATTTAAAGAATACCGAGTAACATACCCCCCCCCCCCACCAAAGAGCAAACTCCCAAACTAAAAGGCCAAAGCATGAAAGCCAGGAACTTTAGTTGGTGTCTCAATTTTGTCTTTGTCAGTAACATTAACATTTGAAAACTGCTTTACAAACAAAGCACTTTCAAATTATGCCATTTTATTCCGTTGTTGCAATGTCACATTCAGTGATACAGGTTTCATATTAAAACAATTATGACTACCCATTTTAAAGATCTGGAAATAAGACTTAAAGGAGTTAAAGTGACCAAGCCAAAGTCATAGCATTAGAGAACAGACAGAGGCCACTGTTTACAACTATAACACTAACTGTATCAAGCATGCTGTTAGCAGACCTGATAATCAGAATTTTTATATTCACATCATGTATATATTAGAGAGACCTCTAAAATAAATATGCCAAATAAAACAATAAAAAGTCTTTTACTTTTATGAGACAAACCACAAACACATGTACTGTAACATATCTCTTCTTGTGCAACATTTTTCTCATTCTCAGCCTCAATTCTCACTCTTACAACTCCTGACTTGTCTACCATCTCCTGAATCAGTTTTCCATTTTTTCCTACTACTTTGCCTAAGTTAAGAAAGGAATAATTCATGTTTGGTTTTAAAACTACATACCTCAAACTACTAAGCATACCCCACTGTAGTCTACCACATTCATATATATGTATTGGACCATAAGATTTCAAAATCAAAACAGAATCTTTTCAAAGCACAATTAAACTAGTTTTCTGTTTTAGTAGGTCATCATTGTTTTTAATTCCTTTGGTCAGGTATTAGAGTTGATTAATTCCTGTGAACTGATAAGGTAATTTTGAATTTTTAAGGTAGTTCAAAGATAACCTCTTAATTTCCATGAAATAGTACATTTTAAACTTTCTGGTATTGTGGTGTGCATCACTCTGCAAGCTCTCAAAAAAGGAATTAAGGAAAAGGAAGATAATACAATAGTAAACACACATACTTATTTGACAATTTCAATTCTATCTGTAACTAATGTGAATCTGCTCCTTCACCCATGGTAAGTATTTTTAGAATTCTGTATCACTATTTGTAAAATATACTCTATGTTTAAAACAGTGGCTTAAGCAGCTATACATACATCAAAAGGGAGTGCAAATTCTTCAAATCAGTTAACACAATATTACTCCTGTGCATTACTTACAAATTATAGCCGTATATTAAAAGGTGAAAGGACTGGCCACAAAGTGCTAAGATCAGGAAAGCACACTTTAAGACAACTAAAAATGACGAGAAAGTTCAAAACCAGTTTAAGTATCATTCAATCAAATCTGTAAAAACTTCAAAGACTTCAAATACCAGTAATCAACAGGCACTTGATTCTTTTCTTTCCTTCTTTTTATAAAATTCAATCATATGCTCAACTGGGAAATGACTACTCTCATGCTCATCATTACATATTCGTGCAAAGCAAGATATTACAAATGTAAGAACTACTAATACTAGAAATCTACGTTATGAACTTCATCTGATTCCCAGGGCTCTCCCCAGGTATCTCAAGCACCACTGGCCATGTTCATCACGTGCTCGCCCCACCATTTCTTCCAAGGCAGTGTCGGGAACCACCAACTAAGCAATCAAAATTGGAAGCCAAAATTTGCTTTGTGCCAATTCTAAAAAAGAACCCAGGGAAAGGCCTTCTCACAACAGGATCTTCTGATTCTTCTAATCAGAAGACCTTGGCACTCTTGTGCTCACCCCTATAACCTATTGTGACCGGTCAGTGGTCAAGGAAAAGAACTGACCCCACTAAGTCAGGACTCCCGATCTAGGTCATTTTGTCAATTATTTCTGCTCTTCTCTTCAAATGAAGAAGACGGGGCGGGGGGAGTTACATTGAAACTCCCCACAGTTTTTTTTTTTTAATCTATAATGCTTATATTTTCATGAATGAATGCTGATTTTAATAAAGGTTTAAATGCACTAGTAAAAGGATAAATAAGATCTTGGCAAAGGTTTCTATTAAGATAATATCTTAACTATTCTAAGTACTGTGTGTGAATTATAACTGATTGAGCAATTAAACCAATTCGTTTTCAAAGTGGGTGAATAACAAGCACACTAAGAAAAGGAAGATAAATGATTATACATACAGAAGAGAGTTTGTGAAAAATAAAGAAATCATAAATCATATCATGTGGGCAAAGAAAGCTCACACAATACTGATTATGACATCTCCCTAAGATCTGCCTTGCCAATTCTTAATTATACAAAAATGCTTTCTGGAAACTGTTAACATTGCCTGTGTTGCATTGGACAATCTCTAAAATGGAATGGTTTTATTTTACTAACTAGAAATAAAGTAATCAAAAATCAGGTTGACTGCACTTCAGGCAGCCTTTCTGGTGAAACATCACTTCTGGTATCTTCTTTCCATCTAAGACCACACTAAGAATGTACTTTTAATACCAAATAATCCAATTCTACACCACACAATTATTTCTATATTCCAATTGACAATTTATTACAATTCTGCTCTGAACTGGAAGCTGTTGTTTTGAATAAGGTTAAGGAAAGAGAACATTTAGAGAGTCCCCTGCAATATCCAGAACTGAACTGTGCTAGGTGAGATATATATAATATATAAAATATAACATGTATTTTATATATCTTCCCATTTAATTGTTACAATCCTGTGAGGTAGCTACTATTATCATAATCCTTTTGGGGTGAGGAAAGTAAGACTTGGGAGAGTAAAGTAAAACTTAGACGAGCTTAGTCACTTGCTCAAGGTCACACGGCCACGAACAAGTTAAGCCAGGACTGAAATCTAGATCTTATGCCCAAGCTCTTTCCCTTACCATCATATTGTTTCAAACAAACAAATCAACCAACCAACCAACCCCAATGTAACTGATGCAAAAATTCCTTTCCATTTGGTAATTTTTTTTTAAAAGTGTCTATTAGCTACATTTTTATAAGAGCTCCTATAACTTAAAATAACTTATCCAACTATAAAATGTATGTCATTATTTGATAAACTTGAAGTAAGAAAAAAATCATTCATAACCCCACTGCCTAATTACTTTAACTTGTGCTATACATACATTTTCTACACCTACAATTGGTGTCTGGGTTACCACAATAACATTACAGTCATGTTCTTTAGTTATCTGTAGTTTACAGTTGAGCTAATTCTTCATTATTTAGCTAGTATCCAATTTATTCTCAATCAAATGGTAATTTTCTTGAGGGAAAATATTGTTTATAGTGTTTTTAACTGCATAGCAACATGTTTATAATTCTATGCAGACAAAAAAAAGGGAAGGCTAAGTAAGATTAAAACCATATAAACAAAATGCATAAGTCCTTGTTTTCCTTCTCTTTAAACTTTTCCAAAGGGTATGCATTACCTTTTATAACCAGTCATGAGATCAAGTTTAAAAGTTAAAAACTGTAAAGACAGCATGTTCCAATTTTATTTATAAATCAAAAACACATGCAGTATTTATTTCGGATAAAAACTACACTTGGGTTTGAAATGTTTTGCTAAAGACATCTGCAGCATTTGGGGATACTGATGGAGTTACTAGGTATTTGTTGGTACTCTTGTTGGTGATTGCCAGGAAACAAGAATACAAGTCAAAATAAAGAATTACTGTTTTCTTTGCAGAAAACCCCAGGCATTTGGAGTTACTTCTAACTTTGGAACTTACTAGACTTAAATAATCCACATTCAGATCTTCAACCCTGAGATAATTATGAACACTATCATTTTATAGCCCCATCAGAGAGATAAAATACCAATTTGCTCCAAATTATAAAGCCCCTAAATGTCATTCATTTTGAAAAACATATTCAATTTGAAGATATATAAAGTATACAGCAAGGAGGCCATGCAAACTTTATCCTTCCAGGCACTAGTAGGTTTGAACTGGCAAAGTAGTTTCTTTTGCATACCTTCTGAAAACATAATCTTTGAGTATCATACTTACCAAATATTTTCAGTGTACTGTAGGAACAGACCGTATTTCAAAAGATTAAGTTCCAATGAAACGACCCCACCAGTGAAGGAAATGGAATTCTATCCACTTAGATGAGTTGTTTACTTAAATTTTGTCTTTCTAGTGTATGTCAACAGCCATACTGTGACTCACCTACTAAGTTCCTTGGAACTTGTATAACATCTTCAGCAAACTCAAGAAAGCTTCTAGCCTTTTTCACCACATCCTGGTCCTAAGAAAAAGGGAAAAGAGTTTCAAGATGAAAGATTTGTCAGCTGAAATACTGATTTCTATTTAGAAAAAAAATAGTGGAATATTTACCTCTCCATAAATGTGAAATGTGCAGGTATCTTCATCTAGATCAATAGCAGTGACCCCAGGTACTTTTCTAGCTTGCTGAATATTAGCACCATGTGTACCAACAGCTAGACCCATCAGATCTTCGCGTACGATAAACTGTTCGTGAAACTTTGAGGCAAGTTGCCTTGAACTCTGAAGAGAAATACAGGTCTGATTAACAGGCTTTATCAAATCTTAAAACAACTGTATTTAGGTCAGCTATGTAAATTATCTTGACCTTGTATACCAGGGGCCTATATATCAGTTTCAGTTGCAAACTAATAGGTTTTAGAAAATATCTCCCACAGCACAAGTTTTTTTTTTTTCCTTCAAGGTTACCGAAGGTCCATGCCATTTGATATATTTTTCTTAATAGGAAAGGGCTTGTTGACAATTTTCCAAGGTAACTTTAAAAACCTATTTGCTAGGCTGCCTTAGTTAACCAATGACATCAGCGATGTAATACTTAAGAAGCAGATCAAATATTCCCAAATAAAAACCAGCTCACTGGGTCTGACAGACTCAATGTTACTTAAATAAAAATGTTTAAAATACCAACTTTATAGAATATTTATTCATGTCATTTTTATTAAAGGATATCAGTTTTTTTTTCTAATGTACCATTTTTATATCTCATCACTAGAAGCTGTGGTCTAGGTATCTGTTGAAGCGATGACTTTAAAATGACACTCTCACCACCCTCTCCAAACCTAAGGAAAGGAACCATAAAATTGTTGATATGGTGGTTAAATTGAATGAATAAGGAGTGACAAAGATTTATTACTTATCTTACATATGCATCTGAAACCTAAAATGAAATCAGAGTCTGTAAGACCTCGTGATCTGGATCCACAAGTATAATGAACTCTTTTAAATATTTGGTGATGATAAAATTAAGTTACACTGACACCCAAAACTTGTGGATAATGACTCTTTTTAAATAGTATTATCAAAATTTAATGTTTAGTTCTAGCATGCCATTAATGAAAACCAAAACATATTAGTGGCTCATGTTGAAAAATGGGAATTCCTTATCTGAATATGTGAATCTCTTTAATATTAGTAGTGAAGAAAGATAGGCATGCACACTAGTTTCTCATTATTCAAAATACCTGATAATTTGCATGAATGCATGTATCACTAGTATAAACAATTTTAAATGTACAATATCCATTTTTCTAGATTATACTGAAAAAATGTGCAAAGTATTTGCAGGACTTTTCGATAAGTCATTATTTTTGAGCTCTGGTTCATTCACCTGGTTCATTCTTTTCATTGATAGTTCACTGATAAATGTTAAGCCAAAGGTATGATAACAGATCATTTAATAAGAATTAGACATTAAAGAAGCAGCATATGAATATATTTCCATGATGCTCACAACGAAAGTAAGGAGGCTGCTCTGGCCTAAAAGTTATGAAAGAATCGCTAAAGAAACCACAAAATTGTGATCACAGTGACATCAAGAAAGAATGAGAGCAAAAATTAAACAGACCTCCATGGCTATAACGAAAACAAAGCAGCAAAAGGAGATATGAATTTCTACTTTCCTGATAATACTCCAGCAATCATACATCAAGTTGGAAGGTGGCAAGCTTAGCAGGGTTTTACAATACAGCCTTCACTACCTTCTCTCTCAAAATGCAGTCTGGAACTCCTTTTTTTCTATTTCAACTGCATGGTGTTTTCCTTCTAACAAAATGAATAATGATGAGGAACTCTGGAATTTGTCAGTAGTATACTTGAAATGGCACATTATAGTAAAATCCATTTAGTTTCTATGGTAATGGATGGAAGTACTAGATAGTTATCAATGAAAATAAATGTACAGTGATGGAAACTATTGGAGTATTAATAAAAGTAGATAAAATGCACCTGAAGAGATGAAATAGTAAGTTAGGGAAATAGCCTCTGGCAGGAATCTGAAGACAGGAGTTTTAAACAGTGACAACCAATTAGAATGAAGAAGTTCTATACCCTTTTAAACAGAGATAAACATACATAATGAAAGGAATATAATTAGATATTTACTTTCTAGTACTTTAGCGATAACGTTATATGGAAGAAGCATTGTCTCATCTTATTAGCAGCTTTGACAAACATCTAGCAAAAATGAACTCGATCAGAAGTCCCTTAAGATACATAAACTGCTGCTTAATTTTGAAGACTCAGGCATGAAAACTTTGGTATGATTATGATTTGTACATTTTAATTTTCCAAATAAAGAATATAAGGAATTGTTAAGAAACAGTAAATTAATGAAAACTGTTCATACTGAAGTTTCTTTAACTCTACAGTTTCCTTTCTAGATAGCCTTACAAGCAGTGTCAGGGAAAGTGACATACCTCCAGCTGCTTACTGGCTTCCTCATTTCTCAGTATCAGAGACAACTTAGTGTGCAGACTCCGAAAGTGCATGTCAATCAGCATATGTGCTCGCTTAGAGGTGACTTCATTGATGGACTAAATGATTTAAATTAACAACATTTTTATCAAAGCAAATGCCCCAGATAAGTGAAAACGGACAACCCCAAAACACTCACCAAAATGACAAGCTGATAATTTTCTGGATCATAAGTTACAGAAAAGGTGCCAACTGCCTTTTTAAAGTCCTTATGTGCCGATTGTTTGGCACACCTAGAAATAAAAAAGAATACCCATTGCTAAGCTAAGATGAATTATCAATTACTGGCATAAATATATGTAAATAGATTTACATTTAACAGAATTATGTGTATTCATATTAAATTTGATTCATGCAAAATATGCCATTTGCATTTAAAAGTTTAGTTCCTTTGCTGTATATTGTATCTTTCTAAATGACTAAACAAAATCAAGCATCTGCTATTGTAGAAAAAGGAGAAAAAATTTGGTGATTCCATTTCTTAATTTTCAATCAGTTATGCTCTTAAGGGATTGCTGGTGGTCTTAAGATCACCAAAGGTGATCCATTTAGGGAAACTTCTCCTCTGCAGGCTTCCAGATTTTATTTCTATTTAGGAAAAAAAAATTCTAAATGTTTTTAGAAAACATTTGAAAGAGTTCCTATTTCTCCATTCTACTTCATATGATAACTTGTCTTGAGTAAAGTGTTGAAAACTGTTGGGGCTAGCTACAGGGTACCTGATTTCGTTTTGATGCTTCTTTTTTAAAGAAAAACTGCTGACCAATTTAAGGGAGAGAAGGAAATGTACATGAATGAGAAGGTACAAAAATTTACACATACATAACAACCTCTAGGATAAAAAAGCAGGATTTCCAAGTATTTTAAACTGCAGTTTAATGTTCACCTAAAACGTGACATCTCCAAATCAAATTATAATATCCCCTTGATTAAGTTTTTAAAAATAAAAAGGAACTGCTTTGCTAGAAAGCCTTTAAGCAATACTTTGGATCAAGGATTCTAAGATGCAGCTGAACTTTTGAGTCTCTTTAGTTCAAATTATTTTAAGTATTAATCTGAAAATAAGAGCTAAAAGGGAAAAACACCTGGAGAAATCCTCTTTGTCTAGAATTTGTGACTTATGACAGAATTACCACATTTGCATTGTAAATTTCCAAATCTTACAATTCAATGAACCAAGTTAGTTTATTTTAAAAAACAAACATACATTATGAACATGAGAAACATAGCTGGGCCAAGTAAGTGTAAACAAGTGCAATGCTGACTTGACTACATAGCTGGAAAAAGTTAAATACATTTTTTTCACTATGTTTGCAAACCAAACATTTTTGCCAAAGTGCACTAAATTTAAAACTTGATCTCTACTATTCTAAAAATTTGTGTTCTTTTAACTGCTTATCACCTTTAAGTGCTCAGCATTGCTTGCATACCAACTTACATTTGTCGTAAGTCTTCTAGCACTTCCAGTTTGATCTTATGGAAAGTATCTTTTGTGGCAGGTTTGTTGGGATTCACGGATCGTAAACGTTCAATTGTGACAATTTCATTGTATGCAGCATCACATGCTGCATACTCTATCACGTAAAACTGAGAGAAAGAAATAAAAGTTATCCCTAAAATCATAATTCTAAAAGAGCAAAACACTCTTTTTTCAAGTTATTTTAAAATAAATTCCACTGAGAAAAAAATCTATATTTAATCAACACATGCAACACACTGAACACACAGAGAAAATATTCTAATAAAATGGCTTAAATCCAGACTGAAATGTCATACCTGGGTTCAGAAAAGGGAAATAATATAAGAAAAAAAAATTAAATAAGCATTTTCCTACCTCACCCTTTATCATCCTGACTTTAGCTAACCACCAACAGCAAGGCTCTTTTTCATTTGCTCTGGAATAAACCTACACAAAAATCACAACACAAAATGTTTCATGATTAATATCACTTTGAAATCTTTCTTGTTAAAATGCCCTACATGTCTTTCAAATGCATATGTGGTACACCTCCAAATGAACTGTACCTCTATAGCTAGATAGGCTCCCTGAGATTGCCTGTTAGTGTCTTGTAAAAAGAAGCTTTCCTATTTCTCTGTTCCACTTCAGTATTAAGTAGTAACCTAAATATGAATGCTCAAAAAAGTTGATGGTCTGTAAACATGGGCATACTTTCCTTGGACACTTTGTGAGCCATGAAAATGCATCTAAAAATGTACGAATTTATTTTTCTTTTACTCTAAAAATCAAATAACTGACTGTAAGTTACCGACCCTGACCTACTGCCCAGTTGCTTGGTCACTAAATGGGTAAGAGTGTTGACCACTCAGCCCACAAAGTATACCATCCTGGCCTTCATGTCTCCTGGGGAATAAATGGACAGATCCTTGGTCACTTTCTGGTGTCCTGTCTCCTCTCCACTAAGATAGACATGAATTTCACAGCTGGCAATCCTCTGGATCCCACCTGCCTGCTCTCCTTCACACAGTGGATCAGTTCTTCTAGCCAATTTCTCTGGTGACCAATCCAAAGTTCACTTACGATATGTAGCATGGAACCTTTTGTGAAAACACAAACAATTCACAATACAGTATGCATAGCGAGACAAATACTCAGAAGCAGAAAGGAGAAGTGGAGAGGACAAGAGGGATAGGGAGGTGAAGACGAGCCAAGGTTCCAATCCTGTCTGCCTTTTATGATCTAGATTAATGGTCAGATTATATAGTAACTAAAGACAATTAAATGTAACCTACCTTTCCCTTTGCCTCCATCATTGCTTCTCAACTCTGCTCTCACCAGAAGAATAACCTCAGTTAATTGTTATATAATACAGTGAGGTCATCCTAGCAACAGTATCTGCAGATCAAAAAAAGTTCTCTTTAACTATCCATTGAACCCTATTACGAGCACTACTGATAAAGGCTAATGGAAAGACCAGGTGTTACCTTCAGGAAGCCTGTAGCCTCCTAGAGAAGATCTGCAAGTACAGTCAGTGTTTGTTCCCTGAGATCTCTCATAAAATGTAGCCCAGCTCCTTATACCTAGTAGGTACTGAGCACATCTTTGGGAAATACATGATACTTTTTTCTACTTCCAGTTCAAAATTGTAGAGAAAAGAACAACTGGAAATCCAAAGACCTTCCCTGATCACTCTGAAACAGCATTCCTGCCCTTATATTACTTTCCATCCTTCCATTCTTTCACTTTTTCTTCTTCATAGGACTTACACGTGTCATGTGTGCCGGTTTGAGTGTACTGTGTCCCCCAAATGCCATTATCTTTGTGGTCTTGGGTGGGGCAGATGTTTTTGGTGTTGATTAGACTTGCTTGGAATGTGCCCCACCCAGCTGTCGGAGATGATTCTGATGAGATGTTCCCATGGAGGCGTGGCCCCGCCCATTCAGGGTGGGCCTTGATGGGCGGAGCTATATAAATGAGCTGACTCGGGGGAGAGGGAACTAACGGAGTGCAGCTGGGAGTGATGTTTTGAAGAGGAGCAAGCTTGCTAGAGAGGAACGTCCTGGGAGAAAGCTGTTTTGAGGCCGGCGCTTTGGAGCAGACACCAGCGGCCTTCCTAGCTAACAGAGGTTTTCCGGACGCCATTGGCCATCCTCCAGTGAAGGTACCCGATTGCTGAGGTGTTACCTTGGATGCTTTGTGGCCTTAAGACTGTAACTGTGTAGTGAAACAAACCCCCGTTTTATAAAAGCCTATCCATCTCTGGTGTTTTGCATTCTGCAGCATTAGCAAACTAAGACATCATGGTATTAGCTATCCTCACTAGACTGTGGCCTCACTGAAGGCAGGAAACTGTCCTGTTTTGCTGCACCTTTTGAACACAGTGCAGAAAACAAGGACCTAGTTCCACTTTACCTTACCTATATAAATGTCTACTTACTGCTTTCCTCATTCCACACATATTCATGAAGTACCAACTACCAACAAGCACTTACACGAAATATTGTGAAGAAAGAAGGAAAAAAGCTTAAAATGTATTATGTGAAAGGGGAGCAAAAAGTGAGAGAAAATACTATACAAACTGTAACATAAAGTCGACTATAAGTACCTTAAGTTTAAAAGCAATTTCCAATTGATACAGAAATCAGAGATACACTGTTATTGTTAATGTGTTAGATCTCTGTAACACCTGTTGGTCAAAGAAATCAACAACACATAAGCAAACTGGTGGTTCACAGTATGCCCCAGGAAGAAGTATTACTTGTAAGTATAAAACTAAAATTTGAAAACTGGGTTGGTGAAAACATATCAGGGGGATCTACTGCTACTTAAAGAAATTCTAGGGTACCACTGTCTTACAAAGCATCACTGCTTTTCCTTCGTAAAACTGACTTTCCTAGTCCATTTTGCTTAAAAATGGGGAAATGGGGGCACAGTTGTAAATTAGCAATATTTTATTCAAACAAATATTCAGTGATTGAAAGAATGGGGGGAAAGTACTAGTGAGCAAAGGAAATCAGCAGTGACTTTCAAAGATGTGCCCTGAGTACTGCTCAAATAGCCAAAGTTAAACATCATACATTATTTCAAATCATTAAGATTGTTTAGTCAAAAGCACATGTTCGTCTTTGCTAAAATGCCTGAAGTAGTTTAAACCATGGTAAAGACAGGCTATAAAAAAGGCAGAAGCAAATGAAACACTTCCCATACCTTCAGTGCTTAATAACATTATAGCAGGGGAAACTTACCTCAACTTCATCACTTTCATTTATATCTTTATTATAACCTACAGGTGGGGGGAATCTCACATCATGGAATGGAATCTGCCTCTCTGGCTGCCAGCTGCAAATAAGCAGACATACAGTTATTTAACATGCTTTTCATGTTGAACTGAAACAATGACCACACTTCCATCAACTTGTAGTTAAATGTGACCCTTGATTTTCTAGCTTAAAGAAGCATATGCTTTAAAACTGTACATTTTTTGTTGAGTGGGATATAATGGCAATATAGAGACCATTTCAACAAAGTCTGCATGCAGCACAACAGCTTTGTAGTTCCATTTAGAATATTTCTCTAAACAAAATAAATTAACATTATAATTTTCAAAAAAACTTCCAATAATTTCAACCTCTGAAAGTTCTAAATGTAAGGCCACAACAAAAATTTCCTTCTATGTTTAAATATGTTAGTCTCAGTAAGTGTTAGTAATATCAACATACTTCTACTTGCAAAGGAATTTTAACCACATCCCAACAGCCAGGGAAATCGGTCCTAGATGCTTTATAATTTCCAAGCAAAACAGGACAGTCAGCACATTAGCGATTCACCACTCACTTTCCCCCCTTTAAATTCTAGATCCCACGAGGTGGTCAATTCTTGCCACGGATAGCTGGCAGCTGAGCAGTACCACGATGTACCAGCATGCACTGGTTTGGTGGGGTCTCCTAAACCACAGAAACCCACAGGAGACAGCCTATAGGAGTCTGGTGAGTTGCACTTTTTTTTTTAATTTAAAAATATGGAACAATTTTGAAAAACACCAAATTATTCTCTACATCCACAGAGATGCAAAATATTAAAAGAAAAACTTTCAAAACACTGGAGGGACTCAACTGCTGGAGCGGTCACTCTGGGTTCTTTGGGGGTGTTTTATCAGCAAATAGTGATATCTGTCCTATGCATAATGTTGATGTTTTACTAAAGGCTTTCTAAGTAAAATCTTATTGAGGAAAATGCTGAGAGATTGTAGTTGGCTTTTTTTTTTTTTAGAGCTATTATATGAGGGCAGATAATGAAGTCAGAACTTGTGGAAACCGAATTAAAGCCTAAGTTAGACTGAAAAGTTCCTTTGAATTATTGTACATACCTGAAAACTTCAATTTAAAAAAACTGTATTAAGAAAAGCCTTTTTATAAAGCCTTTTTATACTTATTGAAAATTACTTTAAATATACATTCTTCATTTTTAAAGCAAATAATAATGCAGAGTATATATTTTTATATACTTCCAAGGAGGAAAAAATTATTTTAAGTCCTAAATATATGAGATAAGCATTCAAATGCTTTATTCAAAAATGCAAAATATGGAAGGTAAAAACAAAACATCTAAAATAATCTGGTATTATAGTAACAGGAGTTTCTTTATGATTCAAAGGAAGGAAAGGATACATATAGTCTGAAGTTCTAGAACTATAAAACATCATTTATTTTTAGCAGAAAAACAAACAAAAAGGAAATATACAAGGGAAGGCAAAGAGACAACTTGGGTAGGTGGTGATGTGATCAAACTCAGTGTTATATTTCAAACATAGCCCCAAAACACAAAGACAAACAGTTCACCCTCTTTTTCAAATTCCCAGGATGACAGAGAGCTCAAAGACAAATTCTTATCAGGAGATAATAAGGAGGTACAAAGGTGGAATAATTTTGAGTTTATGGTATAAATCTAATTAAAAACAAAAGAAAACTGATCTGATAAATCAGTGCATAAACTAGACACATTTTTAAATGCATAGAGGATCTGAGTGTTTGCTTTGTACTCTTAGGAGAAACTAAAAGAGTGTAAATAAAGATAACTCTCCCTTTATGGGAAGCTCATTGTTTACCTAGTGATTAAGATAAGCAGATAAGAGTGTAATTACAAGAAAAAAAAATAACTCTCCAAGTTATCAAAGATTGCTCCATTAGAGGTGTGAAGCCAAGATGCTTAAATGCTGTCTAGGATATAACCATGGCTATCCGAAATAGCAAAGAGTCAAGTTCCAGAACTTTTGGCCCTATGTATTAGGAGAAAAGTCTTTCATTATTCAAACTTGTATCTTGGACTGAGATTATGAGTCTAGAACTAGAAATAACCACTTTATTGAGATAATTTCAAGTGCACTATTCAACGGTTTTTAAGTGTATTCACAGATATGTGCAACCATCATCAGTAAATTTTAGAACATTTTCATCACCTCCAAGAGAAACCCAGTACTCGTCAGCTTCTACCCGCTATCCCCCTATACTCCCCAGCCCTAAACAACCACCAATCTAATTTCTGTCTTCAAATTTGTGGCCTGCTTTTAACATACTATTAATTCTCTTAGTACATAAAAGCCAAAACATAATTGTTGACCATTCATCAAAATTTGGTAAAATCTTAAGATTATGACCAGTCTACACTTTGCCTAAGAAGTTTATATATTCTTTGGAATCTAAAATGGCTACATAAAAATAGCCAAAAGCATTCAAAAAAGATTTAGTCAAGTAATTGCCTGCCACAATAAAATGTTAACATCTATACTACTGATGCTTTTACATACCTAATGTTCCTAGGCCCATAAGTATTTTTATTTCCTCATGTAACAGAAAAAAGCAGAAAATATCAGCTAGTACGATTGATTTTAAAAATGACAATTGACCAAAAAAAGATAATGAGTAACATGATTGTTTTTGCAATAAAATATAGCAGACAACTAAACCAATTGGTTTTAGATTTAATGTCACAAAACTTACATAAATTTTTACCAATACTTGTGAATCCCTTCATTTTCATGTTTTAAAAGTTACAAATATTCTTATCTAATCTCTCAGTTAAAACAGAGGAGTCTGATTTAAAGACACATTTAAGGGGACTCAGATGAAAGGACCTGGATTAGATTACACAAAGTGGACCTCTGAGGTCATTCCAATTGATTAATGTTGAATTGTTCAGGAACTTCCTGGTCAGTAACATGACGATCCATTCCTGAAAAACACTCAAACTAGACTTCAATCTAAAAAATTGAAGGCAAAAATAATTAGCAAAAAAATTAAAGAACCTGAACATTAAACAACATATCAAGAAACTTACTTGTTTTCAAATGCAACTGTTATTGAATCTTCATGAACATCTTACCAATGCCTGTAAGAAAGACACAAGTTAAATTAACTTCTAAGCTTAAAGACCATTTTTCTATTTTTAATTAAACTTTACAGATAAATAACACTTTACATTTAGAATAAAATGGAATTTCAAATTAAAGTTTGTCATTTTTTGAGGATCACTCAATAATCACATCTATACTGACACCTACTGTGTGCTTGGCCCTAGGAACCTAGTTAAACAAAGAAACACCAAACAAACAAAACTGCTCCACAGTTCAGCATCTAATTGGAGAGACACAAGTCAACCGAAAATTACAATGCAGGTGGTAAGTGCACAGCTGGAAGTATACTTCAGGCCAGAATTATTGAAAACTAAGAAACTTGTTCCAGAGCCATATGTCAGCCAGCACAGATCTGCTGCAATCTACCTTTTGTTCCTGAATACAGTTTTAGAAGAATATAATAGTAAATGATTAAATCTCAAATCTTTGTATTCAAAAGTACACTAAATTTTCTTCAACAGCCATATGCCTCAAACTCCACTAAAAAGCCCAATTACCAGAGTTTAATTAAATTCTCAATCTCACAGGCACTTGGAAGAAAAAAAAAGTAATACAGAATACAGAGGTTTAAATCTTTTAAATCTGGTGATGCCACTGCTAGTAATTTGCAGAAAGACATAACAAAAAGTAGTAATTAATTATCAAGATTTCTTTAATCAGCATGCTGTCCAAAACGCTATAAAATTAAGTCTTTAATAGCTGCAGAAAAGGAGTTTTTAGACAATTACAGGAGTAGGATGAAGTGTAAAGAAATCCAAAGGGCTATAATTCATTTAAAAATGGAAAGATTTAAGCTTCTCACTCAAATTTGTTCTGTATGTGTTTTTTTTTTTTTTTTTAACTTTAGTGGTTTCGCCCTGCCTGCAGGACCATAGCCAAACCCCTTCTCTGGCCCTTCATGATCTGGCTTCAGCTGATTTCTCCAAGCTTCATCTTTCATGCTGTACTAACTACTCATGTCATAATGTGTAGTTTCTGGGCCTCTCTCTGTACATGCTGTTCCTTCTTTCCTACTGTTGTCACCTACTTTTCATCTAGTTATCTCCTATTGGTCTTTTAGGCTTTAGTTCAAATGCTACTTCCTATTGAAAGACCCAGAGACTAGGCTGAATTGCTCCCCTCTGCATTCTTAGAGCATCCTACACTCATCTCCACTATAAGCTTACCACACTATATTGCTATTGCTCATTTTCCCACACACAATAAGCTTCCTGAAGGTGAATGTTAGTTTTTTTTTTATTAATTTTTTATTTTTTATTGAGATTGTGCACATACCATACAATTATCCAAAGATCCAAAGTGTACAATCAATTGCCCACAGTGCCATCATACAGCTGTGTATTCATCACAATTTTTTTCAATTTTTAGAACATTTCATTACTCCAGAAAAGAAATAAAGACAAAAAAAGGAAACTCAAATCCTCCCATACCCCTAACCACCCCTCCTCCATTACTGATTCATAGTTTTGGTATAGTACATTTGTTACTACTGATGGAAGAATATGAAAATACTACTAACTGTCATATATAGTTTGCAATAGGTATATATTTTTTCCTATATGCCCCTTGTGCCAGTTTGAATGTATTATGTCCCCCAAAACGCCATTATCTTTGATGCAATCTTGCATGAGCAGACCTTTTAGTGTTGATTAGATACTAATTCTTTGACTGAGTGTTACCATGGAGATGTGACCCACCCAACTGTAGGTGATAAATCTGATGAGATAATTTCCATGGAGGTGTGGCCCCGCCCATTCAGCATGAGCCTTGATTAGTTCACTGGAGCCCTATAAAAGCTCAGACAGAAGGAGGGAGCTTGATACAGCCAAGAGGGACACTCTGAAGAATGCACAGGAGCGGAGAGAGGAGCTGCAGATGAGAGACAGTCTGAAGACGGCTGTTGAAAGCAGACTCTTGCTCCAGAGAAACTAAGAGAGGACAAACGTCCCAAGAGCAACTAAGAGTGACATTTTTGAGGAGTTGAAGCCTAGAGAGAATGTCCTGGGAGAAAGCCACTTTGAAACAAGAACTTGGAGCAGACGCCAGCCATGTGCCTTCCCAGCTAACAGAGGTTTTCTGTATGCCACTGGCCATCCTCCAGTGAAGGTACCCGATTGTTGATGCATTACCTTGGACACTTCATGGCCTTAAGACTGTAACTGTGTAACCAAATAAACCGCTTTATAAAAGGCCAATCCATTTCTGGTATTTTGCTTAACGGCAGCATTACCAAACTGGAACACCCATCTATGATTAACTTCTAGTTATAGTGTCACATATTTGTTCTAGTTCATGAGAGAGATTTCTAACATTTGTACAGTTAATCATGGATATTGTCCACTGTAAGAGTCACTGTTTTATACATTCCCATCTTTTAACCTCTAACTTTCCTTCTGGTGACATATGTGACTCTGAGTTTACCCTTTCCACCACATTCACAGAGCACTCAGCACTGCTAGTTATTTTCACAATGTGCTACCATCACCTCTGTCCATTTCCAAACGTTTAAGTTCACCCTACTTGAACATTCTGCTCATAATAAGCAACCACTCCCCATTCTTTAGCCTCATTCTGTATCCTGGTAACTTATATTTCATGTCTATGTGTTTACCTATTATAATTAGTTCATATCAGTGAGAACCCGCAATATTTGACCTCATATGTCTGTCTTATTTCACTCCATACAGTGCCCTCAAGGTTTCTTCATCAACCCATATTAGGATGGTTTTGTTCACACACCATACATTCTGTACTAAGTAACAACTGATGTTTCCCTGCAAACTCATGTATTTATATATTCACCACAACACTACTATCTATATAAGGACATCTCCATTTCTTCCACGAAGGAGGAGGAAGAGTCAATGAAGGTAGAGAGACAAAAGAAAAAGAAAAAAGAAAAATTAAAAAAAAAAGTAACAGCTAGGAAGCAACAAAAGGAAAGACAGCATTAAACTAAAGGAGAATAAGAGAGTCAGACAATATCACCAATGCCAAGAGTCCTATACCCCGTCCCTATGTCCCCCCCCTCCATATGCATTTAGCTTTGGTATATTTCCTTTGTCACATTAAAGGAAACATAACACAATGTTTCTGTTAATTACAGTCCCTAGTTTGCACTGATTGTATCTTCCTCCAATCCCACACTATTTTAACACCTTGCAATGCTGACATTCATTTGTTCTCCCTCATGTAAAAACACATCTGTACCTTTTATCACAATCGTTGAGAACCCTAGGTTTCACTGAGTTATACAGTCCCAGCCTTTTATCTTTCCTCTTTCCTTCTCGTATCCCACATGCTCCTAATGCTCCTCTTTCAACCAAACTCAAAGTCATCTTTGTTCAGTGTAATTACATGTCTGTGCTACTATCTCCCAAAATTGTGTTCCAAACCTCTCACTCCTGTCTTTTCCTATCTGTCTGTAGTGCTCCCTTTACTGTTTCCTGTAGAGCAGGTATCTTGTTCACAAACTCTGTCGTTGCCATTTGTCAGAGAATATTTTAAGCTCTCCCTCATATTTGAAGGACAGTTTTACCAGATACAGGATTCTTGGTTGGTGGTTTTTCTCTTTCAGTTTCTTAAATATATCACCCCACTTCCTTCTTGCCTCCATGGTTTCCACTGAGAAATCCACACATAGTCTTACTAAGCTTCCTTTGTATGTGATGGATTGCCTTTCTCTTGCTGCTTTCAGGATTCTCTCTTTATCTCTGATGTTTGATAATCTGATTATTAAGTGTCTTGGTGTAGGCCTATTCAGATCTATTCTGTTTGGGGTCTGCTTCACTTCTTGGATCTATAATTTTATGTCTTTCATGAGAGACAGGAAATTTTCTTTAATTATTTCCTCTATTATTGCTTCTGCCCCTTTTCCCTTCTCTTCTTCTTCTGGGATACCCATGACGCATACATTCCTGTGTTTCATGTTGTCATTCAATTCCTGGAGATGCTGCTCATATTTTTTCCATTCTTTTCTCTATCTGTTCTTTTGTGTGTAGGCTTTCAGGTGCCTTGTTCTCCAGTTCCTGAGTGTTTTCTTCTGCCTTTTGATTGAGATCTACTGCTGTATGTCTCCACTGTGTTTTTCATCTCTTGTGTTGTGCTTTTCATTTCACAGATTCTGCCAGTTGTTTTCTTGAACTTTCGATTTCTACCTTATGTATGCCCAGTGTTTTCATTATATGCTTCATCTCTTTTGCCATTATCTTCCCTAAACTTTTTGAATTGATTTAGCATTAGTTGTTTCAATTCCTGTATCTCAGTTGAAGTGTAAGTCTGTTCCTTTGACTGGGCCATAACCTTGTTTTTCTTAGGGTAGGTTGTAGTTTTCTGTTGTCTAGGCATCTGGTTTCCTTGGTTACCCCAATCAGGTTTTCCCAGACCAGAACAGGCTCCGGTCTCAGGAGGAGGTAACAATATCAGGTTTCCCTGAGGGTATGTCTTAGAAGATTGAGACACGCTGTGAGGCCTCAAGCCGCTGTGCTTTTGTCCCCAGCAGGTGGCACCTGTCAGCCTGTCACTCCAGACTGGTATAAGGAGGTGTGGTCCATGGCTCTTTTCCCCCAGGCTCTGGGGTATGGTTCTGAATGGAAGGTGAGTAGTAGAGCTGGGTGCCACCTCTTTCCTCTTAGGGAAGATACACCCCCTTGGGAGATAGCATTTGCATTTGAATTTTCTCTCTGCCTGTGCTATCTCCACCCTTGTCTGGGTCAGAGCGCTGGCAACTGAAACTGACTGACGCTTTCTCCACTGAGCTGGAAAAGGGACAGAAAGCCCCCCTTCAGGGCCAGTCCATGGCCACCCTCAGTTTCACCCATCTGTCAGAGACAGCACCTGATCCTCTGAGCTGCCCCTCCCTCCCAAAGAGGACCTCCAGCACTCCAAGGTCAGTCGTCACTAAAAGCCTCTGCTTGTTGGGGATTCTGTAGCTTGTATTGATCAGTCAACATTTGTTAATTAAAATCCCAGTTGGAGCTGGGCTGAGGCATATTCGCTTGTTCAGGGAGTGCTGCTCCCTATCACAGCGAGGCTTTGCAGTTCAGGCTTCCATGGAGAGAGGGGGCTCTTGGCTTGGGTCCCCAGTTTTTATTCACAGATTTTACGCTATGATATCTGGCACTCCCCCCAATCCAGGTTGGTGTATGATGTGTGGACAGTCATGGTTGTCCCCCAACAGTTATTCCAGATTATTTATTAGTTGTTCCTGGTTGTTTATTCATTGTTCCAGGGGGACTAACTAACTTCCACTCCTCTCTATGCTGCCACCTTCTTCCTTCCTCTATAAGCTTTTAAAAACACTCTCTCTGAATCTGTTACTCTTGAAGTTAGAACCTCATCTGCAGACACTTCAGATCCCTGGGCCCTCTCAGTGTTATCATCCTTTACTGCTGAGGTCCTTGGCCTGCATGGCCGCCACAACACCACCAATTCACCAGTTTTCAAATGTTAGGTTTTAATCACAGTTATACTTTAGAGTGAATGTCTAGTATAAACTCAATGAACAGTTATTAAACAGATCAATGTCTACTAAGAGTTTCCTATCCCGACCTTGGGGAGTAGGGATTCGTGAAGTGGTGATAGTGGTGTATTGATCAGGGAAGACACTGACTCTACTGAATTTTAATGGATGAAGAAGCAACAGCCCAACAAAATGGAGAGGGGGTGTGGGAGGCATTTCAGGCCTAAGGAACAGCATGAACAAAGGCACAGGCATTGAGAAACATCTTGGGATGCGACAGAAATGAGTCATTTGTCAACAAGGGGTCCAAAACAACTCAATGCGATAAAAATATTGTTTTCAACAAATGGTACTGGGACTTATGGATATCCAGATGCAAAAGAATGAATTTTGACCCTCTCCTCACACCGTATACAAAGATCAACTCAAAATGGATCAAAGATCTAAATGTGGGAGCTAAAACTATAAGTTTTAGAAGAAAACACTGGGGAAATCTTTGTGACTCTGGATTACACAATGCCTTCTTAGATACAACACTGAAAGCACAAGTGACAAAAGAAAAAAAGATAAATTGGACTTCATAAAAATTTAAACTTGTTCAAAGGACAACATCAAGAAAGTGAAAAGACAACCCACAGAACAGGGTATTTGCAAATCATATAGACAATCCGGAACATGTATCCATAATATATACAGAATGCTTACAATGCAATAAGATATGCAAGCCCAAAAAATGGACAAAGGATTTGAATATGGATATCCAAATGGCCAAGAAGCACATGGAAAGGTGCTCAACATCATTAGTCATTAAAGGAATGCATATCAAAACTACAGTGAGATAACACTTCACATCCCCTAGGATGGCTATAAAACAAAAACAAAAACAAAAACATGGACATTAAGTGTAGGCAAGGATGTCAAGAAATTGGATCCTCAATATATTGCTTGTGAGAACATAAAAATGTGCAATTGTTTTGGAAAACAATCTGGTAGTTCCTAAAACTGTTAAAAATAGAATTACCATATGACCCAGCAATTCCATTCCTAGATGATCTGAAAACTGAAGTTCATGAAAAAACCTGTACATGAATGTTCAGAACAGCTTTATTCATAATAGCCAAGAACTGGAAACAACCCAAATATCCATCAACATACAAATATATAAACAAAATGCAGTATCTCCATATAACCAAATACTATTCAGTTAAGTGAACAAAAAGCCAGACACAAAAGGTGTCATATTGTATATTTCCATTTATATGAAATGGCCAGAATAGGCAAATCCATAGACAGAACGTAGACTAGTGGTTGCCAGGGGCAATGAAAATGTTCTGGAATTAGATAATGGTGCTGGATGCACAACTTTATGAATATACTAAAAACCACTGAATTGTACACTTTAAATAGGTAAACTGTATGGCATGAATTATATCTCAATAAAAAATAAGTCATTTGCTGTTGTAGGGACATACAGCATAGTGCAGAATTTAAAATTGGAGACTGGGGAGGGACCAGATTAGAAGGCCTTAAGTAAGTCCTGTTAAAAACTGGGCCTTTATTCTATAGGTAAGTGGTGGGAAACCAAAGGATTTTCCAGGCTGGGGCATAACATGGTTAGATTGTCATTTTAGATTGTCACTGGTGGCTATATGGAAGGATAACACTGAAGGCAGGGAAACCAGCTTAGAAACTTTGAAATATTCCAGGGGAGATGATAAAGGATTGTAACTAAGGCAGTGGTCATAGATAGACAGGAGGAAAGGGATATGAGATATTCATAAATTAAAGTTAGCAGGAACCAAGACCAGTTGGATGTTGAGTATGTGGGAGAGAAATCAAGTATGACACCACATTTTCTAGATTGAGGGGCAGGGTGGTGCCACCAACTGAGATAAAGACTGGAAGAACAGAATTAGGAGTAAAGATGAATAGCTCAGATTAAGACCATTACTTTAGTACCTGGCACAATTTCTAGCATCTAGTAGATACTCAATAAATGTGTTAAACAAGCAAATGACTCTATGCATATGTCTTGGTAAACTAATTGGTCTATATAATGTCTTTAAAAAGATCAAAGTGGCCTATAATGGCATCCAGATATTCTGCTACCCAAGATGGCTTATTAAGATGAGTTAAATTATTATTTTTAAGTTAAACATGTATATATATCCTTAGTTGCTGGTTTAAAGGGGGAGGGAATCCATATTTTCTTCCTATCATTTTGATCTTGCCCCCAGCACTCTAACAGGTTATTTGTCTCACTGTTTTTTCAACAGCAACAGAGGCTTTGATTTTGCGTTAAAGTTGCAGGAATTGGTCACTCTTAGGTTCTTTTTTTTAAATTCAATTTTATTGAGATATATTCACATACCAAACAATCATCCAAAGTGTACAATTATTCACAGTCCCATCATACAGTTGTGCATTCATCACCCCAATCTATTCTTTGAACATTTTCCTTGTACCAGAAAAAGTGAAAATAAGAATAAAATATAAAAGTAAAGAAGAACACCCCTCCCACCCCATTCTTCACTTAAGTTTTTTGTCCCCATTTTTCTACTCATCGATCCATACATTGGATAACGGGAGTGTGATCCACAAGGCTTTCACAATCACACTGTCACCCCTTGTAAGCTACATTGCTATACAATCATCTTTAAGAGTCCAGGCTACTGGGTTGCAGTCTGATAGTTTCAGGTATTTACTTCTAGTTATTCCAATGCATTAAAACCTAAAACTCTTAGGTTCTTAAATTTCATAGACTATGTCCTAAAAATTATGGAGAATGGAAAGAACAGATCCCCCTTCCTCATTTCTTTCTTGTCTTTACACAATGGCTAATACAATATTAATAATTTGCTTTTGGGGGGTGGGATTAGATTAATGACCAAAAGCAAGACTCTTATTTGGAGGTGACCCCTTATTTAGCAGGAAGGGCCATTACTTCTGTTTTCATCCTTGTCTAAATTTTATAATGTTTGCATGTCTTGGCAGTAATTAGCATTTGTTCCTTACTGCATATCATATACTAAAAATGTTATGCCCTTTAGTCAGCTAATAGAACCTTGTTACCGCTGGGTGAAGAACTGTTTGCAATAAATCAGGAGGCTTTCCAATACTGTTGGCATTTCCTAAAACTGCAGTATCCACCATGGCAGACACTGATCACATGTGCCTATTTACTTTTAAATTAAAATGAAACCAAAATAAGTCAGCCTCCCAATCACACTCATCACATTTCAAGTGCTCAATAGCCACATGAGATTTGTGGCTAACCGTAGTGGACAGAGCAGACAGAGAACATCACAGAAATTCCACTGGACAGCTCAGATTTAAAACATTTTAAAAATTCAGGGGTCTGTTTTCAGAAGTACCTTAAAAGCAATCTGAAAGTCAGTCCCTTGACTTCCTTTCTATATTTTCTAATTGCCAAAACAGTTAGTGTTTTGGAGGATTTTTTTTATTTTTGCCAAAAATGGTTATTGTTTCTGAGTTTAATCACACTCAAAGATTTTTTTTTATTTTTGCCAAAAATTGTTATTGTTTCTGAGTTTAATCACACTCATTCACTACAATTGCCTATTTCCTAAAATCAAACAGTCCCTCAAAGGAAGATTAGCAACTGTTGCAAGTATTCAAAAAAAAGAAATCTTGTACAGACTCTGAAAGCAATTTCAGATGTAGAGTGCCAGAAATGGCATGAATAATCACCAGAGCCTACCAGGGCCACTGTCTTTCAGTTAACGAGGCTTATCTGTATGTGGATGCTTGCATGATTGTTTCAAAATCAGTCATTTTCAGTCACAGTTTGCATATTAGCCAAATAAAGAAAGCATGCGATACCTTCTTCACAATGCTTTAATAAGTGGAATAAAAAATAAATTAAAAAAGCCTCATAGGGTTGCCTCTGGCTGCATGCATTCACACCTAAGGCCTTGTACTAAACAGTCAATTCCAACAAGGGCTCCACTTTCCTGCTTCTCATCATACTTTCTCCAAAAACTCTCCTTCTGGCCACACCCCTCCCTCTCCCTGACACTTTTACCCTTGTTCCCTGGGGCCTTTAAAGCACTAATGCTCCACCCACCATCAACTTGTAACATTCCCCTTTGTGGTGATCCCTACCTATCCACATCAAACAAAGCTGGTGTTTGGGAGAGAATAGGCTAAAGGGATTTCTGAGAGGTTTCAAAAGGCAGATGTAAAGAGTTTGAATGAGCGCACAGAGGGAGATATGTTATCAGTGGAGGCTAGGGCTCTAATAGGAGTCAGTAAATTCAGTGGTTAAGAATTTTGCTGCAAATCAGACCTGGGTCCAAAATCTTAGCTCTACCACATAGCAGTGGGTTCTACCAGCAAGGAATGGATAATGGGAAACTGGACCTCCTCCCACCCCGGTCATCATGAAAATCATGAAATTACATATGTCTAGTGTCTAGCACAATGCAATGCCTGGCATAATGGGCACTAAATAAATGAGAGATAAAGCAGAGAGGGGCACATTTTATAAAAATGTGGAATCATAAATGCTCTTCGCATTTGGGCAAGTTACATCCCAACAAAAGCATTCTCTTAAAAAAGATTTAAGAATTGGGATAAAAGAAAAGATGCTTCCACAAAGATACTAAATATTAAAAGTTTAGACTCTGGGAAGAAAAAAAAAGTGGTGAAAATCTTTAGGGTTTGAGAAAGGTGACAAAGTGCAATTAAAACCTGAGACAGGCTCCTCTTCAGGGGAAGTAAACAGGAAAAGAAAAAACCACTATGGGATCCCCAACATAAGGGCAACTGGACCAAACAGGCAATCACAAAATCATACTTACCAAAGTACATGATGGCTACAGACATTCAATTCAAACATTACTTTACCAGGATTGATAAAACTGAGACAGAATGTCCATCCCTATTTGGGAAATTCTTACTCCTCTACTTTCCCCCCACACCTCTTAGTTTAGTAACCTGTCTCACAAATATGAACTGCTGGTGACAAGAGAGGTTATTGTGCATAGAAGTTTCAATGGAAGCCCCTGACCACCACTGAATATAACCACCACCTGGCCATTATCAGCCAGCTTCTCTCAACTTACTGAAGACAGTGTAGGTAGTGCTATGATAATTTTCATTATAAGCAACTTAATACATTGTAAAATATGTCACATAAAGAAAACATGCAGGTGACATAGGGACATGTGAAATGCAATAAAATAAGATTCAATCCCAAAGCTTCATATATAAAGCTGGTTATTATTTTGTCACCCTTTGTACACAGACACTGACAATATAAGGGAATGAACAAGCAAAAAGGGAAAAGTACAATAAAATTTATCAACAGTCCCCCCAACCACAGCTCATGTCCAGAATACTCGACTTCATTTGATCATTTACCACAAAGTCTAAAACAAACACTACTCTTTCTGGCTCACCATGACCCAAAGACAATACAGAATCCAAGTATGGAGAAAACAGAATTAAATACGTCAATCAACCTTTGGGAACTTCAGTTCTTATGAGCTCCCAACATAATGGTAAATTTCATACAGGGACAAAGATTTCTAACTTTATTTTTCTTTAATAAGCATTCATAGGAATATAGCGTAGTATGTGAAGCTGCAAGAGTTAAAAAAGAGGAAGCTGATACACAAGCTGAACATTTTATAACATCTTTGTATCAACAATAAAAAATGGTAACATAACCTGCAACTTTTGTTGCAATGTTATAGTAACAAGTACAATCAAAAGTCACAATGAAATTTAAAAATGAGCAGGAAATCAAATCAAATTAATTTCTTCAAGCCAAATGTCATCATTTCAGAGAGTCAGACTGTCTGGTTTCAAGTCCCCAGATCCAACCCTTAAGAGCTCTATGACTTACCTAACCTTTCTGTACATCAACATCCTCATCCATAAAATGGGAATAACAGTACCTAAGACTTAATGAGGGATGATTAAACAAGTTAGCAGGTGTAAAGTGCCTAGAACAGTGCCTGGCACCTAGAAAGCACTCAGCACCTGCTGTTATCATAGTGATGGTAGGTCATCTCAGGGAGCACATTCTCATAGTGGGCAGGTATCAAACAAATCTGATCACTATGCCACCGAATTTTGCACATAGCTAATAATTTGGAGGTTATCAGAATACCAAGAAAGACTTGAGTAAAAAGCTGGAAAATGCACAGTTCAAAAGGGGGAAAGAAAAAATAAATCACTGCTTCCACAAAGATAATAATACCAAAAAGGTATAGACTCTGGAAGGGAAAAAAAAAAAAATGTGGTTGAACTGAGTAATTCGCTTCCTCGAAGTAAAAAATAACATCTGTATGCAAAGACGAGAGAAAACGTGAATACTGCTTCATGCAAGTTTGATTTCTAGAAAAACAGTGATTCTATAAGCTCATGTAGCAAAAATGACATTTTAGGCCACTAATATATTTACTTAAAAAAAAATCCCCTTGATTGTTCATTTAATCATATTTAGCTGCTAGCTACTGTAATACTACTCACTGAATGGAATTCTCTGTCCTCAGATACCAAACTTAAAAGTATAAGATATATTAAAGTATAATAAAAATGCAATCTAGCATAATCATACCACATAAAAATTATAAATCAAGTATCAGCCACTGTATTTTCAGAAAATTAAAAAGGCTTTCATCTTATGTTTCCAACATACTATTTTCATACTGGTACACAAAACCTAGGAACTTAAGATATATTAGTACATTCACATTGGAGTTACATTCATTTTATTTCTAAAATGGAGTTAATTCATTACTATTCTCAACACATCAAAACTTCCAGTCCAAAGAAACTACACTACTTTGGGCAGATGCCCCTAGAATAAAGATCTTATTTCAACATTATTTGTTTAGGAAATTCTTTGTAAAGATTTTGTGAGGTATAATTCAAAGTGTCATCATGTCTTAAATAATGTAAACTATAAGTGGTACACATGATTTTTTCTAAGTCAAAGAAATACGTAAGCATAAAAGCAGTGGCACTGATAATTAGTAACTCTCATTTTCAAATTTTTAATAAATACCAGGGGAAAAATACAGTGAACTGTAACAATCTTAAGAGTTTGGATTTCAAGGTTAATTCTGAATCCTGAACTTTCATTTTCTAGAGAAAAAATAAAACTGTTACCAACACATAAGCTATCTAGTTTATATCACAAACTTGGACCATGTACTCAGAAGATGGAGAACTGTCCTTTGCTATGTGGTGGGTAGGAAAATGAAAAGTCTGTATTCAATTGTACAGAAGTCATTTCTAAAGGCTTTTCTATCAATTTGATGACCAACGTTCCTACTTTTCTACATAAATGCAACATGTTACTCCACAACAGTTCATTTTTGATTGGCCTTTATTTCCCATCTTTCCTGTCCATCCCTAGGACATAATAACAAGTAACTGTTTACTTTTGCTCTACTTTTAAAACTCACAATATTCTGAGTCAGATAAAAATAGACACCTTTTTCATTACAGAAACATTTTTTCACCAATACAGATCATTTGAGGTTCTCTTAAATTTAAATCTTAATTAAATGAACACAACAGCAATTTCTCTACAAACATTTGTTCAAGTTTTACCTTTCCCCCTGAGGAACTAAGGGACAATCCATTCTTTTACATTCACTTTCAAATTAAGCTACCTTGTTAAAAAGCAAAAACTAAGCAAACAAGGAGGGGGGAACCTTAACAGCAAAGATAGAAGGCATTTCTTATATTCCACTCGGTTTGTAAGCAAAAGTCATTGGAGCAAATCATGTGTTGCTGGAAGAGAACAATAAATCCTTCAAGACCAGGATATGCTACTTGCCCCCTTTAGCAGGCAAGCAAACCCCACTAAAAGACAAGAGTGGTGCCCAACATAAGGTGATATCAAACATCAATTAGAATACTGCTCAATCATTAGATCCCACTTATAAGTATAGTATGGTTAGCTCTACAAATCTAGTGACAAAACTACAAATTCAGGAACCAGAACTACTGTACACAAAATAACCAGAAGTAATGGATTACCAAAATAAATGCAACCAAAATTTTGATGCAGAGTCAACCGAAACAGTTTTTATATTGGTGAGATTCTGTTAAGAATATAAACGCTGGGTTGTTTCAACCTCCTTTCACAGCAAAACTGGAGTATACCACCTTACTCATTTATGAACCATATCTTTCTCCAAATGCCTCTGTTAAATTGGTAAACATATATGTTAAATAATCTAAGTCAACTGTCTGCTTTCCTATGGCCAAACACGTCCAGTTTGAAATGTTAGAGTTTTCCTAGAATCAACTTATGAATTTTGTTGGACAATGGCAATAACTATTTTCCATGCTTCCTTCCATGTACACCATCTATTAACAAAATACTGTAGAAAGGTGGGATATTACAGAAGTTATACAGATATATCCAAGCTGAAATGAAAATTTATAGATTAACAGATCTACAGTAAATACATACCAACAAATGCATTATTGATACATCAAAATATTATTTTAATGCTGCTTTTTAAAAATGTAACATACTAGCTGATCCACAATGACCTAACTTACAAAAAAAACAGTAAAATCATTAATGTCTATTTAAAACCTACACAAAACAGTCCTCTGCAGCCTTACAAATGCAAAGAGAAAATAGTCAAATACTTAATTTAGAGCACAAAACAAGTATTTCCAAGCACCCGGGTTTAAAAAATTCCCTACTAATAACATACTCCCAATTAATCCTGAAGTTTCATGGCATATATTCAGGTCTTTGGGGACTTCAGTTTCTTTTAAAGTGACCAGTAGAGTTGCTAATGTTTTTAGATGCTGAAGCATCTGTATTCCTGAATTCACCCACTTTAAAAAAGAAAAAGGAAACGGGGGGGGGGGGCCGCGAAGGCGAAAGATGACCAACTTCTTCTGCAATGCATTGCCCAGATATGTTAGGGTCTTCCTGAAACTCTGGAGTCTAAAAATCTCTTCCGAAAGCCACAAAAAAAGACCACTAAAAATCAGTTGCCACTGTGATTTGGTACTGACTACAGCTTTTTACTACTCTTATCTCACACCCCTTACCCAGAACAGCGGAGCTCTCCGAAATCCGAATGCTGGACTGGAAAAGAGAAGCCAAAGAAGACCTTAAAACCTCTTTGCGAGGCAAGAGGCAGCCCGATCGAAGCGCTCCCCGCTCCTCAACAACTACCCACACATCGGGCCTGGATCCCACTGGGTGAGGATATTCAGGAAAAAGAGAAATAAGCCTTCACCGTCACTTCGCGCGAATTCTGGCCCTTTCCGCCGGGATCTTGTACCTGCCGCCCGCCGGGCCCACCCCCAGCTCTCCCTGGCAGGGCGGCTTTGGCCCGAAAGGGAGCCTTCTCCCCGTCCGTTTCTCCTTCCTCCAGGCGCCGGGGCCTCTCGCAGGAGAAGGAGCGGAACTCAGGGGCATCCTGCAGGCCCCGAGTCCAGACCTTCCCTACCGAACAAGATCCCGCTGAGCGCGCCCCGGCCCTTGGGCGCCAGGCTCGGGAAGAGGGCCCCAGGCCTGCCTCCCGCCGAGGCAGAGAAGAAAAGGGAGGGAAGGGAGGCTGACGATGGGGCCTGCCCAAGAGCCAAGTACCTTGTAGAAAGCGCCACTGGAGCCCCGCACTTCCACCACCAGCTCCTCCGAGGCGGCCCCTCACCGGAAGTGAAACCGAAACGGAGCCCAACGCCTGACTGAGGCCGAACGCCCAAGATACTCGGCGTGTAAACAGTCAAACGGCCTCACGTGACCGGCGCCGCCCCTCCCCCCGTGGGTTTGGCCCCTCGGCCCCGCCCTTTTCCTTCGGGCGGCCCGGAGCACGCGCGCATGCGCGATGCTGTGAACCGGCCGGGGTTCCGGGCCCCAGGTAGGGTGGGCGGACACTGGGAATGGCCAAAGGCGGGAAGGCGGGAATGCGGGAAGAGCGGTGATGGGCTGTGGAGGTCGTGCCGCTTTGCCAGAGCGCCCCTTTCCGTAGAGGGGCATACGGATGCGTGGGAAGGGACCCCTTGGAGCTCTCGACTGCATTCTGGGTTGGAGGTGAATGGGTTGATTTATTTTATGTTTTAAGTAATGCCAAGCTTGATTGAGCTGGAGGCGGAGTGGGGGACAAGAATAAGATTGAAGCAAACGTTGAACTGCTGGCAGTGGCAAGCATGTTAACCCAGGCTTCTGTGATCCTCAGAGGCAGAGGAATGAGAGTAACGCCCACCAACTCTTCTTTTAGAATCTGGGCTAACCTGGGGCTGATATCCCCACAATCCATTGAGGGGCAATGGATTCTGTCAGGACCTCTGGGAATTTTACACCTCCCTCAGACCCAGCCTTGACCCACATAACCCCCCTTCCTTCAATTAGTTTCATTCTTTTACTTGACATTTTAAAAAAAAGAAAAGAATGCCTCAATCAGTTGATGTTTTACAGTTCGCTTCCGCCCCTAGTGTAGCACCCAGTACCAGAGGGTGTGGTGGGTATGTTTGTCACACAGCTGATCTATGTACAGGGGCCCTGCACAACCTGTTAACTTGCAGTTCCCCACACCCCTCCTGCTCTTTACTCCTTACAGTAGAAAAAATCCCGGCTTTCTCACTGTTACCTCTGCGCAGTGCTTGGATCCACCTGACAAGTACTCCCTTTGTCTGGGACGCTTGAATGCAACCCAGAGGTTTATTGAGCGTCTACTGTGTAGCAAGCACTGTGCTGAGTGCTAGGAATGCATTGGTGAACAACAATAAAAAAGATTGCCAGCATTGAACTTGGAACCTAGATGGACATAAAAGTCCAATGATCAGAGAAGCAAAGGTGGAGTTGCAACTGTGATAGGGGCTATAAAGAATGTGTTCACCTATGATAGTGGGATATGATCTAGTCTGGAATCGGGGGCGGGTGGCCAGGGAAGGGGAAATGAATGGAGCTGGAATGTGAGGGGTGTGTTAACTGGCAGATGGATGGCACAGAACTGCCCCAGGCAGGTGTCCCAGAATGGAAGGCATCCTTGGGCCTCCAGATTCTTTCCCACCCCACTCCCAGCCAGAGTAGCAGCGTCAGTGCTGCGGGACCTCCAGCTTTGAAGCAGCTGATCCAAAGGCCACACTCTTTGAGGAATGACCTCCTGGCTGGATGGGAGCAGAGCATTATCTTGAACCCCAATGTAGTAAAAAGGGACATGTTGATTAGAATGATTATACTTTTCATGTGTAGAGTGCTGTTCAATTTACCCAGTGCTTTCAAATGTATCAGCTATTCACAATTACCTTTCTTACATGCTATACTGAATGTAGTGCTGTTTTCTGAACCTGTGATACACTTTGATGCACATGCTTCCTGAGCCCTAGAATACCCTTGCCCCTTAGCGTTATCACCTGGATTTCTGTTAGCTAGTTATTTTACCTCAGGAGAAGAGAGTTAATTTTGCTCCTCAATTCTCTGCACATTGTCATCATCAGTCCCTGCAAGGATCCTCTCTTGTTGATATTATTTAATATGGTTTATATTATTTTTCCTTGTCTTCCTCGATTCCCATTCTCGTTCTTCTTCTAGGCATCTGCAGCAACGTGTTTGCGATAGATCATTGATAATTTAAGACATGTAGGGTTTTATGTATGCTCTTTGCATTTACAGAAATGGTATTGGACTGTAAGTCTCTGTTTCCCAATTTTCACACATAACACTATGTTTCTGAGCTATATCCACATTGCTGTGTACACATCTAGTTTGTTGCTTCTAACTGCTGCTGAGTATTCTGTCAATTTTACTTATAGCTTTCCCTAACTATGGGCATCTAGGTTGCTGCCAACTCTCCAGTACCTCACTGTGATGGAAAAAAACAAAACAAAACAAACAAACAAAAACAACTCATGAACGTCTTTGAATTTATCCTTCCTGGTGTTCTCTGAGCTTCTTAGAACTGTGATTTGTTGTGTATGTTTAATTTTAGAAAATGATCAGCCTTTATTATTACAAATATTTCTTCTGCTCTTTTTTCTGTCTTTCTCCTTTTGGTATTCCTATTATGTATATGTTACACCTTTTGTAATTGGCCCACAGTTCTTGGATATTCTGTTCCATTTTTTTCTGTTCTCTTTTCTCTTTGCATTTCAGTTTGGGATGTTTCTATTGATGTATTTTCAAGCTTACTGATTGTTTTCTCTGCCATGTCCAATCTACTGATAAGCCCATCAAAGACATTGTTTATTTCCATTACAGTGTGTTTTATTTCTAACATTTACTTTTGATTCCTTCTTAGAATTTCCATCTCTCTGTTTGCGTTATCTATCTGTTTTTTCATGTTGTCTACTTTTTCCATTAAAGTCCTTAATAGGTGATTCATAGTAATTTTAAATTCTTTGTATGGTAATTCCAACATCTATGTCATATCTGCGTCTGGTTCTACTGCTTGCTTTGTGTGTTCATACTATGTATTTTTCTTGCCTTTTGGCATGTGTTGTAATTTTTGTTGACAACCAGACATGATGTATCTGGGAAAAGAAACTGAGGTAATCAAGCTTTTAGTGTGAAGATTTATGATAATATGCCCAGAATTTGAGCTGAATTGAATGTTTGCTGTAGCTATATGTGACAGAGGCTTCGGTTTCCTCTAATGTCTTTTTTTGGTCTCCCCTATTGTCTTTGGACTTCACTAAGAACTAGAGCTTTGCTGATTGCCATTCTTTACACACGTATTAAGATACAGAGGGAATGTTGATTATGTGTAAGTTCAAAGTGACAGTGGCTAATAGCGTGAGAAAAGGGTAAGTTTCCAGGAGGTGAGAGCTGTAGCAGTCTTTGGGTGCTGCAGAGATGGAAACAGCCAAAGGAGAGTGCGGTCAGTTGAATTATGTACCCCAACTTAGACATGTTCTAAATCTTATTCCATGTCCCTATGTATTTGAACCCATTTTAGATAGGACCTCTTGAAGATGTTATTTTAGTTAAGGTATGGCGCAACTGAATGCAGGTAGACCTTAATCCAGATTACTGGAGTCCTTTATAAACAGAAGAAATCCATCAGAGTCAGGAAAAGCCGCAGGGAGGAGCAGGAGGCTAGGAAGAGAAAGGAGAGGACATCACCATGTGATGGAAAGCCCAGGAACCCAAGGATTCTCAGTCAGCCAGAACACTACCATCCCCAAGAGGAAGCAAGTCTTCTAGCCAATGCTTTGATTTGAATTTCTGACCTCTGAAACTGTGAGTATTTGACATAGCAGCTTTGGAAAATTAAGACAGTTTCATAAAGTTTTTCTAAACTAGGCATAAGAGGCCCCTTCTTAGACAGCTTTCCTGGGCAAGTTACTTGATCTCTCTGTGCTGCAGTTTTCTTATCTGTAAAATAGGTATTAATAGTAGTATATACCTCATCAGGTGTTTCTAATAGTAAGTGAGCTAATCTATGTAAAGAGCTACCCAGTGTCTGTATATAGTATTGGCTATATCAATGATGTTCGAAATTGATTGAGAATCTAACCCCCTGCATGTGTTGTCATCATCTGTAAACCCATGCAGAACTTTGCCTCACCCCGGGGTGCAGAACACGTGGCTGGCTTATTCATCCCACATCAAGGAGAGCTCCAAAAAGAGCTTTTTAATGCATTTTTTTATTGTGAACTTTAACATACATACATAACGGTGATAACTTTCAAATTATGATTTAGCAAGTAGTAAATTTCAAAGAATGTTATGGGTTACAGTTCCACAATTTCAGTTCTTCCCATTATTGTCAAATACAACATATGTACAGAAAAGTGTTAACTTTCAGAATACAGCTCGACAAGCAGTTATATAGGTAATTTCAAAAAATATTATGGGTTACAGTTCCACAGTTTCAGTTCTTTCCTTATTGTGAAATATAGGATATATACACAGAAGTGCTAAGTTTCAAAGTACAATTCAACGAATAGCTCTAGAGCAAATTTCAAACAATGTTATAGGTTACAGTTCCGCCATTTCAGTTATTTCATTCTAGCTAGACTAATACCCTAGCATCTAATACACACACACACACACACACACACACACACACACACACACACAAAGTTTCAATATTCGTCATCCTTTGTTAATTCTTGTTTAATCACTTACTCTATCTTCAGGGGTGTCTAGGCAGTGACCACCCTAACTTGTTCATATTGAAAGGGGGTGTTGACATTATGGGGAAGGAGGCTGCATCTGATTGTTGTTCTTAAAGAGGCTGTTGCCTCTGGGTTCTAGGACTTGTCTGGCATAGAAACACTCTGGTGGATTTAAGTTTCAGAGAAATAAAACTTAGTGAGTGAATCTTTTATAGAATCTCAAAAAGGGACCTAAGTATTTTGGGACTACTGTTGGTAAGGACATTGCATACTGCAGCCATTTGGGATATCTAGCTGGATCTTGTATAAGAGAAACCTCTAGGATAGCCTCTCAACTCTATTTGAGATCTCTTAGCCACTGAAACTTTATTTTGTTACCTTTCTTTCCCCACTTTTGGTCAAGTAGGCTTTTTCAATCCCTCGATGCCAGGGCCAGGCTCATTCTTGGGAGCTGTGACCTTTGTTGCCAGGGAGATTCATTCCCCTGGGAGTCATGTCAAAGAAGAGCTTTTCATTCCAGGACAGGGGACTTTTTCTAAACAGCAATGGACCTTGGTTTGATCACTCATTTGGGCTCAATGATCAGAGTTTATCAAAGGGCAGTAAGCAAAGCCCTTTGGAAGTGTGAATTTGTTCAGTAAGGATTGCATTTTAGAATTTTTCCAGGAATCGACTAAGCTCAGAGGTCTGTATTTCCTTTTTGAAATGTGGAATATACTCTATATTGTCTATCTCCAATTTTATGGAATTTTCCTCATCTTCCTTGATTTCTCAGAGATTATTCAGAATACTTACTGACCATTCTTATTGCTGTCTATTGCGTGTTCTGGGTCAGCACATATTGCAAGTGTGGCTCTGTGTATTGGTATGACTACATTTGATTACATCTCATGTATATCTGACAAATGTTGACCTAAACAAGTAAGGGATCTGTTTTATTATTCTATTCTATTCTATTCTACTCTATTCTGTTCTGTTATTCTATTCTATTCTATTCTGTTCTATTCTATTCTGTTCTGTTCTGGTCTGGTCTGTTCTGTTCTGTTCTGTTCTGTTCTGCTCTATTCTATTCATTTTAGTATTCTCATGTAGTAAGAAGTCTGGATACAGGCAGTACAGGGCTGGTATGGCATCTCTTTCTCTTTCCCACTCACTGTCCTCGATCCATGGTCCCTGTCCTCATGATCACAAGCTGACTGCTCCTTCTCCAGCCTTCAATTTACATTTTACACAGGAAAAGGGGGGAAGAGATGAGTGCAAAAGGCACATGCCAGCTGTTCCTTTTTTGTTTGTTTAATTAGGAAAATAATAGCTGTCTCTGAAGCCCCATCAGATAACTTCTGCTTCCATCTCATTGGCTGGGGTGATGTTACATGGCTACACTGCAAGGAAGCCTGAGGACTGTTGTGTTTTAGCTGGGCACATTGCTGCCCTAAACAAAACTGGGTTTCTTTTGGAAGAAAAAGATGAGAATGGTGGCAGAGATGCAGCTAGCTCACAGTGGTGTCAGGGAGCAGGTCTGGGAGAGTCAACATTAGCTGCAGAACCCCTGGCTCACAACTGCAAATTGGTCGACAGAGCAGAGGGTATAGATAAAGTGTGGAGATGTTTGCTCCTGGCCTTTATGAGAATATTGCTTCTTTGGGGAAGACAAGGAAAGTCCATCCTTAGATATATGTGATTATTATATTATAAAGGTGCATTCTAGAGCTTTCTTGCTCCTCTCTTTGACAAATATGCCTTCTTAGAATTAATGGGGAGACATATTTTCCATAACCTTTAGTACCTAGGCAGACTCTTCCTTTGTAACTCAGATAGAAATATATCAGCCATTTAAAAATTAAGAGAACAAGGAAAGACCAAAGAACTGTCAAAATTCAGAGGAGACTAAGGAGACATGGGGGCAAAATGCAATGTGGCATCCTGGATGGATCTTGGAAGAGAAAAAGGACAGTGGTGGAAAAGCTAGTGAACTCTGGATAAAGTCTATAGTTTTGTTAATAGTAACATACTGACATTGTGACAAATGTACCACAGTTATTTAAAATGTTAACATTAAGCAAAATTGAAGTTCATTAAAAAATACTAAGGAGATGTTGGGAGAAAAAAATCATTATTTGACAAAATAAGCATTCATATTTAATTAACAGCAACTACAGTTAAAATGAGTGGGATCCACATGCACTGGTATGAGCCTAAGGTATTTTTACAGCTGGAATTTAGGCATGTCCAGAAGCTGATGGAGGAAAGGCCTACCACAAGTCTATTGTACATGAGGCATGAGAAGCCTACTAGGAAAGAACATACTTGGAGTAGAAAGACTAAGCACATGTATTTCATGGACAGAGGCCAGCACAGGATAGGAGTGATTCTAAGCATGGTACCATATCAGTCACTCAGAATGTGTCCCAGTCCCAGAACCCATGGCCTTATGCCTGAGATCTAGATGTAAAAGAAGCAGTCAAAGACTTCATTAAGCTGGACAACTGTCGATAAAAGGCATTAATTGCTTTGGGCCCAAGATCTTTCAATAATGGAGAGGACACCAGCTACTTTAATGATGATGGAAGGGTGAATTTCCAGTTCATTCATTGCAGTACCTTCAGCAATGAGCATGAGCATCCATGCTGATGCTAGTGGACATCAGGAGCAGCAGTGGTCTAATTGGAGGACAGAAGCATTGGCAGGGGTGCTTCTGCTTGTCAGCAGCAGCATGGTTTTAGTGATAGGAGATATTGGTACAGAGAACGGAGAAATAGGAAATGCCGTAGTAGCCAAGAATGCTGATTTTAGGAGAATATGTGAAGCACAGCCCGGGAACCCATCAGAAGCATTTTTGAGGAACTGAAGGGGTCATGTGTTCTTCAGAATAGTATGGAGGCAGAGGCAGAGAAATCCTCGTATCTGACTGCTTTTGTGACTTTATGCCTAGGTTGGTAAGACCTGAGAATCACAGATTATAGAGGAATGATGTATTTTGAAAAGCCTCATTGTTAAACTATTTGCTACCTTCTGGATTCTTTTAGTGCAGGCAATCTCACTTATGAATGCTGACCAAAATACAATATGATAAAAAAAGAAATGAAAATCAGTTTGGCTTAAAAGATGTGTATTTGAAAATGCTTTTTTCTCCAAGTAAATGGTGATATTGTCTTGTAAGAAAGAAAATAAAAAGCTACATTTTTTTTTCTTTTGGGATGGAATTGCTTTCTTAATTTAATTTTTTTAATTAGAGAAGTTATAGATTTACAGAAAGATCACGTAAAAAATACAGCGTTCTCATATAACCCACCCCCTTATAATTACCGCTTTGCATTAGTGTGATACTTTTGTTACCATTGATGAAAGAATATTATAATTGCACTATTAACTATAGTCCATAGTTTACATTAGGGTGTATTCTTTGGTTCAATATACCACCCTATTATTATACCTTGCATTAGTGTGGTGCATTTGTTATAATTCATGAAAGAACATATTTGTAACTATACTATTGGCTATAGTCCATCATTTACAGCAGGGTTCACTGTGTTGTACAGTCCTATGTTTTATCTTTTAATTTTTATCCTAGTAATATATATATGACCTCAAATTTCCTCTTTAGCCACATTCACATATATAATTTAGTGCTATAACAAGCTACATTTTTGAACAGGCTATTATTATTAATGGAAATTGATCAAATAATTTTTCAGAAGAAATTAATTCTTCAGCACTAGAGTTTGGGGTCAGTATTTATCTGATTGCTGACAGTTAAGTCTTGTGGTAAGAAGACTATATGAAGAATATCCAAAGTGGCACGAATCTCAGAGATTTTTTAAAATTAGAGGCTTCTTTACCATAATGAATTTCTGAAAATGCTTGTAATAAACCTATAGGAAAATCAGGCACAGTTTTAAAATGGAAAGTCAATTTATAGCTTGAAATAATAAATCCCCTCTGTTAGTTGAGATACAAAATCTTGGAAATGGAGAGGGAGGCTTTGGGAATATGAATCCCAGTTCCAGTCTCTCTACCTCTATTGAGACAAATGTCTGGTGGGGCCTCTGGACTGTTGGGTGCAAGTGAGACCTTGAGCTCAGCGGGAGCTCCAGTGGAGAGAACTGGTGTGGGGCTTTCTCCTCTCGGGGCTACAGAACACTAGAGACTAGCCTCCAGGAGCCCTGGGCTGAGAGAGAGAATGCTGTGCATCCTGGGAAAAGCTTAATCATGGGAACAAAAGGGAAATATGTCCAGCACCTGCTCAACAGGGGACTGGCAACCTACCTATTTCCATACTGTTCACCTGTGGGGCTGAGTTGTCTTCACCTTCCTCAACCTGTAAGACTGTCTCAACTTAGAGCTCTCTAAATTCCAGAACTGAGTCCCAAGGAGCAAATAAAGGAAAGTAACTGCCATCTCAGGGGGTCCAGCAGCCAGAGCGAGGAAGATCTATTAGGGTGCATATGGGTTAACAGACCTGCTAGAGGAAATAGGACAACTTGAATAGAAAATAGCAAAAGCATTTGAGGAAATTTAAGAGCAGCATGAGGAATAATTCTAAAGCTGTACAACATGATTTCCCAGCTAAACAATACAGTGGATTAGTTGAAGGAGATCAAAATTTTTGAGATCCAAATTTTTGGCCTGGAAGTTCAACTCAAAACACATGAATAAACATAAGGAGATGGAAATTGCGAGAAAAAAGAAATGATGTTTGGAAGAAAGATACAGGAGATAAAGTATGCAAATTGATAGGAGTTCCAAGAGTTGAAAAAGGAACACATGGAGGAAAGTCGACAGTAAAGAAATGATGGAAGAAAATTTCCCTGAGCAAAACAAAGACCAGAGTCTACAGATTGAAGGAGTTGACCAGGTTCCTGGCTGGGTTGGTAAAAAAAGTTACCAAGGGGAGATGGGCTTTCCAGCACAACAGAAAAGTAGGGGATGAGGTACTTCCCAGGGGCACCTGGCTCCTGACTCTGCTCCTTGCCCCCAAAGGGGATGTGGCCCACTGGTGCTAAGTTTGGTTCAAGAACTAGGACAGATTTGTTTTTGTAAACATTGCCTTAGACCAAACCACCCAGATTATTCAAGTTGTCCAGAATGGTGATGTAAGCCTGAGAAAAACAAGACAATGGTGTAGCAACTCAGCTACTTTCTCTGGTATGGGGGATGTAATGGTTAGGTTCATGTGTCAACTTGGCCAGATGATGGTGTCCAGGTGTCTGATCAAGCAAGCACTGGCCTAACCATTACTGCAAGGACATTTGTAGCTGGTTAATAAACTAGGAGGCTGGTTTATTAAATCATCAGTCGATTGATTGCATCCGTGTCTAATTACATCAACAAAGGGTGTGTTTTCCACAATGAGAGAATGCAGTCAGCTGTATTTGATCCAATCAGTTGGAGACTTTTAAGGGAGAAGAGAGAGAACCTTCACTTCTTTGGTTAGCCAGCATCTCCTGAGGAGTTCATCGAACACCCTCATAGAAGTTGCCAGTAGCATCTGCCCTATGGAATTTAGACTCGTGCATTCTCACAGTTGCATGAGACACTTATAAAATCTTATATTTACAGATATCTCTTGTTGGTTCTGTTTCTCTAGAGAACACTAACTAATATAAGGGGCCCTATTTGCATGAAGAGTGCCACTGACAGCTGCACCCCCACATGGAACTTAGAAGCAAAGGAAAATCCATGCCAAGTTATGTGACATCTGCTTCGGTGTTTGGTAGCTTTAGTGCTGTTTATCAAGTATTTCTGCTCCCCAGTTCTGGGAACCTGTCCTCTTTTCTATTTTATTCAATTTTATTTTGTAACAGCTTTATTGAGATACAATTCACATACCATACAATTCACATATTTAAAGCATACAGCTGAGTGGTTTTTAGTATATTCACAGAACTGTGCAACCATTACCACTATCTAATTCCAGAGTATTTTCATTACTCAAAATAAGAAACTTGATACCCATTAGCAACCACTCCCTATTCCCACCTCCCCCATTCCCTGGCAACCACTAACCTACTTTTGTCTCTATAGATTTGCCTATTCAGGACATTTCATATAAATGGAAACATGGCCTTATGTGTCTGGTTTCTTTCAATTACTATTAAGTTTTGAGGTTCATCCATGTTGTAGCATGTATTAGTACTTCATTCCTTTTATGGTTGAATAATATTCCATGCTTTGAATATTCATGTTTTGTTTATACAGCCATCAGCCGATGGACATTTTGCAATGTTTCCACTTTTTTACTATTATGTATAATACAGCTATGAACATTTGTGTACAAGTTTTTGCGTGGATGTGTTTTCATTTCCCTTGGGTATATGCCAAAATTTGGTCCTACTGTGCATGACTGGTGTGCAGCTCACACCACATGCGACTCACCATGTGAGTTCGACAACACTCAAACTGCTCCACTCCCTGCTCAGCAAGGTGAATCTATTGATCCTGTATTGGATGTTGTGACAATGGCAAATTGCTATGAGTTTCTAAATGCTTATTTTCAATTTCCATACCAATCCTACTGTTGACCAGTAACAAACAGTTCACGGACCGGCATTAGTCAGTGATCCACTAGCCTACCCTGAGTAGAACACTACCCCACATCTGTTATGTTCTGTATTCTTGGTTATATAAGTCAGGAATTTATAGTACATATGTGAATGTATCATTTATTTTCACCAAGCTATGCACCTAAATTGCAAAGCTGCCTTTGGTGTCCAATGTAGAAATGATGTGAAGCTCCTGCCATCACCATGTCTAGATTTTGGAAGGTGTGTAATAGGCTGAGGGAATGGTGAACTATACATTTACATACAGGGACTAGATACATGGCATGGGACCATCGGACTTTGATGGAGGTTTTTGGAAGTGTATTTGTTCATGTATCTCTATCTGGTTTGGCACAGCGAATAACTAAATAGGATCAAGACAAAGGCATTGTGGCCCAGAGGGCAGTTCTCGGCTTCTGCTGACCATATTAGCCAGGACAGTTGAGGATCATAATAATAACAAGGACAACTAGCATTTACGTAGCACTTACTACATACCAGCACTATTCTAAGTGCTTTACATGTATAATAACCCCTTAATCGCCACAACAACACTCTGAGGTCAATACAATTATTATCCCATTTTTTAAGACTTTTATTTTAGGTTTTGAACTTGGTACAGGACAGTAAACCTTTTAGTTTTGATATAGGTAGAATTCACGTAACATAAAATAAACCATTAGCCATTTTAAAGTGTATGATTCAGTGGCATTTAGTGTGTTCACATTGTTGTGCAACTGTCACCACTCTCTAGTTCCAAATGGAATATCAGCCCAAACAGAAACCCCAAACCTATTAAGCAGTCACTCTCCATCATTCTTTACATGCCTTCCTACCCCTCCTAGCCCCTGGCAAACACTAGCCTCCTTTCTGTATCTATGGATTTGCCTATTCTGAAAATTTCTTGTAAATGGACTCATACAAGATGTGGACTTCTGTGTCTGGCTTCTTTCACTCATAATAATGTTTTCAAGGTTAATGCATGTTGTAGCATGCATCAGAACTTCATTCCTTTTTATGACTAATATTCCATTGTTCATATATCACATTTTGATTATCCATTTGTCTGTTGATGGAAATTTGGGTTGTTTCCATCCATTGGCTGTTGTGAATAGTGCTGTTATAAACTATCCTTATTTTAAAGATGAAGAAACTGAGGCAGAGAGGTGGAGTAACTCTCCCAATGTTGCACAGTAGGAATTCCACAGTGGAGTATTAGATCTCCAAATATAGGGAGGCGGTAGGTACTGAGATTACAAATGGGAATTGGAATGAAGGTACGGGAAGACAGATTCAGGCAGAGGCCCAAGTCTCTCAAATAACTGCCCCAGGTCCTGATGCCACAAGATGGTAACATAGGAAACCAGGGAAGTCTTGAGGATCACCCCACGACCTCAAGACCTCAACAGGTGGGTAGTCAGTAACTTTTCAGGCAAAGATTTTATAGCAGACAGGGCTTTTAGAAGTGGGAAGCAGTGACAGTAGGGATGAGAAATGCTTTAACTTTCACAGAGCTGACTCTCCTTATAGAAATTATCTGAAACACAGAGATTACAAAAGCAAGGGATATAAAAGATCCCCAAAGTCCTAAATGTAAGAGAGAATAACAGTAATACCAATAAAGTTCACAAAGCTTTGTTTTTATTCACCTTTCCTGAAAAAGTGGCTAAGGGAGGAAATGAGCTCCAAATTAACCTTGTAAGTCTTATAAAATATGCCTGAAATCTTTCCCCTTTACAGGCAGCTGGAATTTTCGAGTTCATGATGGATGTAAGAAAATTCTCTTGTTTTTAAATGATATTCAAAGGATAGGGATACAGAAATTATTTTCATCATGAAACAGAATGGGACCCTCTACGAAAAATAAAGTCAATATAAACAGGATATAAAACTACTACTGGTTAATGGTAAAAAAAAAAAAAAAACCACTTTATGATTGAAATTTTGCTTAAAACATTGGAGGAGTGTACTCATGTGTTTTGAGCAGGTAAATCAGACAAAGTTAGGACTTAATGGATCAGAGTAATTATCTCTGAGTTTCAGCATTTCCAAGATGATCCATGCTCTCTGCGTGTATTGAGCTGAAATGGTCTGGCAACAATTCACTAAAGGATCAAAATAAGTATAACTGTTTAAAGTTATGCATTTTATTTCTTTTACTTCAGACCTGATTTTATTTAAGGGAGAAGATGATCTTGCTGGACTGGCATGCAGATGAGATTGGGGCATGTGTTGTCCATATGCCCAAACAGTCGTTATTGAATCGTTCCTCTCCAAGGCCACAAGTCTTGGGGAAAGAATACTTTTTTGCTTTTCTTTTGTTTTCATTGATCTCTAGGAAAGTTGTAAAATCTTAGCATGAGGCTGTGGTGTTTGAGCTGGCAAATGAATACTTTGGACTATCCCTGTAATAAAAGTTAAGGAAATGCAGGTAGTAAAAATAAGTAGTGGGGGTGGAGGTGGGGGGGTGCATGTGTTACCTGGATAGTATTGAACAGATCGAAATCTGTCCCCAAGTCAGACTGAGGATGAAACCAAGATGTTCTGGCCTCTACATCCCTAGAAACCACAGGCTACAAGTCATGCCGACAGTAGGTGCTCATTTGGACATACCAAATTAGGGCTGCTAGCTAGTATTACTGGCCCTAAGAAAAAGGTTAATCTAAAGCACTTATATTCCTGGGGATTGCTCGGGCAGAGTCCACCACAACTTTTAAGAATACAATACAGGCCCTGGTCTTACCCAAGTCCAAGTAGGAATTTTAAACGCTGGTTGGCCTGTTTGGATACTGGTAAAACCATAACCCATACTGAAGAATCTATTCACCAGACTACCTGGAAGGACTCCTTTGTGCTTTTTCACTGTGTTGATCATGAAGTGATCACAGAGTGCAAAATTGGATTCTTTCATTTCTTAGTTTTTTTTTAAATTAAGGTATAATTTGTGTAAGGTACAAATTTACTCTTTTTGGTATGTGGTTCTTTCTGTTTTGATAAATGATCATAGCTGTGTAACCACTACCCTTCCCTCTTACCCCCATCCCCTAGCAGCCACTGCTCTGTTTTCTGTCCCTGTTGCCTTGCCTTTTCCAGAAAGTCGTGTTAATGGAATCAAACAATACATGTGCCTTTTGAGTCTGATTCTTTGCACTCAGCAAAATGCATTTGAAATTGACCCATCTTGTTGAAGGCATCAGTAGTTTTGTACTTTGTGCTGCTGATTAGTATTCATTATATGCATTCACAACAGTATCTGTTCACTAGCTGAAGGACATTTGGATTGTTTCCTGTATTCATGTACAGGTATTTATGCAAACACAAGCCTCTGTTTCTCTTGGGTGAACACCTAGGAGTGGGATTGCTGGATAATATTCTGTGTACTTAACTTTGTAAAAAATTGCCACTTCCAAAGTGACTGTACTATTTTTCATTTCTACCAGCAATGTATGTTACTCAGCATTTTTGCCAACACTTATTATTGTCATTTTAAAAGAATAGCCTTTCTAACAGGTATGTAGTAGCATCTCATTTTGGTTTTAATTTTTTATTTCCCTGATGAGAAGTCACGTTGAGCCTCTTTTCATGTACTTATTATCCATTTATATATCATTTTTGGTAAAATGTCTATGCTGGTTTGGAGCTGTTATGTACCCCAGAAAAGATTATGTTCTTTTAATCTATCCCTGTGGGTGCAGGCCTGTTGTTGGGTGGGATCTTTTGATTAGGCTATTCACATGAGGATGGGTCTTAATCCCTTTGCTGGTGTCCTTTATGGGAGGGTAGAAGGCAGATGAAACTGACAGAACATAGAGACATTTTGGAGACAGTCATTGAAGACAGAACCAGGAGAGAAGCTAAGAGATGAAATCCAAAGTTTGTCCCAGAGCAGTTAAGAGAGGACCCACAGATACTTAGAGAGAAAATGCCCTGGGAGAAGCAAGAAGGACACACAGGAGCTGAGAGAGAAGGCCATTGAAACCAGAGCCCGGGAGAGAAAGACCAGCAGATGTCGTCATGTGCCTTCCTATGTGACAGAGGAACCCCAGATGCCAGCAGCCTTTCCTCAGAGAGAGTATCTTCCTCTTGATGCTTTAATTTGGGCATCTTTATGGCCTTAGAACTGTAAATTTGTAACCTAATAAATCCACATTGTTAAAAGCCAACCCATTTCTTGTAGAAACAGTGTCTCTGTAAATCTTTTACCCATTTAAAAATTAGGTCCTTTGTTTCACTTATTATTCTGGATATACATCTTTTGCTAGATACGCATTTTGCAAATATTTTCTCCCAGCCTGTAGCTTGACTTTTTTTTAATCTTCATTTTATTGAGATATATTCACATACCATGCAGTCATACAAAATGAATCATACATTTGATTGTTCACAGTGCGATTACATAGTTGTGCATTCATCACCAAAATCAATCCCTGACACCTCCATTAGCACACACACAAAAATAACAAGAATATTAATTAAAGTGAAAAAGAGCAATTAAAGTAAAAAAGAACACTGGGTGCCTTTGTTTGTTTGTTTGTTTGTTTCCTTCCCTCATTTTTCTACTCATCCATCCATAAACTAGACAAAGGAGAGTGTGGTCCTTATGGCTTTTCCAATCCCATTGTCACCGCTCATATGTAGCTTGACTTTTTATTTTCTTCATGCATGTTTTGAAGACCACTTTTTAATTTTGATGACATCCAATTTATTGATTTATTCTTTATGGATTTTACTTTGTGCGTCCTATCTAAAAAAAATCTTTTCTTACCCTAATGTTGCAAAGCTTTTTTCCTATGTTATCTTCTAAAAGTTTTTATAGTTTTGGCTTTTAGGTATAGGTCTCTGATCCATTTCAATTTAACTTTTGTACAAGGAAGGAGGTAGGGACTGGGCTTCAGTTTTTTCACAAATGGATATCAAGAATTTCAAGCACCAAATGTAGGAATTAGGCTGGAAGATGGAAGATGAGAGGAAATAAAAGCCTTTCAAAGAATAAGGAGAAGGGGTAGGGTGGAGTGAAAGTTTTCATCTTACTGGCATGGGGAAAGTGTTGGAGGACATAGAACATCTTGATGGAGGCAACACTTGATATTTTGTTTTAAATAAAGAGTAAAGAAGTATGTGTATTAAAGGAAAGGAAAAATCACAAACGGCAATGTAAAATGAATAGTAAATATAAAGCAAGATGCAAACAAAACACAAAATCAACTATATCAGACTGTGTAGTCTGTTTGAATTGATTGATCTCATTAAAATGCAGAGACTATCAAGTAGATTAAAAAGTACAGAAATAAAATTATAAAGAAAGGTTGAAACTAAGGGGGTGGGTCAAAAATATCAGGCAAATGAAAATAAAAAGAATGCAGGAGAAATTTAAAGTTAAAAGCACCAAAGAGTAAGAGAGCAATAAATTTATAATTATAAAAGGGAAGGTTAAAATAAGCATAAACACAAACCTATATGCGGAAAGCAACATAGTTGTTAAATACATAAAGTAGGGGTTGCTACTGACTTGTAACAAGAAATCATTGCTTGGGGTTTCTAGAAAAGCTCTTTAGAGAAGGCTACTTAGCTGGAAGATCTATTTTGCCCTTTTCTTTTCCTCCTTCTTACTGGAATGTTGTATGTGACAGCTGAAACTGCAACATCCATACTGTTGCCACAAAGCAACACTCAAAATTGCAAAGTTAAAGGATTGAAAGGAAACCAGGGCTTTGACGACATCAGGGAGTTCCCATATCAGTCCTGGGCTATATACTGTCAGATCTTCTGTGTGTGTGTGCACGCGTGCGTTTGTGTGTGTGTGTGTGTGTGTGAGAGAGAGAGAGAGAGAGAGAATGAGAATAAAACTATATTGTTTAAGCTAGTTATGTTGGTTCTCTTTCTAGCAGCTGAACACAATTCCTTTCTCATAATTAGAGGACTTGAATGCATAATCAATAAATTTCAGTTAACAGCTATATAAAGAATTGATACCGGGCAAAAGCAGTGTGTTTTCTATGCAGTGCACAAAAGCAACCAATTCCTGACACACTGGGGTTTCAAAGAGAGAACCAGTTTATTGCTATGTGCAAAGCAGGAGATCAGATGGCCTATCAGTCTAAAAATCTGCCTCCTCAAACTGCAGTAATTCTGATAGTTTTATAGTATCAAAAGATGGGCAGGTTCGCCCCTACATGGGACATGACTCCCAGGGGTGTAAATCTCCCTGGCAACGTGGACATGACTTCCAGGGATGAATCTGGACCTGGCATGGAGGGATTTAGAAAGCCTTCTTAACAAAGAGGAGGAAGAGAAATGAAGCAAAATAAAGTTACAGTGACAGAGGTTTCAAATGCAATTGAGAGGACATTCTGGAGGTTATTCTTGGGTGCTATATAGATATCCCTTTTTAGTTTTTAGTGTATTGGAATAGCTAGAAGGAAATACCTGAAACTGCTGACCTGTGTGCTGGTTTGGATGTATTATGTCCCTCAAAATGGCATGTTCTTTGATGCAATCTTCTGGGGCCAGACATATTAGTGTTGATTACATTGGGATGCTTTGGTTGAGTGTTTCTATGGAGATGTGACTCAAGCAACTGTGAGTGAAACATTTGATTGGATAATTTCCATGGAGATATGGACCCTGCCCATTCAGGGTGGCTCTTAATTAAATCACTGGAGTCTTATATTAGAAGCTCAGGCAGAAGGAGCTTCTTGCTGCAGCCTAGAGAGGAATGTCCTGGGAGAAAGCCATTTTGAAACCAGAACTCCGGAGCAGATGCCAGCCACGTGCCTCCCCAGCTAACAGAGCTTTTTCGGAAGCCATCGGCCATCCTTCAGTGAAAGTACCAATTGTTGATGCCTTACCTTGGACACTCAACGGCCTTAAGACTGTAACTTTGTATCCAAATAAGCCCCCTTTATAAAAAAAGCCAATGCATCTCTGGTGTTTTGTATTCTGGCAGCATTAGCAAACTGTAACAAACTGCAACCTAGTAGCCTTGATTCTTGAAGATGATTGTATAACCATATTGCTTACATTGTATGAATATGTGATTGTGGAAACCTTGTGGCTCACACTCCCTTTATCCAGTGTATGGATATATTGGTAGAAAAATGGGGACAAAATTAAACAAATATAGGGAGGGATGGGGGGATGGATGTTCGGGGTGTTCTTTTTTACTTTAGTTTTTATTCTTTTTCTTTTTTGCAGTAATGAAAATGTTCAAAAATTATTTGTGGTGATGAATGCACAACTATAGAATGGTACTGTGAACAGTTGATTGTACACTTTGGATAACTGCATGATATGTGAATATATCTTAATAAAATTGAATTTTAAAAAAGGATGGCAGATTTCAGGATAATGAACAATGTGGCTCCAGATGATGAATTAGAGGTGATCTAATTATTGAGCATGTGCAGATTGATTACATGCTTAGTCACAGAGAACATATATAAGAAAATGGCTGCCTTAATATGATGATGAGTGTGATTTTTAGTATTATAATGAGGTATAGGTCACTTATGGGTTGATGTCTAAGCTACTGTGCAGTCAGATGGACCCATTTTTGTTAGATCTAGCTTCAAGATAACTTTTGAATTGAGGTGGGTTGATTCTAGGCTGACTCAAGTCCCTTCAATAATAAGCGTTAGCAGTTGTCATTAGTGATCATAGGACTCCAAAGTAAAAAAAAAAAAAAAACAGAACAGATAAAATGGACACAAGTAAAGGTCAGTCACAAGGTTTTAAGGTTTTTACAATCATAAGGGCACAAGGTAAAGGCTATACAATCATTATCAGAGATCAAGGCATCTGGGTTACAGTTCAGAGATTTCAGGTATTTCCATCTGTCCTAATATACCAAAAAGTAAAAAAAAAAGGAATATCTATATAATGATTCAGTAATCATAATCATCCTTTAAATCCTGACTTCTCAGTTACAGATAATGAGCATACTATTTTGTGGGGGAGGGGTAATGTTTTCATTTCCTTGACTGCTCAAGCAAATACCATGCAATGGTTCAGCTTAAACAATGGGAATTTATGTACTCACAGTTTTGAAGTTAGGAAAAAGATCCAAATCAAGGCATCATCAAGGTGATGCTTTCTCCCCAAAGAGTGGCATTCAGGGACTGGCTGCTGGTGATTGTTTGTCCTCAGCTTGTCACGTGGCAAGGCACATGGCGGCATCTCCTGGTCTCTCCTTTCTTTTCTGGGTTCTGTTGATGTTCACCTTCAGGCTGCTTCCTCTGTGGCTTTCTCTCTCGGTGTCTGAATTTCATTCTGATTATAAGAGACTCCAGTAATAGGATAAAGACCCATCCTGACTGAGGTGGGCTAGACCTTATCTGAAGCAACCTCATCAAGAGGTCCAACTTACAATGGTTTCACACCACAGGAATGGATTAACTTTATGAACATGTTTTTCTGGGGTACATACAGCTCCAAACCACCATAGGTAGCAATGGAGCTTAGTCAAAAAGAAAATTGAAACAAAATTTTAAAAATAATTCCTTTACAGATTATATTCACTGATCCTATTTTAATAAGATTAGAAATAAATAGTATAAAGATGGTCCTTATCTACTTAGATATTAAAAATCACATTTCTAAACCAACTTTGGATTAAAGAAAAAAAAAGAAAATTGAAAACTGTCTAGAAAGCAATGAAAGTGATTCATAGCAAACACATACTCTCAGAGGAAAATTCATAGCCTTAAATGCCTTCATCTTATAAAGGAGTAATGTAAAATAGACTAAGTATTCATCTGAAAACTTAGAAAAAGAACAAAGAAAGAAACCAGAAGAAATGAGAAAAAAGCAAATAATAAAAATAAAAGGTAAAATCAATGAGTTAGGAAACAAAAACGTTAGTAGGATAAACATTCAAAAGCTTCTTTAAAAATACCTATAAATTAGATAAACTCTCCGTAAGACTGATTAAGGAATAAAAAGTAGAGAAGGCAAAAATTGACAAGGTTGGTAAGTAGAAAGGAGATATAAATTCAGGTATAATATATAGTGATTGACTTATAATATCACATGTGGGTGTGTGGCAGCAGATCTGAAAACATAGAGGGATGGTTTCCTTTTAATATATGATGATCCAAATCCACCCAAGTAGAAGTGGAAAACTGGAAGAGACAAATTCAATAGAAGAGATTGGAAAAGTGATTTAAGATCTACCACGGCAAAAGCCACCAAGAGATGTTAGATAAACTGTCACAAAGATCCTCTCAAAAAGCATATCTCAGCTCAAAAGAAAGTAAGGAAAATTCCCAGGGAACAAATCCAAGAGCTGAAAACCAGAGGGGTAAGCTGTGACTGAAGCTGTGACTGTACTCTAGATAAACCTGTGGGATTGCATAACATGATGAATTGAACTGAGACCTGCACATAAATCTAGGACACTAAATGGAAAAGGGAGCTAGAAAAAAATGCATCTTCCAGGAAAGGGGGGAAAACAAGAAAATTTGTGTTTCAGCAAGGGCTCACAGGTGCATCCACCTGCGTTTTCTTTCCCTACCCCATCCTCAAGGCTTTCCCCAGGGGTAACTACTACTCTCAATTTTGTGTGTCTATTTACACAAATTCTGCTTGTTTTTGAGCTTTGTAAAAATTACATACTGAAGCAGTAATCTGTGACTGGCTTTTTTCACTAAGTATTGTATTTATAAGATTCATTCGTGTTGTTGCATGTAGTTATCGAGAATTCATTTTCCCCGCTGTGTAATATTGCATTGTCAGAAGATGCTATCATTTGTCTGTATTCACCTGTTGTTGGACATTTGATTTTTTCACTTTTTTTTCTATTATAAACTGTGTCATTATGAGCATAGTGTATATATGCAAGAACGTATATGCATATATACTCCAGGCTATATTTCTAGGAGTAGAATTGCTGACTCACAAGTGTGTGAATGTTACACTTTACAACATAGTATCAAACTGTGTCCCAAAGTGTTTACTTCTATTCTTATTCCCACCAGCAGCTACCAGCGATCTGCATCCTGATAAACATTTGGCATTATCAGATTTCCTAATTTTTGACACTCTAATGGATATAAATGATATATAATTTTGGTATAAATTGTATTTCTCTGATTAATGAGGTAAACATCCTTTTACATGCCATTCATTCTTTCCCTTCTGTGAAATGTCTTTGTGTCTTTTGCCCAGTTTTCCATTGTGTTGTTTGTCTTTTCTTATTGATTTGAGGGAGTTCTTTATATATTCTAGATATTGATATTTTGTGAGGCCTATTGGTTGCAACTATTGTCTCCCAGATTATCACTTGTGTTTTCACTGTATGTTGTTTTTTGATTCTTTGGATGAATAATAGTAACTTTAACGGGGTTGAATTTATCATTATTTTCTCTCATTGCCATTACTTTACATGTCTTAAGAAATACTTTACTTTGAATTTATGACGATATTCTCTTATATTGTGTTCTAAATATTTTAAAGTGTTTTTTTTTTTTTTTTATTTTGAAGTTGTAGTCCACCGGGAACAGAGTTTTTAGTATGGCATGTGGTAGGGGTACCAAGTGTCCCAGCACCATTTTTCTCTTGTGCAATACCACTATTGACACATATCATTTCTGTGCATGCATGGGTCTGTTTCTCCACATGCTATTTTGTTCCATTTCTCAGTTGTTTATCTGATACCAGTATCACATTAACATTACTTTATAATAACTTTTGATATCTGATATGGCAAACCTTGGATATTCCTGATCATATAAATTTTAGAGTGTACTTTTTGTGTTCCTTAAAAACATCTGTTGGTGTTTTAACTGGAATTACATTGAAATATGGATTACTTGACCATAAAAAAAGGCAACTCTCTTCAATTTTAGGGTTTTCTTTAATGTCTTAAGAATTTCAGGAGGGTGACAGCAGGACATTAAACCAATGGCAGAGCCCTTCTAAGCATGGGGCCTTTGTTACTGTGCAGGCTGCACATCCATGAAGCCAGCCTGTCCACATCCCATATTCTACATTGTCAAGATTGCTCACATTTGCATTCTGCCCAAGAGATACTATCAAAATTTGCTAGAACTAGAAATGGAGCTTTAAGTACAGTATTTAAAGTTACCAAGGTAACCAAAGAGAACTAAAAATAACAAAGATCAAAAATCAGGAAGAGGAGAAAGGGCCAGAGGGATTGAGTGAATTAAGTCCTTGTCTTTCATATCAGGGCATCAAAGATATCAATCAAGAAACAGAGGTATATGCATATCATCCGTACTTCCAGAGAGCTGAAAAGAGAAACTGTTAAAATGGGTTGCTTTTGAGGAGTATTGGGGAAAGGTGAAATGGGAGGGAGTCCATGGCCTTTTGTCTTAGGATTTTCTGTACCCTTTGATTTGTTACCATTTACATTCATTACTTTGATAAAAATAAAAATAAAGACCAGGAAAGCTGCTTTTTGTTATGTATTATGATAAGCCAATATGCATGAATTACCATAATTCACTCTGAGCTGATTGTGGACAGGGACAATTTGATTGCTCTTTGAATATGGAAATACAATTATTTTCACAGATGCTAGTTTGTAATGATTAATTATACCCAGCTGTTTTCTTATTCTCATGAATTGGAGATTTATAACAATGAAATTTCCTTGTATTTTATATTCTTAAAAGTGGATTGATCTGAATAGATATTTACTGATTAGAATGAGCTTTTATTTTATTAGGCAGTTTGTATTTTCAACCTTTATATTAAATAAGCGTGGCTCTCTGATAGACAAGATAAACTGAGATATTTTAAAGACTGATCAGCTATTTCCCAGAGGGCATTAGAGAGGGGGGATTAAGATTGTGGGATCAAACAGCTGGAGGCTCAGATCCTGGTACCTCTACTTACTAGCTGTGATGCCTTGGGCAAATTACTTAACTCTATGCCTCTGTTTCCTCATTACTAAAATGTAAATAATAACACTGCACTGGTTACCACACAGGATTTTGTGACAGTTCAGTGAGATAAAACACATAAAGCACTCAAAGCAGCTCCTGGAACATTGATAGCAAGTGTCTAATTTCTATAGAGAATAGGGAAAATGTGCTTTAAAATACATTTCTTTAGATAAGACATGGTGACAGAAGCCAAAAATTTTATGTATTTTAACTTCCTTGAAATTCAATTTCAGTGAGTCATGGTCTGGTAATTAGAAAATCTTTTGGTTTTTAACTCCCCTGAAAATCCTAGTTGACTGGAAATCCTCAGTGGTGAGTAACATAAATAAACAAACTCAAAAATCTAGGCCAAGTGTTCTGGCTGTTCTAAATCCACTTAAAGTGACCTTGGATATGCCTAGTGATACACTCTTTATTTGATTCTTCATTTTGAAAACTGCCTTCCTCGCTCCCTTCTTTCCTTCCTCCTTCCTTCCTTCCTTCCTCCCTTCCTTCATTCTGTCCATCCACTCATCAGCCTGTCCATAAAGGAAAGCATAAAAAGAAGAGTACGAAATAGAACCTCACACTTAACTGAGTCTGCATAAGCTTTACCAAAAGGGTTTGAAAACATTTTAATTAAGAAAATATACCCTGAGAAAGATACATATGTACAGATTATGAATAGTAAATTATGATTGTAAAATAATGTTTGGAAAGTTTAGGAGATTCTAAAAGGATTTGTGAAATTTAGCAGATCAGAATTATTAACTTGTTTTAATTGTGTCTTCAGCTATACCATGTATTTTAGAGCTCAAATTTAAGATATATGCCAATACTGAAAATAACATTGCCTTTATTAAAATTAACTTTTTGCACAGTCATTACTAATGTTGAATTCCAGATACAAAATTACTTGGGAGACTAATAGGATATCTCTCTATTCCCTAAAAACACCTCATTGCAGTGTGAGTAAATACAGGCAGTGAGTAAATAAAGGCAGAAGCCTTTATAGTTGGTTACTTGAATTTTTTGAGTATCATAGGAATGTTTGCTACTGTCAGAAACTGACAAAGTTATCATAGCATATTCTGGGTGATTACTGTCTCATATGGTTAATCAATTTAATGAATTACTGAATTAGTCTGGACTCATTGAGTTTTCAGTGACAGAAACTTATCTCAAATGGACTTAAGCAAAAAATGGCAATCTATTGGCTTACTTAACCATGGATGGCCAAGGGTGGCACTAATTCCAGGCGTTGAAGCAGTATCCACTTAATTGTTTCTTTCTATTTCTGTCTCTTGGCTTTACATTCCTTGATGTTGGCTTCGTTCTCAAGCAGGCCTCTCATGCTTGGCTGCAAAGACAACTCCTGACAACTCCAGGCCTACATTGTCTCTTGTTTTACAACCTCAGAAGAGGCTTTTTCATAACCAATGTCTATATCAATCCCTGAAAAAGAAGCGGGCTTTGCCTTATTTGTGAAATGTGCCCATCCCTGAACAAACCAGCATGTTCAGAAATACAAGGTAACTTGATAGACTTGGGGCAAGTGCAAACACTCCTGAGGCAGGAGAAACAGGAGCTATATGATGATGGATAATCTCACCAGTGGGGCAGGAGGTCCTAGAGAGAAAAGATGTAACGGCAATCAAAAATTAACAGAAACTTACAGGATCTTCTCTTTGACCTCAGTGTTCTGAAATTTCTCTATGGGTGACTTTGTATGGTTCTGTTTTCATCCATTGGATTGGGTTCTTCATGGCCCCTTTCAAGCAGGAAACTCACGTCCTTCAGTTCTGGGAGATTTCTTGTACTTTTTTTATATTTATTTGAAGATTTCCCCCTGTGGCACATTGCATTTTCCAAAGATGACCACACCAATATATATTCCATCCCCCATACTCTTCCTGCAATGTGATGACCATATTCCCTCCCATTGAGCATGGCTAGACCCTGGTAATGGCCTCAACCAATAGAATGTGGCAAAAGTAGTCTTGTGCATCTTCCAAGACTAGGACACAGAAGGAAATATGATTTCTGCCTGGATTTTTCCCTCTCTCTTTCTGTGTGTGTGTCTCTCTCAGAACACTTATTCTTGGAATTCAGTCTCTGTGTTGTGAGGAAACCCAGGCCACATGGGTGGTACCAGTTCACAGCCCCAGCTAGATCTTCAGTTGACAGATAGCATCAACAACCAGACATATGAATGAACCTTCAGATGATACCAGCCCTCAGCCCTGGAGTTTTCCAGCTGAGTATCAAGATACTGTGGAGGAGAGGCAAGCTGTCCCCACTATGCCCTGTCTGAATTTTTGTCCCACGGAAACCACAAGAAATAATAGACGATGATTGTCATTCAAGCCACTAAGTTTTGGGGCAATTTGTTATGGAAAAATAGATAACTAAAACACCACCCCTCTGTTTTCTTCCTAATGTTTTTGTTGAACTCCATGACTTGAGGGCTGTATTCCCTGGATTGGTCTTATGATTTTTTTTATCTTTTCTCTGTGTTACTTCGTTTCCTTCATCTTTTTGCTCTACTTTCTGGGAGACTTTTCTCAATTTTATATCCAATCCTTCTATTGAGTTTTAAAAAATTACCATGAAGTGATTAACTCCAGGGGCTCTTTTTTGTTGTCTTGTTTTTTCGAATGAACTGTGTTTTATAGCATTATATTTGTATTTTATACAAATATATGAAATACATACACACACCATCTTCTCTTATTTCTCTGAGGATATTAATTACGCAGTTTTTGTAACAGGTTTATTAAGACATAATTCACATACCATAAAACTCACCATTTACAATTCAGTAGATTTTAGTATTTTTGAAGAGTTGTATAACCTTCACCACTATTGAATTCCAGAACATTTTCATCACCACAAAAAGAAATCCCCTACCCATTAACAGTCACTCTGTTCCCCTATTCCCTCAGCCCCTGGCAACCACTAATCTACTTTCTGTCTCTGTAGATCTGTCTATTCTGGACATTCTATTCAAATGGAGTCATACAATATGTGATCTTTTCTGCCTGGCTTCTTTCACTCAGTATAATGTTTTCAAAGTTCATCCATGTCGTAATATCTATCAGAGATTTAGAAGTGTTTTTTTTTTCTTTCTTGAATAGTCCCTGCTCGCTCACTTGCTTGCTTTCTCTTTCTTTCTCTCTCTCTTTCTTTCTTTCTTTCTTTCTTTCTTTCTTTCTTTCTTTCTTTCTTTCTTTCTTTCTTTCTTTCTTTCTTTCTTTCTCTTTCTTTCTTTCTTTCTTTCTTTCTCTTTCTTTCTTTCTTTCTTTTTCTTTCTTCTCTCTCTCTCTCTCTCTCTCTCTCTCTCTCTCTCTCTCTCTGTCTCTCTCTCTCTCTGTCTGTCTCTCTCTGTTTCTCTTTCTCACTCTCTCTCTGTTTCTCTTTGTCACTCTCTTTGTTTTTTTTGATTTTTTTTCTCCTGTTTGTTTGCTTTGGATTCTAACTTTCATGCCGGAAGTGTTCCACAGATGTCTGATAAGCCTTGGCTGTTTGTAATGCTTAAAAGTGGGACACCAAATGTCAATTGGAAGCTCAGAGGATGTGGGTGGGCCTTATCAGTTTGCAGTTTCCCTGCAGGGTGGTATGGCTGGACCATCTTGGGGGAATTATGGGGTAGGACCATTAAGTCTCTCTTCTTGGGATGATCTGATTTCTTGCAAAACCCTTCTTGGAGGGTATAAACCTGGCCACCACAGCTTTGAAAGCTGAGTAGGGGAAAAGAGCTGGGCATCTCAACATTAGCTGAATCTGCCTCCTTTCAGTATAGTACCTTCAGCCCACAACTGTGACTGGCAACCCCTTTTCTAGAAACACTTTTTTTTTCCTCTCTGGAGCATAAACCTCCAACCCCTTCTGGGGTTGGGGAAGGGATCTACAGTTTCGATGACTTCCTAAGTAAATTCTCAAGTGATCTTTTCTTTCAGCCATCTTTTCAGAGGTGCCTGCTTCCACTAATTAGGTTATCATCAGGGGTGTGGTGCTATGTTGTAATTTGGGTTATTTCTCAGTTTTCCCTATTGTCAGTTTAGGATTCAACTTCCTTGGTTATACTAAGACAATTACCACCCAAATGCTTTGCAGCTTCCAAAATCATGTGGCAGTTTCCTTGTCTTCTAATATGTACCTTCTCATTTTGTACCTTTTAAAAATCTTTTTATTGTTGTTTTAGTGGGGTTGCAAGAGGAAGTGAAAGCAAATGTGGGTGTTCAAACCATCATCTTAAGTCTGACACATTTATATTTTTAAATGAGCACAATGTATAAAGACTGTTCTGTAATCTGCTTTTATCATTAAACAAATTCTAGTGAATATTTATATTGTTCTATGTCAGTAAATATAAGTCTACATCAGTGATTCTGCAATTTGGCTGCACATTAGAACCACCCAGTGATGATAGTGGTGGTGGGGGTTAAAAAGCACTGATGATCCCACCTCCAGAAGTTCTGATTTAATGAATATGAATTATGGCAGACCTTGGAAATTGTAAAAGCTCCCCAGGTGATTCAAATATGCAACAAAGTTTAAAAGCCACTGATGTACAACATTGTTTGTAATGCCTATACAGTATTCTATTGAATGAATGGACAACAATGCATTTAAAGAAACCCCTATTTCTGGAAACTTAGATTATTGTAAATTATTTGATATTATAAACAATGATGTTATGAACATCTTTGGGCATAAAGGCATTTCTCATATTGCTGTGTATTTTATTGGCCAATTTCCTAGAATTAGGAATCACTGTGTTAAAGAATGTGAATATTTATAGGATTTTGGGCTACAATTTATCATATTTTCCTCTAAAGTGCTTTGGCCAAGTTATACTGCCACCAGTAGTATGTGAGAATCCTTGTTTCCCCACACTCAGAAACACTGTGTAACATGATTAACAAAATAAAATATTTTAAAAGTGAAGTAGTTTTATAATTGAAAAATAGTATCAAACAGCTATTTTATTTTTAATTTATGTTACTATTTGTGAGGTGAAACAATGTTTATGCTTACTGTCCATCTGTATCTCATTTTTTTGTGTGGCTTGTTTACTCATGTGAGGAACGTTTTTGGCTTGAAGTATCTAAAATCCTCATTAACAGTGGCTTAAACTAATAAGGGTTTAGTTTTTCTTCACAGAAACAGGAGTCTGGAAGTAAGCAGTTGCTGGTATTGGTTTAGCAGCTCAATGATATTGTATTTGCCCTAGCTCCATTCATCCCATCCTTGTCCAAGGCAGGAAGAATGAGGGAAGGAATAGGTGACATTACTCCTTTTTTATCAAGGATATAAATTTTCCTAGAAATGCCCCTCCCCCCAGCAGATGCTTGCTTACAAGACGGTGTCACGTCTCTTCCCCTAGTTGCCAGTTTATGTCAAAATGTCCTTTGCCTATTGTCTAGTAGAATGTTTGTCTTTTTTTTCTTATTGATTTGTAAAAGTTCTTTGCATATTAAGAATATAAACCCTTTTTGGGGTCACATATATTTGGCAAACGTATTTTCCCAGTTTCCTGTTTGCAATTTAATTTTGTTTCAACACACAGAAGATTTATATTTTTAAATTGTTAGGTCACTACATTTTTTATTTTATGGTTTCTTCTTTTGTTCTTATGCTTGTAAAAACCCAGTCCATCCTGAGAAAAGGTACACTTCCATATTTTTTTCTTGATTTTCTATGGTTTCATTTTGATATAAAGTAGCTAGAATGGTAACCTGTTTGATATCTTACCTGAGAACAGGGGAGGAGTGATTCAGGGAGGTGGGTGCAAAAAAATAAAGGAAACAAATTTAACCTACTATCACTGAACATGAAAAAAAAAACCACCACCACCACAACAACCCAGTCTTGCCTTCCAACTATGCAAGAAGTTATCTTATGTTGAAATGATTATCGGTAAACAGTGGCGGCAGCTGGGTAATGTACTTTTTTAATGCAATTTTATTGAGATATAGTCACATACCATACAGTCATCCAAAGTATACAATCAATTGTTCACAGTATCATCATATATTGTGCATTCATCAACACAATCAATTTTTTGAACATTTTCATTACTCCAAAAACTAAAACTAAAACTAAGAATAAAAATAAAAATAGAAGTAAAAAAGAACACCAAAAACATCTCATACTCCCCCCCATTATTCATTTACTTTTTGTCCCCTTTTTTCTACTCATCTGTCCATACTCAGTATAAAGGAAGTGTGATCCACAAGATTTTCACAATTACAAAGTTACACCTTGTATGCTACATAGTTATACAATCATCTTCAAGAATCAAGGATACTGGATTGCAGTTCAACAGTTTCAGGTATTTCCTTCTAGCTATTCTAACACACTAAGAACTAAAAAGGGATATCTAAATAATGCATAAGAATAAATTCCAGAATGACCTCTCAACTTCATTTGAAATCTCTCAGCCACTGAAACTTTATTTCGTTTCATATCTCTTCCCTCTTTTGGTTGGAAGGCTTTCTCAATCCCAGGATGCTGGGTCCAGGCTCATCCCTGGAGTCACGCCAGAGAGATTTACACCCCTGGGAGTCATGTCCCATGTAGGGGGGAGGGCAGTGAATTTACCTGCTGAGGGGCTTAGAGAGAGAGGCCACATCTGAGTAACAAAGAGGTTCTCTGGGGGTAACTCTCAGGCACAATTATAAGTAGGCTTAGCCTCTCCTTTGCAGTAACAAGCTTCAAAAAGGCAAGCCTCAAGATCGAGTGCTTGGCCTACTAAATTTGTAGTCTTCAGTGTTTGTGAGAATATCAGAAATTCCCCAGGTAGGGCAGTTTAATGCTTCCACATTTCCCCCCAGGCCCTCAAGGGGACTTTGCAAATACTTTTTATTCTCTGCCCAGATTACTCTGGGATGTATCAGGGTTTCATGCTAATCTATACAAACCCACCAGTTCTCACCCCCTATTCAAGTTTCCATGTAATTATGGTGTTTGAATAAACTGACAAGTTAAATTTTATAGCGTGCTACAGAAAATACAGATTTTCCACCAATAAATATCTTTTCCTTTGATCTCACACAGAAGTTGAGGTTTTAAAACATAGTCAATATCATCCTTTTCCTTTTAGTCTGGATTACTCTAGTTCTAATCAAATCTGTTTCATTCATATCTCTAATTGAAGTCTGATCTCTTTTTCAGCTTCTTTAGCATTTACTGTATGGGGTAGTGCTGACATTCATGGATGTTGAACTCTGGTTCTGAGTCTCAGGTATCACACAGATACCCAAAGTTCCAGGGCCCAACCAAGTTATACACAAACAGCTCAGTGTGTGAGAATTTAGAAATAGCCATTACAACTCATGAATAGATGTGACTGCTGTAAAAGCTTGCAATCTAGGAAACTTTACCATACGCCTTCCCCTGATAACCTACACTCTCAGATTCAATTCTCAGAGCTTGCAAATTCTAGTTAGTCCATATTAGTGAGGCATTATAATGTTTGTCTTTTCGATTCTGGCTTATTTCACTCAACATACTGTCCTCAAGGTCCATTCACCTAGTTGCATACCTCACAACTTCATTTCTTCTTGCCACTGCTCAGTATTCCATTGTATTTATACACCACAGTTTATTCCGTTTATCAGTCGAGGTACCCTTAGGCCACCTCCATCCATTGCGAATTGTGAATTCTGCTGCCATAATCATGAGTGTGCAATGTCCACTCATGTCCCTGCTCTCAGTTCTTCCAAGTATATACCCAATAACAGGGTTGCAGGACAATATGGCAACCCCATAGTTAGCTTCTCATGGAACCACCAAACTGCCCTCCAGTTGGGCTGTGCCATTCTACTTCCCTACTGACAGGGAATAGGTACATCCTCTCTCCACATTTTCTCCAGCATTTGTATTCCTCTCTTTATTTTTTTAACAGTTTTATTCACACACCATACAATCCATCCTAAGTAAACAATCAATGATTCCCAGTATAATCACATAATTATGCATTCACCACCACAATCTATATAAGGACGTTTCCATTTCTTTCCCAAAGAAAGAGGAAAATGAGAAAAAATGAATAAAAATACAAAAGCTAGAGGAAAAATAAAAATAAAATACAAGGAAAAGGTCAGACAACATCACCACCACCAAGAATCCCATATAAGTCCCTTATTTCCCCCTCTAATAGACATTTAGTTTTGGTATATTGCCTTTGTTACAATTGGTGGAAGTATCTTACAATGCTACCATTAACTACAGACTCTAGTTTGTATTGGTTGTGTTTTTCCCCCTATACCATCCAATTTTCAACACCTTGCAATGTTGATATTCATTTGTTCTCCCTCTAAAAACATTCTTATATTTGTACATTTAATCACCATCATTGACCACTCTAGGTTTCGCTAAATTACACAATCCCAGTCTTTATCTTCTATCTTTCCTTCTGGTGTCATACATGCCCTTAGCCTTCCTCTTTCAACCATACTCACACTCATCTTTGTTCAGAGTACTTACAATATTGTGTTACCATCACACAATATTGTGCTATTCATTTTTGGATGTATACAATCAATCCTCTTGAGCCTTCTGTACTCCTTCAGCATCAAATACCCGATATCTAACCTCTTTCTATCTCCTGATAACCTGTATTCTCAACTCTCAAATTTCACTAATCAATGTTAGTTCATGTTAGTGAGATCATACAGTACCCTTACTGAGAGTCTTCATTTCTACACTTTTCTCCAAACCTCTCTCTCTTGTCTTTTCCTATTGCCTCTAGTGCTCCCTTTAGTATTTCTTGTAGACTAGGTATCTTGTTCACAAACTCTCTCATTGTCTGTTTGTCAGAGAATATTTTAAACTCTCCCTCATCTTTGAAGGACAGTTTTATCAGATATAGACTTCTTGGTTGGCAGTTTCCTCCTTCAATATCTTAAATATATCATATCACTGCCTTCTTGCCTCCATGATTTCTACTAAGAAATACACACATAGTCTTATCAAGCTTCCTTGGTATGTCATGGATTACTTTTCTCTTGCTGCTTGCAGAATTCTCTTTGTCTTTGACATTTGATAATCTGATTATTAAGTGTCTTGGAGTCGGTCTACTCAGACCTGTTGGGTTTAGGGTATGCTGTGCTTCTTGGATCTGACTTTTATGTCTTTCATTACAGATTGGAAATTTTCAGTGATTATTTCCTCCATTGTTCTTTCTGCCCCTTTTCCCTTCTCTTCTGCTTCTGGGACACCCATGATGTATATTCGTGTGCTTAATTTTGTTATTGAGTTCCCTGAGACCCTGCTCACATTTTTCCATCCTTCTTTTCTCGATGTGTTCTTTTGTGTGTAGGATTTTAGCTGTCCTGTCCAGTTCATGATCCTTTATTCTGCCTCTTCAAATTTGCTGTTGTATGTCTCCATTGTGTTTTTCATCTCTTCTATTATGCCTTTCATTCCCTTAAGTTCTACCAATTGTTTTTTCAAACTTTTGAGTTCTTCCTTATGTTTGTCTAATGTCTTCTTTATATCCTTCATCTCTTTTGTCATATCTTCCCTCAACTCATTGATTTGATTTTTGAATTAATATAACATAATTGTTTGAAGATCTTTAATTAATTGTTTTAACTCCTGTATCTCATTTGAAGTGTAAGTTTGTTCTTTAGCTGGGCCATATCTTCATTTTTCCTAGTGTGATTCATATTTTTTATTGTCTAGGCATCTGGTTTTCTTGATTATCCCAATCCAGTTTTCCCAGACCAGAGGGGCCCAAGTCTCAGGAGGAGGCTGTATTCAGTATCAGGTTTCCCTGAAGGTGAGACCCAGCAGACTGTTAGATTTTCCTGTGAGGCCTCTAGACTCTGTGCTTTTCCTATTCTGCCCAGCAGGTGGCACTTGTCAGTCCTTAGCTCCTCACTTGCATAAAGAGGTGCAGTGCTTTTAATTCTCAGTGGACCCTATTCCAGCCAGGGTCTGAGGGTATCAGAAGCCAAGCTTAAGCTGTTTCCCCCACCTCACCCCAAGCCCTGGGGTCTGAGTTCTCTGAGAGAAGGCTGCCACTTGAGCCACCCACCCTTTTCTTAGGGAAGATAAGCTGTTTAGGTGATTATCTTCTACATTCGAGTTTTTCCTCTGACTCTCTATGTTAACTCCACCTTTGCCTGGGTGAGTGCTGACAATTCAAACTGCCTGAGGCTTTCTCTAATGAGCTACTTAGAAGGAGATTTTAAAAAAGGAAAAAAGCAAGAAGTCCCCTTTTCAGAGCCAGTCCCCAGACCTCCAGTTCACCAGGTGAGAACCAGAGCTGTTAGCCATTTCTGTGTGCCCCCTTTCTTGGGACACAGCCCTTTTCCAGTATTCTGAGCTCAGTGGACTCCAAAAGCCTCTGTTTTTATTTATTTGTGTATTTTTTTCCATTATCCCTGCCTCCTCTGCCAAGAGAAAGCTCTGGGTTCCTTTCCTGCTTGCTCTGGGTTTGTCTGTGCTCATAGCTTGTATTCAGTAGTCCAAATTTGTTAATTAAAACCGCAGTGGGAGCTTGGTTGAGCTACATTCCCTTGCTCCCAACAGGGACTGCTTCTTTTTTCCCACAGCAAAGTGTTCCAATTCATCCTGCTGTGCCATTGGGGGAGGGATGCCAACTCTGCAGTTTGGGAGATTTACTTACAGTTCAATGCTGCGATCTCAGCCATTCCACCTATTCCAGACTGGTGTATAATGTGTATCCGATCACAGATGTCCACCCATCAATTGTTCCAGACTATTTTCTAGTTGCTCCTGGCTATTTACTGGTTGCTCTAGGGGACTAACTAAATTCCACACCTCCCTATGCCACCATCTTGCCCCCCCTCCCAAGGTAGACTTTTGGGGGCCTGTATAAAGGCCAGAAATGTTTTGTGGCAAACAAACCTCAAGTGCCAAGGGGAAAGAATGTTAAACAAATAAAGACACTGGTTCCATTTTAAAAATAAGAGTTGAGTATGAACATACAAATGGAAAGACAACACGAAGATTGATTTTGCTAGTAGTTATGCTACGGAAAACCCTGTAGGCATGATGTAGAGTCCAAAGATTGCTGAAGGAGAACCACCAGAGAGGTCCTGCTGGAACTGCCCTCTCAGCCCATTGGTCAAAAGCAGTTTTTATGAAGGTTCATGAAAAAAGAGCCTGTTTAGTAAAGATGTCTCCTATATTCTGCACTTTTCCCCTGGAGGGTTTAACCTAGGGCTGGATACTTTCTATGTCCCAGAGAAAATTACTTTAAGGTGACAGCCAAGTGAGAGCCCAAATCTGTATAATAATGAAAAAATATACAAATATACAAGACATTTTAGGCCTAGAAAAAATATCTCCCCATATGTTTGCATCTAATCCCATATGTCTTTGATACAGAAAGATGACAAACTGGAATTGAGAATGAACTTCCAAAATTATTTTTCTGTGCGCCAAATAGAAACTAAAGAATGTCTTAAAGAATAATCTATAAATCCAGTCTCACACACATAGACACACACACACACACACACACACACACACACACACACACACACACACACAGAACCATGAAAAATGTGACATCATGGTGTTTTCCAGTTATCCCGAAACCAGAAGAGTAAATTCAGGAAAATAATTGCATGACTGCAGTATTTCTCCATCTTTAAATTTTCTTCTGTCTATTGGATCAACTATTGGGTGATCAGATGTACAAATGCTTTGAAATAAATTAATAGATTTGATGGTAATGAGACTTGGAAAGAAACTGTGTATTCAGTTACATTTCACTGAACTCGGCTCATCATTCTTTGCATAAGATGGCTATTCTTTAAGACTTTCACTTTGGAGGTTCTTGTTCATCGAGGCAAAGGTAGAAAACTCTACAAAAAACATCTTTATGGTGGCTTGACAATATGTAACCTGGAGAAACACGTTCTTAAATTTAATCCATTCATGTGGATGTGACCTCATTGTAAATATGACATTTCTATGAGGTTACTGCAGTTAGGGTGTGGCCCAACTGGCTCAGAATGATTCTTAATCCTATAACTGAAGGCCTTATAGGGAAGGCCGCAGAGAGAGAGAAAACCAGATGGAGCAGCCAGAAGCTGGAAGTAAACAGAACCAGGAAGAGAAGGGAGAAGCCAGGAGAGGCCACCATGTGCATTGCCATGTGAAAAGTTAAGGACAAAGGATTGCTGGCAGCCAGCACCAAAATGCCCCAGTCTTCTGGGGAAAGCATCACCTTGGTGATGCCTTGATTTAGGACTTTTCCTAGCCTCAAAACCATGAGCCAGTAAATTCCCATTGTTTAAGCCAACGATTGCATGGTATTTCCCTGAACAATAAGGAAACTAAAACAATCTGTTTAGCCAATTATTTTTCACCAGCTGGTCTTTCCTGACACTCAGTTCTTCATCAGTGTTGGGTTGTGCTTTTTCTCTTGTTTCATCAAATATTTTCCTGACTATAGGTCTGGCTACTTTAACTTCAGGTTATTTCATTAAACTGCATGACATGAGAGTTTTGTTCATAACTTCCAACCTTTGGATTCACACACCCACACAAATATGTTCATTGTATTTTTCCTAGTACAATAGTCCTTGAAAAGATGGGCTAATTTGACAGCATACCATATACCCATCTTATTACATTTGGTTTTGCATAATCTGTTTCATTCTGCCTTTGTCCTAATAATTCTTTTGGTCACAGCTAAATCCAAAAAACAACTGACTTCAGGTACTTTCTTCTTTTTTTTTTTTTTTTTGTAAACATGTTATTACCAGCTGTATGCAAGGGAGACTTATGCGCTTTAAAAATGAGCACATAATAGAAAGAAACATGGGACTAACAATTCAAAAGGTTATTAACAACAGGTCTCTTTTTTTCTGGTGTTTACCAAACACCTCAGCATCTTCTTTGGGTCACTCTTCTCCCTTTGTAAATCTTGCAGTGCACATGTTGTGGCTCTTACCTTCACCAGGCCTTTGCAATAGGGGGCTTTGGGCTTTGTTGGATCAAATGGCACCAAAAGAGCATATACGCATAGTAAGTGCACATTTCCCATGCACACTGTCCTCATGAACTCCATTTCACAGGAACTCTTTTAAATTAATCACATCTGCAAGCTCTGGACCTATCTGTCTTTTACTGGCCTGGGACCTTTGGAATGGATGGAGCTACTGTTTGCTGATGCTTTGAACAGACATCAGCTCTACAATGCTTATAGACATAGTTTGTATCATTGGCTTGTAAACCACAACATTGGGCCTGAAATGATCTTACACTATTAATGATAGTGCCTTAACAATGGAGAATCAGCCTTCCCTTTTTCCATAGAACTGGTCGCTCTGAGTGTTGCTCTATGTAACAGGTCATCTAGTGAGGAGATTGCAACAGCATGGCAGATCTGTGAAATGGTAAAGGGGTCATATACTTGATAAGAAGAGTGCTGTGTCCCTTAGAGTCTCCATTTGTATTCATGACTTTCTTTGCAAAGATAACATTGAACTGTTGCAAAGTTACAATGCTAAGCTTCCTGATGATGGATGGACACTTCAAGATGATAGGCATGTCAACCCTTGTTTGGTAGCTTTTCTTCTTAATGGATTCATTGTCTCTAAACTCTGTTGTTGGTGCTGAGCTCGAGAATAAAAGAAGTTAAGAGGGGAGGGAGGAGGAAGTTTGAGGGACAGATCAGTGCCCTGGTCCGGGTTTCACTAGGTTCATTCCTCAAAGCTCCAATGCAGGCAAACAGTAGATAAATGCTGAAGTACACCACGTTTACACAATTATGTTAAAAAATATGCAATGCAGAACAAAGGGAAAAATAAACCAAAATGTTAACAGTTGTTATCTTGTGAATGGGAATAGAGTTGACTGGCTTTTTAAATTGTCTTTTCTGCATTTCCCCACATTACCTATACTGTGTATGTACTATTTTATAATGGAGAAATAATTTTATAAGTTAAAATTGAAAAGAGAAACCTTCCACATGCCAAAATAGATTTACTTCTATACCTCATTATAAATATATTATACCATGACGTGATTACTAAATATGTTTTCCTGTTGCTGGGAGTAAACATCATGGACTCTTGTCTTTGCTCAGCACTTTTGGAAGAATATACACTTAAAACAAAGAAGCCAAAATACATCACTGACTATAACCCAATGCCAACAGTGTTTCATAAGTAATTTTTAAAATTCAGTAGCAAAAAAAAATGAATGTTAAAGATTCTTCAGATGTACTGGTTAAAAGAAAATCATATCAGCACATATATCAACTTTAATGAGATATAATTTACATACCATATGATTCAACCACCTAAAGGGGAAGATTCAGTGGGTTTTAGGATGTTCAGAGTTGTGTAACCATCAGCACATTTGATTTTAGAACATGTTCATCACCCCCCATAGAACCCCATATCCATTGTCAGTCACTTTTCATTTACCCCCAACTCCCCTAGCCCTTAGCAACTACCAATTTACTTTCTGTTTCTATAGATTTTTCTGTTCTGGACATTTCTTATAAATGGAATCATATAGTATGTGGCCTTTTGTGTCTGGATTTTTTCACTTAGTTGATGTTTTTGAAGTTTATCCATGTTGTAGCATGTATCAGTATTTCATTTCTTTTTATGGGTGAATGAAATTCCACTGTGTGGGATATACCACATTTTGTTTATCCATTAATCAGTTGATGGACACTTGGGTTGTTTCTACTTTTGGCTATTATGAATAATACTGCCATGAAAAATTCATGTACAAATTTTTGTTTGGATATTTGTTTTCATTCTTCTTGTATTTAATGTTTTGTTGAATGGCCAAACTTTTTCACAGTGGCTGCACAATTTTACTTTATGTGCTGGTTTGGATCTTCTATGTACCACATTAAAGGCTGTGTTCCTTTAATCCAAGCTTGTGAAGGCAGACCTATTGTGGATGGGACCTTTTATTTAGATTGTTTCCATGGAGATGTGGCCCTGCCCATTCAAGGTGGGTCTTAATCCTTTACTGGAGTCCTTTAAAAGAGCCAACAGAGAGAGAGCTCAGAGAAGCTGAGAGAGAGATTTGGGAGAGAAGCTAAGATATATAATCCAGAGTTTGCCCCTTGGAAAAGCTAAGAGAGAAGCTAATAGAAAGAAGCTGAGACAGAAGCCCAGAGACATTTTGGAAAAAGCCACAGAAACCAGAAGCTAAACCCAGGAGGGAAGGACCAGCAGACTCCAGCCATGTGCCTTCCCATGTGACAGAGGAACCCCAGATGCCAGCAGCCTTTCCTCACAGAAGGTATCATCCTGTTAATGCCTTAATTGGGACATTTTCATGGCCTTAGAACTGTAAATTTGTGAACTAATAACCCCCTTTATAAAAGCCAATCCATTTCTGGTATTTTGCATTCCGGCAGCTTTAGCAAACTGGAACACTTTACTTTCCCAACAGAAATATATGAGGGTTCCAATTTCTCCACATCCTTGCCAACACCTATTTTCCTATTTTTGTGAAGTGATATCTCATTGTGGTTTTGATTTGTATTTCTGTAGTGGCCAATGATTTTGAGTATCTATGCATGTGCTTATTGACCATGTGTATGTCTTCTTTGGAGAAATGTCTATTCAAATATTCTGCCCATTTTTTAAACTGTTTTTTTTTTAAATCATTGAGTTATATGAACTCTTAATAAAATCCTAAATCTTTCTTGAAGTTTTGATGTTAAACATGACAAAATAAGAAAGTACATTTCTTTTTCCAAAGTTGTCAATCAGCTTTAAGTGACAGAGACATTCTTCTCTGGTCTGAATAGTTCGAAGATTAAGAAAAACTCAAGAGAAACAAGCAGGTACAGAGTGGTGGTATAAGCATAACCTAAACCAATTCTTCCTCAACTTCAACGTGCGTATGAATCACATGGAAATCTTGACAAAGTATAGATTCTTAGACAGCAGGTCTGGGGCGGGGGCCAAAACTGCATCAAACAAGCTTCCAGGGGATGCCGCTGTTCCAGGGACTACACTTTGAGTGAGTATATGGGGCTTAGAGGGGACAGCCTGGGTCATACCTGGTGATGATCAAAGACATATGCCCTAAAGCAGGGTCAACTTGAAACCACTTCAGGTTGTTTCCCTGGATGGTCCGACCAAAGGTGCTGGGGGTTGATGGGAGGTGAGTAGCATCAAAGCTTCATGGTTGCAATGTGCAGTGACAACAGGCAGTGATCAGAGCCTTGGAGTGGGGGTGCAGGACCAGAGAGCATTGATTGGGTGGGACCATTTTAAACAATGGTGACACACAGTACAACTAGTTTGGGATTTGGGACAATTGGTCGAGCTGAGGCAGCTAGCAACATTGTGTTCCATGGAAGAAGTAAGTTTGGGAAAATAGTAATTGCTCTTTCCTTCCGTGGAGTATGTATCATCTATAGTATTAATATATTTTTCTCTTACTGGACCTTTGAAAAAGGCTCAAATAAAACACCTCTGGGGACCATGATGGGGACCATCTGGCTTTATGCTTAAGAAAACATCTACATTCAAATTGGTCTATTTTTCCTTAAGATACTCTTTATGGAGACACATTTATCAGAGCTATACATGTAGAATTTCACAAATGGACAACTTGTGGAAGCCTTATTCTATTAAACATTGAAAATTACTAGCATTCTTTTTTTTAAATTTTTATTTTGAAATAATTTCAAACATATACGACAGTTGCAAATACAATACAAACCCCATACAGAGAACTCCAACACCCCCCCACCCCCAGATATCTGTATCTACCAATTTTACATTTTGCTACCTTTACTTGTGTTCTTTTTGACTAAGGCTGTAGTTGGAATTAGCTTCTTTCATTTTTTGTTCTTCTTTCTTTTTCTCTTTATTGTGATTAAGACTCTCAATTTTTGTCATTTTGTGGATTATAAATATACTGAATAATGCTGGTCATGTGAGCACATAAATACCTCATTTTTAAGGCAGTGTGAGTAGTAGAAAGGGTTGGGAGCCCAGCAATCCTGGGTTTGAAACTGAGTGAAGGTGCTCAGTAAGAGAGAACCATTCCAATTCTCTACCATCTACCTCTATAAGAAATGGAGTATTCTCTGTGAAGGAAGGGAGTCTTCTCCACAAAGGAACTGGGTCTTTTCTGTAAGAGAATGGAGTATTCTCCGAAAAGAAATGGAGTATTTTCTGTGAAAAAATAGGATACTCTCTGTGACTGCATTTTTCATATAACTGAAGTTTGTCCCTTTAGTTGCCTAAAGTTGGAAATTTTCTAAACCACCCTATTTACTTTCTGTGTTTTATTCAACAGAGAACTCTTTCCTCTGAGGTTCATATGGCAGTGAATTTGCTTCTCACAGGGTTCTTCCTCTACCTCTTCATTGTTTTGAATCTGACTGTAATTTTAGGATGAATTGAAGGTTACCAGGAGAAACCAGATGAGAAAACTGATTAATATCACACATAATGCAAAAATAATAGTCTCTAGTACAAAGGGCAAAGAATAGCTCTCCTACATACTACATAATAAAATGCATGGCCCTCACTGGTGTTTCATTAGAGGCTCAGGCCCATTTTCACTTATTTTCAAGGTCTAGTTTGAGAGCTTTGGTTTGCCAGAGTTGTGGGAAGTTATACCACTGGCTAAATGGAATATTACATTCATTCCAAATTTTATGTAATATTTGATTAAAAATCCGCAATCTAAACAAACTCTCAAAGTCTTCCTTTAAACAGCAGAGCTTTTTTTAAAAAAATCAAACTTTGTATTCAACTTTTAATTATACAAAAGGAAAACATCTGTATTTTGACTTATCAAAGGCAAATATTACCTCCGAAGTACCCCTTTTAGGCACTTGTGGCAACTGACAGCATCTTTGTTGAAAAAAGCTGTCCCACTGAACTTTATTCTTTCTTTGTATGCAACTTGCAGAAAAGACTTTTTTAAAAATTATCCTAGTTTCAGCAGAGGGTTGGGACTCAGATTGGCATGAAAGGGTTAACTGTGCTGGATGGGGCCCCCTAACTAGCTTGGACTGCCCTGGAGAGGCTCATGCCTGGGGGGTTGGACTGGCTTGCAGGTACCTGGCTGTGTCAGATACTACACTGTACTGTTTATCTGTTCAAAATATTTTTCAAGGACTACAAGATTATGTTTTTGGTCATGAGAAACCAGCTTGAAAATTTTCTGACAGTTTTAGTAGATGTGGGGTTTAATAAACAAGGCAATGGAATGCAAAAGAACTCAGCCTGGGATCTTGCTAAAACTACAGAACCAGGTGTCTCATTCCCTGGGGAAAACCGTGACCTGCAGGGTTAATTGCTGGCACCAGCTTGCCTGGAGTGAGTTCAGCTGCAGACAGGAGGTGGCTGAAGTAGCCCCACAGCTGAAATCCTGACCCACCACAGAGAAAGCAGTGGAGGGAGCACTATCTGTTGGGGTGGCTTTCTCACTGGGAAGGTATTTGGGAACCTAGTTTTTCTAAAAGTCCATACGCCACCATAGCAGGCACACTTGTTCTAGGTCCTGGCTTTACTATCCTACCTCATTCCACAAGACTTCATTCGTGGCCTGTCACATTATGAAATACTAAAACAGTGGATTAGGTCTCAATTCTGGTTTGGGGGTTGTTTTGGGTTTTGGTCCTCTTTTTTCCCCTGTTTTGCATAGCTCACTGGTACTCGCTCATGGACATTTGTGGGGGGTCCCAGATTCCCTCTGCATTTGCTCCATGTCTATGATAACGATGCCAAACCTTTATGTTTTACTTGCCTTTTCTCTGTTGCTGCTGCTCCAGTTGCTCTTGCGGCCACTGTCATTTGCACTGGTTTCTCTTGGCCTCTGCACATTTGTGTCTTGTGTCTGGCTTTCAGGTTCTCTTAAAGCTGCACTGTCCCCAAAAAGGTGGACCGTAGGTCTCCTGATCCTCCTGAACAACTCCCCCCCTTGGTGCTTGACCACAGGGTGGCCCCCTCACTGGGAACACTGCTTCCTCCTCCGCCTGGAAGCCCTGGCTCCCAGCTGCCCTGCCCAGGTGCCACTGCCTGAGCAGTGTGGCCTCCTGGTATGTCTGGCTCTCACACTGGACATCCCAGCTTTGCAAACTGCTGACTTCCACGAAGCTCTGTTTCCCACCACAATTCGGCTCTGTTGGACTCCGCTTTTCATCTTCCCTGTGGCCGTAGCCAGGAAGGAATAGCAGCTTCTGGGCAGTGTGCCATGAGAAAGACTATTCCCGTAGGAGCAGCACTTCCTGCTTCTTGTTTTCAAGTGTTTCTGCTTTAAATCTTCCTTTTCTTCGCCACCTCTGCATGCAGGTTACACTAACGTCTCCTTTTAGTTCTACACTCTAGAACAGAAACAAGCTAGTATGTGTATATATATATATATATATATATCACAAAAGGAAAATTTTCTAAGAGACATAAAGATAATCAGAACTACTGCATTGGGTAAAATTAAAAAACAAAACAAAAAAACTAATAGTGCAGGAAGAGTATTTTCCCAGAGTTTCTGATAACCTTGACTTAGAAGGCGTTATGCTGAAATGTACCTGGGTACTCATGAAAAAATCACCCAGAAATTAATCTGCAACCATGAAATAAATGGCAATGCTTCTGTGATGAGAGCAGCAAGTATTTATTCAGTGAAACTAAGTTAAATTCCCTTTGGTAATGAGAATTTTCTGTAGTGTATTTACTGGAAAGCTTCCAATGGGAAGATCTTACTTTTACCTTCTGCAAAGTGAGTTTTTAGTCCAAATAACTGTTACAATGAATGAATATACATAGCAATCAGTGGTGGCTTACAATTGGAAAGTATTAAATACAGCCAAGCCTCACTTTACAAAACATGTGTTCCCGAAAAGCTTTGTTTAGATAGAATTTTGGAAAATCTAGTCACATCCTAAGGGCACTGAGGGAGCAAGCTATTTAAAGGAACTCAGCAGGCAGTGAACTTTCTATTTTTTTTTTTTTGGTGACACAAATAATCTACACGTAATATATGTATTTTGTGAGTTTCAGTTTTCTTGAAGCATGGTGCCTCTCCATTTTCTTTTACCTCAATAATTTTATAGGAGAAAGTTTAAAGAACTGACATTCAAGTTTTAATGATTCGTTGATTGATCCAGAAGCAATCCTGTGTAACACTGCTTTAAAAAGCCTGTGGACAGCCTAAAGGAACAGACATCTAACTGAATCCATCAACAGCAGAGCTTGACGTAGAGCTTTCTCTTTAGTGTTTAGACTGTTTAGTCAACTTTCTAGAAAGCTTTAAGCCACTTTTGACTGCTCCCCCAAATCATCTTTTCCTTTAGTATCTGACCTTTTTTTTTTTTTTGGCTGCAGAAAAATTCCTTACTGAAAGCTTTAAAATGGCCACAATGTTCTTTTTCTTGAGCAAAAGGAATCTAGACAGGACTGCAGCACTACTTTTTATACACACACATAGACACATGTACACACACACGCACCCTTTCCCAAAATGTCAGCACTCTTCTCTCTGTATTGAGAAGTGTTAAAGCAAGGTCTGTAAGAAATGGGAGCTAGGATGATCAAAATATTCATTCCTTAATCCATTCAAGAAATACTTACTCAACATCTACTAAGAGCCAGACACTGTGTTTATTCAACATTTTCCACCTTCCATAGGGGGACCATAAGAACATATGTAATTAGGTCAGAGGTCAATGCTGATTTATCGCCACCACAGCTCATAGAATGTTAAAGTTTGAAAAGAACTTTCAAAATCACCAGCTGAAAGTCTCCATTTTACAGAGGAGTAAACAGAAAAGCAGAAAGGGAAAAGGTTTGTTCAAGGTCACATAGTAAGAAAGTAACAGAGACAAAGTACTTAGTAGTTGTTAAGTAATTTAAAAAATACGGTATTTGTTTCAGTTTTCTAAAGCTGCCAAATTCAGTGTACCAGAAATGGATTGGCTTTTACGGTGGGGGTTTATTAGTTCACAAATTTATGGTTGTAAAGCCATGAAAATGTCCCAATTAAGGCATCAAGAGGACATTACCTTCTCTGAAGAAAGGCCGATGGCATCTGGGTTTCCTCTGTCACATGGGAAGGCACATGGCCAGAGTCTGCTGGGCCTCTCCCGGGGTTGACTTTCTCCAAAATGTCTCTGGGCTTCTGTCTCAGCTTCTCTGAGTTTCTGTGGATCCTCTTTGCTTCTCCCGGGGGCAAACTCTGTATTACATATCTTAGCTTCTCTGCCTTTTATCCTCTCATAGAGGACTCCAGCAAGGTGATTAAGATCTACCTTGAATGTGTGGGGTCACATCTCCATGGAAACAACCTAATTAAAAGGTCCTACCCACAAAAGGTCTACCCCCACAAGATTGGATTAAAAGAACATGACTTTTCTGGGGTACATAATAGATTCAAACCAGGACAGTATGCATCTCAAGCAGATCCAGTACTGCCTACTTCATTCCTTCTGATGCCATCAGAGAGATTTCACAGAGGCCTTGAGAAACGTGGATGCTGAGGGAGGGAGCTCACACCTCATTCTGGTAGAACTCAGTTTCTCTTGGGGGAAGGGATCAGATAAATGGCATTAAGATCAGAATCTGGAAGCGTGGAAGGCCACAAGTAAGAGAACATATCCATGCATTCAGGATTATGCAGGCCATTCTTTTGTGGTAATTTTAGAAATTTTGTTGTGGTGACATACGTGCAACACAAAATTTGCCATTTTAACCATTTTCATGTGTACAATTCAGTGGTTTTAACTACATTCACAATATTGTGCTACCATCACTACATTCCACAACCAAAACTTTTTCCTCATCCTAAACCGAAATTCGGTTCCCATTAAGCAATAACATCCTGGTCACCCCCACCCTACCTTCTGCCACTGGCCCCTGGTAACCTCTAATCTAATTTCTGTCTCTGTGAATTCACTTGTTCTAGGTATTTTATATAAGTGGAATCAAGCAATATTTGTTCTTTTGCCTCTAGTTCATTTCATTCATCATGATGTCTGCAATGTTCTTCTATGTGATAGATGCAGGCCATTCTTGATTTCACCTTATATCTTGTCTCTGGAATTACATTTGGCCTTTTCAAACCACATGTACTCCCTCTCAGTATTGTTAAGTACGTTGGATGGTACACAGTCCTTATTTTACTTGACCTCGTTGGGCAGGTTTCAAGAATGTTTTTTTTTGTTTCCACATACTGTATGTTTTCCTACCATCTCTTTGGTCTCTCTCTCTCTCTCTTTCCTTCTCTCCCTCCCTCCTTCATTCTTCTTATTATGGAAAACTCAGAATATTTGTGGTGGTTTGAAGCTGTATGTACCTCAGGAAAATATATTTTTAAATTTAACCCATTCCTATGGGTGTGGATCCATCATATGTAGGACCTTTTGATGAAGTTCCTTCAATTGAGGAGTGACCCACGTCGTTCAGGGTGGGTCTTAATCCTATTCCTGGGAGGAAATAAATTTCTGTTGTTTATACCAAACTATTTCACAGTTTTTTCTTAAGCAGCCCAGGAAACCACAACAATAATATAGCTCCTCTCTGCAAATTTATGGTACCTACTCAGTATGCAGTTAGGTTCACTTGCTTTGTTTTGTCTTTTATTTTTATGGGATTTTTAAAATTTAATTTTGTCTTATAATTATGTAGTTCCAAAATCAAATCTAAATAATGAGAACTATTCAGAGAAGTGCAGATTCTATCCTTGTTATTCCCTCCAAGTTGTGTTCTTTCTCTCTCACCGTAAGTAACCATTTTATTTTTAGTTTTTAGTTCATCCTCCCATTTTAAAAATGCATTAGGTGTTATTCAGGTTTACTCTCATCTTTATACCTATGTTTACCTTCCGTTCTCTTGTGTGATATTCCTCTAGTGTGTATATTTATGTGCGTATGTGTGTGTCTCTGTATACCTCTCCAGCCTAATATGTTGCGTTTACCCCCACCCTTACACCTGTGTTTATATCTGCCTCCATACCCCCCCCCATACTACACCTCAACAATGTTGAATTAATTGAAAGGCTCCTTAAATACTATGGTTTCTATTGCCTCTTAAATGCTGCTTTTTAACACAAAATCCTGATTAGAAAAAGATCAAGGGAGAATGGGAAAAAAGGCTGTAGGGAAATGGAGAGAAACATTGCTAGTGGGATGAATGCATAATCATATAACCTCTATAAAGGGCTGTACCTAAAAAATTTCAATCGCTTCTGGGACCCCATTCATCAGTTACACCTCCACATGTACAAAATTACATATTTTTAATTGTGGTGGTGTTTGTAATAGTAAAAGAGTTCAAGTGTTCTGAAGTTGTAGGCTACTTGAACTATGGTACATTCACACAATAGAACAGGCTGCAGTTGAAAAACCAGTGAGGATGATCTCTGTACAGTGATACAGAAAACTCTCTTGGATACACTGCTAAGTAAATCCATAAAAAGAAATGAAATAGTGATACAGGCTACAACATGGATGAACCTTGGAATCATTATATTAAGTGAAAGAAGCCAAACAAAAAGACCAGTCTTAGTTTCCTGGCTGCTAAAACAAATACCATACAATGGGTTGGGTTGAACAATGGAGATTTATTGGCTCATGGTTTTGAGGCTAGGAGAAGACAAAAGTCAAGGCCTCGGCAAGGCATTGCTTTCTCCCTGAAGACTGTGGCATTGTGGGGCTCTCTGCAGTGATCCTGGGGTTCCTGGACTTTCCCATTGCCTGATGATATTTTCTCCTTTCTCTTTTGGGTTCTGTTGACTTCTGTCTTCTTTTATCTCCCCTGGGATTTTCTCTTCTGTGCCAAATTTCCTTTGCTTATAGGGACTTCAGCTGTATTGGATTGCCTCATTCATTTTGGGCACACCCTAACTAATAATGTCTTCAAAGGTCCAATTTATAAATGAGTTCACACCCACAGGACCAGGGGTTGGAACTTGCACATGCCTTTTGTGGGGGACATGATTCAATCCCCAACAGCCACATATTGTATGATTCCATTTATATGCAATATCCAGAATATGTAAAATCTATAGAGACAGAAAGCAGATAAGTGATTTTCAGGGGCTGGTAGGAGGAGTGAATGGAAAGTGACTGCTGATGGGTACATGTTTCCATTTGGGGTGATGAAAATGCTCTGGAAATAGATAGAGGTGATGGTTGTACAACATTGTGAATGTTCTAAATGCAGCTGAATTGTACTCTTTAGAATAGCTAAAATGGTTAATTTTTTTGTGTGTAGTTTACTACGATTTAAGAAAAGAAAAAAAATTGATGTACAGAATGGTCCTTATTATTTCTGCCATAGGACAGCATGGGGAAAATAAGAATATATTCTCATAAATACTCTCATTTTCATAGACAAACCCTGGATGGAGAATAAAGAAAATAATACATATAGTTGCCTATGGGGAGTTGGGGGAGTTGGGAAAAGGATGGATGGGGCTTGGGTAGTTAATAAAACAATCAAGATAACAGAGTGAGAAGCTTCAGGGCTCTGTTCCCCTACAGAAGCTTTGAACAAACAGCAAGAACCGGCAGAAACATCTTTCTCAAAGTTCCAGAAAACAGTTAAAAGACTGCAGTAACAGGGCAAGCACCTGAATCAAGAAATCAGGAAGAAGCTACTTGAAAGAGGTAGCACTTTATGGGGCCCTATATGGGCCCCTTCTCCATTCCCTCACTAGGTTTCCAGTGCAGGTCTATCGTCCTGGTCCAGAGGAAGCAGAATAACCCTTGTAAACATACTGGGAGCATGGATGTTTGACTCAATCTGTCTGGTTGTGGCCTAAGGGACACACTGTCCCAGAACCTGCCCTGCATGTAGAAGGCAGCTCAAAGAGCTCCTCCTGCAGAATGCTGAGGGAGAGCAGTTAACTCGTGGCTGCCTGGAGCAAGGGACTGCTGGCTGTGGGTCATACTGCTCAGTGCCTGGGACAATGAAGGAACTCTTTCTTGGGAAAAGAAGACATTTGTATCATGTAAATGTGGGAATTCCTAGTTCCATATGTGCATGCCCAAGATAAGATGCATGTGCAGAAAGGATAAGGGTGTCCCCTACCCTATAGCCCAGAGTTACTCTCTGGACTTATTGTATGGAAAAGCTCTGAAGAAGAGAAATCACACATTTCAATCTACAAAGACTGGAAGACTGGGAAAGATGTTTTCTATTTTTCCTTCTTTTTTTTTTTTTTTTTTTTTTTTTTTGTTAACTCCTGGCATTCAAGGAAAGCTCTGCTCTAACACTAGCTAGGTACAAACTAAAGGAGCAGATGCCTCAGAGTCTAAATTCTAGTGATAGCACATTAAGATCAAAATGTTCAAGTTTCAACAAATGATCACGAAACATACAAAGAAACAGGAAGCGATGGCCCAGAGGAGAGGACGAAAGCATTAGAAACCATCAATGATGATGATTGATCTGGGACATACCAGACAAAAACTTTTTAAAAAATGGGCCTAAATATGCTCAAAGAGGTAAACAAACAAACAAACAAACAAACAAACAAACAAAAAAAAAAACATGGACAAAGAGCTAAAGAAAATCAGGAAAATTTTAGATGAATATATAGAGAATATCAATAGAGAGATGAAAATTAGGAAAATGTGCCAAACAGTATTGAAGACCACAGTAACAGAAATTAAAAATTCCCTAGAAGGTTTCAATAGTAGATTCGAGCTGGCTGAGGAAAGAATCTGCCAGTTCAAGTGAGCTTAAAGACAAGACAACTGAAATCATCCTTTCTGAAGAACAGAGAGAAGAAATAGTGAAGAAAAGTGAACAGAGCTTGAGAAACATGTGGGACACCACCGAGCATACCAAAATACAAATTGCAGGAGTCCCAGAGGTAGAAGAAAGGGTAAAGGCAGAGAGAATATTCAAAGAAATTATGGCTGAACTTAAGCCATCCAAGATGCTGAATGAACTCTAAACTCAATAAACCCCAAAAATATCCACAATATGACATATTATAATCCACTTGTACAATGCCAAAGGTAAAGAGAGAATTCTGAAATCTGCAAGGGAGAAGTAACCTGTCAGTTACTAGTGAGCCTCAAAAAGATTAAATACTGATTTCTCATTGGAAACCATGGAGGCAAGAAGACAATAACAGTGTTGAAAGCAAAAAAAAATTCCAACCAAGAATTCTGTATCTGTCAAAACTGTCTTTGAAAAAAGAGGAAGAATGCAATACGTGATCCTGGATGGGATCTAGCAAGGGAGGAGAAAAAGCTCAAAGGGACATTATTGGGATATATGAAAAATATAGACTATAGACTGTAAGCTTTGTACCAATGTGAGGTAGTCACAAATGTGGATAACCTTGTTCTTAGAAATGTACATGGCAATATTAAGTGCTCAGGAAAAAAGATATATACAACCTATACTCAACTGTTTGAAAAATGGTGTTCTGTTTTGCTAATGCTGATGTTTTGAAAAACACCAGAAATGGATTGGCTTTTATAAAGGGGGTTTATTTGGTTACAAAATTACAGTCTGAAGGCCATGAAAATGCCCAAATTAAGGCATCAACACAAGTATGGCAAAATGTTAAAAAAAGGTGGATTCGAGTATCTAGGGTGGGAGATAAGGTGTGTTTTGGAATTCTCTGTATGGCATTTGTGTTGTTTTTGTAACTGTCCTGTAAGTTTGAAAGTGTTTAAAAATAAAAAGTGATAAAAAGAAAGGAGGAAAAGCAATTTGAATTGGAAAGAGAGGAATTTGGGAAAGTATTGATAAACCCCTTGGGGAGTTTTCCTGCAAAGCAGCTGTACAGATGTTTTCCAAAAGGAAGCTTAAAATTCTCCTTATTTTCTTGAAATTCAATATTTAATTTCTTCTTTAATACTTGGTATCTTGTCACCATATAATCTAAAACATGTAGTGCCTTTTTGGGGGGTTAACTTTTAAAAAAAATTAGAGAAGTTGTAGGTTTACAGGAAAATCAAGCAGAAAATACAGAGTTCTCCTATAGAACCCCCACAATTTTCCCTATTATTAACACCTTGCATTAGTGTGGTAACTTTATGACACTTGATGAAACAATATCATTATACTCATACAATTAACTAGCATCCATTGTTTATATTACGGTTCACTGTTGTGTTGTACAATCTTATATTTTTTAAAAAACTTTTATTCTAGTAAGTTATATACAACATAAAACTTCTCATTTTAACTGCTTTCCAATATACAATTCAGTGATCAATGTGAACATCAGCAGTGATAAGTCGTGTGACAGCATGACTTGATATACTGTGATGGGAATGGCACCTTATGGCTGTGATTTTCCTCCCCCAAACTAACCCCAGTCTAATCATGAGAAAAATAACAGACCAGTCACAATTGGAGTGTCATTGTACAAAATACCTGACCAGTTCTCCTTAAAATGCTCAAGGTCATCAAAAACCTGAGAAAAGGTTTTGTTTCCTGAGAAGTTGAAGTAATGCCCTGGGAGGCATGAGGAGGCAGAGGAGGGACTAGGCATTGAGGCAGCCTTGTCATGTGCTTAGCACCTACTTGGGGTCACACACTGCACCAAGTATTTGTAAGTCAAGACAAGTCTCTCATTATATAAGAGGAAGTCACAGTCTTGTTTGCTTCTGGACTTCTTGCCTCATGCTCTGAACATAGTTCCCCCCTCCCCTCCCCTCCCTTCCCTTCCCTTCCCTTTCTTTTCTTTATAAGCCCAGGAATTTCCTTTGATGCCATTCATTGAAGGAATCGAGGTTTTATGTTTGAAAGCCTCCTTGCAATTCCTGATCAAGACTTTTTGAAAGATCGCCTCCAAATTCTTGATAGTCACCATTGATGAGAAACTTGATTCAGAATGTAAAACCATTGTTTACATTTCAAAATGTTCAAAAGTTGAAACTATATGGAAGAATTCAACAGCTCTTTTTTTTCGTTGACTATGTGTTTTTTAAAAATAATATGTGGATTTTCGTATCCAATTGAATTTTTTCATCTAAAGTTATTTAAAGTAATGCGAAACATCTACACATTGTTAGAGAAATCAGCCTGTAGCTAGCTTGCACATCACTAAAAGCTCAGATCAGCCACAAATGGACAGAAATATCCAAAAATGTGAGGGCAGAGATTAGGGCCAGTGCCTGGAGATGAGTCAGCCGGAAGCTTCTGCCTGGACACTGCTCTGCTTCCAGCCCCCGCTACTCTGAGTGCAGAAATGGGGTGGCAATCCATCTCATTGCACACCTGTGTCCTTTTCCTGAGTGCAGGTGGGAAACTGGGCTGTAAGACATGCAGCTTGAGCTACATACAGTGAAGCTTAGACATGATTGTGACCCTAGATAAGGGTATGATATCCCATTATACATTATCTCTGCAAACCGGGATCTCTGCTAGGAACTCATTAATGTTTAAAGCCTCCAGAGCAGCAATGCCCAATTGAAATATAACATTAGGCACATATATAATTCTAAATTACCTACTAGCCACTTCAGAGAGGTAAAAAGAAACAAATGAAATTAATTAAAAAAAAAGGGTTGGAAAGCTCCTGCGGGTCTTGAACCCTAGACAAGGATTGGTAACAGAGACGTCTGACAGCCAAAGTAACTGCTAGAGCTAAAACCGATGCAAAATTAATTTTAATATTATATTTGATTTAAAACAATGTATCCAAAATGTATCAATATGCAGTCAATACAAAATATTAATGAGATATTTTAACTTTTTCTTTTTCATGCTGAGTATTTGAAATCTGGTGTGTATCTTATACTTATACCACATCTTAATTCAGATGCTAAATTTTCAACAAAGCAAAATGTAATCCTAACAAAATAGTACAAATGTGATAACAGAAAAATATCTTACACTACTTTGGTTTTTAAATTTAATTTAATTAAAATCAAATATAGTGAAATAAAATTGAAAAAAATGCAGTTCCTCAGGTGTACTCACCACATTTCAAGTGCCCGGTGGCCACATGTGGCTGGTGTCTGGCTTATAGGACAACACAGATGTAGAGGTATGGTACCTATAAGTGAAAATCAGATCTAAACATTATATGGAAGACAGGTGTATCATGAACCATTTCTCTGCTATTGCCATAATCATTTTAAAAAGTGATTCAATAAAATACCCTTCTCAATAATATTCTTCTTGTACTAAAATGTCCCTCAGACTAAAAGCTTTTTAATGCTGACCTTTTGTATTTTCACAACTCACTTTTGGAAAAGCTCCAAAATGATAAAATATCTAAAAATCTGAACTGTAGTAGTTGAGTTGTATCACAAGGGGACCTGAAAAGCCAAGGTGAGCTCAAATTTCAGTCATGCTTATGTTATTAAGCTGAAGTGTAATTAGGAAAACATCTCATTGTCAATATTAATATTGGCTCATCTGCTTAATTAAAATCTAAAAAGGTAATCCATTTTAATCCAATTTTAAATAAGCACATAGTGTGGGGGCTATTAATGGTAACTTGAGGCCACCAAAAGTAATATTTTGGTAAGAATTAGGAGACAGTTCTAGTGGTTAACAGCATGGCAATGAAATCATGCAGGATGGGGTCAAGTGCTACTGGCTCAGCTCCACACTAGCTTCATGACCTTGGGCAAGTCACTTCATCCTAAAATATAGCTAATATTAGTACCTACATCATAGGAAATTTTTTGAGGATTAAATATTAACGCATATAAAGTGCTTAACATGGTTCACATAATAAGTACTCAATAAGTGTTAGTTATTATCATCGTTATTAGTTGTTACCAGCTATTAGTCCCCTCTCCAGATTTAAAACATTTCTTTGGTAGAGAAAGAACACTGCTTTAAGCCCACCTGGTTATAAATTGTTACAGGAGAACCAACTATGATATGTAAATGAGGGGTCCAGAGCTGCTTGGCTCCAGCCCACACTCACTATTCCCAGCCTTAGATTGGAATCATGTCCCTTGATCCCTTCCAAGTGCCTATTTCTGTCCTGGGACCAACCTTCCTAGATGCTAAGTGTAGAATTTATGCCCTCATTTTCATTGGAGCTTCATCTCTTTGAAGCTTCATGCTTGGTACCATTTTCCCTGCTGTGACTTTGACCTTACCATTTGCTTTCTTCCCCTTAGCTGTCTCAGGCAAACATCTCTCCCAGTTAGGTACAGCATCTTCCTATCCAATCTTACTCCTTTCAGCAATGCTCCCACCCTTCTCGTCGATGAACAGGAATTTGCTCATTTTTGGTGAGAGACCAAAAAAAGCTGCAGAATGCCCATTATGTCACTTTGACTCATTTATAAAGATATGCATTTAATTGTAGAATAGTCACAAGCCTTCAATAATTGTCATACATGAATTTTGGACCTGTGATAGTCTATTAAATGCATAATATTTAATTTAATGTAAATATGCTCATTTTTATAATGTCAAAGAAATTGCTACTAAAAATATAAAAAACTTTTAAAATACTTTATTTTTTCTCCTCTATAAAAATGTCTCATATTTGTAGTTTTAGTTATAGGGAAAAAAGCTATTATTATCCCTGGAGACATTAAATTATTTTCATATTGTCACAAAGCTGTTACTTGGAGGGTCAAGCCTTGAATCCAGGTTTTATTAATGCAAGAGTAATACTCATTCCCTGAAATCAAGATACCTCCATACTCCCCCAAAAATGACATGGGTAAGTTGGATAACTCCTCAAGTCATTAAGATCTGAGCCTCTAGGTCTAGAGGACAGGGACTAGGTTTCCTGGGAAGCATGGTGGAAATTAAGTTTTCCCTGTTTTTGATCTTTATTATATAGTTGGAATCATTCTACATACAATCTTCTGTTCTGAGATTGGTTTATTTCACCTAATATTATGTTTTTGAGATTCATCTATGTTGATGCATGTAGATGTAGTCATTCATTTCACCATTATTCTTTGATGTGACTACAACACAATATAGTCATCCATTAAGCTGTTGATGGACATTACAAAAAAAATGTCCTGGTAACAATTTTGTCTGTTGGTACACATGTGCAAGTTTCTCTTATACCTAATAATGTTGATGGTAAATAAGGCCACACTAGTACTAAGTATAGGGTGACATCCATTCTGATTGGTTGGGATCTATGACTTACTGATTGTTAAATAGTTTTGACTGTTACCTCCAAATATATCTAGGAATAGAACTGTTGCCTTACAAACTATGCACATATTTAACTAGGTAGTGCCAAATTATTTTCCAAAGTGGCTATAGCAATTTTTACTCCTACCAGCAGTGTATAAAAGTTCCATTGGTTCCCCAGAGTCATCATCTCATAGAACTAACAAACACTTTAATTTTGGTCATTGTGCTAGGAGAGAAATTGTATGTTATTGTGATTTTAATTTGTATTACCCTGGTTACTAATGTAATTGAGTATCTATCATTGGCCATTCTCTTCTCCTTTCCTGTGAAATATCTATGCATATATTTTACCCATTTTCTTTTCCTTATGGATTTGTAGATGTTTCCTATATTTGTGGATAAGATATTAATCCTTTGTCAGTTAAATGTTTTGGGAATATCTTCTCCCAGTTTGTAGACTGTTTTATAAATCTCTTTTCAATCTCTTTATGGTGGTGTTTTTTTGCCAGGCATTCTTAACTTTAAAATAGTCAAATTTATCAATCTTTTCTTTTATAATTTGACTCTTTTCTGTCCCTTTTTACCCTTAAATCATATTTTTTCTGTATTTTCTATACTTTTTATATATATTTTTCTGTATTATTTCTAAATGTTTTGAAGTTGGCCCTTTCACAATTAGGTTCTTGAAGTATCTGGAAATGATTTTTGTATGGTGTGAGGTAGAGATTAATTTCATTTTTTTTCCATGTGAATAACAAATTATCCTAGCACCACTCAGGGAGCAGTCTGTTTTTTCCCCAGTGTTATGAAATGCCAGTTCTTTCATAAATCAAGTTTCCGTATGTACATGGATCTGTTTCTGACTTCTTTATAGAATTCTATTGATCTACTTGTCTAAACTTGTGTCAATACCTAACTATCCTAATCACCATGATTTTATAATAAGTCTCGATATTTAGGGGGGCAAATTCTACTTCCTGTAAGCCAGATTCTTTGGGCAATGATTTGAAAGTGGATGAATAGGAAGAATGGTGCTAAATTTGATAAGATGCCCAAGTGATTTTAAATTATCAAAAGTCATCAATGTTATTTCATGCCAGAAACCAAAATATCAATATTTTAGCAGTGTTACTACTTATAAATAACCATGGCAAATAATTTATAAACATTTTGAGAACCAGTAAAATCTAATAATTTGCTTTATGTGTTAATTCATCTGTTCTTTCCTTCTTTTATTCATTTAACAAGTACTTATTGAGGTCATCCTATGTACACAGTAATGTTCTGTATTTAAATATAGATATTAAAACAATTTGTATATAATATTCACTGAAGATATTAATAACCATGTAATAGTATAGATAGCATGTATATAATACAACGATTATTTTCCATATATGTAGTGTTTCTAAATTTAAAAAAAAATTCCAGTTCTATTATAGTAATGTTGAGGCCAGTTTAACGAAGTGAATTAAAAACAGAGGCATTTTAGAGAGAAGAAAAGTGAGGGCTAAGGAAATTAAGTAATTTGGAATAAAGGCAGCTAATCAGTGGATTCTAGTCAACATTAGAAGTCACTCCCAACTAATCCACAAACCTAAATACATTCCAGTACTTGAAAATGTCATAATTGTATGCTTAAAAGCATACAATTGTGACTAATTGTGACTAATTGATATGGCTTACAAAATGGATTCAATGGATAGCTTCTAGGTTCAGTGACATCAATTTTATCTTCCCTGGCTACCTTTTGAATTAGAAAACTTTAGTTTCAAAATTTACTGCCCTAGTTCCTTCCTTCCTTCAAAAACTAATTACAGGGCATCTATTATATACATAACACTATTCATCGATTTTGGTGATATCAAGAAGTACAGAATAATAATCTTGGCTTCTAAGAAACTTACAGTATATTTTGGAAGGTGTGAAATGCATATGAAAAATTACTCAGTATGAAAGTTAAATAGAGTAGTGTGCTAGTAAACCAGCTCTCTGAAACAAATAAAAAGTCCAGATTTATACTTTTTGGTGATTCCATGGGCTAAATATCTTCACTATGGCCAGTTGAAAATTACCAATATTTTAACAACCAGCTCACAAAATTCCTCAATATCTAGCAATCAGCTCTCATAATCCAGTATGAGCTGGCCCTGGTATGCTGTTGGTTATATGACAACATGGCATAGCAATTGTGTTGGTTTGTATATATTATGGCCCCAGAAAAAGCCATATTCTTTATGGGAGCAGATGTATTGGTGTTGATTAAGTTGGAACCTTTGGCTTAGGTTGTTTCTATGGAGATGTGACCCACCCAACTGAAGGTGATAACTCTGATTAGATAATTTCCATGGAGGCGTGGCCCCACACATTCAGTGTGGGCCTTGAGTAGTTTACTAGTACTTTACATTTACATTTACATTTAGTAGTTTACATATAAGAGCTCAGGCAGAAGGAGCTTGCTGTTGCAACTTAGACATTTTGAAGACAACTGTTTGTGCTAGTTTGAATGTATTATGTCCCCCCAAACACCATTATCTTTGATGTAATCTTGTGTGAGAAGACCTATTGGTGTTAATTAGATTGTAATTCTTTGAGTGTTTCCATGGAGATGCGCCCTACCCAACTGTGGGTGATGAGTCTGATTGGATAATTTCCATGGAGGTGTTGGCCCGCCCATTGGGTGGGTCTGAATTAAATTACTGGAGCACTATATAAGATCAGACAGAAGGAGCAAGCTGCCACAGCCAAGAGAGACACTTTGAAGAATGCACTGGAACTGAGAGAGGAGCTTCAGCTTACAGAGACATTTTGAAGACAGCCGTTGAAAGTAGACCCTTGCTCCGGAGAAGCTGAGAGAGGACAAATACCCTAAGTGCAACTAAGAGTGATATTTTTGAGGAACGGCAGCCTAGAGAGGAACGTCCTGGGAGAAAGCCATTTTGAAACCAGAACTTTGGAGCACACACCAGCCACGTGCCTTCCCAGCTAACAGAGGTTTTCTGGACACCATTGGCCATCCTCCAGTGAGGGTACCCGATTGTTGATGCATTACCTTGGACACTTTATGGCCTTAAGACTATAACTGTGTAACCAGATAAACCCCTTTAATAAAAGACAATCCATCTCTGGTGTTTTGCATTCCGACAGCATTAGCAAACTAGAACACCATTGAAAGCTGATATTTTGGAGAACGCCATTTTGAAACATAACCTGGAAGCAAGCAGACACGAGCCATGTGCCTTCCCAGCTAACAGAGGTTTTCCAGATACTATTGGCCATCTTCTAGTGAAGGTACCTGATTGTTGACACCTTACCTTGGATACTTTATGGCCTTAAGATTGTAACTTTGTAACCAAGTAAAGCCCCTTTATATAAGCCAATCCTTTTCTGGTGTTTTGCAAAAAGGCAACATTAGCAAACCAGAACAGCAATATATAAGAGATCGTAAGATGATATATAATTGTTAAATGAGTTATAAATCATATAATGAAACACAATGGAAGGTTGGATCAAAGTATGCAGACTAAGCACAAATATCTACCTCCCCCACTCTTTTAAAATTTCTTAAACTGATTTTAAAAATAATATATAAAGGCAAATCCACAGTGGCCTCCATACTTAGTCCATATATTCCTATAGTGCTCTGGGCACATTCCTTCCTCAGTGTTTCTAAACTTGCAGTTCTCTCAGTCTGGATTTCTTTCTTTAGATATCTGCCTGGCTATCTCTATCACTTCCTTTGCTTTGCTGCTTTCAATCTGGGGCCAAGTGTCACAGCAAGTTCTTCCTGGAGCACCCTAATATTGCTATACCTCCCCATCCCCCAACACAAGCAGGAACTATTTTCCTCTACTCCTTGCTATATTTGTCCCCATAGCACTCATCCCCATTTGATAAACTGTGTATTTTAATGATTTGTTTGCTGTCTACCTTCCATTACTAGAAGGTAAGTGTCTTAATTGGCCACGGTTGCCATAACAAAGTACAACAGACTAGTTGGCTTAAACAATAGGAAATTACTGTCTGACAGTTCTGGAGGCTAGCAGTCCAAATCAAGTTATCAGCAAATCAAGGTATCTACAAAATGGCAACATTAGCAAACTGGAACAGCAATATATAAGAGATCATAAGATGATATATAATTGTTAAATGAGTTATAAATCATATAATGAAACACAATGGAAGGTTGTCATGCTTCCTCTGACATCTAAAGTGTTCTGGCGGTGGCTGACAATGTGGTGATGTTCATTAGCTTGTGGCATGTGATAGTTAAGTTTATGTGTCAACTTGATCAGGTGATGGTGTCCAGTTGTTTGGTCAAGGAAGCACTGGCTTAACCATTATTGTGAGGATATTTCCTGGACTTAAGTCATCAGTAAGTTGATTGCATCTATGGCTGATTATATCTACAATCAGCTGAGGAGATTGCCTTCAACAAAGAGAGAAGTTTTGTCTAATCGGTTGAAGGCTTTAAAAGGAGAAGTGATGACTTCAGCTGTCAGAAGAGAGAATTTCTATCTCCACTTTAGCCAATCAGCTCCTTCTGGGAATTCATTGAAAATCTTCATTGGAGCTCCTGGATTGCAACCTGCCCTACAGAATTTGAACTTGTGTATCCTCACAGTTGCATGAGACAATTCTTATAAAAATCTCATAATATTTACAGATATCTCCTATCAGTTCTGTTTCCCTAGATTAATTCATGGCATAACTCAATCTCTGCCTCTATCATGTGATCGTCTCTGTTTCTCTCTCTGTCTCCTATTGACTGTGTCCAAATTTCCTTTCTTTATAAAACATCAAGCCTATTGCATTGAGATACACCCTAATCCAGTTTGGCCTCATCTTATTTAAAAACATCTTGAAACTTCCTATTTACAAATTCACATTCACAAGACCTGGGATTAGGACTTGAGAATGTCTTTATGGGAGACACAGTTCAATCCATAACAGTAAGCTTCATGAGAGCTGGTAATTTTGTCTCTTTTAGGTTCACTGCTGTATCTCTAGTACTTACAATGGTGACTGCTTTAGGGTAGATGCTCCATAAATATTTGTTGAATGAATAATTATACTGGTAAACAGGAGAGTGTACCATCAATGGACTGGGAGGAATGAGGATTTCCTGGAAGTTAGAAAGCAGACAGAAGCAGATAGACAAAGATATAGGAGTGCACTTGCCAAACCACAGATACGAGAAAACTGCTGAACTAAGAAAAAGCCCAGAGCAAATCCAAATGCAGTGTTCACAAATGCTGGGAGGTTGAATGGACCCTGGGAAAACTACAAGTGAAGTTAACTAAAGAACTAAATTAGAATCACAGGACTAGTTACCATTCTTCCCCATTCCCTCTCATAGTACCTCTCCCCTCTTACTAAGCATAAGACACTCATAGCATTTACCCTTAGGGGGAGAGAGAAAAACAATAAGAAAACCACACTTTTGAAAAAGGTGAATTACCACCTAGGAACTGTTCTTCATAGAATGGGTGTAGGAGTCTGAGAGATATGTTGAACAGAACTTGAGCTAGCTTTGGCCTTTATGACAGAACCAGGAGGGTGGGGTGATGGTGAGAGTGGGTGGAATGGGAAAAAAAGATAGTTCTACTTAGGAGAGAAATACATCCTTCAATATGTTGGCAGTTTCAGTGATGATGGTCTACTTTAGCTTGACATAGATTTAAGGAAATGTTCCATAAAACACGTCTCATGCTGTATCCAGTTATCTAGAGCTGTGCTCATAGAAGTCACTTCTCATTCACTGGAGCAGCCTGTTGGAGAAACACACTTGCACAACTACAGAGAAAAACCATGCTAACTTCCTATATTTGGAACCTAGCCCTTTGTGCATAAATATGAATGTGGTGGCTTAGAGCTATATAACCCAAAAAAATATGTTCTTAAACTTAATCCATTCCTGTGGCTGTGAACTCATTGTAAATAGAACCTTTTAATGAAGTTACTTCACTTAAGGTGTGGCCCAGCTGAATCAGGATGGGTCTTAACCCTATTACTGAAGGCCTTACAGAGAAGGCTACAGATACAGAGAAAGCCACAGGGAGCAGCCAGAAGCTGTAAGTTAACAGAACCTGGAAGAAAAAGAAGATACACCAATGTGCATTGCCATGTAACAGAAAAGCCAGGAACCCCAAGGATGCCAGCAACCAGCCCCAGAAGGCAACAGTGTTCTGAGATAGAGCATTGCCTTGAGGATATCTTAATTTTTCACTTCTTCTAGTCTCAAAACTGTGAGCCAATCAATTCCCATTGTCTAAGCCAACCTGTTGCATGATATTTGCTTTGGCAGCCAGGACACTAAAACAATGAACCATCAGCCAAGGACCACTGGAGATCTGCATGAAAGAGAAGAAACAATGTGCACAAAGAGAACTGATTCTAGAGGAAATAGAGATAATGCAGGCAACAGATGAAGAATAGAACAATAACAAATATAAAAACCTTTTCTTCGGAGAAATTTGAATAGATACTGCATTCATAAAGCAAAATAGGCTTCACTGCAAAAGAAGCTGTCAGAGAACAAGAAAGACTTCCGAGAAACGGCATTTTTACCAAAATAAGGAAAATGCAATGAGGGCTGAGTAATAGAATTTACATGAGTGAATTAGTGTTCTGACCAATACAGCCATGGCTTACAAAATGAAACAAAACACAAACAAAACAAAACTCCTGACAAGCTAAAGAAATGAAAAATTCAGAGCAAAGTTAGGAGACAATCCAGGAATTTCAGTCTCTGTCTAATAGGAGAGAACATAGATAGTAAGGAGAAAGAAACAGTCAAAGAAGTAATAAAATAGAAAATTATTCCCAAACTGATGAAAGATAGGCATCTTCAGAATAAAAGGATTCATTCAATGCTGAACGGGTAGATAATAGAAGACCCATACATGGGCACATCTTGGTGGAATTTCATAATTCCAAGGATGAAAAAAAAATTCTGAAATCTTCCATGGAGACAGAGGTGAAAAGGAAAGTTTATCCTAAAAGAGAAAAATCAGAGTTGTTTGAGTAGATGATTGAGCAAAATCTTTGAAATTCTGAGGGAATATAATTATAGTTCTATAGCTAGTTAAACTAGGACTCTGGTGAGGCAAAATAAGGACATTTTTGGATGTGCGAAGTGTCAGAAAATTATTACCTTCAGACCTCACTGAAAGAATTACTGAAGAATGTATTGCAGCAAAATGAGAAATGAATCCAAGTCAGAAAGTGTGGGATGCAAGAAGCAGAATTGCATAAAAAAGGCCAGTAATACTTATATTTAAGTCTAAATGTCAGTGGATACATACTTTTAAAAAATCTAGAATTGAAGTCCCAGCTTATTACATTATAGGAGATGGACAGGTCAGGGGGAAAGGGAGATAGAGTGCTAAGGAATTTATCTTTTTCAGGGGAGGGATATGGATATTGATTAATTTTGTATGATGAAAGAAAAATACAAGTTTTAATGTCTATTAATCTTCTAAGGATATCCACTAAAAGAGTAGAAATAGAATATATGAAAAAGCCCTACAGGAAAAATAAAAGAACAAAGAAAGGTCAACCAACTCAACAACAGGCAGTAAAGTTAAAAATAAAGAGGGGGGTGAACAGAGGGAGAGAGAGGGAAAGGAAGAGAGAAAGAAAGAAATCTTAGTAAATGAGAAATATCAAATAGAGTACAGAAAAACTTCTGGGTCTCGTAGACTGGTCAGACATGGCCTTGTTCTTTCTTCTGGTGGAGTAGGCATGGAAGCTAGAGAAAAACTTTTCTCATAAACAGACAAAATTATATTGACCATATGTTCTGGGCATCTGTTTTTCAACTATCCTATGCTGCTGACCTAACAAGTAGTTATCTTAAGAAAATTTATACTGTATGATTCTACTTATATAAAGTTCCAAAACAGGCAAAACTAAACTATACTATTAAGACAGGACAGTGTTTACCTTTTGGGGGAGAAGTGGAGTGGTGAATAGAAGGAGTATGAGAAGGGCTTTTGGGGTACTGGTAGTGTTCTGTTTCTCATCCCGGTCAGATGAGTGTTCACTTTGTGATAACTCATATATATTTTGTATACTTTTCTGCATATGTATAATACTTCACAATAAAAAAAATTTAAATATCAAAAAATAGAATATCAGTAATCATATAATATATATAGGAAAAAATTCAAACAAATAAAATGACCTTGAAAGGTTGAACAAAAAGGGATTTAGAAATAAATACCAGCCAAATCCTTTTTATAAAGAGCAAACAGGTGTGGCTAAGTTAATACCAGATACAAGATAATTTAAGGCCACATGTCAAATGTGGCACACTAGAAACAGAATTAAATGAGAAATATAAATGTATCTTATATTGATACAAGCTATTATCTTCCCAGAAGATAAACATAAACTTTTCTGCACTTACCAGCCTCATTTTGTAAAATGTTGAGCAAATACTGTTAGATACGTAAGAAACTTTAACATATCTTTCTCAGAAATTAATAGATCAAGTAGACAAAACATAATTTAGAACAGAGAGGATTGACCAGAAAAGTTTGAACATGTAAACCTACACACACACCTCACAACACATATACACTTAGCAAAGAAGGACTTCACATTCTTTTCAAACTAAAATAAAGCATTTCAAAAATAGAGGATGAATTAGGCTACCAATAAAAAAAAAAACAATACATTTCCCAATGCAAAAATTAAAGCCTTTTTCTCTTAGCACAGTATAGCAACGTAAGAATTTAATTAAAAGACAGCCAAAGATTATTCATCTGGAAACAAAAGGATACCCTTCTAAATAGCTCTGCATAGAAGTAGAACGCAGAACTGAAATTGAAATTTATTTACAAGTGGAAATCAGTTAGTATACTATGATATCCAAACCTATGAGATGCTCCAGAGTGATACTCAGAGGAATAGGTAGTATAGCCTTAAAAGTATCTATTAGAAAACAAGCAAGATTGGAGAAAATAAATTGTGCTCAACTCAAATGGTAGAAAATGATCAGAAAAAGAAGTCCAAAGAAATGAGAAGGAATTGATAAAGATAATAACAGATAATGCAATAGAAAAAACAATACACTAAAATAAATCAATAAAATTGAAATCTGGTTTTGGTAAGAGCAAGAAAAGAAATAAACCTTGACGTGTGATTATGAAAAAAGAGCAAGCACGCAAGTAATGCTAGAAATGAGAAAGTAGACTAATTGAAGATACAGAGGATATTTAAAAACTTATAAGAGGAATTCTATGTGCAATTTTATACTTGTATATTAAAATCCTGGAAAATGGATTATTACCAAAATTAACTCAAGAAGTAGTAGAAAACTTGAATAGAAAAATAGCAATATAAGAATTAGAAAAGTTATTTAAAAATTTCACCCTCACGATGTTCCTGAATCAGGTGATTTTACAGTTGAGTTCACTCAAACCTTCACTAGAAATTATGTTCTGCAAATCATGCCAGTCATAACAAAAACGAAAAGCTTTCTAATTCATTCTATGCGTCCAGTGCCTGCACTTCCCACATGAGCACATTTTTTATTTCTTTGTTTCTCTGTCCTCGCTATGTATTGGTTAGACCATTAGTCAATGCTTACATTATCATGACTCTGTGAATATTAATTTATTTTTAAGTTTTCTTCTCCCTGCATAGGCTTTGTATCCTTCAAATGTTTCTTCCTCCTTGTTTGCTTGTTTGGGGGTGCTCTTTTTTCATGCTAGCTTCCTCAAATGTCTGAGATCCTTGGGTATTCAAGGATTGGAGGCTCTCAGTGTGGGTGTGTGGCTTGTTGGCTGGGGATTTCACTGCAGGTGGTCTGGTTGAACTGTTTCACTGGGGACTCCTGCCTGTCAATATATTTATTTCCAGTATCTTTGCATCTTTTCTTTTGGTGTAGTTACATTCTGCTGAGAGAAGTCCTCCCATCTCCTGCTGAAGTGTAGGAACTGGCTGCTCTCATTCTGGGAACTGAATTGGGAAAGAAGACCATGACTTTCAATATTAAGTAAGGGACTTTTACTTACTTCAATTTTGTATCCCTACTCTCATCTGTGCTTAGGATACTTCAGTTCAGACACCCTCTGTTTTAATGCTTTCCACAGATTAGACCTCTGGTCTTCTGATCTGGTGGGGGAACGGTGGCCAGAGAGTCACACAGCTGTGGAGTGTAGAGGTACAGAACTGGGGTTCTAGTTGATTCATAAACAGACTTTCAACCACTTCTCCTGTTTTCAACATGTCCACTCTCTCTTTCTAGAGGTAACCTGGTACACTTAATTCTTTGGATCTTGGGAGATTCTTCTGTATAATTCAAGTTGCTTCTCTTACTACCTGCTTAGAATTCAGGTTTCTTGGATCTGCTAAATCAGTTACCACCTGTTCTTCTGCTTTCCAGTTTTGAAAATTTTGATCCTCTTGTCTCTTCCTTCTGTGTGTGAGTTTCTTTTTAGTCTCATTTTCTTGGTGTTTCAGGAGGGTGTGTTGACATAGCATGTCTTCAGTCCACCATCTTTTTTCCAGCTCTTATGTTCTTTATCACTAGGTAACACTGTCTTGAAAGCCAAGGTGAAGAGTCAGTTAAAAGCACTGGAAAGTCATGATGAAATTGATGTTTTAGGAAAATTATTCTGGCAGCAATGTACAGGACAGATGGGAAGGTGGAGAAAACAGAAGCAGGTTGTCTGTGCCTTTGTATCATTCCATTCTTCTTCCTTTCCTCTAGTATCCTTTCCCTTCTTTCCTAGTTATCTAAACCCAAATGACTCTCAAGGTTTGTCACACAAAGCCCCCTGACTTTTGACCCTTGGGGAATTATGACCTCCCCAGAATTACTTTAGCCTTCTACCTGATTTTTGTTTGGTTATTAGCATAAGATTACTTCTTTGTACACTTAGGTCTCTTTTAGTGTATGTGTCCTATCTTTTCCCCTAGATTATGAGCCCCTGTTTTATACCTTTTCAGAAAAATTCATTGAATACTTTCTAAATGAAAAGGACTGTCCAAGAAGCAGCTATTAAGCAAGATGAAGGTGTGTGTCTTTAATAAGAGGTCATACGGTGGTGGGGGGTATATCTTTGATATATTAAGCTATGTTTTTCTCCTCTCTTTGTATTTACTTCTTTCTCATTTTCCTTCCCAAGCACACAGTTGTCACTAAGTTCATTGTATCTGGGGGAGGGATATGACTAGGCCAAAAGCAGAAAAAGTATGTGAGTCTACACTGGTGTTTATGCTTCAAAAGCCTAAGCCCTTAGAGGACCTTTTTAGAGGGGAAGAAAGGTAGGAGAAGGAAAGAAATGGGGGCTTTCCCTGACCAGACCAGAATGAGAGTCCTCCAGGCTTGAGGGAAGAAACAGTCGAAGGAACTTGATTAGAGCAAAAATATTGGTAAGCCCAGGAGAGAGGGACCCTGCACCCCATTTCTTCTTCCCAGGCAGAGCCCCAGAGAGGCAGCAAGGAAAGGCTGTGTGAGGTGTTCACACAGATGGGTCCACACACAGCCTCACCAACTTTCTTGTCTTAGTAGTACAGAAACCACAGAAAGACTCACATGTAGTTCAGAGGCTGCAGAGAGCTTTGAGATCTTAAAGGAATGAAAGACATCATAAGGCTTGTGTGCTTGGCTCCAGGGCCAGAATCCACACATCCCCTCGTCTTGGCATTTCAGAAGTTCCCTGGAATATAGACATAACCCTGGAGACATAGAGGGACCTGAATTGACTGAGATTATGTTCTGGCCATCCCAGTGAAACAGAGTTCAAGACAGAAATGAATTTGCACTGCAGAAAAACAAAGAAAGTGCTATTTCTTGCACATTTTACAGGGTGGGCTGAGATTTTGAATCTGGTATATAATCACTACTTGGTCAGTTATCAATTAATTCTAACAGTCTACCTGTGCAGGTGAGAGAGAGTTCAGCATATCTTTCTTGAAAGGAGAAAAAAAAAAGCAAGAGACAAGTATGTATATATTATATAAATCTTTTAGGAAAAGGTAGAATAATACCTTTCTTTAGACACTTAAATGATCATATGCAAATTCTATTGCTTTTGAACTATAGTTCAGCATTACTCATTTGAATTAATTGGGAACAGACTTGTTTGAATTAATGAAGCTTCAGAATTTCAGATAATTTTCCTATAGTAACTTGAGGTTGATTGTAAAGCTCATCAGTTACAAACAGTGTGATCTAGAATAGATTTATTTGAAGTCTGTGAGCCTATTTCCTCTGCCCCAGAGGTGATATAATGATCCCTACATTAAATGGTGGTTGTGAGGATTAAATAAGAGAACACTTATAGAGGTAACCAGCGTGAAGCAATCACTCAATAACCATTAGTTCCCTTTTCACCTTTTCCTGAATGTGAAATTGATGGAAATGCACTGGTTTCTCTAAAAGCCCAAACTAAACCTCAGAGCAAAATAATGATATCAGTATTAGGAATAAGGGCCTTATATTTCAAATGGGAAATCAAAAACCAAAGTCATTTCTTCTAAGTTCTGAACCCATTATTTAGCCTGCTGTCTTTCCCTGATATTTTTTTTTTTCATTCTACACCTGAGCTTGTTCACCCAGTTTGGAAGAAATTGATGTATATTTTAACTAAAAAAAATTGTATTGTTGCTTTTTTTCATTTGTTTCTAATTTAAATGATATAGAGTAAAACTACCAAGAAGCTTCAATTCTGCTTGTAAAGGTTTCATCCAAGAGGTTAAATGTCAAGGTTTTCAGTTTCTTTTGCCATGACCTATTCACATTAACAACTCACATTTTTTAAAAATCTCCCTGTGAAGAGAAGGGGCACTGAGGGGGCTGTTTGAGAGTCTGTGATACGTGTAGCTTGAACCCACAAGCTGCAAAAATCCTAAGAATAAAACCAGTTACCCAAAAGAAAAAAGAACTTGAACTTGATGGAGAAGTCCATGAAGCTTATGTTTTTGTTAAGAGAATTAAATGTCAGAAAGTGTGGGGCTTTTAGAAAGGTAGAATCTCTTTTATTTCTTAATAGCAACTATTTATTGAGTTTCTACCATGTACCTGGCACTAGAGTAGCTGCTTTATGTTTGTCATTGGTGGGGTGCACTAGACTCCTCCTCACCTAGAGAGAAGAGCTTGGTGACAATCTAGGAATCTGACACCTAAGTACAGGAGAGCAGCAGTTTCAAAGCTTCTGTCTGGTCTTTGGGGAGCCATCGATAGGTGGATAATAACTCTCTACTTGCTTCTGTCCCGCCCCCTCCTGAGTCTCACACTGCCTTTTTTTGTGGGCAGAGATCTGTGCAGATTATGTTGAATTTACAGAAATTTTCTTCTTCTCCAGATTGGATCTAGATTTTACACCCTGCAAATTAATGCTTGGGATTTTTGTTGGGGGACTTGGGGAAGTAGTGTGTACTGGGTTCTCTATTACGTCTGGATGGCTTGAAAGACTCCTCAGTCTGCTCTTCCTATAGGCAGGAAGATCTTGGGCGCCTCAGGTTTAGAGGGAAAAAGGCTACCCAAACTGTCATGCTGATGGTCCAGGAGGAGGCATCTAAAGATTGAGCAGGAAGGCTGGGAGCTGGGAATATCCAAAATGGGAACTCTTTGGAAAGGTTATCTTTTTCTCTTGGGTTATAAGAACATTCATTTGAAGAGTATGTTTTTAAATATTTCCTCTCCTAGGCCACAATTCCCCTTGGTTACTCTCCACTCCCCAGTATAAAGCCTGACCTGCCACTTCCTTGGGTGATGTACGTGTGAGGAGCAAAGGGACAGGGTGGTAAGAGGAAAAGTGAATTGCCCCTCATTACATTAGCAAACCAGAACAGTGTGTATTAGAAGAAGATGATCCTTGCAAGAGAGCAGACTCACTTGGGTTTCACTGTCATCTTGTCATCTCCCAGGACACTGGTGTGATAGGAATTATTGTCCCCATTTTATGTCCTAGAAAACAGTAAAAATATTTATCTTATGTGTTCAGTAATAATAGCTGTCATTTATTCTGTACCTACTATGTGTCAGGACCTCTGAAACTTCCTTTACGTGAATTATTATTAAGGAAGGACTGCTGCAAGGAAAGAATTATTTTCTCTACCTAACAGATGTGAAAATGGAGACTCAGCAAGTAAATAATATACTCAAGTTCACTGTTCGGTTTGCTAATGCTGCCAGAATGCAAAATACCAGAAATGGATTGGCTTTTATAAAGGGGGTTTATTTGGCTACACAGTTAACAGTCTTAAGGCCATAAAGTGTCCAAGGTAACACAGCAGCAATAGGGTACCTTCACTGGAGGATGGCCAATGGTGTCCGGAAAACCTCTGTAAGCTGGGAAGGCACATGGCTGGTATCTGCCTGCTCCCAGGATGAGTTTCAAAATGGCATTCTCCAAAATGCCAGTGTCAGCTTCCAATGACCATCTTCAAAATGTTTCTCTAAGCTGCAGCTCTCTGGTTCTTCTGTTTGTGAGCCCCTTTGTAAGACTCCAGTGAACTAATCAAGGCCCATGCTGAATGGATGGGGCCACACCTCCATGGATACATTCAGTCAGAGGTCACACCTAACCAAAGGGTCACTCGCAGTTGGGTGGGTCACATCTCCATGCAAACAACCCAATCCCAATATCCCAGGAGGCTGGATCGAAAGATCAGGACATTTTCTTGGGGGACATAATATATCCAAACTGGCACAGTCACAGAGGTAACAACTGGCTAAACTGGAACTGGAACTCAGGACTACTGATTCCAGAGCCATGCTGATCTCCCTCATACATTACAGAGATGATAGAGGCAATTAGGGATGAGCTCACCCAACTCACTTCTCCTGCCCATTCTAGACTTCCTTATATTCTTATATCCTTACCTACTTCTGATTTCTGTTCTTCCTTCCCTCTAAAGTTTTCTATCCAAGTAGCATTTGGATACTATATCTTCCTGCCCATTTTGGATCTTTCTCCAGCAATTATCTCCTTTCTCCCCTAATCTTACAACTTCAGTATATTAAAAAAAATCTCCTTCACTCAATCCTCTCTCTTTCAAACCAGTCTTTCTTCTTCAAAGAAAAGCCTCTATTCTCTGTGTCCATTTTCTATTCACTTGTCAATTCACTGCAGTGACTTCACTAATGTTATCATGGTTCTCCTGATTTCCAAACCCAATGACTTTTTTCTTGATTAGAGAAGTTGTGGGTTTACAGAATTATCATGCATAAAATACAGAGTTCCCATATACCATCCTCTTATTAACACCTTGCATTGGGGTGGAACATTTGTTACAATTGATGATGGCACATTTTTATAATTTTACTATTAACTATAGCACATGGTTTAACTTAGAGTTCACTGTTTGCATGATATAGTTCCATGGATTATTTTTTTAATTTGATTCTGTTACTCCAATGGCTTATTTTTAGTCTTCAGTCCCTTGGAACATTTTGCAGCTTTTGAGAGTAGTGATTCCCTCAGAGTTCTTGAAATTCTCTCTCTCTTCAGCATCCAGGACACCAATCTCTTGTTCTCCTCCTATTTTTTTTAACATTTCTCCTCACTCTCATTCAATGGCCCTTTCTTCTTTCCTGCTCACAACTTACACATGGATGTTCCTCAGGATTTCAGCCTTTGTGCTAATCTCTCCCAAGATGAATTTATCTAATCCTATGATTCTAACTTCCTAACCTCAATCAGACTTTCTTCCCAAGTTTCAGAACTATATTGGCTACTGGAATTTTTCCACAGCTTAGTTTTAAAAGGACCCTCAGAGGATCTAAGATGGTGGCATAGACAGGAGTGGAAGCCAAGTAGTCTCCCTGGAACAACTAAAAAAAAACAGAAACAACTAGTAAATAAGGCAGAATAACTGCAGGGAAACAAACGTGACCGTCCGCTCATCATACAGCAACCTGAATTGGGAGGAATGCCTGAGATCACAGCGAAAAATCTGTAAGTAAAAACTGTGGATCTGGACCTCCGGAAGATGGTGGTTAGGAGAGACAGGGCAAAAAAACACCTCGGTGAAAAATACTAGATAAAAGCCAGGAAGTGACCCAGAACACCAGTTCCAGCAATGCACCAGCTGGACAAGGTCTGATAAATCCACAGGGACTGTGCACTTGGTGAAACTAGGAGTCTGCGTTCTGAAATGAGTGAGTGAGCCTGCTGAATGTCCAGCAGCCATGCTGCAGTGTGGGGAAACCATGGGTTGGCGTTTGGAGTCAGACTAGTTCTTTTTAAAAACCCAAAGGTGGCTGGGGATACAGCAGAGAGAACTGCACAGGGAAGCGTGGCAGGAATGGCACCTCCACAACCTGTGAGTACGCCTCAGTATCTGGTATGGACGATAGCCTTTCGTGCACCCACTGCTAATTGTCTTGGAGTGAGGCAGGCAGAGGTTAGCCAAAAGGGGAAAAAAAAACACGCCTCTTATGACCATCTTCCTGGTGGGCTGGGAATGCTCCTGCCTGGCACCGGTGCCACAGCCCAGAGCTGCACCAAAAAACCCAGTGTGATGGGAAGTGTTTCCAGCAATGCGTACATACGCCACAATAACTGGTGTGGATCATAGCCTTTCACACACCCACAGCTAATTGTCCTGGAGCTAGGAAGGCAGAGAGGCGCGAAAAAGGGGAAATTAACATGCCCCATTCAGCCAACCTTCAGGAGGATGGGAACACCCCTACATGGCCCGGCAGCCCAGAACTTCCCTTGAGGGTTGGTGTGCACTTGTGACGTAGCACAACCTTCCCTCATCAGAGGCCCTAGAAGGGCACAGCTGGGAAGAGGGACCCACTCAGAAATCCCAGGGACCCTATGCCAATATCAAGGACTTGTGAGTCAGCAGCAGAGACAATCTGTGGTGAGAACAAACTGAAGATTTAGACTCTTGGAACAGCCTTAAATCTCTAGGAACACCTGGGAGGTTTGATTATTAAAGCTGCCCAGCCTCCCTAACCTCTCAGACACACCCCCCACATTCAGGGCAGACAGCACCAACTACACACGCAAAACTGGTGCACCAATTGGACCCCACAAGAATCAGATCCCCACCCACCACAAAGACAAAGTTGGGGAGAACTGGCTTGAGGGGAATAGGTGACTCACAGATGCCACCTGCTGGTTAGTTAGAGAAAGTATAAGCCACCAAGCTATAGATCTGACAAATCAGAGGTTAGTCTTTGAATAATCCTACATATCCTAAAAGAACCCTGTCAAGTTAAGCAAATGCCAAGAGACCAAACACAACAGAAAATTTTAAAGCATATGAAAAAACCAGATGATATGGATAACCCAAACCAAACACCCAAATCAAAAGATCAGAGGAAACTCAGCATTTGGAGCAATTAAACAAAGAACTAAAGACAAACAATGAGACCATAGCACAGGATATAAAGGACATGAAGAAGAGCATGGCATAGGATATAAAAGACATGAAGAAGAGCCTAGAAGAGCATAAGGAAGAAATTGCAAGAGTAAATAAAGAAAAAGATGATTAATGGAAATAAAAGAAACTGTTGACCAAATTAAAAATATTCTGGATGCTCATAATACAAGACTAGAGGAAGCTGAACAATGAATCAGTGACCTGGAGTATGACAAAACAGAAAATGAAAGAACAAAAGAAAGAATGGGGAAAAATTGAAAAAAATTGAAATGGACCTCAGGGATATGAAAGATAAAATAAAACGTCCAAATATAAGACTCATTGGTGTCCCAGAAGGGGAAGAGAAGGGTAAAGGTCTAGAAAGAGTTTTCAAAGAAATTGTTGGGGAAAATTTCCCAAACTTTCTACACAACGTAAATATGCAAAGCATAAATGTCCAGTGAGCTCCAAACAGAATAAATCCAAATAAACCCACTCTGAGATATGCTGATCAGACTGTCAAATGCTGAAGAGAAGGAGCAAGTTCTGAAGGCAGCAAGAGAAAAGCAATTCACCACATACAAAGGAAAAAACATAAGACTAAGTAGTGACTATTCTGCAGCCACCATGGAAGTGAGAAGGCAGTGGCATGACATATCTAAAATTCTGAGAGAGAAAAGTTGCCAACCAAGAATTCTTTATCCAACAAAGCTCTCCGTCAAATTTGAGAGAGAGCTTAAATTTTTCACAGACAAACAAATGCTGAGAGATTTTGCTAATAAAAGACCTGCCCTACTTGAGATACTAAAAGGAGCTCTACTGACAGAGAAACAAAGAAAGGAGAGATACGGAGAAAGGTTCCATAATATTAGATGAAGATGCATTTTTTTTTTTTTTTTTTTTTTTTTTTTAGAATACAATTCCTCTCTTTCAGGCCATTTATTTCAGCCAATAATGATGCATTCATTGATGAGATTATTTCATTAACATCTGTCTTCTTCATTAGTCTGTAAGCTCCTCTCTTAGGAGGAGGTTTAATTGTGTCTTTGATTCTGAGAATAAACACTCTTACTTTTCATTTATGGGAATGGCCTCCTCAAGGGCTTGTTGTGCTCCTCATGTTAAGATTTTTTTTTAATCTTCATTTTATTGAGATATATTCACATACCACGCAGTCATACAAAACAAATTGTACTTTCGATTGTTTACAGTACCATTACATAGTGGTACATTCATCACCCAAATCAATCCCTGACACCTTCATTAGCACACACACAAAAATAACAAGAATAATAATTAGAGTGAAAAAGAGCAATTGAAGTAAAAAAGAACACTGGGTACCTTTGTCTGTTTGTTTCCTTCCCCTATTTTTTTACTCATCCATCCATAAACTAGACAAAGTGGAGTGTGGTCCTTATGGCTTTCCCAATCCCATTGTCACCCCTCATAAGCTACATTTTTATACAACTGTCTTCGAGATTCATGGGTTCTGGGTTGTAGTTTGATAGTTTCAGGTATCCACCACCAGCTACCCCAATTCTTTAGAACCTAAAAAGGGTTGTCTAAAGTGTACATAAGAGTGCCCACCAGAGTGACCTCTCGGATCCTTTTGGAATCTCTCTGCCACTGAAGCTTATTTCATTTCCTTTCACATCCCCCTTTTGGTCAAGAAGATGTTCTCCGTCCCACGATGCCAGGTCTACATTCCTCCCTGGGAGTCATATTCCACGTTGCCAGGGAGATTCACTCCCCTGGGTGTCTGATCCCATGTAGGGGAGAGGGCAGTGATTTCACCTTTCAAGTTGGCTTAGCCAGAGAGAGAGGGCCACATCTGAGCAACAAAGAGGCTTTCGGGAGGAGGCTCTTAGGCACAACCATAGGGAGGCCTAGCCTCTCCTTTGCAGCAACCGTCTTCCCAAGGGTAAAACCTGTGGTAGAGGGCTCAACCCATCAAACCACCAGTCCCCTATGTCTGTGGTCATGTTAGCAACCATGGAGGTGGGGTAGGCGAATACCCCTGCATTCTCCACAGGCTCCTCAAGGGGGCACGACATAAGATGCATTTTTAAAGCCATATAGTGACCACTGAATGTGAGTTTGGCTTTATTATCATCATAGTCATCATAAGACACAACCCTATATTAAATTATTTTTAATTCTGTATTGCAGAGAGAAATAAACAGACATTGCAGAATGGTGACATTATGAAGGAGAAAACAGACTTGGTATCACATCCTATTCCATGCTACCATTTCTTTCACTCTACTTCAAATGGATAACTCAGGTTTATGGTATGGCATTTTTTCTGCAACACTAGAAGTCAGAAGATGAAGATATTTGCCTCACTTTTCTGACTCGTTGATTGTAAATGTGGTCATCTCACTTAACTTGTAAGATGACTCTTAGTTTCCTAATTGATAAAACAGGAATTAGACTAAGAATAATTAAAAACTATTAAATTTAAGTCTGAAAATATAGACTTCTTTTGAAAATCCAAAGGAATACTCTTATAATTTTTGAGACCATTGAAAAATGTGTATTCTCAATTATGTTTTATTGGTTGGTGTAGATGAGACGCCATTGTCTGTGGATAGGCATGGGATGTATAGAGCAAAGGCATATAGGGAGCAGTGTTGGTGAAAATGTCTATTTATATATGGAGAGACATCTGTTATGGTAGTTACTGAACCACTAAATTTAAGTGGCAGTTATTAACTTCTATTTCATACACTGAAACAGAAGAACATTAATTGTGGACCCAAGATTTGCTATTTATTGCATAGTTAATGGAAAATACTGAACCATTTTAGCTTCTGAGTTCAGATAGAGGGTTTGGAAAAAAAATCTATTTACTCTCTGATCCCTAAGCTTGTATAGTTTACAGTGAGAATTCCTATAACCAAAACAAAATTATCTCAATGCATTTAGTTCCTTGGTTCAGATAAAAGTAATTTGAAAAGCAAGAGTTATGTGTAGGCATGTTTGTAAATATACAAAGGAGGAAGCAGGGGAAGTATTGAGCTGTATTCAGATTTATTCTGCAACCTATGTATAGTGAGAATAGTGCAACAATATCCTCATCTGTAAAATATATTACACGGCCACTATTTTATGATATCAAATAAGATGACTATAAATATCTGAAAATTAAATGCTATTCTGAAACTTTAAAAAAAATAATAGAGTGGGCTATAGGGAAAAATATACCTATTGCAAACTAATTACAGTTAGTAGTGTTTTAATGTTCTTTCATCAACAGTAACAAATGTACTATACCAATGCTATGAGTCAACAATGGAGGGGGCTAGTTAGGGGTATGGGAGGATTTGAGTTTCCTTTTTCTTTTGTCTGTATTTCTTTTCTGGAGTAATGAAAATGTTCTAAAAATTGAAAAAAAATTGTGGTGATGGATGCACAGCTGTATGATGGTACCGGGGCAACTGATTGTTTGATTGTACACTTTGGATCTTTGGATAATTGTAAGGTATGTGAACAATCTCAATAAATAAAAAAAATTCTTAAATTAAAAAATAAATAAATAAAAATAAAAAGGACCCACATCTGTGAAATCTCCTGACTCCCCCATTTGGATGTATTTTCTTTTTCTTTTGAATAAATTCCATTTTGCCTGCACCTTTTATGTGATGTTTATGACATCAAACTTTGACCAGTAGCTGTTTGTATACTTGTCTTCTTTACCATTCTTATCTTTGTCTTTTTTTAGAACTTAATACAGTGCCATGCATATGATAGGGTATCAATATTTATTTAATTTAATCTATTTTGCCTATGAAATGAACTTCACTGATGGCACCTGCTCGAATTTCTCCTTAATTAATTGATAGCTTAATAGTTACTTTCCTCCACTACAAAAGACTTATAATTCTGGCTTGCCTTATCACTGCTCTTTATTCACTATTTCTTTGGTATGAATGTAACATTACTTAATTTTAATATTTGTATTTGCTTAATGTCTACTGTGTTCTTAACATGTATGCCTTACTCTAAATTGTTTATCTTATGCTGTGAATTCCTAGAGGGCAGAGGTGAGTCTGCTTAGCTCAATTTGAAAAATTTTTATTTTAGCATCATTTGAAATGTGCACTTAATAAGCAAAAATGCCTTTGATAATGATTCAATACCATCTACTGGTCTTTGATTTGAATACATCAGTCTTTAAAATCTATGGTGATTTATAAGCAATGCAACTTTAGCATGCATTGTTTTGATCTGAACCAGATTGATGTGACTTTGAGACTATAGCTGATTGATATCATACTGAAAACTTAGAATATGGTGGGAGGCATGTGCTGAGTCACACAAAAATAAATGCAATGCAACAAGACAAAATATGTGTGTCTTCATGATGGCAATGACAACATGCTTTCTCAAAGGAAGCAGGGGATGCATCTGGCCCAGGGAGTTTAGGAAAAATTTCATGAAGGAGTTTAGATATGATACTGTCAGATTTACATTTTAGATGGGACTGTCTTGATTGAAGCAAGGAAGATGAATCAGAACACAAGGATTAAAACAAGGATACTAATGAGAATAAGAAAGGAAAGAAAGAAGGAAAGAAGGAAAGAAGGAAAGAAAGAGAAAGAAAGAAAACAAGAAAGAGAAAAAAAAAGAAAGAAAAAGGGAATAGCAGACGCTGCTATCTGGAAGCTGGCTCAGCACTCACAGCTAGGCCATGTTCTTCTTCTGTTGGATATCAATAGTCTCACAGAACACTAGCATAAGACAAGATAAGGTTACTCTGAGACTACAATAAAGTGAAACAGAACAAAGCACCTTTGAAATTTTGTCCAGGTATAGACAAAAACAAGGTCACTGTGCCATCCACAAAACTCCAAACATCCTCTCTGTTGAAATGAGTGACTGCCACTTCTTTACCAATTATAGCTTCATCCCTACTCTGTCTAGTCTGTCCTCCTATATAATCCTGTAGATTAGATTAATTGAGATACCCAATCATAAATTGCCCCCACTTTCTGACAGCATCCAATCCAAAGTGGAGCCCCACTTCCTTAGACCAGCAAAAGTCCAAATCCTACAATAAATTCTTTTCACACCCTTTTACTAAGATGCCACCCCCCACCCCAGTTCCCAATGGTGTGTATTCTCCTTCACTGCAACAAGTAATAAACCCAACTTTTTCACCTACACCTGTGTATAAACCCACTTTGTTCAACTACATCTGTGTTCCTGATCATTTTTTGTTGGAGAGCATTGACACTAATAAGAGGACAGTTAGAGCAGTATATGCAAGCAATGGTAAGGGCACAAAATAAACAGCGGTAACAGGGATGGTGAAGAGTGGGCAGATTCTAGAAACATTTAAAAGGCAAAATTAGTAGTAGTTGACTGATTAGATTTGGAGGTCGAGAGAACAGGAAAGTCCAAGACAAAGTCTTAAGTCTCTGGCTTGGGCAATTAGGTGGATAGTGGTGCTATTCATGGATATAGGAAAAAAGAAAGCAGAATTTTAGGGAAGAAGATTTTGGATATTTATGTTTGAAGTGCCTTGCCTGTGAGACATCCAGTTGTATAGGTCCAGCAGGCAGATGGGTATATGGGTTTGAACCTAAGAGTGGTCTGGCCTAATAGTTAAACCCAAAAGAGGGGATGAGATCACCCTGGAAACGTGTGGAGTGAGAAAAGTACTAGGTTGAATATTAAACCTTGAGGTTTACCAATATTTAAAGACTAGGTGGAGGAGAAGGAGATGAATACAGAGAGCCAAGAGAAATGGGTATCATGCAAGTAAGGGAGTTGAAAGTTTTAAAATGTGGAGAGCCATGGACAGCATCAAATGTAGCTGAGTGATCGAGTCTGTTAAGTTTGGAAATTATGAAATCATTGGTGGCCAGAGAGAGAGCAGATAAGTGCCATGGAGGGTATGGATGCAGATAGAAATAGCAATGGGTTGAAGATTGAATGGAAAGTGAGGAAGTGGAGGCAGTGAGTGTGAAGAAGTCTTCGGATGATTAGATAAGAAGAAAAAGAGAAAGTCAGGGTGGAAGCTGGATGGAGATGTGGGGTCAACAAGTAAATAGGGATAAGATAAAAATGCCACTAGAAAGCCAACATCAAAGACAGTTTACGTTTTGATCTGCCTTGTTCACTGATACATCACCAGTGACTACAACAGAGCTTGTCACATACATAGGCATTAAATAAATATGTATTGAATGAATGAGTGGCAGGGCATAATTGGCAGAGAACTTTCCAGATGATGTAGAAGGGGTTTGTCTTAGTTTGCCAGGTCTGCTGGAGCAAAAAGCACCATAAATTAGTTGGTCTAATTAACAGAAATATATTGTCTCACAGTTCTGGAGACCAGCAATGGTGGTGAGACAATGTTTCCTCTCGAGTCTTTGGGTTCTGGTGGTGGCTTGCCAGCAATCTGTGGCATCACTTAAACAAACTCTGCCTCCATCTCTCTCCTACTGTGTTCAAGTTTCCTCTACTCATAAGGATACCAGTCATTTTGGAGACCCACTCTAATCCAGTTTAGTCTCATGTTAACTAATAACATCTTCAAAGATCCTATTTCCAAATAAGTTCCCATTCACTGGATTGTGGGTTTTGACTTGAACATGTCTTTTTAGGGGACACAATTTGATCCATAACAGGGTTGGATTCAAGATACCAACTGGTAAGGTTATTGTTAACCAGAGGTTACATATCTTCAGAAAAATTTCCCATATAATTCTGGGGTCTTTCCCTAGAAGCCTTACTTTTGTCCCATCATGCATAGTTTCATGTAGCTCAAAACTTTGAATATTATCACCATAGATTTCTTTTGGTAATTGGGAGAAACATCATCATTTAGAGAAAATTTAGGAATTGATTTATTTCAAATTTTCACAACTGTTTTAATGATTCCTCTTGTGCTACACTTTCTATTTATGAAGTTTTCATGATTTCGTAATTTTGTGTAATAAAGACCATTATAATAATCCAAACTGGGCACCGATGGATTGGTTTGTCCCAGAATGTACTGATTTCCTCATTGCTGCATGTGGGTGTGTGTGAGGGGTTGTTCACACAGAGGCTAGCTGACCCCTTGTTTGGGATAAAGTAGTTGGAATCCAGACATCATAGAGGGAATGAATTAGATAGCTTCTAAAGGTCCACTGAAACTCAGAATGTCTTAGATTCTGCTATTGAATGGCCTAATAAAATCATTCGCCATTTTGAAAGCAATTGTGTTTCCAATGTTGCCATCTCATATTTTAGGTTGCTTGATATTGGAGAACAAATATTTGACTTTGACAACCATGCCATTTGTAAGGAAGTTTATATTATGGCAAGTTAGTAATATTGTCTAAGAATGTGTGTCTGTGGGAGAGCGAGCGAGAGTGAGAGTGAGAGCGAGAGACAGAGAGAGAGAAGAGAGAAAGAGGTAGGTGTGGAGAGAGACAGAGAATATGAACATATGAACTTGTCTACTGAGAAGTTGAGATTTCACTTCTCCATCAGAGTGACTTCAGACTGATTAGGGATTGTTTATTGTTTATATATTTATTTATTTATTTATTATAAAGGAAGAGTTACTGTCAGGAAGATATATATACATATATATACATATATATATATGTATATATATATATATAGTTTTATCAATGAAAACTGACTGGCTTTCCAGAAAATCCCGATGTCTGCTAGCTGCCAGATGTCTAGTGATGAGAACAGCAGAAAAATAAAGTGGTGAAGGGAAGGTGGTAAGAATGGCTGTCCTATAGAGATCATCCCCTTCCCTCAAATCTGGCAGTCTCCATTTAGCCCTAGCTCAGAGTACGATCTTTCTCAAAAGCCATAATTTTGGCCCCGATAAAATCTGGAAGAATGACTTAATGGAAAATCAGAGATCTTATGATCTCTGTCTCAAATATGGAGTCAGAATGATGGTGCTCCACCAACTCAGCACCCTCCTTTGCATTGCTGTTGTCTTCCTTCTGAATCCTTCAAGGCTGATTAGGTAAGTCTAGACCCTGTAAAAACTTAGCTCCTAACACCTTTTCCCCTCTAGCATTCTGAGACTATGTGACTCTCGCTACAGCACACAAGAATGTAGGATCATTAGTGCCTAAACACAGCACCCATGCTACAAACTATTCTCACACTAATCAGGCAAAGCTGTTACCCTTGTTGCCATTTCACTGATAAGTAAACCGATGCTCTGGTTGAATGACTTGTCCAAAGCCACACAGATGTTAACTAGAAGAGCCAAGATTTGAATCCAGGTCCTTCTGGCTCCAGAATGAGTCTTTTCACCACATTATTTATTCATGAGTTAATTAATGATGGTCCTAACTAATTTGTTTTTACATTTAAATCGCCAAGTTTGGTTTTCTTCATTGATTAAATTGACTAGATAATTTTCTAGCATGGTATAAGCCTACTGAATATGAAAGACATATACACTCACATATATGAAAGAGTTCCACAATAAAGATGGTTTTTAAAATAACAATATCTTTTGTAGAAATGCAGTAAGAGATAGCACTGGTTGGGTTTCAGCTTGTGATAAAATATAATTAACATTACTGTTGGCCGGTTGGTCCTCTGAAACAAAAAATGCAAAGAAGAGCTCTGATTGGCACATAGGTTGTTAAGCTCTCAGCAGCTTAGAATTCCTGAACTCGAGCTCCTGAACTCTTTCTTCTCTCCCCATCACTCTCTTCCCTACAGGGCTACTTCATATGGTTGGACAGATTGGACACTGAACAACTCCAGGGAGCCCCATTTATAACATATTCTATGTGAGTGGCCCCTGACCTCTTCTCTCCTCCACTTCTGTTTTTGAACACACTTGTTTTGCTTAGAGTGTGTTTGTGAGTGTGTGTACACATGTAGAAAAGAAGAATATCTGACAAGAAAATAAGAGACAAGTGGTGATGTATACATTAATTAGGGATTGTATTGTCCAATAATGCAGGAAGAATGGTGCCTGAAGGTTTAAATTCTGACGCTAAACACATCTCAGGGCTCCAAGCCAATAAAGTGGAAAAAAATGAATTCTCTTGGATATTCTGTTCCTGAAAACCGAGACATAGATATATCTAGTCAAGTCAGCAGCTTGTTTCTGGTAGTGAGTGACATATTTTGAAATTTAAATGTTCCAGAAGAGAGGAAAAGGTAAGAAAAAGCTGACTAAAGGATTCCTCTTGACCTAATTACAAAACGATTTCCAGTAATAAATGGCTTCCTTGATCCGAAGAGCTGCAAGCTTTCCTTCTGGGAGGCATTTTAGATTAGGTCAATAGGACAGAATCTAGAAGTTGATCAACTGTACATGTAACTAGTTGCCACCACTGGAGTCTTTACAGGTAAGTAATCAGATGCCCTAAAGGTATAATGCTGTCTTTCCAAAACAGGGAGGGCAATGAAAATGATAGAGAACAAGTGGAAGGAACTGAATGCCAAACAAATGGCATTAATGGGAATCTCAGATAATAAAAGAAAGAAATTAATGCTGTGCTTGGATTTGAGAGGTTTTCTCCATGCTGAGTACGTAAATAAAGACTTTTCCAGTTTGCATTTCTTCCTTGAAAAGCCCTTATGGATTTCTTCTATTTGAAGCTAAAGGTCAAATACAAAAGAGAATGGAAGAAAAGAAATACTTCATTTGCAATTAAAATTGCATTTAGATATCATTTTGGAAAGTTGCCTATACTTAGAGTATGAGGGCAGGCACAACCCTAACGTTTGCATGGCTTGGGATGAGAGTACAAATGGAGGCCTGCGTATCATTCACCTAAATGTTTAAAAGTTATAAACTACACGAACAGACCACTAAATGAAATATGTTCCATCCTTCCTCCTTGACAAATCTACCTTCATAACAGTCTTGAAGTCCAGGATGCAATTTAGAACTCTCAGACTGCTTGGAGTTCTGGGCCAGAAGGTGATGGTGCATTTCAGCACCCCCTTAGGAGGGACCTTATGTAGAAGCATGTGGACACCCTAGTCCACGTAGTCAAGTCACTTCCATGTTCCCCGGGCAAATGGCCTTGCCTTGGTGACCCCTCAGGTCTAGTGAGACACAAACTTGGGTGTGGGCTGCCCTAGGAGGACAGATTTCAAGAAGAGGTCTTGAAAGCAGGCTGTGAGACCATTCATGAAGAGAATTCTTGAATCCTGCGTGTCCAGACTGGGGTGAAAAGGTCTGGGAATGGGCTCCAGGTTGGCACATCCTCTTAGCTCTATGGACTTTTCACCTCTCAGGGAGGGGTATAGCCAGAGGAGAATTTGCTGTGTAAATCAGGGTGGTTTAATGGATATAGCACTGGGAAAACAGGCTGGAGCTTTGCTCTTAATGAACCATAAGACTCTAAGGAGCTCCCTTTCTCTATTTGGGCCTCTAAAGATGCCTCTTCTTGTTCTGGTTTAAGGGCTGTCCTGTCAAGTGGAATGCAATGTCCAAACCAGGTAGGGACCTGCTGATGAGGAAACCAAAAGAAATCGACTGAGAACAGATGAGTCCTTAAAGGGTTTGCGGATTGCAAGAAGAGCTTGGGATGTTTCCGGGGTCTTTTCCTATGAGACTGGAGTAGTCCTTGACATCAGACAGAGGGACCCATGGCAACTCATCCCAGGTGGTGTTGTGTTGTCATAACAGAAGGGTAGGGCCTGAATGCAGCTGGAGAAAGGAGAGTGCACCAAAGAGAAGGAATTTGTCAAGGTGACTCCAACCACCCCGGCCAAGGGAGGCAGGCACTGTGTCCCATAGATAAGTATGCTGGTCCCAGGGTGTTCTTGGAAGTGGAGTGGGGGTGATTATTTCTGCAGCTCTTATCCGGACCTGGAGACAATGGTCCGGCAACTAGGCCCACTCCTTTATTCCAGTTTCATACTGGGAAAGTAACCTTCTGAAACTTGGTTTCCCAGCTACCTTTTTTTGGTCATGAGGCTGTACACACCAGTCACATACCAGAGAGTTATTTTCTCCAAAGAACGTGAATCCATTGGGCTCTGCCTTATCAATTAACTTTGTTGGCCTGAATCAGGTCCTCAGGGGATGATTGACTTTGAGAAAATGGAGTTCCCAAGTGAGCAAAGCAGAGGGTCTGCCCCTGTGAAATCTAGCCTCTGTTTCTTCCCTCTGTTCTCCTCCTTTTTCTTTTGACTTTTTCCTTCTCTTTCTGCCTTCTCTCTTACCCTCATCCTTCTCTCTCCTTTCTTACTTTCTCTTTTTTTACCTCTCTCTCTCTTTTCCCTCCCTTCCCTTTTCTAAGACTCTTTCTATCCTCCTTTTCTCTCTCTCCTTTCTTTCTTTCCACATTCTCTCAATCTTCCTCTTTCCCTTTTTTCTCCTCCCTCTGTTCTCTCCTCTCTTATTCTTTTCTATCTCCCTTTCCCTCACTCTCATCATCTCCCTGCCTTCTCCTGGATCCCTTCCACTTCCTTCTTCTCTCTCTCCCCTGCCTTTAGAAATCACTGCTAAAGTCAATGGGCAGTCCAAAATTTTTTAAATGTTTGAGCTGGCAATTAATTAATGCATCAGCAGAATCCAGCTTTCTTTTCAACCATGCAGTTAAAAAGAGAATGGGATATTTTCAAAGAAGCATTAAATCAAAGCCTACTGCCCTCACACTTCTACCCACCTGACACTTACTCCTACCCCAAGATTCAAGGGACAAACTCACTGTGATATTGCAGACCAAAATATTCTGTTTATATCTGTATTAATATCTGTTTTTTTGTTTTGTTTTGTTTTGTTTTTGTTTTTTTTTTTGCTCAGTTCTAGATGAGTCCTCATGTGGGAGCTGCTTTCTCACTGTAGATAAGAGTATACTGTTGTTTCCAGCAAGGACTGACCTTTACAGATTGGAATGAAGTGTGACTTTTGCTACAGAGAAAAAGGTTTTCAATTGTTATTTTACTGCAGGTGTCTTTATTTCGTTTCCCACAAGAGCCAAAAAACACTTTATAATCAAGTTTAGAGCTCAAGTTTTCCTTAACAAAATACAATCTCAAAATGAAAAATAAGACATTCATTGTGGAAAGATGTTACTTGTTGAGCATTCAAATGAAAGATAATTTCAAAAATATTTTTTTCTCTCCCACAGAAGGGTTTTGCATATAACATCCTCTGACAAAGAGTTGATAATACATTAATTTTTTTATTACAGCTATATCAGATATGGAAATTTAGAAAGCATGTCCAGGATAGGAGAATTAAAATGAATCCTGTGGGCACAACTTGCAAATTAATTTACAAACACAAATCTCATCAATTTCTTTTTTAATATAGTTTCAGGAAAAAAGAAAATAAAAGGTAATTTGATGTACCATATTGCTGCAAAAACTGATTCAGCTGACATTCAATCAATTGGAAATTTCTACCAATCCACACTTCTGTACAGCTCCAGTACAGTGAGGATTGATATTCCTATTAATGAACCAGAGACACCAAAGATCCTGAGTGTTACTTGAATCATCAAAAAAGAAACAGTTTTGCCTAGCAGAGTTTTAGTGCTAAGCAGATTTTTTTCTGAGTCTATATTTTTTAAAAATTGATTGATTAACCCAGAACATTTTACAAGATTGCAGACTGTAGTCTATGTTCCCTGCTTTGCAATTGAGGAAATTGGAGCTGAGGAAGGGAAAAGCACTTTCTCAGTGTTACCCAGTTGTGCTTATTTTCCAACTGTGTTCCATGGAGTCCTAGTGGGTCCTGGACATACCTTCAGGGTCACCAGTGAGAGAGGTGAAGTGTTTGGCCATCTTCTGTGCCCATTCTCCTGTTTCAACCAAAGTGTCTCTGTTTTTAATCTATGTGATAGAGACCATATTTTTGGAATATTAAACCAACATACTTCCTTACTTCCTAATGTCTAGTTCCTACTCATTCCAAGGATTCTAAATCAAAAGCCATGCATGTACAATGCCGATTGTGGGGTTTCTTCCATAATATGTAAAGGTTACTCCCTCTACCATTAAAGCTGAATCGTTGGGATCCCAGGGCCAAAGATCGCAGCCACTTTGGACCCAGGACCCTGCTACTGGGACCATGCTATTGCTCTAAGTTGCCTGGAGACAGGCATCTGCTGTCGTGATGGCGGCTCCGGTACCAAAGCCTGGGGCGCCCACTCTGGGGCTGCACCTGTGTGTTATAGACCAAGCTCTGCAGTCTGCTGTTCCCTCAGATACAGTTGCTGCTCCAGAAGTGGAGTCGGTGCTGCAACCTCTCTTTATGGATGTGCAAGCTACTACTCCTCTGGATCCACAGGTGCTTAATGCCATGCTCCCTTACCTTATCATCTACTACAGGGACCCACATTCACGAACACATGCTGGGAGAGTGAGGCAGCCATGGAACATACTGGCCAGCAAGTAGCAGCTGCGATTGGGGCTGACCCTCATGAGACCATTTTCACTAGTGGTGCTACTGAATTCAACAACATAGGAATTAGGGGGTGGCCAGGTACTGTAGGTCACAGAATAAGAATTTGATCACCACCCAGACTGAACACAAATGTGTCTTGGATTCCTGCCATTCACTGGAAGCTGAGAGCATTCAGATCACCTACCTACCAGTGCAGGAGAGTGAGATCATCAACCTGAAAGAACTAGAGGCTGCTCTCCAGCCAGATATGAGGCTGGTCTCAGTTATGACCATGAACGATGAGATTGGTGTGAAGCAGCCCATTGTGGAAATAGGGCAGAGTTGCAGTCCCAGAAAGGTATTTTTCCACACTGATGCAGCCTAGGCTGTTGGAAAAATTCCACTTGATGTCAAGACATGAAAATTAATCTCATGTGCATCAGTGGTCACAAAATATATAGCCCAAAAGGGGTTGGTGCCACCTACATCCAGAAGCCCTGTAGAATGGAGGGGGCCAGGAGCAGGGTATGTGGTCTGGGAGAGTGCCCACACCCTTGATGGCAGGTCTGGGTGCTGCATGTGAGGTGGCACAGCAAGATATGGAGTATGACCACCAGCAGATCTCAGAACTAGCAGAGCAACTTACACAGAAGATAATAAAGAACCTTCCAGATGTGTTGATGAATGGGGATTCTGAGCTGTATCAACCTCTCCTTTGCATATGTGGAAGGGGGGAGTTTGCTAATGGCACTCAAGGATGTTGCCTATCCTCAGGGAGTGCCTGCACCTCTGTCTCTCTGGAGCCCTCTTATGTCCTTAGAGTGACTGGCACTGATGAGGATTTAGCTCACTCTTCTATCAGGTTTGGTATTGGCTGCTTCACTACAGAGGAGGAAGTGGACTACACTGTGGAGAAGTGTGTCCAGTATGTGAAGCATCTTCAAGAAATGAGCCCTCTCTGGGAGATGGTGCAGGATGGCACTGACCTCAAAAGCATCAAGCAGACCCAACACTAGAAGAGTGGGCATCTGACTTTATATACTGGCCCAGGCCCTCCTGTCTCTCAGATCCATGCACAGCCAGGCACCTTGTTACACTCACTGGGTGCTCCATGTTCAAACCAGAATTGCTATAGCTCAGTTGACTTCAGCATCAGCCCATCTCCAAGACAGAGACATAAGAAAACTCTCTTTCCCCAGCCTCAGCTCCTTTGATGGGGAACATTCCTCTTTTTGTCCAGGAGTCCTCTCGTCTGGCTTGTCTCCTTCCTGTACTCATCCTCTTTCTTTTCTCCTAACACAACTAGAAATATCTATTTGACTCCATCCATTATTCTAATAATTTGCTTTTTTTCTTGAAATTTGTTAGTTTTTAGATTGGAGGAATAAATTAACTTTCACACACACACACACACACACACACACAAAGCCAAGTCTCCAGAATAATTAGTTGGCTATGACAAAAGGGAAGTCCCTACCAGAAAGGAAAAGGAAGGGAAAGAAAGCCAACTTTTTCTGCCTAAGTGGTTTCTTGTGAAAAAAAAAAAAGGACACTGATGTAGTGCAAGCTTGTATAAGACACATGGGCCCTAACTGCCCTATATAGGCTTGAGTCTTGGAATTGGGAGTCCTGTTACACAGGGAAAAGCTGAAAGCAGAGAAACTCTTGCTTCACTCTGAGTTCCGTGTTATGGTGGTTAGGGAGAAAGTGATAGCTCAGAAGCGGTGGAGGAAGGTGGCCACATAGATGAATTTGGCCCTCCATGCCCTGCACATGGTATGTAGCAGATCTTGAAATTTCCATATGCCTCACACATGGGAAGATCAAAAGCAGAAGCCTGAGGTCAGGCCAGAGAAGTGGTTACAAGACCATGACAAATGGCCTATAGGGGTGAGTCTATCAACCCAAAAGGCCAGATGGGACCAGTTGCATCTTAGTGACCACCAATTCTAGGACCAGACCAGTGCAGACACAGACTCATAGAGAACAAAGAGGGATCAGAACACCCAGATGGATTTCAGGTTCCACTTCCCTCCTTCCACTGTTAAATGAAGTGAGTCACCCTTTCTCAACAGGGAGAGGATCAAAGGGACAAGAAAGCAATATGGAAGAGTGAGCATTTACCGTAAAGATACTGCTATCCAAAATAAGACTGTTGAAACCTGTCCTGTCTGGAAGGAAGGTTGACAAAAACCCCAGGGCTTGTATGACCCCCATCCTCACTGTTTCTTCTTCCTTTGCTCCTTCTTGAATGTGATTATGTTCAGTATTAAGCCACTCAGAATTAACAGAACACAAGGCATCATGAGGAAGTAGAAGGAACATGGGAAAGCCAGGTGAGCTGAGCTTAAGTACTGGCTCTGCATTTAAGTGCCAATGACCCTGAGAAAGCCACATCACATTTCCAGGCTGCAGATTCTATATTGATGAAATCAGGTTGAGGAGTCCCCAGAGACTCCTCTCAGCATTTGTCTTCAACGTTATAGAGATCCTAACATATCCTTTGGCAGAATCCAAGAGCCCTGTCCAAATCCCTACTCTGGCAGTTAAGAGAAAAGATCAAGAGGAGTCAGTCTCACAGGGTGGCTTTCTTTTGTGGAATCACTATAACTCCAGGTCTAGTTCCCAGCCTTGTCAGTTCAGGATTTTGATTGGGTCAATGAATGTGTAGGGAATCAAGGTGTGGGGGCTTACTCAGTTAACAAATTCACAAAAGATTGATGAAGTTGCCAGTCTTTTCAGCTGTACTGGCTCTTGAGGTCTAAAGGAAGCTTAGAAGAAAGCAAAGACCTGCCTGATTTCCCAGCCTTTTCAGAGGCTCCATTGTTGTTACGGTACCTCTAGCATCATGAAAATTGAGGAGTTAATGTTTCCTACCCAAGTCCAAAATGACACACGTATTTAATAATTCAATGATGTTTGTCCAGGGTGATCTTGGCATCTGGTGATGCTCCACCTATAAGGACCTAAGGAATGGGGCTTTATCAATCACCTTGGTGATTGACATGGTCCCTTCCTCCTTGTCCAGCATCAATAAATCAGTCAAATTCCCAGAATTTTAGAGCTTCTGCATATCAACTAAAGAGAAGGGAAACTATTATGGGATGAATGAACCACAAATAGTCATTTAATGGCACTGTTTTTTAGATAGGGACATGCAGGAGTCTAGGAAAACAACAGAGGAGAAATAGTAGGCATGAAGTGTGGAGCCCAAAATAGAAACCAAATTCTTGCTGAGGAGACCCAAATGGTATAGACCATGATGCAAAGATGTAATTTAAGCTGAGAAATATACCACCATTGTTTGCCCTTTAAGAAATGATACACAGGGAAGCAAAGCTTCTATCAGGAAGTGGCTCAGAGGAAACCTGATGACCTCCCTGGCCAGTGTCATCAACTGTCACACTCTGGTGATACGAGGACTAAGATGAGAATAACTGCTGTTTTTTGGACAACCAGAGGCCCTGAACCTGGGCAAGGCTGCAGACCAAGGACTCAGTCCAACTCTTTGACTTTTTTTTGGCTTGACTGCCAAATGGTTGCTTCAGACTATCCAGTCACCATGCAATCAAGTTACAGCTTCACATTACTTACATTCTAGTCCCCAAGAGTTAGCCTGCACTTTCCATGGAAGCTTTAGAAACCCCCAAAGCTGCAAGCAAGATGTTTCTTCTCCTTGTGCCTTAACTCCTCTACTGCATGCTGATTTGTGCTAACCTCATCCTCAGAGAGTGGGGCCCTGTCCTTCTGTGGCTCCCTGTATGTAAAATGTAGCTACCACTGCCTTTCTACCCCCTAGCAACTGCCACCCCACAGGTTCTCTTTATTTATTGGATTCAGGAAGAGCACATCTTGTCAGGCTGATGGTGTGCATTTTGGGTGAAAAAGAGTCCAAGGAATCCACTTTGTTCTGCTGGAAATGTAAGTAAATATAAGACTTGATGATAAGGAGTACTGCCTAGATACAAGACACTTTATTTACTCCCTCATTTTAGCTCCATAACAAGCTTGCAAGTAGACTATTAGTCTCATTTTATAAAAAGAAAACCAAGGTTCAGAGAGGTTAGATGACCATCTAGGGCTGCGTTCTACCATTGATTGATGAAGGGTCCTTTACTACCTGATAGAATTGTCTTCTTCGACCTATTGCTGGAGCTTCCAACAGGATGCAAATAGAGTGGAAAAGGAGAATGGGGATGTCTGGACACACAGATCTGGCTTCTTTACCCTGGGGACCAGTGGAGTGACAGAAAGTACAGCCAGCTCTAGCTCACCTTTAAGACTGTGTACTAGTAAGGGAAAGAATAGGAACTGGAACTCAGCTCTGCCTGAGTCTGAAGCCTAAGCTTGCTATACTATCCCATACTGCTAGCTACACTCATTATTTGGTCTAACCATTCACTGCTTTTATTGTCAAGTGGGGGTAGGTCTTCACTTTGTTGCAGAGAATGTCACTGTTAACATTAGCTGGAGGCAGACGGAGCTGTATTACTGAGTAATTTGTTGCTGGCTGGGGTCACTCCACTGGTCACCAGGGTGAAGTAGTCAAATCTGGTTGGCCAGACATCCTTTTCCTACTTTTCTACCCCATTTGCACCTGCTGGCACACCCAGCAATAGATCACAGAAGATATTTCTTCCAGATAGAAGAGGTCACTTAATTTGTGGGAAAGACTATGACTGGGCTAAACAGGCTAACGTTCCTACCTGATTCTTAAATGATTGAGTAGGCTGAGGATGAGGGTGAGGTGAAGGGCATGGTGAGGAGAATGGCTTAGACATAATCTCCACCAGGTTTGGAATTGAAAAGCTGGTGCTAGGGGGTATGAGAGTATCCAGGTGAATACCAGCAGAGCAGAGGGCCAGGAAATGTCAGAGAAGCAAGGCTTTTAGAAGCTACCTTCAGAAGGTGGGGTCCACTGACTGTCCATCCACCAGACACCAAAGTTCCCTTTCAACATGGATCCTGGCCTGACTTCTGGCCCATCTGGTCTTGAATGGAGAATGGAGTTCATGGGAATTTTTCTTACCAAATTAGACTAATAGCTTTGTGTTCTAAAGCTTACATGCCCCCACCTTCCAGATCCTATGATATAGCTTTAGAAAGAGGATTGGTGAAACGAATCTTAACTAGGAAATGCCACACTTAACTAGCATGGGTCTCCCAAATCAGAATTATCCCCTTCCTACTCTCCCTGGTAACTCCTATGGATCCCTGACATCTCAGTTCAAAATGCACCTGCTCCCCTGAGGAAATCAGGTCTCCATTACATACTCTCATAGTACTCTATTCCTTTCTGTGATAACAGTGATCACAATGGTAATTATACATGTGCATGTTTGTTTGTTGCCTTCCCCCACCTCCCAACCCCAATCTAGATTGTAAACTTCATTATGGTCAAGAACTACATTGTGTCTTTTTCATCAAGGTGCCTCCAGGCCCAGCACTGGGCTTGCCAGGTAGGAGGCACTGAATAAATGTTTGTGAAATGCATGAATACTGTTCTTTTCATTTTTTGAGATTCAGCATAGTGTAAAGTAGCTCTGGGCTTTGGAGTCTGAAAAACCTGTGATGGATTTTTGGATCCACCACATGATAGCTATACGCTTTTGAGCAAGTTTCTTTGCTTTTAAAACTTAGATTCTTCATTTGAAAAATGAAATAAATTCACTGGGTTGTTATTAAAAAAAAAAACACAAGATTATGCATGTCATGTACCTGGCACAAAATTAGGTATTTGATAAGCATTAGACATTTTCCTTTTTCCTTTCTCCTTTTGTTAGCAAGTTCATGACTCCCAAGTTCACACGGTTGCATGGATACTGTATCAGTTTTCTATTTCTGCTGTAACAAATTGCCACAAACTTAGTGGATTAAAACAACAGAAATTTATTATCTTACAGTTCTGGAGGTAAGAAGTCTGGAGTGGGTCTCACTGAGCTAAAGTCAAGGTGTCAGCAAGGCTGGTTCCTTCTGGAAGCTCTAGGATAGAATCTGTTTTCTTGCCTTTTCCAACCTTTAGACACTGCTTGTATTCCTTGGCTTATGGACCCTTTCTTGAAATACTCTAGCTTCTTGATTCCAATATTACATCTCCTACTACTTACTTTGATCCTCCTGCTCCCTCTTTCTCTTATGAGTGTAGCTTTTTGATTCCATTGGGCCCACCTGGATAATCTAGGATAAGCTTCCTGTCTCAAGATTCTTAACTTAATCATACCTGCAAAGTTTCTTTTGCCATGCATCCTAACATATTCACAGGTTTTGGGAATTAGGACATGGATATCTTTGGTGAGGGTCTGGGGCATTACTCTGCCTACCACAGATGCTTTGGAAAAGGCATAGGTTTAATGAAACCTGCATTTAGACTCACAGCAGGAACTTGGGAGAGAAAGCTCCTCAACTGAAGCTAAAGACATGTTTTCCACTGAAGTTCTTGAGAAGAATAGAAAAGTAGCAGGGACAGCTGGACCAGGACCAAATAGCCTCAGGGGCACAGTGCTGGTGAGCATACTGGGACAGCATATTTTCAATGATATGTTGTTTCAAAATAGTTTTGAAAACACAGAGGGATTTTAAGAACATTGGCTGAACCAGAAATACCCAGATGTTTGGCCTTAAAAGAAAGACTGTCACAATTTGGCTCTTGAGAGTCTACAGAATTATCTTTCAGGGAAATCAAAGGGCAAAGAAAGATGAGATAGTGAATGAGAACCAGTAAATGAATCACATAGAAAGGTGGTCCTTGGCGACTCAGGCCTCCCCACCCTGGTTGGGCTTGGGTTATCTGCCAAATGTGAGGGCATTTGCCTTGCATATATTCTCCCATTCAAGGTGCAGGGGAACGCTTAAAATGCCTGCTTAAACCTGACCCTGGGATTCTTAGGTACATGTAAAGAACTCTTTCACCAACATCATAGTGTGAGAGCCAAAATGTGAACTTCCACTTTGTCCCTGGCTTCTGCGTCTCTCGTTTTGCCCTGAACAAACCTGGCTGTAGGACTCTCTTCTCATCTTGATTCCCCAAAGAATCCACTTCCACAAATACAGAAACAAGCAATAAGAACTTTACTAAAGATTTCACAGCAAACATGGTAGAGGTGATTCATTTAAAAAAAAAAAAACAACCCACATGTAGTGAGTTGAATGGTGGCCCCCCAAAAGATAAGTCCACATCCCAGAACCTGAGAATGTGACCTTATTTGGAAAATGGTTCTTTCCAGATGTAGTTAACTTAAGGATCTCAAGATCAGATCATTCAGGATTATCCAGGTGGGCCCTAAATCCAATGACAAGTGTCCTTACAAGAAAAAGGAGAGTGATATTTGAGACACACATTGTGAAGCTAGAGGCAAAGGTTAGAGTGATGTGGTCGCAAGGCAAGGAACACTGTAATCACCAGAAACTGGAAGAGGCAAGGAGGGATTCTTGCTTAGAGCCTCCAGAGGGAATGTGGCCCTGCCGACACCTTGATTTTGGACTTCCGGCCTCAAGAACCATGAAAGAATACATTTCTCTTGCTTTGAGCTTCCCATTCTGCGGTCATTTGTTACAGTAGCCACAGGAAACTAATCCACCATAGGAAACCATGGAAAAATTGCTATTCTCTATTTCTGATCTCTCTCAACATCCCCATTACCTTGCCTTGTTACCTCTGGGGATTCACTCTCTAGCTCCCTCTTCTCTTACACACTTCCTACAGTTTCTCTTAAACCAGAGGAGTCAAGAACAGGGCAGCCTTCAAAGGGAACCCCAAGCAAACTTATATCCAGCACTGGTCTAATTCTGTCAAATGGCATTGAGATAGAGCTTTCGGATAAGGTTGAACACTTTAATTTCCCCTTGAATCCCTCTGTCCCTTTAAATCTTGTTGAGGAACTATGCTTGTAAGTGGAATGGCGGAAGTGAACTGGTTAAGGAAGTTGCAGTGGAGTGAGAATCTCTGAACACCACTAGCAACCAAGCAGTTTCCAGTGCTCAGCTGTGGAGAAACCCCCTCACTGTTCACTCATAAACAACAATCAGACCATAGACTAATTGGAACCTTCCCTGACTTCCTTGTGTCTGGACATGGGAATTGGACTCTCCTCATTCTTGGTGCCAGAAAGAAATAAAGAAGAGGGCTGGCTTAATTACCTTACCTACAAATTCAGGCATAGTCAGATGATGAGTACCCCCGAATTCAATGCCACAGTAGCATGAAATTGGATTGGGGATCTTGGAGTCACAAGTCAGAACGTGGGCAGCAGGTGGAGCAGACAGCTAAATTGTGGCTTCTGGGGTCTCTGCCTCCTTGACACCCTCTCCCTAGCTAACTATCAGATCTCAGTATATGTTCAAACAGGAGGAGCCTTTTAAGCTCTGTCACCAAGCTGTCACTGGGAGACCCAGACCAGAAGTTCTTCATGCCTTGTCCAGGCAAAGTGACTAAGGAGAAGAATTTGGGTCTAGGATCAACACACAAATCTCAGTTTCTAACCTCTCCCTGTATGTGTAAGTGTATTTTTTAATTAAACATAAAACATCTTTCATGATACCTACTAAAACCTGTAAACAACATATTAGGGACATTTTAATCATGGTTCCGAAGACAGGGATTTGACAATGGCACTTAACGGAATAGAAGGAAGGCAATATTTTGAAACTCCCTTCTTCCTGGTTCATCCAAAATTCCTCCATCAGGGGCATGTAGCATATCATGTTTTTATCACTCCCTTAGAGAAAAATGTTTTGCTAATGAAAGAGCGTTGCATTTACTCCTTCAAAATAGAAAGCAGCATGGCAACTGAAATTCACGATTTGTCGTAACCTCATACTATGACTATTCAGATAAAAGCACCAGGCAATAACAATAGATAAAGATTTGTGGAGTGTTTAACAGATTTGAACTTTACTAAGTATCCACGTCAACATTTCTTAAGAGTAACTCTTTAGTTTGAAGTGCAACCTTTTACATTTCCTAAAAATATGTAGTTGTGTAGTTGAAGGACGAATAAAGCAACTTGGCCAAGGCCTCAGATTGAGGTGGTAAACAATCATAAATATTTTTGGCCATGATCTCATAATAACCCATTGACTTTGGACATATCAGGCACAATGTAAATTTTCTACAGAAAAAATCTGTGTGCAAATTCCAGGGACTGTGAGTAACTGTTTAGTAACAATAAGCACTATTTTGAAAATCAGTAAAATGTTATTTTAAAATATCCTTTCCTGTGCCTTTTCTAGAACTTATAATAACTGTGTATGGGGGTTAGTGAATTAAGGTTGGAATTATATTGTTGCAGGAAAATAATTGCACTCGTTCTTCCTAGGCATGGAATCATTTCTTGGTTACAGCCCAGGTTCATGAACTGACTTTTAAGGCATAATGGTACAGTTTCTGAAGTGTGAATGTGGATTGATGGGGAGGGGCTCCCTTTTTCTCTTGATGTTGTTCCCCATCTACACTCATTGTCTTCAGGTTCCTAGGAGACTGAGCACATGCAGAAGACTTTCCAGCTAAGCATATTTTCATGCCTAAGCCATGTTTTTGCCCTGAAACCCCATCTGTGTTTCTTTGCTGATAAGCTGGATGACAACCTAGAAGGAAATCACATGCTTGTCTTCTCTCTCTATCTTCTTTAGAGCCTGTAGCCAGTTCTGGACATTCAACTCCCTACCATCTCCTTTTCCAGCCCCATCCTCATCTCTCTTAGCTCCATAGAGCCAAAGGTATCTCCAAAAAGTTGCTCCCATCTTCAAAATAAACCTCCTAAAGTTGTAACACCCCAAACAAAGCTCAGACATGAAAGAGGAAAAAGAGCCCTCCATGCCATCCTTTTAAGTTTTGAATAATTCTTTGCTTTAGTCTTCTCAGGAAGGGTTTGATCCAATTTCTCAGCACTGTGAGCCCTCCTCTGAGAATGAGGAGGTGAAAGCATGACAAAGTCTTTCTCTCTACTCATGGTGGAGCAACTAACTTCCTTCCCCCCAGCTTTATCATTTGTTTGTTGAATGTCCTTGATGGCTACCATGGTGCCTTCTCCAAAAAGTAGCTGGAATGGGATTTACCAGGTGTTCTCCAAAACATTCCTGGTAATTATTGCCTTACCACCATCTGTACAGAATTTGAGAGGGCATTAAGGAGTCTGGAGATTTTAATATGGGAATTGATTTCCACCCTATCTCTGGGAGATGAAGAATAGCTTCTCCTCATGCATTTCTCAAAGGGAGTGAAATAAGTACTTTGAAAAATCTCATCTTTTAGTTAGTTCCCCACAATTCTGTTCACCATTAAAACACAGGGAGTGCTACTTAAAGCCTTAAATAAAGATGAACACTCTAGGGATCAAACTGAAAATCTCCGGCTGAAGAACTGCCTTATTCAGAAAATAGTCCATGTAAGCACAATCTACTACCTTGAAGAGGTTGAAGCAAAAACCAACATTTTGGCTCCACAAATCAGTTCCACTCAGTGATGGCCAAGCTGGCCTAAGACACACAGCAATGCTTGCCAATGAAAGTACATTGTTGTACACAAAATTTCTTAACCCCTGTAGCATGGACAGAAGAATAAGCCAGGGGCAGGCCAAAAGGATATCACTGCCAGGAGCGGTGTTGATAGGTCATATCCTCTGGAGTTTTTCAGATACAGCAGCAGGCTTTGGGGATGCTTTTGATCAAATAACCTGTGAAACTCAGCTTCTTTTAATACATGGGTGCTTGATAAAGGTCTCATGGATCTGCTGCCCTAGTTTCTAGGCCAGGTCATTCTGTTCCTCCTTCCTTGGATTATTAATCATAAAAATTGGATCAGCAGAAACCTCCAGGTAGCGGTGCTGTTTTGCTGCCAGACAGTCCTGCATTTTCTCCTAAAGATTGTTCAGAGTGGATTTGGCTCTAGGTCCTATATCTAAGTTACCAAATTCTTTCCACTTTATTTTATTTTCCCTGTGGAAGAGAGTCTTGCTGATGTTTGCCTGGGCTTGACGTAATTTGAATCAATTTAAGAGACCCCATATTTTCCTTGTTGCACCATCAAGATTATTTCAATTCAAGAGAATTGAGTCCACTCTGGTATTTGTTATGCAGGCTTACTTAACAACAGTCACTATAATGTTTACAATAGAAATCTATTTTGTGCTCTGTGAGATTTTCCCAAGGGATATATCTTTCTTTGGGGCACAAGTGATTATTTGACTTGAACCTATAATTGGTATTGATATTTAACTTTCCACCGAGAATTACATATTAAAAGATATGGTGGTTCTACTAATTTGATAAAGAGGTAAACAATTGGAGAATCCAAAGCTGTTTGATGCTTAAAAATATAGTTTGTGAATTTGACCACCTGAGGACTTCTAATGTGTGCCAAATATGGATGCTATGGTTGATTGTTCTACAAATAGATTGTACTGAGCTGGAAATCTTTTTGAATTAATATATCTTGAATGGATCTTCCATTTGATGAGTAATACTAGAATTCCACACTGAATTTGTTTAACTTCTGGTAGTCCTGGGGGAAGTAAGTGGTCTGTCTTTCACAGATAATATTTATGAAAATGCATCAGGTAAAATTACACAAGGCAGTATGTAAGGAAAATCCATTGCCTTTCATTTTTGTAATTTGCAATCATCTTTGTATATTTTCTACACATTTCTGGTATTCCTAGGATAAGTAACAATATATTCATATGTAAAGGAAAGCACATTGGAGACATAAGCAGGTAGAAAAGAAGGGATTCACAACACAGAAAGGATTCCATAATCATTACATCGTACCTAGTCTCCTCTTTGCCCATTACATTCCATAGTTTAATGTCAACATTGTGAACTTAGCGCAGAGCCTGGCATTTCATGCCTTATTTCCATGATATAGAGGCTCAGTCATCAGGCCAAATATTTCAGGTTCATCAACAACACTGGATTTGTGTTTAATTTGAGCACCCTACAGAGTTTCTGGCTTATGAATTTCACAAATGATATTTGTCTCTCTGTTAGTGTACTTTTATTTTTGACCCTTGAGAGTAGATAGCACATCTGATGTCGAACATTCCAAAGCTTTTGAGATGGAGAATGACTGTGGGACAGAGCATTGCAGGCAGAGGGAACAGCACGGAAAAAGGCCTAGGATTGAGAAAATACTTCAGAGAACTGCCGTATATCTACAGTTTGTTTAGAGAATAGTGTTTATGTGGGAAGTAGTGGGTTATAAATTCATGGTGGCCTTTTAATGCCAAGCTCATGGATAGTGTTTTTATTTCTGGCTAAGGGAATTGGCAGACTGTGGTCCTTGGGTCATATCCAGCTGGCTGTTTTTGTAAATAAAATTTTATTAGAGTCAACCATGTTTATTCATTTACATGTTGCCTATGCCTGATTTCATGCTGCAACAGCAGAGTTGAGCAGTTGTAACAGAGACTATACAGCCCACAAAGCCTGAAATATTTGCTCTCTGGCCCTTTATAGAAAACATATGCTAACTCTCGGGCTAAACAATGGAGGGTTGAAAACTTTTGAGCAGAGGCTTGACAGGATCAAAATGGTAACTCACAACAGCAATTCTAAAAGTTGTAGGCAGGAGATTTGATACACAATGATTAGTTAGGAGGCTTTTGGAGTATCATCTAGGTTTTAAAAACTAAGGCATAATGGAGGAGACAAATGTGAGAGACATTGTACACGTAGAATTGACTTTAGTTGACAAGAATTGCAATGTAGGAGATGAAGGAAATAGAGTCAGATGATGGAGGTTTTAATCCCGAGTCACTAGTTGGATGGTGGTATTCTCACTAAGAGAGGTCACAGGGTGGGACCAAAAGATTCAGAAGACAAAGCTAGGATGAGAATGGTGTTATATTTGAGATGTCAGTATGACATCAGATAGAACTGTCCAATAGGCTATTATATGAGTTTAGAGTTCAAAAGAGAGATCTGGAATGGAGATCAAGAATTATAAATTACCTACATGGAAGTGATTCTTGAAGCCAAGGTTAAAGTGGGTATTCTGAGAAGACAGTGTTAGAGAATAGCCACATTTGCATTTGGAAAGGAAGAGGAAACAATGAGATACAGGGATGTAGCCAGTGAGGTAGAAGGAAAAGCATTAGAATGGAGTGATACAGAAGCCAAAGGAAGAGATTTAAAAAGAGGGTATTCTCAGCAGCGCTGGAAGCTACAGGAGTGACTAGGACATTGAGGAATAGGAAAATAACTTTGGATTTCACATCCAGGAATGTATCAGTATTCTTCTAGGGAAAAGTTTGGTTGAAAGATAAGGGGAGAGAAGTCAGGCTTCTAGAGTTTAAGAAATGATAAGTGAAGATGGAAAGAATGGACTGCTCTTTAGAGAAATTTGACTTAAAAGAAAGGGGAAGAATTGGAGAAAAGCAAAAGATCTCACTTCCCTACAGACTTCCTTTAATTTTGTTACCCTCTCAAAGTCTTCATATGCTGAGAGAAGGGAAGGGGTGGGGCTGGAGGGAGGGTTGGAGGAGGTCCTAATGGCTGGTGATTAGAGATACTGTAGGTAAAAATCCTGCATTGTGTGGGAGAATCAATTGGATGATGCCTTCCTCGTTCCTTTCCACTCACATTCTGGATTCTATGGCCAAGCTGTGGTAGTGAGGTTGCCTTGAATGTCAATGAGGCATATTTGTGGCAGGACTGCAGACTGCTAACATCCTATACATGTACCATTCAGGCAGAATCCTCAGTTTGTTAAGGTATCTCGTGGTTTTGGTCTACAGACCAAGTGAGGAAGGCAATAGAAAGTGAACTTGCAGGGCCAGTCCCTACAGGTATTCTTCTCTTTCCCAAGTAACTCTTGCATTTCATGGATCTAGAGCTTTGTTCACTTTGCAATATTTTGGAAGTTTTGCTTGGGAAAATCGCATGATTATTGCACCTGCTGGAAATTGGTGATTGTCTAGATTGCCTCATGAAAAGGCCAACTGGTTCCAATTGCATTAAACTGATCACTTGAGACCAAGAAGTCATCAGTTGGGCCATAGGAAAGCAGACAGCATAAACTGTTATTATGCAACATAAATTAAAGTTGCAGAAGTTAGGAGGAAATGATCACATGGGAGGCATAAGACAGCTGAATTTATTTTATATCCCAAACTCAGATATTTTCCTGGCTTGAAAATCGGAATGTCTGAACAATGTCTGAATATGTCTCCAGAGGGTCAAAAAAGGACTGAGGGAGAAAAGTTAGAGGGAAGCAGAATTTCAGTTCAACATATGGAAGAGCTTTTAGGCCACTAGGACCCACTCTTCCAAGAATTGTTGTTTAAGCTCACAAATTGGAAACCTACTGGTGACTTGCTTTTGGCCATGTACATGGAGAGTATACCCTGAAAAACCACTGCACTGGGAGTGGGGGTTTATAAACCATGCAAGGTGAGCCACCAAGCTTTGAGCCTGTTTCCCGGTTTGTAAATGGAAGCAGTTGGATTAAGTGATCAATATTGGAGGGCCTTCTAGCTCCAATATTCCAAGATTCAATTTTCTTGTCAAGACTCAGTGGTACACTTCATTTTTATACAGGGAGGGGGTACTGGGGGTTGAATCTGACATTTCAATCATTTTTCTTTTTTTAAGATTAGCCTACATGAGGCAGATCTTGATGTGACTCTCCCTTTTTCCATTCGAGTTCGGAAAACCCCAGCAAGCTGGGAGAATGTAGTTTAATTAAAACTTCTTTTATAGCTCTGTGAAAAACAGAGATAGACTAAAACTGCAATGGGAGGTTAAAAGCACAGGCTCTGGGGTAGAGCTGGGTTAGAATCTTGACTCTGACTCCTAGTAACTGTGTAACCTTAGACAACTGGCTTAACTCTTCATGAGCCTCAGTTTACTTATCTGAAAACCTGGGATGAGAATAGTACCTATTTGCCAGAAAGTTGTAAGAATCAAACAAGATTGCAGCATTTTCAGGAGGACTTTGGAGTGTGGGAAAAGACCACACATTTACCTATGTTCAAAGTAAGGTTAGAGTAAGTGTCTGGTTTATTTGCTAAAGGATATGAAATTTTAGAGGGGGTAAAATGAGTCTACAGAGATGGAGAGGAGCAAAACGACTTCCCAAGACCACCAGAGTTCCAGCACAGCTGATGGGGATACTGTCCTGTTCAAGGTAGAGACCGGCCAGGTTTCAGAAGCTTCATTTTGTGCTGCTAAGACATTGCAGGTTTACAGGAAAATCATGCATAAAATACAGAGTTCCCATATACCACTCTGTTCTTAACCCCTTGCATTAGTGTCATACATTTGCTACAATTCGTGAAAGAACATTTTTATAATTTTACTATTAACTGCAGTCCATCGTTTGAATTAGGGTTCTATAGTTTGTGTTGTATGGTCCTGTGTTTTTAAAATTTCTACTCCAATAACATATATACAACCTAATATTCCCCTTTTTAACCGCATTCAAATATATAATTCAGTGCTGTTAATTACATTCACAATGTTGTGCTGCCATCACCACCATCCATTACCAACACTTTCCCATCAACCCAAATAGAAACCCTGCACAATTTAAGCATTAACTCCCTATTCCCGACCATCACCCTGGCCCGTGGTAAGCTATATTCTAGTTTCTGACTCTGAATTTGCTTATTCTAATTATTTCATATCAGTGAGATTATATAAGTTTTGTCCTTCTGTGTCTAGTTTATTGTATGTTGATCTTAGAGCCTGCAACTTGGATGAACTCACTTAGTTCTAGGAGGTTTTTTTCTTTTTCTTTTTTCTTTTTTTTAGATTCCTTGAGAATTCCTAGGTAGACGATCAGGTCATTTGAAGACAGGGACAGTTTTAAGTTTTATTTCTTCCTTTAAGATATTGTTGTGGTTTGAAGCTATGTATCAAAGGAAAAATACATTCTTAAACTTAGTTCATTCCTGTGGGTGTGAACCCATTGTAAGTAGGACTTTTGATGAGGATTCTTTAGTTAAGTTGTGGCCCAACTCAATCAGGATGGGTCTTAATCCTGTTGCTGGTGTCCTTTATAAGTGGAATGAAATTCAGACATAGAGAAAGCCACAAAGTGACAGCCAGGAGCAAAAAGTCAGTGGAATCTGGAAGAGAAGGGAGAGGCCAGGAGAGGCCACCATGTGCATTGCCATGTGACAGAGGAGCCGAGGACCAGGGATCACCAGCAGCCAGCCCTGGAACACCAGTCTTCAGGAAGAAGGCATTGCCTTGATGACACCTTAATTTGGACTTTCCCTAGCTTCAAAACTGTGAGCCAATCAACTTTCATGGTTTAACCCAACCCATTTCAGAGTACTTGCTTTAACAAGGAAGAAGCAAAAATGGATATGTATGCCTTTTCTTTTCTTTTCTTGCCTTATGACACTGGCTAGAACTTCCAGCATTATGTAGAATCACAGTCCTTTTATATTTGAGTTTATGTCACCATACCCAATGAACTGATTCAGTCTACACACAAAACTTGCCCATTTAAAGAAATGTTTGGAGACATCTGGCCTTTCCTGGTCCTCAGGCCAGAAACGGATAATGTATTCTCATTACTGGTTTAAAACTCAGTATTAGCTTTTAGGTATTCCTAAGCAGTTTTTCTGCCTACTGCTCTCTGGCATTTAGGAAAGCCATTTCACCACAGGAAAAATCATGTAAATCACTTAGCATAGTGCCTGGTGCCAATAACCACTGAATGAATGTTAGCTGATATTATTATTATTGTTATTCCAATAAAGTAGAACAGGATGTCTCAGATTTTAATGTACATATGAATTACCAGGGGATCTTCACAAAATTCAGATTCTGACTCAGTAGATCTGGGGGAATTTTGAATTTCTAACAAGCTCCTAGGTGATGCTGAGGCTGCTGGTTTGAGGACTATACTTGGAGAAACAAGGGTGTAGAGGCTATTATTTAGTCTGCTTAGCACCATCCATTTTGGGAGGAACTACCCCTCCGTGATTACAATGCAGACCTCTGACAGGGTCCACACCCCTCCTAATCCTCACTGGGTCATCTCACTCCAAACAGTTAAGTAAGAGACAGAGACCTATTTCTTATTGGCCTATTGATGCCTAAGACTTGCTCAGAGAAGTGGGCATCCAATTGTTGGCTCAGCCGCTTTATTTTGCACAGGGTGACTGACAACTAATACAAAGATGCCAAGCTTTGGTGGCCATACCTCACTGACGAGGGCATTTTAAAGGAAGACATGACACATAAGGTATGGCTTGTTTTCCCTATTATTAGGATGTAATAAGTGTATATAATTTTAAGAGCTATTTTATGTAGCATCACTGAAATGAGAATGACATGATAAACAATCTACTTTAAATTTCTCATTTTCCAAAGTCATCCTTATATCCACACACCTGTGCAATGCTCAAGTCCACAGAATCTCATGAGAGAAGCATTAAGTCTGACCCTGTTGCTCCTTTAAGATACACTATTTTCCTATAGAAGCAAGCTAACCACTGTGTATTAAGACAGTTTCAGACCATTCTCACCTTCCCAGTTTTGGTTCTGAAGTATTTCCTCAACCACTGGATTTTAGCCTACTCTGGTCTTTATGGCTATTCACCTTGCCCTTTGCTCTCCATTTCTGCCCTTACTTTGCCATTGGACTTGTAAGTTGAAACACCCTGCAAGGCAGGATCTTAAGGGAAGTAGCTGCTCTGGAAATAATGTGTTGAATGAATGAGTGTCGGTGACCATTACTGGGAGCAGGGCTCAGTCCTGGGGTACTATATTCTGGGTCAGACTCAGCAAGAGGCTTCCAAGGAATAAATGGAAGGGAGGATGAGGAGGGGGGCAGTAGTGAAGTCATCTTCCTTCTGAAGACCTAGGGAATAATTATAGACACATGTCCTTTCAATCCTTATTTCTTGGCTGGATATTAAGCTTCAAATACTAGGAATTAAGGAGAGTGGACTGTGAGTCTGGACTTCTGGGCTTGAAACTGCTATTCTGGATGTTTTAAAAATCACATCTCCTTCATTGCCTTGACTTTCAGGTAAGTAGTGGCAATTGGGTTTATCCTGGGTCTATTACTTTTGCTAATCTGCCACTGTATCTACCAGGTAATGGATTAATTGATTTTTTTCTTCCTGAAGAGTGTTTTAAAGACAAGTGATCTGTTGCTCTCTGTATCATCATTTACCAACTACTCTTTCATGGAAAATTGTTAAATTCAAAAAATATTTCTGCAGACATTTAATTTTTTTCCCATTAATTCAAATATTCATTTCTTTTCCTAGATACATGAAATAGATAACACATATTTTTATCTGAGAGTTTTTTAGAATGCTTTAAACTTTCTCAATTAGAGTCCTGTCTATTAATTAAAAAGTACTTACACTAAAGTTAGATGGAGTAGATTCATGAAAACTAAACTCCTTACCTCCTTCCTTGCTGCTCTTCCTTTCCCTCCCTCCCTCCCTCCCTCCATCCCTTCCTTCTTCCTTCTCATACCCCCCTCCTTCCCTTCTTCCTTCCTTCTTCCCTTCCTTTCCTTCCTTCCTTCCTTCTTCCCTTTCCTCTATCTTTCCTGCAATGGAAGGTAGGATGTTGACCAGGTTGTGATGTCCAGTTGTTTGGGCAAACACCAGCCTACTTTTTACTGTGAATGTTATTCCATAGATAAAATTTGTATCTACAATCAGTTTATTGCATCAACATTCAACAAAGAGATTGCTCTCAACAATGTGGGTCCACAGTCCATTCCTCATCCATTCGGTTGGAGTTCTTAAAAGCCAGAACTGAGAGTTTCAGAGGTCAGAAGAAAATTTCTTCCTTTTTCCCTTCCTTCCATTCCTGTCTTCCCCCTTCCTTCCTTCTTTCCTTCTTTCCTTCATTCCGTTAATGGTAAGTTGGAAGATTGTTATATTACGGTGTCCAGTTTTTTAGTCAAATACTAGCCTGCTTTTTACTGTGAAGATATTCTGTAGATAGGATTTGCATCTATAATCAGTATATTGCATCAGTAATGAAGAAAGAAGATTGTGCTCAGCAGTGTGGGTCATGAGTCAACTACTCATCCAATCAGTTGGAGGTCATAAATGCCAGAACTGAGGATTTCAGATATCAGAAAATATTTTCTGCCTCAACTTCAACACTGTGTCTTAACACAATTTCCAGCTACTCAGAGTCCCTTGGGAAATCTGTACTAAAGACGTCAGTATCACATTTATCATAGTTCCCAGCCTGTGGCCTGCTGTGTGGAGTTCAGATTGCCATCTCCTGTGGTCAGGTGAGTCAATTCCTTATATTTATGTCATGTTGGTTCTGTTTCTCTGGGTAGGACACTAATTTTCTCTCTCACTTTCTTTCTTTCTCTCTTTCTTTCTTTCTTTCTTCCTTTCTTCCTTTCTTCCTTCTTCCTTTCTTCCTTTTTCTTTCTGTCTTTCTCTTTTCCTTTCTCCCTTCCTTTCTTTCCTTCTCTCTCTCTCCCTCTCTCTTGCTCTACTTCCCTCCATATTTCACTCCCTTTGTTTCTTCTCTCCTTCCTTCCTATCTTCCTTCCTTTTTCCCTCTCCCCCATACTTTCGTCATTCCCTTACTCCTTCCTGACCCCCTTTCTTCCTTCTTCCCTTTCTCCCCTCCATTTACTTCCTTCCATCCTTCTTCCCTTTCTTCCCATCCTTCCCTTACTTTCCTCCCTTCCTTTCTCCCTCTGTTTCTTCCTTCCTTCCTTCCTTCCTTCATTCATTCTTTCTGACAATGTTAAGTTGGGAGACGGATAGGATATATTGTCCAGTTTTTCAGTCAAACACTAGCCAACTTTTTATTTTATGGTGAAGGTATTCCTTAGATAGGATTTGCATCTATAATCAGTATATTACATCTATATTGAACAAAGAGATTACTCTCAGCAATGTGGATCGTGGATCAACTATTCATCCTATCAGTTGGAAGTCATAAATGATCGAACTGAGGATTTCAGGTTTTCTGCCTCAACTTCAGCATTGTCTCTTGCCACAATTTACAGCCAGCCAGATTACTTTGGGGAATTCATACTAAGGACTTCAGCATCATATTTATCAGACTTTCCAGCCTATGGCCTGCTCCATGGAGTTCAGATTGCCATCTCCTGTGGTCAGGTGAGACAATTCCTTATATATGTCATGTTGGTTCTGTTTTTCTGGGGAACTCTGTCTAATATTCTCTTGCCTTCTTAGCTTCCTTTCTTTCTTTCTCTCTTTCTCTCTCACTCTCTCTCCCTTCCTCCCTCCCTCCCACATTTCCTCCCTCCTTCCTTTTTTCCACTTCCTTCACTCCCCTTCCTTCCTTCCTTCCTTCCTTCCATCTCCCTCCTTTCCTTCCCCTCTCTTTCCCTCCTCATTCATTCTTTATTCCCTTCCTTGGCTCCCTTTCCTGCCTTCCTGACTTCCTGCCTTCCTGCCTTAATTCCTTTCTTTCTTTCTTCCTCCATTCCTCTTTTACTCCCTCTTTCCTTCCCACTTACCTTCATTTCCTCCGTTTATGTACTTCCTTCTTTATTTCTTTCCTTCCATCTTTCCTGCAATGGAAGGTTGGTTGATGACCAGGTTATGGTGTCCCATTGTTTGGTCAAATACTAGCCTACTTTTTACTCTGAATGTATTCCATAGATAAGATTTGCATCTACCATCAGTTTATTGCATCAAAATTCAGCAAGGAGATTGCTCTCAACAATGTGCATCCAGGGTCCATCCCTTATCCACTCAGTTGGAAGTATTAAAAGCCACACCTGAGTGTTTCAGAGGTCAGAAGAAGAATTTCTTTTTCTTTCTTTCTCTCTTTCTCTCTGTTTCTTTTTTCTTTCTTTCTCTCGATATCTCTCTCTCACTCTTTCTCTCCCTACCTCCCTCTTTCACTCCCTTTCATCTTTTTTCCTTCCATTTTTCCTTCCTTCTTTCCTTCTGTCTTCCCTCCCTCCCTTCCTTCTTTCCTCCCTCCATCACTTCCTTCCTTCCTTTCTTCCTTCCTTCCTTCCTCCCTCCCTCCCTCTCTCCCTCCCTCCTTCCCTCCCTCCTTTCTTCTTTCTTTCCTTCAGTCCCTCCCCTTCTTTCTTTCCTCCCTTTCTTCCCATCCTTCCCTTACATCCCTTCTTCACTTCCTCCATTCTTTCCTTCTCTCCATCTTTCCTTCCTTCCTTCTTTTCTGTGATGGAAGGACAGATTTTGGCTAGGTTATGGTGTCATTTGTTTGGTCAAACAGTAGCCTACCTTTCACTGAGAAGATTTTTCATAGATAGGATTTGCATCTACAATTAGTTTATTCAGTCTACAATCAACAAAGGAGATTGGTCTCGGCAATGTGGATCTGCGGTACATCCTCATCCAATAAGTCTGAAGTCTGAAAAGCTGGAATTGAGGGTTTCAGAGGTTGGAGGAAAATTTCTGCCTCAATATCAGCCTTGTCTCTTGCCACAGTTTCCAGCCATGCAGCTTCCCTTGGCGAATTCATACTAAGGTCATAACATCACATTTATCATATTTCCCAGCCTGTGGCCAGCTTGATGGAGTTCAGATTGCCATCTCCTATTGTCAGGTGAGCCAATTCCTTATATATGTCATGTTGGTTCTGTTTCTCTGGGGAGCTGTGTCTAATATTCTCTTGCCTTCTTACCTTCCTTCCTTTCTGTCTTTTTTCTTTCTCACTCTCTCTCTCCCTTCCTCCTTCCCTCCCATACTTCCTCCCTCTTCCCTCCCTCCCTTTTTCCCTTCCTTCCTTCCTTCCTTTTAATATAGGGAACAGACATATTGAGCACCTATACTTGTGGTCAGGCCTTGTGCTGGATGCTTTCATGCACATTTAATTATCACAAATATATTCATTAGGTCTTGATATCACTGTTTTACATGTGGGAAAACAGGATCACTGAGGTAAAGGGACTCATTCAAGGCCATATGACTAGTGAGTCTTCCCACCCATGCCTGCTCCATCTGGTGTACCAAACCCAAATCCGACCCCTTCCAAACTAGAACTTGAATCACATAATATGAACAACTCCTACTATTTGCATTGTAATTCACATGGATACTTTTTCCTGCTCTAGATTTCTGTAGATATCTGAGAAACATAGCTGGACATAATGAAGAAAATATTACTTTGTAATCACACCATGCAAAAGTAACGCCTACTAATATTTTAGCAATTGTCCTTCCAGTATAAAGCATGTTCACACATATCATCTGTGCTTACCAGCAACCCCATATGGCACCATCTCCATTAAACACTAGAGGAAGCTGCAGCTCAGCTAGATAAGGAATTTGCCAAAAATATACAGCTGGAATGTAGCTGAGCCTGGACTCACCCATAAAGCTGTCTTTAGTCCACAGTTGATTTTACCACATCAGCAATTTCTATTAAGGGCTAAGATAGGGGAATTTTTCAGGCATTGTTTATCCTCCTGAGCAGATACCAGTATTTGGTAAAATGCAAATCCTGTCAGAGTCCCAGGAGTGATTGTTTGCCAAGCACTCAAATGAAGTCAATGCACTTTTGCAATCCTAAAAGGAGAGATCAAAGGATGGCCCATGAAATGGTGCCTCATTAGCAGATTCTAATGGACAGAAAGGGCTCTGATGCCTTGTTTGTTCTGCAGCCTTAGGACAAGGCTGGCAGTACAACTCATGCTCCAGCTTGCCACCAACTTGGAAGATGTCTGGCCTCCTAGTAGTTTCCTAAAACCACTGAGGATCTGAATCCTGGAAGTGGTTTCCTCTAGGCATGTGTAAATAAATACTCTTTTGACTACTCAGGACTGGCAGGTAATCCCACAGTCTGATGGCCTGAGAACAGAGGCCCTTTAAAAATGGGCACTTTGAGATCAGAGACCATCATTAAGGAAGTCTCAAGTCCAGCAGCCATCTGTGTAGGCAGCTCCTCCAGCTGCCCCATGAGCCCATGCATCTCTTCCATCTAGTTAAGGACAAGTCCCTTTGGGAAAAGGGTCTGAGGGCAGTTTGCTCTCTGAATTAAGCCAAAATAGAATTCAGGATTTAGATCACTAGAATTTTTTAAAAATTAAAAAGAATTATTACAAGGACTATGAGACTATTGTGGAAAGTTCAAACAATGTAGAAATGTGTAAAGTTACAAGAAATCCCCTTTTCACTCTGTCCCCTTCCCCAATCCAACTCCCTAAGAGTAATCTCTGTTGATAGTGTAATGTGTATATTTAAAAACTTTTATCAATGCACATATTAAGTATAAATGTACTTATACAGTGTGTTTTTTGCAACCTTTTATTGATAAATAAATATGTAAGGAAACTACCCAAATATTAAATATATGGTTTCGTTACATATGCACACACTTGGGTAACCACTACCTAGATCAACACGGAAATAATTTGTATACTTTTACAAAAACTGAAATAGGATAATAGCATGCAAGTAGGTTTGCAATTTTATTTTATCATTCATTCTATTGTCGGTACATACAAAAGTACCAAGTTAGTACACCCAACATTCCATGGTGTGAATGTATAATAGTTTATTTAATCATTCCCCTATTGATAGATATTTAGGCTGTTTCCAATATTTTTCTATTACTAATAATGTTTCAGTGACTATCCTTATATATACATCTTGGTACACATGGTTCCAGAATTTTGTAGAAAAAAGTATTTGAAGCAGTGGAAGTCATAATCCCTACATATGCACAATGTTTTTCAGATTCAAGTGTGGCTGTAGTTATTATCTCTTTGGCCAATATCAACGGCTCTGAGAGAGAGGCAGGAAGGGTTATGATGATTAATACTTTCTTCATGGAGTAAGAGACTGGAGTCAAAGAGATTATAAGTCTTTGACACTTAAATTACATGGCCTTGGGTGGAGGTAGAAGCAGAGGCCAAGCACAGATGTGTGACCCCAGATTCCACGTCCCCTTCCATTGCTTCTCAAGTGCATTCCCATATTGCTACCCATCTGTGTCTGGACCCGGGCCCCAGACTTATTTACAAAGTTGTCTCTCTGACCAAGAATGTTTATTCAGTACAATGCAGAGGATAAGAGAGAGGCTTGTGGTGCCAGACTAACTGGGAATGAATCGTAGCTCCAATACTGATTATCTGTGTGATCTGGGACCCATTTCAAGCCTCAGTTTCCTTAACTGTAAAATGAAATGGAACATAGAACTTCTTCTCCAGTTTTGGTCAGAGTTAAATGGGATAATTCATGTAAATAATATAATGAAGTCTCTGGATTGTAAGAAGAATTCAATGATTTTTTTTTTTCAATGATATTTTAAAAATAGCTTTATTGAGATATAATTCACATACCACAAAATTCACCTCCTAAAGTGTACAATTCAGCACTTTTTGGTATATTTGCAGATTTGTGCAGCTATCACTATAATATCATTTAGAATATTTTCATCATCCCCAAAAGAAACCCTTGACCTATCATCCCTCAGTCTTCCCTCCTCCCACCCCCCAGCCCTAGGCAACCACTAATTTACTTTCTGTCTCTATAGATTTGCCTATTCTGGATGTTTCTTATAAATTGTATCATACAATATAGGGTCTTTTGTGACTGCCTTCTTTCACTTAGCATAATGTTTTTAAGGTTTATCCTCATTGTAGCATGTATCTGTGCTTCACTCCTTTTAATGGCTGAAAAACATTCCATTTTATATTTATACCACATTTTGTTCATCTGTTCATCAGTTGATGGACATTTGGGTTGTTTCCACTTTTTGACTATTATGAATAATGCCCCTATGAACATTCATGTGCAAGTCTTGTCTATATATGTTTTTATTTCTTTTGGGTATATACATGGGAGTGGAATTGATTGCCCATATGGTAACTGTTTATTTAATCTTTTGAGCAACTGCCAGACTGTATTCCACAGTGGCTGCATCATTTTACATTCCCACTAGCAATGCATGAGGGCTTCAAATCTTCCACATCCTCAGCAACACTTGTTATTATCTGCTTTTTTGATTATAGCCATCCTAATAGCATGAATTGATATCTAATTGTGGTTCTGATTCACATTTCCCTAATTACTAATGATGTTGAGCATCTTTTCACATGTTTTCAATAAGATTTTACCTATTATTATTTATTCAACAGACATTTATTGACTCCTCCTTTGGGAAAGTCATCCTTCTACTTTTATGTGGCCTAGAATTCCCCAACTAGACCATGAGCTCTGTGCCAGTTTGGATGTATTATGTCCCCCAAAAGGCATATTCTTTAATAGAATCTTGTGGGATATTTGGATTGGGTTGTTTCCATAGAGATGCGTCTCATCCAACTGTGGGTGATACTTTTGAGTGGATTATTTCCATGGAGGTATGGCCCTGCCCATTCGGCATGGGTCTTGATTGGTTTGCTGGAGTCCTTTAAAAAGAGCCATCACAGGCCCAAACTGCTGTTGATGCTTAGACATTTTGGAGAAAGCCATTTTGAAACACAATCTGGGAGCAAGCAGACGCCAGCCACATGCCTTCCCAGCTAACAGAGGTTTTCCGGATGCCATCGGCTGTTCTTCCATGAAGATATCCTCTTGTTGATGCCTCTGTTTGGATACTTTTATTGCCTTTGGACTGTAAATTTGTAACCAAATAAACCCCCTTTATAAAAGCCAATCCATTTCTGGTATTTTGTGTAATGGCAGCATTAGCAAACCGGAACAAGCTCTATGGAGAGAAAAGACCACGGCATGTATTGTTGTTGTACCATGAGTACCTTGCACAATGTCAACCATATCAAAATACCAAATATAAGTGTTGAATAAATAAATGGATGAATCATCATTGGATTTGGGAATGCAGTAGAGAAGTCATAAGCAAGCATTTCTTAAGTACCTACTTTAGGTATATCTGGCATCTGTGGTCAGTCTTTAGTGATGGGAAGATTCAAATCTGAAAGTGATTTTCCATGGTCCCATTCATCGCTTTTCTCTACACTCCAACTTTTAACTTTGACAAAGCTCTGCCATGCCTGTATCTAAGTAAGATTGGGTATTACATTCAAGCATATCATAAGAGGAAAAACAAACCTTCCTCCTATCAGGAAGTCAATATGCCACCTTCTGAGAAATACTGTGAGGCCTGGGTTATTCCTGACAATTGTGAACAATGTTCACCTGGTATACTGAAACTCTTGTGGTAACTTCTAATATTAGTGGATCTAAGAGAGTATTTTGTGCTTAAAGTGGTTTCAATTCTGCCTGGAATAAATCTACTCAATCTTGGATGAATCAGCAAAATGATTCTGGCAATTTTCATCTACATTTATTGTGAAAAGTGTATGCATGTTTAATATACACTCACTGCTTCTTTGGAATATGGAGTGAATCAACATTGATTTATTTGAAACTTAGACTATTTTGAATGCTTTATTCCAAAGGTATATATCATGTTGAACATTGGAAAGAGACTTTATTTACTAAATACATTTCTTCTTTGCTTAAGACATTATTTCCTCCTCTGTTTTCCCATTTATTATATGCTCTGGAAAATTAAACATATTAGAAAGGCAGGGTGGACTCGTGGGAAGAGCAGGAGCCTTAAAGCCACATGACCTTGGTTCACCTCCTGCCCCTGTCACTTGCTAGGTGAGTGATCTTGGGTAATGTTGTAGGCCCCTCAAAGTTGTCCACACTATAATTCCCAGAACCTGTGAACGTGTTATGTTACATGGGAAAACAGACTTTGTAGATGTAATTAAGGGTACAGATCTTGAGGTGGAGAGAGTATCCTGGGTTACCCAGGTGGGTCCAATCTAAACACATGAGCCTTTAAAAGCAGTAAACATTCTTCAGCTGAGGTCAGAAAGATGCAGGGCAAGTGAAAGGCAGAAGACATGTGGCTGAAGGGGAACTCAGAGAAATTCAAAGTGTGAGAAGGCCTGGACTTGCCACTGCTGGTTTGAAGATGGAGGAGAAAATCAATGAGGAATGCGGGGGCCTTATATAGCTGTGAGACTCCTGGCTGACAGCCAGCAAGGAAACGGGAATCTAAGCCCTCCAACCACAGGAAATGGAATTCTGCCAACAGCTTGAAGAAGCCTGGAAGCCCTTTCCCCCCTGGAGCCTCCAGTGAGGAACAGTCCTGCCAAAACCAATTTCAACATCCTTAGACTCTAAGCACAGGACCTGGTTGATCCGTACTGAACCTGGACTTCTGATCTACAGAATGGTGAGATAATAAGTTGAGGTTGTTTTAACGCAATAAGTTTGTGGTAATTCATTATAGCAGCAGTGGAAAACTTATACAGTAAGTTACTGACCATCTGTAAAATGGGGATAACATGGCCTACCTTGCAGTGTTGTTGTAATCATTAGAAATTACACATGTAAATTGCCTTGCATATGATAGATGCATAATAAGGGATAGCTTCTTATGCAGAAGTGCCAGACTGAGAAATGGAAAGAGGAGGAGTTAATAGAAACAGAAAAGCTCTTTGTTCATATGTGAAATTACTTTTGCATAATGTCAACCTTAGCTGACTTCTATTATCCTGATTGGCTACTGGTTGTAGGTAGCAGCTTGAGAACATCTGCTCACCTGCTTCAATTTGTTGAATATTTTAAAAAAATGTATTATGTTCCAGTAATGTGATGCAAGGAAATGGTGAGAGGCAGTATATATTTAAATAAACTTTAATAAATCACTGGAGCTATTATGCTGGGTAACTGAAACCTTTTCCCACTATTACTAAAATAACTGCTCTGATTTTCTGTTTCAGCAGTGAAGATAGTAGTAGGAGGAGAAAAAAGTCCATTCATGTTGTGCCCTATTGGCATGAAATTTCCCGTCTCAGGGACCTAAGTAACAGGGAATGACACTAAGGAATGAACACCTCAATCCCCAGAGACATGACAAAGCCTAAGTCCCAGGGAACAGCAATGAAAGGTCTTATGCCTCACTATGGTCCAAGGACACGGAATTTCCTTTAGTGGGTCCTGAGAATTAAGAAACCAAATGTACAAAAAAATGAATGAAACATACCTGATTCCTATGTGCCCTATTCTACTCTCCCACCTTGCCTCTAGACACAACCCAGGCATCCCTTGTGTATCATTCAGCTTTGTTGTGGTAAAAAACAACCCTCAAATCAAGGTGGCTTATAGCAATGATTTATTTCTTGTTCCGGTTACATGTGGGTGGATCTGGGTCAGCTCCTGGTCATGAGTTGGCTTCGTGTGTTTTCTCACTCTGGGACTGAGGCCGAAGAAGCAGCCCTTATTTGGGACATACTATACTCTTGGCAGAGGGAAAAGAACAAAAATCCAAAAATCAGAGCTGAACCATGTAATTTTGCTTATGACTTCTGCTCAGACGTGACATATATCCACTGGCCAAGGACAACTTCCATAGGTTGAGGAAGTAAATTCTTCCCACAGGAGGTGCTGCAAGTCACATGGTGATATGGGTGGAAACCCGTTATCCAATCTGCCACACCTTGCAGTTCCCCAGAACCCAGACTTCCTACCTGACTTCCTGCCTCTGTTCCACGAGACTTACCTTAACTGTTCTTTCTTGGAGTATACTTCCCAGAGTTTCTATCCTAACTCCAGAGGACTTGACCTAGTCCTTGTGGTTTATACTGTATTCTATTCCTTAAGTGGAATATGCTCTATTCTCACTACCGTACATAAAGGAATGCAAATTGTTTCAAGGGGTGTAGGGGCATACTGAGGAATAAAAGAAAGAAAAATATATCTTACTTTTGGATGGGGGTGGGCTTGGTGGGGCAAATCCTCATGGCTGTAGATAGCCCAGGGACCCCAGGCACTGGAACACAAGAGTCAGCCTCAGGGAGGCTACTTTGCCCCAGATGCTTTGTGCACAAGGCTATCTTATCTCAAATTGAAAGTCAGAGCATCAGAGGAGAAAGCCATGGTTTTTTTCCTTGAATTAGAAAGCATTTTGCATTAGAAAGCATCTTGTCACAGTGAACATGTTTGTATTTGATGGAAAAGAGACAAGTTGATCTCACCAAATAGGCATTTTGGGAAAGTAGAAGGAAAATTATTCACTAACTGCAGTGCTTGCCTAGGCATTATCAAAACTGAATGCTGGATTTCACGGCAACCGGTCCTAGCCAGAAAAACAGCTGGCTGATTAAGAACCATGAACCTAGAGTGACCCCATTCAACAGACCCCATAGTGGATCTATAAATGAAGACCCTTTTCTGACCACTGAACAATGGGACTTATTTTAATCAATCATATACAGACCTGTGTACTCATTCTATCAGAGAGCCAGTTTCCACTCCTTCATTAGCATAACCATCATGAAACGCCTCTTTCTAGCACTGAAAATCTCCTAACTTTTACTAAGTCGGAGAACTTTTTAGTAAATTTTTTTTCACTGGTGTGTAAGCTCAATTTTTTTTCTTTCTTTCCTCTTAAGCTTTGGGGAAGGGTCTTTGTTTTATTCTTCGCAAGGTAGTTCCAATGTAGACAAAGTTTTCCTTCCTAAACCTTTTGGCCCTACATCTCTTATTTTCTTAAATAGTTCTATTCGGTGCAATCACAATGCATCTAAAATTATCTTATATGAAACAGAAACAAAATTATATAGGTCCCTAAGAACTGGAGAACTTCCATGGTGAATCTGCCCCAAAGCTTCGGTCAGTGCTGGTGAATAGTGGCACAATTACAGTTAACCAATCACCACATTCTTTCTTGCTAAGCCTGGAAAGGACCCACTGACTTAGGGAATCTTTTTTTTTGGAACAGAGTTATACCATTGACTTGGATTCAAAAAAACAATTTAGTATCCTTACTCTTGGCCAGGTACGCTACTATTTGCTATTCTGTGTTTCTAAAACTACCTCTTTTAAGTTTAAGTGGTTGAGTAGGAGTGGGGAGATGGGTGTTGTCTTGTAATTCTGGTATTTCATGATTTCGTTTACCAATCCAGGTTTACTCTATTCACATCACAGTTTTACAGATTTTGAACCTATCCCTCCACAATCATCATCTCTCCATTACTGAAGATCTGAACATATTTTTTCTATTCTCATAAGGAAACCCTCCTCCAAGCACACATCCTTTTGATAATTTAAATTACCCTTTTATGTGGCAAAGCCAGGTATTAAGTTCCTTTCTTAGAACTGCCCATGGTGGTCCAGGTGGGAGAATGTAAGTGAAAGGGCTTAGTAAAGGGTTCCACCCTCTAGAAAAGACATCAAGAACAATCATGTAGCCATGTGTCTCCAGGCCTCATGCACCTGTGGCTCCCAGATATGGTCACTTTGCCTTTTTCTTTCCTATATTTTCCCAAATTTACAGTGACTCTGAGCCCCTGCCCACACAAACGCTTAAGCAGTCTTATCATTCTATATCCTTCCTCTCGGGACTTGTCTCCTTATAAGTCCCCAAATTCTCAGGGGTGCTTAGTCCAAAGGATTAGTCCTGTTTATTCTTATTTGCTACTGACCATTAGACAAAAAAGCAAGCTGTGAAAAGAAATGTTCTAATCAGAACTGCCTTTGGTACACCCAAAGTCTATAATCTCCACAAAAACTAAACCCTGATTCCCATTACTGGGGCTGCTGGTGCCTCTCCCCACACCAGTGGTGCTTTGGAATAAAAGATAATATGCTTCTCTTTCTGGTCTTATGATCAACCATGGATGTTCTATGACTTAATTGGTATGGCCATCAAGAATTATTAACTTGTGATAATCTCTTCCTCTCTCTCTCTCTCAATCTCTCTCTGTCTCTCTCTCCCTCTCATCATACACACATAAACAGTTGTTTTTTCCCAATGTACAATCATAAAACATCTATGGTTAAGCCAGCAGGAGCTGCTGTATCAACTGCCACCTCATCCAGAAATAGCTTATCTTTTAGTATCACAATTGAGTCAACAGTACAGACTTTCTTCTCCCTCCTGAGAGCCTCTTTTCTCTTTTGCCATATGGCACCAGTTGGGACCACCTCAACCATTTACTATTTTTGAACTGCAAGAGGGGAGGGTGGAGAGTTTATTCCACCTTCTGCCATAATGATCCTTGGTCCCTATGTACACTTCTGGGTACAAATCAGTAGGCTTGGGAATGATGGGAAGGTCAGCACCCACCATCACTCAAGAAGAGTATTGAAACCTGAGACCATTTCCAAGTCTCTCTCCCTCACCTAACTGCAGTATCCAATTACATCCTTATATAAGAACCATTGTGGAGTACTTGTTTTACATAATTTAAAATGGTTGCTTTAGTTTGCTAGGGCTTCCATAGCAATGTGTACCACAAACTGGGTGGCTTAAAACAAGAGAATTTTATTATCTCAAAGCTCTGGAGGCTAGAAGTCTGAAACCCAGGTATTGGAAGGGCCATGCTCCCTCAGAAGTTTTTAGGGTTCTGACAGTGGGTAGCCAGCAACACATGGGGTTCTTTGGCTTGTGGCATAACTCAGTCTCTGCCTCCATCACATGGCCATCTTCTCTCTGTCTCTCCTTATAAGGACACCAGTCACATTTGACTAGGGCCCACTCTAATCCAGTTTGGCCTTATCTTAACTAATAACATCTGTGCTGGTTTGGATATATTATGTCCCCCACAAAATATATGTTCTTTTAATTCAGTCTTGTGGGATATCTGGATTACATTGTTTCCATGGAGATGTGACTCACACAACTGTGGGTGAAACCTTTTGATTAGATTATTTCCATGGAGGCGTGGTCCCACCCACTCAGGGTGGGTCTTAATTAAATCATTGGAATCCTTTAAGAGGCTCAGGAAGAGAGAGAGAAGCAGAGCCAGAGCCAACAGAGATGCTTAGAGATGCTTGGAGATGTGGACAGAAGGACATTTGGAGATGCTAAGCTAACAGATGAAGCCCAGAGTTTGCTCCAGTGAAGCTAAGAGAGTATTCCTAGATGCTTAGAGAGAAACACCCTGGGAGAAAGAAGCAAGGACATGCAGAAGCTGAGAGAGAGTAGCTGAAACACAACCCAGGTCCAGCAGACACCAGCCACATGCCTTCCCAGCTGACAGAGGTGTTCCGGATGCCATCGGCTGTCCTTCAGTGAAGGTATCCTCTTGTTGATGCCTTAGTATGGACACTTTTATGGCCATAAAACTGTAAATTTGTAGCCAAATAACTCCCCTTTATAAAAGCCAATCCACTTTGAGTATTTTGCATAAGGGCAGCATTAGCAAACCAGAACAACATCTTCAAAGATCTTATTTATAAATAGGTTCACATTCACTAGACTGGGGCTTAGGATTTGCAACAGAGCCTAAAATACAAGAAGCAAAAACTGATAGAGCTGAAAGGAGAGAGAGACAAATCTAAAATTATAGTTGGGAACTTCAACACCCTTTCCAGCAACTGATAAACCACAAGACAGATAATCATTGGGTATATAGAAGAACTAAACAACACTATCAACCGATAGGATACAATTCATGTACATGAAACACTCCATCCCAAAACAGAATACACATTTTTTAAAGTGTCCATGGAACATTCACCAAGATAAACCATATCCTGGGCCATAAAATAAACTTCAACAAATTTAAAATAATTGAAATCATACAGAGCATTTTCTGATTGTAATGGAATCAATAATCCAATGACCAATTGGGTATTCAAGGCTCATTCAACATTCAAGCATTAATCAGTGTAATCTGCCATATCAACACAGAAAAAAAAACACTTGACAAAATTCAACATCCATTTATGATAACTGATGGTAATTTAAAAATAGAGGGGAATTACCTCAATTTGATAAGGAACATGTTAAAAAAAATCCTACAGCGAACATCAGACTTAATGTGAAAGACTGAATGCTTTTCCCCTAAGGTCTGGACCAATAGAAGGGTGTTTACTTTCACCACTCTTATTCAACATGATTCAGAAGTTCTAGCCACTGTGCTAAGGCAACAAACCCAAGTAAAAGGCATACATATTGGAAAGGAAGAACAAAACTGTCCCTATGTGCAGATGACATGACCATCTATGTAGAAAACCCCAAGGAATCTGCCAAAAAGTTCCTATAACTAATAAATGAGTTCAGCAAGGTTAGAGGTTACAAGCTCAATATACCAAACCCAATTACATTTCTATATGCAAACAATGAATATGCAGAAACCGAAATTAAAAACACAATATCATTTAAAATCGCTCCCAAGAAGATGAAATACTTAGGTATACATTTAACAAAGCATGCACAAGATCTTTGGGCTGAAAATTACAAAATTTTGAAGAAAGAAAGAAAAAAAGACCTAAATAAATTGGTTCATCAGTTTAAAGACTCAACATAATAAAGATGTTGATTCTCCCCAAATTGATATACACATAAGGTGTAATTCCATCTTATATACCCTAATCAGAAAAAAATAATTATTGTGTCTGATTCGACATCACTGAAAAAATTTGGTCTGTCAAGGACCCAGGAAGACAGAAAATTGGTTCTCATCCCCTTAAGTCTCCAAAGTAGACAAGAGGAAATTGCTGAAGATGGTTAATAAGGCAGGTACTGCCTGTGGTAAAATCAGGGGAAATTAGAAAAGCTGGAAACTTCTCTTCCCTTAATGTTACTAGGAGGCAAAAGAAGATAAGGGAGTCTCATTAATTCTGCTTTGTAGAGGAGACAGAAAACTTCCATGAAGCTAGGGCCTACAGTAAGTGGTAGAAAAATGCTACTGGGGATTAAGTTGGCCCTGACAAGAGGTTTGGTCACTACAGGTCTATGTGCATAGACTTCATTTTCCCTTTTTGCCACGATGTGGCCTCCATCTGTTAAACCTAGGCCTCATGTGGCAACGAGGTATCCCAAATCAATCCAATTTCATAAATGTAGATTTACGGCCAACTCTGTTTGAGACAGTATGTGTTCCTCAGTCAGTGATTCTTAGACATGCGTGTGCTCTTTCAAGGTGAAACTGAAAACCAGAGCAGAAATAATTCTGTTGCCACTGCTGTGGAGGACTTCTTACAAAGTGACTTGAGTCTTTTGGGGGTATATCGTCTTTCTGTACCACTGTTCATATGGTGGACTGGGTGTGGGGAGTGTCTAAACAATGCAAATAAGCTCTTAGGCTATGTAAGAAATAATAGTACTAAAAAGAGAGTTAACTTAATTGTTAATTGATTCAGAGAACCATGTCCACCATTGGTCAGCATAAATCTTATGAATTTGCATGCCTTTATATTCATGATTACAAAACTTATGTGGTCCTTAATGCTGCCCAGCAATCATATACTTCTTGAGTCCAGCTAGTCTCCCCTTCTTCTAGATGACTACTTCACAGCTTCTTGTCTGTCTTCAAACCATTAAAACCCCTCCCTCACCTTCACTCTCAGCTGATGACTGTGCTTCCTATTTCACTGAGAAAATTAAAGCAATCAGAAGAGATCTTCCACAAGTTCTCTGATGTTTACCCACTGCTTTGAACTGTCTAGGAAACTAAAGTAGATTTTGGTACTAGGAGAGTGGGTTGCTGCTTTGGAAATACCAAAAATATGGAAATGGTTTTGGAATTGGGTAATGGGTAGAGGCAGGAAGAATTGTGAGATGCCTGATAGAAAAGGCCTAGACTGCTTTGAAGAGACTGTTGGTAGAAATATGGATACTAAGGGTACTTCTAATGAGGCCTTAGAAGAAAACGATGGCTATGTTATTGGAAACTGGAGGAAAGGCACGCCTTGTTTTAAAATGGCAGAGAACTTGGCAAAATTGAGTTCTGATGTCAGATGGAAGGCGGAACTTGAAAGTGATGAGCTTGAATATTTAGCTGAGGAGATTTCCAAGCTAAGTGTGGAGAGTGCAGCCTGGTTTCTCCTTGCAGCTTATAGTGAAATGAGAGAGGAAAGGGATAACCCAAGAACTGAACTCCTGGGCACAAAGCAACCAGAAATTTATGTTTTGGAGAATTCTGAGCTTCTGGAAAGCGAGTCCCCAGAGAATAGTGCTCCATGTGAGGGTTTAACTGGACACAGATCCAGACAGCCATTTCAGTACAAGTCAGGATTGGAGATGCAGTTATCCAGGAAGGATGTGTGGAAAGTCCTGCTGTGTGATGGTTTGGACCCCTGTGTACTACATGCAAAACTAAGTTTTTTTGTGAGATCTGTATGAATGAAACCACTGCCAGCCTGGGCTAAAAGGGACAGAAAAGGGACAGATTGAAGGAAATATCACTTCAAGGCCAGAACCATGGAAGCTGAAGTCTGGACCAAAGAGATCTTCTTGGGCCAAGAAAGCAGGTCCATACGTGTGTGGAAAGGGTGAGTCTGCCCTGGCCCTTGGAGAAGGTGGGCCTTTTGCCTCGTTGTTCAGGAAGAGTGCTACCACCCCAGTGTTCTCGAAGGTTGAAGCATTCACCCCAGTGTTTGGGGAGAGCATGGCCACTGCACAAGCACTTGGAATGGTTGGGGCTGCTGGTCCATCAGGCCCAGAGGACAAAACATCATTCCATACATGATTCTCAGACCTTGAAATCTAATGGAGTATGCCCCATAGGACACACCACCTTCTGCTGAAGTTGCTCTTGTGGAGGTCACCGATGGCCTTCACATTGCTACATCTACTGATCAATCCTCAGTCCTCATCTTACTTGTCCTGTTACCAGATTTGACAAGTGATCTCCCCCTCCTCCTTGACACAATTTCTTCACATGACTTTCAGTATAGCACACTCTTTTTGTTGTCCTAAGTCACTCATTGTTCTTTCTCAATCTCTTACAGATTTCTCATCTTCCTGAACTCTTATTATTGAAGTGTCCCAGTCCTTGGACCTCTTTTCCTTTCTATCTACACTTACTCCCTAGGCACTTTCATCAAGTCTCATGGCTTTAAATATCTGTATACACCAATGACTCTAGAATTTCTCTTTCTATCCTGGATATCTTTCCCAAATTCCAGATTCAATTTGTTACTTAATATTTCCAAATACTTGATAAATAGGCATCTGGGACTCAATATATCCAGACCTGAATTGATTGTTTCCACCATGAAACCTGATCTTCCAATAGCCCTCCTCTTCTCCATTGAGAGCAACTAAATTTTTCTAATCATTCAAGTCAAAACTTCATGGTCATCCTTGAATTCTATCTTGTATGCCACACCCAATATTTTAGGAAATCCTGTTGACTCTACCTTCAAAATATGTACAAAATATCACCATTTTTTACTACCTTTCACTGCTACCACACTGGTCCAAGCCACCCTCATCTTCCACCTGGTTTAATACAACAGCCTATTAACTGGTCTCTTTGATTCTCTCTTGTTTTTCTTCAATCTATCCTCAAAGTTAGAGCCAGAGTTGTCTTTTTAAAATGTAAGCCTGATTGTATCAGTCTTCTACTCAGAACCCTCCAATGGCTCATTATTTCACCCAGAATAAAATCCAAAGTCCGTATAATGACTTACAAGGCCTTAAGTAATCTGGTCTCTCATTACTTTTTGGACCTCCTTCCATTCTAATATCCCCCTCATCACTCTGTTCCAGCTACATTGAACTCCTTTGCTGTTCCTCAGACATTCCAGGTACACTCCTTCCTTTGCACTGGCTGTTCCTTCTGCCTGGAATTCTCTTCCCTCATTAACCTGCCTAGCTAACTTCCTTAACTCCAATTATTTTCTCAAATGTCACCTTGTCAGTTAGGCCTGCTTAAACCACACTTTTAAATAATGCAGTTGTTCCCCACCCTGGCACTCCTCACCTCCCCTTACTCTTCTCAATTTATTTTTCCATAACATTTATTGCCTTTTAATATATTATATAATGTATTTATTGTTTATTATTCATTGCCTGCTTCTCCCCACTAAAATGTAAGTTTCCTGAAGGCAGGGATCTTTATTTATATTGTCTACCAATGTAACCCTTGTGTCTAAGACAGTGACTCTTGCATAGCTTGTGCTCAATAAGTATTTATTGAGTGAATGGATGAATGGCCCATATTCCTAAGAGTGAGGTTCTGTGGCATATCTTTACAGGAGGAATTAGGAGTTATGCAGGAGTTATAATGTTAATACTAATTGTTACCATTATTACACATATAATATGTTCTAAGAATCTTTCTAAGCAAGGATTATGTGCTTCCAGTCAGATGAGAGATTTTTCCTTGAGATAGGTGATGAGGATTTAGCATCTTTTTAAAGATCCAAATAAAAATCCTTTTCGTATACAGGCAATATTTTAGCTACTCTACAAGTAATATTCAGCCTTCTAGTCAATTAAATACAGAGGGACCAATTTATGATTTAATTTAATTCCATATCCACAGTCCCTAGCCAGGCACATGATAGGTATTCAATATTTATTAGTTAATTGAATGAATGAATGAAAAAGATCTCCTGATTTATGTTCCCATATACATTCTACTCCAGCCTCATTAGATTATTTGCCTTTCCTCATGGGTTATTTATCCTTACACCCTCAACTCCAGCATTTTGCCTGACACAGAATAAGTACTCACAGTACATTGGATGGGTAGTTAAATGGATGAGTCACTGATATATTAAAAATATTCATATAATTCAGTCAAATCATTGCCTTGTCAACTTCACTTGACCATCTAGTGTAGACATAGTCAAACACATCTACATTGTTGAAGGATTCACGCTGTATCCTTTGCTGATATTGGTCTGTATATTTTCGTTACTTATGAAAAGAGGGAAGATAACTTTCCTGGGTTTAACTTGGTCACAGTCTCAGCAGTATCACTCTTTTAAAACAATTCAAAAATTCCTGAATTCCAGCAGTTCCGTTCATTCATTGTCATTGGTGCAAATTCTATTACCTCCTCGGGAGCACTGCCAGCATATTAAAAATAAGAACATAATACTTCCATGGAAGAGCCTTCCAACATTAACATAAAATATATAAGCATTGACAGAACAATTAAATTAATTCACCTTTTAGAACTAGCTTGTTCAGAGCTGAATCATCTAAAATGGCGTTAAACTATTCAGTTACATGGTGAATTTATAAAGGGCTGACATAAGATATTAGATTCATTTTTATATTTATCATTGTGTTTTAAAGATTATTAGAGGGAAAACTAAAACATTCTTCACAAAAGCACTTGTATTAATTTAGGTTTATCATTCATGTAATAGCAACATTAAACTTACAAAAGGATGTGTAATGGCTCAAAGACTATTAGGCCTACGTCTTCTGGTTTCAGGATCATATCAAGCGGTGAATTAATAGAGAAATCCATTAGCATTCTTAATTCAAATGAAATAAGATGTCCTGCTAAAGGACATATTTTGCATCAATTTGGATTAGGTTTCACTTTGAGTAAGAAATATGTGAAAGTCAGTGCCTTAAACAAGATAGAGATTTATTTCAATCTAGAGAGAGGCAGTTTGGGATCAAGCTGTTCTGATTTTGTTCCTCAGCCACACTTGGCTTACATTCCCAAGGTCTCCTTAGAGACCAAGATGACTCCAATCATTGCATCCGCATTCTCTGCAGCAGAAAATGGGAAGGGTATCCCTTCCTTGTTTCTTGAAAGTAGCATACCAGACTGACTTACATCTTATTGTCTTAAACTTAGTTACCTTAAACTTATGACCATTCTCAGGTGTGAAGGAATCTTGGAAACTTTCTTAGTTAAGTGGCAGTGAATCCAGCTTAAAATTTGGGTTCTTTTATTTAAAAAGAATGTGAGAATGGATATCAGGAAGGCAAAGAGCACTTTCTGTCTTATCTAAGTGTGGACTGCTAAGGAAGAATGCTTGCCTCATGGTGTCATTACATGATGCTTTTATTAATCTTTATCAGAACTACAACAAATTCTATTAAACTTCAACAATGCCTATGGGCTGTGGGAATTTTTTTTTCCTATTTTATGCCCTTGTGGAGTTTGTCCCACTTCCTGGGATTAAATATTTCTCAACAATATTTTCATGAAAAGTTGGCGGGCTTAAGGTTTTGATTTTGGAAAGAACTAACTGGCTTTTCTGATTTGGTTGTCTCTTTTTTTTTAAATTTTATTTTGAAATAAATTCAAACTTACAGGAACAGTTGCAAAAACAATACAAACCCCGTACACAGAACTCCAGCATACCCTGACCCCCTCCCCTGATAACCTGATCCACCAACTTTAACATCCTGTCACACTGTTTCTTTCTTTCCCTCCCTCCCTCCCTCCCTATCTATCATCCGTCATCTATTGCTCTGTCTTCTGAACATATGAAAGCAAGCTGCACACATCCTTGAACAAACAATATAATTCACATATACAATTCCCATGGACAAGAACATTCTTTTATGCAATCCCATTAAACGCAGCTAAGAAGTTCAAGAAATTCAACCTTGATACAAAGCTTACATTCTATATTTCCTTTTATTTTCCCTTATGTCCCATCTGTGTCCCTTTGAGCCTCCTCTCCTCCATCCTCAGATCCCATCCAGGATCACCCTTGGCATTTAATTGTCATCTATTTAGACTTTTTTTTTCCAATTGTGGAAATATATATACAGCCTAAATCTTCCCATTCCACCCCCTCCCTAGCATTCCATTAGTGGGATTAATCACCTTTAGAATGTTGTAATGCTGTTACCTTCCCACCATCCATTACTAGAAATTTCACTTCATCCCAAACAGAAACCCTACTCTCATTTCTTAACTCCCCATTGCCCCTTCCCCCACTTCTCGTAACCCATACTCTACTATTCATCTCTGTGGTCATATTCTCTGATACTTTCTTTGTATATACCGTGGAGCTTAAATTTAACCTCTTAAATCTATAACTATCTTGTTTTTCTTTGATACCAACTTAACTTCAATAGGACACATAAACTACTATGTTCCTATACTCCTCTATTCCCCTAACTTTATGTAGTTCTTGTCAAAAATTACATATTTTACACTGAGTCCAAAACCACTGATTTTTCATTACCGTTTATGTATTTTAGATCCTGTAGGAAGTAAATAGTGGAGTTACAAATCAAAAATACAGTAGCATTGGTATTTATATTTACCATGTGATCTTTACCGGAAATCTTTATTTCTTCATGTGGTTTCAGTCAATTGTTTAGTGTCCCTTCCTTTCAGCCTGCTCAACTCCCTTTAGCATTTCTTATAGGACTGATCTACTGGTGGTGAAGTCCCTCAGCTTTTGATTATCCAGGAGTGTTTTCATCTCCCCCTCATTTTTACCCTTCAGTTGTTTGTGAATTTTCTAGGTCTCTGATGGTTATTGACTTCTATTTGTATTCCATTGTGGTCAGAGAATGTGCTTTGAATAAATTCAATTTTTTTAAAAAAAATTTATTGAGGCTTGTTTTATGTCCCAGCATATGGTCTATTCTGGAGAAAGATCCATGATCACTAGAGAAGAATGTGTGTCCTGGTGATTTGGGATGTAATGTTCTATATATGTCTGTTAAATTTCTCTCTCTCTCTCTCTCTCTCCTTTCTTTGTTTCTCTGTCAGTAGGACTCCCTTTAGTATCTGAAGTAGGGCAGGTCTTTTATTAGCAAAATCTCTCAGCATTTGTTTGTCTGTGAAAAAATTAAACTCTCCCTCAAATTTGAAGGAGAGTTTTGCTGGATAAAGCTTTATCTTTATAGCTTTATAAAGATATATATATCTTTATATCTTTATATATCTTTATATATCTTTATTCTTGGTTGGAAATTTTTCTCTCTCAGAATTTTAAATATGTCATGCCACTGCCTTCTCACCCCCATGGTGGCCACTGAGTAGTCACTACTTAGTCTTATGTTGTTTCCTTTGTATGCGGTGAATTGCTTTTCTCTTGCTGCTTTCAGAACTTGCTCCTTCTCTTCAGTATTTGACAGTCTGATCTGAATATGTCTTGGAGTGGGTTTATTTGGATTTATTCTATTTGAAGTTCACTGGGCATTTATGCTTTGTGTATTTATATGGTGTATAAGGTTTGGGAAGTTTTCCCCAACCATTTCTTTGAATACTCTTTCTAGACCTTTACCCTTCTCTTCTCCTTCTGGGACACCAATGAGTCTTAAAGTTGGACGTTTTATTTTATCTATCATATCCCTGAGATCCATTTTGATTTTTTCAATTTTTTCCCCATTCTTTCTTTTGTTCTTTCATTTTCTGTTCTGTGGTCCTCAAGGATGCTGAGTCATTGTTCAATTACCTCTAATCTTGTATTATGAGTATCCAGAGTCTCTTTAATTTGGCCAACAGTTTCTTTTATTTCCATAAGATCTTCTATTTTTTTTATTTACTCTTGTAATTTCTTCTTTATGCTCTTCTAGGGTCTTCTTCATGTCCTTTATATCCTGTGCCATGCTCTCATGGTTTGTCCTTAATTCTTTGATTAATTGTGCCAAGTACTGTGTCTCTTCTGATCTTTTGATTTGGGTGTTTGGGTTTGGGTTCTCCATATTGTCTGGTTTTGTCATATGCTTTAAGATTTTATGTTGTTTTTGGCCTCTTGGCATTTGCTATACTTGATAGGGTTCTTTCCAGATATAAAAAATACAGATCTCTAATTTGTCAGATCTACAGCTTGGTTGCATACACTTTCTCTAACTAACCAGCAGACGGCGTCCACGAGTCTCCTATTCCCCTCAAGTCAGTTCTCCCCAACTTTGTCTTTGTGGTGTGTGGGGATCTGATTCTTGTGGGGTTCAATTGGTGTACTAAGTTTGGGTGTGTTGTTGGTACTGTCTGCTGTGAATATGGAGCATGTGTCTGGGTGATTAGGGAGGCAGGGCAGCTTTAATAATCAAACCTCCCAGGTGTTCCCGGAGGCTTAAGGCTGTTGCAGGAGTCTAAGCCTTCATTTCAGTCTTGCTTCAGATTGTCTCTGCCGCCTGACCGACAAGTCCCTGGCATTTGCGTAGGGTCCCTGGGATTTCAAAGTGGGGTCCCCCTTCTCAGCCATGCTCTTCCAGGACCTCTGCCAAGGGAAGGCTGTGCCACATCACAAGTGCACGCTGGCCTGCCAGGTAAGCCCTGGGCTGCCGGGCCATGCAGGGGCGCTCCCCGCCTGCTGCAAAGATGGCTGAATGGGGCATGTTAATCTCCCCCTCCTCACACAGCTCTGCCTTCCCAGCTCCGGGACAACCAGCTGCAGGTGCACCAAAGGCCACTGTCCACGGCCAATATTGTGGCATTTGCACGGTGCTGTGGGAAAAACTCCCCGTCACACTGGGTTTCTTGGCGCGGCTCTGGGCTGTGGGTTGGGCTGGGCAGGAGCATCCCCTGCCTGCCAGGGAGATGGCTGCAAGGGGCATGGTTTCTTTCTCCTTTTGGCTCCCCTCTACCCCCTGGCCCTGAGACAATCAGCAGCGGGCTATCCTCCACGCCAGACACCGAGATTTTGGCACAGTCCACTCTTGCCGTGCTTCACTGCGTGGTTCTCACTGTCGTAACTGCAGCTGCTCCTGGGTTTTTTTTTTTTTTTTAAAGAACTAGTCCGTCTCCAAACACCAACCCCCAGTTTCCCCACACTGCAGCACGGCCACTGGACTTTCAGCCAGCTCATGCACTCGTTTCAGAATGCAGACTCCTGGTTTCACCAAGTGCACAGTCCCTATGGATTTAGCAGACCTTGTCCGGCTGGTGCATTACTGGGAACTGGTGTTCTGGGTCACTTTCTGGCTTTTATCTAGTATTTTTCACGGAGGTGTTTTTTTGCCCTGTCTCACCTAGCTGCCATCTTAGGTTCTCCTGGTTGTCTCTTAAAAGGACTTTAGTCTATTTCTATATTTTAATTGACCCATTGACCACACAAGACTTCTAAATCTGATATAGATTGAGCCTCTCACAGCCAAGTTTTGTTGTTGTTGTTGTTTTTAATTCTGACTTCCTTTCCAGTTCCTCACAGATAAACAATAGATAAAAAAAAAGCCAGAAAAAGAAATACCTCTAGATTTTAAATTCAGTTTCCCCATTGGTATAATAAAAAAAGGCATATTATACTAATGTTATTGAATTATTTGGTATAGTGCAATATGATTATCAGATCACTGTTTTAGTGGATATCTGTTCTCTTCATCTCTCCAGCAATATGTCCCTACCTTCCTTTGGGGAAATTTTTAATCCCCTCCTTGCAGTTCATGGGTGGGTAGGTGAACCAAGCCTAGCTACTCATAATACCTCACCCTCCTGACCACATTGATTGGTCCAGGGGTGAGCCAGAAGGATTAGAATTGAGGGCTAATGGTGGCTCTAATTCCTATCACAAGGAGGAATTCTTCCTGCATGTGGAAGAGAATAGAGACAAGCAAAAATGGGTGATCATTGGCAGGAATGGGTGAGGGAGAGAGACTGGGCAACCCATGGGCATCAAGTTTCGAGTCCCAAGCCCCTGATATGGTTTTTGTGACTTTTCTTTTGAATCTGGGAGCCAATACATCCCCCTTCTGCTTAAGCTGGTGTGGGTTGGGTTTCTGTTACTTTTAACCAGAAAAGTCCTAACTGATACAACTTCACTTCCTATAGCATTTACCCAAAGTCTTCCTTGGATTCTAGTTTCATTGTGTATGCTCCTCATTCCTTGCACACAGCTGTGAACTCCTTGAGGAAAGGCACGATGGCTGATTTTTTCCTATGAATTGGATGTTTCCTAGCTGAATATTTAACACCTAGTGGGTACACAATAACTATTTCAACTTGGGAAAGAAGTTGAATATCTTTATTAAATCTGTAAAATCATACTGCTACTCTGTTGAATGTTTATTATGTGGTAGGTATCTTCCTGAATGATTTATAGGTTACTTAATCTTTATAATCCATTTGGGACATAGGCACTATTACTACCTGTTTTACAGATGAATGAACAAAAGTTTAAAGAGATTAAAGCAACTTAGTGAAGGTCACCTAGTAAATGGTGGATCTTAGACTTGAGCTGGGTTTCTTGACTGCAAAGCCCACACCTTTAATCATTGCCTATTAGTATTGGCCATTTACCCCCTGAAAATTATGATAGTCCTAATACTCAAATCGCCATCCACAAAGGGGATTTTTGTTTCCTTCAAAGAATGTTCTGATGTTTATGACTTTTATACATGATTATAATTTAATTGAAAACTGGCCTCAAAGGTAAAATTACTGTTTCTCCCCCAAATAGGTTGGTTTTAGACAATTGGCCTTTATGTTTCAAAATGCTCTGCCTTCTGAAGGATGACAAACTGTTGGGTACCTGGTGTGCTAGATGTCAGGATTGGTTTGACCACCAAGATTTAGGCTTAAGGTACGTTTTTAGTGGTTGAGTCTTATGTTCATTTCATCTCATAATGTAGATCTTGACTAAATGGTGGAGAAGTTTTAACTACTTTTAAGAAACATGCTTGTTCAAAGGTGATGGCTTCATGTAAACTTCACCACTTTCTATTCAAGTTTCCCATAGTATGCAGTATTCAGTAAATTCAAGGTATTGCCAATTCTATGACTAAATTTAAGTAAAAGTGAACACTGATGACATTCTTATTGTTAATACTAATAATGCTAATGTTACAGGCTTAAACCCTGTGTAAACCAGCTGGTGCTTTTCAAGGCCACAGAATTCACAGCTACCCCTGTGCTAATGGCTATAGGAAATAATCTAGGGGTGCATGGACCATTCAGTGTAACTCAAAGTACATGTCTTCTTGTGGCTCATTTATTCTTTCAGATCACTACCTATCACCTAATATGTGCCAGGCACTGTACTGGGTCCGGGAGGGATCTAATGGTGAACAAGAAACACACAGTGTCCATCTTCATGGAACTTATTTATAGAGACAGACCAAAAAGAACTAAAGGAACAAAGAAGAAAATGTCAAGTGGTGATATAAGTGCTATGTTGAAAACAAAAAGGGTGATATGATTGAAAGTGACTGGGTTCTAATTTGAGAGAGTTAGTAACAGAAGGCTCCTCTGAAGAAGCAGAGACCTGGAATGACAAGAAAGCACCAGAATGAAAAGGTCTAGAAGTGTTCTAGGCAGAGGAAGTGGTTAGTGCAAAGGTCCTGAGGCAGAAATAAGTTTGATGCTGTTGAGTCTTAGAGAGATGACCCATTAAGTGTCATTTTTTGATGCAACAGGTTGACAGACATAATGGCCCTGCCTTTGTTAACTTGGGGAAAGCCTTACAACAACTCAAATCACCCCCAGAAACTTTGCAATTATTAACAGTGGTAATTCCAGAGGGGGTCAGATTATGGATATTTTTATTTTTGCCTCTTTGTATTTACTGATTTCTTGCTTAATGACAAAGAAAAAAAATTGCCAAATAGGTTGAAAAGTCCCATGGAAGACATAGAAGAGATTACAAAAGGTAGATTTCAGGATGACAATAAAATGAAATTCATTGCAAATTATAATGTACTGGAAAACATAAATGTGTTTTTGGTAGAATTGAGGATGGGAAGTTAAAGGGAGGGGTGGGGCAACCTGCCAGGAGAAAAAGAGTTAGAAATGAGTAAATGGCAGTGTCATGTCACCTGAGCTGGGTGAAATATCAGCCTCTCATAAGAAAGAGGGTGACAATATCCTTCTGGATTTATGTGCTCAGGCACACCCACCCTTATATTCTTGGTCACTAAGTCCAGACAGGTGAGTTGGGGTCTATTATTTATATAAATATCATTGGTTATTCAGGCTGGGGCCCAGCCTCCCACTACTGGTCTGATTATTTGTCCTTAGGATGGATCAGAGGCAGTCCCTACTGCCTTAGCTGGCCAATGACCAAGACCCACAGAAATATTGACTCGAGACAAGTCAGAGTAGGTAGGATAGAAGAAAGAACCTGGGACAGGTGAATGCTGTTTATTCTTGGCTGCCCAATAGGCTACGCCTCGGCAAGTTATTCCCTATCTTATGGCCTCAGATTTTCTCATCTCTAAAATGAAGGGTTTGGGTTATAGCATCTTTAAGATAATTTCCAGCTCTAAATTTCCATCTTGATTCTAAACCCCATACTATTAAAATTCTTGTGGCTATATTTGCCCTGAAAGGAGCATAGCATTAACTGATAAGCAAAATTTGGGTCAGTGAAGCATCCAAGCATGCATAGACCAGAGAGTGGAAAACAGTTGATATGCTAATTTTTGCTTTCCCTTTCCTTAGCCTTTTTTACAGAAATGTTATATTCTTAGGGGGCAGGATCTGGCCAGTAGGCCTTGGTCTCTAGCTTGTACCTGGATTTGGGAGGTGGTTTCCCATAAGCCAGTGGGTGGAAAGGCTTCTCCAGAACATCCCTGTTCTCCCCTGAAATGATTGATATCAGGTCCCTTTCTGCTTTGATTGAAAGGAGATTTAGAAGAGGAAAATATGGGATACCTAAAGAGGAGGAGGGTTGTCACTTAGAAGCACCAGGAAGATTTAGCAGTGTCATTACCTTCTGTTGTGTGGGAATGAATGGAAGCTGTAGGAAGAAGTAACTTCATTGTGTGAGGCCACACAGCAATGCAACATAGTAGGAACGTTGCTCTTCAGTTTCATAATTCACACCAATATATGACTTGATTTTTTCCTTTGTTACTGTTCTAGTATTGTTAATATCATGAAAAGCTCCTTATTCTAATAGGATTCATTGACTGTGGTGAGATGAAGAACTGGAAACCCCCCCTCTTTCCCTTCTATGACAGGGTTGATATGGAATAAAAAGGAATCTAAAATGAGCTGGTGCCACTCTGTGCTGTGAGTTACTGAGTTATTGACAGCCACTGAGAATGCTGCACCAGGTCCAAAGTTACTAAAAATATGACCTGGAATAAATTACTTCACCACTTCTCTGTGCATTAATTTCCTCATCTGTAAAGTGGGAATAGACATTGTAAATTGTGAAGATTTTAAATATAATATATTAATAATAATTAGTGGATTTTACAGAAATAATTTATGAAATGACAGTTTAGTGACATCAGGGTTAAGGGAGTTATTCAAATAATTAATCCCCTCTTGGGGACTTATTCAGCATGAGATTTACACTGATTATTTGAACAATGCAAACTCTATTATATACACATCCTGTGTGCAGGGTAATTGGATATAAACCAGCATACATACAGGTTTAGATATGGAATTGGAAAGCAATCATAAGAAAAGGGTGTATCAGTCTATAGGAAACTCAGAGTTCTCAGATGAATTTTGGCAGCATGGATTGAATATCCCTTGAGTGCTGCCAAGTGTTAGGGACGTTGCTGGTGCTAATCAACATAGGGGAAGGCTAAGGAACAATTTCTCCAATTTATTGTTAATAAAATAAATTTCAATTGGAAACAAGTAATTATGTAAATTGAGAATAACATTTCATGAACTGTTTCCTGTAGTTTTGTATCATGCAATGAAGTTGCTCAATTTGGGAAGAGGGGGTGCAGAGTCAAAATGAATCAATAATAAGATGAGGTCTTGTAGTATGCAAATTGTGCTTGATGACCATTTGGGAATGAACTGAGGATGTAGGCAAAATATATTTGCAGCAGTTTGTCCTTGCCCTGAATGAGTTAATGATTGAGATGTGAGTCACAAGGGATGTAAGACTGTCCCTAAATAATTTAACTGTGGGGGCTCCCAGGGAAGGGGAACCTGGCTGGCATTATGAAATAAGATATTCCGAATTGTTTCATCAAATTCACCAGAACAATTGGGCAGTCCATTAAAAGTTGGCATGTTACCAGCCACATCTAGACATCCAGTTATTCTACTGCCTTTGGTCATAGAGGACATTCTGTCCTAGACACCCAAAGCCAACACATGTAGCAAAGGTAGGGTTAGTGACTGAGACGGTATCTATGGGTTGATGGCACACCCATGAACAAGAGGGTTCCATACCTTGCTCCTAACGCTAGCAAGAAGACTTCCTGTGCACCGTATCCTAGCTTTTATTGATGCAATCTTAGAACCCTAACAGGAGACACTTAGAGGTCATTGTATTAAATCTCCTCATTTTATGGAAGAGGACACTGGGGAATGGACTTGCACAACATGGCTCTTGTTCCCTAGTCTAATGATCTTTCTGCCATATGGAATGATTCACCCTGGCTCTTGCACATCTTCCTAAAACATACCACCTAGAGTATTTGAACAGTAGGTGAGAAGTAAAATTATTGCAACCACTGTAGCCATCTAAAAGCACTCTTCATAGGCTACTGTGGTTGTCATAACCAAAAGAAAAGCAGCTTTACTAAGGAGACTAGTCTATGTGGTTCATATGTACCAATACCCTTCCACCAAACGCATTCTTTTTCTTTATGTCACACCACCTTAGAGGTTTTTGAATGATAACTTTCTAGCAAAAGAGAAATGCCAAGTTCTCTTACTAAGTCACATCTAATCTGGGTCATGTCAAAAGTCACATAGCACCACTTACACTGTTCAGCACACTCCTAGGGGGAAAGAATGGTAAGCCCTGCCTGAGTGATGCTTTGTTTCTTGAACATATTCCTTCTACTCCAACAGCTGTGGTGGTCTGCTGGGCTCCAGGGGTGAAGGAGAGGACCCATAATGATTTCTTGGCAAAGAAGCTGCTACTGGTTTCCTTATGTGCTCTTTCCCATTCCCAAATGGTCTTCCTCCTGGGCTTCCCATGATTTCCCCCATCTCCAATCTTCCCCCCACCTCAGCTAGCCATGAAAGGTGTCTGTTGTCTTACACAAGACCATGGTGATAAGAAACCTGGATCCAGCTTTCAGACATCTGCTTTGATTCAGGAAATACTTGTCAGAACGCAGACTTAGCTTACAGCCATATGGGATAAATAAATTACAGTAGCAAGTTTTCTGTTGATTTTCCAAGTTCACAGTCCACAGGAATAGAATACCTTCAGGCATGTGTTGCAGGTTAGTTATATGTTGTAATTCATGAGGGCTTCATACCTTCCTTGTAACACCTCATTTGTCAAACTTTGGTAGGAAATGACCTATTTCACATACATGAATTATTCTGGTTCCTGGATGCTACTCTTTAAGTACTAAAGCTTGGTTTATTTTAGCCTGTTTTATGCACACATTGCTTAAAGGAATTGTATACTCCTCTACCTTCTACGTTGAGCACACTAAACTAAACTGGTCCTTTCTTTAAAGCTTCAGAGTCAATATGGGCATCAATGAGTTTATGCCCTATCACAGTACTCTCCTCAGAAACTACTGAGGAGTGTGGGACAACTCACTTCTATACTCAATGGTTCTGGCCTGTTGCACTAAATGCATTCTGGTAACTGTAAAGTTCTTTTTCTGTCATGCTTTTATTACTTAGAGCTACTAGTGTTTCTCTTTATTGAAATAATCTCTTCCCTTTTTCCTCCTCTATTTGCCTGCACTATCCCCCTCCTCACACCACTCCACAAAGCACATCTTATAGTTTCCTACAATTAGGAAACCATAACTGAGCATGTTAGAATTGTGTATGCAAGAAGAGGGAATGCACAGATTTCATAAGGGCACAAAGAGCACTAATCAAAGAGAAACGTTAGAACAGAAGCATCTGAATGCTGATGCTGTCACCTCTCATTTGAATGCCAGGAGCTCATTTCTTTCCTTCCCAATTCTAGACTGTTCTAGAGCAGCTTTGTTGAAACTATTATTACTGGGCCCTAGAATTCTGCAGAGATGCCAGAGGCTGCCAAGAGTTGTAGGTGTGTGTGTGTGTGTTTCGGGATGCAGTAGGTTGCAGGGTTGGTTGGGGTTGTGGGTTGTGAAAGAGGGAGGCCAGTGATTACAGCTCTGGACTTGCTGCCTCCATTTCAACCAGAGCAGTACCCCTTCTAATTATTTTATATAGTGAAGTTCTGAATAAGTTTTCCTTAACACACACACAACAAAAACAACAATGATAAAAATAAACAGCTTCTGTTACTTAAAAAAAAGACAAATCTGGATAATTGTGGTAGTATAATTAGGTAAAGTCTGAGTTATCCTCGCCCAGAACATGATTTATAACCTGGTGTTATCATGGGTTGGGAAGGCATTTAACATTTTCCAGGTGTTGGGAAACTATCTAGTGCAAAGTGTTTAAATTACTATTGGGGATACGTAATAAAATTGCAAATACTGTCTCACATAAATTGTGCATTTCTTTTTCCTTTTAGAAAAGAGAAGTCTGGTAGAAATATAATGTGAGCCATGTATGTAATTTTAAATTTTCTTGTAGCCACATTCAGAAAGTAAAAATAAATATGTGAAATTAATTTTAATATTTTAATATTTCAGTTGAACCCATACATCTAAAATATTATCATTTCAACATCAATCAATATAAAAATTGCACTGCTTTTGTTTATAAATTTAAATTACCTAGAATTATGTAAAATTAAAAATTCACTTCCTCATTCACACTAAGCTACATTTTGAGTGCTCTGCTACATATGTCTAATCACTACTATATTAAACAGTACCATTTGAGACAACTTTTGATACGTTTAAAATGTCCTACAAAGATTGTCTGGCACTTCCATGAGAAAAGCTTAAAGCAAAATTTCATTAATTTGGGCTCCACTACTTTGTAATTTATGATAATTTTATCAGAGTTCAACTGAAGTTTACAATCTGATCTCTCTGTGGAGAAAGGTTTGGCTTGGCATATTCGCCCTATAAATCAGATCACAGGAGGCATGTTTAATCTACTTAAGAGTATTAAGTATTTTGTGGGATTTTAGCACAACATTTACGAATGCAAAAATATTCTGCTCTGCACAGCAGAGTGTCCTATATTCATTAAAAGACACCTAACAGGGTGACCTTATCCTTTGGGACACTTTGTTAGCGGTTGGTTATTATGTCACCATTTTCAAAAGATTTATATGAATTGAATTTCTTCTAAAGTTTAAAATATGACTTGTTAATATTTTAGATCATTCTTACCTAAATTAAGTAAAACTTCACAAACGTGGTTTATGTGGAACTTAAATATAAAAATAATGGAGCTTTTCTTCAAGGTGATAATATCAACTTTCTCACAGGGTTCTGAGGTAAGAATGAGACAAGGCACTTGATAAACTGCAAAATGTTTCATGCCTGTCACTTATTCATTCAATAAGTATTTCTTTAATGGCTCTTATGAACCAGGCTTTGTGGTAGGGATACAGATGTGAATCAGCTTATAATTTGGTTGGGGAGATAGGCAAATGGACAATTAAATTAGACTATGGTAAAGGATATGATAGGGGAAGCACTGGTTGCTAAGAAAACACATGGGAGAGCCACATAACCCAAGCTAGTTGGAGGGGATGGTCAGGGAAGCCTTCCTGGAAGAAGTGGCATACAGGCTGAAATCTGCAAGATTTGATTAAGAGTTAGTGAGGCAAAGGAGTGGACTGAGTGGGAAGAGTCATCTATGACAGGGGATACAGCATGTGGCAAATCAAAGAGGTGAAAGGGAGAGCATTAAACAATCCTGTAACTGAAAGTTGTTCTGTGTAACCGAAGTAGAAAGTCCAAATGAAAGAGGGAACCATGATGAAGCTGGAGAGGCCAGTAGGGACCAGATCACAAAAGATCTAAGGAAGTTGGACTGTATTTTATCCTAGGGACAATGAGTGACCGTTGAAAAGCTTCATGCAGAACAGTGACATGATCTCATTGTGTTTTGGAAAGATCACATTGGCTGCTGTGTGGAGAAGGGGTGGTGGCTGAGTGTGGGTGGAAGCCATAGATCAATGAAGTCCTGGCTGGAGACACTGAGGCCCTGAAACAAGATAGTGGGGGGAAGAGAGGTATAATTTGATAGATATTTAGGAGGCAAAAACAATAAGCCTTAATAACCAGTGGGATGTGAGGGGCGAGGGATAAGGAGTGACTTAGGAAACTGGGTGAATGGTGGTACATGCTATCCACTAAAATACAGAAAACTGGGGGTGGAGCAGATGGTGTGGGGCTTAGTGAGAGCACGAATTTAGTTGTGGCTCTATTGCAGCTGGTGTCCCATGGGCAGTCTCTAAGTGGGGATGTCCTGTGGTCAGTTGGATTTATATTTAACCAGGGTCTGCTGAGATACAGTGGTCTCTGAAATTTAAATGGAAGTGATTCAACCCCCGTCCTACATTCAGTGGGAGCCTCCTTCCCAACATCTCTACATATTCTTGAGGGGGTGATTAATATTTTTCCCCATTGTCTTTAGACCTCAATTCTGGCCTCTGCTGAATTAATTCAATGGATTCTGACCTGGTTCTATGCCACATCTCTCCAGCCATTGAGTTAAGTTACTTTCCTTTAATTGTGACAGAACCAAAACCAAAAATCCCAATCACACAAGGCCATTGCAGGCTTGACTCATGATTGGTGGAGATGAAAGTGGTTTGGTGTCAGCAGTGCAAAACAAATTAAAATGAATAACTGTCATATATTTGAATGTGGTTAAAAGGGGGAGATTTTAGGTTGTATATATGTTACTAGAATAATCTTTTTTTTAAAAGAATAACTGTCTTCCTTGTTCTTGAGAAGCCCTTGACCTTTTATGCCAACTCGGTCTCTAGCCACCTCCTGAATTGCTTTGCCCTCTCTCATTTTCCTCTCTCAGTGCCTCCTAGCGACAAAAGCAAACAAACAAAAACCCTCCCATTGTATTATGCAATTAATTTCTTTCTAATAGTTTCTTTTCTCAAGCCATCTATCTTCCCATATCCAAACATTCATTAATGTGCTCTGCTAAACAATGGTATATATCTATTAGGTTCTTCCTTCTCCTGGATGTCTTTGCATGGAGAAGGATTATAGAGAGTTATTTCACCACTGATCTGAATGATAACCCCTAGAAGGAAAGTGGCCACAGTTAGTTTTGATTTAAAAAAATCCTTTTGTTTCCCTTCATGGCATATGAGTCCAGCACTTGAGAGAGGGCTGGAGATAGATATTTGGTAATTAACAACAGAAAGCTTCTATTTAAAGCAGTAAGAATGGATGGGCTCATGCAAAGAGAATGTTTAAAGTGAGAAGACAGGGTGGCCTAGGACAGAAACTTGGTATGCATCAACATTTAAACTTTAAATTTTAAGGGAATAACAGAAGAAAAAGGGCCCACAAGGGGGATTGAGGAGAGTAGAGAGGTAGGAGGAAACGCAGAAGAGAGTGTTGTCATGAAAGCAAAGGTAGGAAGGTACTATTTCTTGTTAGAAAGGAGGTGAAATCTGGAGTTTGTCTTTGTATTTTACCATGTGTCAGAGTGCCTAGTGTATGTATGGTAAGTGCTCAATGAATATTTATAGCTTTGAAACACACTGCCTTGCTAATCTGACTTCTACTCTGTTAGCTGACACAGCAGCCATTTGAACTCTTTTCCATATTCCAAGTCTCCAGTGTACTCTTGCCTTGCCCACTCTCACTAGATGATTTAGCTTGAGATCCTCTGACACGTGTTCCCTCAACTTCTTTTCTCTCATGCTTATGATGCTTGCATCTACAAGACCCCTCTCTACTTATATTTCTTTGTATCTCTCTTTTTTCCTTTGTTTCTTGGGGAAAAAGATGTCCCTTCTCTTTTGTCAAGGCTCACTACACTGTCTACCAAATTTTCCCTTCATGGGAGCTGTGATCTGTGAATATATGGATCTCTAAATGGCAGTTCACTGAGAAACAATATGAACTCCATTATCATTCAAAACATTGTGTCTAGGATAGTGGTGCTGGTGAGTGGAGGGAAAAATAAAAAGAACTCATAATGGTGAAAAAGTGGGGATTTCTGATCAATCGAACCTCTTTACTTCCTTTTGACTAGAAACTTCTGGAAAGAGGACTATTCTTGCAGTTCCAATTCTTCATCACTCGTTCTTACCTTAGCCCTTGCAATTTGACTTCCTCTGTTGCCAAAACTGTTCTTCACAGGATTTGGCTTGCCAAGTCAATAGGTTTTCATCAGACCTTAGTCTCCTCATCTGATTTGCAATATTGATATGTTAACCAATTGTTTCTGTCCTTTCATTTGTTGATATTCCACTCAATAGATTCTCATCTTTTTTCTCCACTTTCTTATGGATCCTGGTTATTTTCCAATGTCCTTTCTAATTACAAACTGCCTTTTGAACTCCAGGCCTGAGTTTTCAACTGTCTGCTGAACATTTAAATATGGACAATTATTTTAAAGCCCATATCTAAAAAATGAGTTCATACTTGATTGGATCCTGATTTTAAAAAAAAACAGGTGTAAACAATGTTATTTGTAAAATTGAAGAAATCTGAATATGGACTGGAAGTGATATTAGAGAATTATTGTGAATTTTTCAGATGTGATAATGGTATCTTGGATATGTAGGGAATGTTTCTATTCCTAGGATATACCTGCTGAAATATTGAGAGTTAAGGTGTCATGGTGTCTGAAATTAGCTTTTAACTTTTAACTAATTGAGAAAAATACGTCATGTGTGAGCACACACATACACAGAGCAAATATTGCAAAGCAAAATGTTAACAATTGTTGACTTTAGATGGTGGCTATACAGCTGTTCATTGTACCATTATGCAATTTTTGTATGTTTGAAAAATTTAATAATAAACGTTTGGGGGGAAAGTTCATAATATCCCCATCCCTCCCAAACCAGCACCTCCTCCTGCTTTCCCTATAATCGGGATGGCAGCAGAGTCCACAGTATAGTGGGCACCTATGGGTGGCTTGCCCAGCACTCTTTCTCTAGTCTAGGAACCACCCCTCTTCCAGTTCTTCACAGGGCTGTACAATGAAGTCCTGTGTTGAATGGCCCAAAGCACGTGACTACATCTTCATAGATGAATCCATTCTCTTAGATTTTTGGATTTGGCACTCAGAGGGTCACCTAATGGCTGAAGCTGTAAGATGTAAAATTAGGCTCATTGATTACCATGTTTTTTGCCATATGAAGTAAGGAGATTTGCAGTGGGAAAGGCTGAAGCAGATGAGCAGAGAAGGCCAGAAGCAGGAAATGACAGAGTGTCATGATGACTTCTTCAATGACCTCTCCTCTGTGGGCCATAATATATTTAGGTGAGAAAATAAAATCTCTATGAGTGCTGCTGAGGTATCTGGTAAGTTCAGAGAAAATTCTGCTAAATGGAGGATAATCCCAATTCTTATTTTTTTCATATTTAATTTTGTAACTATTTTAACTCAAATATTTTCACAGATACTGACTTATTGTCTCCACTCAGGTAAGATTTCCTCAACAAATATTTTTATATGGCCAAACTTTTCAAATAAGTTGTCTGTATTTAAGATTCTTTTGAATGCTTGCCAATTTTGAATTATGCAAAAATCGTTGACCTTAAAAATTTCTTTCCATTATGGTGCAGAATATTTATTTAGCCAATTAAAAACAGAAGCTCCTTGACAATAGTCTTCTCACAAATAGGGGCAATCTAAAGCATAGTTTAGAATTAAAAAATTAAATTTTGCACATCACAAGTACTTTCATTGTTTGATTTATTTCACTTCATTCCTTGCTTTTGTACGAATATAATTTAATTTTTTTGAGAACTTCATTTTCAATAATTAGAATTCACTGAAAATTTCTAAAGCTGAACTATTTGTCAATTCATACATTAAAGCCTCCGATTAAGATTTAAAATGATTTTGAAAAAAATACAAGCAAAATTTAGATAGCTAATTTACAAAATATTCAGTTTTATAAGACATTTAGGCTGATTTAAAATGTCATTCTTCAAAGGCTTGAAAAAGTCTAAAATCCAATAGATGATGATCATCAAAGAGAACAAGGATGTACTGATACTTGTGTAATATTTGATATTCACATCAGCTGCTTGATAAATATGTTGTAGTTGATTTACGTAACTGTACATCTATAAAATATTTCTACATTTTGACAAGTACAGCTTCTATTTCCATTGGGAAACTATCCAACTTCTTTGTGTGCACTTATAAATTATGTGTGAACCACAAGTAAATCAAGTACATTTCTGATCCATAGGTTTCTTCTTAATTTAGTAAAAGGAATATTTTTATGGTGATGCTGTGCTCCACCTATACCTTGTATTTGTATTGCTACTCCAAAAACAAATACTTTTATCTTCAATGTTGAAATCTTTTAATTGAATTTACAGTAGTATTCACAACAAAGTCAGATGTTTCACCAGAATTAACTTCCAAAGTTTTACTTTGATTCCATGAATTGGATGAAAAAAATAAAATAATCATAGGATACTCAATTTGAAATATGTGATGACCCAGATACAACTAGCATTTTAAACTCTTTGGAAAGTTATTCTGCTAATGGAACTGTTCTAGTTTGCTAATGCTGCTGGAATGCAAAACACCAGAAATGGATTGGCTTTTATAAAAGGGGGTTTATTTGGTTATGCAGTTACAGTCTTAAGGCCATAAAGTGTCCAAGGTAATGCATCAGCAATCAGGTACCTTCACTGGAGGATGGCTAATGGTGTCCAGCAAACCTCTGTTAGCCGGGAAGGCACGTGGCTTGCGTCTGCTCCAGAGTTCTGGTTTCAAAATGGCTTTCTCCCAGAATGTTCCTCTCTAAGCTGCAGTTCCTCAAAAATGTCACTCTCAGTTGCTCTTGGGGTGTTTGTCCTCTTTAGCTTCTCCAGAGCAAGAGTCTGCTTGCAATGGCTGTCTTCAAACTATTTCTCATTTGCAGCTCCTCTCTCAGCTCCTATGCATTCTTCAAAGTGTTCCTCTTGGCTGTAGAAAGCTTGCTCCTTCTGTCTGAGCTTATATAGTGCTCTAGTAAACTAATCAAGGCCCACGCTGAATAGGTGGGGCCATACCTCCATGGAAACCATCCAGTTGGAGTCATCACCCACAGTGGGGTGGGTCGCATCCCCATGGAAACACTCAAAGAATTACAATCTAATCAACACTAATATGTCTGCCCCCACAAGAATGCATTAAAGAATATGGCTTTTTCTAGGAGCCATAAATATACAAACTGGCACAGGAACATATACATTTACAGCTATAGCTTCACTTTTCATCAAAACACTAGAAAATTTGGAATGGAAAATGAGTCAAATTAATTAAGAACAGTCGTGTCACTTCCTCTAAATGATATGTAAACCTACCTTCTTCAGCTGCAGATTTTCTTTGGGTGGATTCCTCTTAAAATAACTAAATAACTAGTAACTTTTGAAGTAGATGCTGATACTCCAATATATTTTTGTCTTCTCGTTTTTATGTGGGCAGTGATAACACTTTGGCTCCCATTGTGGAGGGTAAATGTCGGCAAACATTTTGTTCCAGTTCCCCATTCATCATCAACTTTATTGAGAGTAGAAATTTGGTATTTAATTATTCCTTAAAGATGCTCTGCTGTTTTTGAGTTCATTGCTTCCCAAAGGGGTTATTGCAAAATTAAGAAACATTACCAAACAATAAAATAGAACTATACATTTGCGCCATACATGAAATGACAGATTCACTTTAGCAAAAGCAATCAGAATAATTTCCATACACTCTATGGCAGATATTTTCAATGTCTATTCCACGCATATATTTTATGTACACCTAACATCTTGTAGGTTAAGAGTGGCCACAGAACAACTGACTCAACAGGGACACAATTCAGCACAACAGGGAAAAATACTTTCCCTCTACCACCTGAAACCAGAAGGAGGCAGCTGTCTGTAGCACCTCCTGTCTGGGAGCACTTCATTTTGGCAGTGAGTGCTCAGCAGGATGTCCTTGAAAGGGAAGTTTTAGTCACGGATCAGCAGAGATGGGTAATCACTAGTAATCAATTTCTTAGATTTCAGTGTGTTCAAGTGAGAACTACATGCACTGTATATGCTTCTCACATATACTACCAGAGGAAACCATGGCCGAAGCTGGATGCACAAAGTAGAGGGTACCAAACGTAGCCCGCCTTTTAAAAATGCAACTATTAATAATAACATTTCATTGGAAAACCATCAGAATAAATGCTAAACTAAATAGGATTCTGGGACAATAGGTATATACCAGGACTCTCCTGAGCAACTAGGACATGCTTTCCCTATATCTAGCTCAACTCAGGAAAACCCACACATTCACAGAGATCACTCCTTTAAACTTGCATCACACTTTGCCATGCTTCTATTTCAGTCTTCTTGCTCTATACGGCTCTAAAATCCTTGAGAGCATGGACTGTATTTTGTTCCTGTATTTTGTGAGAAGCTCTTTGGTCCCTGTTGCCTCTCACACCCAGTTCTTCCTCAGTAAACATGACTGACTAGTCTTCTGTTTGGAGTAGGCAGTGTAGCAAAGTAGGAAGAGCCTGGTCTCAGCGATGCTGCTTTCTAGCTGCATGAACCTGGGAATTTACTTGGTTTCCTCATCTGTAAATAAGGATCAAGAATCCTACCTTATAAGTGGGCTGGGTTATTTGTTATCAACCTAACGTCATCCCCACTCTTCTCTAAAATTTCTCTGGCTCGCAGGGGAGAAACCTGGAATAATATTTCACAGAATTCCTTTCAAGCATGATTTCAGATTATAATCTTCCAGTGGGAGGGACTTGTAGGAGTCGAAAGAAAAAGAGAAGGAAAAGCTGGGCTCATCTGCAGAAGCTTCCCTTGGCTTTGGGGTTCTCCTGAGACTCACTCATTTTGGTGCTACAACAGCTGAGATCATCCACAGTGATCTCCTTGTAATCACTGCATTTTTGAATTTCTGGAAAGTGGCCTTCCACTTTCATTCTCCTAACCCTTCCAAAGGTTGCAGTTTCTAATTCCCTGTATTAAATCATTCTATTTGATGTACATAGAGTAGCTTCTGCTTTCCTGACAAGCTCTAACTGATACCTGGGGTGGTTGTGAGGATGAAATGACATGATATATGTAGAACCCTCACCAAAGAACCCTGCAGGCACCTAATAGATGCCCCCTCCCCCACCCCAAATGGTAGCTGTCCTTATTGTATCAGCATTAGAATGCCTTGATCTATTCTGTTGCTTATCCTATCCCAGGCCAACAGCCTCTACTCTCTGTTTTTTTTTTTTTTTTTTTTTTACATTTGAATCCTTTCTTTGCTCAGAGGCCTCTGAAGTGTGGTTCTTGGTGGGAAGACTGCATTTCTGCTGTCCGTGGCTCCAATCCACTCCATCCCTGACGTTTGGTGGCCCATGGTTCTCTTTCTTGATTGCTGGACCAGCCATAGTTGGTCCAAGCATAAAAGCTTGATAAGGATGAGGTTTGAACTTTAATTTAGGGGAGGAAAGCAGTGGAGTAAGGAGAATAAAGACCACACCAAAGGCAGTTGACATTGACATGGAGAGAGCCAGCTGGGGAAGAAATGACTCCACCTTGTGGTGCTAAATTCCACCTAATTCTTAAAAACTGTTCCAGACTGATTGATGATGACACCTTCCTGCTATCAAGGGAGGGTGGGTGGCACTGTTCATCCTTATTTTCATATACACAGTTTGTAACTTTGTTATTATTAATATTTTTAAATTTTGACCTCCCCCCTCCTGGATGTGGAGGTTCATGGGGTGAAGAGAGAGCAAAATAGTATTTGCTGTAAACTCTGACACATTCCCCTCCCCAAATCATCCTTTGGAAATATAACTTCTCCATCTTTCAAGTACATAAGGGAACTATGGGGATTAAGGGAATTGGCCTCTTTTGGCTTGTCTTTCTGATAGTTGAATGATACTAGACAAATTTCTTTTGTATCAGATACTGGCAAGATGCATGCAGTATCTGTTGAGTGGTAGCACAGTATAATGGAAATAGCATTGATATAGGCAATAGGAAGTCTGAGTTCTTAAGCCAGCTATGATACCTTGTACAATTCCTTTCCCTTTTCTGGAATTGGTTTTTTCATCTGTAATATGGGAGAGCTATATAGGTCTTCAATCCCTATCCAAAAAACTTGAGTCCAGACGTGAATGAGGTTTCAGAGTTTGTGGAATATTAGAAAGGTAATATAGCCCATATTATGTAACACCTTCAGTAGAGTTTTGGGCAGTGCCCTGTAATCAAATACCTTAACATTTCTGTAGCAAAATGTATCAGCATTTGCACTGAATGGGATAAAGACCATAAATAGCCTAATGTCAGGTCAGGTCAGATTTTTTCCTCTCAGAGGAAGGGATATTTCAGCTGAGATCAGAATGACGAGATGGAGCCTGCCATGTGAAGATCAGGGGTAAAAGGGTATAGCTGGGGCAAAGTTGTGAGATGGGAATGAGTTTGGCATATGTGGAACAATGAAAAGACCAGTGTGGCTGAAGTGGGAGGAGGCAAGGGAGAACGTGGTGTAAGAGAGGTTGGGGAAGGAGGTAGGGCTCAGATCCCAGAGGGCACTGCTAGTCTGCGTAAGGAATTGGAATTTTATTCTATGTGCAGAAGGAAGATTTTTGAAGGCGCCAAGCAGGGGAATAGCACAATTGGACTTAACTTTGAGGATGTTCTCTTTGACTGGTGTGTGAAGAATGGAGATGAGCAAAAGAGACAGAGGAGAGGCCAGGAAGGTGGGAGGGAAACCAGGAGCTCTAGCTGAGGAAGCCACAAAAAGAGTTTCAAAAAGAAGGGTGTGGCCACCCTGTGTTGAAAATGAAGGAGGGGTCAAGGAAGATGAGATCCAGCAACTGGCATTGGACTTGGCAGTGTGGAGGAAATCATTGCCTGTATAGTCGTCTCAGTTGAGAGCTGGGACAGAAGACTGAATTGAAGAGGGTTGAGGAGAGAAGGTTTTGCTGTTAAGGGGAACAGAGAACTGGGGCCGTGGTTCTCCTCCAGAGAACAAGGGGGTGGTGGGTGCCATAGTTGGAATATGAAACTGGGGCAGGGTTAGGCACGGAACAAAGGTTAGGGAGCTAGTCAGAGTTAGGATAGGGTGGAGGAAATTGCCTAACCTGAACCTGGTATCACAAAAAGTGGCCAGCCACAGCTGAAGCTGCCAGGATTGCCAATAATAACTCCTGTCAGCTGGGAAGTCTGCTTGAGCCTTTCTCTTGCAAATGTGCTGGGAATAGTGATAATTAAAAGCATTTGGGAAAATGTCAATGCCTGAATACAAATTCTTCAAGCTTTTCATTCCCATGAGCTTACGTCCTCCTTTGGCCCTTTTTTGTCCAAGGTAATTTATCTGTTACTTAAGAATTCCTGAGCTTATCTGAAACCTGGCTGATTTTCTCCTTTGCTTATGGTTTAAAAGTTCATCCTTATGAAACTGGAATAATCTGGCACTTCTCAAACTGAAAGGTAGGTCACTAGAAGCCTCTATAATTTTTTCTTGGGGAACATGAAGTGTCTAAGGCAGCCTAGTCTGCTTGGGTAAGGTTTAAAAAGGGCAATTCCCTTTATTTCCAATGGTTTGTCTCTCAGGGCATTCCATAAACATTTGTTGACCGTGTATCCCATGCAAGACTTCAGAGAGGATGCCAGTGAATCAGACTGCACTGTTTCTCCTTTCAAGGATTTTTAGTTTACTTGGAGAGATGATATTATTATTATTATTATTATTACCAGGAATTTTGCTGAGTACTTTATCATGTGATCTCACTGGTATAGTGATATTATCTTAATATCCCATTTCAAAGGCAAAGGAACTGAGGCTCAGAGAGGTAAGATAACTTGCCCAAAGACATAGTTAGGAAGTGGTAGGGCTGAGATTTGAACTCAGTTCTTTCAGACTCAAGAGCAATGCCATCCAATAGAACTTTCTTGGGTTATGGCAATGTTAATTATCTGAGCTATCCACATGGTAGCTATTAGCCACAGGTGACTGTGGCATACTAAATGTTGCTAGTGCAACCAAGGAATTCCATTTTACATTTTAAATAAATTGATTTAAATGTAAATAGCTCCACGCAGCTAGTGGCTACCTTAATGAACAGTGCAAGTCCAGAGCCTATGTGCTTTCTAGTCTATCGGGCTGGATCATTGTAAGAGTGTTGTAATAGGGATGGCTATTATTTCTTTGTTCCCCCAGCTGTGGGTGCACTAGCATGCTCTAGTCCATCCATAAAGTATAGAACATAAGCTCCAGGCCCCAGCACACATAGCAACCAAGGGAAATGATGAACGACACCTCTTCCATACCAAATCATGAAGTGATGTCTGACTTAGATAGTGACTAGGGTGATAGGCTAGCTTTGTCTCCTATGGCAACCATGAAGTTGAGAATCCTAGAGAGTGGTAGACTGCCTAGTTGGGCTGTAACTGGGGCTGCAGTACTGAGCTACATCCTTCTTGCTGGCTTCTGCTCTTTGCTCAGCATGGTCTTCTCCCTGCTCCCCACCTCTACAACCTGGTTCTGTCTCCTCCCAGACCTCAGCCTGCAGTGCAAGGCCAGATGGACTTAAGTGTCTATCCTTTGTTGACCCAAGAAACACCCCCCCATTCCTCCCTCAGGATCCTTTCAGATCTTCTTTTAGGCTCTTGAACTCTATGGGACTCACATTTACAACATATTTGAGTGGGAGAAAAATGGCAGGATTTAGTCTCTCTCTCTGATTATCCCTACTTTGTTTACTCAAAGGTGGTTTATCTTTAGAGAAATGACTGAGGTGATTTCCTGGTACTTTTCTCATTAAAGCAGAGATTAAAAATCTTTTTATATCAATTTCTGATCTCAGTTTGTATTCAGGGCATAACAAGTTAAATAACGTTTTCTCTTTCCATGAATTGTACATGAGTCAGGTTTACATTGAAGAGCTTAAAATAGACCTGCAAGACCCTCCACACTTTACAAAAAGGTCTAGAAAACTAGACAATAGAATATAATTGCCGTCAAGAGAACCCAGGCCCATGAAAAATTAGAGAATTATTTGGTCTTTCTGTCATGATTTGTCCTTCCAAATGCAAGAGTTTCATGGCCCTTCCTCCACTAGGAAAGGTAGTGCTGAAAATCAGAGCATTCTACTACACTAGCTACCATTTATGGAAAGACAACTATTTACCAGATGTTGTGCAAGGTTCGAAATATACACTATATATAAAATCAACAACTCTGCAAGGTGAATGCATTGCCCTTTTGTACAGATGAGAAAACTAAGAACCTTCCTCAGACACAAGGAAGCAGTTCACTCTGTGAATAGCCCAGCAGTGCAGGGTGCTAGAAACTCACTACTCAAATGGTGGACCCTGGACCAACAGCAGTGGCATCATCTAGGAAGGTGTTAGAGATGTGGAATCTCAAGCCCCATACTCCAGACCTACTGAATCAGGATCTGCATTCTAACAAAATCCCCAGGTGATTCATATGCATATGAAAGTTTGAGAAGCATGGATATAGAGCAGAGATCAGCAACCTTCTTCTGTAAAGAGCCAGATAGTAAATATAGTCAGTCTCTGCCACAACTACTCAACTCTACCCTTGTAGTGCAAAAGCTGCCATAGACAAAGCAAATGGGCATGGCTGTGTTTCAGTAAAGCTTTATTTACCAAAACTGGCTGCATTGGGTTATGTTTTGCCTGTAGGATGTAGTTGCCAACCTTTCTTCTATATGGTTCATATTCAGTTTTATATCTTATCAAATTATATTGTAAGGCCCTTGACAGCCATGGCTGTTGTTTCTTCCATTCACTACATTCTTGATGGTAAGGTTTCCTTGCTGTGTGGATAAGTTGCCTTATTCATTAAAAATGTACCATGAGAAAAAGAAAGATGTGTGCTTGAGGTGAGGTTACTTGTTCTAACCCAGAAGGACTCACAACGTTTGGCCTCAGTCCAGGACCATCTGTCAGCCTTGCTAAAACAGGAACATGCTTAGTTAGCTCACTGAGGTAGGATTCAGTTCTCAGAATTGTACTCATGATGTATAAAACCAGAATGAGCATTTATTAATGTATGCTGAGACATAATTATCATAGGAACTGGATATATGACCAATACATTCTCTCCCTATAAGTCAGCAGTTGTTAATCTGAGATCTTGGCATTCAGATGATCCTGGGGCACACAAAAATTGTATGCAAAGTATGTACTCATTGCATTTTTCTTGGGAGAAGGTCAAAAGTTGCAGCAGATTCCTAAATATGTTTATGAATGATGCAAAGAAATTTAAGAATCCAAATTATAATTTAAATTCCACTTTCTGACTTGAAAATGAGAACTCTTAGTATTATAACAAGATAATATTTTTGAAAAATTAGCCTGTGCTTATTTCCCTGGCATTTTCAACCACTTCTCTCCTCTTGATTTAGTCTGATAGAGCTGCACAATTCTTTATCTCAGGGAAAAGGTGAAATGCTAGAATGGAGAAGACAATTCCTGGCTTTTGATTTCCAAAAGTCTAGCCCTGGGAAAGGTAGTGGGTGGGAAATAAGAAGAGTCAGAGCAATAACAGTGAACACTAGATTTGTCTGTGATGAGAGCACAGTTTCTCTGCTCCAGCTAAGGATTTTGTAGACTGAGGGAAAGGGAGTCAGTGGGAAGTCAAAAAGAGTTTATAGACTTTGGTGGGCTCTCTTAATGGCCTTGTGCCTACTTCCTTAGGTTGAGCCCCAGAAGTGAGGAGCACAATAATGAGTTCAAACAGTTTTGGGGGATTTGAGAACAGATAAGACCTGTGCTTCCTGCTCCCTTTTCCCAGATGGGGTCCAGTGAAGCAGTGGGATCATAAGGTAGAAATATCTGCATAGTGAGTTTAGTAGGTGGACTTGAGAAAATCCTGAAGTCCAAAGTAGTGCAGGAGCAGCAGAATAGTTCTTGTGTACCTGAGAACCACAGACACCTGAGAGCTGCACAGACATGGTAAAGAGAATGATAAACTTGAAGAGGCTGTGTGCTCAGGACAAAGAGGCTATAGCAATGATCTGTGTGGTTTGATGACCCTTTGGTCCAGGGCAATGAGGACAGCTTAGTGGATGTGAGGTGACATGAGACCAAGGACATGACTCTGAATCCATCACACTAATGTCTTCTCATCAACATAGAACTTAAAGGCAACCCAGGAGAAAGGGAGGGGGCCAATATTAAATTCCCCCACATAGCAGACTGGGACTCAAAACAAAAATTAATTTCCACTATAGGGAAAAATACAGTTATTTTATTACACTTCTGAGTTCGAGAATAGGAATTCATACTTGCCACCCTGTCACAGTACCCAAAGTACCCTAAATCGGTAGAACCACACATTTTCTTCCCATGAGCCAGTGATTCACAACCCTGGCTGCACATTAGAATTGCCTAGAGAGCTTTGAAATATCCTGTTGCCCAGGTCATTTCTCATATCAGTGAAATCAGAATCTCTGGGATAGGTCCCAAAGAGCTGTAGTTTTTAAAGTTCACCAGGTGGTTTCAATGTGCAACCAAGGGTGACGATTGCAGTAATATGCTGATCTCCCTGGGAAGCCAAACCATAATCAGAAGGTTACATGGTGAGAATGGAATCAAAACCTGGGGAATGAGTTATATGAATGGAATGCATAATGTCTTCAGGCAAAGGTAAAACTGGTTTATTGCATTTGTCTTCACCACCAGGATGGCCTTGAGGACACGGTGAGAAACCTTTCTTGGATGATAAGAGTTTGGATGACACTGCCAATGTTTGCCTCTGTTATTCATCATGTCTTCTGCTTCCCTTAGTACCAAGCCTCTTTCTGATGGACACATTCATTCTTTAGTCATATTAATGTTCAATCTGGTTGTTGTCTAGTCCTGCAGGCTTGGGAGACTTTCAGTCTCTTAAAAGTGATTGCATATACCTGTTCTGATTCATTTTAAAGTCTAATTCTTAGAGTCTGTCCTTATTTTCCTAATTTCCAAGATCTCAAGGATGTTTTAATGTAACCCTACCCCACCCCAGTACTGACTACAGTCACATCGCAAACTGCATATCTCTTCAGACAGACTGTTAACAAATAATACTGTTGAAAGCACATCTGTCACTGACTTAAAAGGAGATTTCCATCAACAACTTCTTTCAAAGCAGTGTTCAAAGATCAGGGAAGACATTTTCCTGCTGTGTGAGATAACAAAGATGGAGAAATAGCTTACAAGCATGATCACATAATCCTATAGCCAGCCATAATGGAGCAATACTTTTAAATACAAAGCAGATGAATTTGCCAGTAAGCATTTATTGAGCACCTATTATGTGTCAAAGACTATACCAGTGAATAAGGACAAAAATAAGAAAACTGGTCCCATGCTGAGGAATGACTTGATCTACTCTACAACCTATCCTGGCACTATATTTTTTTCAATATATGCACTGTAATCATTTATAAATCTCTTGAAAAATTATTTGCCTTTTAAAAAAGCTAATGGTGGGTTTTGAGGATAATCAAAGGTTCAGCACACACACACATACACTTATATACTCCTTATTAACCTTTTTTTGGCCAGGTCTTTGGTGATAAAGCCTTTGGTGATGTTTCTTTCCTTAGTAGACAACTGAGTAATGCAGTTTTTTCCCTTAGACATTAATGGGGGAATAGAAATATGCATTTTCCCTTTTAAAATATTTGTCTCCAAATATTCAGTGCTTTTTCATAACTTCAATCCACACAGTAGTCAGAGTGATTTTAAAATCATTATGTCTCACCCCTATTTGAAAGTTTTAATAGCTTCCCACTGCCCTTAGGATAAAGTCTAGCCTTTTAAACATGATTTACAACTTCCTTCCCTAACTCCTGGCAGGAAGCTTTCCTTAATTCCCCACCCAACACCTATCCCCACTGGGTTAGATATTTTTTTGGGGGTTCCCCAGTCATAGCACTTACAACATTTCATTATAATTGTTTATTAAATTGTCCATTTTCCTAATTGACTCTAGGAACAGGTCTAGTTATTTACCATCATATCCCAGGCATATAGTGGATACTCAGTAAATGTTTGATAAATGAATGAGTGAATAAATAAATTTATTATTAAATTAATTATTAAATAAACATATAATTAACTTATAATAAATGAATTATTAAATAAATTAATTATTAAATAAATCATTAAATTATTATTTAATAAATTATTATTAATAAATCATTAAATATATTCAATAAATTATTAAATAAATTATTATTAAATACATTGATTAAATTTATTGTAAATTATAATAATATAATTTATTAAATAAGTTAATAAATTTATTATTATGAATGGATAAATAAATTAATGCTTCCATGTAATCACCTGATTTCTGTTTGTGTTCTCTACTAGATAATAATTTCCTGGAGGTCAGAGTTGGGTCTTTTCCATTTTTGGGTCCTCAATGCCTAGCACCATACCTGGTATAAAGTAGGAGCTCAATATCTATTAAATGGGTGAATAAATGCTATTCCCTCTTTGTAGAATGACTCATCATTGCCAGGATCCTCCTTCTTGCTTTGTCAAGAGAAAGTCTACTCATCAAGATCCTGCTCAAATATCAACTCCACTGTGCTACTTTCTCTGGCATCTATTGGCAGAGCCAAGTTAGCATCTATGGTTCTCTCTCTGCACTATTACAGAACCCCAGCCAAGGCTGGCTTCATGGGTGTGTGACCTGTGCAGTCACACAGGGCCCTCTGCTTAGAAGAGGCCCTTACTTGGTTTAATGCTCTGCTATCTCTGTTTTGAAATTCCTAATAATTTTTAAGAAGGAGCCCTGCATTTTCACTTTGCACAGGGTCCTACAGATTATATAGCCAGTCATGGTCCCAGCACAGTGCATGGATCCTGGCATGGGGTTCAATAAATGATTGTTGAATTGTCCACAATTTTTTCTTTCCTGAGAATGAACCATAAAGGTGTTTCAGTGATATTTCTTTACACTTTTTCAACACATTTATCAAAGTCTTACTGCACTCATAAATCCTTCTTGATTCGAACTTGGCATTCCATTCACTAAAACCACAAAGGAAATGCTCTCATCCTTTAAGATTCATTCATTCAAATGATCTGATAGAAAACAGAAAATGCCTTATAGTTTGTCCTCAAGATGAGTTGCTTTGATTTGCTGAGGCATTGATGGGAGAAAGGAAGGGCAGATGACATACACAGGGTTGTAAATTTCACCACTCTGCATTCTCTATACCTTAGTAGAAGTGCCAGGCTTGGCTTCCAGGGACTGCAGAAAAGCCTTCTCTTTGGGAACAGCTCTAACAGAAGGCTGTCACAATATAGGGAAATATGTTGTGAAACAAATGAATTCCCTCTCAACTTGGTTTGATATAACAAGAACTCATTCCCTATTCTAGGTTCCATGTAATTAGGTTGTTTAAATAATTCTGCTTGATAATTCTATTCATTGGTTATGATTTAAACAGAACTTTGTTCCCAGGAGTGTATGGAACTCATCAAGGTCAGTTGCAAGAGCCAAGAATCCTCAATTCTTGGAATTGGATGCAGCTGACAGTGGATAGTACAACTTGTAATTAGAAACAACTTGTATTTAATATGTTATTGTGTTTCCATCGACTTGTTTAAAGCAGTATTGGCTCAATGGTTGTAATGCTTTATTTGTTCTTAAAGCCTTAATAAGGAAGTGATCGGCATTGCAGGTAGGAAAGCTGAGGTTCTGCAACAAGCTGTGGTCATATTGTTTAGTCCATAGTAGTTTTATCAGGACTATGTAATCGCCACCACCACCACTACCATAGTAATAACCACTTACATTACTACTGGGATTCACAATTTCCAAGGTGCATTTGAATCCATTGCCTGTTTCTGTTTTTGCTTAGGGGGTATTGCATTTCTAAGGATAGTATGTTTGTCATTTGCTTTTCACATCTACTTACTACAGATGCTTTTCGAGAAACTAAAAGGAAAACTGGAAGAGGCAGAACAAATTTGGAGACTCAGAACATGAACACTGTTAAGAAAGATAATGGATTTAGGAGGAAAAAGTATAAAATAATAGTAAAACATGCATGACAAATGTTAAAGGAAGGGATTTGGTCTTTATGCCTAAGGTTTGGCACAGGTGTCCTCCATTCAATATGCCCGAGTACCCACAAGCACTCATGGGGGAGGAGAGACTCCAGACACATGAGTGAGGGTGACTACAGCCTCTCTGAGTAGAAAGTTCAGGTCACAACAGTTGTTGCCCTCTGGGTTCCTTTGCTACTTGATCTATTAAGTATCTCTCTCATGATTTCTAATACAAAATATAGTCTACGCCTATAGGAAAGAAATAAGAAGTCCTCAAGCTGGTGCATGGGAGAATTTAGTTCTTTTTAACCCCACCATTGGCATAAAAGGGCCACTGTAGCTTTTTTTAAAAATTCATATATCTATTTTTAATGCAATTTTATTGAGATATATTCACATGCCATATGTGCTGGTTTGGATGTATTATGTCACCCCAAACGCCATTATCTTTGATGCAGTCTTGTGTGGGTAGGAAGCCTATTGATGGTGATTGGGTTGCAGACTTTTGATTGGATGTTTCTGTGGAGATGTGATCACTCAACTGTGGGTGAGATCTTTCACTGGATAATTTCCATGGAGGCGTGGCCCCGCCCATTCTGCATGGGCCTTGATTAGTTTACTAGAGCACTATACAAGCTCAGACAGAAGGAGCAAGCTTGCTACAGCCAAGAGGGACACTTTGAAGAATGCACAGAAGCTGAGAGAGGAGCTGCAGTTTACAGAGACATTTTGGAAATGGCCTTTGAAAGCAGACTTTTGCTCTGGAGAAGCTAAGAGAGGAAAAACACCCCAAGAGCAACTAAGAGTGACATTTTTGAGGAGCTGAAGCCTAGAGAGGGACGTCCTGGGAGAAAGCCATTTTGAAAGCAGAACTTTGTAGCACACACCAGCCACATGCCTTCCCAGCTAACAGAGGTTTTCTGCACGCCATTGGCCATCCTCCAGTGAAGGTACCTGATTGTTGATGCATTCATTACCTTGGACACTTTATGGACTTAAGACTGTAACTTTGTAACCAAATAAACCCCCTTTATAAAAGCCGGTCCATTTCTGGTGTTTTGCTTTCCAGCAGCATTAGCAAACTAGAACACCATATAACCCATCCAGAGTATACAATCAGTGACTCACAGTATCATCATATAGTTGTGCATTCATCACCACAATTTTAGAAAATTTTCATTACTCCCCCCAAAAACAATAAAAATAAAAAATAAAAATAAGACAAAAAAGAACACCCAAAGCATCCCATACCCCTTATTCCACCAACTATTTACATATTGTTTGTCTTTATTTTATTACTCATATTCCCATATACTGGATCCAGGGAGTGTCAGTCACAAGGTTTTCGCAATCACATGGTCACATGATAAAAGCTATATACAGTCATCATTGAGAATCAAGGCTACTGCATTACAATTCAACAGTTTCAGGTTTTTCCTTCTAGCTATTCTAATACACTAGAAACTAAAAAGGAATATCTATATAATGCAAAAGAAAAACCTCCAGAATGACCCCTCGACTCTATTTGAAATCTCTTAGCCACTGTAACTTTATTTTGTTCCATTTCTTTTCCCCCTTTTGGTCAAGAAGATATTCTCAATTCCACAATGCCAGGGCCAGGCTCATACCTGGAAGTCATGTCCATGTTGCCAGGGAGATTTACATCTCTGAGAGTCATGTCCTGTGTAGGGGGGAGGGCAGTGAGTTTACCTGCAGAGTTGACTGAGAAAGAGGCCTCATATGAGCAACTAAAGAGGTTCTCTGGGGGTAATACTTAGGCCTTGTTATAAGGAGGCTTAGCTTTGCCATTGGAGAGATAAGTTTCATAAGGGCAAGCCTCTAGGTCAAGGGCTTGGCATATTAAATTGGGAGCTCCTATTGTATAACAGAATAGCAGGAATTCCTCAGGTGGAAAAGTTTAATAGTCCACATTTTTCCCCAGTTCCCTCAATGGGACTTTGCAAATACTTTTTTATTTTCTTTTCAAAATATTCTGGGATGTATTGGGGTATTACATTAGCTTGTACAGTATAACAAAAACTCATTCCCTATTCTAGGATCCATGTAATTACGTTGTTTAAATAATCTGACAAGGCTGTTTAAATAAACTGACCAGACCCACCCTAGTTTTTAATTGCAGCTCTCTCTGGACTATCTGAGGAATGGCTTGCTTAACCCAATTAACTGGTCTTTATGCAGGCTCCCTGGGAAATGATAAAGAGGTGTGGGAGCAAAAACCTTGCTAATTGCTGATTGCAAACAAATGCATTTGAAGATGAGCTAGTCACTTGACAAAAGGATTTCCCTCATTACAAAACTGATGATTTTTGTAGATCCTTTAAAATAATGACCTCCCAAGTATTCATTTGTAGGAGGAACTGAGGGAGAAACTAAAAATCACTTGCTGAGAAAATGTCAATCAGAAATTAAGATAAAGCATATCCAAAATCATACTGGTAAATGGGCTTTAGGAGTCAGGTTTTACATTTTCCATTTTATTGGAGAGCAAGCTAAAATACCAGATTATGGTTAAATATCAGATCCCTGGCAATCCTTAAGAGTGAGTGTTCTGGTTTGTTAATGCTGCCATTATGCAAAATACCAGAAATGGATTGGCTTTTATAAAGGGGGTTTATTTGGTTACAAAGTCACAGTCTTAAGGCCATAAAGTATCCAAGGTATGGCATCAACAACAGGTACCTTCACTGGAGAAAGGCCACTGGCATCCGGAAAACCTCTGTAAGCTCCGAAGGCATAGGGCTGGCATCTGCTTGCTCCCAGGTTGCATTTCAAAATGGCATTCTCCAAATGTTGCTCTTGGGGCATTTTGTCCTCTCTTAGCTGCAGCTCTTCCACTCTCAGTTGCTCTGAGTTCCTTGTGTTTGTCAGCTCGTTTATATGGCTCCAGTGATTTAATTTAGAACCACCCTGAATGCGTGGGGTAACATCTCCATGGAAATTGTCCAATCAAAGTCTTTCCCACAGTTGACTGAGTCACATCTCCATGGAAACACTCAATAGGTTGCAACCTAATCAACACTATTATGTCTGCCTCCACAAGATTGCATCAAAGATAATGGCATTTTGGGGGCCATAATATATATATGTAATCCCTGTTAGATTCTAAGTTGTGTAAGGGCAGGGACTGTGTTTTGTTCATTTGCAGCCAGAGTCTGCCATGAAATAGGGATGCAGGAAATGGTTCTTGACTGAATATAAACTCTGGAGGGAGCTTAGACAGGTGGGACAGTATATTTGGTGGGATGAATCAAATAGCAGTTAAGTCTTGACCTGAGTTTGACAATTTGAGACACTTTATAAATTTGCTTGGCAAATTTGCAAATGTGTCACTCACAGTTGGGTGGGGCCACATCTCCATGGAAACACTCTATCAGAAGTTTCCAACCTAATCAACACTAATATGTCTGCCCCCACAAGATTGCATTAAAGAATATGGCTTTTTCTGGGGGACACAATATATACAAACCAGCACATTCCACCCCCTGGACACCAGAAAAACATATTCTTTCCAAATACAAAATAGATTTATCCCATCACAATGTCACAGAAACTTACATCATTTCAGTAACAATAGGTAAGTACAAGATCCCATCAAAATCAGTTACAGGCATGGTCTGTCCTAAGACAAAATTCCCTTCTGGCTGTAGACTTGTGAAACTCAGAACAAGTTATCTGCTTCCAATATACAAAGGAGGGACAGTCATAGGATAAACATTCCCATTGTCATAAGGAGAAACTGTAAGGAAAACAGGGTTCACAGGACCAAAACAATTCCTAAAACCTGCAGGGCAAACTCCATTAAATTTCAAAGTCTGAGAGTCATTCACAGAACAACGTTGTATCCTTGGGGCTTGAGAGAGCAGGAGCCCAACCCCTTTCAAGGGCCTACATGGCAGCCCTTTTCTCTCCAAATGCTGGGGTGAGTGCTCCAACATATCCACACGTTGGGGAGACCACTTTCTTCTCAGCCCCACTCTCCTCAAACATTGGGGTACCACCCAGACTCTGCTTCTCTAGGGCAAAGACTCTCTCCTCACCAAACACTGGGGTGGCAGCCAGACTTTCCCCAATCCACAGGGAATGTGCTCCACCCTCTCTGGGGTCTGGGGTGGCAGCACTCTTCCTAAGCATCGAGGTGGAAAGCCTGCCCTCTGCCTCTGGGGCAAACTCACCCTTTCCACATAGGTTACTCAGCTCTCTTGCCCAAGACCTCTTGACTCCAGACCTCAATATCCATGGCTCTGTCTTTGAAGACATTTTTCCTTCAATTTGTTCCTCTGTCCCCTCCAGTCCAGACTGGCCATGGCTCTGGCTATACAGTTCTCTCAAAAATCTTGTTGGCTTGGTGTGAAGCACACAGGGGTGAAACTGTCACACAATAGGACTTTCCACAGATCCTTTCTGGATAACTGCATCTCCAATCCTGGCTTATACTCAAATGGTGGTCGGGTTCCATGTTTGGTTAAATCCTCATGTAGGGCTGTAGCTTCTGGGGTCTCACTTTCTATAAACACAGATTTTTTCCAGGCCATAATTTCTGGTTTCTTTGAACCCAAGAGTTCATTTCTCAGCTTATCCCTCTCCTCTCACATTTTACTATAAGCTGCAAGGAGAAACCAGGGTACATCTTCAAATTTTAGCTTCAAAATCTCTTCAGCCAAGTATCCCAGGTCTTCGCTTTCAAACTCAGCCTTACATCCAACACCAGGACTCAATTTTGCCAAATTCTCCACCACTTTAAAACAAGGATCACCTTTCTTCCAGTTGGCAATGACACAGTTATCATTTCTGCTCAAGACCTCATCAGAAGTATCTTTAGAGTCCATATTTCCACAAACAATCTCTTCAAAATAATTTAGTCCTTTTCTGTCAAGCTCTTCACACTTCTTCCAGAATCTTCTCCTTATCCATTCAAAAAGCCATTCCATCATGTTTGGTATTTGCAAACTCAGCAGCACCCCACTCCTGGTACCAAAATCTGTTCTGGTTTGCTAATGCTGCTTAAGCAAAATACCAGAAATGGATTGTCTTTTACAAAGGGGGTTTATTTGGCTACAAGTTACAGTCTGAAGGGCATAAAGTGTCCAAGGTAAGGTATCAACAAGTATACCTTTACTGAAGGATCGCCATTGGTTTCCGCAAAACCTCTGTTAGTTTGGAAAGCACGTGGCTGGTATCCGCTTGTTCCCATGTGGTATTTCAAAATGGCATTCTCCAAAATATTACTCTTGAGTCATTTTGTTTTCTCTCAGCTGCAGCAGCTCTTGAAAATGTCACTCTCAGTTGCTCTGAGGTCCCTCTGTTTTTGTGAGCTTTTTATAGGACTCCAGTGAACTAATCAAGACCCACCCTGAATGGGTGGGGCCACATTTCCATGGAAGCATTCAATCAAGAGGTCACACCCTAATCAAGTGTGTCATTCATAGTTGGGTGGGGCCACATCTCCATGGAAACAATCAGAAGGTTCCAACCTAATCAACAATAATATGTCTGCCCCCACAAGATTGCATTAAAGAATATGGCTTTTTCTGGGAGACATAATATATACAAACCAGTACAGCATCCCAATGTGATGCCTTTTGCTCCAAGACACATCATGGCCTGTGCTGTAAAGCATTCGTTTTGGCTCTCTGGGAAGGGGCATTACTGAAACATTGTATTACCTTCTGCTACACAAATCATGGCATAAGATTTTATGGACCAAATTAGGCAGAGGGACTCCTGGAACTTCATTTCACTTCAGTGCCTTACAAAGGGAGGAAAGGATTTTTCCTTTCTTTCCTCCCCATCCCCATCCCCTGTCAGAACCATGGCACTAAGCCTAGATTGTGGGGAAGGCCTGCTCCTACTTCTTTTGTTACCACATGGTGCTGGTACAAACCATTAGGGTAAGCTCTAATGTTTAAGACGGTCAACTCAATAAATATTTCTTGAATGCCCACTCTCTTAGTTTCCTGGCTGCTATTGAAAATACCACACAATGGGTTCCTTAGGAATAGGAGTTTATAGGATCATGGTTTCAGAGACTTGAAGGCTTGCTTCCTCCTGGGGTCAGTAGCATTCTGGCTGGCCAGTGATCCTTGGACTCCTTGGCTTTCCTGTTGCATGGCAGTGTCCTCTCCTTTCTCTTCCAGGTTCCATTGACTTCTGGCTTCCTGGTCCTCCTTATAGCTTTCTCTACCTAAGTCTTCCAGTAATAGGATTAAGGCCCCTCCTGATTCAATTGGCCACATCTTAACTAAAAATAACATCTTCAAAGATCCCATTCACAATGGGTTCACACTCACAGGAATGAGATAAAGATTAGGAACAAGTTTTTCTGGGGTACATAATTCAACCTACCATACCCACTAATTGCAAGACTGGAGTTATATAGACCAAAGTGACTAGTTGATGAGATTGAGGAGGTATTTTCCTCTGTAGCTTCAATTGAGTGGATAATGGCATGAAAATTCTACCTCTTAAATGTGTCTCAAATCCATCCCATGTCTCTATCTCCATTTTCAAACTTGTAGTCTAAGCCACCCTCTTCTTATGCATGATTACTGCAGTAGCCTCCACACTGAACTCACTGTTTCCACACTTGCTCCTCATCAGTGCCTTATGCATACAGAAACCTGAGGGATCCTTTAATATCTTCAGTCAAATTGTGTTACTCCTCTGCTTAAAACCCTATGATGGCTTCTGATCTCATTCAGTGTTTTTAAAAGCCAAAGTCCTCAACATAGTTCTCTAATCTCCCTTTTATGCCCCCTACTTCTTTTCCTCTCCCCCCTTCCCATTCTGTTCCATCTAAACTGCGTACCTCTCAGTTCCCTTGACATGACAAACTCTTTCCTGCCTCAGAGCTTTTGTGGGAAAACTTTGGAAAAGCTCATTTCCACACTGTTTCTTACCTATCTTTCAGGTCACAGTTTGTCCATTCCTTGATCCATTCAATTTAACTTTCATCGCATCCTGTTGGCTTCCTTCATAGCACTTTCTTCAATTTATCATTCTATATTGTCGTTGACATGATGTCTAACTCCCTCACTACAGTAAAAGCTCCATGATGTTGGGGATCATGCATGTTCTTGCTCACAATTGTATTCCAAGAGCCTAAAAATGTCTGGTGCATAGTGTACCCACCATGGGGTATTAATAGTGCACTCTTAAATCCCACGAACCACTTACATTTTATGTGTACAGTCCTTGTAGTGTTTCTTTAATTTTTCGCAAGCCATTATTAAGTCAATAGTACCTTTCATTCATTGGTGTCTTTGAATAAAGGAGATATTGGCATGGAAAATCACCTTAAAGTAATGGAATGATTCATGGGTCAGCAGGACTTTAATATGCCTAGTAGCAATGAAAGAATGTGTTCTTACAAGGGCTGTTGGGGTTTTTACTGCTAGAATCTTAGCCAAAGATGTCCTGGTGTTTGCCATGATACTTGCTATAAATAAACACACTGGCCTCTGGTTTTATAAGTTAGTGTCAGTGCATTTGCTTGATGTGATTTTGCCCTTGAGAGACAAATCTGTTCCATTTTGGGTGAGCTGATGAAAGATAAAATCAGGTTTGGTTTCAGAGTCTATAAAATTGAAACCCAGACATTCAAAATACCTTGGTAATTCATCAAGGTAATGTTGCCCATTATCTGATGGGATAGGACTCTTCACAGTAGATTCATCCTGGCATTGTGAGACTTCAATACATGGAATATCTGTACATGGAAAAGTACAGAAGCATCTAAAACAGCTTGGATCAAAATAACCACAACAAAATGGCAGGCTCAAATCATCACATGCCTGCCATAATGCCAGAACTTCCTAGTATCAAAATATCACAGGGTTGGATGGGACCATAAAAGTCATGTAGTTAACATTAGCTTTGGTTAAAACCATAACAGATTCTATTTGGATAAATGCAATTCAAACACAATTCAAGATGCACTAGAGTGGAGGATAAGATACCACACCTGGGACTAAAGTCTCTGCAGATGTGTTAAGCTCCCTTGATTTTGAGGAACAAGGCAGCACTCAGGATACCTCAAGAAACTGAGATTTATTGTAAGAATATACAGTAGGAGTTATTTCACTGGTCCCACAAATAGCTGACACTCAGTAACTAAGGAAATTGATCCAAGGACTGAGTTTTCTTATCACAAATATTAAGCTGCAGCTGTTTACTTCAGAACTCAGCCATTAACTAGACTCTGCTACTTTTTCAGCTTTTGCTGCTACCAGAAGAGAACTACTGATGAGCCCCAGCCCTCACCTCTGTATTTCTGCCCATATACTTAGCCTTCATCCCTGGTACCACGGATGACCTGAACAAGCTCCTAACTAAAGTCACAACTTCCAGTTATACAGCTGATCTCACCCCTTCTCACCTACTCAAAGCCAGCACTCCAACAATTTTCCCTTTCTTCCTTCTATCTGTGTTCTATTTTTCTAGGGTGGTCAAGCAAATACCATGAAATGGGTGCGATTAAACAATGGGGATTTATTCATGGTTTGAGGCTGGGTAAAAGCCCAAATCAAGGTATCATCAAGGCGATGCTTTCTTCCTAAAGATTGGTGTTCTGGGGCTGGCTGTTGGTGATTCTTGGTCCTTAGCTCATCACATAGCAATGCACATGGTGGCCTCTTCTGGCCTCTCCCTTTTCTGCTGGGTTCCATTGGTTTCTGCTTCTGGCCTCTCCCTCTGTGGCTTTCTCTGTATGGATTTCATTCTCTTATAAAAGACTCTAGTAATAGGATTAAAACCTATCCTGACTGAGGTGGACCACACCTTCTTGACTGAAGTAACCTCATCAAAAGGTCCTACTTTCAATGGGTCCACACCCACAGGAATGGATTAATTTTAAGAACATTTCTTTCTGGGGTACATACAGCTTCAAACCATAATTGTGGCTACTTCAGTTAAGGTGTAACCCATCTCATTCAGGAAGGGTCTTAATTCTATTACTGGTGTCCTTTATAAATGGAATGAATACGGCGGGGGGGGGGGGGGAATGAGAGAGAGAATGAGAGCAAGCCACAGAAGCAAGAAGCTGAAAGCAATGAAACCCAGAAGAGAGGGGGAAAGACCAGCAGATGCTGTCATGTACTTTGCCTTGTGGCAGAGAACCAAAGGATTGCTAGCATCCAGTCTTCAGGAAGAAAGCCTCACCTTGATGATGCCTTGATTCGGACATTTTCCCAGACTCTAACTGTAAGCAAAGAAGTACCCATTGTTCAAACTGAACCATTTTATGGTATATTGCTTTAAGCAGCCTATGAAACTGAAACAATCAACAATTATTTTAACTCTCAACTGTATCATTACCATAAGCATACTAACATGATGTAATTTCTCCATTCTTAAAAACAAAACAAAAAAGAAACAAAAAACAAAATGACACCTCGACCCCACATCCCTCTCCAATCACTGTCCCATTTTTCCACTCCCCTGTTATAGCAAAACTCCTTGTAAAAGTTGCCTGTGCTCACTATCATTTACTCTTTCATGTTCCTTCTTGAACCTACTAAAATCAAGCTTTCACCCTCACCACTCCATCAAAGCAGCTATTGTCAAGGTCAAAGACCTTCTCATTGTTGAAGTCAATGGTCAATTATCATTCCTCTTCATATTTGACCTATCTGCAGCATTTAACAAATTTAATCCTTCCTCTCTCCTGGAAACAGTTCAACCTGGATTTCTGGACCCCCTTCTTTCCTGGTTTTATTTCTACCTAACTAGGCCCTCCTCCATTTCTTCTGCTGATTCTTCCATGTCTCTTACCCTTAGATAGTAGGCTGCCCCAGGACTCGGTCCTCGGACCTCTTCTCTTTATATACTCACTCCTTTGGTGATCTTACCCAGTTCCAAGACTTAGAATAACATCTGTATGCTGATGATTCCCAAATTTGTATCTCCAGGCCAGATCTCTCTCCTAAATGCCAGTCTATATATACAGTTGCCATCTTGACATCTCCACATGAATAGCTAAGAGGCATCTTACACTGAATACATCTAAAACAGAGCTCCTGATGTTCTTCCCCCAAATGTGGTCAATCTTCAGCATTCCCCAAGTCAAGAAATTACAAACTTATTATTCTAGATGCATAGGCCTGAGTTGTGGGGCTTTTTTGACTCTTCTTTTTCCACTCTCACATCCCACATTCACTACATCAGAAAATCCTGTTGGCTATACTGCCAAACTATAACCAAAATCCAACCACTTCTTCCCATCCCCACTGTTACCACTCTGCTCCAAGCCCCTATCACCTCCTTCCTGAATTATTTTAATCCAGGGGATTGAATCATGAAACACACAAAAGACATATTCAAGCCTGAATCTGTGTTCCTGTGGGTGTGAACACATTTGTAACTAGGATCTTTGAAGGGTGACACTGAAATGAGACACAGACACAAAGTTATGATTTAAGGGAGCAGGGGACCCACTGCATCGTGTGCCAAGTGGGTGCTGATGCACCTGTGCTCCAGTTATTTATTCATTTGTTACACAAAGCTAAACTACGCTACGTGATCAAAAGCATTCAGGGTCTCTCAGATATTAATCTTTACATCCTGCTGCGGATAAGAAGGAACAATCTGGGGTCAATGGTTAATGCTGCTGTCATAGTCACAAGACACACATCTTTACAGGGCGTGCCTACAATGGCGTTCCATGTAGGCTTGTGACCCAGCGTTCCAGGTCACCGCCCCGGACATGGTCTAAGTGACATGAAAAGCTTGGTTCCCCACAGTTAATGTGTGGCCAAACCAAAATGAGGATGGGTCTTAATCCATTATGGCTGAAATCCTTATAAGCAAAAGAAATTGTATATGGAAGTAGAAGCTAGAAGGAAGAAAAGCCAGAGAGTGATCACCATGTGATGGAGGATTGCTGGAAATCTATCCGAGAACATGACAGATTTTGGAGAAAGCATGGCTTTACTGACACCTTGATTATGGACTTCTAGCCTCCAAAACCATGAGCCAATACTTTCCTGTTGCTTAAGCCAACCAGTGTGTAGTATTTGTCATAGCAGCTTTGGCTAACTAAGACACCACCTAACTATTCTCCCTTCCTCCACCCTTATCCTCTATAATATATTCTCATTAGTAGCCACAGTGATCCTTTAAAAATTTGAAGCAGATCATGTAAGTCTTCTGCTCTAAAGACCCCAGTGGTTTGCTATCTCAATCAGGGTGCAATGGCCTAAAGAGCTTTACACCATCTGCTACCTCTCTCCAAAATATTTTTTTTCTCATCATCTACTATTTCCACCTTATTCCATCCAGACTTTTTGGTGTCTCTCCCAGTCTACTTTCCTTGACTTACTTTCCTTGACAGATTTTATCATCATCTGTGATACTATTTTACCAAATTGTTTATTTTTTCTTCTTTCCATTAGATGATGAACTCTGCATATCAAAGATCTTTGTCTTTTTAGTTCACTATTTTAACTCCAGTGCCTAGAACAGTGTTGACACACAGCAACTGACTTATAAATATAAATATTTGTTGAATGAATGTATGAATTAACAACTGGCCATTTTTCTTTCTATTTTTTCAATTCATATTCTGAGAGGTGAAAATCTGGTTGGCCTATTGAATTATCATTGTACCTTCAATACCTCATTAGTTAATATATATATGGATTGGTCACTTCTGGGTCAGGGCCTACTCCTGGTCCAATCAATGGCCACTCCTTCATCAGGTTACTGGATAAGGCTTCTTTCCTCAGCAGAGGCCTGCAGCTAGGCTCTCTCTGTTGCTGTTAGGTGGGATGAAGACAGTTATACACCTTAAGTTGTGGCATGGACAAGATGCTCTGGAGCAAGATGGATTTAATATATTGCTCTGAAAAATTTCAGGTTATGATCTCAATTTCTACCTCCATTGATATGATGTTAACTCCCATTTTCTTACATATGAGGTTGTTTGTTTTTAACTCTACGGATTGCAAATGAGCAGGTACACATGGGAGTTGGGATACAAGCTATGTGACCTCTGTAAAATCACTTAATGTTCTGATCCTCAGTTTCATCATCTCTATAATGGGGGATAATGACAGGATTTCCCTCATGGGACTGATATGAGGATTAAATGTGATATATATATATATATATATATATATATATATATATAGTTTGACACATTATTATTATTGTTATTAGTTGTATTATTGTTGTGTCTTGGGCCTGGGTTCCTTGTGAATAATGAAAAAAAATTGTCTAAGGTTGAGAATACTTCCATTCTAAGAGAAATGAGCTGAAACTGTAAGTATAGTCACACTAACATATCCAGAGTTCCACTGCCTCCATAGAGGGTGTGTGAGTTTTATATACATGTCGAACAAGGTTTGTAGTATGATTTATAAGTATAATAAAAATCTGAGTTTATCTTGTGAATTTCTTCATAGTCTCTACTTAATCATTCTTCCAGGAGGAAGAGATTATTTGATTGATTTCTGCCCTAAAAGGTAATCTCTTTTACAGCATTGGAGTCTGTACCTTGCTTTTGTATTCCCAGTATTTGACATCTGTTTGAGAAATTCAACAGAAAAAATAGTAGCATCTTAGTTCTGTGAGTGGATAGGGCAGTCCAAGAAGGCATGTGTGTGAATATTTGCATGTGATTTTGAGAGCTGGAGGATCATGCAGGGGCTTTCAAATACCTGAGCTTGGAAGTGGCATACACCATTTCTATCATGTTTCTTTCACTCAAACTAATTCACATTTTCCTCCCTTAATGTAAGGGGGTTGGGCATGTACTCTTCTGTGGACCTAAGAAAAAGAAGTAGATATGGGTGAGCTTCATCATCTCTCCCACACAGGCTATTCTATTATGAGGCAGTCATCAATAGGTCACTTACTAGTTTATGATTAATGGCAATATTTAGGCTCATGTAAAAATACATGAATGACTTTGATTAAGTTGAAACTCTTCTATGAAAACTTGCCTGACCTTCAGGGCTGAAGGTAAAATTACAATGTTTTATCAATATGACTAGTGAAGACATCTTAACTTTCTGGCTAGCACTGCCACATTTGTGTACATTAAGCAAAGAAAACTAATAAGATAAACTCAGATTCTTATTATCCTTATAAGCCATACCTCAAACTAGGTTCAACATGTATATAAAACTCACACACCCTCTATGGAGGCAATGGGACTCTGTATTTGTTAGTATGCCCAACTGACTGTCCAGGGATTGCCTTTTACTTTTCTAAGTTCCCATTTTCACTTACTTTTTGGCCTCTGCATATTCCTTACTTACCAACTTAATGATACATTTTAAAAGCTATTTTAAAAATTTTATCCATCTAGCCTTATTAGTTATTTTCAGTGGAAGGGTCAATCAGGGTATCTAATTCACCATATTGCTAAGCCTCCAAGAAATCACATAGATTAAAATTCAAAGAAATGTGAGTTCACAGGAAAAAAAAAACAACCAAGCGCACACACACAATTAAGGCACCATGAGCAAAAGGCAGCTGAAATGACATAAGATTCAGCAACAAAAGGCTTTCAATATTGGAATTATCACACTCCAAGCATAAAAGTATATTTATTATAATGGATTTAAAAATGAACATGTGGTAAAGTTATAAAGATGATCAAGCAGCTTTGAAAAAGAATGAAATACCTTCTAGTAATAAAAATGTAATTGACTTTTAAAGCTCAATGTATGGCTCTAAAGGCAGTTATAATTAATACATTGGAAGACCTATCTGAAGAAATTATTAACTTTTCCTTTGGGTAATGGTGGACTTGGTAATTCATACTTACCCTATTTTTGAAGATTATGTTTATATTTAATCCATCCTTTAAAATTATCTTCTTCAAAGCATAAAAATGCTAAGAAGATACTGAAGAATTATCAGGTGAAAATATGAGAGAAGAAAGAACCACAAGGAAGTGAGCCCCTTTTGTCCTTGGGAAGTTTACTGATTTGATACAGATTTGATAGAGATAACTGAGTTGCCGAACTCTTTTTTTAAAGCCTTGCAGGTCTAGGAGACAAAAATTAGGGTTAGTGTCTATTCTGGTTTGCTAATGCTGCCAGAATGCAAAACACCAGAAATGGATTGGCTTTTATAAATGGGGTTTATTTGGTTACACAGTTACAGTCTTAATGCCATAAAGTGTCCAAGGTAACACATCAACGACTGGGTACCTTCACTAGAGGATGGCCAGTGGTGTCCGGAAAACCTCTGTTAGCTGGGAAGGCAAGTGGCTGGCGTCTGCTCCAGAGTTCTGGTTTTAAAATGGCTTTCTCCCAAGACGTTCCTTTCTAGGCCACAGCTCCTCTTCAAAATGTCACTCTTGGTTGCTCTTGGGGCGTTTATCCTCTCTTAACTTCTCCGGAGCAAGAGTCTGCTTTCAATAGCCGTTTTCAAACTGTCTCTCATCTGCAACTCCTCTCTCAGCTCCTGTGCATTCTTCAAAGTGTCCCTCTTGGCTGTAGCTCCTCTTCAAAATGTCACTTACAGCTGCACTGAGTTCCCTCTGTCCATCAGCTCATTTATATGGCTCCAGTGACTCAACTTAGACCCACCCCAGATGGGCGGAGCAACACCTCCCTGGAAATTATCCAATCAGAGTCATCACCCACAGCTGGGTGGGGCGCATTCCAAAGAAACACTACAAAGAATTACAATCTAATCATCATTGATAACATCAGCCCACACAAGATTACATCAAGGATAATGGCATTTGGGGGGACATAATACATTCAAACTGGCACAGTGTCTAACAAAAGTGAGGGTCTGGTAAAATACTCCATGCTTTAGACTGGGGGTTGGCAAAATTCATCTGTAAAGGGCCAGAGAGTAGTATCTTTGAGGGCCACATATGGTTGCTATCTCATATTCTTCTTTGATTTTTTTACAGCCCTTATACCATACTTGGCTAATGGGTCCTGGAAAAATAGGCTATGGGTTGCCAGCCAGATTTACCCAAGGGCTGTAGTTTGCTGACCTCTTCTTTGGACTGAGAACCTGGAAGGCTGCATCCTAGGAGTATTGGTAAACTGGAAGTAGAATGGCGCTTGCACAGAGTGTACAGACTTGGTGTCATCTAGGCAGCCCACCTAAAATTGGATTCAGGTGATCCCAGATTCAAATTCCCCACAGCACCTGGCAGGAACAAATGAAAAACTTCTCTGGAGCATCATCCCCCAAATAAATTAGAAGCTACATGTAATTTTTCAAATATGTTTTGCACACAATGAATGATAATTAGATGCAGGAGAAAACAAGACCATATGAACAAGAACCAGCAGAAAGAACAGAAAACAGAAACAGGACTCCCATTTATTGCACTTCAGGATAGCTTTTTAACTATACAGATTAATGTAGTTAAAGCTTAATATGTTCATTGAAAATCTCTGCAGAGGACTGGGAAGTATAAAAAGTGACATATATTTGAAAGATATCCAAATAGAAATTCTAGAACAGAAAACAATCAAAACAAACCAGTGGGCAGGGCAAGATGGCAGCATAGGGAGCTGTGGAATTTAATAAGTCCCCTAGAGCAACTAGTAAATAGCCAGGAACAGCTAGAAAATGGTCTGGAACAACTGATGGAGGACATCTGTGATTGGACAACATCGTACACCAGTCAGGAATGGGTGGAATGGCTGAAATCACATCATGGGACTGTAAGTAAAGCTCCCAAACTGCAGAGCTGGTGCCCCTACCCCACAGGCATGGCAGGCTGAATTGCAAAACTCCACTGTGGGAGAAAGATGCAGTCCCTGCCTGGAGCAAGAGAATGTTGCTCAACCAAGCTCCCACTGTGGTTTTAATTAACAAATTTTGACTACTTATTACAGGATACAAGCAGGAAAGGAACCTAGAGGTTTGTCCTGGCAGAGAGGAGGCAGTAGTGGTGGGAAAAAATACATAAATAAATAAAAACAGAGGCTTTTGGAGTCCACTGAGATCAGAATAATGGAAAAGGGCTGTGCCCCAATAAAAGGGGCACACAGAACCAGGTATCAACTCTGGTTCTTGCCTGGTGATCTGGAGGGCTGGGGCCTGGCTCTGAAAAGGGGATTCTTGCTTTTTTCACCTTTTTTTCTCTCATTCTAAGCAGCTCTTTAGAGAAAGCCTCAGGCATTTTCAATTGTCAGCACTGACCCAGGCAAGGGTGGAGTTAAGATAGTCAGAGTGTCAAAGGAAAAACTCAAGTGTAGGAGATAATTCCCTAAAGGCTTATCTTTCCTAAGAAAAGAGGGGGACAGGGCCCAGCTCATGTGGTGGCCCTCCCTCAGAGAACTCAGACCCTGGGGCCTGGGGGAAAAACAGAAACAGCTTAAGCTTGGCTTCTGACACCCTTGGTCTGTGGCTGGGACAGGGTCCACTGATTTAAATACCCCACACCTCTTTATGCCAGTGGGGATCTGTGGGCTGACAAGTGCCACCTTCTGGGCAGGATAGAAAAAGCACAGAGTCTAAAGGCCACACAGGAAATTCTGACAATCCTCTGGGTCTCACCCTCAGGGAAAATGGATCCTGAATACAGCCTCCTCCTGAGACCTGGGCCCATTTGGTCTCAGAAAATCTGATTGGGGTAATCAAGGAAACCTGATGCCTAGAACACAAAAAATTATGAATCACACTAAAAAAATTAAGATATGGTCCAGTCAAAGGAACACACACTTCAACTGAGATACAGGACTTGAAACAACTAATTATTAGTCAAATCTAAATCAATTCAAAAATCAAATCAGTGAGTTCAGGGAAGCAAAAGAGATGAAGGATATAAAGAAGACATTGGGCAAACATAAGGAAGAACTCAAAAGTTTGGAAAAAACAATCAACAGAACTTATGGGAATGAAAGGAACAATAGAAGAGATGGAAAACACAATGAAGACATACAACAGCAGATTTGAAGAGGCAGAAGAAAGAACTGGAGGACGGGATAGCTGAAATCCTACACACAAAAGAACAGATAGGGAAAAGAATGGAATAATATGAGCAGCATCTCAGGGAATTGAATGACAACATGAAGTGCACAAATATACATGTCATGGGTGTCCCAGAAGGAGAAGAGAAGGGAAAAGGGCAGAAAGAATAATGGAGGAAATAATCACTGAAAATTTCCTGTCTCTTATGAAAGACATAAAATTACAGGTCCAAGAAGCACAGCATACCCCACACAGAATTGATCCAAATAGACCTACTCCAATACACCAATCAGATTGTCAAATGGCAAAGACAAAGAGAATTCTGAAAGCAGCAAGAGAAAAGTGATCCATCACATACAAAGGAAGCTCAGTAAGACTATGTGCGGATTTCTCAGTAGAAACCATGGAGGCAAGAAGCCAATGGTATGGTATATTTAAGATACTGAAAGAGAAAAACTGCCAACCAAGAATTCCATATCTGGCAAAACTTCCTTCAAAGTTTAAAATGTTTTTAGACAAAAAGACACTGAGAGAGTTTGTGAACAAGAGACCTGCTCTACTAAAGGGAGCACTACAGACAGATAGGAAAAGACAGGAGAGAGAGGTTTGCAGAAGAGTGTAGAAATGAGGACTATCGATAAACATAAAATGAGAGAGAGGGAAAAAATAAAGTAAGATATGACAGACAAAATCCAAAAGACAAAATTGTATACAGCAGACATTACATTGAGTGAAATTAGTCAGAAACAAAAGGACAGATACTGCATGGTATCACTAATATGGACTAACATTGATGAAAGAAATTTGAGAGTTGAGAACATAGGTTATCAGGAGATATAAAGAGGTTAGAGATTGGGCATTTGATGCTGAAGGAGTACAGAAGGTTCAACAGGATTAACTGTATAGATCCAGAAATGGATAGCACAATACTGTGTGATGGTAGCACAATATTCTAAATACTCTGAACAAAGATGAGTGTGAGTATGGTTGAAAGAAAGGATAGGGGCATGTATGACACAAGAAGGAAAGATAGAAGATAAAGACTGGGATTGTATAACTTAGCAAAACCTAGAGTGGTCAATCATGGTGATTAAATGTACAAATATAAGAAGGGTTTTAAATGAGGGAGAAAAATGAATGCCAATGTTGGAAGGTGTTGAAAATTGGATAGTATAGGGGAAAAACACAATCAATGCAAACTAGAGTCTATAATTAATGGTAGCATTGTAAGACACTTCCACTAATTGTAACAAAGACAGTATACCAAAGCTAAAAGCCTATGAGAGGGGGATATAAGGGAGTGATATGGGATTCTTGGTGATGTTGATGTTGTCTGACCTTTTTTCACTGTATTTTATTTTTAATTTTCTTCTATCTTTTGTATTTTCATTCTTCATTTTTTCCTCCTTTTCCTCTTTGTTACATGAAGAGATGGAAATGTCCTCATATAGATTGTGGTGGTGAATGCATAATTATGTGATTATACTGGGAATCATTGATTGTTTACTTAGGGTGGATTCTATGGCATGTGAATAAAACTGTTAAAAAATTAACAGAGGGATACAAGTGCTGGAGAAAATGTGGATAGAGGAATGTACCTATTCACTGTTGGTGGGGTAGTAGAATGGTGCAGCCCATCTGGAGGGCAGTGTGGTGGTTCTACAGGAAGCTAAGTATGGGGTTGCCATATGGTCCTGCAACCACATTATTGGGTCTATACTTGGAAGAACTGAGAGCAGGGACATGAGTGTACATTTGCACAGTGGTGTTTATGGTGGCAGTGTTCATGATTTGCAATGGATGGAGGTGGCCTAAGGGTACATCAACTGATGAAAGGAGTGTCAAACTGGTGTATATATATAAGAGAATATAGAAGAGTATCAAGAAGGAATGAAGTTGTGAGGTATGCAACTAGGTGAATGGACCTTGAAGATAGTATGTTGAATGAAATAAGCCAGAGATGAAAAGACAAATATTATAATGACTCACTAATATGGACTAACTTTTATGTGCAAATTCTGAGAACTGAATCTGAGAGCATAGGTTATCAGGGGAAGGCTTATTGCAAAGGTCCGTAGCAATTGTAGGATTAAGAATTTCTTCTTGACCAAAAGGGAGAAAAGAAATGAAACAGAATAAAGTTTCAGTGGCTGAGAGATCTCAAATGGAGTTGAGAGGTCACTCTGGAGGTTATTCTTATATATTATATAGATATCCCTTTCTAGTTTTTAGTGTGTTGGAATAGCTAGAAGGAAATACCTGAAACTGTTGAACTGCAACCCAGTAGCCTTGACTTTTGAAGATGACTGTATAACTATGTAGGTTATACAGTGTGACTATGTGATTGTTAAAACCTTGTGGCTCACACTCCCTTTATCCAGTGTATGAACAAATGAGTAGAAAAACAGAGGTCAAAAAGTAAATGAATAATAGGGTAGAAAAAGCAGTATGAGATGTTTTGGTTGTTCTTTTTTACTTTTATTTTAATTTTTATTCTTATTTTTAGTTTTATTTTTTGGAGTAATGAAAATGTTCAAAAACTTGATTGTGGTGATGAATGCACAACTATATGATGATACTGTGTATAACTGTACACTTTGGATGATTGTATGGTATGTGTATATGTCTCAATAATATTGCATTTAAAAAACCAGTAAGTGACATTAAGTTCTAAAGGTGTAGGTTGTAACAGCTTAAGAGAGACTTGGTGAGTGAACCAGATGATAATTCAGGAGAATCAATCCCAAAGGAAGCAAATGAAAAGGGTGGAAAATATAGAACAGATGGTAGGAGTCAGAGGATACAGGGAAAATCTTGAAAATATATTTAAGATTGATGCCCCAGAATGAGAGGAGAATGAGAATGGGACAAAGCAATATCCAAAGAGCTAATGGCAGAGAGTTTTTAAAACATATAAAGAGAATAAAGGCAAAATAAAGATTCCAGACCAAAAAAAAAAAAAAACTGAGAGAATTCTCCACCAGCAGGTCTACAATAAAGGGTGATATTCACACTGAAGGAAAATGATCTCCGGTGGAAGTATGGAGGTACAAGAAAGAATAGAGTGATGAAAGTGGAAAATGTGGGTATATCTAAATGAACATTTTAAAAGCAACTTATAATAACAATGATTACAACATATTGCATGCATTCATACATATAATTATGGAAATACATGAAAACCTTAGTATAGGTCTGGAAAAGGTCAAATGAAATTAAACTGTTCTAGGGTCCATGAATTGTCCCCAGAGATACAATACTAATAATACTTTTATGGTACTAGTTTGGCAAATGAGCTTATTTTTGAGTAACAAAGGTAAGATGCTGAAGAACTATACAGCCATGGATTTCTGTATAGAAAGTTCAAAACATGTAAAATTAAACAGCATATTGTTTAGAAATATAAACGTGGCTAACCAACAGAGAAATCATCAGAACAATGAGCACAACATTCAGGACAGCAGTTATCTTTGTGCAGGGGAGGGGGTAAGAACAGAGAGCGTCACATAGGAAATATCAAAGTTAGCTGTACTTAAATTGGGTGTTTGTTGAATTGTTATTCATTATATGTAAGTTCATAAACTTTTCTATCTATTCAGTATTTATAAAAACAATGAAAGTGAAAGTAAATTTATAATGTCTTATGAGATAAAGGAGTAATTTCAAAATAATGAAACACTAAGAGATAAAAATAACCTCGAGTCCAGCTACAAGGACAAGAGCTCCTCTGGGCCTTAAAGTTAGCAAAAGATAATTAAGCCTGAAAGATAGTATACCTATTAAAATAAAGTCACAAGACAATGTAAATGCTGATAAAATAAGATTGTATTAACACATTAAGAAGCAATTATAAGTGTCTAGGAACAATTTTAAAATATTAAAAATTGTTTTAGTTATTAGAAATATCATACATAAACTTAGAGAAAATAGAATAGTGGAACTTCATATACCATCACCCAGATTCAAAATCTATCAAGATTTTGCCACATTATGCATCATCTACTTCTCCCCATCACCTTTTTGTAAATTCAATTTTACTGAGATATAGTCACATACCATGCAGTCGGTTGTTCACAGTACCATTATATAGTTGTGCATTTATCACCAAAATTAATTTTTAAACATTTTCATTACCACACACACAAAAGTAACAAGAATAAAAATGAAAGTGAAAAAGAACAATTAAAGTAAAAAAGAACACTTGGTACCTTTTTTTTTTCTTCCCCCATTTTTCTACTCATTCGTCCATACACTGGACAAAGGGGAGTGTGATCCACATGGCTTTCCCAATCACATTGTCACCCCTCATAAACTACATTGTTATACAATTGTCTTCAAGATTCAAGGGTTCTGGGTTGTAGTTTGATAGTTTCAGGTATTTACTGCTAGCTATTCCAATTCATTAGAACCTAAAAAGGGTTGTCTATATTGTGCGTAAGAGTGCCCATCAGGGTGAACTCTCGGCTCCTTTTGGAGTCTTTCAGCCACTGAAACTTATTTCATTTCCGTTCACATCCCCCTTTTGGTCAAGATGTTCTCCATCCCACAATGCTGGGTCTAGATTCCTCCCTGGGAGTCATATTCCACATTGCCAGGGAGATTTACACCCCTGGGAGTCAGGTCCCACATAGGGGAGAGGGCAGTGCTTTCACCTGCCAAGTTGGCTTAGCTAGAGTGAGAGGGCCACATCTGAGCAACAAAGAGGCATTCAGGAGGAGACACTTAGGCACAATTATAAGCAGGCCTAGCCTCTCCTTTGCAGCAACAGTCTTCCCAAGACAAGTCCTGTGATAGAGGGCTCAGCCCATCAAACCACCAGTCCCCAGTATCTGTAAGCACATCAGCAACCATCGAAGTGGGGAAGCCCAACACCACTGCATTCTCCCCAAGGTCCTCAGGGGGGCGCTCTTCATATCTTTTTTGTTTTTTTAAACTAAATATTAACTATATCAAAAAAATTAAAAAAAAACTTACAATAAAAAAAAACATTTGAAACAAACCAAAACAAGGGAATAAGAAAAAGACAACTAACCTAATATAACTACTTTACTTCCAACATGTTCCTACTCTACCCTAGGAAAGTAACCTAATATAGTAACATTTCTGTGAACTTGTTCCTACCATACCCACCAGAAATTAACAAACTTTAGTCATTCCTGGGCAGTCCCAGAATGTTAAATTTACCCAAGATAGCTTATCTGTTCATATTGGGTTATTGTTCCCCCTTCACTAATTGCTCTCTGTCGCTAGGTCCCCTACATTCTACATTACAAACCATTTATTTTACATTTTTCAATGTTCACATTAGTGGTAGCATATAATATTTCTCTTTTTGTGCCTGGCTTATTTCACTCAGCATTATGTCCAAGGTTCATCCATGTTGTCATATGTTTCACGACATCATTCCTTCTTACTGCCACGTAGTATTCCATTGCGTGTATATACCACATTTTATTTTTCCACTCATCTGTGGAAGGACATTTGGGTTGTTTCCATCTCTTGGCAATTGTGAATAATGCTGGTGTGAACATTGGCTTGCAGATATCTGTTCGTGTCACTGCTTTCAGATCTTCTGGATATATACCGAGAAGTTCAATTTCTGGGTCGAAGGGTAACTCTATATCTAGTTTTCTAAGGAACTGCCATACTGTCTTCCAGAGTGGCTGAGCCATTATACAGTCTCACCAACAATGAATAAGAGTTCCAATTTCTCCATATCCTTTCCAGCATTTGTAGTTTCCTGTTTGTTTAATGGTAGCCATTCTGATTGGTGTGAGATGGTATCTTGTTTTGGTCTTAATTTGCATCTCTCTAATAGCTAGTGAAGCTGAACATTTTTTTCATGTGTTTCTTGGCCATTTGTATTTCCCCTTCAGAGAACTGTCTCTTCATATCTTTTGCCCATTTTATAATTGGGCTGTGTGTACTACTGTCATTGAGTTGTAGGATTTCTTTATATTTGCAAGATATCAGTCTTTTGTCAGAGACATGTTTTCCAAAAAGTTTTCCCCATTGAGTTGGCTGCCTCTTCACCTTTTGGACAAATTCCTTGGAGGTACAGAAACTTCTAAGTTTGAGAAGTTCCCATTTATCTATTTTTTTCCTTTGTTGCTTGTGCTTTGGGTGTAAGGTCTAGGAAGTGACCTCCTAATACAAGGTCTTGAAGATATCTCCCTACATTATCTTCTAGGAATTTTATGGTACTCTCTTTTATATTGAGGTCTTTGATCCACTTTGAGTTAATTTTTGTGTAGGGTGTGAGGTAGGGGTCCTCTTTCGTGGATTTGGATATGGATATCCAACTCTCCCAGCCCCATTTGTTGAAAAGACTGTTATGTCCCAGTTCAGTGGCTTTGGGGGCCTTATCAAAGATCAGTTCGCCATAGATCTGAGGGTCTATCTCCGAATTCTCAATTTGATTCCACTGATCAATATATCTATCTTTGTTTCAGTAGAATGCTGTTTTGAGTACTGTGGCTTTATAATAAGCTTCAAATTCAGGGAGTGTAAGTTCTCCCACTTCGTTTTTGTTTTTTAGAGTGTTTTTAGCAATTCAAGGCATCTTCCCTTTCCAAATATATTTGATAACTAGCTCTTCCAAGTCTGCAGAGTAGGTTGTTTGAATTTTGATTGGGATTGCATTGAATCTGTAGATGAGTTTGGGTAGAATTGACATCTTAATGACATTTAGGCTTCCTATCCATGAACATGGAATATTTTTCCATCTTTTAAGATCCACTTCTATTTCTTTTAGTAGAGTTATGTAGTTTTCTTTGTATAGGTCTTTTATATCTTTGGTTAAGTTTATTCCTTGGTACTTGATTTTTTTAGTTGCTATTGAAAATGGTAGCTTTTTCTTGAGTGTCTCTTCACTTCATTCATTTCTAGCATATAGAAATATTACTGACTTATGTGCATTAATCTTGTATCCCGCTACTTTGTTAAATTTGTTTATTAGCTCTAGTAGCTGTATGTTTGATTTCTCTGGGTTTTCCAGATATAAGATCATATCATCTGCAAATAATGATAATTTTACTTCTTCCTTTCCAATTTGGGTGCCTTTTATTTCTTTGTGTTGCTGGATTGCCCTGGCTAACACTTCTAGCACAATGTTGAATAACAGTGGTGACAGTGGGCATCCTTGTCTCATTCCTGATCTTAGAGGGAAGGCTTTCAGTCTCTTGCCATTGAGTACTATGCTGGCTGTGGGTTTTTCATATATGCTCTTTATCATATTGAGGAAGTTTCCTTCAATTCCTACCTTTTGAAGTGTTTTTATCAAAAAGGGATATTGGATTTTGTCAAATGCTTTTTCAGCATCTATTGAGATGATCATTTGATTTTTCTCTTTTGATTTGTTAATGTGTTGTAATACATTGATTTTCTTATGTTGAACCATCCTTGCATGCCTGGAATGAACCCTACTTGATCATGGTGTATGATTTTTTTAATGTGTCTTTGGATTCAGTTTGCAAGTATTTTGTTGACAATTTTTGCATCTATATTCATTACAGAGGTTGGCCCATATTTTTCCTTTTTTGTAGCATCTTTGCCTGATTTTGGTAGTAGATTGGTGTTAGCTTCATAAAACGTGTTAGGTAGTATTCCATTTTCTTCAATATTTTGAAAGAGTTTAAGTAAGATTGGTGTCAGTTATTTTTGGAAAGTTTGGTAGAATTCCCCTGTGAAACCACCTGGCCCTGGGCATTTATTTGTGGGAAGCTTTTTGATGACTGATTGGATCTCTTTGCTTGTGATTGGTTGGTTGAGGCCTCCTATTTCTTCTCTGGTCAGTCTAGGTTGTTCATATGTTTCCAGGAAATTGTCCAATTCCTCTACATTATCCAGTTTGTTGGCATATAGTTGTTCATAGTATCCTCTTATAATTAAAAAATTTTTTCCAGATCCACAGTAATGTCACCTTTCTAGTTCATTATTTTGTTTTTATAGGTTTCTCTCTTTTTTATTTTGTCAGTCTAGCTAGGGGCCTGTCAATCTTGTTGATCTTCTCAAAGAACCAACTTTTGGTGTTATTTATTCTCTTTATTGTTTCTTTTTTTTCTTTATGTCATTTATTTCTGCTTTAATCCTTGTTATTTGTTTTCTTCTACTTGATTTAGTATTAGTTTGCTGCTCATTTTCTAGCTTCTTCAGTTGATCCATTAGTTCTTTGAATTTAGCTCTTTCTTCCTTTTGATGTATGCATTTACTGCAATAAATTTCCCCCCAGTACCACTTTTACTGCATCCCATAGGTTTTGATATGTTGTGTTCTCATTTTCATTCATCTCTATATATTTAGCAATTTCTCTTGCTATTTCTTCTTTAACCCACTGATTGCTTAGGAGTGTGTTGTTTAACCTCTGGGTATTTGTGAATTTTCTAAGTCTCTGATGGTTATTGACTTCTAATTGTATTCCATTGTGTTCAGAGAATGTGCTTTAAATACTTTCAATTTTTTTGAAATTTATTGAGGCTTGTTTTATGTCCCAGCATATGATCTATTCTAGACAAAGTTCCATGAGCACTAGAGTAGAATGTGTATCCTGGTGATTTGGGATGTAATGTTCTATATATGTCTGTTAAATCAAATTTATTTATCAGATTGTTTAGATTTTCAATTTCCTTATTGGTCTTCTGTCTGGTTGATCTATCTATAGGAGAGAATGATGTGTTGAGGTCTCCCACAGTTATGGAAACATCAATTGCTTCCTTTAGTTTTGCCAGTGTTTGTCTCATGCATTTTGTGGCACCTTGATTAGGTGCATAAACATTTATAATTGTTATTTCTTCTTGTTGAATTGCCCCTTTTATTAGTATGCAGTGGCCTTCTTTGTCTGTTATAATATCCTTTTATTTAAAGTATATTTTATCTGAGATTAATATTGCTACTCCTGCTTTCTTTTGGCTGTAGCTTGCATGAAATATTTTTTTCCATCCTTTCACTTTCGATTTCTTCTGTCCCTATGTCTAACATGAGTCTCTTGTATGCAACATATTGATGGTTCATATATTTTGATCCATTCTGCCAATCTATATCTTTCAATTGGGGAGTTTAATCCATTTACATTCAACATTATTACTGTGGAGGTATTTCTTGGGTCAGCCATCCTGTCCTTTGGTTTATGTCTGTCATATATATTTTTCCTTCTCTCTCTTTATTTCCTTTAATGTACCCTTACTAAATCTCTTTAGTTCTGAACCCTTCTCCATACCTCTCTCTCCTTTCTTTGTTTCTCTGTCAGTAGGGCTCCCTTTAGAATCTCAAGTAGGGCAGGTCTCTTGTTAGCAAATTCTCTCAGCATTTGTTTGTCTGTGAAAAATTTAAGCTCTCTGTCAAATTTGAAGGAGAGCTTTGCTGGATAAAGAATTCTTTTGGTTGGCAATTTTTCTGTCTTGGAATTTTAAATATGTCATGCCACTGCCTTCTTGCCTCCATGGTGGCTGCTAAGTAGTCACTGATTAGTCTATGCTGTTTCCCTTGTATGTGGTGAATTTCTTCTCTCTTGCTGCTTTCAGAACTTGCTCCTTCTCTTCAGTATTTGACAATCTAATCAGAATATGTCTCGGAGTGGGTTTATTTGGATTTATTCTATTTGGAGTTCGCTAGGCATTTATGATTTGTGTATTTATGTTGTTTAGAAGGTTTGGGAGGTTTTCCCCAACAACTTCTTTGAGTACTGTTCCTAGATCTTTACCCTTCTCTTCCCTTCTGGAACACCAATGAGTCTTATATTTGGGCGTTTTATATCACCTATCATATCCTTGAGGTCCATTTCAATTTTTTTGATTTTTTTTCACATTCTTTCTTTTGTTCTTTCATTTTTCCATTCTGTCATCCTCGAGGTCACTGATTCACTGTTCAGCTCCTTTAGTCTTATGCTATGTGTATCCAGAATCTTTTTAATTTGGTTGACAGATTCCTTTATTTCCATAAGATTGTCTATTTTTTTATTTTCCCTTGCAATTTCTTCTTTGTGCTCTTCTGGGGTCTTCTTCATGTCCTTTATATCCTGTGCCATGCTGTCATTGTTTGTCTTTAGTTCTTTGATTAATTGCTCCAATTTCTGTGTCTCTTCTGATCTTTTGATTTGGGTGTTTGGATTTGAGTTATCCATATTGTCTGTTTTTTTCATATGCTTTAAAATTTTCTGTTGTTTTTGGCCTCTTGGCATTTGGTTAACTTGATAGGGTTCTTTTCAGATATGCAGACTGATTCAAATGCTTATCTCTAATTTTTCAGATCTACAGCTTGGTGGTGTACACTTTCTCTAACCAGCATGTGACATCTGTGAGCCACCTATTCCCCTCAAGCCAGTTCTCCCCAACTTTATCTTTGTGGTGAGTGGGGTTCTGAATCTTTTGAGGGTCCAATTGGTGCACAAAGTTTGCATGTTTAGTTAGTGCTGCCCACCCTGAATGTGGGGTGTGTGTCTGAGTAGTTAGGGAGGGAGGGCAGCTTTAATAATCAAATCTCCCAGGTGTTCCTGGAGATTTAAAGCTGTTGCAAGAGGCTAAACTTTTAGTTCAGTCTTGCCACAGTCTGTCTCTGCCACTGACCCACTAGTCCTTGGTATTGGTGTATGGTCCCTGGGACTTCTGAGTGGGACCCTCTTACAAGCCATGCCCTCCTAGGGCCTCTGCTGAGGGAAGGCTGTGCTACATCACAAGTTAGTGCCATCCCCCAAGGGAATTTCTGGGCCACAGGGCTGTGTAGGGGTGTTCCCAGCTTGCTGAAATGATGGCCGTATGGGGTGTGTTAATTTCCCCCTTTTCACACAGCTCCACCTTCCCAGCTCTGGGACAATTAGCTGTGGGTACGTGAAAGGCTATTGTCCATGCCTGATATTGTGGTGTGTGTGTGCATTGCTGGAAACACTTCCCATTGCACTGGGTTTTTTGGCACAGTTCTAGGCTGCGGTGCTGGCACTGGAAGGAGCATTCCCAGCCTTCCAGGAAGATGGCTCTAAGGTCCATGGTTATTTTCTACTCTTGGCTAACCTCTACCTTCCTCACTCTGAGACAATTAGCAGTGGGTGCACAAAAGGCTATCGTCCATGCCAGATATTGAGGTGTGCCCACAGGTTGTGGGGACGCCATTTCCGCTGCACTTAACTGTGTGGTTCTCGCTGCATTATCTGCAGCCTCTTTTGGGTTTTTAAAAGTAGCTCAACTCCAAACAACAACTCATGGCTTCCCCAGACTGCAGCAAGGCTGCTGATTATTCAGAGGGTTCACTCACTCATTTCAGAATGCAGACTCCTGATTTCACCTGGTGCACTGTCCCTGTGGATTTAGCAGAACTTGTCTAGCTGGAGCATCACTGGAACTGGTGTTCTGGGTCACTTTCTGTCTTTTATCTAGTATTTTTCACAGAAGTGTTTTTTTTTTTTTTTTTTTTTTCGCCCTGTCTCCCTGTCTCTCCTAACTGCCATCTTCCGGAAGCCTCCCCATTGCCTTTTATGTTGCTGGAGTGAGCAGGAGTATTACAGTATGAGAATTAAATTTTTAAAAATCTGTAAAAGAAATAAAAAAATCACAAAGAAAATTTGAGCAAAGAAAGATTTGTTATTGCAGTGGAGCATTCTATACTCTTTGGGCAAATTGGAGAGCTGATATTGGGTCTCCTAAATTTCATGGAGGGTGATATTAAAAATAAGTTAGAGACTATAGAAATGTTCAGCAGGATTGATTGTATAGATCCAGAAATAGATAGCATAATACTGTGTAATGGTAGCACAATATTGTAAGTACATGGGACAAAGATGTCTGTGAGTAAAGCTGAAAGATGTGGGATACAGGAATGTATGATACCAGAGGTAAAGATAGATGATGAAGACTGGGATTGTATAACTTGGCAAAAACTGGAGTGGCCAATGACTGTTGGTAAATGAACAAATATAAAAATGTTCTCACATGTGGGGGAACAAAAGAATGTCAACCTCGCAGAGTGTTGAAAAAGGGATAGTATTTGGGAAAAAACATAATCAAAGCAAACTGGAGTCTATTGTCAACAGTAACATTCCAATATGCTTCCATTAAATGCAACAAAGGCAATATACCAAAGTTAAATGTGGATGAGAGGGGGATCTAAGGGAGGGATATGGGATTCTTGGTAGTGGTGTTGTTTTCTGTCCTTACTATTATATCATATTGTATGACATTTTTATTTTTCTTTTTATTATCTTTTTTATTCACCAAAAAAAACCCCTTTTCATAATAATCAATATGTTCCAGTGCTGACTGTGGTGATAAATGTACAGCTATGTGATGATGCCATGGACAACTGATTGTACACTGTGGATGGTTGTATGATATGTGAATATATTTCCATAAGATTGTTGGAAAAAATATAAATAAAGGTAAAAGTGCTGGAGAAAACATGGAGAGAGGGATGTACCTATTTACTGTTGATGAAGAGCCAGAATGGTATAGCCTTTCTGGAGGTCACTGTGGTGGCTCCACAAGAAGCTAAGTATGTGGGGACATAAGGTCCTACAGCCTCGTTATGGGGTATGTATTTGGAAGATTTGAGAGCAGAGACATGAATAGACATTTGCACCCTGGTGTTTATGGAGGCAGTATTCATGATTTGCAATGGGTGGAGGTGGCCTAAGGGTACACTGACTGAGGAACAGAATGGTGAACTGTGGTGTGTGCATACAATGGAATATTGAGCAACTACAAGAAGGAGTGAAGCTGTGAGGCATGCAACGAGTTGAATGGATCCTGTAGACAGCATGTTGAGTGAACTACACCAGAAACAAAGGCAAACACTATAATGCCTCACCAATATGGACTAACTACAATGTGTAAACTCAGAATTAAATCTTAGAGCATAGCCTAACAGGGAAATGATTATTGTAATGATCCCCAGATTGTAAGCTCTTACATCAGTCAAATCGATTCCTGAATTGTAATGGCTATCTCCAAACTCTGAGATGTTGATCCCTTAGTGTATAAACGGATTGGTCTCTGGAACATTGGGTATCTGTGTTACACCTGAAACTCAGAGCTAAAGCTTGGCAGATATGAACATCAGTATTAACGCATACAGCAGCTGTTAAAAAAAAAAGCTGAACTAGAGCCCAGACTTCAATTAGAGATATGAATAAAGCAGATCTGGTTAAGACTAGAGCAAATTGGGCCAAAGAGTAAAGGTTGAAACTGACTGTGTGTTCAAACTTCAACTTCCATGTAAGACTAAGGGAAGAGATGTTTATTTGGTGTAGGATCTATATTTTCTAAACAATAAAACTTCTATAGTCAGTTTGTTCAAACACTACAATTACATGGAACTTTGAATAGGAAGTGAGCTATGGTAGGTCTGTAAAGATTAGAATGAAATAGCAACATGTCCTAAAGTAATTTGGGTGGAGAATAAAAATATATATTCAGGGCTCCCCTGAAGAGCTGGGGGAGGATGCAGAGGTGTTGGACTTCCTCACCTGAATTGTTGCTGATGTTCTCACAAACATTGGGGACTGATGGCTTGATGTGCTGAGCCCTCTGTCTTGGGGCTGGCCCCTATGAAGCTTGTTGCTGCAAGGAGAGGCTAAACTGCTTATAATTGTGCCTAGGAGTCTCTCCCTGAGTGCCTCTTTGTTGCTCAGATGTGACCTTCTCTCTCTAAGCCACCTTGGTGGTTGATCTCGCTGCCCTCCCCGCTATGTGGGACCTGACTCCCAGGGGTGTATATCTCCTTGGCAACGCAGGATATGACTCCTGGGGATGAATCTGGACCTGGCATCATGGGATTGAGAACATTTTCTTGACCAAAAGGGGGATGCAAAATGAAACAAAATAAAGCTTCAGTGGCTGAGAGATTTCAAATGGAGTCGAGAGGTCACTCTGGTGGGCATTCTTATGCACTATATAGATAACCCTTTTTAGGTTTTAAGGTATTGGAATAGCAAGAAGTAAATACCTGAAATTATCAAACTGTAACCCAGTAGCCTTGACTCTTGAAGACCATTGTATAACCATGTAGCTTACAAGAGGTGACAATGTGATTTTGAAAGCCTTGTGGATCACACTCCTTTTATCCAGAATATGGATGGATGAGTAGAAAACTGCAGACAAAAACTAAATGAAAAATAGGGTAGGTGTGATTTGGGGGTTCTTTTATACATTTATTTTTATTCATATTTTAATGGTTTTTGCTGTAAGGAAAATGTTCAAAAAATAGATTGGGGCGATGAATGCACAAATATATGTTGGTACTGTGAACAGTTGATTGTACACCATGGATGATTGTATGGTATGTGAATGTATCTCAATAAAACTGAATTAAAAAATAAGTTAGATTTCAAAAGATATTTGGTCAAGGGAACTGGAGTAGCAGCAAGGAACAATAAGATAAGATCCTTTCTCTGAAGAAGCTGGCTGCGGATGGAAAGAATTCTGCTATGGTGTGGTGGTGTGCAATGTGAATAGTAGGTATTTCATGCTGTGGGAACAGGGAGGAAGGCCTGGGGAATCATACCTGGGGTTCAAGAAGGCAGCACAGATGCTATCAGAACTATACCTTGAAGGATGGGCAGAATCTTGCCAGGCAGAGAAAGGCAGGAGAGGGAGGATCTTTCAAGGCAGAGCATTGAGAATCTCTCTGCACTAAATACCAGTAAGTCAAATCCCATAACCCTTTTCCTCACAGGCCCCAAGCCCTACCATTCGGTCTCCATAAGAATCCTGGCAGAAAGTCATATAATGCAAAGCATGAGTTAATGAAGAAGGTTAAGTGACTGTGACAGGACATGGGACAGGATATAGACACAGGACAGGCCATTTTGATGAAAAGGGGGGGATTCTGGAGAATTGAAGGTGGACAAATCTTGGGGTATTGCTGGAAGATGGCTTTTGGAATATGTGTGTGGACCCCTCATGAGGAGGTGGGCCAAGAGGAGGAAAAGGATGAAAGTAAGAAAGCAAGTGTTGATTCTTGACTATTTCCCCTAGAGCTGTTCTCATTCTTAGCTACCCATTGGAATCACCCTGGAGTTTTTGAAAAATACATTTGACCAAACTTTGCTCACAGAAGTTTGATTTAACTGGCTTAGGATATGACCCTGGAATCAGCATTTTATAAGCCGGTTAGGCTAAGGGATGTGAACATAGGTATGTGTCTGCATAGAACTATGAGTATGGTAACATAAGGACAATGGAATTTTAGGTGGTTGAAGTGGCTTATTTTTCTGTGGGGAGAGGGGATCAATTGAAGGGAAGAGGAATGAAGGGAAAGTGGAAAACCAAGTTTTAAAAATATCTTCATAATGGAAATACATTTTGTCTGCATCCTACCCGTCTGACAGTTATCAGATTTTAGAATTCTCAAGTTTTAATTTCCATTTTGTCATAGCAACAGCCAACTAATGGAAGGAACTTCCCAAGTGAATTAACATTGGATGATACCTTAAAATATAGATTTCAGATTGGAAGACATTAGCCATGTATTGGATTCTTAATCACATAAATATAAATAAAGGCTATAAAAAAGAATTGGGATGGTAGTTAAACATATTAGAGAAATTCTATCCTCACCAAGAAAAATATGTGAAACATGTAAATTACGTTCTTTGAATGTACTGGAATTTTTATAAGTCAAAATCATTTATGTAATAGACTAGGTGATTTGCTACAACCTCTAGAATCTTACTCTCCTTGGATCTAGCTCATTGACTAGATTTTCATTTTAAATATTAAGGAATGAAAAAAGGAAAATAAAATTTAATGACTTGTGCCAAGATCTTTCTAGTGGCAGTTCCCAGGCATGGCTTTGGGACCCATCTCCTTAAACCACCCCTCAAAATCATCTTTATATGATCAAATATATGATCATATATGATCAAACTAAATATATGATCAAAGTAAGAATACTGTGTTTGCTATGCAAATACATCTTCAGGACACATCTCTCATCCTCTTTACAGACTGCTGCCCCTAAGACCCTCACACAGAGAGAACTGCAGACTGTCAACAGCACTTTGTTATTTAATTTAATCCTCACAACAACTCTATAAAACTAGGTGGTATTTCCATTTTATAGATAAGGAAATAGAGACTTGGAGAGACCCCACTGGATCCAAATTTAGGTCTTCTTACTGCAATGTCAGTCTCCTCCCACTGTTCTGTATTAATAATACTTTCTGTTATTACTTGCAAACAAGAGAAAGTACCTCTGGCTGATTTAGGCAGAAAAGGGATTTAATATGTAAGAGAGTTGGCTAGCTTACCGAATCACCAGGGATGTTGGAGAATCAGTCTCAGGATTATGCAGCCTTAATCAAAGCCCAACATCAGACCACAGAATGGACTTAGGACACTTCTTCACTGAATGCTATGGTTTGGACCACTGATGATGGACCACTGGACAATGGATGCTACCACTAGCACTGCTGACATCACTACTCCAGGAAGTTGATGGTGCTGCAATTATCACTGATCCCTGCTCACATCGTCCTTTCTTTGCATCACTTCTATGTCAAAGTCCAACAAAGACCTGTTTGATAAAGTCTTGGGCTAAGCCAAGGGTTCTTAAGTTCCACCTGCAAAGCTTCATGCACACACACACACACACACACATATGCACACACATGTGCATGGGATCAACCCCTCCGATAGAGTTTCTGATTCAGTTGTTCTGGGATGGGGTCCAGGAATCCTAGGTTTCAAAATCTTCATAGATGAATCTAATAGATACCTAATGGAAATAACCACTGGTCTATTTTAGGCCAATGTTTGGTTCCCATTCTTCTTTGATAATAATCATCTGGTTTACTTGTTAGGGAGACCATTCACAGCCCTATCCCAGAGCTACTGTATCAGGATCTTTATGAGAAGGATCTGTGTAGGCATTCACAAGAATCCCAGGTGATTCTTACACTCAAGAAAGTTAGGAAAGTACTAGTGTAGGATAGATGTCCATACTCCAGCAGCAAAGGAGGCTGACAAAGCAAGTGTCTGGCATTTTCAGATTCTCTAAGGCAGAGGTAGGTCCTGCTTTCCACCAAAATTACATAGGAAGGGGGTTCATATCTAGGACTGCAAGAAAGAATGACATGTCCATTATATACCCACACAATTTCTCCTCTCTGTGTGAGAACTCTGTAAAGAAAACAAGGTTACTACTGCTTCTTAAGTTAATCACTGTCATTGTATGTGTAAGAAAAAGGAAATGTTGCTTGACCTGAGTTGATGATTCAAGAGAGTATGTATGAACTCTTGAATGCTCCCCTGGCACTGATCCCATTTGGGGAAAAAGAAGCTGAACCAGAATTCAGCCTTTAAGAAATAAGATAAAAATAAATGTGATATATCCTTAAATATTGCTGGAATAATTAGCATAAAATATACTTCAGTTTGTTTCTTCTGTGTTGCCATGTCTGGATTATGAATGCTCTTAAGGAGTAAAATACCTTAGATATTGCATTCTTTAAAGATGGCTCCTTTGAGGATCTAGTATCTTCCTTTACTTGGAGTTTAATTTATTTTTATTATGTTCTCAGAAATAACCTTTCTACATAATGCAATCTGTAGCTCTCAACAGAGCTGTACTAAATGTTTACATAGAGTTTAAGCCAGTGAAAATGTTCCAATTCTTAGTGTGTTTAGACATCAATGTGTTCCTTCACCCAGGAAGACAATGACCCTCCTACATACTTCTATTGCCCATCAATTCTTTTATAGTGACATATTTAGGAGTGTAACAAAGGAAAGACAATCCCCCCATACAATTCCTTGCATAATCAATTGCATGAACTGCACAGCAGTGAAGGTAGCCTTAGGCACATCAAAATCACAAGAAGTTTTCCAACCTAATAGTTTGATAACAGTGAAAAGGATACACTATTCAACCTTTTCTATCACCAAGGAAGAAATCATTGACAGTTTATAGTACAGCTTCACACTCAAAGCTGTATGTTCAAAGTCAATGAGTTTATCATCATAATATTTGTTAAAATTCTTCTAACTTTTATTGCTGATCACTCATCATAAATTGCTGTCTTGGGCCCTGATGTTTCCAGGCAAAAAGATTTGATTGATAAGATGCTTTCTCCTTACCACCTGTTTAAAAGCAAGGCCGACTCTAGTATTTACTAATTTCGGAAAATTCTCTTTTGAGGGAAATACTGTGTGGTCTCTTTGGGTTCAAAACACTGTTTAATAGAATTGTGGCATCTTGACCTTCTGGTGTAACATGGTCCTAATTTAGTAATCAAAAACATCTCTGAACATCTAGGTCTGAGCAAACAGCACCATTGCCACAAATTTCAGTGCCATTTGTTTCATGCCCTTTTGCTGGGACCAGGTGATTAGTGGTGCCAGGTAGGATTATACAATCTCAAATTGCGATCCTGGGCTCCAAGCTGTAGAACTGGACTCCACCTAATTGTAGAAACCTTGAGAGGTCCATGGTAGTAAAAGCACTCCTATGATTCTGCTGCCTTTTATGCTTCAGCCTTTCCTGCTTAGCTTCATGGAGCCCTGGCCACAAGAGATGCTGTCACACTTCCATTCTGGTTTTGGGGAAAACATAAATTTATGCAGCAATCTATTACTAATGGCTCATTTTGTAATTAGTAGTTTACTAAATGATTATGTGTGGATAAAGCTTTAGTTCAAAATGTTATTAAACAAACTTTGAACTAAACTACAGGTCTGCCAACTTTTTATCTAAAGGGCCGTATAATAAATATTTTAGATGTTGCAGGCCATATGTTCTCTGTCACAAATACTCAACTCTGCCATTATGGCAGTAATGCAGCCATAGCCAATACATAAATGAATAGGCATAGTTGCATTCCAACAAAATTTTATTTACAAAATCAGGCAGTTGGCCTGATATAACCTGTGACACAGTCACACACCCAGTAATCACAGTAGCATTGATCTGATCTAAGAGTCTCAAGATCTGGGCTCATATCTTGATCTGGGCTTGGTTCTATCACCTACTAGCTGTGTGCCATTTGGCTAGTTGCCTCACCTTGCTAACCCTCAGTTTTGACAACTCTAAAATGGCATTACCTGCCTCTACCTACTTCATAGATTTTTTGAGGGAATGATAATAAAAATTAATAATAGATAACTAAAAATAATAATCTTAATAATCATTACCATCTATAGAGCACTTGCCAAGTGCTAGGCATTATGTTAGGTTATTTACATTCATCATCTAGTTTCATCTTCATGCTGTGAAAAGGGCTCCATTTGATACTACTATTAATACAACTGTGCCGGTTTGAGTGTATTGTGTCCCCCAAATGCCATTATCTTTGTGGTCTTGTGTGGGGCAGGCGTTTTGGTGATGGTTGGATTTGCTTGGAATGTGCCCCACCCAGCTGTGGGCAATGATTCTGATGAGATGTTCCCATGGAGGCGTGGCCCCACCCATTCAGGGTGGGCCTTTATCTGTGGAGCTATATAAATGAGCTGACTTGGGGGGAAGAAAGAGAGTGCAGCTGGGAGTGATGTTTTGAAGAGAAGCAAGCTTGCTAGAAAGGAACGTCCTGGGAGAAAGCCGTTTTGAGGCCGGAGCTTTGGAGCAGACGCCAGCTGCCTTCCTAGCTAACAGAGGTTTTCCAGACACCACTGGCCGTCCTCTGGTGAAGGTACCCAATTGCTGAGGTGTTACTTTGGATGCTTTGTGGCCTTAAGACTGTAACTGTGTAGTGAAATAAACCCCCGTTTTATAAAGGCCTGTCCATCTCTGGTGTTTTGCATTCTGCAGCATTAGCAAACTAGGACAACAACTAATAATGAAAATCAAAAATTGTTATTGAGTACTTATGCACCAACATTGTGGTAATTGTTTTACCTAAATTATCTCATTTAATCGTCACAACAAATTTGGTAGCTATTATTATTATTGTAGTTATTAACTCCATTTTACAGATGTTAAGATTTGATAATGCCACTATTTAGCTGTAGCATGTGCATTAAGTAGAAGCCACATAAAGACTATTGGGTAAATGTAGACATTTCATTCCTTTTTTGAAAAGCAGTTTTATTGAGATATATTCACATACCATACAATCATCCATGGTGTACAATCAACTGTTCACAGTACCATCATATAGTTGTGCATTCATCACCCCAATCTATTTTTTATTTAATTTTATTGAGATTCTTCACATAACATACATTTATCCAAAGATCCAAAGTGCACAATCAGTTGCCCAGAGTACCATCATACAGCTGTGCATCCATCACCACAATTAATTTTTTTCAATTTTTAGAACATTTTCATTACTTCAGAAAAGAAATAAAGACAAAAAAGGAAACTCCAATCCTCCCATACCCCTAACCATGCCCCCTCCATTATTGACTCATACTATTGGTATAGTACATTTTTTACTGTTGACGAAAGAATGTTAAAATACTGCTAACTGTAGTATGTAGTTTGCAATAGGTATATTTTTTCCCTATATGCCCCTCTATTATTAACTTCTGGTTATAGCATCATATATTTGTTCTAGTTCGTGAGAGAGATTTCTAATATTTATACAGTTAATCATGGACATTGCCCATCAAAAGAGTCACTGTTTTATACTTTCCCATCTTTTAACCTCCAACTTTCCTTCTGGTGACATATGTGACTCTGAACTTCCCCTTTCCACCACATTCACACACCATTCAGCACTGTTAGTCATTCTCACAGTAATGTGCTACTGTGATCTATGTCCATTTCCAAACACTTGGGTTCAACCTAGTTGACATTCCGCTCATAATAAGCAACCGCTCCCCATTCTTCAGCCTTGTTCTATATCCTAGTAACTTATATTTCATGTCTATGAGTTTACATATTATAATTAGTTCATATCAGTGAGACCCTGCAATATTTGTCCTTATGTGTCTGTCTTATTTCACTCAATATAGTGCCTTCAAGGTTTCTTCATCAACTCATTTTTAAGACAGTTTTGTTCATATACCATACATTCCATCCTAAGTAAACAATCATTGGTTCCCTGTATAGTCATGTATATATGGATTCAGCACCAGCGCCACTATCTATATAAGGACATCTCCATTTTTTTCCACACAGAAGGATGAATAGTCAAAGAAGGTAGAGAGAGACAAAAGAAAAAAGAAAGAGAAAAAAACATGACAGCTAGAAAGCAACAAAAGGAAAGATAGCATTAAACTAAAGTAGAATAAAAAGTCAGACAACATCACCAATGCCAAGAATCTCCCTCTCATATGCATTTAGCTTTGGTATATTGCCTTTGTTACATTAAAAGAAGCATAGTGCAATGTTTCTGTAAATTATAGTCTCTAGTTTTCATTGATTGTATTCCTCTTTCAACCATACAGTCATCTTTGTTCAGTGTACTTACATTGCTGTGCTACTATCACCCAAAATTGTGTTCAAAACCTCTCACTCCTGTCTTTTCCAATCTGTCTGCAGTGCTTCCTTTAGTGTTTCCTGTAGAGCAGTTATCTTGTTGACAAACTCTGTCATTGTCTGTCAGAGAATATTTTAAGCTCTCCCTCATATTTGAAGGACAGTTTTGCTGGATATAGGATTCTTGGTTGGTGGTTTTTCTCTTTCAGTATCTTAAATATATGACACCACTTCCTTCTTACTGCCATGGTTTCTACTGAGAAATCCACACATAGTCTTATCAAGCTTCCTTTGTATGTGATGGATCACTTTTCTCTTGCTGCTTTTAGGATTCTCTCTTTATCTTTGATGTTTGATAATCTGATTATTGTCTTGGCATAGGGCTATTCAGATCTATTCTGTTTGGGGTATGCTGTGCTTCCTGGATCTGTAATTTTATGTCTTTCATAAGAGATGGGAAATTTTCATTGATTATTTCCTCTATTATTGCTTCTGCCCCTTTTCCCTTCTCTTCTCCTTCTGGGACACCCATGACTCAACATTCATGCATTTCATGTTGTCATTCAGTTCCCTGAGACGTTGCTCATATTTTTCCATTCTTTTCCCTATCTCTTCTTTTGTGTGCAGGCTTTCAGGTGTCCTGTTCTCCAGTTCCTGAGTGTTTTCTTCTGTCTCTTGAGATCTGCTGTTGTTATGTCTCCATTGTGTCTTTCATCTCTTGTGTTGTGCCTTTCATTTCCATAGATTCTGCCAGTTGTTTTTTTGAACTTTCCCTTTCTAGCTTCTGTACAACCAGTGTTTTCATTATATGGTTCATCTCTTTTGCCATATCTTCCCTAACCTTTTTGAATTGATTTAGCATTAGTTGTTTCAATTCCTGTATCTCAGTTGAAGTGTAATTTTGATCTTTTTACTGGGCCATAACTTCATTTTTCTTAGTGTAGGTTGTCAGTTTCTGTTGTCTAGGCATCTGGTTTCCTTGGTTACTCCAATCAGGTTTTCCTAGACCAGAATGGGCTCAGGTCTTGGAAGGAGGCAATAGTTTCAGGTGTCCCTGAGGGTGTCTTAGAAGATTGATACACCCTGTGAGGGCTCAAGCTGCTGTGCTTTTCTGCCCAGCAGGTGGCACCTGTCAGCCTGTCACTCCCAACTGGTGTAAGGATGTGTGGCCTGTAGCTATTTTCCCCTAGGCTCTGGGATCTTGTTCTGAATGGAAGGTGGGTAGTAGAGCTTGGCACCACCTTCTTCCTCTTAGGGAAGATACACTCCCTAAGGAGAAGTCATTTGCATTTGAAGAGTCTCTCTGCCTGTGCTATCTCCACCCTTGTCTGGGTCAGAGCACTGGGAACTGAAAATGGCTGAGGCTTTCTCCACTGAGCTGAAAAAGGGACAGAAAGCCCCCCATCAGGGCCAATCTGTGGCCCCCCTCAGTTTCACCCATTGGCCAGAGACAGCTCCTGGTCCTCTGCTCCCCTCCCTTCCTCCCAGAGAGGTCCTCCAGCTCTCCAAGGTCAGTCATCACCAAAAGCCTCTGTCTGCTTGTTGGGGATTCATAGCTTGTATTGAGCACTCCACATTTGCTAATTAAAATCCAAGTTAGAACTGGGATGAAGTATATTCACTTGTTCAGAGATTGCTGCTCTCTATCACAGCAAGGCTTTGCAGTTCGGGCTGTGGGGTGAGGAGCTCCTGGCTCAGATCTGCAGTTTTTACTTACAGATTTTATGCTGTGATCTCGGGCATTTCTCCCAATCCAGGCTGGTGTATGATGTGTGGAGAGTCACGATGTCCCCCAGCAGTTATTCCAGATTATTTACTGGTTTTCCTGGTTGTTTATTAGTTGTTTCACTCCTCTCTATGCTACCATCTTCTTCCGTCTCTATATTTACATTTTATATGAATGGAATCATACAATATGTAGCACTTTATTTCTGTTTTATTTCACCTAGCAACATGTTCTATTAGTTATTGTCATTGTTTTTAATTAGAGAAGCTCTAGGTTTACATAAAAGTCATGTAAAAAATACAATGTTCCCATATACCCCCTATTGTTGACACTTTGCATTAGTATGTTCCTTTGTTACAATTGGTGGAAGAATATTAGAATGTTACTGTTAACTATAGCCCGTAGTTTATATTAGGTGTATTTTCCCATATACCACCCTATTATTAACACCTTGTAACAATGTTGTATATTTGTTGTCATTCATGAAAGAACATTCTTATATTTGTACTATGAGCCACAGTCTTTGTCCACAACAGGGTTCACTGTGTTATACAGCCCCATATTTTATCTTCTAACTTTTCTTCTAGTAACATACACCCCCAAAACTTCCCCTCTCAACCACATTCACACTCATAATTCAGCGCTGTTAGTTATACTCACTATAATGTGCTACCATCACCACTATCCATTTCCAAACATTTACAATCAACCTAATTAAAAATTCTGCACAAATAAGCATCAGATCCCCATTCTCTAACTCCATTCTATTCCCATTACTGGTAACCTATAGATTCTAACTCTATAAGCTTGCTTATTACAATTAGTTCATATCCGTGAGATCATACCTTATTTGCCCTTTTGTGTCTGGCTTATTTCACTCAGTATTATGTCCTCAAGGTTTATCCATGTTGTTGTGTGCTTCAGGACCTCATTCCTTTTTATAGCTGAATAATAGTTCATTGTATGTGTATACCACATTTTGTTTGTCCATTCTTCTGTTGATGGACACTTGGGTCACTTCCATCTTTTGGCAGTTGTGAATAATGCCACTATGAACATCAGTGTGCAAATGTCTGTTCGTGTCACTACTTTCTGATCTTCTGGGTATATACCAATTGTAGGGTAACTTGATGTTTAGTTTCCTGAGGAACCGCCAAACTGTCTTCCAGAGCAGTGCACTATTTTACATTCCCACCAGCAATGAATGAGTGTTCCTGTTTCTCCACATTCTCTCCAACAGTTTCAGTTCTCTGTTTTTTAAAAAATTGCTTTTGTGTAGGCCTAAGGTTTTTCATTAGTTTGCTTTTTTAATTTTACTAATTTTTAAATTAGGACAGAGGTCATTGTTTTGGCAGCTAAACTTTGGATTATTCTGTTGACCTTTCCATGTTTGCCCCCAGGAAAGATATAGGAAAGAGTCTAGGAAATAAGAGTTTATTTAGTATTCAAAAAGAGGAGAATTCATTTCCTTTGCAGTGCAAGCAGAGAAACAGAAAAGCAGCTTTGATGGCTTTCCAGTTGGTCTAATATTAAATATATGTTCAATATCCAGTTTAGATTTCACATGTTCTAAAGTCAAATAAAACCTATTGAAGAGTTAAGCTGTATTTTTTTTTTTTACCAAAACTTCATTTCATTTTTTAAGAAGGTACATTGAATAATGAAGTGAATATATCAGTGTTGATTTGCTCTAATACTTTTTGTCTTTGGCACTATAGAATATAAAATATGCTGCTTTTCAATTAAGGCAGTTACATGGGAGGTAAAATAAAAATGCTTTTCTAACTCAGAGATATGTTACAGAAATGTTGGGGAATATGCAACATCTGAAAATGGGACAATCAGGCATTCAGTAGAATGATGCATTAAACCTTTCAAAAAAGTATTTTAGTTGATTTATTCTTTGTCTTTGATCTGTTGGGAAAGTGTTTAAAATAGAGAAATGTGTTCTTCATGTGAAAATGGAAATAATTGAGTTTTATCTTTAACTTGTCCAGATACGTTTATATATTACATCTTGTTTAGTATATGCTTGTGTTATGGTCTGCTTTGATGTAAAAAATCATTCAAATTGGTTATTTAAAAATGTGCACTACTACTGATATCCCTATTCCCAAACAACATTTAAAGAGAATACTTAACATTTAGAGTCAGGCAACTGATTGTATGCTACACAAATCTAGCCAATTCTCAAAATTGTGGTCTCATACCTGGGTATTCCAAAACTTTGGCTAGTACCACTTGTTTAAGCTTAAAGGACAAAAGGTATACTATTTATAGACATGGTTGTACAAGCAAGGTCTGTACCTACTCTGTCAGGAAGCCCCTGCCCTTCCCCCTCCCACTTTGCCTGGCAAACTCCTACTCATTCTTCACAACTCAATTTATGTCACTTCTTTTGAGATGTCTTCCCCTGTACTTTTGTAGCACTTAGACCATATCGCATATCATGTTCCATCGTAGTTACCTTTTTACCTGTATGTCTCTCTTCTCATCAGACTCTGAGCTATGTGAGTGTTAGCACTATATCTTTTTCATCTTTGTATTCCCAGGACCTAACCTGATATAGACATGTAGTAAGTACTTGCTCAATAAATAAATAAATAAATTCAGAAGACCTGTTTTCATGCCCCACCTTTTCTGGTTATTAACCATATGCACTATCTATAAAATGGGCTTCATCATCAATAGACTTCTTAGGAAACTAAAGCCTAGAAAATGAGGTGAATTGGATGCCATGCAGCTTAAAAGAGGCACAGTCAGATGAAAAGACTTCTGCATTACCCCTCTTACTTTTCTCTCGAGGTCAGCATGCCTTATTCTACATTTCATGTTCTTTCCAGCACATCACACTGCCTCTCAAGGAACTAAAGGAACCTTGGGGTGTAAAGACAGGTAAGAAATTCTATATTGCTTAATATAAAAAAACGTAACTTTGATAAATAAGCCATGGTGCTATTGGTAATCCTGTGTGCTGGTCGGTAGAAAGGCTAGGAGCAGTGCACTTGTCTTTTTGGATAGTGACTATTCTATGCACGATGTAGTCAGAAGACCAGATTTTCAGTCCTTGCCCTGTGACTTCCTTGAGTTTTAAGAAATTAGGAAAGTTTCTCTGAGTCTTAGTTTCCTTGTCTATAAAATGGGGATAATAACCTCTGTTCCCTGTAGGATTACACTGAGGACGAAGGAATATATGTAAGCCATAAATTGCTGCATGCGTATGAGATGGAGGTATGATTTATTATTAAGAAATGTCAAGTCCTTTCGCCTCTGTCACAGTGATCTCTAGGGGGAAGCACCCCTTATATAGTCAACAAAATAGAAGATATGGCATTTTAGTATTTTCAATTATTTATCTAGCCAAGCAGTTTACTAGGGAGTATATTAAATATTTTGTATGAAATTATTCTCACAGTGTCTGAAAGATAAAGATCACCTTGTTTCCCCAGCTTCCAACACACAGTATAACCACAGACAAGTGAGCAGCTTCAGCAATAAAGAGACACAGTTGGCAGGAAGCATTCATGCACTTGAGCTGGCTTCCTTTCTCCAAGGCTCTGGGCAAATAGTGGACACAAGAATTAGAGTCCCACACCCTGGCCAGCTTTTTCAAGAGTGGCTGCTGGTGCTTGAAAAAAGTCAGCTTTCAAACCAAGAGTTCCTACCATCAGAAATGATTTATATGTCACTGTATTAGTTTCCTATTGCTGCTGTACCAAATTACCACAAACATAATGGCTTAAAACAATACAAATTTATTGACTTACATTTCTGGAGGTCAGAAATCCAAAATTGGTCTCATTGGACTAAAATCAAGGAGTTGGCATGGGATGTAACCTTTGTAGGTTCGAGGACAGCATACCTTTCAAAAGTCACCTGCATTCCTTGGTCCCTTCCTCACATCACTCCCACATCTTGCTTCCATCATTACACCTCCTACTATTCTTTTGTTGTTCAAATCTCCTTCTGTGTCCCTCTTATCAGGACCCTTGTGATTCCCATTGGGCCCATGTGGATAATCCAGGATAATCTCTCCATCTTGAGGTCATTAATTTACTCGCATCAGCAAATGTGAGTAATTTTTTTTTCCATATAAGGTAACATTCACATTTTCCAGGGGATAAGATATCGATGATTTTGAGGGCAGGCCAATCTCCTCAGAATGCCTCAGTCTCTAACTCGAACTGCAGTGCCCTTCTATGGAATAGAGATTCTGTGTCAAACCCAGTCATCCTTCCCTACTCCTCTGCTGATATAAATCTAAACACCAATTTCTATCCCATCAGGCTCTGAGCATATCTGAAATGATTGCTCATTGATACTCATTGTTTTAGAAATCTGCTTTATAGACTTTTAAATTTTATATGGCAGCCTGGTATTAGCTTTAGCCATTCTTTAAGTTCATTCTAGCTAAGTTATTGCTACTTATTTTACTTAGTGGTTAATTCACATTTGAGTCTAAATGTGACAAGACTGCTGACCTCAGATTTAGGAGATCTGAGGAAACATAGGTAGTGAGGAGCCTGTGGACTATGGAACCCAGGTCTTCTACCATGAGTTCAGAGCTTTTCCTATCAACATCACTCAGTGTTAAAGGCAGGGATGTCTAGCTGTTCAATACAGTCAAGGGGTGAAACTTATTTTTCTAGGATCTGTTATACTGCATATCACTTTTATAAATGACAGTGTTCGTCATAGACATTTTTTTTTAATTTTTTTATTTTGAAATAAATTCAAAGTTACATGAATAGTTGCAAAAACAATACTAGCCCCATACACAGAATTCCATCATACCCTGACCCCCCTCCCCCGATAGCTCAATCAACCAACTTTAACATGCTGTCACATCACTATTTCTTTCCCTCCCTTGCTATCTATCATCCATCATATATTTCTCTGTCTTCTGAACATATGAGAGTTAGCTGCACACATCCTTGAACATCCACTATAATTCACGTATGTACTTCCCATGAACAAGAACATTCTTTTACGTAATTCCATTAAGCGCAGCTAAGAAGTATAAGAGATTCAACAATGATACAATGCTTACATTCTATATTTCCTTTTCCTTATGTCTCAACTGTGTCCCTTCGAGCCACCTGTCCTCCACCCTCCAATCCCATCCAAGTTCATCTTTAGCATTCAACTGTCGTCTAGTTAGACTGTCTTTTTTTTTTTTCTTTTTTCAATTGTGGAAACATATATACAGCCTAAATCTTCCCATTCCACCCCCCCAGCCTTCCATTAGTGGGATTAATCACATTTAGAATGATGTTATGCTCTTTCCCACCATCCATTACTAGAAATTTCCCTTCACCTCAGACAGCAACCCTACACTCCTTTCTTAACTCCCCATTGCCCCTTCCCCCATTTCTCTTAACCCAAACTCTACTTTTCATCTCTATGGTTATATTCTCTGATAATTTCTTTGTGTTTACTGTGGGGCTTAAAATTAACCTCTTAAATCCCTGTCAATGTTGTTTTTCTTTGATACCACCTTCACTTCAATAGGGCACATAAACTATGTTCCTATACTCCTTCAGTCCCCCACCTTTATATAGTTGTCTAAAATTACATATTTTACATTGAGTTCAAAACCACTGATTTGTCCTTAAAGTTTGTGTATTTTTTATCATGTAGGAAGTAAATAGTGGAGTTATAGTTCAAAAGTTATTGACTTCTATTTGTATTCCATTATGTTTGGAGAATATTCTTTGAGTATATTCATTTTTTTTTATTAATTTCTTGAGGCTTGTTTTATGTCCCAGCTTATGGTCCCTTCTGGAGAAAGATCTGTGATCACTAGAGAAAAATGAGTGTCCTGGTGATTTGGGATGTAAGGTACTATATATGTCTGTTAAAATTCTCTATATCTCTTTCTCCTTTCTTTGTCTCTCTGTTGGTAGGGCTCCCTTTAGAATCTGAAGTAGGGCAGGTCTTTTATTGGCAAAGTCTCTCAGCATCTGTTTGTCTATGAAAAAATTAAGCTCTCCCTCAAATTTGAAGGAGAGTTTTGCTGGATAAAGTATTCTTGATTGGAAATTTTTCTCTCTCAAAATTTTAAATATGTCATGCCACTGCCTTCTCGCCTCCATAGTGGCCACTGAGTAGTCACTATTTAGTCTTATATTGTTTCCTTTGTATGTGGTGAATTGCTTTTCTCTTGCTGCTTTCAGAACTTGCTCCTTCTCTTCAGTATTTGACAGTCTGATCAGAATATGTCTTGGGGTGGGTTTACTTGGATTTATTCTATTTGGAGTTCACTGGGCATTTATGCTTTGTGTGTTTATATTGCGTAGAAGGTTTGGGAATTTTTCCCCAACAATTTCTTTGAATACTCTTTCTAGACCTTTACCCTTCTCTTCCCCTTCTGGGACACCAATGAGTCTTAAGTTTGGACTTTTATTTTATCTATTTTATCCCTGAGATCCATTGCGATTTTTTTGATTTTTTTCTCCATTCTTTCTTTTGTTCTTTCATTTTCTGTTCTGTGGATTTCTAGGACACTGAGATGTTGTTCAGCTTCCTCTAGTCTTGTATTGTGAATATCCAGAGTCTTTTTAATTTGGCCAACAGTTTCTTTTATTTCCATAAGATCTTCTATTTTTTTATTTACTCTTACAGTGTCTTCTTTATGCTCTTCTAGGGTCTTTTTTATGGCACTTATATCCTGGGCCATGGTCCTCTTGATGTACTTTAAATCCTTTGCCATGTTTTCGTTCTTCGATTGTAGTTCTTTGATTAATTTTGTGAGGTACAAGGTTTCTTCCGAAATCTTGATTTGTGTGTTTGGAGATGGATTCTTCTTATCGTCTGGTTTTATCATATGCATTAAGATTTTCTGTTGTTTTCGGCCTCTTGGCATTTGTTTTGCTTGATAGGGTTCTTTCAGGTTGTATCAAAAAAAAAGGATATCGATCTAATTTTTCAGAGACACAGTTTGGTGATGTACACTTTCTCTAACTAACCAGCAGGTGGCGTCTGTGAGTCACCTATATCCCTCAGATCAGTTCTCAACCTTTTTTCCACGGAGTGTGGGGAAATGATTCTTGTGTGTTCAGTTGGAGAACTCAGTTTGGGTGTGTTGCTGGAGCCGTCCACCCTGAATGTGGGGCATGTGTACGGGTGGCCAGTGAGGAAGGGCAGTTCTACTGTTCAAATCTCCCAGGTTCCAGGAGATTCAAGGCTGCTGCAGGAGTCTAAGTCTTCATTTCAGTTCAGCCCTAGACCTTCTCTTTCAGTGTCACACAAACCACTGGACTTGGCGTAGCACCCCTGGGTTCTCCAAGCGGATCCCCCCTCCCAGCCGTGATCCTCCCTCAGCTGAGGGAATGCCATGCTACGTCATCAGTGTGCGCCGTCCCTCAAGGGAAGCCCTGGGCTGCTGGGCTTTGCTGCGGGGCTCTCAGCTCATTTCAGGTTGCAGAATGTCTGAGGCTGTCTTTACTGCAGTGCCTTGTGGGCTGAGAACAGCTGAGGTTTTCTCCACAGAGAGAGAGCGAGGGACAGAAAAACTTCCAGGTTCACCCATCAGCCAGATATAGCACCTGATCCTCTGGGCTCCCTATCCTGAGACAGATATGTCCCCCGACTCTCCCAAGGTCAGTTGTCACCAAAAGCCTCTGTCTGCTTGTTGAGGATTCGCTGTCTGTATTGAGCAGTTAATATTAAAACCTCACTTGGAGCTGGGCTGAGAAAGTGCACGGCACAGCTTCCGTGAGGGAGGGGCTCTTGGCTCTAGGTTCTTGGCTATCAGCGCAGGTCCGCAGTTTTACTTACAGATTTTATGCTGTGATCTCGGGCATTCCTCCCAATTCAGGTTGGTGGATGTTGAGTGTACAGTCACGTTTGTCTCCCCACTGTTATTCCAGGTTATTTACTGGTTTTTTTGTTCATTTATGAATTGTTCTGGGGGAGACTAAGTCTTCCACTTCTTTCTATGCCGCCATCTTCCCAGAATCCCTCATAGACATTTACGTCATGCAATCCTTGATATCAACCCTGTGAGCATGATGAAATTACCATTTCTTTTTTTTTTTTTTTTATAAGCTCAGACTCAGGGAGGTGAAGAGCTTTATATACCTGGTAAGGGGCAAAACTTGGACATGAACTGAAGATTTCTGCTTCCTAATTCACTGTGCTCTTCACTACTCTAGAACTGTCTTGGGCCCTAAAGTTCTACTCCTACCCCTACCCAAGTAATTGGCTCTCCTCTTTGGCATTCTTCCAATCTGTGAAGGCAGTTTTAAAATACCTTCAAGAATGTTCTGCCCACATTCTCTCTAGAAATATCTGGGTAATTGAAGCAAGAGATGTGAGTATGTATGTATGTGTATAGGGGAACTTGAATTATTGAGAAAACTGGCTTCATTTTCTATGTTTTGCATGGTGAGAAAAATAAACTCAATCTTTCTTCTATAAGTCCCTTTGGTGAGATTTGTATATGCCAGTCTTACTGATTGATGGGGATATGGAGGGAAAAAAATGAATGCTTTTGGTGGGCTTACTCTAATGTGGTTCTTTTATAATTATTATTAGAGAAGTTGTGGGTTTACAGAACAATCATGCTCAAAATAAAGGATACCCATATACCACCCTACCACCATCACCTTGCATTGGTGTGAAACATTTATTATAATTGATGAGAGCACATTTTTATAATTGTACTATTAATTAAATTTCATGGTTTAATTTAGGATTCACTGTGAGGTGTAGTTCTATGGATTTTTTTGTTTTTATTCTGTAACCATATATAAAATCTAACATTTCCCCTTAATAATATTCAGATATATGTATATCAGTGCTGTTAATTGCATTCACAATGTTGTGCTACCATCAACACCATTCATTACCAAAACATTTCCATCATTCCAAATAGGAATCCTGTATATTTTAAGGCTTAACATCCCGTTCCCAATCCCCATCTGTCCCTTAGTAACTTGTATTCTAGACTCTGACTCTATGAGTTTGCTTATTCTAATTGCTTCAATAGAGTAAGATCATACAATATTTGTCCTTTTGTGTCTGTTTGTTACATACAACATGGTGTCTATGGTGTCTTCAAGGTTCATCCAGGTCATATGAATCAAGACTTCATTCCTTTTTACAGTTGAATAATATTGCATTGTGTGTATACACACACACACACACAACATTTTATTTATTCATTCGTTGATTTATGGACAATTGGGTTGCTGCCATCTTTTCACAATTGTGAATAATGTTGCTATGAATATCAGTGTTCAAATATCTGTTTGAATCCCTGCTTTCAATTCTTTTGGGTATAAAGTTAGTGGAATTGCCAGGTCATATGATACTTCTATATTTAGCTTTCTGAGGAACTGCCAAAATGTCTTCCACAGTGGCTGCACAATTTTACATTCCCACCAGAAATGAATAAGTGTTCCTATTTCTCCACATACTCATCCTCTCTGACACTTGTAATTTTCTGTTTTTTTTTTTTTTTTTTTTTAATAATAGGCATTCAGGTGGATATAAAATGGTATCTCATTGAGGTTTTGGTTTGCATTTCCCTGATGGCTGATGATGTTGAGCATCTCTTCATGTGCAGTCTGGCCATTTGTTTATCTTTAGAGAGATGTCTGTTCAAGTCTTTTGCCCATTTTTAAAATTGGGTTGTTTTCCCTTTGTTGTTATGTTGAAGGATGTCTTTATATATTCCTTTATTAGATATGTGGGTTCAAATATTTTCTCCCATTGTATAGGTTGTCAATTTACTTTCATAATAAAGTCCTTTGAGGAACAAAAGTTTTTAATTTTGATAAAGTCCCATTTATCAATTTTTTCTTTTGTTGCTTTTGCTATTGGTGTAAAGTCTAAGAAACCGTTGCCTAACAGAAGGTCCTGAAGATGCTTCCCTATGTTTCTTTTAGGAGTTTGAAAGTTCTAGCTCTTATATTAAGGTCTTTCATCCATTTTGAGATGATTTTTGTATATGATGTTAGGTATATGTACCTTCCTTTTTTGAAAATGGAGATCCAGTTTTTCCAGCACCATTTGTTGAGGAGTCTATTCTTTCCCAGTTGAGTGGTCCTTGCCACCTTGTCTAAAATAAGTTGTCTGTAAATTTGAGGGTTGCTTTCTGAGCTCTCAATTCTATTGCATTGGTCTGTATGCCTGTCCTTGTGCCAATACCATGCTGCTTTGATTACTGTGGCTTTGTAATATGTTTTAATATTGGGAAGTGTGAGTCCTCCAACTTCATTTTTTTTTTTCAAGCTATTCAGGGCCCCTTACACTTCCATATAAAAATTTTTTTAAATCTTCATTTTATTGAGATATATTCACATACCATGCAGTCATACAAAACAAATCGTACATTCAATTGTTCACAGTACCATTACATAGTTGTACATTCATCACTTAAATCAATCCCTGACACCATCATTAGCACACGTATAAAAATAACAAGAATAATAATTAAAGTGAAAAAGAGCAATTGAAGTAAAAAAGAACACTGGGTACCTTTGTCTGTTTGTTTGTTTGTTTCCTTCCCCTATTTTTCTACTCATCCATCCATAAACTAGACAAAGTGGAGTGTGGTCCTTATGGCTTTCCCAATCCCATTGTCACCCCTCATAAGCTACATTTTTATACAATTGTCTTCGAGATTCATGGGTTCTGGGTTGTAGTTTGATAGTTTCAGGTATCCACCACCAGCTACCCCAATTCTTTAGAACCTAAAAAGGGTTGTCTAAAGTGTGCGTAAGAGTGCCCACCAGAGTGACCTCTCGGCTCCTTTTGGAATCTCTCTGCCACTGAAGCTTATTTCATTTCCTTTCACATCCCCCTTTTGGTCAAGAAGATGTTCTCCATCCCACGATGCCAGGTCTACATTCCTCCCCAGGAGTCATATTCCACATTGCCAGGGAGATTCACTCCCCTGGGTGTCTGAACCCACGTAGTGGGGAGGGCAGTGATTTCACCTTTCAAGTTGGCTTAGCTAGAGAGAGAGGGCCACATCTGAGCAACAAGAGGCATTCGGGAGGAGGCTCTTAGGCACAATTATAGGGAGGCCTAGCCTCTCCTTTGCAGCAACCATCTTCCCAAGTGTAAAACCTATGGTAGAGGGCTCAACCCATCAAACCACTGGTCCCCTATGTCTGTGGTCATGTTAGCAACCATCGAGGTGGGGTAGGCCAATACCCCTGCATTCTCCACAGGCTCCTCAAGGGGGCACTACATATTTTTTTCCTTGTTTTTCTTTTTTTTTTTTTTTAACTTTCCTTTCTTTTTTAAGTCAACTGTATGAAAAAAAATTAAAAAAAAAACATACAATAAAAGAACATTTCAAAGAGACCATAACAAGGGAGTAAGTAAAAGACAACTAACCTAAGATAACTGCTTAACTTCCAACATGTTTCTACTTTACCCCAAGAAAATTACCTAATATAGCAACATTTCTGTGAACTTGTTCCTACTATATCCCTCAGAAATTAACAGACCATAGTCATTCCTGGGCATCCCCAGAACGTTAAATAGCTTATCTGTTCTTCTTGGATTATTGTTCCCCCTTCCTTAATTGCTCTCTATCACTAGTTCCCCTACATTCTACATTATAAACCATTTGTTTTACATTTTTCAAAGTTCACATTAGTGGTAGCATATAATATTTCTCTTTTTGTGCCTGGCTTATTTCGCTCAGCATTATGTCTTCAAGGTTCATCCATGTTGTCATATGTTTCACAAGATCATTCCTTCTTACTGCCATGTAGTATTCCATCGTGTGTATATACCACATTTTATTTATCCACTCATCTGTTGAAGGACATTTGGGTTGTTTCCATCTCTTGGCAATTGGGAATAATGCTACTATGAACATTGGCGTGCAGATATCTGTTCGTGTCACTGCTTTCCGATCTTCCGGGTATATACCGAGAAGTGCAATCGCTGGTTCGAATGGTAACTCTATATCTAGTTTTCTAAGGAACTGCCAGACTGACTTCCAGAGTGGCTGAACCATTATACAGTCCCACCAACAGTGAATAAGAGTTCCAATTTCTCCACATCCCCTCCAGCATTTGTAGTTTCCTGTTTGTTTAATGGCAGCCATTCTAACCGGTGTTAGATGGTATCTCATTGTGGTCTTAATTTGCATCTCTCTAATAGCTAGTGAAGCTGAACATTTTTTCATGTGTTTCTTGGCCATTTGTATTTCCTCTTCAGAGAACTGTCTTTTCATATCTTTTACCCATTTTATAATTGGGCTGTCTGTACTATTGTCATTGATTTGTAGGATTTCTTTATATATGCAAGATATCAGTCTTTTGTCAGATAGATGGTTTCCAAAAATTTTTTCCCATTGAGTTGGCTGCCTCTTTACCTTTTTGAGAAATTCCTTTGAGGTGCAGAAACTTCTAAGCTTGAGGAGTTCCCATTTATCTATTTTTTCTTTTGTTGCTTGTGCTTTGGGTGTAAAGTCTAGGAAGTGGCTGCCTAATACAAGGTCTTGAAGATGTTTTCCTACATTATCTTCTAGGAGTTTTATGGTACTTTCTTTTATATTGAGATCTTTGGTCCATTTTGAGTTAATTTTTGTGTAGGGGGTGAGGTAGGGGTCCTCTTTCATTCTTTTGGATATGGATATCCAACTCTCCCAGCCCCATTTGTTGAAAAGACCATTATGACTCAGTTCAGTGACTTTGGGGGCCTTATCAAAGATCAGTCGGCCATAGATCTGAGGGTCTATCTCTGAATTCTCAATTCGATTCCATTGATCTATATGTCTATCTTTGTGCCAGTACCATGCTGTTTTGACAACTGTGGCTTTATAATAAGCTTCAAAGTCAGGGAGTGTAAGTCCTCCCACTTCGTTTTTCTTTTTTAGAGTGTCTTTAGCAATTTGAGGCATCTTCCCTTTCCAAATAAATTTGATAACTAGCTTTTCCAAGTCTGCAAATTAGGTTGTTGGAATTTTGATTGGGATTGCATTGAATCTGTAGATGAGTTTGGGTAGAATTGACATCTTAATGACATTTAGCCTTCCTATCCATGAACATGGAATATTTTTCCATCTTTTAAGGTCCCCTTCTATTTCTTTTAGTAGAGTTATGTAGTTTTCTTTGTATAGGTCTTTACATCTTTGGTTAAGTTTATTCCTAGGTACTTGATTTTTTTAGTTGCTATTGAAAATGGTATCTTTTTCTTGAGTGTCTCTTCAGTTTGTTCATTTCTAGCATATAGAAACATTACTGACTTATGTGCATTAATCTTGTATCCCACTACTTTGCTAAATTTGTTTATTAGCTCTAGTAGCTGTATCGTTGATTTCTCAGGGTTTTCCAGATATAAGATCATATCATCTGCAAACAATGACAGTTTTACTTCTTCTTTTCCAATTTGGATGCCTTTTATTTCTTTGTCTTTCCGGATTGCCCTGGCTAGCACTTCCAGCACAATGTTGCATAACAGTGGTGACAGCGGGCATCCTTGTCTTGTTCCTGATCTTAGAGGGAAGGCTTTCAGTCTCTCACCATTGAGTACTATGCTGGCTGTGGGTTTTTCATATATGCTCTTTATCATATTGAGGAAGTTTCCTTCAATTCCTACCTTTTGAAGTGTTTTTATCAAAAAGGGATGTTGGATTTTGTCAAATGCTTTTTCAGCATCTATTGAGATGATCATTTGATTTTTCCCTTTCGAATCTTTAATGTATTGTAATACATTGATTGATTTTCTTATGTTGAACCATCCTTGCATGCCTGGAATGAACCCCACTTGGTCATGGTGTATGATTTTTTTAACGTGTCTTTGGATTCGATTTGCAAGTATTTTGTTGAGGATTTTTGCATCTATATTCATTAGGGAGATTGGCCGGTAGTTTTCCTTTTTTGTAGCATCTTTGCCTGGTTTTGGTATTAGATTGATGTTAGCTTCATAAAATGAGTTAGGTAGTGTTCCATTTTCTTCAATGTTTTGAAAGAGTTTGAGTAAGATTGGTGTCAGTTCTTTCTGGAAAGTTTGGTAGAATTCCCCTGTGAAGCCATCTGGCCCTGGGCATTTATTTGTGGGAAGATTTTTGTTGACTGATTGGATCTCTTTGCTTGTGATGGGTTGGTTGAGGTCTTCTATTTCTTCTCTGGTCAGTCTAGGTTGTTCATATGTTTCCAGGAAATTGTCCATTTCCTCTACATTATCCAGTTTGTTGCCTTACAGTTATTCATAGTATCCTCTTATAATTTTTTTAATTTCTTCAGGATCTGCAGTTATGTCACCTTTTTCATTCATTATTTTGTTTATATGGGTCTTCTCTCTTTTTGATTTTGTCAGTGTAGCTAGGGGCTTGTCAATCTTGTTGATCTTCTCAAAGAACCAACTTTTGGTGATATTTATCCTCTCTATTGTTTTTTTGTTCTCTATGTCATTTATTTCTGCTTTAATCCTTGTTATTTCTTTTCTTCTACTTGGTTTAGGATTGGTTTGCTGTTCATTTTCTAGCTTCTTCAGTTGATCCATTAGTTCTTTGATTTTGGCTCTTTCTTCCTTTTTAATATATGCGTTCAGTGCTATAAATTTCCCCCTCAGCACTGCTTTTGCTGCATCCCATAGGTTTTGGTATGTTGTGTTCTCATTTTCATTCATCTCTATATATTTAGCAATTTCTCTTGCTATTTCTTCTTTAACCCACTGATTGTTTAGGAGTGTGTTGTTTAACCTCCAGGTATTTGTGAATTTTCTAAGTCTATGATGGTTATTGACTTCTAATTGTATTCCATTGTGGTCAGAGAATGTGCTTTGAATAATTTCAATCTTTTTAAATTTATTGAGGCTTGTTTTATGTCCCAGCATATGATCTATTCTGGAGAAAGTTCCGTGAGCACTAGAAAAGTATGTGTATCCTGGTGATTTGGGATGTAATGTCCTGTATATGTCTGTTAAATCTAATTTATTTATCAGATTGTTTTGGTTTTCAATTTCCTTATTGGTCTTCTGTCTGGTTGATCTATCTATAGGAGAGAGTGATGTGTTGAAGTCTCCCACAATTATTGTGGAAATATCAATTGCTTCCTTTAATTTTGCCAGTGTTTCTCTCATGTATTTTGTGGCACCTTGATTGGGTGCATAGACAATTACGATTGTTATTTCTTCTTGTTGAATTGCCCCTTTTATTAGTATGTAGTGGCCTTCTTTGTCTCTCAAAACATCCCTGCATTTAAAGTCTATTTTATCTGAGATTAATATTGCTACACCTGCTTTCTTTTGGCTGTAGCTTGCATGAAATATTTTTTTCCATCCTTTCACTTTCAGTTTCTTTGTGTCCCTGTGTCTAAGATGAGTCTCTTGTATGCAACATATTGATGGTTCATTTTTTTTGATCCATTCTGCGAATCTATATCTTTTAATTGGGGAGTTTAATCCATTTACATTCAACGTTATAACCGTGAAGGCATTTCTTGAATCAGCCATCTTATCCTTTGGTTTATGTTTGTCATATTTTTCCCCTCTCTCTATTAATATCCTTAATTGTACCCATACTGAATCTCTTTAGTACTGAACCTTTCTCCAAGTCTCTCTGTCCTTTCTTTGTTTCTCTGTCTGTAGGGCTCCCTTTAGTATCTCCAGTAGGGCAGGTCTCTTGTTATCAAATTCTCTCAGCATTTGTTTGTCTGTGAAAAATTTAAGCTCTCACTCAAATTTGAAGGAGAGCTTTGCTGGGTAAAGTATTCTTGGTTGGAAATTTTTCTCACTCAGAATTTTAAATATATCATGCCACTGCCTTCTTGCCTCCATCATGGCTGCTGAGTAGTCACTACTTAGTCTTATGCTGTTTCTTTTGTATGTGGTGAATTGCTTTTCTCTTGCTGCTTTCAGAACTTGCTCCTTCTCTTCCGTGTTTGACAGTGTGATCAGAATATGTCTTGGAGTGGGTTTATTTGGATTTATTCTATTTGGAGTTCGCTGAGCATTTATGATTTGTGTATTTATGTCGTTTAGAAGATTTGGGAAGTTTTCCCCAACAATTTCTTTGAATAGTCTTCCTAGACCTTTACCCTTTTCTTCCCCTTCTGGAACACCAATGAGACTTATATTTGGACGTTTCATATTATCTATCATATCCCTGAGGTCCATTTCAATTTTTTCAATTTTTTTCCCCATTCTTTTTTTTTATGCTTTCATTTTCCATTCTGTCATCTTCCAGGTCACTGATTCGTTGTTCACCTTCCTCTAGTTTTGTACTATGAGTGTCCAGAATCTTTTTAATTTGGTCAACAGTTTCTTTAATTTCCATAAGATCATCTATTTTTTTATTTAGTCTTGCAATGTCTTCTTTATGCTCTTCTAGGGTCTTCTTGATATCCTTTGTATCCCGTACTGTGGTCTCATTGTTCATCTTAGTTCTTAGCTCTAGGTGCTGTGTCTCTTCTGATCTTTTGATTTGGGTGCTTGGGCTTGGTTTGTCCATATCGTCTGGTTTTTTCATATGCTTTATAATTTTCTGTTGTTTTTGGCCTCTTGGCATTTGCTGAACTTGATAGGGTTCTTTTAGGATTTGTAGACCAATTGAAGTCCTTATCTCTAATTTATCAGATCTACAGCTTCGTGGAGTACACTTTCTCTAACTAACCAGCAGGTGGTGTCCACGTGCCACCTGTTCTCCACAAGCCAGTTCTCCCCTGCTTAGCCTTTGTGGTGAGTGGGGGAGTGAGTCTTGTGGGGTCCAATTGGTGTACCAAGCTTGCGTGTGTAGTTGGTGTTTCCCGTCCTGTATATGGGGCGTGTTTCTGGGCAGTCAGGGAGGGGGGGTGGCCCTAACAATCAAATCTCCCTGGTGATCCTAGAGTTTTACAGCTGCTGCAATAGTCTAATCCTTCAGTTCAGTCCTGCCACAGTTTGTCTCTGCCACTGACCCACAAGTCCTTGGTATTGGCGTATGGCTCCTGAGACTTGCAAGTGGGCCCCTCTTCCAGGCTGTGCACCCCCTGGTCCTCTGTTGAGGGATGACTGTGCTATGTCACAGGTGAGTACCGTCCCCCCAGGGCAGTTCTGGGCTGCTGGGCTGTGTAAGGAGGCTCCCAGTCTGCTGAAATGATGGCTGAATGGGGCTTTGTTAATTCACACTGCTCCACCTTCCCAACTCTGGGACAATCAGCTGAGGTTGCAGGGAAGGCTAATGTCCACGCCCAGTTTTGTGGTGTGTGCCTGTTATTTGAAGCACTTCCGTCACACTGGGTTGTCTGGGGCAGCTCTGGGCTATGGGGCTGGTGATGGGCAGGAGTGTTTCCTGTCCACCAGGATGATGGTTGTGAACGGATACCCCCCTTTTCTTGGGAAGTTGTGGTGTTTAGTGAATTTTCTCAGCCACTGGATTATTGCCTTTTGTCTCAGAGCTCTCTTAGTTCTGCTCTTGTCTTGATCTGCCCAAATTGCAAGTCTTTGAAGCTTTCTGTATTGGGCTTCTTAGAGTAATTGTTTTAGAAAAAGAAAAAAGGATTTAAAAAAAAAAAAGGGCCCTCCAGGCAGATCTAATGTGTTATTGAAATGCTAAGAGACAAAGCAATTAGTGCCATTAAGGAAAGGTCCACAGGGCAGAGAGATCAGCTTTTCTTCGGGATTTGCATATGAGCCTCAGGGCCTGAGCTCTGCCCTTCCCCTTTCTATGTTCACCAGAACTCCAAAAATCCTCTGCTTTTATTTTGGAGTTTTTCGTGTTGTTTTTTTCTATGCCTGTCTCCTCTCTGCTGGGCTGGCTGCTCTCAGATTCTCTGGTGTCTGGTCTCAGTCTATCAATGGTTGGAGTTTGGATCAGTAGAATGAGTTTCCGATAAGGGCTGCCACTGCAGTTCTCCCTTCTCCTTCCCGGAGCTGACAGCCCCTCCTCCCACGGGACTGAGCCTGGCAGGGAGGGGTGCGGGTCCCCTGGCCACAAAAACTTACAGATTTCGCTGATCTCAGCAGTTCTACATGTTCATGAGTGTTGTATGAAGTATGCCCAAAGTCAGATTGCTCTGTGGTGTCCAGTCCACGCAGTTCCTGGCTTTCTACCTACGTTCCTGGAGGAGTAACTAAAACATACAGCTCACCAGTCCACCATCTTGCCCCGCCTCTCCTCCATTAGTAAGAAATGAAGGTGTGCTGGAAACATACTTTTTGTTGCAAAGTGTGAAATATAAATGTCCTTTATTAGGAAAGCTGAACATACACCTTAACTCTAAATAAATTCAGTCTTGTGTGAGAGAGAATCCAGGGCATTCTTTCAATGCCAAACTGAATTAGTAAAAGTGTGGCTGATAAGCTGTTAAAAAAAAAAAGCTGAAAAAGAGCCCAGACTTCAATTAGTGATATGAATGAAGCAGATCTGGTTAAGACTAGGGCAAACCGGGCCAAAGGGTAAAGGTTGTAACTGACTTTGTTTTAAAACTTCACCTTCCATGTGAGACCAAGGGAAAAGATGTCTATTTTGTGCAGGATCTATATTTTCTAAACAGTATAACTCTACAGTCGTTTTGTTCAAGCACCACAATTACATGGAACTTTGAATAGGAAGTCAGATATGGTAGGTCTGTATAGGTTAGAGTGAAATAGCAACACATTCCAAAGCAATTTGGACAGAGAATAAAAATATTTTTTCAGGGCCCCCCTGAGGAGCTGGGAGAAAGTGCAGAAGTGTTGGACATCCTCACCTGGACTGATGCTGATGTTGTCACAGACATTAGGACTGGCGGTTTGATGTGCTGAGCCCTCTATCATGGGACTTGCCCTTATGAAGCTCGTTACTGCAAAGGAGAGGCTAAACTTGCATATAATTGTGCCTAAGAGTCTCCCCCGGAGTACCTCTTGGTTGCTCAGTTGTGGCCCTCTCTCTCTAGCTAAGCCACCTCGGCAGGTGAACTCGCTGCCCTCCCCTCTACATGGGACCTGACTCTCAGGGGTGGCAATCTCCCTGGCAATACAGGATATGACTGCTGGGGATGAATCTGGACATGGCATCGTGGGATTGAGAATATCTTCTTGACCAAAAGGGGGATGCGAAATGAAATGAAATAAAGTTTCAGTGGCTGAGAGATTTCAAATGGAGTTGAGAGGTCACTCTTCTGGACATTCTTATGCATTATACAGATAACACCTCTTAGGTTTTGATGTATTGGAATAGCTAGAAGTAAATACCTGAAACTACCAATCTCCAACCCAGTAGTCTGGACTCCTGAAGATGATTGTATAACAATGTAGATTACAAGGGGTGACAGTGTGATTGTGAAAACCTTGTGGATCTCACTTCCAGTGTAAGGATGGATGAGTAGAAAAATGGGGACAAAAACTAGATGAAAATAGGGTGGGATGGGGGGGATGATTTGGGTGTTCTTTTTTACTTTTATTTTTTATTCCGATTCTGATTCTGATGTAAGGAAAATGTTCAAAAATAGATTTGGGTGATGAATGCATAACTATAAGATGGTACTGTGAACAGTTGATTGTACACCATGGATGATTGTATGGTATGTGAATATATTTCAATAAAACTGAATTTTATTTAAAAAAGTGTGGCTGATAGATTTAGTTGGTACATTTGAAAGTATTTAATCTGCTTAATCCTCAGAAGTTAATAGTGCATGTTAACAATTTTACCCGGTTCTAGTATTGCATTCTATTAGTCAAACTTCTGCTTGAAAACTAACTGGTTTTGCCTAAGGTATTTTGGTAAAATTATATGGGTATACAGAGTGACATGGGCAGAGAGTATAAGTGTATTTGTGGGGTCCCCCTGAGGATCTGGGGAGAAATGAGGAAGTGTTGGACTTCCCCACCTAGGCTAATGCTGATTTTCCTGCAAATATTGAGGACTGCCAATTTAGTGGGCCGAGCCCTCCATCTGGGGGCTCTCCCCTGTGAGGCTAGTTTCTACAAGGGAGAGGCTAAGCCTATTTATAATTGTGCCTAGGAGTCCTCCCCAGAGAGCCTCTGTGTTGCTCAGAGGTGGCCCCCTCTCTCTAAGCTAACTCAGCAGATGAACTCACTGCCTGCCCCCCCTGCATGGGATCTGACTCCCAGGGGTGTGAGTCTCCCTGGCAATGCTGCAAATGACTCCTGGAGATGAGCCTGGACCCAGCACTGTGCACTGAGAGGATCTTCTTGACCAAAAGGGGGAAGAGAGATGAAGCAAAGTAGGGTTCTAGTGGCTGAGAGATTTCAAATGGAGTCGAGCAGTCACTCTGGAGGGTATTCCTATGTGCTATATAGATATCAACTTTTAGTCTTTAGTGTGTTGGAATGGCTAGAGGGAAATACCTGAGGCTGTCAAACTGCAACCCAGTGACCTTGATTCTTGAAGACAACTGTATAACTGTAGATTGCATAGTGTGCCTGTGTGACTGAAAACCTTGTGGCTTGCGCTCCCTCTATCCAGTATATGGACAGATGAGTGGAAAAATGGGGACAAAAATTAGATAAGGAATAGGGTGGGATGGAGGGGATGGAAATGTTTAGGTGTTCCTTTTTGCTTTTATTTTTAATTTGATGTAAGGAAAAGTTTCGAAAATTGATTCTGGTGATGAACACACAACTGTATGATGGTGCTGTGAATAATTGATTGTACACTGTGGATGACTGTAGGGTGTGTGAAAGTATCTCAATTAAACTGTATTTAAAAAAAGTAAATGAACAATGGGGGGAGGAGGGGAATGAGATGTTTTGGATATTCTTTTTTATTTTTATTTTCATTTTAATTTTGGGAGTAATGAAAATGTTCAAAGTTTGTGGTGATGAAAGCACAACTATATGATGATAGTGTGAACAACTAATTGTACACTTTGAATGATTGTATGTTATGTGATTATATCTCAATAAAATTGCGTAAAATTATATGGATATAATTGTGCAGTGGCATTAAAATTGGGGGCTGTCCATTTGGTTATCAAGTGCCATGCCAGCTTCCACTCACTTAAACAATCTCATTGGTATTTTTCTTTAATTAGAATTTTTGGTATGTAATAAATTCACATTGCAAGAAATAAAAAATAAAAAATAAAAAATAAAATAAGGGACTCCAGTGAAAAGTAAGTTATTCTCCCTCTCCAGTCTCCCAGTTCCCTATTTCCAGCCCCTAAAGGAAACATTGTCACTGGTTTATTGGGAATCTTTGCAGAGATAAGGTATGTTTATAGAAGTATATATGCATGTGTGTTTGTGTTTACTTACATTAATTTTTACACAAATGGGACATGCACACATACGCACTGTTCTGCACCTTGCTTATTTCACTAAACAATATGACTAGTAGATCATTCCATTTCAGAACATATAGAGCTATCTATGTGAGTTCTTTTTAGCAGCTATATAATATTCTTCCTTTTTACCTAGTCCCCTATTGATGGACAATTAGGTTATTTCAAGTCTTTTGCTATTACAAATATTTAGTGAATGACCTTGTACAACCCCTTTGTACATCTGTGGGAAAAATTCCTAGAAGTGGAATTGCTGGGTCAAATGGTTTATGGCATTTTAAATATTAATACTGTCAAATTCCTTTCATATAAGCTATACCAATTTGAATTCATACCATGAATTTATGGGACTGTTTCTGTACATGCTAGTCAACACAGTGCATAATTAAATTTTTTTCATAATTAAAATTTTAAATCTTTGCTAATCTGATAGTGAAAACTGGTATGCAGTAGTTATTATTTTGTATCTCTTTAATAATGAATGGGGCTGAATTGTCTGTTCATATCCTACATCCATTTTTTTTCTATTAAGAAATACCAGTGGTAGTATAAGTTCATGATCCCCATGGACTAAGCAGAGAGTACAGCGGGTAACCTGGCTACCTCCACTTGAAAGGACCCCCGGCCAAGAGGACAGCCTGATGCAGCAACAGTTCCATGAGAAGGAGAACAGGAGCTGAAAAGCAGAGATGTGGGATTATGCACCAGTGACATGAGATTGGGAAGAGCATAGGTCCTTTGGGAGAGCTCTCTAAAGAACCTACCAATGTGCCAACATTTGGACATCTCCCCTGAAAGAGGACATTCGATGGCCAAGAGAAAATTACAAGCAGCACCAGCTAAGTAAATAAATTATTTTGCTCCTTTCCTCATTCATCCTGTTCCCAAATCTGGAGATTCCAAAAATGGCAGAGCACGTCTCAAAGGATGTTAAACAGAGAAAATGAAGACCTAGATCCTGAGCCTTCTGCCACTGTAGGTTATGGAGCCTGGGTCTTGTCTCAGCTGGATGAGAAGTGAAGGAGTTTTAAATTGGTTGTATGATGAAGGTTTTGATTTAGACTGGACTTGATTGTTGGTTGTATATAAATTAGGACATTTCATTAATGCCTGAAAAGTGGAAACACTATAGATCTGCCTGAGATGTTGGTTAAGGGTGGGGCAGGTAGATCGGGCAGAGTGAGTTTGAGGGAAAGTGGTAGGAGAAAACATAAAGCTATTTCCTGCTTTTTCTTCAATGGATTCTGGTCCATTCAATAAATGTGTTTATTCCTGATATAATGAGAAGCATAATTGTATAATAGAAAGGGTGTATCTGAATTTGAGTACTCATTCTGTGCTCTTGGCCAAATCACTCACTACCCCTCTCTGAGCCTCATCAACAGAAAGCTGTCCAAAGGAGAGAAGGTGTGACTGAGGATTATTAAGCCTCCTCCTAAACCCAATATTTTGTGAAATCTCTCCCATTTTCATTATCTAACAACAGGCAAAACTGCCCTTTAGTTTTTTTGCCTATTTGTTTCTGAATTGAATTCAAATGGCATGGCCACTGGCTCCCCTGGATAGTTAGAGAGAACACATTAAGAAGTGATCATGCCTTGAACTCACTATATCTTTCTTGCTTCTGGCTAAATGATTGAGATCCTTGCTCCTCCAAGTGTGGACATGGAGCAGTGGCAGCAGCATTGCTTGGGAGCATGTTAGAAATGCAGAATCTTGTGTCCCACCTTAGACTTACTGAATCTGTATTTTAACTAGATCCCTGGGAGATTCTCACACACGTTAAAATCTGAGAAGCATTGAGCTAGAGGTGAAGAAAACACCTTTTGTCTTTCATCCCACCACTATAGATTAAAGTAGATACTGGTCAGTGGAAGGAAAAGGTGAGAATTCTTCCTGGTGATTGTATTGGAAGAGTATTTTTTAGCCATTTTTTAATTGAAATATATTCACATAACATACAATCATCCAAAGTGTAAAACAATTGTTCACAATATCATCATATAGTTGTGCATTTATCACTGCACTCAATTTTTGAACATTTTCATTACTCCAAAAATATAAAAATAAGAATAGAAGTAAAAGTAAAAAGAACACTCAAAAAGTCCCATACCCCACCTCCCCCATATTAATCATTTACTTTTTGTCCCCATTTTTTCTACTTTTCTGTCCATACACTGGGTAAAGGGAGTGTGAGCCATAGGTTTTCACAATCCCATGGTCACAGCATATATGCCAATATGGTTATACACTCACCTTCAGGAATCAAGGATACTGGATTGCAGTTCAACAGTTTCAGATATTTCCTTCTAACTATTCAGGTAAACTAAAAACTAAAGAGGGATTTCTATATAATGCATAAGAATAACCTTCGGAATGACCTCTCGACTCTATTTCAGATATCTCAGCCACTGAAACTTTATTTTGTTTTATTTCTCTTCCCCGTTTGGTTCAAGAAGGCTTTCTCAATCCCGTGATGCCAGGGTCAAGCTCTTCCCCGTGAGTCATGTCCCATGTTGCCAGGGAGATTTACACCCCTGGGAGTCATGTCCCATGTAGGAGGGAGGGCAATGAGTTTACCTTCAGAGTTGGCCTAGACGGAGGGAGAGATCACATCTGACCAACAAATAGGTTCTTTGGGGGTGACTCTTAGGCACAATTATGAGTAGGCTTATCCTCTCCTTTGCAGTAACAAGCTTCATAAGGGCACGCCCCAAGATTGAGTTCCCCAGGTGGGGAAATTTAATGTTTCAATATTTTTCTCCAGTACCTCAGGGGGACTTTGCAAATACATTTTTATTCTCTGTCCAAATTACTCTGGGATGTATCGGGGTTTCATGCTAACCTGTACAAACCAGCAAGATCTCACTCTCTAGTCAAGGTTCCATGTAATTATGGCATTTGAGTAAACTAACCATACAAGTTAAATTATATAGTGTGCTACAGAAAATATAGATTTTGCACCAAGTAAACATCTCTTCCTATGGTCCCACACAGAAGGAAGAGTATTTTTAAGATCAGTGGTCTTTCTGTTCCTTTCGTCACGTTTCCAATATATGTCCTCAATCCTAGCCAATTTGAATTCAGATCAAATTATTGCTCTCATTTTTAAATAACTACTATTTTATCATGCATTTTCCATGTGATTGCTAATTTAGGTCACACAACAGCAATCTTCAAGGTAGATGTTATTACCCCTACTTTATAGAAGAGGGAAACTTAAAGTAAGAGAATTTAGGTAAGTTTCCTAAGATCATACAGCTAAAGTGGTGGAGTCTGGATTTCTACCCAGTTTTGTTTGAACCCATTCTTCAACTGGAAACATCATGAAATGATGGTGGGTGTCTGAGGGATTTAAGGAAAGAGAGGGTAAGATCAGAACTGGAGAGCTGGAATGGGATCATTTGAATGAATGAAGAAATTAATTTGGATAATCAATGGTTAGATATATCAGGCAAGTAGTTAATAAATATTATGGTTAGTGGCCCATTGTGCTGGTGCGTCTTTCAACTCTTAAAGATACTACACAATTGCTTATGACAGTATTATGGATTTGGATTTGGTTTTAAAAGCTTTCTATTGCTTTCCCCTGTGAGGTCAGAAAATACTTTTGCTGGAATTTTTCACTTTCAGGTCGGCTGTTTTGGTGCCATGGAGGCTTTGTTTCAGACAAGTGAGCATGATGACTAACAGTTTACCACTCTGCTTTCTTGGAAACAATTCCCCCTGTAAGAAGGGATTGGGGAGCATGATTTGGACTAAACAATGAAGAATAATTTGAAAACAGCTTTTATATTGTGGTTGCCTGGTTGTATGATACTGAGAGTTTCACAGAGTGTCACAGAAATCTTCAAAGTCATCTATTCTAACTCTTCATATTACTGTTGAGGGCCCTGAGGCCCAGAAGTGGTGAAGGCTTAGCCATGGTCACTCAGATAGCTAACTCTTCCTGCCTGGGCTGCAGTTGGGTATACGGCTGTCTTTTCCCCCATTAAAATGTGAGCAACTTGAGAGTAGGCATTACCCTCAAGATAATTTTTACTTATCTTTTTTAAAAATTTATTTATTTTTTGAAGTTTTTTTATTAGACAAATTGTAGGTTTACAAAAACATCCTGCAGAAAATATAGACTTCCCATGTACCCCTGTTATTAACACCTTGTATTAGTGTAATTAATAGCACTGAATTATATACTTGAATGTTGTTAAAAGGGTAAATTTCAGCTTTTATATATGGTACTAGAATAACAATTTTGAAAAGATAAGACTGTACAATGCAAACAGTGAATCCTCATGTAGACCGTGGGCTATAGTTAGTAGTATGATTATAATCTTTCATCAAGAGTAACAAAAATTTTACTTATCTTTATATCACCCATGATGCCTTGTGCAAGGTCCTGCATGCAGTAGGCACTCAATAAATATTTTTGAATGAATATTCTTAAATAAGTGCTTAGTAGAGATGAATTTTACAGGCCATTAAACTCAAATATTGAAATAGCATAACTATTTTTCTATAATTCAATTTATAGTACATTTTGAACTCCTCTTAGCCACAAAGGAGAAAACTTAACCTTGCAAATACAAGGTCAATTCTATAACCTCAGGTTTTCTCAGCTGATTTGGATTAAATAGCAAATTTAGGATTCATCCCCCATCTTTTCTCCAGGCTGGCATTTAGTTCTCATGTGCTCACTTAGTGTATTGTACATTTCTTATGCATCTATTCAGTTCCTTTTCTTATTATAACCACCACTGAGAATTTTGAAGGTACAACCTGAAAGCATCTCTTACCTTATTGATGCTGATGTGTGAGATGTCTCAGAAATCACTCAGATCCTGTGCATGCATAACATGAAAAAAGGAGGAACTAATGTCTCATAGGGTAAAACTTTGACCCATGGGTCATGGAAGTTGATGGATAACTGTTTCTCCCTTTCTTCTCCAGGAAGATGCATTTCATATGACTGCTCAGATATTCCAAAGGGAATCAAGCAGCCACTTGCCCTTTGTGGTAGCCAACTCAATAACATATTCTTATTTTGGTTCTTCCATCTTCCCTGCTTCACTCCTCTGTACCTGGCTCTTGATCCCTAGGATCATAATTCCTAGAAAACTACTGACACCTAAGCCTTTGTGTCAGGCTTTGCTTTCTAGGAAACTTGTGATAAAACATGAAGTACCTGACATAGGTAGGGATGGATGCTAGACTCTAGGATGGCATCTGACCATCTGTTCTGCCCTGAAATGTATTACAAAATAATTTTGTGATGTTTTTAGTTATCACCATCTCCCAATGCTGATACCTGCTGAGATATTTGCATTCCCATCCTGGCCCAGCCTTAGAGTTCCTATTGTAGCTGCAGAGAGCGGCCTTACATCCAGGTTTCGAGGCCTCTCCAGATTCATGATACTATGGACCATTGGGGAGGTACTGAGTTATTTTTCATATGCTCTTGGTATTTATGGAGATTCTGTGGGTCGCATCTGCCTAGGTGACCCATGAATACATCTTTCCTTTCCTTTCCCATGCCATGGTAGCTTGAAGATGTCTCTGTGAGGCTTTTTGCCTTCCAGAGCAAACAATAGAGGAAGTAGGGCTCAATGTCTCTATATCTTGATTGCAAAACTTATCTGGGAGTGCTATCACCTCTTGCTCTTATTCTAGGAGAACTTACCAGTGCCTAACTACCTTGCTTTTTTTCTTGGATATCTCTCCCCTACTCTAAGCCCACCTAATCAGCTGCATGAAATTTTAAACTAGTCTGGGTGGGAGGGGTGAACTTAGTTCTGAGAGATGAGTATTATTGTTTTCCTACTGTTAAGAAGAAGGCCTTAAAACCAGTTTAAACAAGCCCCAGACAAAGAGAAGAGAGAATCTGCCTGCTCCTTATATGGAAAAGTAACCATAGTCACTGGAATGTAAGGAGATATGAGGTAAAATCAGAGGCGGGAACTCACAGCAAAAAAAAAAGAATTTTGGGGGGGATAGGCTGATCAGTTCAAAATCTCAATAATGAGCTAGTTGGCTCTCTGGGATTGGCTGATCAGTTCAAAATCTCAATAATGAGCTAGTTGGCTCTCTGGGATTGGCTGTACAAATTAAAATCTCAAAAGATGAATTAGTTAGTGTTCTCGGATAGGCTGTAACCTCTGTAGTACCCAGTCAATGGGGAAACAGGGGACGGACTTTTGAATTAGGAGTAGGAGATTTAAAGATCGCCATTCTCTTCCTCTAGTGTGCCATCCTTCCACGTGTTTGGCTGGATGCCCTATCTTGCAAGATTGTAAATAAATTTTTTTCTCCTCCAAAAAAAAAAAAAAAAAAAAAAGAAGAAGGCCTTGTCTTCTGAGGCTCAAAAGACACAGACCCTTGCAACCTCAACAGTGTATTTTCTCTAAAGTCAATTGTGTCTGTCTTGAATTCAGAAATTCTACTGGGAAAATTCAGAAGCTTAGCACTGATCAATTCTTTCCTTCCATGCCAACAAACTCCACCCTGTGGCAAAAAGTGTACAATGCTCTAGCTGCCTGGACTGGAAAAAGGCACTGGGGAACTAGGTAGGAAGTGGCAACTTTGTTAATCATTGTTTAATATTTCATAATATTGTCTCACCACAAACAAAAGGCTGAACATGGCTGAAATTAAGACTAATCTTGGACAAACTATTTCTTTGGTATAGCTATCATTTCCTTGCTCCATAACTTTCTTTTCTCTCTCTGCAACTCCCTCCCTCATACCAAGACCTGCATTTCCATCCTTATTAACCTGCTTTAGGTAGTAAGGTAAATTTGATAGCATCCCTGAAAGCACAATATGCTTTTTTTTTTCAATCGGGGAATTGACTTGCAGTTCTGCTGAATTGGACTCAGACATGAACTCCCAGTTTGATTTTTATTATGTTACCCACTGGGAATGGGGGTGAAGGATTAATTAACTGGACCCCTCTGTGTCCGTGGTTAGAGAATTTCCTTTAGTAGATTCAAAGACCTTTCTCCCTTTCTTTCCTGTTTATTATTTCTTTATTTTTTATTGAGATATGTCTTAGTTTGACAGGACTGCTATGACAAAGACCACACACTGTTTGGCTTAACAACAGGAAATTATTATCTCACTGTTTTGGAGGCTAGAAGTCCAAAATCAATGTATCAGCAAGGCCATGCTTTCTCCCATCTGCAGCATTATGGTGCTGACTTGCCACAGTTTTTGGGGTTCCTTGGCTTGCATCTCTGCCTCTCACCACATGGTGATATCCTTGGTCTCCTCCTGTGCCTTTCTCTGGTTTCTAGCTTCTCTCTATAAGGCCTCCAGTAATAAGGATTAAAGCTCACCCTGACCAGTATGGCCACACCTAAAAAGGATCCTTGAAAATCCTATTCACAAAGGAGTCCATACCTTAACTGATAATACATCTTCAAAGTGTCCTATTTACAAATGAGTTCACACACACAGGAATGTGGGTTAAGATTAAGAACATGCTTTTTGTTGGGGTACATGATGCAATCTACAAGATACAATTCATATACCATGAAATTCGTCCTTTGAAAGCATACAATTCAGTGGTTTTTTTTATGTTCCCAGTTGTGCAACTATCACCATGATCTAATTGCCTAACATTTTTATCACGCAGAAACAAACCCTGTACCCATCAGTAGTCATTCCCTGTTATCTCCCACCTCATAGAACCTGGGAACAAATAATCTACACTAGATCGCTATAGATTTACGTATTTTGCATATTTAATAATAGTGAAATTATATAATATGTGACCTGTTGTGTCTGGCTTTTTCACTTAGCATAATGTTTGCTATGTTCCTCCATATCATAGCATGCATTCGTCAGTATTTCATTCCTTTTTGTGACTGAATAATATTCCATTATTTGGATATACCACATTTTGTTTGTCCATTCATCAGTAGATGGATATTTGGGTTGATTCCACATTTTGGCTACTATAAATAATGCAGCTATGAACTTTTAGGTACAACTTTGTACATGAACATATGCCTTCATATCTCTTGGGTAAGAAGGAGAATTACTCGGTCATATGGTAACTCTACTTTAATTTTCTGAATAACTGCCAAACTGTTTTCCAAAGAGGTTGCATAATTTTACATACCTACTAGCAAAGTATGAGGGTTTCAATTTCTCTAAGATGTTATTGTCCTATTTTATCATAACCATACTACTTGATGTGAAGTGCTAGCTCAAGGACATTTTGATTTGAATTTCCCTGATCACTAATGATGTCGGGCATCTTTTCATGGACTTCTTGATCATTTGTATATCTTCTTTGGATAAGTGTCTGTTAAAATCCTTTGCCCATTTAAAATTGGGTTAGTTGCTTTTTTATTGCTGAGTAGTAAGAGTTATTTATATATTCTGGAAACTAAATCCTCATGAAATATATGATTTACAAATATTTTCTCCCATTTTATGGGTTGCCTTTTCACTTTCTTGATGATGTCCTTTGAAGCACAAAAGTTTATTAATTTTGATGCAGTCAAATTTACCTATTTTTTATTTAGTTTCTTGTGCTTTTGTTGTTATAACTAAGAAACTGTTGCCTAATCCAAGGTCACAAATATTTATTCCTATAATTTTTTTCCTAAGGATTTTATAGTTTTAACTTGTACATTTAGGTCTTTAATCCATTTTGAGTTAAGGTTTTATATGGTGTGGGGCAGGGGTTCAACTTCATTCTTTTGCATATGGAGAGCCAGTGAATTGTACAATTTGTTGAAAGGATATTCTTTCCCTATTGCCCTGTCTTGGCACCCTTGTTAAAAATCTACTCACCTTAACAGTATGGGTTTATTTTGGGTCTTTCAGTTATATTCCATTGTTCTATGTGTCTGTCTATGTGCCAGTACCACACAGTCTTGATTACTGTAGCTTTGTGGTAAGTATTGAAATCAGGAATTATGAATCCTACAATTTTTTCTCTTTACTTCAACATCATTTTGGTGTTCTGGATCCTTTGCATTTCTGTAAGAATTTTAAGTTCAGCTTGTTAATTTCTTCAAAGAGGACAGATGAGATTTTCATAAGGATTTTGTTGAATCTGTAGATTAATTTGGTATTGCCATCTTAACACAGAATATCTTTCCATTTATTTAGGTCTTCTTTAATGCCCTTCAACAAAGTTTTGCAGTTTTGTTGAAGAAGTCTTGAACTTCTTTGGTTAAAATTAATTCCTAGATATTTTATTCATTTTGATGTTATTGTAAATGGAATTGTTACCTTAATTATATTTTCTGATTGTTCACTGCTAGTGTATTAGACATACAATTGATTTTTATATTGATCTTGTATCCTGAAAATTGTATCCTACAAATTCTAGGTTGGTGGCATTTTCTTTTAATACTTTAAATATTTCCTTCCTGAGGGTAATTTCTATGGACTGTTTTTTTGTTTGTTTGTTTGTTTGTTTGGCATATGGGCCATATTTTCTTGTTTCTTTGCATGTCTCAGTTTTTTGTTGAAAACTGAAAATTCTAAATAGTGTAATATGGCAACTCTGAAATTCAGATTCTCCCTCTTTTTTTTTTTTTTTTGGTTACTCAGTGAATGTGCTGAACTAATTCTGTAATAGATGTATTATTTTTTTATATGTGGGTACTGAAACCTCTTTTCAGTTAGTTTAGTGGTCAGCTAATGATTGGACAGAGATATCCTTTAATATCAATAAACAATAAGTCCCCTGGTCTTTGCTGAAAGCCTCTTTGTGCATGTTGCAGCATACCTTCAAAATTCAGTTAGGCAACTTCCTGCTTGCTCAGGGACTCAAGGACAGCCAAAGGTGAGATCTTGGGACCTTCTCAGGTCTTTCCTATACATGCACACAGTCCTATGCATGCATGTGGCCTTCTAGATTCTAGGGATAATGTTGGAGTTTGTCAGAGTCCCCTGTGAACATCTAATTCCCAAGCTTTTCCTCTTAAGATCTTGGTCAGCTTGTTTGCCCCAACTTTTATGGCCATCCCAGGCATGTGTGATGTTAAATACTTGCCCTTGATTGTTTCCCATCAATGCCCACAGGAAAAAGGCTATTTGTATGGGGTAAGCTCTTTGTAAGGTCAAATAAAGACAAGTCTCATGGGTGGGACTTTGCAGGGAAATGTCTGGTAGGTGAAATAATGGCAATTATCTGGGATTGGGATTTGGAAGAACTCCAACCACATTTAGTCCCATCCAGAGGCTTCTAGGCTGCTGGGTTTCACCATGATTGTAGAAATATTGATTTTCAGTACTTCCATGGTTCTGGGGAAAGGCAGTGGGATTTGGGCAAGTTAAAACAACACGAAGCTCGCTCTTCTTACCAAGATTCAGTCTTTTTACTTGAACAAATGCTACCTGGAATTTTTCAAGCCTTAAGTTAATTCCCAAAGTTCTGCAAATGCTAATTATGGCAATATTTGCCAGTATTCTTCTTACTTTTATGAAGGAGAGATAATTTGGAGGACCTTATATGACATTCCTGCTGATATCCCTTTATTATTTTTATTTATTCTTAAGAATCAGATTTCCATAACTAATGTTTGTAATTGAAACTTCTTTTTGATTTTTGTTCTATTTCCTAAGGCGCCCTTGTTGCTTGGAGTAGGTTCGACAACATGCCATGGGCAGTAATCCTAGCTTTTGGAGAACATTCTTCTGAAGAATTGGAATGAGGTTAAGGTTATTAGGTGATGACTTTTTACCTATGTCCAGATTTTTATCAAAAGGTAATATCCTTATATTGATTTATAATTTTTCATAATCCATCCCACAGTTCTTCAGAACTATAAGGATACTCTGTGTTTTTAATAAAAAGAGAAAATAGACACATCTTGTCACTTATTCTAAGGCTCAAGAATAGATCTATGCTTCTTTATGGATAACACGTGGCAAGGGTTCTTGTTTGCTAGCAGGTGTCTACTGTGCTCATGAAAAACGAAAGCTTACCAAAGAGTTGACTTGCATATGGAAATGGAAATGTGCCTTGATTATCCCTAAACACATTCTGCAGAAGATTAATGTTTGCCCTGTCATATTTAGTTCTTTGAGTGAATATAGCTGAAATTTTGGCTAAACATAGAAAATTTACATTTACCTAACAATTACATGACAACTTTTTATTGTGATTTAAACAAAGGCAAAATATTGTGTGCAAAAGCAAACAAAAATGGTGAAGCATGTTGTTTTTTAACATGGAATCCAGCCTCCAAAACTTGAAACTCTTATTTGATTTATAAACCTTTGGGGGAATGTCATTGCTAATTTTAAAGAATTGAAGTCTGAGTTGTTGAGTAGTATATGTTTTATACAAGCATTTGAATTAAGATTTCTGAAACAAATCAAAACTTAGAATCTCAAAATAGTTTCTTATTATGTATAATTTATAGATCTTAGAATATTGAAATGCCTGACATTAAAGATTTATATAACAGGGATTTAAATTTTCTATTTGGCCAGAATAATGTGGGTCTTTGAAAATATTAACCAATTTTATCTCCCCTCCTCCACCTCTAAATTATGTCTCCCAGCAGCTTTTATACCATTATAGCTCCTGAAAAAGGTGGAGGGGGTAAACACTACCTAGGATGGAAAGGGTTAACAGGTAGAAGAAGTAGAAATCTTACAATGTAGGAAACAGTTGACATGCTTTTTCTGTCCAACATCTGAATGCCTTTCCTATGTTTGGGGCAGCTCCTACCATATGAGCTTTCTTTCCAGTAGAGAAGCTGAAAATGCCTGATACTTGCTTCCCCAGTCTTCTTTGAAACCAAAACTCTCCAAGTCAGATACCTCTTTCCCTGGCCTTAAGTTGAAAATTAATGATGCAAAGCAAGAATTGTACAGAATCCATTCTAGCAGGCATAGTATTGGTGTGGTGGCAGGTACATTGAGTGTCCAGCACCAGGATATCTGGATCCGGTAGCAGTGGCAGTAGTGTTTTCCAGGGATCACTTCTGTGGTGTTGCTTTTAGCCATGCTGCCTCAAAGCTTGATTCTTTAACCCTTCTAGGATCTGTGAGCTACCTAGAAATTAGTAATAAGATTATTTTCTGTTTAGGTTAGGCAAATTTGGTTTCTATTGCTTATAGTTGAGACCCCTAACAGGTCTACTCATCTTCCAGGCCCTGATGAATTGAGAAAAAAAGAAGAGATCAGAGATTTGGGAAGCAGGTGGTGAAACACCTGTGTTCTAGTTTGCTAATGCTGCAGAATGCAAAACACCAGAGATGGACTGGCTTTTATAAAAAGGGGGTTTATTTGGCTATACAGTTACAGTCTTAAGGCCATAAAGTGTCCAAGGTAACACATCAGTAATTGGGTACTTTCACTGGAGGATGGCCAATGGCGTCCGGAAAACCTCTGTTAGCTGGGAAGGCATGTGGCTGTCATCTGCTCCAAAGTTCTGGTTTCAAAATGGCTTTCTCCCAGGACGTTCCTCTCTAGCAAGCTTGCTCCTCTTCAAAACATTACTCGCAGCTGCACTCCGTTTCCTCTCCTTGAGCCAGCTCATTTATATGGCTCCACTGATCAAGGCCCACCCTGAATGGGTGGGGTCACACCTCCATGGGAGTATCCCACCAAAGTCACCACCCACAGCTGGGTGGGGCACATTCCAAGCAAATCTAACCAGCACCAAAACGTCTGTCCCACAAGACCACAAAGATAATGGCATTTGGGGGACACAATACATTCAAACTGGCACACACCTGTGTCCCAGATTCTCTTCTCCAGGCTAGAGTTGAGGAGAAAGCCTAAACAAGAAAACTGTTTGCTTTATTTCTAATTTGGAAATCTGGTACATCTTATAAGGTCTTCCCATGGCCACATGGAGCAGTCTCTTCACTGTAAAATGAGTGGCACAGCATAGTTAGGCAGAATGAGGGCCAGAGTTTAGCTCCTCAGACTTCCTCAGTCTTCCCAGTCTTCCAGGTGGTAGGGAAAGAATCCAGAGGTCCCCATGTGTCCTGAGGAGGAATGTTGAAAATAGCTGATATACTGGCTGGTGAACTTATGAGGGGGATCACAACAATGAAACAAAGTGATCTTATAATTGAGGACTGCTGGAAAGACTGACTGGGCCAGGGATCCAGTGAGAGAGAGAGTGAGCCAGATCTCAGGTGTAAGCTATGCCTATGAGAGCTGAGGTGAGGCCAAGTCAACAGGGAGGACCATTGCTCTGACTGAGAGATTACAAGCCATTTGTTTCTAGCCATAAACCACAAGGATAACTACTATCTTCACCACAGAAACCACTGAAGACCTGTGGCATCCAGACCCTTTGGCCACATTGACCAAGTGGATATCACCTGAACCATAGCCGGGGTAACAATCAACATTACTTCTTACAACTTTTTGATTGATGTGACATATCTATTAAGAATACTCATCTGCTCATATTGCCTGGTTTTAATGAGTCAACACCCGTTCCCTTGGATATTTAGAGACATGGCTAATTCTTCGAGTTAAAAGTAGCTAAGGCAAAGAGGTGATACCAAGGAATTTGCCTGAGGTAACGGATGAGTTAGAACTTATTCATAACTTGGCTGCTTGCACTGAGTGAACCTGTATTTGTTGGAGGTTAAATCCATCATCACTTTAATTTTGTGCCCATGGGTTTAGGTCATCCACCTACGTACTTAGTGGCACTGTTACCATGCCACAGTTCTGAAATGATATTTTATCTCCAAGGAACTGAATACAAGTTATTTGGTTCATTTCATTATATATTCAAAAGTCCTTTTGCTGTATCATCATCTATTTGAACACTTTGAAATAAGATTCTGTATTTTTCCCAGGGGACCAAAATGTATTAAGGTATGAATGCATGTATAATATATATTCTTTCACTTTTCAGTGTCCAGAGACAATGCTATTTAATCAGCTTGATATAAAAGATGGCTCTAGGGTAATGATAAAAATGAAAATTTTCATAGATTCACATTTTCAAAACTCACTACTATTGTCAAGAAAACCCCATAAATAATCAAGCTGACTGGATTCTCCTCAAAACATGAATGTGAATTTGTCATTTATAAGATGAAAGTATGCGAAAGTGTGACATACTAGTGATGATTGAACTGTTATCATCAACCAAGATTAAAATTTTGTTGTAAATTGTATAAGAATAACCTGAAATTATCATAACCTCAGTTTCTGAAGTTTGATCCATTTAAATTTCATTGTAGAGCATTAAACATTCTTCTCTTTATACTTTTGTTCTAGTTATGAGAAAGTAATTTAAAATTCATAATGCTTTAAGTTCTATTTTACAATAGTTAATTTTATACAGTAATTACATGAATTTTTCTCTTTTTCACATGTGTAATGACTCTCAGATATTATTTATTTAATAGGCATCATGCTAAGTACTGCTAATAGGAATTTAAATGCATTCACAGTGCATGACTATATGGATAATTAAATGCAATTGTTGAAAAGTTGATTTTCTTGCTACCTGATGTTATCATTGTTTGTAAGACATAGGCACAGGATGTTTATGAAAGTAATTTGTGAAAAAAACCTAGACAAGTGTGAATGTAATTCAATAAATTTCAGAAAATGAAGATAAGGCTGCAAATTAAGAACATCTCATGATGCATCACATGAAGTGAAATACCAAATGTTTTATTTCCCTCATGAGAATACTTTATGAAATAAAATAGTAAATTCAATCACATATAAAGAGTTGTCATTAGAGTATATTCAACTGCTTGGAATCCCACTACTAGTAGTGGTATGGCCTTTGCAGGTGTTAAATTTAGTTCAAGAAGCAGCACAGCTTGATGTTTGCAAACATTCTGAAGTGGAAGATCATAGATTGTTTGCATAAGTTATTTGGGGATTGTGGTATAATCCTTGAGAGTAAAAGGGCAGGGGCAAGGAAGAATTCAGCTGTTTCCTCAACTCTCGTAGAATATTACCTGTTTGTAGAGTATCATCAGCTTCTGCCCTGTGTGGGCTGCTAGGTAGAGGCTGTGCCAAGATACATGGCATCTGTTATTGCTCTGTGTGGCCTTTTCACTCTTCACCCCATTAAATTCCATATATTTAGCCAAATAAATGGAGAACTAACAGCAGAGAGAGAGGGAGGGGGTGGGGGAGAGGGAGGGGGAGGTGGTGGCGGAGGGAGATAGAGAGATAGAGGTAGATATCAGTAATTTCCAACCTTAATTCTACACTAGCCAAATTATCAATTGAATATGAGGATTGAAAATAACCATTTCAGAAATTCTAGGTCTCAAAAACTTTAGCCTCCCACATACCCTTTCTTAGGAAGCTATTAGAGGCTATTCTCCACCAAACAAGAGAGAAAAATCAAGAGAGAAGAAAACATGGGATAGTATTCCAATTCCAACAGGGTATACCAAAAAGGGGTGAGAAGAATCTCCAGAATGGCGAGTGGAGTCGCAGAATGACAGCTGTGCCCCAGATGTAGAGGGTAACCAGTCCAGATTGTAGCAATGCAACTCAAGAGATGATGGCACCATTGTACCCTCTTCTTTAATGTGAGGACAGAATGCTCAGGTGAGCCTAGCCCAGATTTTTTGTGTCCTTGGTTTGACCATTTATTGATAGATTTCCTGCTCTGTTGTCCAGGTCCTTTTGCCTGGATCAGCCAATGATGCCATTTCATCCCACAGAGGTGTTCTGTTCTGTCTCCAGGAGGAACCTAGAAGCAGAAATTGAAGAGGAACCTACTTCTCTGATCTAGTACCCAGACCATACTACAGCTCTATGGGATATTCCAACTGTTTCCCAGGTCTCACTTATGACTAGAAAGGGCTCTTGTAAACTTTTAATGAAGAGAAAAATCATACTCTGTTCAGCTTACCATCTCTTGAGTGTCTTCATCTAACAATGGCTCACAGGTATTTTAGGGTACTGATAAAGGTCTATTTCTCCACCTAGGTGGAGAGTACATGATTGTTCTTTTTATTAGTATTATTAGTATGAGTATATTTTATTATCAGTTATTAATATTCTTTAAACTAGAGGTCAGCAAACTTTTTCTGTAAAGGGCAAGATAGTAAATATGTTAGGCTTTGGGGGCTATATGGTCTCTATCACAACTACTCAACTCTAACATTGTGGTGCGAAAACAGCCATAGACAAAATGTAAACAACTGGATGTGACTGTGAAAAAATAAAACTTTATTTACAAAACAGGCAACAAGCTATTTTTAACCCACAAGTCATAGTTTGCCAAAACTTCAAATGGTACACACATGTTTTATATATTCTTATAAATGTATTATCCATTTTATTCAAAAATATATAAACAAACAAACAAGATAACCCTCACAAAACCCAGGGTGCTGATAATCACTCCATGCTAAATTATAAAATGCCTTTTCAGCCCTTTCCTCTTTCTATGTGCTTTCTTTCCTTCTTTTATACTTTAATCTGGTCTGCCGTCATATGTCCTTTCTATCGTTGTGATTTCTGGCATATGCTCCAAATAATAAGATGGACACTGGATTGGGACTCAGGAAAATCAGATCCTATCCCACACCTACCCCACATCTCTGCCACCTGACTAGTTAAGTGAAAACACCTTGCCTTCTCCAAGACTCAGTTTCTTCCTCTAAAAAATGAGAGAGTTGTAGCAAGTGGTTTTAGAGGCTATTTATAATCTAATTGTCTGATTTCGTATGTTTTACTATGATTCAACTTTTGACATTGGACCACTACTTTTTCTTAACTCTTCCTCCCATCCCCCCCCCCCCCCCAAAAGGAGTATCTCAAATGCATGAACATTCTCTTGGCTTATTTACATTTCGGTTTTCAGGGCTAGAGGATTCATGTACTAATCAGTATTTTAGATACAAAACTTTGGGTTTGTCAGGAAGCCAGTTTTTTTTTTCTAAACTGCAGAGATGAACTTCCAAGTAAAGAATAGAGTTAATAATTGTACTGTCTTCAGAGAAGAATTGCAAAATCTTCAGTCTTTCATAATTTCCTGATGGTGTTTGTTGCATTATAAGTTAAAGACTTGTCAAGTGATCTATTATAGAAACACAGATTTTTAGGTATTTATAAATCTCAGGGTCCTGTTCCTTTTGTCACAGATTGTCAATTGCAGTATTCAATTTTATTTCTATAGGTTTAGATTTAGAGATGAGTTTGAGAAATGAGAAAATAAAGTCCCTGAACCAAAACCAAGGAAGAGTGAGTGGTCCTTGGTAACGATTTGTCTCCAAAGATGAAGACATCCTGACCAGGCTACCTATGTAGTATCTTGGAGGCAGCACATTTGAAATAAAATGTATAGCACTCTTACGGGGGAAACAATGATAGTCAAGTTTGTCTTCCAATAAATAATAAAAAACACATCAAATGTGAAGACTGAGTGTAATTAGGTTTCTGTACTCTCAAATCTTTAGAGTGACCATCTCGATAAGGAAAATCCTAATATATTCAATTCCATCCATGTGCATCAGTTGACTACTATTGTTCAGTTCCAGCAAATGCAAAGACAATAGGTGTCAATTCAGATTACACTTTAAGTAGCACTGATGGGGGCCAAACTAGACAAAATCAATTTGTCCCAATGGGATGGAATTTCCAGTACTTGCCTAGATAAGTATGCGTTTCTTAGGGGAATTGAAGATATTATGTCCTTGTCCCACCAATCTCCATCTCTCCAACAAGCCTGGAACGGGGCTTTCTACACAGTAGATGCTTAATGAAGATTTGTTAAGCTATATGCTCTTAAGACTGGCCTTCTTTCTTCAGAGGAGCATCTCTTGCTTGAGCAGTAATCATAAAACACGTTAAAAGCGAGCATGTCTACCTCATTCAGAATTTAAGCATAACTTCTCTATTGGCCTTCTCTCTGGACCTGCAGATTCCCAGGGAGGACTCACAGAGCATGCTGTATCTGGAGGAGGCAGGATCCAACAGCATCCCTCCAACTGGAAATTTAAGGCTGGCTATTCAATTTCAATTCACTGCTTACAGAGCTCCTAAACCTTCAGGAATGAGGGAAGGGTAAGTGAAACTCCAGGTATTGAGGTCATAAGAGGAATATTTCAATTGTATTCCATTTCAACCAATAGGCATTATTGAATGTATACTTTGTGCCTGACACTGTGTGAAATTTTATATGTCAGTTACTCTTCAAAATACCACGTCACAGTGGTGTTTTTTTTTTAAATTCCCCTGTGTTATAGATGAATTTAGTGTGCCTTAGAGGGGTTACAAGCCCTACCTAAGTGATCATACACATAGTAACTTGTAGGGCATGGAATGACATGTAAGTCTTTTGATGCTAAGTTCCATATTTTTTCCACCATATCACATTGCTCTGTATCAAAGTCCTACTTCTTGGATACAATTAGGCAGCAGCTCCTCAATCTGGATGTGGGCCTACCCTGTAACCTGGGAAGATCCCTCAAATATTTACCTGTGTTCAGCCTCCTCATTCCTGAGCTAGTCCTATCTAAATAGCAAGTAGACCAATAATCTTGGTCCTGCAAATTAGACCTGGGATCCAGGATCCACAAGAAAAGGTAGCTGATTTGCTTGTTTTTCTTGCTATGGAATAACTTACTTAAGTTCTATGAGCCTTGTTTTTCTTATTTCTATAATGGATCTAACCAAATCACCAATAACACAAGAGTACTATGAGTATTCACTCTATCCAGTTTCTTTGAATAAATCTGGTTTGGCCACTGGTCCTACCTAAGCCTAGGCCACACCCCTTCTTGTTTGTTTGTTTATTGATGGATTCATTCATTTCACTCAGTATTTATGTCAGGCAATGTGCTAGGCACTAGGGATTCAACTGTGAATGAGACAGTCTCAACTCCTGCCCTAATAGACTTAAAGTCTCTAGAGGAATGCAAGCATGGATCAAGCAATTACAAAACTTGTGACAGGTGTTGTGATAGGGCAATAGGTGATGCTAAAAGACCACTCCCTAGAGGAAGTGATGTGTAAACTGAGAACTAAAGGACTAAAGGACGAATGGAAGTGATTAGGCAAAGGGGGTGAAGTACTGGACCAGGTTAAGTATGGTGCTGGTTATCTATGCAAAGTTGCTAAGGATGACAAACAATTGTTCTCTTCTGCCCTTTCTTCCCCACTTTTTCTGCCTGACTTCAGAAAAGTAGAGCAGCCAGGCTTCCTACCCAGACACAATGACTTCTTATCATCCAACCCTATCAGCCACTGTTGTTGTCCTTGGCCACAGGAAAGCAAGTGTGAGGATTAGTGATCTTGCTGAAAGAAAGTCCCACTGTGATTGATCAAGAAACGCACACCTTTGGCCACACCCATTCAGGACTTTACACAACTTATTATGCTCACTTCGTTCCTGTATAACTTTAGAACCATCCACATCTTTCTTGGGTGTTTAGAGACTTTGCTAGAAAGCAAGTTCAATGGAAATTATGGATAGGATGGAAGAGGTGGGGTAACAGAAAAGCTGGCTACTAAATACGGCAAATTTTCTGCTAAAGTTTTCTATCTGTGTGAATGTGGATAGTGTGGGTGATGTGTGAATAGATCTTTTCATCTCTCTTATTTGAGCCAGTACTCATTTCCTCCAACCTTCTCCCTTCCTATTTGTTTTTCTTTTGACTCAGATTTTATCTATGTCCCCAGTAGCAAAAGAAACTAAAGATTACTACGTGTGTAGCTTGGTCAGCAAACCGTCTCTTGTCTTACTGGTGATTTTCCAGAAGCATAAAATAGCTCCGTATGGGTTGGGGGCTAACAATGATTTCTTAAAAAGTAATAACTGGTTTCTGAAATCTTTCAGTAGTCTAGAGAAACACCTTTATCCCTTGGTTAAAATGTTAGTTAGGTTTCCCACATAGTCTATATGTTCTTTTCCCTTCTCTCTTTCTGCCAATTGAGTACATGTCATCTGTAGCTTAATGGGCTTTTGGTATATTCATTATGTAGGCCACTCTTTGCATGAAAAAGGAATTTTTTTGATCCTCTTCCACTTATGGCTCTTTTCTTAGTATCTGTACATTTATTCCCTTATTCAGTTGTTCATCAAATATTTCTTGTTCAGGGATCTGGACAGGTTCTGGGAAGGATCTTAAGAAGAAACAACAAGGTCCTTGTGGCTGAGGGATATAAAAGAAGAGACACACACAAACAGATAACTCATGAGACAGTGTGATAAATGGTGCCACCGTGATGTGTACAAATTGCCCACAGTCCCTATAGGGGATGAGCGGGTTTCATTAAATCACAGTATGGAAGATTTTTGAATAACCTTGTGACTGATGTTTGCTGCTTGTCTTGCGGGAATATTGCGAGAATGTGACCTTTGAGAACTGAACTTACAATTTGATGGATTCTGTAACCTAAACTCATCATCACAAGAAATGTTACAAAACAGTAGTCTTTGACTCAGGGTCCACTAGCAAGATCCCCGGGCCCAGATTCCCCCTACCCCCCACCATTATTTTCCCTCTCATTCAAGAAGTGCATAAGGGTAACCTGCATCCATACCTCCTCTGCTGTTTTTAGCTTTTATCTGTGCTACTCCCCTTCTTCTACCTTTTTGGTTCCTTTTGTTTTTCTAGTTTCTTAGGTGAATACTTAGTTATTTAGTCAATCATTCTGTTTTTACTCACAATCCTTTATTTATTTTCTTTATATTCCTTAAAAAATATTAAGTTTTTGGAAATGAGTAATTGCAGCATAGTCCTGCTAGATAGATCCTCACCCAGCCTGGTTCCTCTTTCTCAGCCTATAGCTAAATGACATGTTCTGGCACCCTTATATCAAAAATGGGACCATAGGACTGGTTCTCTCCAATAAAATGTGGACAGAAGTGATGCCTGTCACTTAAAAGCCTTGCCCCCCAAAAGACTCCCATGATCCTCTATGTTTTTACTTTTTCTTTGGTCATGGGCTAAGCTCAGAGCATCCAACAGAAGACTCTCTGAAACATTAGAAGAAGACAGACCTAAAGGTGGAGCCTGGGGTCTGTATGGAAATCTGTGAGCTGGACACCAATTGTATTGTGACATGAATGAAATCTATTTTTTTTTTGTTATAGTAGTTAATCTACCTTAATATGGAAATAAATATCCGGTGCTCCAAATTCGAAAGGTATACAAGTATATGTACTGAAAAGTAATTCACCCTTCCCCTCTGGTCTTCAAGCCATTGTGTTCCCTTCCCCAGAGGCAGCCACATTCAGTAGTTTCTTGTGTATCTTTTAAGAGAACTCTCTGTCCATATCCTTTTGCATATGTTGTTACTGAATTGTTAGACATTTTTCCTACTGATTTGAAGCTTCTGCTTATAATTAAGGGAATTAGCCCTTTGTGGTATGTTTTTCAGTTTGTCTTTAAGTTTTTCTTCCATGTACAAGATTTTGATTTATATGTAGGTTTTGATTTATATGTAGTTGAATTTGTTAAACCTTTTTAAAATGGAATCTTGGTTTTGTGTAGTAGTATGCTAATTTATATCTATATTTATCTATTAGCATATTAAAATTAGATACTACCTAGGTCTTGAGAACTTTACTTGTCTACTCTCATATCTCCATCAACACCTCTACAGGCATTTTGCTTTCCTACAGTTGAACACTCCCCATCACCCCTACCTTCACCCCATATCTCTTGGGTTTTACTGAGGTAGTTTGGAATTTTAGTTCCAGGCTATACACATTTCCAACTGGAAAATGTCTCTTCTGTTTCAAAAATTCTTGAAAAACCCTTCTATTAGTTTCTGGTCTCATTATCCTTATGTATTTAGGTATAATTGTAAATATTATATGATCCATTGTTCAATGCTATTTCTTGTACTTTGTTCAGGAGATTTCTGTTTCATTTGTCTAAAGTACTTCCTTGAGTGATTTCTTCTGTAAACTGTAGATGTTGCTGCATTTGTACTCTACTTCTAGGGTTGTGTATGAGATGCCGGATGCTATTCTGTTTATCTTCTCTTAGCAAGTAACCTGTATTTCATTATTGAAGCTTGTAAGAGTATCTTTTTATCTTTGGAGTTCTGAAATTTAATCAGGGTAGGTCCAGCTATGCCTTTATTTCATTAACTCTGCTTGAGCTCAACAAGCTCTTAGAGTCTCAAAACTCAAATCATTCTTCAAATCAAAAGGTTGTTGCTATTATACCCTTGATAATTTACTTCTCTTCCATCTATTCCTCTTCTCTCCCTGGAGATCCTAGTATTCATATGTTAGGACTCTTGGCTCTTTCCTCAGTGTCTTTTATCTTTTTGTTCATTAAATCCATTTCTTTGTATTTTTGCTCAGTGCTATGGGATTTAAACAAAATCATCCTGAACACCAATTTGATTTTTTTGTAGGGACTAGGCTCCTTAAAAATTTATTTTTTGAATTTTAAAATGCAGATATCATGTTTGTTAGTTCCTGAAATCTTTTTTGCATATAAGTTGAATCTTCTTAATTCTGCATTAAAGTTTTATTTCAGATTTTTCTGCTGTTTTAATTATGTCTCTCTCCATAAGGGCCACCTGTTCTGATTGTTCACCAATCTACCGTGTCCCTTTAAAAAGCTTATGATCTCATTTTTAGCCTATCATATCAAAAGATTTCTCAACATTCCTGAAGATACGACTGTGAGGGTGTCTTGGGTTGACAAATGGTGGGAGATATGGTGGAAGTTTACCCTCCAGAGAGCAGGCAGTCAACACATTGGCAAACTGGGAACCCCTATGTGACTCCTATGTGAGGAAGCCTGTCTGGCATCAGAAAGAGACTGTGAGTGACTGTATTCAGCTTTCTGGCATTGATTGGAACAGCTGTCTTCTCCCAGAGCTGCACACAGTCATTCCCCTCACTGCAGTGAGGTAATCTACTAAGACGAATTGAACTGCATCCTACCATTACTCCCCAACCTCTCAGGAAACTGTGGAGTCCATATTCCACTGAAGAGGCAAGCCTTTTAGAGAGTTATGGGTTCTACATTACTATAACTGTAGAGATGAAGTTCTGATCCTGAACCTTCTCCCCAAGGATTTTAGTTTCCTAGACTGCTCAAGCAAATGCCATGTAATGGTTTGGCTTAAACAGTGGGAATTTATTTGCTCACAGTTTTGAGGATAAAAGAAAGTCCAGATCAAGGCATCATCAAGACGATGTTTTCTTCCCAAAGACTGGTGTTCTGGGGCTGGCTGCTGGAGATCCTTGGTCCTGGGCTCCTCTGTCACATGGCAAAGCACATGGTGGCCTCTCCTGGCCATTCTGATCTCTTCTGGATTCCATTGCATTTCAGCTTCTTGCTTCCATGGCTTTCTCTCTGTGTGTCTGAATTTCATTCTGCTTATAAAGGACTCAGTTATAGGATTAAGACCCATCATGATTGAACAGGGCCACACCTTAACTGAAGCAACTTGTCATCAAAGGGTTTTTCTTACAATGGGTTCACACTCACAAGAATGGATTATATTTAAGAACATGTTTTCAGGGTATATACAACTTCAAACCACCACCCAAAGGAACTCCATATCTCAGATATCACCATGGATCTCCTGTAGTCTTTAGCATGTGGTCAAGGTCACTTTTAGCTCTTCAGTTGGTTCTGCCAAGAGTTGTCAGGAAGAGAGAATCAAGGATCTAAACATAGGATACCCTCTTCCCAAAATATCCCTCTCCCCTACCTCCATTCCCAACATCTATCTCACTGAAAAGGGAGGAATGGAGGTAAAGTTGTGGATACAATGCCTTGCACTGTGTTTCTCTTTAATTTGTCTCAGACACTGCTGCCTTATGTTCTCATGGCCTCAGTTTCTTACATCATCACAAGTGCCATGGTTCTTTGGATTTACTCTTTATCACAGGCTACCATCCCAAGAAGCTTGGCATAGTATTTCTGGAGTATTGAGTAGGCTGACATCATGGAGTACACCAAATAATCTCTTTTTTCTGACCCACACTGACTTTCAAACCATGTGCTTTTTCTGGCCTGTACCCTTACCCGCTTGTATACACATTCTTCACTGCTTAGGAGTTTGAGGTGTACTCTTTTTCTCTGGCTGCTTGCGAGGCAACTCTCTGCCCTTGACTTAGTCAATCAAGATCTATTCAGTGTGCTTATGGGTCTATCAGATAAACAAATCCTATCTGGCACATCCTTGTGGACCTCTGGATATACCTAGATTCAGAGTGAATTTTTTCTCAAGTCCTTGCTTTAGGGACCTGGATACCTACCACTCTTCCTACCTCATGAAGTTGTCATGAGGGTCAAATGAGACAATGTCTGCAAAACTGTTTTGGGACTCTACAGATGCTCATCCTTTACAGACCCACCTAATATGACTACCCTGACTATTCTTGCTTGTGTGTATGGCATCTCAGCCTATATATCCTCTATTTGAGGGCAAACCAGTCTACAATCTGTCTTCCAAGATTTATTTGTTTCTTTTGATCCTTTTTGCTAGATATACCACCAATCTTAATCGCTATGCCATTTCTTTGGTATCACTCGACCTTTTGCCTATTTCAAAACTCCTTGAATTTCATATATATTTTTTTATATTAACCCTTCTAGGAAACCTGCATTTCTCATGTGTATATTCTCATATCACTTTATTTAGGTAGCTAAATGCATATTTCACTTATATTGGGGGTCGGTAATTTTTCATTTTTCCTCGGTGTGACTCCTGTTTTATTATACATTTCTTAAGAGCACAGACTTAACCTGTTATGTCCTTTACATATCTTCACCACTTAGTACAATACAGTGAGTATTCAAAACACAAGACTAAAGCAATTTGAACAGCAGCCCTACCCCCTCCCACCACTAGCAAAAAATAAGTTACTTCTTTTCACAAGAAACATTTATCAGCAGACAGATATGAAAATATTTCACTTTTCAATGATTTTCCTTATACAAATATGTGAAATTATGCATGCCCTCAGAAAAACCTTTAGGAACTGGAATTCATTTTGAAAATGAAAGAATGTATTAATACAATATCCTTGACATATGTGTGGGTGGTGATCCTGGGGGTCAGAAGTTGTGGAGGGAATGGGAATGTAGATAAATAGATCGTGTAGATAGATAGCAATTTTGTGCTGAGTTTTGGAAATTCTGTTTCTCACAAGGATTCTTGAAGTCAGAGCTAGGGGATTCAACAGAAGACAAGCTGGAAGAAGTCCTGGATTTGATGCTTTGTCGCCATAGTTGGTATCTGAAAGCTGAATCTGATCCTTGCCCTCATTCTGTTTAACTTGCAAGAGGTGATGAGCTGAGGAGCTGTGTTCCAGAGAGAAAGATTTGGTAATATGCATTCATTACCTGTATTTCAGCATTCTATTTTATGCGAGACATTTTAGTCCAGAGCACCCATGACTTTTATTGCGGCAAGTTGGGTAAAAGAAAATACTAAGGATCATGAGTAAAAATATGACTTCATGAGTGCTGGAATAAAAGGGACCTGGCTCCTCCTCTGAATTTGTGGGGCTAATTAAAACCAGCATCTTAGGAAATACAGCACTGGAGAGAGAACATAGTTTTTAGCGCTGATTATGTCACTAGGGATTACTGTTATATTTATGGCTAAAAGGCATTTGAGAGTGCAAGAGAAAATATTGCTCTGCCAACAGCACAGAAAAAATTTAATCTATGGTCAATCTCACTGTGGAATGTTTAATTCCAGTAATGAGTGCTGGAATGGACTAATTGGAGCCTGGTTTGAAAATACATTGTAAAATACAGAATAAAATGGTTTAATATATGAAATAAGCTTAGTGATTAACCCAGTGGAATGGAAAATTTCAGGTTCAGTATGATGAGTTTCAAACCCTCAGAAGTTGAGAAGATGCCACAGAGGCGGTGAACATTTCTGTTGGTTTTCACAGTCTGTTGTGAAGAGCCAGTTTCCATCTTGAGGTGTCTGCTCTGTTTTACAACTGATCCTATCATATCAATTTGGTCCTGCCTTCTTATGGGAGCCTGTGTTACCCAGTAACTAGGAAACTATTAATTAGAGATTGCATTGAAAAGTATATGTGGTTGGATAGTCTTAGGAGTGAAATAATTCAATTCAATGAGTGGTCCTGGGGGAGTTGCCCTACCACCATCTGCCTGCAGCATAGCTTGATTAAAAAATATGATAAGGTTCTACCACATACAATTCTAAAGCCTGAGCAACACCAATAAACCCTCTCATTTGTAAGAATGCAACATAAAGTTATCATAAAAAGCTTCTTTAGTCCTGAACTACTGTTTTTCTCTAAAGTTTTGGAGCAATACTGCCTGGAAATTAGCTTACAAAACCATGAAACTATTATATTTATGTAAATAAGTTGGTTTTATTTCAAAATTTTGAAATAATAAAAACCTATTTATTTGGAAACATTTGGATGAAGCAAATGAGGGTTTTTTTGTTTGTTTGTTTTGTTTTTGTTTATTTTGACCTGGAACTGGAGTGTTGGTAATTAACATGTAAAAGGGCCTCTTCTGCAATGCTTGCTTTGGAGACTAGAAGACAAAACCTAAACTCATGCTTCACATATTTTCTTGAATAATCAAATCCCAGTTTTGTAACTGCCTTTTGAGATTGCCTGTACCTGGTTCATTCATTTGGGAGCATGAACAATTATTTTAACAAATTGACTATTAAAGTCATTCCACAAGTACTGCAGTAATTGCTCATAGAACAATGTTTCTGAAAATGTGCTTAATATTAATGACTTGAGTCTTACCTCTGAAAGCATAGAAATGTATCATGTTCTTTTTTGGGAATAGAATAAAATATGACTAATTCCCTTATATTTTATTTTTGTTTTACAATCTATTTTTCCCTAATCTAGTTTAGTGGATATAAATGTAGAAGTTAAGAATTCCTATTCTAGAGAAGGGATAAGGTGTTCAGCAGTGTTGGTCTGGAGAGAAAACCAAGGTAGCATAAATATGCCTGCCTTATTAGTGAAAAGGGTTAAGGGACTTTCTTATTTCAATTCAGGTTTCCAGATGCAAGCATTTGGAGAGCAGGGACCTCTTTGTTTCTTCACAGCACAGTGTCTTGAATGTGGCAGGTGCTCCATAAATATTTGTTGAATAAGGGTTAAACCCACTACTCTTTGGCAGCCTACTCTGTGCCAGGCAACACACTAAACACTTTGCTAGCATTATCTCATTTAATCTTGGTCTTGTTTTAGCCCCGTCTTACAGATGAGAAAATTGAGGTACAGTTAAGTGACTTGCTGATGTCACAAGGCTAGGAGGAACCTGGTTTGTCTGATTGCAAAGCCTGTGACCCCTGGGGTAATACGCTTTCCCAGATGAACCTATGAATGAATAGATGGATGCATATTGTATCATTCCACTCTTTCACTCTTTTGAATCTAATTAAAAACAATACATCGCTTCCTGGAAACTTTACCCACATGTTCAGGTCTCTGTCTGAATCAACATCAAGATAAAACAAATGGACAGTCAGAATTTTGTCCTGTGACAAACCATTTTAGAATGTAGTCTTTAGGAAAGTTTTGCATTTGAAAGTGGACATTTAGTAGACTTTCTGAGGACCTAGTGGCCTGAAAGTGTGAGAAGAAGCAGTGTTTGAAGACCCAACATTCAAAAGATTCTCCCTTTACTGTCCTTTTCAGGAACTCACAAGTTTTAATGATTTTACTCTCTTCAGGGCTCCTGTTTTGCTGTATGAAAAGAACATACTTCACCTGCTGTGTAGGGAAATCATTAGGAAAGTTGCATTGAAAGTCTTGTGTCCTGTTAAATTATCTTCTGATACTTCTCTGGATAGCAGCCAATGACTAGATGAATCTATTAGTTTACTAAGCTCTGAACCCAGTGCCCAGTTCTTGAGCTTCTGAATGTCAGGGGACACTAACCAGAAGAATATTAGCTTTCATAGATGCAATTGTCTTTATGGCTCCTTCGGATGCTGCTTTGCATATTCCAAGTAACTTGCACTGCTGATCTTTACTGCTAAATTGAACATCTGATTGATTGAGTAAAGAGATTGCCTATTCAATGTCATGAAAATTCAGTCTCTAATAAATATATGCTGCATGGGAAAAATCCAAGGAAAAATTTGTAAGCTCTCTCTCCATCTTCTTATTGATCCTAAACTGGTGCTGCTTTCACTGATTTCAATGTCTGTTAAGAGCCACACCATCCTGCTGGGTGCCCTATCTCAAAGCTGAGAGACCTTTCACATCTCATGCCCACTTATATTCTGGATCAAGCCTCCGAGGTCAGAAAAATTTTGCTGCCATGATGTCACTAGCATTCCTTACTCTCCATCACCACTGCCCCTGTCCTGGTCTAAATCCACATTTCCTCTGGGCAACCACAGTCACCTTCTAATGGGTCTTCTTGTTCACATTCTAGCTACTCCAGCAGTCTGTTATCCATACTCAAGAGTTATCTGTTTATAATGAACATTGGATAGTGTAACTGCTCTGCTTAAAAGATGTCAATGCCTCCCTTTTGTCCATGGCATAAAACGAAAACTTCTTACTGTGGCATTCAAAGTATCTACAGTCTGGTACTAGCCCACCCTTGGGGTTATATTTCCTGATACTCCTACCATGCCCTACAGTCCAACAGTAGGAGAAGTGACTACATACAGGGGACAGAGTGAGAATTTTGAAGTCAGAAAACCAATTTGCTTTTTAATCCTGGTTTTGCCATTTACCAGCTGTGTGACTTGGTAAGTTACCTAACATCCTGAGCCTCTCAGTTCTCATGTGTAAAAGTGGGATAATTATATGTATATCACAGGTTATGGGGAAGATTAAATGAGATAATGTGAGCATATAACATACCTTGGATTTATTTCAGTATGGTCCCATTCTGCCTTGTGTATAAGTATTGTTGACCTTCTTTCTTCTAGGTTGCAAGTGCTACAGCAACAGAGTTGTGTCTTGTTCGTCTCTTTATCTCACATAGCACTTAGCACAGTGCCTTACACAGAATAATTGCTCAACAGTGTGTTGAATTGATTTTGAAATAATATGATCATCCAATATGAGTCTTGTTACCAAGTTTCTGAACAACAGAATATGAGTCACTCATTGAAGTGTTGGTGTGTATATAAAAATACCAATATTTCCTTTCTCACTAACTAAAATACAATATAATGTCATGTACCCTTAATTCTGGTCATGGTTTTCTGAGATCTAATGGCTCTGCATTTGCAAAGTGGATCCATTCTAAAAATACAGCTACCAAGAACGAATGTTTCCATTTTCTCCTCCAGTGCATGTTTAATTGCTCTCTGCAGGTGTATCTCCTTTTATGCAATAAACTTATTTATGCATGATCTGCAAATATTTATAGATTGATTCATAACTTAAATGCAGACAGCCTGTTATGAATATTTTTTTAAAGTTAATGAATTTTTTATAAACTAATTTATATATTCTGGGTGGGCAGTTTGGGGTCATTCATATTATATTTGTTTTTCTTTAAGTGGGGCATCATTCCCATGTGTCTAAAGCACTTGGCTTCATGCCTTTGTTGTTCTCACACACACTGATAAAAGATAAAAAGGAGTTGGTGGTTAGATGAGACCCAGGAAAGTAGGTCAAAGAGAGGGAGAGAGTCTGAGTTGCTGCTTTGCTTTGTGCGGAGCCCACACAAACACACATCTGATGGAGGCTCTGGGACTGGGGGGGAGGGTCTCATTGCAAAGTGATGATTGAGACCTAACACATGTTTAAGCTCACATTTGGAAATCATCCCATCATGTACCTTTATTTAATGGGGCTACCAGGAAACAATGAAATCTTGTCTGTGGTCATTATTTAGCATTTAACATTCAGAAAGGCAGAATTCCTTTTTAGCTCTACTTAAGGAAAGGTCCAGAAGCTAATCTTGCCTAACAAACACAATGAGTCACACAGACACCCCAGTCCTAAGTGGTTATATCTGAACCATATTTAGCTCCTAAGGTCAATTAACACTTTCAGAACCCATAATATTTTGGTCTTCTAATGTAAAGTGGGCTTTGAGAACAAACTGATGGAAAAAGCTAGACACTTGCTGATTTTGAATAATCATCAGCAAACCTCTTCTGTCATGGGAAGGCAATCTAGAAAGCAGAGATTTGCTACTTTTTAAATCACACAGATGATTTCAAATTTCAAGCATCCAGATATTTGAAGCTGCAGGCTTTGTAGCTGTCTGTGCCAAAACACAAGATTTTGGGTTTAATGCCCACATTTCTGCCTCATCATTTGATTAGAGTTGCTCTGCAGGTTACAACCTTGTATCTGGCATCTTCCTGCCTTGCACTTTATGCTCTGACAATATGCTTATTCTGGTGCTTGAGGTTTTGCTCCTGCTGACCTCTCTGCCTGGAAGTCCCTTCCCACCCCATTCACTTGTGTAAGTAATACTCTCCCTTAAGTCTGAACATCACCCAGGGGTGTTCCTCCTTGGGCTTATGTCTCTCACACTACCTACCACATTGCATTGTAATTCTTGTTTATATATGTAGCAGTACACATTTCAGTTTTTTTTTCTCCACCTGAGTTTTATTTATATTTTGAGCCTCCGTTTCCTTTGGGTGACAGAAACAATTTTAGTCATTTCAGGTGCACTGACCCTTCGCCAGTTCTCAAGGGTAGGACCTACGTTCTTGGGCTGATATACTATCAAAGAATTGTGGTAGATTTCAGCAAGTTCTTGATCATCATCTCGCCCCATGACAGCCACTGAGTGGTACAGTACCCCAGCTGGTGGCAAGCTATGTGCAGTGTGGTGTTGCCTCTTACTTTGTTTCCAACCGAAAACAGTTTAGGGCCAACTTAAACCCTGCCACTTCTGTGTCCCTCTAAAGCTTCAAAGGAGCCCTATTTTTCTCCTGTGCCACTCTGGCGTCATCAGAGACCTGTAGGGGTCTCCTAAGGCCATCTTCTACCTTCTGTGCTTCTCTTGGACATTTAGGGCATCATTATACTCCTTGTCACACCAGGCTAGGCATAGAGGAACTTGGGAATCTTGCTGCTTTCCCAGGCCTTTCTTAAGAAAGAGTCAAAGGGTCCCCCTGCTCTTAAAGCCACAAACTGCGTTCTCCTTGTGCTATTTTCTCTTTCTCATACTTGCATTAAGGTTTTCTCTAGACTGTAGGGGTGATTGAGGATGGGACTGGCTTTTTCCATAATTTTTCTCCCAATACTTGAATTATCCTTGGACCTTGACTTTTGAAATTTCAAGGCCAGAATGTGATTCCTTTGTCCTCCTTGTGATCCTTTCCCTGAGACAATGAGTGTGGCATTTCTAATGGCCCTAATAATTTTGGTAGTAGGAGTGGTAAAAAATACAAAAGCAACTATTAATGTCTCAAAATATGATATTTGTGCTTTCCTCACTAATCTATGACTTCTTCAAAGGGAAGGACTGTATCACCAGCCTCCAGCTCTATGTCAGGCATATTAGGTACTTGGGATGTGAATAGATTGATGTATTCAAAGGGAACTAATATGACCTTGTTCATTTACTTGTTCATTCATTTACTCATCAATGCAACAATTGTTTCTGAGAATCTCTTATATTCCACACCCTGCTAGGTGCTGCAGATACCTGGGGAAGTAAGCCACTCACAATTCCTGGCCTTGAGGAACTTACAGGCAAGTAAATTCCAGATGGTTTAAAGTCAAAGTATGTAAAAAAAAAATATGAAATATCAGCAAAATAAAAAATTGGAGGATATTTGTAAGCCTAAGGGTGGAAGAGACCTTCTCAGGCAAGACTGAAAACCCAGAAGCTGTAAAGAAATAATATACATATATTTGATTACATAAATATTTAGAATTCTTTGCATGGCAAAATATATCATAAATAAAATAAAATAAAACCTTTAGACTAGGAAAAATATTTGTGACCCATATGAGAAAGGGTTAATAACTCCAATTTGCAAAGGGTTTCTATAAATTATTAGGAAAAAGATAAAGAACCCAGAAGAAAAAATGGTCCCAGGATATGAATTGTCAAGTCACAGAAAAGAGGTTATAAATTGCCAATAATTATATTAAAAGCCTCTTAAATAAACAGGGAAACACCAATTAATAAAACAAAGGAATCTCACTTTTTCCCCATCAAATGAAAACTTTGAAGAGTGACAACATCAATTCTGAGGATGCACTTCCAGGCATTGCTAGTCAGGGGATGAATTGCTGTCTTATATGGGAAAGTATTAAAATTAAGATACACATAGCCTTTGATTTTCTGGGAATATAATCTACAAAAATAAAAGACCCAACATGTGCAAGGATGTTTACTGGATCAAAACAAACAAACAAACAAACAAAAAAAACAAACCAAACCATAAACACTGTGAATGTCCATCATTAGGAAAATGCTTAAATAAATTATAGTGTAGTATATCATTGCTATGGTATAATAGAACTATTAATAGCATTGAGCTAGGTCTATAGAGACCCCAGAGGATCAGGGGAATATTATGAATTTTTCAATATATTTCTCTCTACTGTTTGACTTGTTATAATAACAATTATCTTTTGTAATTAAAAATCTAATAAAATAATAATAATACTTTTAAAACTTGGCAATTATAGCTCAACATACTACATGTTATGATAGGAGTCAACTGGGTGTTGTGGGGAGTCAAAGAAAGAGGGGCCTAACCCAGTTGTAGTGCATCAAGAGAAGTATGGTATGAGTGTCTACTCCTGAAAGGTAAGTGAGAGTTAGCTAGAGGGGTGAGGCAGAGAGTGTTTGATGTATAGTAAACAAGAGGTAAGGAAACTGATTGGCATGGCTGGAGCATGGGAGGGGAAAGGCAAGAAATTAGGGAGAGGGGTCATCAGGGGCCAAATTATGTGGGGCCTTTAATTGCAAATTAAGTTTGAATTTGAGTATTGTCAGTAGTGGGAGCCCCTGAGGGGTTGTAAACAGGAGAGTGGCATGATGAAGCTAGTTTCCCAGAGAAACTCTGGAGGCTGTGTTGGAATGGATTAGAAATGGATAAGAGTAGAGACAAGGGAGCATGTCAGGAGGCCACTGAAGTTGTGCAACAAAAGAGAAATGTGGCTTTGACTAGTGTGGAAGCAGCAGAGAAAAGGGAGAAGTGAATAGAGTACTCGAGCTATTTGGGGGGCAGAACTGCTGGAACTTGCAGACTGATTAGATATGGAAAGTTAAAGTGGGGGATGGGGTGGGGGGGATTCCATGCTGGCAGTTGGTGTGCTGGTTTGGATGTATATGTCCCCCAAAATGCCATTATCTTTGATGCAGTCCTGTGTGGGCAGGAAATATATTGGTGTTGATTGGGTTGGAGACTTTTTTTTGTCCATATATATTTTAATGCAATTTTAATGAAATATATTCACACACCATATAATCCATCCAAAGTATACAATCAATGGCTCATAATATCATCATATAGTTGTGCAATCATCACCACAATTGATTTTAAAAAATTTTCATTACTCCAAAATAAAGAAAAATAAAAAAGAACACCCAAAACATCCTATATCCTTTATCCCTCCTATTAGTTATATATATTTTTCTGTTTATTTTATTACTCATCTGCCCATACACTGGATAAAGGGAGTAAGATTCACAAAGTTTTCACAATCACACGGTCACATGATAAAAGCTATATAGTTATACAATCATCATCAAGAGTCAAGTTTACTGGATTAAAGTTCAACAGATTCAGGTATTACCTTCTAGCTATTCTAATACACTAGATATTAAAGGAATACCTGTATAATGTATAAGAATAACCTCCAGAATGACCTCTCAACTCTATTTGAAATCTCTTAGTCACTGAAACTTTATTTTGTTTTATTTTTTCCCCTTTTGATCAAGAAGACATTCTCAATCCCATGATCCCAGGGCCAGGCTCATCGCTGGGAGTCCTGCCCCATGTTGCCAGGGAAATTTACACCCCCCAAGAGTCATGCCCCACATAAAGGGTAGGGTAGTGAGTTTATTTGCAGAGAGAGAAAGGCCATATCTGAGGAACAGGAGGTTCTATGGGGGTGACTCTTGAGCATAATTATAAGTAGGCTTAGCTTCTCCTTTGCAGGATAAGTTTCATAAGGGCAAGACCCAAGATTGAATGTTTGACTTATTTAATTGGGAGTTCCTAATGCTTGTAAGGATATCAGGAATTCCCCAGTTGAGGACGTTTAATATTTCCACATTTTTCCCCAGTCCCTCAAGGGGACGTTGCTAATACTTTTTTATTTTCTGCCCCCAAAACTCTGGGGTGTATCAGGGTATTACTTTAACCTGTACAAAATAACAAGATCTCATTCCTTATTCTAGTTTCCATGTAATTATATTGTTTAAATAAACAGACCATACAGGTTAAATTAGATAGTGTTCTACTGAAAATATAAATTTTATACCAAAAGAACATCTCTTAAATAACAGTTAAAAGTCAGGAATAGATGTTATTTCTGTAAGAGTGTACAATCTAGGAACCATTACAATAGGCCTTATTAAACATTCTGTACTCCTACATGATTGATTGCCCAATCTCTGCCCATGTTCTATCCCCTGATATCCTATGGTCTCAGATTCAGTTCTCAGCATTTGCTCATTATAGTTAGTTTATAGTAGTGAGGCCTTACAATATTTGTCCTTTTGTTTTTGGCTTATTTCACTCAATATAATGTCCTCAAAGCTCATTAACCTGGTTGCATGCCTCCTTGCAGCCCCTCAGTATTCCATAGTATGTCTACACCACAATTCACCCTTCCATTCACCTGTTGATGTACCCTTAGGCCACCTCCATGGTCGCCAATTGTGAATACTGCCACCATAAACACCAGTATGTAAATACCTATTTGTGTCCTTGATTTCAGTTCTTCCAAGTATATACCAAATAATGGGATTGCAAGATCATATGACAACATTATACTTAGCCTCCTGTGGAACCACCACACTGCCCACCAGAAGGGCTGCACTGTTCTACTTCCCCAGGGTTGGAGAATTTTGATTGGATGTTTCCGTGGAGATGTGATCACTCAACTGTGGGCGAGATCTTTCATTGGATGATTTCCATGGAGGTATGGTCCCGCCCATTCAGCATGGGCCTTGATTAATTTTCTGGAGCACTATATAAGCTCAGACAGAAGGAGCGAGCTTGCTACAGCCAAGAGGGACACTGAAGAATGCACAGGAGCTGAGAGAGGAGCTGCAGTTCACAGAGACATTTTGGAGATGGCTTTGAAAGCAGACTTTTTCTCTGGAGAAGCTAAGAGAGGACAAATGCCCCAAGAGCAACTGAGAGTGACATTTTGAAGAGGAACTGCAGCCTAGAGAGGAACATCCTGGGAGAAAGCCATTTTGAAACCAGAACTTTGGAGCAGACGCCAGCCACATGCCTTCCCAGCTAAGAGAGGTTTTCTGGACACCATTGGCTATCCTCCAGTGAAAGTACCCAGTTATTGATGCATTACCTTGGATACTTTATGGCTTTAAGACTGTAACTGTGTAACCAAATAAACCCCCTTTATAAAAGCCAATACATTTCTGGTGTTTTGCATTCTGGCAGCATTAGCAAATTAGAACAGTTGGCTTTCTGGCTTGAAGCAGCTGGGTGAGAGGAACACAGAGAAACAGACTTTTGGACAATTTCTTCAGTTTTAGACAAAGTGTTGGGCAATTGGAACAACGCTTGGACTTGCAGGGGTTGAGCTACTTGGCCTGAGAAACTATTCTCTGACCATGGCGCCACCCTTAGGCCTAACTTGGTAACTGCATAGCTAGGTGGGCTTTGGTAACTGCATACCTATGTGGCCAGCCATGGTTTCTAGCCTGTCCTATGCCCCCTACCGGAGCAGCTGCAGATGAGCTAGCTCAGGGACTCAAGGCCCCTTGGCTGCCCCGAATCTGGACTCAGGCCAGATCCAGATTTTGTTGGGCATCAAGCTTATGCAATTTGGAGGCCCTCTTTAAGAATAAGAATGCAAAATTAGACACAAACATGGATATTTATTTAGAATGAGATCAACCACACCAAATTACGTATTTTAAAAGTAGCTAGAAATCCAGAAATGTAAAATATTTTATTACTGAACTGTCAGTTCATTATTTATTAATTTTAATTAATTAAACTCTATAAAACAATTTTCCTACTTTTTTGGCTGAATGTGCTTTGATTGATTTTATAATATCATGGTCTATAGAGTGAATAAAAAGATAATTCACTTCTCTACCATGGTTGATCAAACTTTAATTTTTTTTTTTTTTTGCTATTGACAGTTGGGTGCATGCAACATGAAACTTCATAGACAATGCGACTTGTAGTCTTGTTACACAGTGATTTTGATAAGTTCTATTTTATATGATTTCATTAAAAATGAAAAAAAATGTATGGTGAATTTATAATTGAATACACTGCATCATTGAGCATATTCCTGAGAAGAGAAACTCTCTGCTTGGACTAGGCATAGATGAAAACTACATCCTTTGTTGTAAGGGATGATAGGTACAGTGTTTACTTTATTGTATTCTGAAGTCATGCTATGCCTAGACATATATCTGCAATAAAAATCTATCTTTGACCTCTCCTCGGCTTCACCTAGCTTCATCTCCTGGGTGGCAGGATCGTATCCTTTGGCCTAAAGTCAGGGTCAAGGCCTCAGGCCTGCAGGATAAAGCATGTCATGAGCAAGTTAAGACAGCAGAGGACATTGCCAATGGGCTGGGGTTAGGTGCTGAGCAACTGACCAGAAGTGAAGAGTAAATACCAAAACAGAAGTGTTGCCTAGGACTTAGCCAACTTCAGAATTGAGTGAAAGTGAAACAGAGAAAACTATGAATCGGGGTGTCTACCTGGGAGCCCACAGTTTCATCCAAAGGAAGACCCTGTGCCCCCAGCCTTACTAGCAAGAAGTAGACTTGAAGGCTCAGCCAGGGCTGTCATTGGTGTCTTGCTTCCTACTCTGATTAGCAACAAACCCCTGGAATATCAAACTTTTCCTATTTTCTCACTGCATCTCTCTGTCTTTCTTAACTTCTCTACATCCTCTACCTTCCAGCCATATCCAAATCTGCTATCTCTAGTCCAAGATTGTTCTGTCTCTTGCTAGATATCTCATACATTCTCAGGGTTGGAGATAAGCTCATCAACTTTTCCAGAAGGCTGGAACAGCATCTGCAATATTCTCTCTATCTCTGTTGGAAAATCTCTAGTAATAAGTTGGCCATATCACAAGGCAGCTCTTACCACAGGGGAACAGTTTTAAATGGGAGAAGATTGGTTTGTTCAAGGCCAAATCTGACTCCCTGGGGCTTTCTGAGTCCTCGGTATTTGTTGAGCGGAGCCATCCAGTATAAGGAGCAGAATTAGCTTGCTTTCTCCTTCATGTGATAGCTCTTTGGGGATTTAAAGACAGTGATCATGTTCTTCTGGGTCTGCATGCTTTAAGGTTAAACATTCTAAGGTCTTGAAACTGCTTCTCATATGTCTGTCATCTGTCATCCCTTAATCAGCTGTGTCTCTCCCCTCTGGGCATGTCCCCTTAAAGTGTGCTTTCCAGAAATGAGCCCACGGCTTCAGCTGCACAGAGTAGGGTGGAGCTAGCCCATCTGTTTTAGACACTGTGCTTCTATTAATGCAGTCCAAGGTCAGATTAGCCCTCCAGCACAGATACAGCGTTAACTCATTCCTTCTGATCTTGCAGTCAACTAAAATCCCTGTGCTCTTTTCATGTACTGTTGCTAAGCCACACCTCCCTCATTCATCCTTATATAGTTGAGATTCTGGACTTGAACACGTTTATCCTCTATAACTAGGACTTGGGCCAAACATTCATGCTAGATGAGGTCTACCATGCTCTGTCGTGAGTTCATGTCATCCCTGATTTTCATGTGCAGGTCAATTGTGTCTTCCTTTGACAAATTTGTAGAGCAGGCAGGGTATAGGGTTGGGATTCCATGACCCTATACTTTATCAGTGCACTTTTTTTTATTTACAATTTTTAGAGAAGTTGTGGGTTTACAGAACAATCCCGTACCCCAGTCCACCACCAATACCTTGCACCGGTGTGAAACATTTGTTACAATTGCTGACAGTACTTTTTTATAATTGTACTATTTTTTAACAGTAGTTACATTTGTTAAAATTGATAAAAGATTATTAAATAGTATTTTTAACAATCATCTGTAGTTTACATTGTTTATTTTTTCCCCATATACCTCCCTATTGGTAGCACCTTGCATTAGTGTAGTACATTTGTTATAATTCATGAAAGAAAATCCTTACACTTTTACTAACTATAGTCCTTCTATAATGGTGTTCACTGTGTTGTATAGTCCAATGTTTTATTCTTCAATTTTTATTCTAGTAACATATACACCCTAAAGTTTCCCCTTTTAACCACATTCACCTACACAGTTCATTGTTGTTAACTACACTCACAATACTATGCTACCATCACCACCATCAGATTTCAAACCTTTACCATCAGCCTAAATAGAAAATCTGTACAAGTGAAGCATCAACTCAATGTACTCAACATTTTACTTAATATAATGTCCTCAAGGTTCATCCATGTTGTCACATGCATCAGGACTTCATTCTTTTTTATAGCTGAATGATACTCCATCATATGCATATACCACATTTTGTTTATCCATTCATCAGTTGATGGGTACTTGGGTTCTTTCCATCTTTTGGTAATTGTGAATAGTGCCACTATGAACATCAGAGTGCAAATATCTGTTCGAGTCTCTGCATTCAGTTGTTCTGGGTATATATCTTGTAGTTGGATTGCCAAATCATATGGTAGTTCTATAGTTAGCTTTTTGAGGAACTGCCAAACTGCTTTGCACAGCCACATTCTCTCTAAAACTTGTGGTTTTCTTTATTTTCTTGATTTGCATTTAATATCTAGTGATGTTGAGAATCTTTTCATGTGATTTTTAGCCAGTTGTATTTCCTATTTGGAAAAATGTGTATTCAAGTATTCTGCACTTTTAAAAATTGGGTTGCTTCTTTTTTATTGGTGAGTTGTAGAATTTCCTTATATATTCTGGTATAAGACTCTTATAGAATATCTGGTTGCCAAATATTTTCTCCCATTGAGTAGGTTGTCTTTTCACTTTCTTGACAAAGTCCTTGGATGTACAAAGGTTTTTCATTTTGAGGAAGTCCCATTCATTTTTTTCTTCTTTTGTTACTTGGGCTTTGAGTGTAAAGTCTAAGAAACCATTGCCTACACAAGATCATTAAGAGGCTTTCCTACATTATCTAGGAGTTCTATAGTACTGGTACTTATATTTAGGTCTTTGATCCATTTTGAGTTAATTTTTGTATAGGGTATGAGATAGGCATCCTCTTTCATGAGTCTTTTGCATATGGATATCCAGTTCTTCAGTTCTCCCAGCATTATTTGTTGAAGAGAATATTCTGTTCCATTTGAGTGGACTTGGCAGCCTTATCAAGTATCAATTGGCCATAGATGTGAGGGTCTATTTCTAAACTCTCAATTCAATTCCTTTTATCAAGGTATATATCTTTATGCCACTACTATGCTGTTTTAACCACTGTAGCTTAAAGTCAGGGAGTATAAATCCAGCAACTTTATGCTTCTTTTTCAAGATGTTTTTAATTATTTGGGGCTCCCTACTCTTCCAAATAAATTTGACAATTGGCTTTACCATTTCTGAAAAGTAGGCTGTTGGAGTTTTGATTGGGGTTTCATTGAATCTGTAAATCAACTTGGGTAGAATTGACATCTTAATGATATTTAGTCTTCCTGTCCATGAACATGGAATGTCCTTCCATTTATTTAGGTCTTCTTTGATGTCTTTTAGCAATGTTTTGTAGTTTTCTGTGTACAAGTCCTTTACATCCTTGATTAAATTTACTCCTAGGTATTTGCTTTTTATTTAGTTGGTATTTATTCCAGTTTGCTAATGCTTCCATTATGCAAAATACCAGAAATGCATTGGCTTTTATAAAGGGGATTTATTAAGTTACAAATTTACATTCTAAGGCCATAAAAGTCCATACTAAGGCATCAACAGATGATACCTTCACTGAAGGGTGGCCGATGGTGTCCGGAAAACCTCTGTTAACTGGGAAGCCATGTGGCTGGCATGTGTTGATCCCTGGTTGTGTTCCAGCTCCTCTCTCAGCTCCTGTGCATTCTTGGTTCTTTCTCCCAGGACATTTCTCTCTTACTGCCTTGGGGTCCTGTCTTAGCATATCCTGGGGCAAACTCTAGGCTAGCATCTCCAAAGACTCAGTTGCAGTCTGGGCCTGTGATAGCTCTTTTTAAAGGACTCCAGTAAACTAATCAAGACCCATGCTGAATGGGTGGGGCCACACCTCCATGGAAATAATCTAATCAAAGGTATCACCCACATCTCCATGGAAACAATCAAAAATATTCTACCCAACAAGATTGGATTAAATGATCATAGCTTTGTGGGGACCATAATATATCCAAACTGGCACAGTATTGTAAATGGAATTTTTTTCTTGATTTCCTCCTTAGATTGTTCAGTACTAGAGTATAGAAACACTACTGATTTTTGTGTGTTGATCTTGTATCCTGCCACATTTTTGAACTTGTTTATTAGCTCTAATAGCTTTGTTGTAGTTTTTGGACTTTCTATATATAGGATCATGTCATTTGCAAACAGTGAATGTTTTACTTCTTCCTTTCCAATTTGGATGACTTTTATTTCTTTTTCTTTCCTAATACTCTGGCTAGAACTTATAGTAAAATGTTGTATAACAGTGGTGACAGTGGGCATCCTCATCTTGTTCCAGATCTTAGAGGGAAAGCTTTCAGTCTTTCATCACTGAGTATGATGTTAGCTGTAGGTTTTTCACATATGCCCTTTAAAATGTTGAGGAAGTTTCCCTTTTTTCCTAATTTTTGAAGGGTTTTTTTATCAAGAAAGCATGCTGTATTTTGTCAAGTGCCTTTTTTGCATCAATCAAGATGATCATGTGGGTTTTCGCCTTTCATTTTTTAATGTGTTGTATTGTATTGATTGATTTTCTTCTGTTGAACCACCCATGCATACCTGATCATGGTGTATAATTGTGGGGTTCTTTTTTTGTGTGTGCTGTTGGATTTGATTTGCAAGTATTTTTGTTGAGGATTTTTGCGTCTATATTCATTAGAGAAATTGGTCTGTAATTTTCTTTTCTGGTAGTATCTTTACCTGGTCTTGTTAGAAACAGAACTGTACCAGAAGAAAACAAAGGCTCACCCAATTGTGGGGGAGAAAAATTTATTTTCGTTCTTGCAAGATCGGGTGCACAACCAAAAGAAAATGGAATGGTTGGTGCCCTGAACAAAGGAAAGCAGCACAATTTATTTTCTAAGCTGAATACACAGGTCCCTCTCCTGTTTCCCCATTGACTGGGTACTCCAGAGGTTATAGTTTATCTGAGAGAGCTGACTAACCCGTCTTTGATTACACCTCATATTCCTTTACATTTTATTGACCTTGGTTGTTACTGGCATTAACTTTAGGCTTACATCAGAGGCTCTTTCTTTCCCTCTAATCACAGAGTCAGTTTGTTCTAGTTGTGTTTAGCTTTTATTTCCCCTATTCCACATCATCTTTATGTGAAAGCTAAACTTAACCTTTTTCTAACAGTCTTGGTATTAGGGTGCTGTTGACCTTATAGAATGAGTTAGATTGTGTTCCCTCCTCTGCAGTTTTTTTGGAATAATTTGAGCAGAATTGGTCTTACATCTTCTTGGAATGATTGGTAGAATTCCCCTGTGAAGGCACATGGTCCTGGGCTTTTCTTTGTTGGGAGGTTTTCAGTGACTGTTTCAAATTCTATACTTGTGATTAGTCTGTTGAGCTCTTCTATTTCTTCCATTGTCAGTGTAGGCTGTTCATGTGTTTCTAAAAAATTTTTTCTTCTAAGTTGTCTAATTTTTTGCCATACAGTTGTTCATAGTATCCTCTCATGATCCTTTTCATTTCTTTGGGACCAGTAGTAATATCACCTTTCTCATTTCTGATTTTATTTATTTGCATTTTCTTTTTTTGTCAGTCTAACTAAGGTTTTCTTGACTATATCCATATTCTCAAAGAACCAACTTTTGGTTTTGTTAATTCTCTCTATTTTTCTTTTACTCTCAATTTCATTTATTTCTGCTCCAATCTTTGTTATTTCTTTCCTTATGCTTGCTTTTGGATTAGTTTGCTGGGTTTTTTTTTTTTTTTTCCTAGTTCCTCTAGGCATGCAGTTAGGTCTTTGCTTTTAGCTCTTTCATCTTTTTTAATGTAAATGTTTAGTGTATTAACTTCACTCTCAGCACAGCTTTTGCTGCATCCCATAAATTTTGATATATTGTGTTCTCATTTTCATTTACCTTGAGATATTAACTAATTTCTCTTGTAATTTCTTCTTTGACCTACTAATTGTTTTCATCTATATATTTGTGAATTTCCCAGTTGTCCAACTATTATTGATTTCTAGCTTCATTCCATTATGATCAGAGAAAGTGTTTTGTATAATTTCAATCTTTTGAATTTATTGAGACTTGTTTTGATACTCAACATATGGTCTATCCTGGAGAATGATCCATGAGCATTAGAGAATAATGTGTATACTACTGTTTTGGGGTACAATGTTCTGTATATTCTGTTAGGTATAATTCATTTATCATGTTATTCAAACTCTTTGTTTTCTTATTGGTCCCCCTCTCTAGATGTTATATATATGGATAAGAGTGATGTATTGGTCTTCAACTATTATTGTAGAGACATCTATTTCTCCTTTCAGTTTTTCCAGTGTTTGCCTCATGTATTTTCGGGCAACAGGGTTAGATGCATAAATATTTATGACTGTCATTACTTCTTGGCAGAGTTCACCTTTTATTAATATATAATGTCTTGCTTTATCTGTTATATCAGTTTTGCATTTAAAGTCTATTTGGAACAATATTATTATAGCTACACCAGCTCTTTTTGGTTACCATTTGCATGGAATATCTTTTTCCAACCATTCACTTTCAACCTATTTGGGTCTTTGGGTGAAAGGTGAATCTCTTGTAAACTGTATATGGCTCATTCTTTTTTTTTTTATCTATGCTGATCTGTGTCTTTTGAGTGGGGTGTTTAATCCATTAAAATTCAATATTATTACTGTAAAGGAAGTTCTTACCTCAGCCATTTTATCCTGTTTTTTTTACATGTCATATATTTTATATATTTTTTGTCTCTCTTATTACCCTTTTAGTTACCCTTAAGATAATCTTCATTTCTACACTCTCCTTCAGGCCTCCCTCTTCCGTCTTGTCCTTTAAACCACAGAATTCCCTTTAGTAGTTCTTGTAAGGCAGGCTCCTGTTGATGAACTCTCTCAGTTTCTGTTTATCTGTGGATATTTAAAACTCTCCCTCAGTTTTGAAGGACAGTTTTGCTTTACAAAGATTCTTGGCTGGCAGTTTTTCTCTTTCAGTATCTTGAATATATCATACCCCTGCCTTCTCACCTCCATGGTTTCTAATCAGAAATCAGCACTTACACTTATAGTGGTTGCCTTGTATGTGATGAATCACTTTTCTCTTGCTGCTTTCAGGATTCTCTTCTTGTTTTGGCATTTGACATTCTGATTAGTATGTGTCTTGGGGTTGTTTTACTAGGATTTGTTCTGTTTGGATTACTTTGCACTTCTTGAACATGTATATTTATGTCTTTCATAAGAGTTGTAAAATTTTCAATGATTGTTTCTTCAAATATTCTTTCTGCCCCTTTTCCCTACTCTTCTCTTTCTGGGACACCTATGACATGTATGTTTGTGCACTTCTTACTGTCATTCAAATCCCTGAGACCCTGCTCAATTTTTCCCATTCTTTTCTCTTTCTCTTCTTCTGTCTGTAAGATTTCACTTGTCCTGTCTTCTAGCTCTGGTTCTTCTTTCTGTCTGTATGTCTCTAGTGTATTTTTAATCTCTTCTATTGTGCTTTTCATTCCCAACATTTCTGTTATGTTTCTTTTCATACTTTCAAATTCTTCTTTATGCTCACCCAGTGTCTTCTTAATATCCTTAATCTCTTTAGCCATATTTCTTTCATCTCCTTGCATTGATTTAGGAGATTTGTTTGAATATCTTTGATTAATTGTCCCAAATTCTGTCTCTGAAGTTTTGGTTTGTACCTTTGACTGGGCCATATCTTCCTGTATCTTAACATAGCTTGCAATTTTTTGCTGATGTCTAGGCATCTGATTATCTTGATGAGTTTACCCCAGAGGTCAGTTTTTCTTTCTTGCTTAGGGTTTTATTGTTGATTGGTTTTGTGTTAAGTCTCTTTTTTGACACTTGGGTCAACTTATTCTAGACCTTTAGAATTATCTGCATTTAACTGAACAGAATTTTTTTAGCTCTTCGTCATCAGATTCTTGCCCTGGACATATGGTACAATTTTTGAGATTGCCCTGTTTGTGCAATTGTTTCATCCCCAGGAGAAAGTTTCCTTTCCTCTGTTCCTTCTCCAGGAATGTTGATCTGTTCTGTTTGTTTTTGATTTGACTCTATAATTTTTTTACTCTCCTTTCATTGTCTCTAGCAGCTTTTGCCTGGAGGGCAAATTCTTGGAGAAGGTTCCTCCCAGAGAAAACTTTCCCAAGTCAGTTTTTCCCCATTCAAACAGGGCCAGGGGCCCACAAAGTAGGCTTAGACCAATTCCAAAGTGTACTGGGGCAAAGGTCATGGAGAACCCCAAACCTCCTCTGATGACTCCCTGAATCTGTGCTTTCCTGGGCTGCCAGCACATGGCAGTCTTCAGCCAACTATTTCCTGCAATCCTAAGGAGGGACAGTGCCTTTAAGTTGCTAATGACTCTGCCCCTATCAGGGATGGGGTTGAAACAGAGGATGCCAGCTCCATTTGTCCAGGGTGGGTTGAAACTCTAGCTCAGAGCTGGGACCTGGTGATCTGAATTTGCTAATCAAAAGCCACAGTCAGTGTTCAGCCATGCCCATCCCCCTGTTCTTGGGGAAGTGCCACCCTTCAGCAAACTGTTCCCTGTAGCCCTAAGAAGGCACTGTGTCTTTACATCAATCCCACTTCTGCCCCTGTTGGGGGTGCGGTTGAAACAGAGGCTGCTGACTGCTTTTGTCCCTGGCAGGTTGAAACAATAGCTGCCCTCAGAGCTGTGACCCACTGATCAAAGTACACTAATCAAAAGCTGTGACCAATGCTCGGCTGTGCCCCCTACCCTTGTTCTTGGGGAAGAGGATTTTTATGTCCCATTCCAACAAAAGCATCAGCAAGGGACTGGATACTGAGATTGCCTGCCACAAGACTGGGGTATGGGCACCAGCCACTGATGGCATGGAAAGTGCTACTCACAGTTCTTCACCACAGTTTATTTGTCTCTTCATCCCACACTCTTCCCTGGATTCTGTACAGTGTTCTTCTGTGTTTTGCAGCCCCAGAACAGTTGTTTCAGACAGTTCCTGGCTGTTTACTAGCTGCCCTGAAGGAATGGACTGAGTCCTGGAGCTCCCTACGTAACCATCTTTCCCAGAATTTCTTCTCATCATACACTTTTGATCCAGTCCTTCAGCTGGATAGAGCACCATCTGACCAAACCATTATTAGCTTACATTTCTCCTTCTTAATAAAGAAAATATTATGAAACTTCTAGTATGTGTCTGGGCTTCTGCTAGGAACTTTCCAAGCCTGTTATCAGTTGATTCTTGTCACAACCTTATAAAGTATGTTTTATAAGCATTCCCATTTTTCAGATTAGGAAACTGAGGTTTGGGAAGATTGAATGACTTGTTTGGTGACATAGATAGTGATTGGTGGATCCAAGACTTGAACCAGGGTGTGTTTGATATCAATGCCCATGCTCTTAAATACTATGCTATACCATCTCCATCTCTTGAAAATCCAGCATTCCCAAACCCAAATTTACATCACATATAAAACGCATTCATCCAGGCAGATGGGAGAGATCAATGAGCCTAAGGCAGGAGCAGGCCTGATGTATTTGACCTACTACAAGAAGACCAGTGTGGCTGGAATAGCGTGGGTAAGGAAGAGAAGAGTAGGAGATGTGTTTAGAGGGGTATTTGGGAGCCTGGTTACATAGAAATTTGTAAGGATTCTGACTCATACTGAGTGAAATGGGGAGCCAAGGGAGGGTTTTGAGCAGAGGAGTAACATGACCTGACACATTTTAAAAGACTCATTATGGTTGCTGTCTATATTGTGAATAGACTGTGGGAGATGTGCAAAATGCCAGAGGAGCTCCATGGAGGTGATGGGGATGGGAGCTGGTGGGAGGTTCGAAGAAGGCCAAGTTCTCTCACAGGTAAACCCAAAGGAAGCACATTATAATACACTCACAATGGGGATTGTGGCTCAATTCCTATCTATGGAAGGTTATAATTAAGCCTGTTTTATCATCACCAGATTAGCTTTAGTTTATAAAAGACTTCAGCAGAATTCCCTGGTCCTGGAAGCACTTTTTTCTCTTTGTCACCAGATGGCACTGGTGAGTATCTCTCATTTCAAGAACATTTACTCCAAGAGCATTTACACTAGATGGCGCTCAGGCCATTTCCCCCTGAGGCTAGCAGACTCCCTGCTTGTGTTAACACCTAACTCTGGTTACCACTGGTGCACAAAGATCTCCGAGTAACTTGTAGATACTCAGTTCTGTTAAAACAATTGATTTTGACTAATTTTCTGTGCAGTGCTGAATCATGCATGCCTAATGGAGTGATTCTGAGCCAATTTCAGAATTATACTTAGATCCAAGAGGTGCTCCAGTTTATCTTATGATACTGATGCCTCCTGGCAGGAGTGAGTGGAATCTGATCAGCACAAGGGACCCCCATCCTTTCTTCCCTTTATCATTGAGACTGGAGATACCTACCTAATCTGCAGTGGAAGGTAGATTTTCTTTCCTTAGGTCAGCTGTGCAATCTTGGGTTAGTTTCTTGCTTCGACATGGTTAAAAATGTCCTTGAATAAATGTGTCTTAAAGCCAGGAAACTGAATCATGACTCCCTTGCTTCAGCTCACATTCAGCTTTTCAGTTTCCGTGGATGGTCATTTCTTTTTTAAAAGACTAGAGACCTTTGGCATCCCCACTCTTCTCTGCTTAGTTCTAACTTCATCATCTTTCCCTACTTGAAATATACAACCTCAATTGGTCCATGAGATAGGATTGCATTTCCTTTTTACCATTTATCCCCCAAAGTTAAGCTAACCCAAATATTTTATACTCAGTCTGGAAGGCTTTCTCATTGTTTCAGCACTCAAGTCTCACTCAGATTTGCTCTTTAAGCTTTATTTTCCTCATCCGTAAAATGGGAGAATAGTTATAAATTACAGGTAGCTGCACTGTGCTCATTCACCATCCAATCAGACTTTATGCTGATAAGCGTTATTCTTTTCTTTGTTCCCACCCTTTTAGGTTTGACTGTAAACCGGTATATGGCTCCAGAAGCATGTCATTATCTGTGTTTAAGAAACACTGTATCTGTTTTGAGAAGAACCTATGTATTAACTATGTTATGTCTGTGTCATGTCTATGTCTGTATTATCTATATCAACTCTATCCCTGTCTCTCTATATCTATATCCTCTATGTCTATCATTTATATTTCTATCTGTATCTATTTATAGATCTATTTGTATAGATCTATATCTCGATATTTATGTGTTTATATCTATCTCCATAGATTTGTATACATCTATCTATATCTCTATATTTCTATAGATCTATATTTATATATAAATAGATATAGATACAGTGTACCAGATACAGAAATGTGCACCAGAAAATAGAAGTTTTGGAAGTTTTGAACTTTTGAAAGTTTGCGTAAGTAGATGTAGATTGATAGAGATATAAACACATATTCAGAGTGTAGAAATTCACACACAAATGTGCATGCACACACATGCACAGACACACACACACAAACAACTTTCCTAGTAAGAGAGGAGAGCTATGTAATTCTAATCTCTTAATTTTGCAGAAGTTTCAAAGTGTGCTCCCATCTCTACTTCATTTGATCCTTCCTCAAATCTGGTGTGGAATAGGGCACAGAGCCATTACAATCCCCATTTTACAGGTGAAGGGTGTGAAGTTTAGGAAAGTGACAGGACTAGCTCCAGATCACAAAGTTACTGGGTTGTAGAGCAGGGATGTGGGCCCAAGATCCCCCCACCCCAACCCCATGAGTCCTACGCCTGTGTAATTGGGGCTCTTAGGATTAGCTTAAACACAGCTCCCCTTAACTAATGATCACTATTCAAGTTAACCATATAAAGTGTCTTCTAACATTTGCCCATTTTTCAGGCATTTGACCTAAACCACAAAAAAGGGGAAAACTAGTTATAAGGTCATATAAAGAATCACAGAAACAGAAAATTGAGGAAAAACTGAAGTCATTCTAACCTCAGTCCCTGTTTACTACAAAGCTGATTTCTGTTTAGTTAGGAGGCAAACCCTTAAAGGAAAACCAAAATAGAACACTTGTTCTTCTAAAAAGAACCAAGTACACTTCCAAATGTTATGCCTTTGACTAAAATCCTAGGTATGAAAGCAAGAAATGTTTTTGCTTGAAAAACAAAGTTCTTCCTTTGTGTGGAGCAAATGGGAATCCTTTTATTCAATCCAAAATTTCTATTCTAGGTATGGTTATGTGGTTTTCTTAAGAAATAAAAATGGAAAACATTCAATGCTTTTAAATACCACCTTTCTTCTTCTCAGTTTGCTTGCTTATTATTAATACAGTTTGAATGGATTCTTGCTTTGACATGGAAATGTATTTTTAAAAGAACTGTGGATAATCTGTTACTATAGCAATAATTTCTCACTCCATAGCTATTTAATCTTAAAGCCAACATGGAGCTTTAAATGTCAAAGTGGTCCATATTTAGAGTGAATGGTGCACTTGACTGTACCAATACTTAAGGTGTTCATGATATAGAGAATTCTGGTTTTGGGGTTTTGTTATTTTTAATTTTCTTATTGTGCCCCTCACCTGTTAGGTACTCTCAGCTTGGAGGTGAAACGTGTATGTAGTGTCAGCATAGCTACCCATGCTGCTGGCAACAAATGAAAATGATCCGCCGTGTGTGAGCCACATCTGTTTGTACACTGGGCCCTGCGGAAGAGCACAGAGATGTCCCTATTCCACAGACTATTTCCCATATGCAGCAGAAAATAGAACAGGATGTTTGTGGCAAAATGCTCCTCTGGTAAATCGCTTCACCTCTGGGTTAGTGGGCTCTGTATCCAGCACCCAGGAAAGGAGTATTTTTCACTACCAACAGGCATAGTACCGTTAGCATGTGGCTTTTGGGAAGTAGCCACTGTTGTGAGGAGCAGTGACTGCAATTTGGGGTAGTCACTACCAGGGGGTGCTTAAGCCCACTTAGGTTCAGAGCCACCTTGTGTATACTCTGTTGTCTGGCATGATCAACCCATAGCTTGGCTTTCAGTTACCAGGATCCGGTTGCCTATTCTGAAACATACCTCTTAACAAATAAAAATAATCAGCTGGAATGAGAAGTGCAACAAAAACATAACATAACCTAAACTAAAACCACCAGAGATCTGTTTACTTGACTAGTCCTGAGAGAAAACTCTGCAGAAGCTACAGGCATCTGTGGACTTGAGTCCTAACATCTACCTACTCACCCACCTACATCTCCTCCTCATCCCTCTCGCCTTTTCCATTTTACTGTCTCTGCTCTAGCTACACTGAAATTATTTTAATTCTTCAAACAGCCGGGCTATTGCTTGCTTCAGGCTCTTACACCTGCTGACCCTTTGCCTGAAATCTGGCCCTCTCTTTCCCTTTCCACAGCCGTTTTCATCCAGATAATTGCTACTTATTGTTTAGGTCTCAGATCAAGGTCATTTCCTCAGGAAGCTTTCCATAAACCCGAGATTGGGTGAGAATCCTTGTTTTGTATTCCCATAGAGACCAGTATAACCCATGACATAAAGCTCATATGACAATTGAGCTTTTTTATTCGGTATATACCTCTTCAGCTAGACATATGCATGACATCAGTGATGTCATGCATCTGTCTTGTTTATCATGATGTTTCCAGGACCTAGATAAGAGCAAGCACTTAAATGTTTATTGAATGAATAAATGAATTACAGGCAGCTGTGGTGGTAGAAAATCAAGGGTACTTTGTTTGGGCTCCGAAGCCTGCTTTATCATAAGCCATCTTTGGAGCTGGCAGAGTCTATTTTTAATGTGCCACTGAGTTATACTTGATGAGCTGGGATAAGGAATGCAACTGATTTTTAACACAGAGGTCAAAATGTACATGGATAAATGTCAGCTGTTTCTTCTAAATAGTCTCTCTAAGAAGAAGCCTTTAGATCCTGGGGTACATTTTTGCCTTTGAGTGAAGATTTTATTTTTTTGGAAATTGTTAAAAGCTATCTAGGAGCATTCATTCATTCACTGATTCTTCCAACAGATGTCATTTTATTGTCAGATATAAGGTGTGACTAGTAAACAATGAGACCAATTTTCTTGGGTGACTCATAAACTGACTCAGAATGCAATTCCAAAAGTTACATCTTTAATGGGAGGTACAGAAATTTTCATTTTGCCTATTCTTGAAGTCACTGTAAAACCTAGACTTGGTGACTTACTTTGTTAAAAATGCCAAATTTCTATGGAAAAATTATACACTCAAGTATCTCATGCTTTAGGTTATGTTTTTCATGAAAGACCTGCCAGGCCCTAGGACCACACTTAACCTTGAGCAGGATAGATCTCTGGAGCACCCAGGAACTCAGCAACAAGGCTTGTTTGTTGCTGTCCAGCCCTAACTTGTGGCCCTTGTCATCTGCTGCTATCCTCTTCAGAGCCAATGCTTTACTTGCTGAGACTTCCTCCTGGCATCAGCAGGTGGGTAAATCATGATGTATGCTTCACCCCTCCTAAACTCCAATAGTCTCTCCCATTAATTCAATTTTTTTAATTCATATTTGTTGATCACAGTGACAAGTCCTTTGCTAGGCACTGAGGTTAAGGAGATTAAGAATACATAGGAAAATACAGGAAAGTTATAGTCTAATAGGAAACCTGGAGAGATGCTTAAATGATTACCATAAACTAATGTGAGGAATGTAACAATCCATGCACATGTGAGGTTCAAAAGATGGAGGCTACAGGAAGGATCACTTCTTGTAAGATCTTCATACCACAATGCACCTAGTAGGGTGCATAGAGCATCAATTCTATGTCTATACACTGGCAATGGAGTTCTGAAAACCAAATTAAGAAAACAATTCTATTTACAACAGCATCAAGAAGAATTGAATACTTAGGAATAATTTTAACAAAAGTAGTGCAAAACTTGTACTGAAAACTACAGAAAATTGGTGAAAGGAAATAAAGAAGACCTAAATAAATGGAAAGGCACCCTGTGTTCATGGGTTGGAGGACTTAGTATTATTAAGATGGCAATATTACCCAACACAATCTATAGATTTAATATGATTGTATCAAAATTCCATCTGCCGTCTTTTCAGAAATTGACAATCTGATCATATAATAGATATGAAAATGCAAGGAGTGTTAAATAGCTATTTTTTTTGAGATAGAAGAACAAAATTGGAGCACTCACACTTCCCAATTTCAAAACTTAATAGAAAGCTAAAGTAATCAAAACAGTGTGATATTGGCATAAGGATAGGCTTATAGATAAATGTAATAGAATTAAGACACCAGAAATAAACCTATGCATTATGGTGAATTCATTTTCAACAAGGGTTTCAATACAATTCAATGAGGAAAGAATAGTCTTTTCAACAAACGGCTTGGGAGAGTTGGATATTCACATGCAAAAGAATAAATTTGGACCCCTATCATACATCACATATAAAAATGCAATCTAAATAGGTTGTAGACTTAAATTTACAAGCTAAGACTATAAAACGCTTCAAAGAAAACATAGGAGTAAATATTCATGTTCTTGGGTTAAGCAATGGTTTCTTGGATATGACATCAAAAGCACACGTGATAATAGAAAAAATAGATTAATTTCAGTACACCAAAATTAAAAACATTTTTGCTTCAAAAGACACTATCATTAAAGTGAAAGGACAGCCCACAGAATGAGTTAAATATTTGCATATCATATATGTAATAAGGGACTTGTATCCAGAATATGTAAAGAACAATTACAGATCAAAAAGAAAACAAAATTAAAAATCAAGAAAGATTTAAACCAACATTTCTCCAAAGAAGATATACACATGGCCAATAAACACATGGAAAGAAGCTCAACAACATTAGCAATTAAGGAAATTCAAATGAAAACCACAATGAGGTGCTACTTTTAACACAGTGGAATGATTAAATAGGAAAACATAGCAAGCATTGGTGAAGATGTGCAGAAATTGGAACCCTCTTACATTTCCTGTGGGATTATAACTTTTTGAAACAAGTATGGAAAACAGGTAGGCAATTCTTCAAAATGCTAAACATTTGACCCATATGAGCCAGCAATTCCAATCTTAGGTATATACCCAAGAGAAATGAAAACTATGTTCATGCGAAAACTTGAACACAAATATTCACAGAAGTAATAAGTCGAAAGTGGAAACAACCCAAATGTTCATCAACAGATGAATAGGTAAATAAAACGTGGTATATCCGTACAATGGAATAGTATTTGACAGTAAAAAAATTAAGTACTGAAACATGCTACAACATGGATGAAACTTGAAAAACATGTCCATTGAAAGAAGCCAGAATCAGAAGGACACATATTGTATTAACCAACTATATCAAATGTCTAGAAAAGGCAAATCATCAGAGACAGAAGGATGATTAGTGGTTACCTAGGGTTGGGGAGGACGTGGGGAATTTAGTAGTGACTGCTAATGGGTATGGTGCTTCTTTTTGGGGTGATGAAAATATTCTAAAGTTAGATAGTGGTAATAGTTGTAAAACTCTGTGCATACACTAAACGCCCTTCATTTATACAATTTAAAGGGTGGATTTTGGTTTAAGTGAATTCCATCTCAATATGGCTGTTATAAAAGTATATTGACACTATTTTATCTTGGCAAACAAAATCAAATCAAGTGAGTGTTAGGGGATCATTTGATTTGAAGGAACTTCTCTTCAAAAACTCAGAATTTCTTTTAGGAATCAAGAGTTTGTAATATGAATATTTTGATAGTGTTCCATAGCAAAAATATCTACTTACTTGAGATTTTTGTCCTAATTTTTAATATACTATAGAAAATAATGATAGTTATAATTTATATTTTTATAGGATTTTTTTAGTTTTAATAGGACCCCTGCTTACTTACAATTTGCTGTTTACTCAAATAGATGATCTTATGCAATTGTCACAATTGCATTGGAAGGTCTGTATGACTGTACAGAGAAGAGAACTTGATGGTAGCTGATTTGCCCTTATGTGTTTGTTAAGAGTGGACCTCCTACCTCTTTCATGAAGGGGCACCTGAGGAGGTGCTGTCACTTATCATGGCTTATAAAAAATACAAAGATAGACTCAATACTAAGAAAAAACATCTTAATCTGACAGGGTAGGATGGCACTATGTTGAAGTTAAATATTAAATTTCAAGCATTACTTATTAAGTTAATGATCACTTACTGTGGAAGGAAGGAACTGTTACTGAATCAGATCAGATTCATGTTTGATGGGCAGATAATAAATGAAAGAAATAAACCTGCTGCATGGAAATGGAAGATGGCAATATTATTGATGTTTTTCTGGAGCAAGTGGGAGGTGGTGTCTTACTGAAGAGAGAACTTTCTGTACTTCACTCCAGAAATCTGCTCCTGTATGCCATAATCTGTTCTTATAGACAAAGACATACTGTACTAAAATTTGGTTCCATCATGCTTTGATTACTGAAGTATCATTTTTTGGTATAATTTTTATTCTCTTATTTTATGCCCACCATTTCTTTGTCATATGAGGCATCTGTGTGTGTGTGTGTGTGTGTGTGTGTGAATAGATGGCCAATGGCACATTTTGGTTGATGGAGTCAGTCGTTTTGTTCCCATTTTTTTTTACAGTAACAACAACAAAAAGACACAAAACAGAAAAATTTTGCGTATATTGTTTGATTATAGAATTTCAATGTATTTGATTTATTATCATAAACCTTAAGACAGTTTTATAACTCTTTTGTGGCTTTTACTTGTAGGAAAATTTGCCTTCAAGTAGGGATAAATTCCTCTAAAGTGAATTCTACACAGTTATTTGTAATTTAACTAAAAATCCTGTTTAAAATTAAAATATACATATGTGATAAATAGGAAAACTGTAACTTGGTACATGTCTTAGGACATCATATCACACTCTTATAAAATCTGAGACTTGAGTGGAACATCAGGAATAGCCAAGTCCAACTTTCTTGAATTACATTCAGGGGAAGTGAGAACTAGAGAGAATAAGTGACTTAAGGCTCCACATCTAGTTAGTGCCAAAGTAAAAGCTAAAACTCAGGCTCTCCTAGTCCAGAGATAACTTGAGGTGATGGGATGATCTTGACCTTTGAAGTCACATTGCTGTGTCTTACTAATTGTATTATCTTTTACAAATCCATTAACCTACCTGAGCATCATTTTTCTCAGCTCTGAATTAGGGATTCATTCATTCATTTGTACAATCATTTATTCTAGTATCTTTTATTTCCCAGGCATGATAAGAACAGAAGAAGGGTTGCTAAGATCTGAGAAAGTGTTAGTAAGTGTAGATGCTCACTTCCCATTAATTCTGTTCCTTAACTCCACATAGATAGTTTCATATAATCATAATAGATCTGAGAAAAGTAGCATGGAGTATATATTTCCTCATTTTATCATCAGGAATCTCATCAAAGATCATGAAAATAATATATCATCAAGAGAAATTAAAAACATAAACCTGCTAAAAGTAGAAGATCATTTGTTGATGTTCTCAACTCTGGCTGCACATGGAATCCACCAGGGAGCTTTTTAAATTTTCCTTTTCCTTTTTTTTTTTTTTTTTTTAATACTGATGCCTGAACTTCACCACTCGAAGTTCTGGTTGATTGTTGGGGGTGTGGAGGAAAGTACATACTTTTTTGAAAAGCTTGCCGGATGATTACAATGTGTAGATGGGATGGACAACCAGTGGGCTAGACTGAGCAGGGTGAGTTTTCAATGGGCTGTGTTGACTGGTTTTCTGTGGGCTACATGGCTGAGTAGGGTAAAGAGGCTGAAGGTGTCAGCTCCTGTAGTTCCGTTAATGTCTTACTAAGCTCAGCTGTGATCTTAACCAGCCCTAGCTGAGATGCTTCTTTTTTTCTTTTTTTTTTCATTTTATTCTAAACATAAAAGAAATTACAGTTCAGTGGGGGGTGGCATGAAATTCAGAAAAACATGATTATTGACATGAATATAGTGTCCTGCTATCTCCTGGCTGTTATAAGTTTGGCTTTGAGAGTGACACCCCCCTGGGAATATCTGAAGAACGCTATGGCAAGTTGAAATATCAGTGCATCACAGCTTTGTTAGTATCTTCTTGTTCAAATATTTTCTTGAAAAACACTTAACCAAAGATTATCTTTATTTTCTGTCTTTAGCCCACGAGGAGAGTGGGGCTCACACAGGGTCATTGAAAGCTGTTCTGGCTCTTTCTGTTAAGACTTAACCATGCTATGTCCAGGAAATATTCAATAGGAATATTGATGAAATTTTCTATTGATCAGAATGTTCTGAGTTCTGAGGGAGAGAATATAGAATGCAAGGTACCTGTCTTGAGCTATAAACAGCAGAATGGGAAAAGCAAAGGGGGTATTTTATGAGACACTTTATTGCTGTTGTGGGGTGTCAACCTGATCTTGTTCCCTTTGCATTCACCACCTCCCTTGCCTCTATGAACACAACACACAGACACACATACACGCGCACACACACACACACACACACACACACACACACACACACACACACACACACACACACACACTGGCTTCCCGATTACTTTAGACCCACCAGAGTCACTAATAAGTTGTAACGACAAAGATTATATATCTCAAAAACCTATCCATCCCCTCATCCTGTCTTCCTATGATCATAGTCTTGAAATAAAGGTGATCTCCCAAAACTAGGGTCAGTGATTTAGTCAACAGCGTATTCTTGGCTCTCACTCTCTCTCGCCTCCCTATATTCATCTTTGCTGCCAAGCACACCTGGGCCAGTGAAAGCCCTGAATCCAGCGCTCTGCCCTCCATGCATGGTTTGGTCCTATTTGATGTAATAGAAGGTCTCAAGCCAGTCTGGTTAGTGGCAATCCCTTTCCTCAGGAATGGATACCAACTTCCCTACCTTTGCTTTCTGGCTGGGATCCTGCTGTGCGGACAAGTCTCTGGATAATACTGCCTCTGCACTGCGGGAGGTCTGAGCAAAGACTGTTTCATGAATCATCTGCTTTTGTCTCTGCTCCTGCAGCTGAATGCAAACTGCAGAATTGGCTAGTACCTCCATTACGGCAGAGTGTTATGACAAGGCTCACTACATTCTGTCAGATACAGGAGCCAGCCTCTGCCTCTTGTTGTCTGTCTTTCCTCAATGTGCCAGCTCTACTGGTGCCATCAAACCTGTCTTCTGAGCTCCTTCCTGATGCCAGGGAAGGGCTACAAGGCCTAGTTTACTTCATCTTGAGCTTACTTGCTGCACTCAACTGGCCTACAGGAAACCTCATGTTATCAGGGTCAAACATTTCAGCACATTTTACTCCTCGGGTTTGAATCCATTGAATTAACTTGCAGTCCCAGGGAAGGCTCTCCTGTCACAATCCCTATACTACCTGCAGGCTTGGACACTGAAAAGCTAGCCTATTACCTTACAGACAAAATAGAACCTGTGTCTCTTTTGTTCCCAATTACCACTAACTTTATTGTTTCCTGGGTCTGGAATTTGGAAATATTGGCTTTCTGCATGAGCATATATAAATCTCTCCTCAGCTACTGCTTCCCCTTAGACCATGTGGTGTTTTTTTTTTATGCTTAAACTGGATTTTCCTCATAAGACCCATAGGTTATAATACATGCTTTTTATGTGCATGTATATTTTTGCAAAATACCAAAAATGCCTTTGGCTTCTAGATGCTATATAAGGAAAACATGCAATGTTATGACTGTTTCGTTTTCATCCCCTTCTAGTTAAAGCTATTTTTCTTTTAGAAACTCACAGCCAGAGTTGGCAGCCTGGGAAGGAGGAAATCTGCTGCTGGTAAAGAACATTCCCCAGATCTTTCCCATAATATTTATTTTATTAAAATAAATCTGCAAATCAGTTGCCTTTAACTAATATATAAGTGACTGGAGATTCATGCTTTTATATTAAATTGAGCCATCTGCTACTCACCAAGCCTGTTCTTTTCTCACATCGGTGTGTATAGTTGGGAGTGACACTAATGATACTTGAAGAGTGGGGCACTTTACCAGAGAAGTTGGTCTGTAAGGATGTTATTAAAAATGTATTCACTTTATTTCTCAACCATGATAATTTTACCCCAAAAGAAAAATAAAAACAAAAAAAAAAGGTGAAGTGAAACCTTATTTCTAGCCTCTGTTATTGCAGTGACTCCAGAGGAAAGGGTTGGGGCAGTGCTGTCCACTGTAACTTTCTGTGCTGTTCCATATCTATGAAATGTAGCTATTATGACTGAGGGACTAAATTAAAAAAATTATCTAATTTTAATTAATTTCCGTTTTAATTTCAATAGCCACGTGTGCATTGGACAACGTAGTTAGCTGATTGGACTCCAGAGTGGCTCTTTCATTGCAAGGTTAAGATTCTCACAGCCTTATGTTGCCCTTTCATTTAAAAACTCTGATTCCCTTTCCCCTCCCCCCATTAGTAAATCTGAGAAGCCTGAACATTTTATATGTTGTTAGTTATTAAAATAATATGCCCCAGAATCAGTTGTCATGGTGGATTAAAAGTGAATTTCTGTAGAGAACGTGGTTTTAAGATTCTTAGAATTGCTGAGGGGAGACAAAGGGAAAAAAACAAATTAAACAGGTAGTTTAATGAAATGTTCAACGTATTTTCCCTCTAAGAGGCAGGTATTAATCTTTTTATTCTGAGAAGGCACATGTCAGATGTAGACATTGTTTCTTGGTGTTGGATTTACCATAAGGTAAGAGTTCAAGGGTAGCAATAGTGTAGCAATTATATGGAATTACTGGAATAAGTTGACTGGAGGTTTAGAGGCATCAACATGCTAGACAAATGGAAAGAGTCAGAATCTTTCAACATAAGCCAAATGGGAATGCTGGTCTGTAGTCAGCAAGAGGAAACTTATAAAAACAAATTGTATAATCCTGAATTATAAAACAATTGCATGATCACAGGATAGAGCAGAACTGGTTTAGGAGTGGTTTATGTGAAAGGTATTTTGTTGTAAGCCACCATTTTGAGGTCACTCTTAAAAAGGTGATGCAATCCATGTACTACTAGAAGTACAATGTCCAGACCACAGAAAAATAAATTAACTCAAGTTGTATTGATTCAAACATGTCAATAATATTTATTTATTTTGAAGGAAGCAATGTCAAACCAGGATGCCTCTAGAGGAAACTAGGAAAGGTTGAAAATAGCATGAATATTAAACTGAGAGGAGGTGACTGTGGTTGGGGTGTCATTAAACATTTGATGAGTGATCATATAGAAGAAAGACCAAGTGTTGGGTTTTACCAATTGGCAAAATCAGTGGGTAGAAGTCAAAAGAAGGATAATTTTGGCTCAAAATAAAACTTTATATTCTAATACATTTAAAGAGGTCCAAATGTAGAATATCCTGCCTTGTGAGGTAGTGAATTTCCCGTCATTATGGGCAGGCAATTAAGGCTGGATGGCATTTAGGAAGGCTGTTGAAAATATTGGATGGGAGGCAAGACCAAGTGGCCGCCAAGGACCCTTTTAGGCTTCAGTTTCAGATGGCATGAACTCACTTAGTATCTGACTGCATCATTTTTATATTGAGATGTCATCAATGCAAAGAGAGCTATGCAGTCCATTTTGGATTCCCAACCATTTTTTTTTAACAATGGTGCTATTATACTGCTTCATGTTATGATATCTTTTTTTTTAAATTTTATTTTGAAATAAATTCAAAGTTATAGGAACAGTTGCAAAAACAATACAAACCCCATACACAGAACTCCAGCATACCCTGACCCCCCTCCCCTGATACCCCGATCCACCAACTTTAGCATGCTGTCACACCACCATTTCTTTCTTTCCCTCCCTATCTATCATCCATCATCTATTGCTCTGTCTTCTGAACATATGAGAGCTAGATGCACACATCCTTGAACAAACACTATAATTCACATATACCTTTCGCATGGACAAGAACATTCTTTTATGCAATCTCATTAAGCGCAGCTAAGAAGTTCAAGAAATTCAACATTGATATAAAGCTTACATTCTATATTTCCTTTTTTTTTCTTGTGTCCCATCTGTGTCCCTTTGAGCCTCCTGTCCTCCATCCTCAGATCCCATCCAGGATCATCCTTGGCATTCAATTGTCATCTATTTAGACTGTCTTTTTTTTTTTTTTTTTCTATTGTGGAAACATATATACAGCCTCAGTCTTCTCATTCCACCCCCTCCCTAGCATTCCATTAGTGGGATTAATCACATTTAGAATGTTGTAATGCTCTTTCCCACCATCCATTACTAGAAATTTCCCTTCACCTCAGACAGCAACCCTACACTCATTTCTTAACTCCCCATTGCCCCTTCCCCCACTTCTCGTAACCCATACTCTACTTTTCATCTCTATGGTCATATTCTCTGATAATTTCTTTGTGTTTACTGGGGGGTTTAAAATTAACCTCTTAAATCCATAACAATCTTATTTTTCTTTGATACCAACTTAACTTCAATAGGACACATAAACTATGTTCCTTTACTCCTCCATTCCCTCACCTTTATATAGTTCTTGTCAAAAATTACATATTTTACATTGAGTCCAAAACCACTGATTTGTCATTAGAGTTTGTGTATTTTATATCGTGTAGGAAGTAAATAGTGGAGTTATAAGTAAAAAATTATTGACTTCTATTTGTATTCCGTTGTGGTCAGAGAATGTACTTTGAATGTATTCAATTGTTTTTTTTTTTAAATTTATTGAGGCTTGTTTTATGTGCCAACATATGGTCAATTCTGGAGAAAGATCCATGATCACTAGAAAAAAATGTGTGTCCTGGTGATTTGGGATGTAAGGTTCTATATATGTCTGTTAAAATTCTCTATATCTCTCTCTCCTTTCTTTGTGTCTCTGTCAGTAGGGCTCCCTTTAGTATCTGAAGCAGGGCAGGTCTTTTACTGGCAAAATCTCTCGGCATTTGTTTGTCTGTGAAAAATTTAAGCTCTCCCTCAAATTTGAAGGAGAGTTTTGCTGGATAAAGTATTCTTAGTTGGAAATTTTTCTCTCTCAGAGTTTTAAATATGTCATGCCACTGCCTTCTCGCCTCCATAGTGGCCACTGAGTAGTCACTACTTAGTCTTATATTGTTTCCTTTGTATGTGGTGAATTGCTTTTCTCTTGCTGCTTTCAGAACTTGCTCCTTCTCTTCAGTATTTGACGCTCTGGTCAGAATATGTCTTGGAGTGGGTTTATTTGGATTTATTCTATTTGGAGTTCGCTGGGCATTTATGCTTTGTGTATTTATATTCTGTAGAAGGTTTGGGAATTTTTCCCCAACAATTTCTTTGAATACTCCTTCTAGACCTTTACCCTTCTCTTCCCCTTCTGGGACACCAATGAGTCTTAAATTCAGACGTTTTATTTTCTCTATTGTATCCCTGAGATCCATTTCGATTTTTTCAATTTTTTCCCCATTCTTTCTTTTGTTCTTTCATTTTCTGTTCTGTGGTCCTCTAGGACACTGAGTCGTTGTTCGACTTCCTCTAATCTTGTATTATGAGTATCCAGAGTCTTTTTAATTTGGCCAACAGTTTCTTTTATTTCCATAAGATCTTCTATTTTTTTATTTACTCTTGCAATTTCTTCTTTATGCTCTTCTAGGGTCTTCTTCATGTCCTTTATATCCTGTGCCATGTTCTTCTTCATGTCCTTTATATCCTGTGCCATGCTCTCGTTCTTTGATTGTAGTCCTTTGATTAATTGCGCCAAGTACTGTGTCTCTTCTGATAGTTTGATTTGGGTGTTTGGGATTGGGTTCTCCATATCGTCTGGTTTTATCAAATGCTTTAAGATTTTCTGTTGTTTTTGGCCTCTTGGCACTTGTTTTGCTTGATAGCTGTGATCTTCCAGGACCTCTGCTGAGGGAAGACTGTGCTACGTCACAAGTGCACGCCGTCCCTCAAGGGAAGCCCCGGGCCACTGGGCCATGCAGGGGCGCTCCCAGCCTGATGCAAAGATGGCTGAATGGGGCATCCCCCCCCCCCTTTTCACACAGCTCCGCCTTCCCAGCTCTGGGACAACCAGCTGTGTATGCACCCAAGGCCACTGTCCATGGCTGATATTGTGGCATGTGTGCAGTGCCATAGGATACACTCCCTGTCAGACTGGGTTTCCTGGCGTGGCTCTGGGCTGTGGGTATGGCCCCGGGCAGGAGTGTCTCCAGCCCACCAGGGAGCCGGCTGCAAGCAGCGGGGTTTCTTTCTCCTTTTGGCTCTCCCCTCCACTCCCCTGGCCTGAGGGAATCAGCAGTTGTCTATCCTCCATGCCAGACACTGAGAGGTTGGCACAGACCACTCCTGCCGTGCTTCACTGCGCAGTTCTCACCGTCGTAACTGCAGCCGCTCCTGGGTTTTTTTTTTTTTTTTTTTAAAAAGAACTAGTCCATCTCCACACACCAACCCTCGGTTTCCCCACACCATAGCGCAGCCGCGGGACTTTCAGCTGGCTTACTCACTTGTTTCAGAATGCAGACTCCCAGTTTCACCAAGTGCACGGTCCCTGTGGTTTTAGCAGACCTTGTCCAGCTGGTGCATCACTGAAACTGGTATTCTGGGTCACTTTCTGGTTTTATCTAGTATTTTTCACAGAGGTGTTTTTTGCCCTGTCTCACCTAGCCACCATCTTAGGTTCTCCCTCATGATATCTTTTTTTAAAAGCATTACAAGTATGTTTTGGGAAAAGTATACATGGAATAGCAGTTTCATTGCAAATAGCATATTGTAGAAGTCAAGGGCAGGAGTTTTTTCTTGTCCTGGTTCCACCACTTGCTAAGCTATGTGACCTTGGGTAAGTCACTTTACCTCTCTGAACATTAGTTGTAATTTTATTAAAGAAGTTGTAGTTTTACAGAAAAATCATACAAAAAACACAGAGTTTTCTTTTTTACTTCGTGGTTAAATATGGCTAATAATAGTACCAAAATTTTGAACAGTTATGAGGATTAAATGAAACATGTAAAGCACTTAGGTCAGTGCCTGATACACAGTAAGTGTACATACAGTAAATGATTACTATTGTTATTATTATTCTTGTTTTTCTGTAATTATTGGAGGTTAGACCAAAAATATCCCCTCCCTATAAAATAATGCAGACATTGTACTCTCTGCTCACAGCATAATAAGGCTGCCTTTGTGACTGCTTTCTGTAATTATTTGATAAGTTATCCTTGTTTAGTCTATGGGCAGTTTCAACATTTAATTCACTCACCTTATTTACAACATAAAAAATAACAGAACTTCTGAAGCAATAGATAAAAATGTTATCACTTTTTGAATAATGCATTCAGTTAAAAATTAAATGATTTAGGACATAATTGCTTCTGGAAATGACTTTATGAGCAGTGGAAGGATTTAGTGGAACTGAAAAATGAAGCAATTGCACAAAGTGTGATTTGATTTCTTACCAGGGCTACATGTGAGGTGGCTAATTACTGCCATGTTTTGTGGGGTGTGGCCACTTTGATATTAGTAAATAAGAATGTTCTATTATCCAAAGTCATATTTATTTTTTCAAAGTTATACACTTTGAAGTATGGTTAATGCATGCTTATGTTGGTAGATTTTAGAACTCAAATATGAGTTACTTCTTTTCTAAGTGGAAACACAATCTGAATTGGGTATTATTGATTTTTATTTGCTTGAAGTGGTCTTGATAATAGTAAAAGGATTCTTATCTGTAAAATAGCAATGCTTTCTTCATAAGATTATTGTGATATTAAATGAGACAAGGTATATGACATAAAAAGCTTTATAAACTGGGAAACTTTAAATAGTTTTAAGCATACTTCTTTACTTCAGGAGTTCTTGAAGTGTTACTATAATTACGTTCATTGGAAAACTCCAAGAGAGGAATAATAGTATTCAGCATTTTCCAAATTCTCTTGATCATGGTGCTGTTTCTTTCCTGGATCATCTTGAAAGACAGTGTTCTGTGGATGGTTTGTCCAAGATCCTCATTTTGCAGAAAGGGATCTAACCTTTCCCAAGATCACACAGTAATTTAGTGGTAGAGACAGAACCAAAATTTAGATATTTCCACTCATAGTCCAGTGTAAGTCTGCAGTCTATATTTGACAACTTTGTTGGAAATAAGTGGTTGCCAATTAGTTCCTCCTCATTTCAGCTGAAGAGGGAACTGAGTTGTATATCTCATGAACCAAATCTGTAAAATAAGGTTAATGGCCAAATGTCCTCTTTAGAAGCATCATTGACTGAGACTTTGGGATTGAAATGTCTCCTTGATAAGTGCTATCCTTTCTTGAGCATTTCCTGCAGATATCCTTGGCCTTACATTGTTAACCGAACCTGAAATCTAACAACTTTTGACATGTTTATTGATAAATATAATTACATATATTGATCTATGCATTTATAGAGCTAGATGAATAGAAAGAGATATAATTTTCCAATTTGGGATAATTCTATACTTGCTGTGTTTAGTAATAGATGTCAAATTTAATTTTATTCAGTTTAACAGAGGAAAAAGGAAATGATATAACTGAAGAAATCTCTAAATTTTAAATAAATATTGCTTCTCCAAAAAAAGATACTAGATCTGTAACTGTATGAAAAGCAAAGAGTTGGAATTATTATTTTTACAATTACATGCATGATAGGCAGCCTCTAAGATGGCTCTAATGATCCCCTTCTACTGGTATTCTAGCTCTTTTGTAATTCCCTCCTTGTGAGTGCGGGCTGTGGGCTTTATTTAGTGATTTGCTAAATTGTCAATAGAAGGAAGCAGAAGTAATATCACTTATAAGATTGTTACAAAAAGATTGTGGCTCCCATCTTGGGTTCTCTCATACATTAACTTGCTTTCTTACAAGCTCATCTGCTCTGAGGGAAGGCAGCTGCCATGTTGTGAGCTTTCCTATGGAGTAATAGAGGGGTCTATCCATGTGGCAAGGAACTGAGATTTGCCTATGGCCAACAGCCAATGAGGAACCAAGACCTTCAGTCCATTAGCATGTGATGAACTGAATCCTGCCAATAAACATGGTAATGAACTTGGAAGCAGATCCACCCCCATCAAGCCTTCAGATGAGACCAAAGTCCTGGCTATCACCCCAACTACAAACTCATGAGTGACCATGAGCTAGAGGCACCCAGCTCAGCTGCATCTTGATTCCTGACTCATAAAACCTGAGATAATCAATATTTGGTTTTTTATACCTCTAAGTTTTAGGGTAATTTGCGATGCACAATTGAAAATGGATATAGCATGTTTCATCTTTAGACATCTATTGACCATCTGCTATAAAAGATGAGGAAATTTGGACACTTGTTCTTCCTCTCATCTCTCTTCCGGATTATGGTTAATTATACAATTATTTTTACATTGTCAAAGTTTTCAGAATTTGTACATTGTCAGATTTTTTCTTATTATTTTCATTCTGTTCTGTAACTATAATTTCCTCAGATGTTTGGTACCAGAAGAGTGTTTCTACTGTCTCTTTTTTGTGACTATCTTTTTTCAATGAGGCTTGTGCCATGATGCTCTTTCTGTTATTCCAGAGGATGCAGTAAGAGTAAAACTCTCAAAGCCAAAAGATGTGGATTTGCTTGCACGGACAGCAAGACACTGTGTCACAGGGAAGATTGTTCTCCTCTTTATAATGTCTTAGAGAAGAGAAATCCACAGAGAGAGAGTAGGTGATGACAATTCGGAATCGGAAGGGAGAGCAGGCTAAGTCCCTGACATCCCCATGGGAAGGAAGTAGACACAAGAAGGTAAGTGACACGTCAGTGGGTTATACAGCTAGTCAATGGTAGAATTGAGATTAGAACCAAGCTGGCAGGATCTGTGTGTTTAATCACCATGCTGTACTGCCTTGTCAGGGAGTGAGCACTCGATAAATAATGGTAGTCAGTATTATTATCATTCCTTTGGCTCTCCAATGCGAGATGGGAATTGCCAGAGCTTAGTGTGAATGCTTGGTAGTAGAGGAAATGTATGTTCATTCCTTTCCATTCTGGGAGGTGTCAAAAGCATGGCTTGGTAATCAGGGCTTTATTTGTTAGAAAGTGGCAGTTACCGGAAAGGAAACAAACTACTTGCTAGGAGTCAATCTACTAAGAGCTCTAATTGTAAAGAAACCACCCTTTTCATTGATCGTCTTCCCATCACAGTTTCAAGTACTCCTTAGCCTTGCTGTGAGCATTAAAGGTTTTTGTTTCCATGCACTTCAGAGAGAGATTCATGGGGTGGTTGATGGCTATTGCTCTTTTTCTTGTTTAAACCTGGCTCCTTTTGTGGCTTTGGTGCTCTTTGTTTCCTATTCTTCACCCATTACAAATATGTTCTTGCAAAAGCTAAATGTGGCTCATAGGAGTAAGCCCCTACTTCTCTGTTCTGCTCATAGCTCCTGGGTTCAGTTATGCTGTTGAGTGCTGAGGGTTGATTCACCCACCTGCCATATCACGCATGTGATTTTAAGCTGCCAGTGCTGGATGGACAGAGTCCTCTCAGCACCAGCTGTCTTAGGGGCATACCAATTACTAGATGTCTAGCTCTGATTCAAATTTGAATAGTACTAATACAGGAGTCTGGTTGGGCTTTTTGTAATTTAGGGAAATGGAGTCATCTGGAACTCAATTGAAATTTGGTCTAAGATGAAAATGAAGAAATAAACAAGCAAATTGTTGAGGATTTTAGTTCCCTTAAGAGTTAGAGAATCTGTCTGGTCATAATGTGCAGTGTGTAAAAGTGGCATCCTGCAACAATATAAAGATTTTCCTTATCACGAAGGAAGTATAGCTCAATTTTAAAAATTCTGACACTCAGCTTTTTCTCACACACATTTACCAACTTTCATTGGATTTTAAATTTTAGAGCTTTGTATGTATCTGAATGCTGCTTTCTGGTTGTAATAATGAGTCATTAAAGACTCATTGAACATGAATCATAATCTGCTGCTTTATCTATTTATGGTGGCATTTTGTGTTTGTTTCTTACTCTCAGTGTTGCTTTTGAAATTGCTGTCATAGAATTCTTATAAAAATCCCAAAGAAAGGAGCTGTGTTTTTTTTGTTTTTTTTTTGTTTGTTTTTTATTTTCTTTTGTTTACAACAGTAGATAACGGTCCCTTACATCTGTATAGTGCTATAAAGGACTTTCAGGTATGCTGTCCTTTTGTTTATTACTGCAAAATTGTGAGGCAAGCATGTTAGATATTCTTATTCTCATTTTGTAGATGAGAAAATTCAGACTCCAAAAGATTGCCTTGTTTAGAAAACATTTGATTGCAAATCCGACACACTAGCATATGCAGAAAAGTTATTTATTTGTTCAGGTATCTGGGAAGAATGGGTGGTATGTCCTCAGGATTTAGGCACTCATGTGGCAATTGGTCTCTTTTTTGCTCCTGGTCCCTTACTTGCTCCTTCACCAGCTTCTGTCAAAGCTTCTGCCTGCTTGTTGACCTTGTTCTCTCAGCTTCCTCCACCTAGCTGAGGGCATGGCCACTGGCAGCTATGGGGCTCATATCCTTGATTTTGTGAAATCCAGTGGGAAACAGAAAGACCACCCCTCACCAACACCAACTCTGTAAACCCCATGGAAAGATTCCAAATGACCTGGCTTGGGTTATGTGCCAATTCTTGGATCAACACTTCTATCCAACGAGATGAAACATTGTAATTGGTCTGGACTATGTCAGATAGGTTCCCATGGCCAGGGTAGCAGAGTCTGTAACTAGAAGAAAAAGGAAAAGAAGCTGAACTTCACAGAAGACAAAACTGTAAAAACCATGGAGGTTAAATAATGGCTCAGTGTCTTCTCATTCTTGGGCCAGTATTTCTGATCACCATACCATACTGTTGAATGATGTATAGGTCTTTCAGAGTGTGTCATTTTGGAAGAAATTCTTTTTTAGAAGTACACAAGGGTCCCATTAATTTATTTTATTTATTTGCTTATTTTTATTTTGAAATAATTACAGATTCACAGTAAATTTAAAAACAGTACACAGAGGTCCCAAGTACCCTTCACCCAGTTTTCCTCAGTGTTAACATCTTATATAACTATAGTACAATATCGAAACTAGGAAATTGAAATTGGTACAGTCCACTGACCTTATTCAGATTTCACCTGTTTACATGCATTCATTTGTGTGTATACGTGTAGAATTATGCAGTTTTATTACATGTGTAGATTTATGTAACAACCACCACAATCAACATACAGAACTGTTGCATCTCCCTTGTGCTAACACTTTATTATTTACACTCATATTCTTCTACTCCATCTCTAATTCCTGGCAACAGCTAATGTCTTCTCCATCTCTATACTCTTTTCATTGTGTGACTGGTATGGAAATGGAATCATACAGTATGTAACCTTTTAAGACTGGCATTTTTCACTCAGCATTATATCCTTAAGATTCATTCAAGTTGTTGTGTGTATTAATAATATATTGCTTTTTATGGCTGAGTAGAATTCCATGTTATAGATGCACCATAGTTTGTTTAACCATTCATTGTTGAAGGATATCTGGGTTTTGGTTCCGGATTTTGGCTGTTACAAATAAAGCTGTTATGAACATTTGTGTACACACTTTTATGTGGGCATGAGTTTTCATTTCTCTGGGGTAAAGGCTCGAATGCAATGTTGGGTCATATGACAAGCTTTAGTTTTGTAAGAGACTGCCAAACTTTGTTCCAGAATGGTTGTACAATTTACATTCCCACCAGCAATGTATGAGTAATTTAGTTTCTTTGCATCCTCACCAGAAACTGGTTTTGCCACTATTTTTTATTTTAGCCATTCTGATAGGTGTGAGTGATACCTCACTGTGATTTTAATTTCTATTTCCCTAATCGCTAATGATGAACATAATTTCATGTGCTTATTGATCATCCATATATCATCATTGGTGAGTTATCTCTTCATGTCTTTTTTCCATTTCCTAATTGGATTTTATTTTTCTTTTGGGTTTTGAGAGTTCTTTATATTCTAGAAAGGTACCATATCAATATATGTAGCTCACAAATATTTTTTCCCAGTCTGTCTGTAGCTTGTATTTTCATCCTCTTAACAGGGTCTTGCAGAATACATTTTTACATTTTGATGGAGTCCAATTTATCCATCTTTTCTTTTATGGATCATGCTTTTGGTGTCATATCTAAGAACTCTTCATGTAGCCATAGGTCCTGAAGATTTTCTTCAATGTTTTCTTTTAAAATTTTATAGCTTTGCATTTTACATTTATGTCCATGATATATTTGGGGTTAATTTTTGTGTAAGCTATAAGGTTTAGGTTGAGGTTCATATTCTTCTTTTGCCTATAGATGTCTATTCACTTTTAATTCAAAGGGACCATTTTCAACAATGGTTTATACATTTATATTCTCAGTGTATACAATGGTTTATGTATTTATATTCTCAGTGTATTCTCAGAAATACAAACATATTTCTTGATAATTTTAGTATCTTATTGGTACTCAAAACAGTGTTGGGCTTAAGGTAGGAGCTCAGCAAATGCTTGGCTAATGGGTCAGAAAGTTCTTTGTTCTGATCTTAGCTTCCCCACTCACTTGAGGAACTTTAGCCAAGTCACTTAGAGTCTCAGTTTCCTTATGTACAAAATGGGGTAAAAATGCCTGTCTGTCTCTCTCACAGAAATAATATATGTCAAAGCTGCTTTAAAGAGTTAAGTTCTCTAGTGAGTTCAAATTCTAGGATTTTGGAGTTGACTGAGGAAAACACTTGACAGCTGTTTTGAGTACCAATAAGATACTAAAATTATCAAGAATCCTGTTCTGTCAAAAGACGCTTTTGGAGGAAGTTTAATGGAGGGCAAGGACACACTGATCATGAAATGAGGGTATAATAATGAGATAATAGATTTCTATCCTTGCTGGGGCAAGACAGCTGTGACCATGATAAACAAATATAAAACTAGGCAGCAGAAAATTATTATAAGTAATTAGTGATGAATGGTTTATTAGTAAAGGAAAAAGACAAATGAAAGGGAAAGATAGAAGGTATTTTCAAGGAAGAACAGATACCAAATCAGTGGCCTTTGTTATCAGGGTTTGGAAACTACCATCCAGGAAGGGATGGGTTTATGAGAGGGAAATTCAGCTCCCTTCACAAAGATGCATTGTCATTTCTCATATACGCCTTTGCTGTGTGTCAATGATGCTATCAATAACAATAATGATTGCAAAAACTAAATCTGACTAAGCATTTTCTATGTGCTATCACGCACTGTGCTAAAGACATCATGGATATTATTTAGTTTAATCGTCACTGCAATTTCATGAGGAAAGTGCTATTATAGTCCCCATTTTACAGTTAAGGAAACCACAGCAAAGAAACTTGACAGAGAGAAGAACAATCTTCCTTCCAACCAGTTAGGTTCATTGTACTTTATTTTGCTTGGGATGATGGAATGCATTTTAATATTTAGAAGAATGTGATTCTAACTTTAGGGCATAAAATAAGTCCTTCAAATCATCACAGCTGCTCTAAGTGCATGATAATAGGACAGATTTTCCCTGGGGCCATGGTCTCCCAGTAGCAAGATAGCTATGTCTGGAGGGACATCAGCATTTTAAGGTCATAAAGGTACCCGCTCTATATTCATGCCTCCTTATTTGTTGGATACACCTTGCCATTGCCAACATGATATTCATTATTCATTTCAAGGAGGGGTCACTAACAAAACAGGCCCAACCAAAGATGTATCACAAAGGTGGTTGTGAGTTCAAGCTTTGCAGTCAGACTTTCAATTCTTTTGTTCATGAAACATATATTTATTGAGCACATACTCTATGCTAGGTACTCTCCTAGGTACTGGGGATACAATGTGAACCAGACTGGCAAGGCCCCAGCACTTATGGATCTTAGGTTCTAGTGAGAGAGAGAGAGAGAGAGATGGAGAGAGAGAGAGAGAGAGAGAGAAAGAGAGAGAGGGAGAGAGAGGTCCTTTTTTTTTTTTTTTACTTTTTTTTAAATTAAGTTTTACTGAGATATATTCGCATACCATACAATCATCCATGGTGTACAATCAACTGTTTACAGTACCATCTTATAGTTGTGCATTCATCACCCCAATCTATTTTTGAACATTTTCCTTAAACCAGAAAGAATCAGAATAAGAATAAAAAATAAAAGTAAAAAAAGAACACTCAAATCATCCAACCCATCCCACCCTTATTTTTCATTTAGGTTTTGTCCCCATTTTTGTACTCATCCATCCATACACTGGATAAAGGGAGTGTGATCCACAAGGTTTTCACAATCACACTGTCACCCCTAGTAAGCTACATGGTTATACAATCATCTTCAAGAGTCAAGGCTACTGGATTGGAGTTTGGTAGTTTCAGATATTTACTTCTAGCTATTCCAATATATTAAAACCTAAAAAGTGTTATCTATATACTGCATTAGAATGTCCACCAGAGTGACCTCTCGACTCCATTTGAAATCTCTCAGCCACTGAAACTTTATTTCGTTTCATTTTGCATCCCCCTTTTGGTCAAGAAGCTGTTCTCAATCCCACGATGCCAGATCCAGATTCATCCCCGGGAGTCATATCCTGCGTTGCCAGGGAGATTTATACCCCTGGGAGTCAGGTCCCACGTAGGGGGGGAGGCAGCAAGATCACCTGCCAAGGTGGCTTAGTTAGAGAGAGAGGGGGCCACATCTGAGCAACAGAGGCACTCAGGGGGAGACTCTTAGGCACAATTATAAGCAGGTTTAGCCTCTCCTTGCAGCAACAGGCTTCACAGGGGTCAACCCCAAGACAGAGGGCTCAGCACATCAAGCCATCAGTCCCCAGTGTTTGTGAGAACATCAGCAACAATCCAGGTGAGGAAGTCCAACACCTCTGCATTCTCCCTCAGCTCTTCAGGGGGGCCCTGAATATATATTTTTATTCTCCACCCAAATTACTTTAGGATGTGTTGCCATTCATTCTAATCTATACAGATCTACCATAGCTCACTTCCTATTCAAAGTTCCATGTAATTGTAGTGTTTGAACAGACTGTAGAAGTTTTATTGTTTAGAAAATATAGATCCTACATCAAATAAACATCTCTTCCCTTGGTCTCACATGGGAGTTGACGTTTGAACACAATCAGTTTCAACCTTTACCCTTTGGCCCGATTTGCTCTAGTCTTAACCAGATTTGCTTCATTCATATCTCTAATTGAGGTCTGGGTTTTTTTTCAGCATTTTTTAACAGTTGCTGTATGCGTAAATACTGATATTCATATTGGCCAAGCTCTAGCTCTGAGTTTCAGGTGTCACACAGATACCCAATGTTCCAGAGACCCAATCAGGTTCTACATTAAGGGATCAACATCTCAAAGTTTGGAGATAGCCTTTACAATTCAGGAATAGATTTGACTGCTGTAAGAGCTCACAGTCTAGGGAACATTACAATAATCATTTCCCTGTTAGGCTGTGCTCTAAGATTCAGTTCTGAGTTTACACATTGTAGTTAGTCCATATTGGTGAGGCCTTTGTTTCTGGTGTACTTCACTCAAAATGCTGTCTACAGGATCCATTCACCTCCTTGCATGTCTCACAACTTCACTCCTCCTCGTGGTTGCTCAATATTCCATTGTATGCATACACCACAGTTTATCATTCTGTTTCTCAGTCAGTGTACCCTTAGGCCACCTCCACCCACTGCAAATCATGAATACTGTGTCCATGAACACCAGTGTGAAAACATCCATTCATGTCTCTGCTTTCAGATCTTCCAAGAACATACCCCGTAATGAGGTTGCAGGACCTTATGGCCCCCACATACTTAGCTTCTTGTGGAGCCACCACAGTGACCTCCAGAAAGGCTACAGCATTCTGCCTCCTCATCAACAGTAAATAGATACATCCGAGAGGTGCTTTTTACATATAAATTTATAAATTGAGAAATAGCCTTCTGGAGTCAGTGATCTTTAAATTGAGCCCTGAAAGATGGGAAAGGAAGAGAGTTGGAGAAAAAGTATTCCAAAGAGAGGAATTATGTCACACGTACATTCCTTAGAGCGGGACACAGAGGTCTACATGATCAGAGTCCTGTTGACCTAAGTCTGCCTCCCTGTCTCCAATCTCTCCCCAACCACTGAGTGCTGTTTCGCACTTTCTTGTCACTGCACATACTGTGCCCACTGCCCTGAAATCTTTCCCTAAATTTGTTTTTGGGTGACTTCAACTGATCCTTCAAGATTTGGCTCAAGGGTCCACTTCGCTTACTACCTCAGGTAAAGCTGACCACATCCTCTTTTGTGACCCTACTTTGCTTGGAAGCTGGCGCTATACCTATTATCATATCAGACTTGTGTTCAAATCTCGGTTTTGTTATCATCTAGCTTTGTGGTCCTGGGCCAGTCACTTGATCTTTGTGGTCATTAGCTTCCTCAGTAGTAATGTCAAGTGTGATGATATCTCAACCAATGGTAGCCATTATTACTATTATCACTAATATTGATGAGGTAGATTGAATTGTGTACCCCAGAAAAAACATATTCATAATCTTAATCTATTCCTGTGGGTATGAACTCACTGTAAATAGGACCTTTTGAAGATGGTATATTTAAGTAGAGTGTGGCCCACCTGAATCAGGGTGGGCCTTAATCCTTGACTTTGGATTTCTCCTAGCAGTCTCAAAACCATGAACCAATAAATCCCCGTTGTTTAAGCCAACCCATTGTGTGGTATTTGTTTTGGCAGCTTGGAAACTAAGGCAACTGATAATCTTTTACAAGTCCCTGAGCCTCCGTTTCATTGACCCACAGAATGTAGGGGCTTAGATTTCTTCTATCATAGGCCAGGAGAGAATTCTACAAAACTGGAAAGGGTCTTGTCAATGGTTTTCAAACTGTGCTCACAGAAGTTTGGGGAGTTTCTCAGAGGTGCTTCAGTAGCTAGGTTGGCAGATATTTGGGCTACTATCTTACTTCACCCAGAGCAGCTGTTTATGTGTTTTTAATCTCATTGATTTGCTGAACTTTATAAGATTTTATTTGCAAAAAAAGTCTTAATTTCAACTGTTTTATAATTTTTGAAAATCTTTCATCTCCTCCAATCCCTCATTTTATGGGACTGTAACTTCCCCAAAGGAACAGAAGTAGTTAATGGCAGCACTAAGTCCAGGTCTCTTGATTCCCAGTGAAGTGCTTCATAAAACCCTCAAGAGAGGACTCTAATGCGTGATTTTGAGATTCCAGGTCTTGCTTTGTAATGACTGAGCAGGCCAAGCCTGGGTGTAGAATTCGTTGGAAGCCTGAGACTCCAAGATTTTGTTTTTGTCCAAAGAACTTGTAATTCCTGACTGTCTATTAACAAATTCCCTAATATACTTAGTACAGTCTTCTTAATACACAAGGATATTTATACCACAGAGGAGACCAACACACCAGGAGGCAGATGACGCTGACTCAGTGGTGTTCTCTGAGTGAGGGTGTGAATAATGTTGCGTGAAGCACACAAATGGGGTAGATGCCTCTATAGAGGGAGAAGCTTTTCCCTCCTGTCCTTGGTTCCCATATAAATTACCCCGCTCACTATATTGGGTGATGTTTTGTGGGAATTGAGTTTGAATATCAAGGCATCACTTAATATTTCTCATATTTGCAAACTTTCACCTTCCCCATTCTCTTTTTTCAAGCTAAAGGGTAGTTTATTTACCAGGGTGTTAGAGACCATGATTTTCTCAGTATTAGGTTTAACAGAGCCTGTGTTTTAATTTCAGAATTGAATGTTTAACTTCCAATACCCTTTGTGTTAAAGTCCATATGTTTGCTCCAAATAGCATAAAGTAATTAACTGAGTCATTGAAACAACTGTTGCATTATTAGAGATCAAAGAAAGCTCAGTGGAATACTAGAAGTGAAAATAATCTCATTTATTTAGCTCTCACTGCACATACCCATGTGTATTTTCCAAGCAAGTGATTCTGCAGTGAAAATTTGCAAGTGGCATGAGACTGGAAGAGATAGCTGATGGTTTAGAGATAGCTAATGCATTAGGATCCAGAAAGATCTTGACAGCTTAGGAGGAGTGGCCAATTCAAACAAAATAATAACGGAAAAATGTTCACCCCACCCTTGGATCCAAAACTCAACTGGACAGGAGAGACAGACCTTACAATGAGATTTCCAATTATCATGAATTTAATCTGAGTCTGCGTGAGCTACATTAATAGAAGTATAAGATATAGAATAGGGGAGATGATAATACTGATATCCTCTATGCCAATTGTATCTCATCCATTAGTCTTTGTATGTAACCAGATCCAGGAATGCACTGTGTTTTTGTTGTTGTTGTTGTTGTTTATTGTAACTGTTTGTTAATTTTTGTTTTAGTTTTTTGCCTCTTATAATATTCACCGACTTCAACCGCTCCTTCCCCCCCCCCCCACATTCTCCCTATAACCTTTGCTTTGGAGGCTTGATATTTTCTCAGTCTTCTTTAAAGTGCTATGCAAATATACTGTCTGAGTATATTTTTCAACCTTTTTTCAACCAGATTGCCACCCAATAGCCACATATGTGGAAATTCTGGAGCAATGTTTTAAGGGGATGTGGATACGGATACTTGGTGACAATTTTGCCTCAAGATTTTATATATCCTGCAATTAAGGGAGGAAGTTAGATTCAGCAGCAATCCAGTAAGTCAGGTGGGTGATCACTTTAATTGGATAATTTCCATGGAGGTGTTATCCCACCCATTCAGGGTAGGTCTGAATTAAATCACTGGAACCATATAAATGAGCTGACAAATAGAAGGAACTCAGTGCAGCTGTGAGTGACATTTTGAAGAGCAACTGAGAGTGACATTTGAAGAGGAGCTACAGCCAAGAAGGATGCTTTGAAGAATGTACGGAAGTTGAGAGAGGAGATGCAGCTTGCAGAGTCATGTTGGAGATGGCCTTTGAAAGCAGTCTTTTGCTCTTGAGAAGCTAAGAGAGAACAAGTGTCCCAAGAGCAACTGAGAGTGACGTTTTGAAGAGGAGCTGCTGCCTAGAGAGGAACGTCCTGGGAGAAAGCCATTTTGAACCCAGAACTTTGGAGCAGACGCCAGCCACGTGCCTTCCCAGCTAAGAGAGGTTTTCCGGACACCATTGGCCATCCTCCAGTGAAGGTACCCTACCGTTGATGCCTTACCTTGGACACTTTATGGCCTTAAGACTGTAACTGTGTAACCAAAGAAACCCCCTTTATAAAAAGCCAACCCATTTCTGGAGTTTTGAATTCCGGCAGCATTAGCAAACTAGAACAGAAAGTTATTGGAAGGTTTTGAGCAGGGAGGAGATAAGATCTGACTTATATTTTAAAATATGGAAAAATTGCCTCCCAGAAATATTGTACTGATTTGTATCCCCCGCAAGCCATGTGTGAGAAGACTTATTTCACATAGCCCTTGCTAACAGATATGATCATAAAAAATGAAACAACAAAAAATTCATTCTTTCATCCATTTATTCATCCACTTGACAAAAATGAATTGAATGCCTACTCTGTCCCAGACACCATGCTAAGAACCAGATATATATTGATAAATAAACAATATTCCTTACCCTTGTGTAACTTGTAGTCTAGTGAGGTAGACAGACAATAAACAAACATGTATATTCTTAAGGTGTGTGCAGTGAAAGACATCATGTTGCAATCAATAAAAACAAGTGTGCCTTTTGGAGGTGCATGTGGCTGCTTAAATAAGGCAATCAGAGAGGTCTTCTCTGAGGAGGTGACATTTAGGCAGGGAGTTAAAAAATGAGAAGGGACCAGTCATGCAATTAACAGAAGGAAGAGAAATCTGACTACTTGAAGGTGAACATAGCATTACATATTTATTGGCCATTTACCTTTCTTCTTCAGTGAAATTTTGATTTATATCCTTCACTGTATTTTTTTGGATAGGGTTCATCCTTTTCTTATTGGTTTGAAACGGCATTAACACTTGCTTTGCCATATCTGTCATATTTCTTGTAACATTTGAACCAAGTTTCTTTCCTTTTATGTTGGTATTGGACTTTGTGAAATTTTTGCTGTTTTTCTCCACCATCTCTGGTTAAGTTTGGGTTCAGAGGGTCTGGTTTTATACTATTCCTCCTGTCGCATTGATCTGTCAGCCTCTCTGGGAGAGAAATTCTGTAATCATCATCCTTCTTTTCAAAAGTTTCTTAAATTACTCTCAAATATTCTTCATATGAATTTTAGTCTCCGATAAGAACTTTAGTATAATTTTATTAAGGATTCCAATTATGATTGTGTTAAACCTATGCATAATTAAGGGAAGAATTGAAATTTTTACTATTTTCTGTGTTCCCATCCAACAGTATAGTATGCCTTTCCATTTATTCAAATCTTTATGCTGTCAGCAAAGTAATATTCTCTTTACATGGAACCCATATTTTAATTTAGGATTTTGTGCCTGTTGTGAGTGGAATCTTTTATTTTTATCAAATGCAAATCTGATTATATTAATCCCTGCATTATTGTTGTTAGCATTTTGATGTGTTTTGCTTATTATTTTCCAGCCTTTTATTTAGGCATATGCATTTATGTAGCTTTGGTTATTTTCAGTTTATCACTATTATGAATAATGCCATGATTAACATATTTTTATTTCATTTCTAACAGCTTTTTCATACGAGTTTTTGTGATTGTTCTTTTCATCAATGAAATATGATCCTCCTTTTCCAACTTAATGCTTTTGGCTTTTAGTTCTTTTTGTCTGAATTTAATATTGTCAAACCTATTTGAAATTTGCTTGCATTTATCTGATGAATCTTTGCGCTTTCTTTTATTTTTAACTGTTTCCAAAGTTATTATATGTAAACGGACACTTTTGGAACATATTAATAGGAAAGTACACTGAGAATAATGTGCACTATTAAAATAAATGACTATAATTTGCAAGTACTTATTTATGTGAATTAGGACTTGTCTTCATACTGTGCAAGCAAAACAAAATCCAGAAGTAACAGAAATATTTTGGCTGTTGAGATAATATGAAAGGATGTATCATTCATTGCCATGATTTTGAATTTTTATGTTAATCAAAACAGTCTCATTGTTTATAATAAGTAAATGGTTAAACTCTGATATTATTCCATAAATAAACAAGTTGTAATAAAATACTGCTCTTATCTGGTTTAGATATCAAAGTTCCATGTACTATTAGGTTTAAAAAAGTTTCCACTGCCTAAAAACAAAAGTTTGAAAACTAGGCTCTATTTCCCCTTGAATCAGTTTCTAACTAACCCTGCAGGTGGCTCCACATCCTACACCACAGGAGAATCCCATTCCCCAAAGGCGCCAACCGTTAAGGAGACTTCTTTGCATTTGTTATGAATTTATATGATTGAAATAAGCTGAACTGTCCTGAATAAGAACTCCGTAAGAGACCTCAAAATACTCCAGGATTTGTGATTTAGGGTCTTTCCCAAACCATGTCATAACCTTGAATATGAAAGAGAAGAAAGACTTTCAGCAGAGAAAGAGAACAAGCTAAACAATGATATATAAAGAAAGAAAGAAAAAAGTGAGTAACCACTGTAAAATAAATAAAAGTCAAAATAACTAGGTAATTAGCAAAAATGTCTGTTGGTCTTCTATGCCTTTACTAGGTTCATCCTGGGGTCCTGAAATCTCCTCTTTGGGGGCTATAAATTAGAGAATCTAGCTCTTCTGCCTCATCTCCCCTTTCTCAGAAATGTCTATGGTATAAACATCTGTGCTCCTTGGCAGTCAATGCTCCCCTCCAGGTGGTCTCAATCTCCTGTTTCAACCTCATCTCCCATGATTGCCCTTCTCACATACTGTCCTTCAGTGATCACAGGCTGCTCACCACTTCCCCAAAGTGGAAACTCCATTGATTCCTTAGGGTCTGTATTTATGAAATTCCCTCAATCCCCACTTCCCCCTCCCCTATTCCTCCATCCTTCCCTAGAAATTAAAATGCTCTTATATGTTTGGGGCCCAGCTAAAATAATTACACTTTTTCTAGATAGTCTTCCTCAGTGCCCCCATGAAGAATTAATCACCTATGTCTACCTTCCAATACCTATTTAGAGAACACTCATTTTGGGAGAGAGCACACCATGGTGATTAAGGACATGGTGTCTAGAACCAGACTGCCTGGGTTCAAACTCTGACTGTTTCTTATTCCCCCTGTGATCTTGGGCATGTTACTTAATTTATCTGTGTCTATGTTTCCTCATCTTTAAAATGGAAATAATAAAAGCAGCTGCCCCATACTGGCATGTGCAAGGCATATTATCTACCTGAGTCTCAGTTTCTCCATCTGTCAAATGCGAAGAATAATGTCTAAAGTGGAATTGTTGTCAGATTCATTAAAATACATTATTTGAAGCTAGGGTCTACAGTACTCTTTTACTAAACAGTAGTTGTTTTTAGGGTCTTGTGTAAGCCAAATATGGGTCAGCAAAGTAGTACTAGGGTAGGAATAATAGTACAACTCTGAGGAGTATTAAAATGTATATGTCATACAAAACTTGTAAATCAATTTTTTGGTAGGTCCTTAGAAGGGAGAACAATGCATTGAAACTTCACTATTTTGTTGTGGCAGAAACTTACAAAATAATGTTACTAAAATCCCCAAAAGACCAAATTCAAAGATCTATAATATAATTTCAAAGAATTTGGAATCATAATATCTCAGTTCAATTCCCAGCTTCTCCATTCGAGGGCTATGTGAGCTTAGGCTAGTTACTTCTCTTTTCTGGTCTCTGTTTCCTTAGCTGTAACGTGTGGGGTTGGACTTGGTGATCTCTAAAGATCTTTTCAGACAAAATCTCTGATTCTAGGGAGGATGTGATACACTTCAGAAACACTTAATCTCTTTCTGCCTTTCAATCCCCCTCCATTCCTTCCTATATATCCTCTCCCCTAACAATAAATATAAGTATATGTATATGTATATGTATGCTCCACCACAGACAGCAATATGCAGATCATACTGACATTTAGCAATGTTCAGAAATGATCACATCTCTAAGCCTGAAATCTTGTCATCTTTCTGCCTCTATTTACTCAAAACCAAATTCTCTCTCAGATATTGTCCTCTCCATAAATTCTTTATCTCAATAAATGACACCACCCATTCACGTGAGCTGGAAAGCTGGGGGTTTCCCCTGACTCCGACCTCACCCACATGCCTCATATTCAATTAGTTGCCATGCCGTATCAAAATATTGTTTTGATTCATTTCCTCTTCTTCAGCCTCACTCCCAGCGAGGCCCTCATCTTTTCTTTCCTGAGCCATTGCAACTGCCTTCCCTCTTGTTGACTATCTATGGGTGTATCCTCTCCAATCCATCATTTCCACAACCTTCAAAGTGCAGGCATATTTCACATTTTTTTATTGTGAAATATTTCAAGCACCCTGAAAAGTATGGAGAATGATATAATCAATAACCATATAGCTACCAACCAGTTTTATCATATATTTTGCCTGATTTGCTTTAGATATTTTATTATAGTTAAGAAAGCAATACTAGCTATCTATCTTTCCTGACTTCATTCCCTCTTTCTCCACACATAAATATATTTTAGGGTTTGATGTTCTTCCTCTCATGCATGTTTTCATCCTTTTATTATTTATATACATGAATCTACAAGCAATATATACTATTATGCTTTTTAAAAGTTTAAAATTTTTATTCAAATAATATACTCGACATATTCTAGAACTTGTTTTATTTACTCAATACTATATTTCTGAGATTTATCTATTTTGATATAGGTAGCTGTTGTTCATTAATTTTTATTGGCATGCCACTCCACTACTATACCACAATTTATCCATCATCCTATCCATGGACATTCTTGTATATCTTTTTGTGCCCATATATCAGAGATTTCCTTCTTGACAACATATTCAGAGGTGGGTATGCTGGATTATAGGGTAAACACATATTTACTAGATGTTTCTAATTTGTTTTCTAAAGTGGTTGTATCAATTTATACTCCCACCAGAAAGAGCATCAGAGTTTCAATTGTTCTGTTTCCTTGCCAACACTAAAAATTGGCATGAATATTTTTTAAAATGGAATCTCATTGTGGTTTTCATTTGCCTTTCCCTGATTACTAGTAGGTTAAGCATCTTTTCATGTGCTTATTGGTTACCAATTTTTCCATTATACTTGGTGTTTGTTCATGTCCTTTGCTGATTTTTTTTTTTTATTGGATCGGTCATCTTTTACTTATTGATTTAGACCAGGCTGTATGTATTCTGGATATAAAAACTTTGATATATATATACATATATACACACATACACACACACACACACATATATATATTGCAGACATCTTTCACTACTCTGTCCCATTTTTTTCAATCTTTTAAATTGTTTTTGCATACAGTTTTTTAAATTAATTCTCACATTAATAATGTTTTCTTTTATGAGTTTTTTAAATTTTCTATCTTATTTATGAGAAATCCTCTAAAGTTATAAAGATATTTTCTAATGGTTTTTTTGTGTGTAAGTTTTAAAATTTTCCTTTCCTATTTAAATCTTTGATCCACCTGGAATTTATGTTTTGCATGTGGTATGAGTTAGGGACCCAATTTCTTTTTTCTTTAAAATTTTTCCATATGGCTGTGGTTTGCCCTCTCCAGAGAGGAACCTCCAGTCTTTTGTAGGAGGAGGCGAGGGCAACAACCCTGCCCAGTGCATGATAGGCAATGGAGGCTGTTCTGTCCTTCTCAGCTTTCATCCTATCTGCCTTAACCTACTTTGCCTTCACCTCCAGTTCAAGCCATAGGTAAAACCTGCCTTCTAAGCAGTTTCACAACCATTGCATTTTTGGACAATACATTCCCACTGTGTTTGACCACTATTTTGCCAATGTTCTGGTAGATAGGAAACTGGTGAATCTGAGCTTATTGCATACAGCTGGACAAGAAGATTATGACAGGTTAATGTCCCCTATCCTATCTGCAAACAGTACAACTGTCTTGGGTGCAAGTTTCTCAGAGGCCTGGGTGCTATTGAGAAACTATTAACAGCCTGAGACTGGCTGAAAAGTAGGAAGGCTCTTACCCATTGACCATCCTTCATCACGAAGGATATATTCTTAATTTGCTTTTCACTTGTGAGTCCTACATCATTTGAAAATGTCCAACACCATTGTCCCAACACTCCCATCATACTAGTGGGAACTAAACTCAATCTTAGGGATGATAAAGACACTATAGAGAAACTGAAGGAGAGGAAGCTGACCTCCATCACCTATCCCCAGAGTTTAGCCATGACAAAGGAGATCAGTGCTATAAAATAGCTGGAGTGCTCAGCTCTTACACAGCAGGACCTCAAGATGAACCTATCAGAGAAGAGGAAGGGAAATGCCTGCTGTTGTAAATGTCAGAGCCACTCGTTCCTTACCCTGTTCCCCTTGGAACCTTTGTACACTTTGCTCATAAAGGGTGGAGCCTTCTCACGGGATGCCAAGGTTTTGTTACGGATTGGTTTTCCCATAAAACCATTTTGAACCCAACAGTAATTTCAAGGTTTTGTTAAAATTTAGCCTAAATGACAAGCCTTCTTAAAGCTTTATTTTTCAAAAGCTCCTATTCTCGTTTAGATCAAGAGTTGCCAAAATGCCCTCTGAACTAAGTTGTGGTGTTGTGTTATGGATACTAAGTATGGGACTGTCTTAAAAACCTTTTGTCTTCAGGAAGGCTGTAGCTTCTGATGTCAGGGAATGCAGACCCTTTCTTAATTGCTTTCTGGAATGCAAAGCACACCTGAAACTGCAACTTCTTTAATGAACGTTGCTGTTTATTGCATTCAGTAATTCACCAGCTTGTGTTCATTACATAACTTTGTACTGTATACCATTATGGAATGAGTATAACAATTCAATGCTTTGAATCTGTCTTGTTGGTTGTGTAGTGAATTTTTTTTTTTTAATTTTAGTTTATTAGCCTTTGCTGAGATTTTGAACAGAAATCTGAATCCTGTGTTTCCTCTAATGAAGTATTCTGCTCTTAATAGTGGGTATACTAGGCTGGAGCATGTGCAGCACTTGATGTGATCAAAGGATGAGGACAGCATTTTGACAAAATATGAAGTGGAGATTAATTTACACTACATTGTGCATGGAATAATTAAACTGTATAAAAGTGTCACAGGTCCAAATTTGAAAGGTTAATTTCTGTCAAATGCAGTTGATGATGAAGAAAGCTCGGTATTATTAGTGTTTCCTTAAACTTGACCTTTCTCCTGCACCTGCCACTAATTGGGGATTTAATTCATCTTTGAGCTGGTCATTCCCACAGTTGCTAACTTTAACTTAGTAAGCTTATAGAACACTTCCTTAATGAGCAATATGTCTCCTTGCATTATAATATCTTTCTGATAATGCATTAGAATTTTTGTTTAGTAGATTAGTAAAAGTGTATTTCTGTTTTCATGTTACTTTATCTAAAGCTAATATGTGCTTTCCTTAGTAACTAGGTGTAAAAGTGTTGCGGCTTTACAGTTTTTAAAATATTTTAAACATTCTCAAACTCTGGACCTTCCTAACATCACTGTCTTGCCAGATGACCAATACTGTACTTTGACTTTCAATCACAAGAAGTTTTTCAATTGACAGTTGCAGAATTGTGGAGTTTTTACATTGATCTTTTGCTAATGCAGTGAAGAGTATGTTTTGTATGTATGACTTAATAAATCCTTGAATCATAAAAAGGTTTCCATATGAATAAATAATTTCCCCAGTACCATTTTTTTCATTAATGTATCCTTTCCCCATTGATTTGCAATGTCAGATTAGACATATATCTAGTTTCTGTACATGAATGGGTATGTTTCTGGGATTGCTATTCTGTTTTATTGGTCTATCTTTCTATTCCTGTTCAATACCACGTTGTCATATATACTGTATAGCTTGATGATCTGCCTTGATATCTGGTAGGGTAAATCCAAGTGCCTATGAACCAGACTTTTTAGACAATGGCTTCCACTTACTATTGCTTACCACTAGGAGGGAAAGTCTCTTTCTCCTTTCCCCCTTCTCCCCTTTTTTCTCCTCTTCCTCCTTTAAAAATTGTCTTGTCTATTTTTTTAAAATTTTTTTCTTCCATATGAATTTTAAGATCAGCTTGCTAAGTTCCATAAAACTCTATCGGAACTATGATTGGAATAGCATTGAATATACAGAGAAATTGAAGAGAGAATTCACATCTTTATTTTGACATCATTCATGAAAACAGCATATCCATCCATTTGTTAGACATTTTCAATATGTATTCTAATAACTTGCTCTAATTGTCTCCTTAATGGTCCTGCACATGTTTTGTTAGATATATTGCTAGGTACTTAATTTTTTGCTGTCTTTGTAAATAATATATTTATTTAAATTATATTTTAATATTTGCTACTACTGGTGTAAAATTTAGGATTCATTTTGTTTCTAAATTTCAATATTTATAATTCATTCTTTTTCATATCAATCTGTTCTTTCATTTTAAGTCATTTTCCTTCCCTAATTTCTTGTTATTTCAAAATCAAAATGATCTCTTTGGGCACCTAAAAAGTATTTACTTTTCAGTATCCTTGGATAAACCTTGGAGTGATTTTATAGAACACAAATGTTCTAGGTTCCTCTGTTCTCTGAAAGAAAGTCTTCATTTTAGTGCAGCAAACATTTATGAAAAACTTACTACATGCCAGACACCATGCTAAATACAGTGGAATAAAACTCCATTCCTATTCTTACAAAACTTACATTGTAGTGAGGATATCAGACCCCTAAATTGAGAAAATAAAAGCATTTTGAGGGTTCTCTATTGTCTACAACATAACAGCTTTAGCATTGCAAATGAACCACTAGTGATGTAGCCTCTGCCTAACTCTGTAGGCTCATCCTTTGATGCTCAGTGCTCCAGCCACACCTGGATTCCCAAACCTGCAGATTCCCTCCTTCTTTGGTTTCACAGCACAGTTGAAGGCAGTGCTTCTCCAATTTTACTATAAATAAGAATCACTTAAGTAGCTTTTAGAAATTCAGATTCCTGAACTCTGTCTCCAGAGACGTTGAAATAACAGGCCAGTCTGAGGAGAGTGGCCTGAGGCCCACACTTTTAGGCCTTCCAAAAGAAGACACATCTATTCCAGTTTTCTAATGCTGCCAGAATGCAAAACACCAGAAATGGATTGGCTTTTATAAAGGGGGTTTATTTGGTTAAAAAGTTACAGTCTTAAGGACATAAAGCATCCAAGGTAACACATCAACAATTGGGTACCTTCACTGAAAGATGGCCAATGGTGTCTGGAAAACCTCTGTTAGCTGGGAAGGCACGTGGCTGGCAACTGCTCCAGAGTTCTGGTTTCAAAATGGCTTTCTCCCAGGACATTCCTCCCTAGGCTTCAGCTCCTCAAAAATGTCACTCTTAGTTGCTTTTGGGGCGTTTGTCCTCTCTCAGCTTCTCCAGAGCAAAAGTCTGCTTTCAAAGGCCATGTCCAAAATGTCTCTGTAAGCTGAAGTTCCTCTCTCAGCTCCTGTGTGTTCTTCAAAGTGTCCCTCTTGGCTCTAGCAAGCTCTCTCCTTCTGTCTGAGCTTATATGTGCTCCAGTAAACTAATGAAGGCCCATGCTGAATGGGCGGGGCCACACCACCATGGAAATTATCCAATGAAAGATCTCGTCCACAATTGAGTGATCACATCTCCACAGAAACATCCAATCAAAAGTCTCCAACACAATCAACACCAATACATTTCCTGCCCACACAAGACTACATCAAAGATAATGGCGTTTTGGGGGACATAATACATCCAAACCAGCACAACATCCATCTTATCAAAATCATGGAGTGAATTATTTGTTGTTGTTCTGCATATTAAATTTTCAGTTCTTTCTCTGGACTTGAATACTAACTTTATAAACTGTGAAAGAAAAAATTGAGGCAATGAAAGTTATACAACTCCAGGAATGAAATATTTGAAAATAATTTTTTGAACAATGTTAGTCCTGAGAAGGACAATCCAAAATGTCTAGATTTCTGGAATTGATGTGTTTGCATATTCGGAAACTTCTCTCAGCATGTGACATAATTTCCATTTATAAAATAGAGCATTAAAAATGATAGCCAAATTGTAGGACAAATTGTCCTCAAATGTGAGATGTATTTGATGAATGGGTACATTAGATTAATCTGACTGAAGAGGAATACTATGGATTTATGATATTGCAGAGAGAAAAGTATTTTCGATAGTTTGAAAATCCAAATAATGTTATGTGGAATTCCCAGAATTCCCTTCCTTGATGTGACCTTGATGTGGATTACAACAGGGCTTAGTGGCTCTATGTATTCCAGGCTGCTTCCTCCTCACTTTTCTTCTACATATGTAGGATCAGAGCAGATTTCTAGGCCACTTTTATCCTTTTTTCTTTTCAGTGAGCCACCTGCTTTCCCTGCCCCAGGATTCCTTATAGCTTACTGAAGTTGTGCAGACTTTAGACAATTATGATATCTGTTATCTTTTATTTCCAACCAGTCTATGAAATACTTCCCCCTTTGGTTTCCTGGCACAGATTTTGTACTACCATTCAGGTTGTTCATTCTTCAGGAACTTTCAGGCTCTTCTTTCTGATCTCTAAACTTTGAAGTATTCAGGGGTCTCCTTCTCTTCTCTATCTACACTTCTAAGAGATTCTAGCCACCCCCATGGCATCATATACACTTATATGTAGATGACTCATGAGTGAGAAAGCAAGAGAAGGGGAAAGAGGGAGAGAGAGGTGGGAGACTAGTTAAACAGCATTTATATGCTATCTAGAAATAACATTTATTGATCAATTGCATTGTGCCAGGCACTGGGCTTGGAGTTCACACTGTATTATCTAATAAAATCCTCACAACAACCCTGTACCATACCATACTATACTGTACTGTACTACACTTGGCCTTCTCTCTTGCTGCCCTTCCATTTGTTCTAGATTCCTTCACCTTCAAAGACATAATTTCAGCAATTCTCCTCACCCCTTACATTACAGATTTTGATCCAATGGCTCATTAATTTCTAATACAAACAAGATACAACTTCTCCAATTTAAGAACAGAAACTTCTCTCCATGCATCCTTTTCATGACCACCTCATATGTCTGCTTCCTTTCAGAAAACCTCTTCAAAAGTGTTTCTACTATTGCCAATTCCTCTCCTCTCTTTCTCTCTGGAACCAACTCCAATTAAGGTTTCACCCCCACTATTTTGGTGAAACTGCTTTATTTCAAGGTCATCAATGAAATCCATGTTGCTAAATCCAATGGTCAATTATCAGCCCTCATTTTATTTGACCTTTGGGTAGTTATTGATGAAGCTGATCACTCCCTCTTCACTCTAACACTTCCTTAACTTGGCTTTTAGTAGGTGTCTGGTTTTCCTCCCATCTCACTGGATGTTCTTTCTTATTCTCCTTGGCTGATTACTCTTCCTGTCCATGAATTCCAAAAGTTGTAGTGCCTAAGGTTCAGTTCTTAGATTTCTTTCTCCATCTACACTCACTCATTTGGTTGATTTCATTTAATAATGTAGCCTTAAGTATGCTGAAGGATTTCCAAATTATGTTGCCAGCCTGGGCCTTTGCCATGAAGCCCAGCTTTTCAGCCTCCTGTTCTATGACTCCTCTTTCCTGTGAAATAGTCAGCTGAGATTTAGTATCTTTATACAAAATTCCTGATCTCTGTGACACCCACCCCCACCCCACCCAAAAAATGTACTCTTCTCTAGCTTTCCCCATTTCAGCAAATGGAAACTTCATCCTTCCAGTTTCTTAGGCCAAAATATTGGTGTCATTCTCAACTTTTGTCTTTTTCTCATAACCAACAACTAGTCTTTCAGCAAATTCTGTTCTTTACTCAAAATATATCCAGAATTGACCACTTCTCACTACATCCTCTGCTACCAGCCTGGTCTAACTCACCATCCTCTTCCACCCAAACTGTTGAGAATAACCTCTTGACAGGTCTCCCTGCTTCTACCCTTGCCCCCTATGGTATATTCAAAACACAGCAGAAAGGGTGATACTTTTAAACATAAATCAAATCATGTCAGTTCCCTGCATTGAAACTTCCAGTGGCTTCTCATCTCATTCAGAGTAAAAGTCACCATCTCTTTACGAAGGTCTCCCAGATCTTTCATGATACTGGGCTCCAGCTACCCTTCTGGCCTCATGTCCTACCCACTTCCTCCTACTCACTTTTCTCTAGCTGCACAGGTCTCCTTGCTTTTCCTTAAACACATTGAGGCTTTTGCACTAGTCCTTGGATCTGCCTGAAATGCTCCTCTCCCAGTTGTCAGCACAGTTTAGTCCATCATGTCCTTCAAATCTTTGCTCAGATATCACCTTCCCAGTGAGACCTTTTCTGATCTTGCTGTTTAAAATTTCAAACCTCCTTCCCATCCCCAGAACTCTCTATACTACTGCTCTGCTTTTCCTTCACAGCACTTATCTGATGAATTATATAACTTATTTTTTTATTATCTGTGTCTAGTCCCAAAAACATCACATGCCCCTTTGCTTAGAGATTTATATATGCAAAATCCATGCTTGATTTTAAGACACATTAGTTGGCTCCCTCACTTTTTCTTCAACAAACACTGATTGCACACCTGGTCTGTGCTATACACTGGGGACACAAAGAGGAGGTCATCAGATAACTTGCCTTTGAGGAAGTCATAGTCTGGTCAGTGAGAAAAACCAGAGTCCCAGTTATCCCAGAGGGAGTAAAACATGGCTATGTGAGTGACAGACAGCACTGATCTGGAGGGACTGTTAATAACGAACCAGGAAATAATCACTCATCAATTTGAACCCAAATGTGCCTTTCCCCAAGGCTCCTCTGACTTTGCATTTTTTCTGTATCTATAAAAATAACAAATGCTCATCTCTACAACATCTCTGATTTATATGCTGGTGAAGTCCTGACTAGGATTATTTATGCAAATGAAATTAATTTCTAACTTCATCAGAATCTTTATTTAGTGTTTGGGCACTAGGATCATGCCCTACTATGGGGGCCCCTCGTTTTTGGCAGAAGACAGGTCTCATTTGAAATGCAGGGAGAGGGCTGCTATTTAAACAAATCCTGCTGTGATTTTTTTTAAGGCAAATACTTTTTCTTCAAAATGAATAGGCTCCTCCAATTTGTCTTCTTTGTATGATTTGAAAAAAGTCTGATGTATGAACTTCTGACACACAGGGGCTTGAGTTTGTGCATGACATTGTTGAAAGAACCCTGGATTGGGCCATTGTCCCAGCAGTGCAAATGATTGGTTTTGTGACCTTGGACAAGGTTTTTTTGTTTTCTTTAATTTTTCTGGTATCTCAATTTCCCCTTTGCTAAGGAAAGGGCTGTACTTCCTGTTCCCTAAGGTTACTTGACATTCATAGAATCTGTGATTCTATTCATCTTTACTGCCTTTGCTTTTTCCAACTACTTGGTTAACCTCTTCCTCCTTCCTTCTTGGTTAACAGTGAATTCTCACTGAATCCCATGAGTATCAAATCTAATTTCTGTCCTTTGGAAACTAAACACCTAATATCCATGTATAGCCAAACTTTACTTTAATTTTTTTTTATTTGTTACCTATTCCATGACATTTTAGTACCTGTTCACATGACTGGGGCCTTGTTATTCTTAATATTATTTCTTAGAATATGAATCAGGAATATAAATGAGTGGTAAAACAAAATTTGACATACATTAATGCATTTATTTCCTCCCTCATGGCACCTGTGGGAGGCAGATAGTATTTTGTAAAAGTGGAAGCTGAAATTCAGAAAGGATATTTTGTTTACTCAACAGACACTTGTATACTTCCTATGCTCCAGGCACTGCTCTAAGAATGTATAAATATTAACTCATTTAATCCTCATTGTATAGTTGAGGAATCTGAGGCATGGTGGATTTAAGCAAAATACCTAAGTTCACAAAGCCACTCAATTGGAATGCCTGGGTGGGTCTTGATTAGTTCACTGGAGTCCTATATAAAGAGCTCACAAACAGAGGGACCTCAGAGCAACCGAGAATGACATTTTGGAGCTAGCTGCAACTGAGACAGACATTTTGAAGATGGCCATTGAAAGCTGTCATTTTGGAGAATGCCATTTTGAAATGCAACCTGGGAGCAAGCAGACACCAGCCATATGCCTTCCCAGCTGACAGAGCTTTCCTGGACGCCATTGGCCATCCTTCACCGAAGGTACCCTATTGTTGATGACTTAGCTTAGACACTCTTAAGGCCTTAAGACTGTAACTTTGTAACCAAACAAACTCCCTTTATAAAAGCCAATCCATTTTCCGGTATTTTGCAAACAGCAGCATTAGCAAACCAGAGCAGTAGTGTTCCATTTTCTTCAATTTTTTGAGAGTTTAAGTAGGATTGGTGTCAGTTCTTTTTGGAAAGTTTGGTAGAATTCCCCTGTGAAGAAGTCTGGCCCTGGGCTTTTATTTGTAGTAAGCTTTATGATGACTGATTGGATCTGTTTGCAGTCTAGGTTGTTCATGTGTTTCCAGGAAATTATCCATTTCTTCTGAATTATTTAGTTGGTTGTTGTACAGTTGTTCATGGTATCGTCTTATGATTTTTTTTAAAACAATAACATGAAGGTGGTTTATTTTTATTTTTGGAATAAAAATTTTGATTAATTATTTTGCTTGAATTTTTTTTTTTACTTTTTATTTTGAAATAAATTCAAACTTACAGGACAGTTGTAAAAATAATACAAACCCCATACAGAGAACTCCAGCCTACCCCAACCCCCCTCCACCAATACCCAGATCTACTAACTTTAATATTTTTGTCACTTTACCATTTCTTTCTTTCCCTCCCTCCCTATCTATCATCCATCATCTATTGCTCTGTCTTCTGAACATATGAGAGCAAGCTGCACACATCCTTGAACAAATAATGTAATTCACATATACATTTCCCATGAACAAGAACATTCTTTTATGCAATCCCATTAAGCGCAGCTAAGTTCAAGAAATTCAACATTGATACAGAGCTTAGATTCTATATTTCCTTTTTTTTCTTATGTCCCAATTGTGTCCTTTTGAGCCTTTTCTCCTGTATTTGTAGATCTCATCCAGGATCATCTATGGCATTTAATTGTCATTATCTGTTTAGACTGTCTTTTTTTTCAATTGTGGAAACATATATACAGCATACATCTTCCCATTCCAACCCCTCCCAAGCATTCCATTTAGTGGGATTAATCACATTCACAATGTTGCAATGCCATCAACCTCCCACCATCCATCACTAGAAATTTCCCTTCACCCCAAACAGAAACCCTACTTCATTTCTTATTAACTCCCCCTTGCCCCTTCCCCCACTTCTCGTAACCCATACTCTACTTTTCATCTCCATCGTCATATTCTCTGATACTTTCTTTGTGTTTACCATGGGGCTTAAATTTAACATCCTAAATCTATAACAATCTTGTTTTCTTTGATACAACTTAACTTCAATAAGACACATAAACTATGTTCCTATACTCCTCCATTCCCCCACCTTTATGTAGTTCTTGTCAAAAATTACATATTTTACATTGAGCCCAAAACCACTGATTTGTCATTATACTTTATGTATTTTAGATCCTGTAGGAAGTAAATAGTGGAGTTACAAATCAAAAATAGAGTAGTATTGGTATTTATATTTACCATGTGATCTTTCCTGGAAATCTTTATTTCTTCATGTGGTTTCAGTCAATTGTTTAGTGTCCCTTCCTTGCAGCCTGTACAATTCTCTTTAGCATTTCTTATAGGACTGATCTACTGGTGGTGAAGACCCTCAGCTTTTGATTATCTGGGAATGTGTTCATCTCCCCTCATTTTTAACCTGCAGGTGTTTGTGGATTTTCTAAGTCTCTGGTGGTGATTGACTTCTAATTGTATTCCATTGTGGTCAGAGAATGTGCTTTGAATAATTTCAATGTTTTAAAAATTTATTGAGGCTTGTTTTATGTCCCAGCATATGGTCTATTCTGGAGAAATTTCCGTGATCACTAGAGAAGAATGTGTATCCTGGTGATTTGGGATGTAATGTTCTATATATGTCTGTTAAATCCAATTCATTGATCAGATTGTTTAGGTTATCAATTTCCTTATTGGTCTTCTGTCTGGTTGATCTATCTATAGGCGAGAGTGATGTGTTGAAGTCTCCCATAATTATTGTTGAGCCATCCATTGCTTCCTTTAGTTTTGCCAGTGTCTGTCTCATGTATTTTGTGGCACCATGATTGGGTGCATAAACATTTATGATTATTATTTCTTCTTGTTGAATTGCCCCTTTTATTAGTATGTAGTGGCCTTCTTTGACTCTCATAACATCCTTGCATTTAAAGTCTCTTTTATCTGAGATTAATATTGCTACTCCTGCTTTCTTTTGGCTGTAGCTTGCATGAAATATTTTTTCCATCCTTTCACTTTCAATGTCTTTGTGTCCCTGTGTCTAAGATGAGTCTCTTATATGCAACATATTGATGGTTCATATTTTTTAATCCATTCTGCCAATCTGTATCTTTTAATTGGGGAGTTTAATCCATTTACATTCAACATTATTACTGTGAAGGCATTTCTTGAATCAGTCATCCTATCCTTTGGTTTATGTTTGTCAGATATATTTTTTCCCTCTCTCTCTTATTGTCCTTTAATGAACCAATATTGAATCTCTTTAGTACTGAACCTTTCTCCATATCTCTCTCTCCTTTCTTTGTTTCTCTGTTGGTAGGGCTCCCTTTAGTATCTGAAGTAGGGCAGGTCTTTTATGAGCAAAATCTCTCAGCATTTGTTTGTCTGTGAAAAATTTAAGCTCTCCCTCAAATTTGAAGGAGAGCTTTGCTGGATAAAGTATTCTTGGTTGGAAATTTTTCTCTCTCAGAATTTTAAATATGTCATGCCACTGCCTTCTCACCTCCATGGTGGCTGCTGAGTAGTCACTACTTAGTCTTATGTTGTTTCCTTTGTATGTGGTGAATTGCTTTTCTCTTGCTGCTTTCAGAACTTGCTCCTTCTCTTCAGTATTTGACAGTCTGATCAGAATATGTCTTGGAGTGGGTTTATTTGGATTTATTCTATTTGGAGTTTGCTGGGCATTTATGCTTTGTGTATTTATATTGTGTAGAAGGTTTGGGAAGTTTCCCCAACAATTTCTTTGAATACTCTTTCTAGACCTTTACCCTTCTCTTCCTCTTCTGGGACACCAATGAGTCTTACATTTGGATGTTTTATTTTATCTATCATATCTCTGAGGTCCATTTAGATTTTTTTTTTTGATTTTTTTCCCCATTCTTTCTTTTGTTCTTTCATTTTCCATTCTGTGGTCCTCGAGGTCGCTGATTCGTTGTTCAGCTTTTTCTAGTCTTGTACTGAGTATCCATAATCTTTTTAATTTGGTTGACAGTTTCTTTTATTTCCATAAGATCATCTATTTTTTTATTTACTCTTGCAATTTCTTCTGTATGCTCTTCTAGGGTCTTCTTCATGTCCTTTATATCCTGTGCCATGCTCTTCTTCTTGTCCTTTATATCCTGTGCCATGCTCTCATTGTTTGTCTTTAGTTCTTTCATTAATTGCTCCAAGTACTGTGTCTCCTCTGATTTTTTGATTTGGGTGTTTGGGTTTGGGTTATCCATATTGTCTGTTTTTTTCATATGCTTTAAAATTTTCTGTTGTTTTTGGCCTCTTGGCATTTGCTTTACTTGATAGGGTTCTTTTAGGATATGTAGGATTATTCAATGAATAATCTGTGATTCAACAGATGTACAGCTTGGTGGCGTACACTTTTTCTAACTAACCAGCAGATGGCGTCTGCGAGTCACCTATTCCCCTCAAGTCAGTTCTCCCCAACTTTGTCTTTGTGGTGTGTGGGGATCTGATTTTTGTGGCGTCCAATTGGTGCACCAACTTTGGGTTTGTTGTTGGTGCTGTCTGCCCTGAATTTGGGGCATGTGTCTGAGTGGTTAGGGAGGCAGAGCAACTTCAATAATCAAACCTCCCAGGTGTTCCCAGAGATTTAAGGCTGTTGCAAGAGTCTAAGCCTTCATTTCAGTTTCACCACAGATTGTCTCTGCTGTTGACCCCCAAGTCCTTGGTATTGGTGTATGGACCCTGGGATTTCCAAATGGGTCCGTCTTCCAAGCCATGCCCTTCTAGGGCCTCTGCTGAGGTAAGGTTGTGCTATGTCACAAGTGAACACTGTCCCTCAAGGGAAGTTCTGGGCTGCTGGGCCGTGTAGGGGCGTTCCCAGACTATTGTAAGGATGGCTGAATGGGGCATGTTAATTTCCCCCTTTTCGCATAGCTCCACCTTCCCAGCTCCGGGACAATTAGCTGCGGGTGCACGAAAGTCTATTGTCCGTGCCTGATATTGTGGCATGTGCGTGTGTTGCTAGAAACACTTCCTGTCACACTGGGTTTTTTGGCCTGGCTCTGGGCTGTGACTCCGGCACTGAGCAGAAGTGTTACCAGCCCGCCGGGAAGATGGCTGCAAGGGGCATGGTTTTTTTCCCCTTTTGGCTCACCTCTGCCTTCCTCACTCTGAGACAATCAGCAGTGGGTGTGCGAAAGGCTATCTTCCATGCCAGATATTGAGGCGTTTGCACAGCCCGTTCCTGCCGCACTTCATTGTGTGGTTTTCACTGCCATATCTGCAGTCGCTTTTGGGTTTTTAAAAAAAGAACTAGTCCATCTCCAAATGCCAACCCATGGTTTCCCCACACCGCAGCATGGCTGCCAGATATTCAGCAGCTTACTCACTCATTTCAGAACGCAGACTCCTGGTTTCACCAAGTGCATGGTCCCTGTGGATTTAGCAGACCTTGTCCTGCTGGTGCATTGCTGGAATTGGTGTTCTGGGTGACTTTCTGGCTTTTATCTAGTATTTTTCATGAAGGTGTTTTTTTGCCCTGTCTCTCCTAGCCACCATCTTAGGTTCTTCCTTATGATTTTTTAAAAATTTCTTTGGGATACGCAGTAATGTCCCCTCTCTCACTTATTATTTTGTTTATTTGGGTCTTCTCTCTTTTTGACTTTGTCAGTCTAGCTAAGGGTTTGTCAATCTTGTTGATCTTCTCAAAGAACCAACTTTTGGTTTTATTTATTTTCTCTATTGCTTTTTTATGTTCTCCATATCATTTATTTCTGCTTTAATCCTTGTTGGTTCTTTTCTTCTATTTGCTTTAGGATTAGTTTGCTGATCATTTCCTAGCTTCTTCAGTTGTTCCATTACTTCTTTGATTTTAGCTCTTTCTTCCTTTTTAATGTATGCATGTAGAGCTATAATTTTTCCCTCAATACTGCCTTCGCTGTATCCCTTAAGTTTTGACATGTTGTGTTTCATTTGTCTCTAGATATTTAGCGATTTCTCTTGCAATTTCTTCTTTGACCCACTGATTATTTAGGAGTGTGTTGTTTAACCTCCAGATATTTGTGAATGTTCTAGATCTTTGATGGCTATTGATATTCTTAAATTCATTCTTCCAATCTATATCTTGTTATTGGGGAGTTTAATCCATTCACATTCAATGTTGCTACTGTGAAGGCAGTTCTTGAATCACTCATCTTATCCTTTGGTTTTTATTTGTCAGATATATTTTTTCCCCTCCCTTTATTTACTTCCTTTAAGGTACCATTACTAAAACTCTTCAGTTCTTCAGACCTCTCTCTCCTTTCTTTTTTCTCAGCCAGTAGAGCCCCCTATAGTATCTCTTGTAGGGCAGGTCCCTTGTTAGCAAATTCTCTCAGCATTTGTTTGTCTGTGAAAATTTTAAGCTCTCCCTCAATGTTTAAAGAGAGATTTGCTGGATAAAGAATTCTTGGCTGGCAATTTTTCTCTTTCAGAATTTTAAATATGTCCTACCACTGCCTTCTTGCCTCTATGGTGCCCACTCAGTAAACAGTACTTAGTCTTATGTTGTTTCCCTTGTATGTGGTGAATTGCTTCTCCCTTGCTTCTTTCAGAACTTTCTCCTTTTCTTCATCATTTGACAATCTGATCAGAATATGTCTTAGAGTGGGTTTATTTGGAATTATTCTATTTGGAGTTCATTGGGCATCTTTGATTTGCATATATATGTCATTTAGGAGGGTTGGGAAGTTTTCCCCAATAATGCCTTCAAATACTCTTCCTAGCCCTTTATTCTTCTCTTCCCCTTCTGGAACATCAATGATTCTTATATTTTCACACATCGTGTTTCCATCATTTCCCTGAGATCCATTTCAATTTTTTTCATTTTTTCACCATTCATTCTTTTGTGCTTTTACTTTCCAACACCTTAACTTTGAGTTCACTGATTTGTCCCTTTACCTCTTCAAAGCTGGTGTTATGTGTCTCAAGAATCTTTTAAATTTGATCAATAGTACCTTTTATTTCCATAAGACCCACTATTTTATAATCTACTCTTGCAAATTCTTTTTTATGCTATTCTAGATTCTTTTTCATGTCCTTTATATCCTGAGCCATTATACTGATGTTTGTGTGTATTTCTTTGATTACTTTCTCCAGGTTCTGTGTCTCCTCTGGCTTTTCAATTTGGATATGTGGGTTATCCATATCTTCTGGTTTCTTCATATGCTTTATAATTTTCCATTGTTTTTGGCCTCTTGGAATTTGCTTATCTTGATAGGGTTCTTGTAGGATATGCAGATTTATTTGAACACTTATCTATAATTTGACAGAGCTACAGCTTTGTGGAATGCACTTTCCCTGACCTACCAGCAGATGGTGCTCCTGAGCCACATCTGACCCTCCAGCCAGTTCTCACCAACTTCATCTATGTACTGAGTGAAGGTCCAAACCATGTGGAGGTTCAATCAGTGCACCAATTTTCCATGTGAACTGGGGACCACCAGCCGTGTGGGTGGGGGGCATACTCTGCGCAGTTTGGCAGAGAGTCCGCTGCAGGACACAGTGTTCCTGGCCATTCCTGGGGCTGCAGGTGGAGTATTATGTGGCTGCAGAACTGCATGTCTCACCTTCTAGCTCAAATTCCCCACAGTCCCTCTCTACTGGGTGCCCATGAGAACCTGGGATTGGGGGTGGGCTCCTGGCACTTCTTTGTGGCACCCCAGCCTCTAGGCTGTACACAGCACAGGCTTCCATAGTGGAAAAGTGGATGCCATCAAAAGCCCACCGAATCCTGAATTCCCTCAAGAAAGCTCTTCCCAAGTGGCTGTGAAGGGTTTTCTCCCAGCAAGCTGCAAAGATGACTGCTCAGATTGCAGAAAGCTACCTCTTTCCAAGATTGTCCACCTGTTCCACTGGCCAGTCCCAGGCTCGGGGGTTCCCAGCCATGGGTCTGTGAAGGTTTATCACCCATACCAGGTACTGAGGAGGGTGCCCAGGATGTGGAAGGTCACTCCCCTCCTGCCATCAGCTGGCTCCAGCCACCTGTTCCCCAGCAGCATTCTGGTCCAAACAGTCACCCGTCTCCAAAAGCAGCCTCTAGGTTTCTCCAAGTGCACACTCACTATGGGTGTAGAAGTCCCTGCCCAGCCAGTGGAACCCTGGAACTGCTGTTCTGGAGCACTTTCTGTCCTTTATCTAGTGTTTTTCATGGAGGAGAATTTTGGTTTGTCTCTCCTAATCTGCCATCTTGGATCCTCCCACATTACATCTCTTCTAACTTCACCAGATACCAGTAAGTCATGATATGAAAGTAAGGTAAACGTCTAAATACTTAGCCTGAAAATGCATTATTGTGAAACACAGATCATTTTTCATGGTCTCTTATAGTCTTCACTGCTTTAAACATTAACAGAGCTGCTTCTGCTTGAGGAAATGTTGGAATTGAAAACAAGCGTGGTTTCTCTGGATCCTTGATTTTCTCATCTGAAGAATGAGGAAAATGGACTAGAGGATCTCTAAGGAACTCTCCAGCTCTGATGTTTCTTGGTTAGTTAGATTCAGGAAAGTCATAAAAGATAACTTGAAATAAATTCAGGAGCTGTTAGCTGAAGCTATTATTTTGCTATATTCTGAGGGAGTGATTATATGAAAGTAGCACTTCTTTTGGAATAATTTATATTAAAATCACACTTAGAGTTAGTTCAATCCTATTAAAAGCTGTTAATGGAATTATTATTCTGATAATAAGCTGTTATTAGATTCTTAGTATTAATGATATTCCTCATAACAGCAGATTAATCTGATACTAAAATTTAAGCTCTGACTCAGAATAGGGCCTTTTCAATGTGATAAGAATGCAATGATTATGAGGAATGTGGAAAGAAAAGATTTCTTTTTGGAATGGAGAGAAACATGTTTGTATGTGATTTTCAAAACAGCAAGAAAAACAAATTTTCTCTCTACTTTAATCAAAAGCATTTAATAAGCAATCTAATCTAATCTGGACTTTTGTAAACAGTTATTTGATTAAGCCATTTGACTTATGATTTGTTATTTCTACATCTTCTTTTAATTTTATCTTCTCTATTCAACACTGTTTTATCATTTTCAGCCCAAGTACTGAGTGTGAAGTGTGATACTCATTTATTATAACACAAATGTCCTGTTTTATTAAAGTTTCATATGTTCTACAGTGTTTATACATTCCTTTATTGTTAGACATTGCTGCCCTGGTAGTTCTTGGCAATCTCACTCAGTCACATTTATTAAAGTCCTATTTCATGGGATGTGCTGTCCATCAATAGCATTGAGTTTAGGGTGGGTTTAGCAAGGGTACAAGGAGGTGAAGAGGCCTTGTCTCATTTTACAGGCTGTACCATTTCCTATCACCTATTTGATTAGGATTAGAACATTTCATTTATTCCTGTATGTCAACAACTATTTTAAAGTTTATAAATCCCATTGTGCTTTTTAAAAAATTCTGTAATAAGAATAATAATACCATTTAATTATGAGCTACTTCATATTTTATGCAAGTACTTCATATATTTTATTTCATTGAATCATCTTGAGAGCCTTGAAAAATAGGTAGGGGTTCTATTACTTGCTCCATTTTACAGATGTAGAAACTAAGGCTCAGAACCAAGACCACATTGTTGGAAATGGCAAAGTCTAGGCTTGTCTACTGCAAGGCCCATACTCTCTCCACTGTACTATATTGCCCCTCTCTACGCAGAGAGCAATTGTGATGTTTAAGAATGCCCATTCATTAATCTGTTTCCTATCAATATTAAAATCAACTGACTCAAGGGTTTTCTAAATAGGTTCACTTTGCATTTAGCTCTCTCTTTAAAAATGTTCACAAGGTTATTTAACTTTTTAATGTTGCTTGGCATTTTAGCTTTACAAGAATGGCCTCAATCTCATTTAAAGACTCCTGAGCCAGTTCATAGACTAATTACCAGCTGTGGATATTCTCTTCTGAGCTGAGGGTCTTCCCAGTATGATGAATGTTCATTTCTACTAGGTTGAATGAATTCTAAATGAAGTGATTAATTTAAAAAATCAATTAGCATGGAGAGCAAATATTTTACTCTCAGCAACTGCCCGTGTAGAGTAGTCCCCTTTGTATAGAGGTAGTTGCATGGCAATCAAGGTGAGCAGAAAGGAACACAAGCCTGGAAAACAACTCCTGGGGCATGCTGACTGTCCTTTGCCCAAGAGCAGGAGGGAATTTTCTCTAAGCCAACAGCCCCTGGATAATGAATGACCTTGACTTGTTCCCTCAGTTTCCTGACCTGGTTCTGGGAAGAAGAGTGTGTTACATTGGGTACCTTCTTGTCTTGTTCTCCCTTTCAAGTTAGAGGATCAGAAAATAATAGATTGTTAATGGGTCCACATTTACCTCTACATTGAAACCTGTTAAATCTTTGAATTTAAGCTCTGTCTGCCAAAGGACATCTTGGAAATGAGCAGAATGTCAAAATCAATGACATGGAGGTAATTAAATTGGGCTTATTTTTGTCTGACCTTAACTTTTTTTTTCAAGCTAATTGATAGCTGCAGTTAAACTAACCAGATTGCTCTAGTGGAACTAGTGAATTTTGCATTAGCAGACTTGGTTGATGAAGAGGGAGGGGAAATACGCACTTGTCCTCCATTCCTAGTGTATTAGTTAGGGTTCTCCTTGGAAACAGAATCAATGAGAGATGTCTCTTATTATCAAATTGTAAAAGTGACTCACGCAACTGCGGGAGCGCACGAGTCCAAATTCTGCAGAGCCGTCAACAAGCTGTCAACTCCAAGGAAGACGTCCGACGAACTCCTCGGGAAACGAACCGACAACTTTGACGAACTCCTCAGGAAACGAACTGGCAACTTCGACGAGCTCCCCAGGAAAAGCTTCACTGAGCAGCTGAAGAAGAAGTGAAGGTTCTCTAACCGTCCGGCTTATAAGCCTCCAACTGATCACCCGGACCAAATCCAGCCAATTGCATTCTCTCACTGTGGAAGCACGCCCCTTGATGAGTCATCAGTCAGCTGCAGTCAATTGACTGATGATCCGACAAACCAACCAGCCTCAAATAGCCTCACAGGAGTCGTCAGGCCAGTGCCCGCTTGACCAGACAGCTAGGCCACCTAGCCAAGTTGACACATGAACCCAACCATCACACCTAGGGAGACCACGTCTTGATTTGCCCTGTACAACCCTGTTTTGATGTTTGCTGATGATCCAGGCTATTTATTAATAATGTCCCTTTACCCTCAAAATTGCTCTCATTTGGATGATAAATTATATGGCTTCCCTGCCTATTACTTCTGTTTTACCAGGCTATAACTTGAAATAGATGGGAGTACTCTTTCCTCACAAATTGGCTGTCACCTTTAACATATGCCTTGTTTTCTGGAAGTTTTAAGCAGGCATGTTGACCAAAAAGAAATGTGTATCTGGAGTCAGTGTTATTATAGATGATTATTAATTATTTATTAAATACATATCACCTACCAGAAATACTTTTTACAAGGACAATTCCATTTAAATTTAGGAACACACTTTATAAGTAGGTGCTATCACAGCCCCATTTTATAGATGTGCAAACAAAGACTTGGTAAGGATGATTCACCCAAGTGCATGTAGCTACTGAGTTGGGGGAACCTGGACATAAATTCATAGTCTGGGCCTTTAATTATTATGCTCTTCTGGTCCTGCTACATGTAAGGCAGAAGAGGCTGCTGTATGATGGTGTGATTCAGGGACTCAGATTAGGAATTTGGGCACTCAAATCTTTACCTCAACTGGGATTTTATTTTATGGAAGACAAAGTCTTCGGTCTCCCAAATGGAGAGAAGAAGTTAGAGGAAAATCCATGCATTGTCCTAAGCATGCACTAATGTTTAAGGGGGCAATAGGGGGAAATTGGGCTCAAAGTTGGGATGCAATATGGACAAAAGGATCTCCTGGGTATAAAAATGGTGTCAAAAGGAGGCTGTGCACACCTTCTCAAGCTGTCTACTTCAAAATTGTTTCTAGGATATATTCATTGCCATTGCCACCTTTGCATTTTCCTAGTGTGAATACTTCACTATGTAGTAAGTAGAAAATTTGGGGCCCTGAAACCTTACTTTTTGGCATATTGACTAAGGGTGAGGATAAAGGGGGCAGACTCAGACTAGTATGTATGTCTCTTCAAAGGTATGCCCTTACCTTGGTATCCATAAGACATAGTCACTGGTAGGGCCAATTGATGATGATTGACCTGCCACCTTACTTCCTGTGGAGAATGTTGTAGGGTAGAAATACATGTAAATTGAAAACCATTTTCCCTCATGGTTTAGGGTAGTTTTGTTGCTGCTGTCAGGGGATGCTAAGAGTGCTATTTCTTACATAGTTGTTTTCTTCATAATGTCCTCTTGTTTCTCTGGAAACTCATCTCTTCTCCAGCATTGAGAGACATTGTCTAATAGAATGGTGAAAATTCTTTATTTGGGCTGGCAGACATTAGCAATACAAGAAAGAGACATTTAAAAAATTAAATCATTTAGGTTTCATACTGACTGTAGCACCTGAAGAAGATCACAAGATTCTGGCTGGGAGATGGAAGATTTGACATCTAGCCTCGTGTTTCTGCAATGCTTTCAGACTTACCCAGTGCAGGTTTTCCTCTGCTTTTCCATTTGCCACCCAGGTTTCATAAATTTGATGAATATATATAAATTAGGAAAGTGAGCACTGCTATTTTGACCTTTAAACATTCTGCTTTTGATTATTGAGGTTTTTTTTGCCCTTGAGAGAGAGGCATAGCATGCTAACATCTTTTAGTGGGGTCCAAGAAAACATTTTTACACATTTTTTCATAAAACCATGCACCAATCTTGGGGATAAAAGACAGAGCAATTAAATATTTTCCTGAAAGGTGTAACAGATCAGGGAGGTACTATAACCTGATAAGGTTCACAATCCTCCAAGCATACAGTTTCTCTCTGAAGTTTTGGAGAGGAAAGAGCTTTTTAACAACTGTTTATGAACAATGAGGCACTAACATTTGAATAAATTTTTAGAGTTGTTGAAGCATTTTCAAACTTATTGTTTCATTTAAAGCTTGTGAGGTAGACTGACAGATGTTATCATTACTTGGATGCCTTAGGGATGAGGTATGTTGGGTAGCAGGATGATAGAGGAAGGTGGTATGAGTTGGGATAGAGGCTGGAGAAGGTATTGCTATTCCAGGTGCAGAGTCGCCCAATGGGTATGGCTACCTTGGGATATTGTCAGTGTCTGAGCCTAGTGCTGATGCTTGTTGTGGGAGTCCTATCTGGTGAACAGGCCATGGCAGTAGGTAATTTTGGGTGTTAGTCAGAATCCAGTAGGAGCCACTATGGTCCTGGGTTATCAGTAAGGAGGCCTGGAAAAGTACAGGGAAGAGTAACCCTGTTGAGGGAGTGGGTATAACAGAGTGAGAAGATTCACAGATCCAGCAACACAATGGATTGCTTGACAGAGAAAATAATACAGAGATCTGGTCATAAAGACTGGGACAATGCAAAGGAAGCGGTAGAGAAAATGGTGGTTCCAGTCTCTACAGATGCATAAGGCTCATCTCTGATGCACTGAACCCCAAACTAATAGGGAGAAGCCCTTTCCAGGCCCTGCCAGTAGACAGGACTGAGGCTTTCAACACACTTGGGCTTGGCCTAGATTGAACCACGAATTGATGTGAACTTGGACCTACAGATTGGGCTCAACTGTGACTCCACTTGGAAAGGGCTATGGAAAACAAATGCAGGGGAAATGAGGCAGGAGGTGACAACTATCATTCTTCCCATTGTAGAGAAACAAGGGCTTAATGAGAGTTAATAATCTCACAATAAGAGAATCATGTCCGAGGACAAATTTTTTGTGACTCCCAAACCAGTGCTCCTTCTCCTACATGCTTATAGAAGGGCCAGAGGGAAGGCAGAAATGATTTTATGGCATTTTACACAAGAAGTGACAAGAAGAGTGCCAGCCTGAGAGTGGCAGGCATGGTGGGGAGGTAGAAGATTGGAAGTGAAAGAAAACAAAAATAGGCTTTGCTCCAGAAAGAGAGAGCAATCAGTGGGATGCCAGGAAGAACTGAGAAATTTTGTGTGCACCTGGAAATTTTTGTCTCAGTTGGAGGTTTTTGGTTTTAATGAAATGATTTGAGATAGGTATATGTTTCAGATTTTCCAGAAATTTTCCTTAGATTAGGACATTGCTACTGAGATCTATTGCTAGTATTTTGTTGCTAGAGCTGACAAAATGCAATATACCAGAAGTAGACTGGCTTTTAACAATGGTGATTTATTAGCTTACAAGTTCACAATTCTAAGGCTGTGAAAATGTCCAAATTAAGGCATCAGTAGGATGATACCTTCTCTGAAGACCAGTTACTGGCAAGTTTGGGCTCCTCTGTCAGATAGCAAGGCACATGACAATGTCTGCTTGTCCTTCTCTCCCAGGTTTCATTGCTTCCAGCTTCTGGCTTCAGTGGCTTCCTCACTCAGCTTCTGTTGGTGTGTCCTTGTCTCCCAGCTTCTCTTGGGGCTTTTTCTGTGAGCTTCTCTGGGTTTTCTGTGTGTCCTTTATCCTCTTATAAAGGACTCCAGTAAGAGGATTAAGATCCACCTTGAATGAGGTGGGTCACATCTCAGTTGAAATAACCTAATCAAAATATCTCAACTACAGTAGGTCTATACCCACAGGAATGGATTAAAAGGACATTATCTTTTCTAGGGTACACAAGAGCTTCAAGCCAACACAGCTGGCATGACATCTTTGCTCTCTATATAGACTTATTTGTTGTATACATTACCTCCTGTTCTACATTTATTGATGCCAAACAAATTATTTGCAGAAAGTAGAGTGGATCCAATGTACCCTTCCCATGAACTCTGAAATTGTCATAAGATAAGGTGAATTAAATTCAGAGTGCATATAGAATAAGGAATCAGGGTAAACCTCAAGTACCTGCCCAGTAGGGTATTGCAGGCAAAGATGTGATGGACATATGTTCATCCACTCAATATCATTATGAGCTGTCTATGTTGGCTTCATGCTTCTTTTTTGTATTAGGGAAGTTGTGGGGTTACAGAATAATCATGCATAAAATACATGTCTCCCATAAACTGCCCCATGACCAAAGCCTTGCATTGGTGTGGAACATTTGTTACAATTAATGATTGTACATTTTAATAATTGTACAATTAATTGAAATCCATAGTTTAATTTAGGGCTCACTGTTTGTATAGTGTAGCTCCATGGATTTTTTGTTTTAATTTTTCTATTACCATATGTGCTAGTTTGTATATATTATGTCCTGCCAAAAGCCATCTTCTTCAATGCAATCTTGTGGGGGCAGATGTGTTAGTGTTGATTAGGTTGGAATCCTTTGAGGGTTTCCATGAAGATGTGACTCAATCAACTGCAGGTGAAATGTTTGATTAAATTATTTCCATGGAGATGTGGACTCTGCCCACTCAGGATGGGTGTTGATTTAATCACTGGAGTCTTATAAAAGAGCTCACAAACAGAAAGACCCCAGAGCAGCTGAGAAAGACATTATGGAGAGCAGCTGAGAGTGACATTTTGGAGAGCAGCTGAGAGAGAAATTTTGGAGACAGCCACTGAAAACAGACTTTTGCTGACACTTTGGAGATGCTAACCCAGTGTTTGCTCTGGAGAAACTAAGAAAGGACAAATGCCCCGAGAGCAACATTTTGAAGAATGCACAGGAGCTGAGAGAGGAGCTGGAACACAACCTGGGATCAGCAGACACCAGCCACATGCCTTCCCAGCTAACAGAGGTTTTGCGGACGCCATTGGCCTTCCTTCAGTGGAGGTATACTCATGTTGATGCCTTAATTTGGACATTTTCATGGCCTTCAGACTGTAAATTTGTAACCAAATAAACCCCCTTTATAAAAACCAATCCATTTATGATATTTTGCATAACAGCAGCATTAGCAAACCAGAACACCATATATATAATCTAACATTTCCCCTTTTAATCATATTCAGATATATATTTCTGTGCTGTTAATTATGTTCACAATGCTGTGCTACCATCATGATCATCCATTTCCAAAATATTTCCATCATTCCAAATAGGAACCCTGTACATTTTAAGCTTTAACTTCCCATTTCCTATCACTACCCCATCCCCTGGTAACCTATATTCCGGATTCTGACTCTATGAGTTTTATTCCTCTAATTGTTTCAAATCAGTGAGATCATACAATATTTGTCCTTTTGTAAGTCTGGTTTATTTCACACAACACGATTTCTTCAAGGTTCATCGTGTTGCCCCATGTATTAGGACTTCATTCCTTTTTTTATGATTGAATAATATTCCATTGTGTTTATATATATTCCCCATTCAATTTATTGATTCATTGGTTGAGGGCATTTAGGTTGCATCTATCTTTCAGCAATCATGAAAAATTCCATTATGAACCTCAGTGTGCAAATGTCTGTTTAAGTCCCTGCTTTCAATTCTTTTGGGTTTATACCTAGTAGTGGGATGGCTGGGTCATATGGTACTTCTATACTTAGCTTTCTGAGGAATTGCCAAACTGTCATCCACAGCGGTTGTGCCATTTTACATACCCCCCACCAGCAATGAATGAGTGTTCCTATTTCTCTGCATCCTCTCCAACACTTGTTATTTTCCATTTTTTATATAGCAGCATTTTAATGGGTGCAAAATGGTATTTCATTAGGTTTTTAATACAATTTTATTGAGATGTATTAAAAAACCATTGAATCCATCCAAAGAATACAATGACTCACAGTGTCATCATATAATTGTGCATTCATCATCAAAATCAATTATAGAACATTATTATTGCTCTGAAAATAAAAATAAAAATAAAAAAGAACACCCAAAACAACCCATACCACTTATTCCCCCTATTATTTATTTATTTTTTGTCTTTATTTTATTACTTATCTGCCCATATACTAGATAAAGGGAGTGTCAGTTGCAAGGTTTTCACAATCACACAATCACACATTAAAAGCTACAGTCATCATCAAGAATCACGGCTACTGCATCACAGTTCAACAGTTTCAGGTATTTCCTTGTATCTATTCTAATACACTTGAAACTAAAAAGGAATATCTATATAATGCATAAGAATAACCTCCAGAATAATCTCGCAACTCTATTTGAAATCTCTTGGCCACTAAAAGTATATTTTGTTTCCTTTCTTTTCTCCCTTTTGGTCAAGAAAGCATTCTCAATCCCACAATGGCAGGGCCAGGCTCATCCCTGGGAGTCATGTCCCACATTGCCAGGGAGACTTACATCACTGGGAGTCATGTCTCACATAGGGGGGAGGGTAGTGAGTTTATTTGCAGAGTTGGCTGTAAGAGAGGGGCCACATCTGAGCAACAAAAGAGGTTCTCTAGGGATGACTCTTAGGCACAATTACAAGTAGGCTTAGCTGCTTCTTTGCAGGAATAAATTTCATAAGGGGAAAAAGCCCCAAGATAGAGGGCTTGGCTTAATAATTGGGAGTCTGTAATGCTTGAGAGAATATCAAGAACTCCCAGGTGGGGAAGTTTAATATTTCCACATTTTCCCCCAGTCCCTAGAGAAGATTGCAAATACTTTTTTTTTTTTTATTTTCTGCCCCAAATACTCTGGAATGTATTGGGGTATTACATTAACCTGCACAGAATAAGACAATCTCATTCCCTATTCTAGGTTCCATGTAATTATGTTGTTTAAATGAACTATCCATACAGGTTAAATTAGATAGTGTGATACAGAAATTTCAATTTTTTTTTTTTTTTTTTTTTTTTTTTACCAAATGTACATCTCTTCCTTTGGTCTCACACAGAAGTTGAAGGTTTAAAATACAGTCAATCTCATCCTTTACCCTGTATTCTGATTTACCTCAGTCCTAACCAAGTCCCTTTAATTCATATCTCTAATTGAAGTCTTACCTCTTTTTCAGCTTCTTTAACAGTTGCTGTATGGAGTAGTGCTGGTTTTTCAGAGCTGCAAAATTCTAACTCTGAGTTGCAGGTGTCACACAGATACCCAAAGTTCCAGGGAACTACCAGGTTATACACAAAGAGCACAGCATCTCAAAATTTAGAAATAACAGTTAAAACTCAGGAATAGATGTGACTGCTATGAGAGCTTACAATTTAGGAACATTTACAGTAAGCTTTATTTGAATATTCTGTACTCCTTAATCATCAATTTCCCAATCTTTGACCATGTTCTATACCCTGACAACCTATGCCCTTGAATTCAATCCTCAGCATTTGCTCATTATAGTTAGTTTATATTAGTGAGGCCATACAATATTTGTCCTTTCTTTTCTGACTTATTTCACTCAACATAATGTCCTCAAGGTTCATTCACCTAGTTGCATGCCTCACAAATTCATTCCTTCTTGCAGCCACTCTATATTCCTTTTTATGTATATACCACAGTTTGTCTGTTTATCATTCAATATACCCTTAACCACCTCTATCCATTGCAAATCATGAATAATGCCACCATATACACCAATGTGCAAATTTCTATTCATGTCTCTGCTCAGGGTTGCAGGATCGTATGACCACCAAATACCCAGCCTCCTGTGGAACCATCACATTGCTCTCCAGAGGGACTACACCATTCTACCTCCTTAACAACAGTGTATAGGTGTATCTCTCTCCTCACATCTTCTCTAGCACTTGTATTCTTCTGTTTATTTTTTAAACAGTTTTGTTCACACCCCATACAATCCATGTGTTTCAATGTGCTAAAGACGCTGAAATGAAATATAATACCAGAAATGGATTGACTTTTTCAATGGGAATTTATTAGGTTGCAAATTTCAGTTCTAAGCCATGAAAATATCCAAATGAAGGCATCAAGAGGTAGATGCCTTCTTTGAGGAAAGGCCAATGGCATCCGGGATTCCTTCTGTCACCTGGGAAGGGACATGGCTGGCTCTGTTGAACTTTCTCTCCCAGATTTAGCTTCTGATTTCAGTGGCTTTCTCCACAATGTCTCTGGGCTTCTGTCTCAGCTCCTATGGGGCCTTGCTTGCTTCACCCAGGGGGCAAACACTGGATTATATATCTTAGCTTCTCTGGACTCTCTTCAATATATCTCTGCCTTTTATCCTCTTATAAAGGACTCCAGTAAAGATGCTAAATACCCACATTGAATGAGCAGGGTCACATCTCCATGGAAACAACCTAATCAAAAGGTCCCACCCACAATAGGTCTGCCCCCAAAAGATTGGATTAAAAGAACATGGCTTTTCTGGGGTACATAACAGACTCAAACCAGCACACCATCCTAAGTGAATGATCAATGACTACTGGTATAATCACATAGTAATGCATTCACCACCACGATCTATATGAGAACATCTCAATTTCTTCTGCAAGTAAAGGAGAAGAGGGAAAAAGAATTTTAAAAAATCAAGAATAAAAAATATAAAAAGGGAGAAATAATAACAATGACAATAATCCCATACCCCTCCCTTATATCCCCCTCTTTTGATGTTGAGATTTGGTATATTGCCAATATTTGACAATCTGATTAATAAGAGTCCTGGAGTAGGTCTATTTGGAACTATTCTGTTTGGGGTACACTGTGTTTCTTGGACTTTTTTTTAAATGTAATTTTATTGAGATATATTCACATACCATACAATCATCCAAAGTGTACAATCAGTTGTTCACAGTATCATCATACATTTGTGCATTCATCACCACAATCCATTTTTGAACATTTTCATTACTCCAAAAAATAAAAATAAGAATAAAAATAAAAATAATAGTAAAAGAGAACACCCAAAACATCTCATACTCTTCTCCCCACCCTATTATTCATTTACCATTTGTCCCCTTTTTTCTACTCATCTGTCTATACACTGGATTAAAGGAGTGTGAGCCACAGGTTTTAACAATCACACAGTCACACTGTATAAGCTATATAGTTATATGATTGTCTTCAAGAATCAAGGATACTGGATTGCAGTTCAACAGTTTCAGTTATTTCCTTTTAGCTATTCTAACACACTAAAAACTAAAAAGGGATATCTATATAATGCATTAGTGTAACTTCCAGAATGACCTCTTGATTCCATTTGAGATCTCTCAGCCACTGAAACTTTATTTTGTTTCATTTATCTTCCCCCTTTTGGTCAGGAAGGCTTTCTCAATCCCATGATGCTGGGTCCAGACTTATCCCTGGGAGTCATGTCCTGCATTGCCAGGGAGATTTACACCCCTAGGAGTCAGGTCTCACGTAGCAGGGAGGGCAGTGAGTTAACCTGCCGAGTGGGCTTAGAGAGAGACAAGCCACACCCAAGCAACAAAAGAGGTTCCCTGAGGCTGATCCTTAGGCACAATGAAAAGTAGGCTTTGCTTCTCCTTTGCAGCAACAAGCTTCATAAGTGCAAGCCCCAAAATTGAGGACTTGGCCTACTACAATGGTAGTCCACAATGCTTGTGAGAATATCAGGAATTACCCAGGTGGGGAAGTTTAATATTTTCACATTTTTCCCCAGGTACACAGGGGGACTTTGCAAATACATTTTATTCTTTGCCAAAATTACTCTGGTATATATCAGGGCTTCATGCTGAGCTGCACAAACCAACCAGATCTCACCCCTATTCAAGGTTTCATGTAATTATGATGTTTGAATAAACTGACCATAGAATTTAAATTCTATAGCATGCAACAGAAAATACAGACTTTTCACCAAATAAACATTTTTTTTCCTTTGGTCTCACACAGAAATTAAGGTTTTAAAACACAGTCAATATCATCCTCTTCCCTTTAGTCTGGTTTTCCTTAGTTCTAATCAAATCCATAATTCATATTTTGTTCATATCTTTAATTGAAGTCTGATCTCTTTTTCAGCTTCTTTAACATTTGTTGTATGGGATAATGTGGACATTCATAGCTACCGAACACTGGCTCTGAGTATGAGGTGTCACACAGGTACCCGGAGTTCCAGAGACTGAGCAGGTCATACACAAAGAGCTCAGCATCTCAGAATTTAGAGATAACCATTACAACTCATGAATAGATGTGACTGCTGTAAGTACTTACAATCCAGAACCTTTCCATTAGCCTTCCTCTGATGACCTGTGCTCTCAGATTCAATTCTCAGAGTTTGCACATTATACTTAGTCAATATTAGTGAGGCATTATAATGTTTGTCTTTCAATTCTGGCTTATTTTACTCAACATACTGTCTTCAAGGTTCATTCACCTAGTTGCATACATCAAAACTTCATTTCTTTTTTACTGCCTCTCAGTATTCCATCATATGTTTATGCCACAGTTCACCATTCCATTTATCAGTCAATGTACCCTTAGGCCACCTCCATCCATTGTGAATTATGAATATGGCTGCCATAAACACCAGTGTGCAATGTCCACTCATGTCCCTGTTCTCTGTTCTTCAAAGTATACACCTAATAATGGGGTTGCAGAACCATATGGAAACCCCATGGTTAGCGTCCTGTGGAACCACCACACTGCTCTCCAACTGGGCTGTGCCATTCTACTTCCCTACCAACAGGGAATAGGTACATCCCTCTCTCCACATTTTCTCCAGTACTTGTATCCTTCTATTTATTTTGTAACCACATTTATTCACACACCATACAATCCATCCTAAGTCAACAATCAGTGATTCCTGGTATAATCATATAATTATGCATTCACTTCCACAATGTTTACGAGGACATATCCATTTCTTCCACAAAGAAAGAGGAAAAGGAAAAAAAATGAAGAATAAAAATATAAATATAGAAGAAAAATAAAACAAAATACGATGAAAAGGTTGGACCTTTAATTTTATGTCTTTCGTAAGAGTTGGGAAATTTTCAGTGATTATTTCCTCCATGATTCTTTCTGCTCCTTTTCCCTTCTCTTCTCCTTCTGGGACACCCATAACACATGTATTTGTGTGCTTCATGTTGTCATTCCATTCCCTGAGATCCTGCTCATATTTTTTCATTCTTATCCCTAACTGTTCTTTTGTGTGTAGGATTTCAGATGATCTGTCCTCTAGTTCAGTAATCCTTTTTGCCTCTTCAAATCTGCTGTTGTATATCTACATTGTGTTTTTCATCTCTTCTTTTGTGCCTTTCATTCCCATAAGTTCTACCATATTTTTTCAAGCTTTCAAGTTCTTCTGTATTATATTCTTTATATCCTTCATCTCTTTTGCCACATTTTCACTCAACTCTTTGATTTGATTTAGAAGATTTATGTGAACATCTTTAATTGTTGTTTCAACTCCTGTACCTCCATTGAAGTAATAGTTTGTTCCTTTGACTGGCCCATATCTTTGTGCTTCCTTGTATGACTCATGATTTTTTGCTGTCTAGGCATCTGATTTTCCTGATTAGTTTATTCTGGAGGGCATTTTCTCTTATTTGCCTAGGGCTTTCTTGTTGGTTGTCCTTGGTCTCTATTTGTTCTTTAGCTCTCTCACTGGCCAGTTTTCAGATTGGCTTTACCCCCCATTCCCTCCCCCCCAGAAGCCATGTGTCCACAGTGACCTGCCTCAGGGATGGGGGTAGGCCCTTGACATCACAGCAAGGTATCTGTGTGTGGGTAAAACAAGTATGCTGTCTCCCAGTAGTGCTCTGTTTTTCACTGTCCAGGAAGCCCAGGGATTGTTCTAGGGCACTGCTTTAACTGATGGGTCATCTGTATTTCTCAGTCAAATCAGGACCAGGTTCCCATGCAGCATGTGTAGAACAGCTACAGTGGGTCCAGGATAGGGTCTGGAGGGGCTCTGAAAAGCCCTGAAATTCTCTTGCACTTTCTAGTTTGCCCTGAAGATAGCAGTGTTCATTGATCTAATTGTCCTCAGAAGGTGTTTACCTTCTGCAGCCAAGCCTCTTTGTGACCAGACAGGGATGAATTCCTCCTGGAACCCAGGCTGCTGTGGACCACGTGGGGCTGAATTACCTCCTGGAGCCCAGGCTGCATCTGATTGGGTAGGGCTGAATTACCTCCTGGGTCCCAGGCAGCTTCTGACTGGGCAGGGCTCAAGCTGCAGGGTTCCTGTGCCCTCATTTTGCAGGCCCAAATCTGACTCAATATGGGGCTGTGTCCCCCACTTTACTTGTGGTGGAGGACTCCCCCAGCAGCCACAGTTTTCAACCATCCCCTAGGCAATTATCAGGCTGCCCCTGCTGTTTCCCTCAAGGGTATGGGAAGGGCTTTCAGACCCACAGCTGGAAACACAGTCTCTGACCATGTTTTCTCTGATCTTCCCTCATTGACATGGGCCTTGAAATGTCCTCCACCATCCCCTGCATCTCCAGATACTGGAGATCTGTCTCACTGCTGTGAGAGATATTACACTCTGTGTCCCTCGTGTGAGGTGGAAAGTGTCCTGGCTGCTGTTTCTGTGCTCTTCTCATGCTGTGTGAGACCAAGTAAGTGAGAGGGGAGAGGACCAGCCAGTCCAGGATGGAATTTTCCTACCTGATATATTTTTCTGTCTTCAATTCAGGATTTGTAGGGTCCTTCTTCAGTATATAAGTTCCTCCAGAGTTCTAAACAAGTCAGAATTGTTCTTTGTTTTTGATGAATCTCTGGGGAGAGGTTTTCAGTATCTCATTGGGGTTTTAATCTGCAGTTCCCTGATGGCTATGATGTTGAGCATCTTTTCATGTGCACTCTAACCATTTTCATATCTTTAGAGAGATGTCTGTTCAAGTCTTTTGCCACTTTTAAATTGAGTTGTCTTTTTGTTGTTAAGTTGAAGGATTTCTTTATATATACTGGATTTTAATCCTTTATCAGATATCTGGTTTCCAAATATTTTCTCCCATTGTATAGGTTGTCTTACTATGTTCATGATAAAGTCCTTTGAGGAACAAAAGATTTTAGTTTTGATGAGGTCCCATTTATCTATTTTTTTCTTTTGTTGCTTGTTCTTTGGTTGTAAAGTCTAAAAACGATTGCCTAACTCAAGGTCAGAGGATGCTTTCCTAGGTTTTCTTCTAGGAATTTGATATTTCAAGCTCTTATATTTGGGTCTTTGATCCATTATAAATTGATTTTTGTATATGATGTGAGTAGGAGGTTGGTCCAGTTAGCTAAGGCTGCTGTTATGCAAAATACCAGAAATGGATTGCCTTTTATAAAGGGGATTTATTAGGTTACAAATTTACAGTTCTGAGGCCATAAAAGTTTCCAAACTAAGGCATCATAAAGAGGATACCTTCACTGAAGAATGGCCAATAGCATCCAGAACACCTCTGTCAGCTGGGAAGGCATGTGGTTGGCATCAGCTGGTCCATTGTTCCTGGGCTGTGTTTCAAAATAGCTTTTTCCAAAATGTCTCTGGGCTTCCATCTTCACTCCTCTTTCTCAGATCCCATGTGTCCTTGCTTCTTTCTCCCAGGTAATTTCTCTCTAAGCATCTGGGGGTCCTCTCTTAGCTTCTCTGGAGCAAACTCTGCACTTCATCTCTTAGATTAGCGTCTCCAAATGTCCTTTTATCCACATCTCCAAGCATCTCCAAGCATCAGCAACTGTGTTGGCTCCTGAGCTCTTTTAAGTACTCCAGCAAACCAATCAAGACCCACCTTGAATGGGCAGTATCCACACCTCCATGGAAATGATCCAAAGTTCTTACCTACAGTTGAATGGATCACATCTCCATGGAAACATTCACTCAAAAGTTTCCACCCCACAAGATTGGATTAAAAGATTATGGCTCTTCTGGGGTCTATAACAGTTTCAGACTGGCACAGGCGCAGGGTTCCTCCTTTTTTTTTTTTTTTTTTTTTTTTTTTTTTGCAACTGGAGATCCAGTTTTCCCAGCATCATTTGTTGAAAAGACTATTTTTCCTAACTGTTGGGTTTTTGCCACATTGTCAAAAACCAGTTGGCCATAAATGTGAGAGTTGATTTCTGAGCTCTCAATTCTATTCCATTGGTCTATATGTTGGTCCTTGTGCCAGTACCATGATCTTTTGATTACTGTGACTTTGTAATAAGTTTTAATATTGGGAAGTGTGAGACCACTAACTTCATTCTTCTTTTTCAAGATGGCTTTAGCTATTCAGGGACCCTTGCCCTTCCATATACATTTGATGTTTGGTTTTTCCATTTCTGCAAAGAAGGTTGTTGGAATTCTGATTGGCATTGCATTGAATCTATAAATTTCTTTGGGTAGTAACATCATAATAATATTTAGTATTCTATTCCATGAACACAGAATATCCTTCTATTTATTTAGGTCTTCTTTAACTTCTTTTAGCAGTGCTTTGTAGTTTTCTGCATACAATTCCTTTGCATCCTTGGCTAGACTTATTCCTAGATATTTGATTCTTTTAGTTGCTATTGTGAATGGAATTTATTGATTTCTTCCTCTGATTGTTCATTGCTTGTGTATAGAAACACTACTACTGATTTTAGGGTGTTGATCTTGTACCCCACCACTTTGCTGAATTCATTTATTAGCTCTAGGAACTTTGTTGTGAATTTTTCAGGATTTTCTGTATACAGGGTCACATTATCTACAGAAAGGGGAAATTTTACTTCTTCCTTTCCAATTTGGATTCCTTTTATTTCTTTTTCTTGCCTAATTGCTCTGGCAAGAACTTTCAGTATAATGTTGAATAACAGTAGTGACAGTGGGCATCCTTGTCTTCTTCCTGATACTAGAAGGAAAGCTTTCAGTCTTTCAACATTAAGTAGGATGTTAGCTGTGGGGTTTTCATATATGCCCTTTATAATGCTGAGCAAGTTTCCTTCTATTCCTAGTTTTCTAAGTGGTTTTATCAAGAAAGTGTGCTATGTTTTGTCAAATGCCTTTTCTGCATCAATTGAAATGGTCATGTGGTTGTTTCCTTCATTCAGTTAATGATTAATTGGTTTTCTTGTGCTGAGAAAACCTTGCATACCAGGGATAAACCCCACCTGATCATAGTATACAATTGTTTTAATATGCTGTTGGATTCAGTTTGATAAAATTTAGTTGAGGAATTTTTCATCTATATTCATAACAGTTATTGGTCTGTAGTTTTCTTTTCTTGTGGTATCTTTACCCAGCTTTGGTATGAGAGTGTTGTTGTTCTTGTAGAATGAGTTAGGGAGTGCTCCCTAAGTCTTCACTTTTTGGAAAGAGTTTGAGAAGAATTGGACTTAAGTCTTCTTGGAATGCTTGGCCAAATTCCTGGGTGATGCCCTCTGCTCCAGGGCTTCTCTTTATTGGGAGATTTTTGATTAATGATTCAATTTCTTTACAAGTAATTGGTTTGTTCAGATCTTCTATTTCTTCTTGATTCAATATAGGTAGTTTGTGTGTTTCTAAGCATTTTTACATTTTGTCTAGGTTCTTTGATTTATTGGCATTCAGTTTTTCATAGTATTCTGTTATAGTCCTTTTTATTTCATCAGGGTTGGTAAGTAATGTCCCCCTTTTTGTTTTTTGATTTTCAGTATTTATATCCTGTTTCTTTCTTTCTTTGTCAATCTAGCTAAAGGTTTGTCAATTTTATTAATCTTTTCACCAGACCAACTTTTGGTTTTGTTGTTTCTATTTTTTTTTTTGTTTCCTATTTCATTTATCTCCACTCTAATCTTTGTTTCCTTCCTTCTGCTCACTTTGGCTTTAGTTTGCTTTTCTTTCTCCAGTTCTTGTAGTTTTGAGGTTAGATCTCTGGTTTGAAGCCTTTCATCTTTTTTAATGTAAGCATTTAGAGCTATAAATTTCCCTCTCAGCACTGCCTTTGCTTCATCACAAAAATTTTTATATGCCATATTTTCACTTTCATTTGCCTCAAGATATTTTCTAGTTTCACTTCTGATTTCCTCTTTAACCCATTGATTGTTTAAGAGTATGTTGATAATTTCCACATATTTGTGAAGTCTCCTTTTCTCCCTCTGTTATTGATTTCAGCTTCATTCCATTGGGTTTGGAGAGTATACATTTTATGATTTCAGTATTTTTGAATTTATTGAGACTTGTTTTTGAACCAACATATGGTCTATCCTGGAAAATGATGCATGTGCACCTGAGAAGAATATGTATTCTGTTTTCATTGGATGCAGTGTTTTATATATGTCTGTTAAATCTAGTTGGTTTAGTGTATAATTCAGGTCTTATACTTCCTTATTGATCTTCTGACTAGGTGTTCTATTCATTATTGAGAGTGGTGTGTTAAAGTCTCCTAGTATTAATGTAGAATTGTCCCTTTTATTAGTCTGTAATGACCATCTTTGTCCCTCATTACTGTTTTTCACTTAAAGTACATTTTATCTGATATTAGCGTAGAAACTCGAGCTCTCTTTTGGTTACTACTTGCATGGCATATTTTTTTTTCCATCTTTCCACCCTCAATGTACTTGTATTTTTTACTTTAAGGTGAGTCTCTTGTAGACAGCATATAGTTGGGTCATGCTTTTTTAATCCATTCTGCCAATTTCTGTCTTTTCATTGGAGTGTTTAATCCATTTACATTTAAAGTCATTACTGGTAATATAGGACTTTCTTTTGTCATTTTAATATTTAGCCATTGTAAGTCTTATACCTTTTATTGTCCCTCACTTCCATTAAAGTTTACTTTTATTTGTATTTGCTTTCTTGGGTTGTAACATTTTGAGTGCCTTCTCATTTCTATCCTGATATAATTTTCAACTGTTGTCCTTGTGGTTACCATGGGATGAAAATTTAACATATTGAATATAGAACAATTATATTTGGCTTGATGCCAACTTAATTTCACTAGCAATACATACACTTTTCTATACCCTTCTGTCCCCCCACCATTTTTTGTACTTTTTACAGTTATATCTTTGCACATTGTGTGTCCAAAAACCTAAATTTATCATTACTTTTTATGTATTTGCATTTTAGCCCCTATAAGAAGTAAGAAATGACGTTACATACCAAACAATACAATACAACAATACTGACATTTACAATTACCCAAATGGTTACCTTTACCACAGTTCATTTCTTTATGCTCCTTTGAACCATTGTCATTTATGGTTTGAACCACTCTCCTTTCATTTCAGATTGAAGAACTCCCTTTAGCATTGCTTGTAGGGTAGGTCTTGTGGTGATAACCTCCCTCAGTTTTTGTTTATCTGAGAATGTCTCAAATTTCTCCCTCATTTTTGATATAAAATTCTTGACTGGCAGCTGTTTTTGTTCAGCACTGTAAGTATTTCAACTCACTTAAATACTTGCCTCCATGGTTTCTGAGGAGAAATCAGCACTCAATCTAATTGGGACTCCCTTGTACATAACACAATGCTTTTCTCTTGCAGCTTTCAGAACTCTCTCCCTGTCTTTTGCATTTAATAGTGTAATCAATATATGATGGGGTGTATTTTTCTTCGTTTTGATCCTGTTTGCTCTTCTTTGAGCTCCTTGGATGTGCATATTCATGTCTTTTGCTAAATTTGGGAAGTTTTCTGCCATTATTCCTTTGACTGTTCTTTCTGTTCTTTTCTATCTTTCTTGTCTTTCTGCAATTCCTATAATGTGAATATCAGTGCACCTGATAACTGTTTTTGGCAATTTTCACTTTTTTTAATCTGCAAATTTTATTGATATATTTGCATACCATATAGTTGTACAATCATCATAACACTCAATTTTAGACCATTTTAATTGCTCCAAAAAGAAAAATAATAGACATAAAAAAGAAAACCCAAAACCTGTATCCCCCTATACCTGTATCCCCCCATTATTGACTCCTAACATTCACATGGCACACCTGCAACTGTTGACAAAAGAACATTAAGGTATTACTGTTAACCATAGTCCATAGCCTGCAACAGCTAATTTTCTCCATAAACCACTCTATTAACTCTGTACAAGTGATATACATTTGTACTACTTCATGTAAGAACTTGTTTATATTTGTAGTGTTAAACGGTGACAGACATGACTCTAAAAAACCCTTTTCAGCCAAGTTCAATCACCATGCAGCACGATTACTCATAATCCCAATAACAAGTTACCCTCACCTCATTCCATTTCCAAACATTTAAGTTCAACCTTGTTAAAAATTCTGCATATATCAGGCAACTTCTCCCCCTTCTCTACCTTCTGTTTATCTCTAGTTACATTATATTCTATATTTTAAGACCCTGAGTTACATATTATATTTAGTTCATATTAGTGAAAACATACAATATCTGTCCTTTTGTGTCTGACTTATTTCCCTCAGCATTATGTTTTCAAGGTTCATCCATGTTGTTGCATGCTTCAGGACCTCATTACTTCTTACTGTTGCATACTATTCCATCATATGTGTATATAACATTTTGTTTATCAATTCAACTGTTGATAGACACTTGGATTGTTTCCATATTTTGGCAATTGTGAATAGTATCACTATGAACATCACTGTGAAAATGTCTGTTCATGTCCCTGCTTTCAGTTCTTCTGGGTATATACCAAGGAGTGGAATTGCTGAGTCATAAGGTAACTCAAAACTGTTTTCAGAGAAACCACCAAACTGTCTTCCACAGCAACTGTAACATTTTACATTCCCACCAGCAGTGAATGAGTTTTCCTGTTTCTCCACAGACTCTCCAACACTTGTAGTTTCCTGTTTGCTTAATGGCAGTCATTTTTATAGATGTGAGAGGTTATCTCATTGTGGTTTTCATTTGGATTTCCCTAATAGCTGATGAATATGAACATCTTTTCATGTGCTCTATAGCCATTTGTATTTCCTCTTTGGAGATATGTATATTCATATATTTTGCCTGTTTATAATTGGGTTTTTTGTCCTTTCATTGTTGAGTTGTAGGATTTCTTTATATATACTGGATATCAAACCCTTATCAGATGTATGTTTACCAAATATTCTCTCCTATTGAGATGGCTGCCTTTACACCATTTTGAAAAAACTCATTTGAAGCACAAAAGTGTTCAATCTTGAGGAGTTCCCATTTATTAATTTTTTCTTTTGTTGCTTGTGCTTAGGTGTAAGGTCTAAGAAACTACCTCCTATCACTAGGTCTTGAAGATGTTTCCCTATATTTTCTTCTAGGAGTTTTATGGTACTGACTCTTATATTTAGGGCTTTGATCCACTTTAAGTTAATTTTTATATAAGGTGTGAGGTAGGGGTCCCCTTCCATTCCTTTGGATAAGGTTATCCAGTTCTACCAGCACCATTTATTGAAGAGAATATTCAGCCCCAGCTGAGTGTATTTGAGGGCCTTGTGAAAACTCAATTGACCATAGATCTGCAGGTCTATTTCTGAGCTCTTAATTTGATTCCATTGATCAGTATGTCTATCTTTGTGCCAGCACCATACTGTTCTGACCACTGTGGCTTTATAATAAGATTTAGGCAGGAAGTGTAAGTCCTCCCATTTCATTCTTCCTTTTCAAGATGTTTTTGGCTATTTGAGCTTACTTTCCCTTCCAAATAAATTTGATAGCTAACTTTTCCAATTCTACAAAGTAGGTTTTTAGAATTTTCATTGGTATTGCATTGAATTTGTAGATCAATTTGGGTAGCATTGACATATTAGTGACATTTAGCCTTCCTATCCATGAACACAGAATGTCTTTCCACATATTTAGGTCTTTGATTACTTTAATAAAATTTTGTAGTTTTCTGGGTACAGGTCCTTTAGATCATTGATAAAGTTTATTCCTAGATACTTCATTATTTTAGTTGCTGTTGGCAATGGATGTTTTTTCTTAATTGCCTCCTTGGTTAGCTCATTACTACTGTATAGAAACACTACTGATTTTGAGCATTGATCTTGTATCCTGAGACTCTGCTAAATTTGTTTATTAGCTCAAGTACCTTTGTAATATATTTCTCAGAATTATCCAAGTATAGGATCATGTCATCTGTAAATAATGAGAGTTTTACTTCTTCCTTTCCAATTTATATGTGTTTTATTTCTTTTTCTTTTTCTTGTCTAATTGCTCTAGCTATAACTTCTAGTACAATGCTGTATAACAGTGGTGACAGTGGGCATACTTGTCTCATTCTTGATCTTAGAGGGGAGGCTATCAGTATCTCACCATTGAGTATGATGTGGGTTAGGGGTTTTTCATATATGCCCTTTATCATATTGAGGAAATTTCTTTCAGTTCCTTTGTTTGAAGTGTTTTTATTAAGAAGGGTTGCTGAATTTTGTTGAATGCCTTTTCAGCACCTATCAAGATGATCATGTGATTTTTCCCTTTTGAGTTATTAATGTGTTATATTGTGCGGTCGCAGTTGAGTCTTTTGGGGGGGGGGGTGGCGGCCAGTTGCTAAATCCTAGGCTCTCGGGATTGCTCGGAGGGTACCGGCGGCGGGGGCTCTTTCCCGGAGGCGAGGGCGAGGCGGGGGACTGGGCCCGGTCCCCGGCGGTGGCGTGCAAGGTGTGGAGGGCGGCGAGAAGGAACAGGCGGGACACGTTTCTTTTAGGGTGAAGAAGCCAAGAGAGTTTATTAGGGGAGAGTACAAGCTTATATCGGGCGGTTTAGAGGGCGGGGTAGCTGTAGGGGTTAAAGGCTTGGATTGGTTCTGAGAGGGCGCGGAGGTTGTTTGAAAAGGGGCGGGAGTTGCTCCGGTAACGAAGAGGGTGGAGGGTGCGGGTAAGGCACGGGGGGGGTTTTCTCCGGCAAGCCCTCCCCAACGGTTGTACTTTGGGGTGAGGAAATGGGGCCTGCATTCGGCTCCACTTTCTCAGGCCCGGGGGGCCGTGGAGGGCGCTACCACCCGTGCCCCACTACCTTTCCTAGAGGCTGATCAGTTCCCCTGGCCCAGGCCCGCCAAGTCGGAACTCGATAACAGTGTCCCGCATTTCCCCCTTCTTTTCTAATTAGAGGAAGAAGCTTACCGGAGAGATCCGCCAAGGGATGAGGGAAAGGGGAGGTGGGGGAAGGGATAGGGGGTAGATGGTAGTTAGAGAGGCTGGAGCTCGACGTTGGTGTGGCGCCCGGGCGTTCGAGAGGGGCCTCGCTGCTTGCGGGATGGACGAGGTTGGCGACGCTGCGGAGGGTCAGCTTCTTCAGTGGAGGCAAGTTGTTGATACTGGACTTGCACAAATGATGAAAAGACAGCATTGGCTTGGTTCTTAGCAAGCTGGACAATTCTGCGGATAATGCAGGGCTCTAGGGTGAGAGCTAGAATAATCATTAGTAGGGGGCCGATGAGAGGGAGGAGGTATGGGAGGAGGGGGGTAAAGATGTGGGACCAATAGTTGGTGGCTTCACGGTTTCTTTCGCGTTGTTCTAGTCCCTCTCAGACCTTCTTTAGGCTGTCTTCGGCGAGACCTGTGGAATTGGCATATACACAGCACTCTTCTCCTAGGGCAGCGCAAAGGCCTCCTTCTTTGAGGAGGAGAAGGTCGAGACCTCGGCGGTTTTGGAGCACGACTTCAGAGAGGGAATTGACAGAATTTTTAAGATGGGAAATAGCGTCTTGTAGGTGACGAATGTCCTCGTCAACAGCCGCCCGGAGGTGAGTTAGGGCAGAGCTTTGACTGGCTAATGCAGCGATTCCGGTGTCAGTGCCTGCAAGACCTAGGAGGGAGGCAATTGTGAGGGCGGTGATGGGTTCTCGCTTTTGCAGAGTGGCAGGAGCTGCAGTTCTTTCCAGGCGGAGGAAGAAGTCTTCCTCGCTGTGGTATAGGACCCTAGGGATAAGGACAATTAGGAGGCAAGTTTCATTAGTTGTATTGAGGGTTTGCACAATAAGGCAGGGGGTAAGTCCTGTAGAGGAGCAGAGCCATTGGGAGGAGTTGTGAGGAATAAGAAACTTGGCAGAGCTGCTGGGAGATGAGTAGTTGGCACAAGCTGTGAGGTTGGGAGAGTTACTTGAGCGAGAGCGGATGCACTGTCCTGTAAAGGAGACTGAATGAAAGGTTAGGGGGACGGCAGAGGTATTCCAATTGCATTCTGAGGGGCTATTCTCTGTATTTTCTGAAAAGGAAAGGTTGGAGGCGACGGGCTCATACAGGGAGGAGGAGGTGCAGAGGCAAAGCCAGCAGGAGGAGGTAAGATTGGGGTTGGAGGAATTCACTGAGGTGAAGGCCGCTTGGATAAGGCCGAGGAGGGGAGAGGAGTAATGAGAGGGGGGCAGAAAAGGTTGGGGTGGTGGGGTTGGCGATGCGCTGTTGGCAGCTGAGGTGCGGCTGGTTGGAGCTGAGGTGCAGCTGGAGGGCTGTGGAAAAAGGGGGTTAATGACTTTATTGGGACCAATGGCAGAGGGGTTTTTTAGTACAGCCTCCTTTTTTATCAAAATAAGGGAACCTGGGTCGACTCCTTCCAAATAGATTCTGAAGCCCCAGGTTCGACCGAGTAACCAGGAGGGATCAGTGGGGAGCTGCACTGTAAGATTAAGATGTGTGCAGGATCCCTCACTTTCTTGGCCAAGCCAGTTAACAGTAGGGAGTTTGCACCCTGGAGGGGCCCACCTTAAGGTAAGGTATTGATTAGGAACAGGAGGCTTCCAATTAGTGGCTAATGTTTTACACCCCCAGTATGCACAGTAGTACTCGTTGGGGGAATTGCAGTATGATTTTCCAGGATTTGAGGATGGGCACATGTAATATTGGGCCTGGGGATCACTTACCTTTCGAGCGCAGGTTTCTTCGACTCTGGAGACAAAGGTGGCGAAAGGCTCACTCGGCTCCTGGAAGAGCTTGGTGAATTTATTAGGCCGACAGGCAGAGCAGTTGGCAAACGCTCGTAAGGCGATTCCCCAAAGGATAGGCCAAAAGGTGGCAGGTGCATTAATATAGGCAGATGCATTTATAAACGCTCCCGTGCCCAAGTAAGCTTCGGGGTGATGATAGACTCCAGTGGCTGCGTCTTGCTTGCTTTGCCTAGCTGCTTCTGCCTGGAAGTGGGCACGCCAATCAACGAACTGGCCGGGGTTAAGGATGGTACGGGCAAGCGAGGCCCAGTCTTGGGGGAGGCAAAAGTCCATGGCGAGATCCTGCAGTATTTGGGAAGCGTATGGGCTACCTAACCCGTCTTCCTTGACGGCCCTGCGAAGCTGCTTGATAGTATCTGAGTCAATGGGATACCAGTCGTACGGTTTCTGCGGTGTGGGGGTAAGGTTAAGAGGAAAGCAGCGAAAAGCACGAGAGAGAGGAGGACGCGCTTGCAGAGGGCCTGGCACGGGAGTGGGGGTAGGGGGAGCGTTGTCCCAAGGGTTGCCTTGAGGTGTAGAAGGCAGCCAGGGGTTGTTAGTCGGCAGGGTGGGAGGAGCGGCGGCAGCTGCCGGTAGCGGCTCCGAGGGGGAGCTCGCCGAAGGGGGAGGCAGAAGTGGGAGGCCCCAAGCGTCGCAAGATGGCGGCGCGGTGGGCGTAGCTAAGGCGTAAGATGGCGGACTAGCCCCGTCCTGTGAAAGGGCGGGGCCTAAGGCATAAGATGGCGGACTAACTCCGCCCTGTGAAAGGGCGGGGTAAAGCGCATGCGGTTTCCGGCCCGGCTTAGGGCTGACGTCATCACTAGAGCACTTCCTCCCCTCAGTGGAAGAAGAAGGAGGAAGTTCGCCATTTTGGAGAGGCTTAGTATTGCTTTGTTTTTGGGGGGCGACTTCAAGCGCGTTGTTAATCTGCTCGACTAAGGATTCTGTGTCCGAATCGTGGTCCACATTAGTATCGCTGTCTGAATCTGTTGACTGGGTTGATAGGGCCTCCTTGGATTTAATGGGGCCTCGATCAGGGGGGAGGGAGCCTTGAAGGCAGGAGCGGACGGTTATTAAGGTGGGGAGCAAGCCGGGAGGGAAGCGCTTGCTCTCATGTTCCATGGCGTTGGTGACCCGATCAATAAGGCGATTATAAGTAACAGGGTCCCAAAGATGGCAAGTGGTGAGCCATGGGTTAAAGGGCAGCAGGAGGTCCCAGTATACTTGCAGCTGCCGGACAGACACCTTACAGCGATGTGTGTCTAGGAGACCCGCTAGAGCGCGAACTTGAGGTGCTTGGCGTGCAGATAGACGATTACCCATAGCGGAGGGAGAAAAAAGGGGGGGTTGTTTTTTGAGTAAAGAAAATGAGGTAAACCGTGGCCGCGAGGCCGAAGGAGACGGCGAGAATAGAAAGCAGGACCCTCTGGTAGCGAGAGCAGTTTGGGGGGGGGCGGTTGCAAAGAGGCACACGGCGCCAGACAAAGAAACAAAGACAAAAAGGACCACAGCAAAGTAATGAAGGGGAAGAGGGAAAGCTACTGGAGGAAGAGTGTTAGGAGGAATGGGGGGACATAGGAAGAGAAGACGAAAGGTAGTCGGGGGCAAAAGCCAGGTTAATTCGGGAAGGGAGGAGCGGCCCGGGCGCGGAGCGGCGTGGGAGAGGCGGCTCCGGACGTGGAGCGGCGAGGGAGAGGCGGCTCCGCGGGGCAGCGAGGGAGAGGCGGCCCTTACCTTGCAGGCGAGGAGAAGGGGAGTTGGAGAGGCATCCGGGCGAGCGGGTGGTTTTACTGGACCGCTGCGTGGAGAGGACCTGCCCCACGTTGGGCGCCAGTTGCGGTCGCAGTTGAGTCTTTTGGGGGGGGGGGGTGGCGGCCAGTTGCTAAATCCTAGGCTCTCGGGATTGCTCGGAGGGTACCGGCGGCGGGGGCTCTTTCCCGGAGGCGAGGGCGAGGCGGGGGACTGGGCCCGGTCCCCGGCGGTGGCATGCAAGGTGTGGAGGGCGGCGAGAAGGAACAGGCGGGACACGTTTCTTTTAGGGTGAAGAAGCCAAGAGAGTTTATTAGGGGAGAGTACAAGCTTATATCGGGCGGTTTAGAGGGCGGGGTAGCTGTAGGGGTTAAAGGCTTGGATTGGTTCTGAGAGGGCGCAGAGGTTGTTTGAAAAGGGGCGGGAGTTGCTCCGGTAACGAAGAGGGTGGAGGGTGCGGGTAAGGCACGGGGGGGGTTTTCTCCGGCAAGCCCTCCCCAACGGTTGTACTTTGGGGTGAGGAAATGGGGCCTGCATTCGGCTCCACTTTCTCAGGCCTGGGGGGCCGTGGAGGGCGCTACCACCCGTGCCCCACTACCTTTCCTAGGGGCTGATCAGTTCCCCTGGCCCAGGCCCGCCAAGTCGGAACTCGATAACAGTGTCCCGCAATATTGCATTAATTTGTTTTCTTTTGTTGAACCACCACTGCATACCTGGAAGAAACCCCACTTGGTTATGGTGTCTTATTATTTTAATGTGCCATTGGATTTGATTTGTATTTTATTGAGAATTTTTGAATCTATATTCATTAGGGAGATTGGCCTGCAGTTACCTTTATGTAGTATCTTTATCAGATTTTCATATTAGAGTGATGTTTGCTTCTCTTTTCAATTTTGTGGAAGAGTTTTAGCAGGAATGGTGTTAATTCTTCTTATAATAGATGGTAAAATTCACCTGTGAAGTCATCTGAAAATGTTTTTTTTTTTTTGTAGGGTGTTTTTTTTTTTTCCTTTTTGGGAGTTTTTGATGACTGATTGAATCTCCTTACCTGTGATTGGTTTGCTGAAGTATCTGTTTCTTCTCGAGTCAATGTTGGGGATGTAATGTTCTGTAGATGTCTGTTAAGTCTAGATCGTTTATCACTCTGTTCAAAATCTCTGTTTCTTTATTGATCCTCACTCTAGATGTGCTATCCATTGAAGAGAGGGTGTATTGAAGTCTCCTACTATTATTGTAGAGGTGTCTACTTCTTCCTTCATTGTTGTCAGTGTGTGCTGCATGTAATTTGAGGCAGTCAGGCTGGTGCATAAATGTTTATGCTTGTTGTGTCTTCTTGATGAATTTTCCCTTCTATTAATACATAGTGTCCTTTTTGTCTCTTTTAATTGCCTTACATGTGAAGTCTACCTTGTCTTATATTAGTATAGCTACCCCTCCTCTTTTCTGGCTGTTGTTTGTGTGGAATATCTTTTTCCAACTTTCCACTTTCAACCTATTTTTGTCCTTGGGTCTAAAGTGGGTCTCTTGTAGACAGCATATAGATGGGTCCTGTTTTAAATCCATTCTGCCAGTCTATGTCTTTTGATTGGGGAGTTTAATCCATTAACATTTAATATTATTACTGTAAAGGTAGCATTTTCATCTACTATTTTGTCTTTTGGATTTTATATGTCATATGTTATTTTTTCTCTCTCTTTTTACCCTTAATGATAGTTTTCATTTCTACACTCTTCTCCAAACCTCTTTCTCCTGTCATTTCCTATCTGCCTGTAGTGCTCCTTTCAGTATTTCTTGTAGAGCAGGTCTCTTGTTCACAAAAACTCTCAATGTTTGTTTGTCTGAAAATATTTTAAACTTTCCCTCATTTTTGAAGGACAGTTTTGCCAGATAAAGAATTCTTGGCTGGCAGTTTTTCTCTTACAGTATCTTAAATATATCATACCACTACCTCCTTGCCTCCATGGGTTCTGTTGAGAAATCTGCACATAGTCTTATTGGGCTTCCCATCTGTAAGATGGATTGCTGTTCTCTTGATACTTTCAGAATTCTCTCTTTGTCTTTGACATTGTCTTTAACAATCTGATTACTAAGTGTCTTGGAGTAGGTCTAGTTGGATCTAATCTGTTTGAGGTACGCTGTTCTTGAATCTGTAATTTTATGTCTTCATTAGAGTTGGGAAATTTTCGGTGATTATTTGCTCCATAATTCATTTCTGCCTCTTTTCCCTTCTTTTCTCCTTCTGGGACACTCATGACATGTACATTCATGCTCTTCATGTTGTCATTCAATTCCCTGAGACCCTGCTCTTATTTTTCCATTCTTTGCCCTATCTGTTCTTTTGTGTATAGGATTTCAGATGTCCTGTCCTCTAGTTCACTAATTATTTCTTCTGCCTCTTCAAATCTGCTGTTGTAAGTCTCCATTGTGTTTTTCACCTCTTCTATTGTGCCTTTTATCCCCATAAGTTCTGCCATTTCTTTCTCAAACTTTTGAGTTCTTCCTTATTTTCACACTATATCTTCTTTATATCCCTCATTTCTTTTTTCATATCATCCCTCAACTCATGGATTTAATTTTTGAACTGATTTATCATGTTTGTTTGAATATATTTAATTAGTTTTTTCAATTCCTGTATCTTGTTTGAAGTGTTAGTTTGTTCCTTTGACTGGGCCATATCTTCATTTTTCCTAGGGTGACTCATAATTTTTTATTTTTTATTTGTTTATTTATTTATTTATTTATTTAATTTAATTTTTTTGGTATCTAGGCAACTGGTTTACTTGATTAGTTTATTCTAGATGTTGTTTTCACTCTTTTACCTAGAGTTTTCTTTTTCTTGTTGGATGGCTTTGTTCTCTATCTGTTCTTTAGCATTCAGTTCAACATATTCTAGACCGCAGCATAGCTTCTGTTTAACCGATCAGAATTTTTCAGCTCTTGTTGTTTTGTTTCTTGCCCTGCCTACATGTCTCTTTCACCAGCCAGTTGTCAGGTTAGCTTTGACCCAATTCTCCCCCCAAAACCAGGCACTCACAGCAGTCTGCCTCTAGAGGTAGGCACTGGGCACCACAGCATGGTATCTGTGTGTGGGTAAAGCAAGCGTGCTGGCTCCCAGTGGTGCTTCATTTTTCACTGGCCAGCAAGCCCTGTGTTTGTTTTAGGGCACTGCTTTACTGTTGGGTTGTCTGTAGTTCTCAGCTTAAACAGGGCGAGGTTCTCTTGCAGGAGTGTAGACCAGATTTAGTGGGCCTTGGATAAGTTCTGGATAAGTTCTGAGAAGTTCTGCAATTCCCTTGTGCTTTCAAGTCTTCCCAGCAGATGGTGCTGTACAGGGACTTAATCATTCTCAGAAGTTATTTACCTTCTGGATCCAAGGCTGTGTCTGACCAGGTGGGGCTGAATTATCTTCTGGTATCCAGGCTGCATCTGACCAGATGGGGCTGAATTACCTCTTTGTGTCCAGGCTGAGTCTGGCTGGGCAGGGCTGAATTACCTCCTGGAGCCAAAAGGCTATGCCTTACAGCGCAGGGCTGAATATTCTCCTGTAGCCCTGGCTGCATCTGACCAGGAGCCCTGGTTGAGTCTGGCTGGGTGGGGCTGAATTACCTCTTCAAACTTGGACTCAGTCTGGCTGGGCAGGGATGAATTACCTCCTGGAGCCCCTGTCTGACTAGGCATGGCTGCACCTGTGGGGTTCCTGTGCCCTCACTTTGCCAGGCAAAATCTGACTCAATGTGGGAGAGGATTCCCCCAACTGCCACAGTTTTCAGCCATCCTCCAATCAAGGATCAGGCCACTGGCTACTATTTCCCTCTGGGGAGTGTGTGAAGGGTTTTTAGACCCAGGGCTGGAAACAGTCTCTGCCAACATTTTCTCAGTCTCTTCATCCCTCACTGATATGGGCCTTGAAATGTCCTCCCTTACTGCCTATGCTGGTCTCCAAACAGTGGGGATCTGTCTCCCTGCTGTGAGAGATTTTACAGTCTGTGTTCCCTGTGGTAGGTGAGAGAAATCCTGACTGCTGTTTCTGTCCTTCTTCCACACTGCATGAAACTGAGTGAGAGGGGGGAGGGGAGAGGACCAGCTACTCTGGAATGGAGTTTTCCTACCTAATATTTTTCTTTTTCTTCAATTTGCATTTGTAGGGTCCTTCTCCAATCTGTACCCTACTCCAGAGTTCTGAACAAGATAGGGTTATCCCCCTTTTTGCTGAATATCTGAGGAGAATTTTTCAGTAGCTGTTTATATTGCCATGTTGATGATGTCACCCCCTGTAGGGAGGTTTTTGATGACTGATTGAATCTCTTTACTTGTGACTGGTTTGTTGAGATCTTCTATTTCTTCTCAAATCAGTGTAGGTTTTTTGTGTTTTTAAGAAATTGTCCATTTCATCTAAATTGTCTAGTTTGTTGGCATACAGTTGTTCATAGTATCCTCTTATGAATTCTTTTTATTTATTTGGGATCCATAGTAATTATCCTGCTCTCATTTCTTATTCTGTTTATTTGAATTTTCTTTTTTTTTTTTTACTTTTTCAGTCTAGCTAAGGGTTTATCAATCTTGTTGATCTTTTCAAAGGAAAACGTTTTGGTTTTATTGATTGTCTCTATCATTTTTCTGTTCTCCACTCCATTTATTTCCACTTTAATCTGTTATTTCTTTTCTCTACTTGCTTTAGGGTTAGTTTGCTGCTCTCTCTCTAGTTTCTTCAGTTGTTCAGTTAGGTATTTGGTTTTAGCTCTTTCTTCCTTTTCAATGTAGGTGTTTAGAGCTATAAATTTCCCTCTCAGCACTGCCTTCACTCCATCCCATGGGTTTTGAATTTTGTATTCTCATTTTCATTTTTCTCCAGATATTTACTGATTTCTCCTGAAATTTTTTCTTTGAACCATTTATTGTTTAATAATGTGTTTCTAGGATTTATGGTAACATTCCAGATAGCACAATACTATGTGATGGTACCACAATATTGTAAGTATAATGAACAAAGCTGAGTGTGAGTATGGTTGAAAGAGGGAGACTAGGTGCATGTATGGCACCAGAAGGAAAAACAGAGGATAAAAACTGGGACTCTATAACTTAACAAAACCTAGATTGAACAATGGTGGTGATTAAATTTAGAAATATAAGAAAGTTTTTACACGAGGGAGAGCAAGTGAAGGTCAACATTGCAAGATGGTGAAAATGGGATGGTATATGGGAAAATACAATCAATGCAAATTAAATTTATAGTTAACAGTAACATTGTAATATTCTTCCATTAATTGTAAAAAAGGAAAAACACCTAAACTAAATGTCAATAGAGGAGAATATGTGGGAGGGGTATGGGATTCTTGTTGTTGTTTCTCCTTTTTTATTTTTAAATTCTTTATTCTTTTATTTTTCTCCTCTTCTTTCTTTGTGGATGAAATGGAAATGTTCTCAAATACACTGTGGTAGTGAATGCATAACAGTGTGTTTATACTGGGAGCCATTGATTCTTCCCTTAGGATGGATTGTATGGTGTGTGAATAAAACTGTTTAAAAAATAAACAGAGAGATACAAGTGCTGGAGAAGATGTGGAGAGAGAGATATACTTATCCACTCTTGGTGGGGAAGTAGAATGGTGCAGCCACTCTGGAGGGCAGTGTGCTGGTTTCACAGGAGGCTAAGTATAGGATTGCCACATGATTCTGCAATTACATTATTTGGCATATACTTGGAAGAATGGAAAAAGTGGGAGCACCAATAAGCATTTGCACACTGGTGTTTATGGCAGCAGTATTCATGATTTTCAATGGATGGAGGTGGCCTAAGGGTACATTGACAGGTGAACGGAAGGGTGAACTGTAGTGCATACATACAATGGAATATTGAGTAGCTCCAACAAAGAATGAATTTGTGAGGCATGCAAATAGGTGAAGGAAGCTTGAGGACATTATTTTGAGTGAAGTAAGCCAGAAATGCAAGGACAAATATTGTAAGGCCTCACTACTATAAACTAATTAAAATGATCAAATGCTGAGAATTGAATTTGAAAGCATAGTTTATCAGGGGATAGAACATGGGCAGAAACTGAGCAATCAATGATTCAGGAATACAGAATGTTCAATAAGGCTTATTGTAAAGATTCATAGATAGTAAGCTCTTACAGCAGTTATATCTATTCCTGAGTTTTAACTGTTATTTAAGAGATGCTCATTTGGTACAAAATTTGTATTCTCTGTAGCATACTAATTTAACCTGTATGTTCAGTTTATTTAAACAACATAGTTACATGTAACCTAGAATAGGGAATGAGATCTTGTTATTATGTACAGGTTAATGTAATACCCCGCTACATCCAAGAGTATTTTGGGCAGAAAATGAAAAAGTATTTGCAAAGTTCCCTTGAGGGACAGGGGAAAAATGTGGAAATATTAAACTTCCCCATTTGGGGAATTCCTCATACTCTCGCAAACATTAAGGATTCCCAGTTTAATAAGTTAAGCCCTTGATTTTCTTGCTTGCCCTTATGAAACTTATTCCTGCAAAGGAGAAACTAAGCCTACTTATAGTTTTGCCTAAGGGTCACTCCTAGAGAACCTCTTTTGTTGCTCAGATGTGGCCTCTCTCTCTTGGCCAACTCTGCAAATTAACTCACTACTCTCCCTTCTACATGGGACATAACTCCCTGGGGTGTAAGTCTCCCTGAAAATTTGGGATATGACTTCCAGGGATGAGCCTGGACATGGCATTGTGTGATTGAAATGACTTTTTGATCAGAAGGGGGAAAATAAATGAAACAAAATAAAGTTTCAGTGGCTAAGAGATTTCAAATAGAATTGGGAGGTCATTCTGAAGGTTTTTCTTTTCATTATATGGATATTCCTTTTTAGTTTCAAGTGTATTAGAATAGCTAGAAGGTAATACCTGCAACTGTTGAACTATAATGCAGTAGCCTTGATTCTTGATGATTACTATATAGCTGTATAGTTTTTATTGTGTGACCATGTGGTTGTGAAAACCTTGTGACAGGCACTTCCTTTATCTAATGTATAGACAGAGAAGTAATAAAATAAAGACAAAAAATGTATACATAATAGGGGTGAAAAGGGGTATGGGATGTTTTGGGTGTTCTTTTTTCATTTTCATTTTTATTTTTTTCCTTTATTTTGTAGTAATGAAAATATTCTAAAATTGAATATGGTGATGGGTGCACAACTATATGATGATACTATGAACTGTTGATTGCATACCTTGGATGGATTATATGGTGTGTGAATATATGTCAATAAAATGGCATTAAAATTGCCTTAAAAAAGAGTGTGTTGCTTAACCTGCATATATTTGTGAAAGCTCCAGTGGTTATTGATTTCCAGCTTCATTCCATTATGATCAGAGAATGTGCTTTGAATAATTTCAATCTTTTAAAAATTATTTAGAACTGTTTTATGCCCTAGCATATTTTCTATCCTGAAAAATGTTCAGTGAGCACCTGAGAAGAATATATATCCTACTGTTTTAGGGTGCAGTGATCTATATATGTCTGTTACGTCAAATTCATTCTTCATATTACTTAGGTTTGATCATCTGTCTAGTTGTTCTATCTATTGAAGAGAGTGGTGTGTTGAAGTCTCCCACTTTTATTGTAGAAGCGTCTATTGCTCCCTTCAATTCTGCCAGTGTTTGCCTCATGTACTTTGGAGCACCTTGATTGGGTGCATAAACATTTATGGTTGTCATTTCTTTTTGGTGAATTACCCCTTTTATTAAAATATAGTGTCCTTCCTTGTCTCTTTTTTTTATTTTGAAATAATTTCAAGCTTACAGGACAGTTGCAAAAATAATATGAAATCCACACAGAGAATTCCAACATACCATCCACCCAGATACCCAGATTAACCAACTTTTAACATTTTGCCATATCATTCTATCTATCCATTTATCCATCCATCCATCTATCCATCATCTGTCTGTCTATCTATCTTTCTATCTATCCATCTATCTTTGTGGTGGTTTGAAGCTGTATGTACCCCCAGAAAAACATCTTCTTAAATTTAATCCATTCCTCTGGCTATGGACCCATTGTAAAAGCAGGTTGTTTTAATGAAGCTAGTGCAGTTAAAGTTTTTTTTTTTTTCATTTTATTGAGATATATTCACATACATGCAGTCATACAAAGCAAAGCATACATTCAATTGTTTACAGTATCTTTTATATAGTTGTGCATTCATCACCAAAATTAATTTTTGACATTTCATTACCACACACACAAAAATAATAAGAATAAAAATTAAAGTGAAAAAGAGCAATTAAAGTAAAAAAGAACACTGGGTGCCTTTTTTGTTTGTTTGTTTTTGTTTTGTTTTGTTTTGTTTTTTCCTTCCGCCATTTTTCTACTCATCCATCCATAAACTAGACAAAGGGGAGTGTGGCCCATATGGCTTTACCAATCCCATTGTCACCCCTCATAAGCTACATTTTTATACAATTGTCTTCAAGATTCATGGGTTCTTGGTTGTAGTTTGATAGTTTCAGGTATTTACTGCTAGCTACTCCAATTCATTAGAACCTAAAAAGGGTTGTCTATATAGTGCGTAAGAGTGCCAACCAGAGTGACCTCTCAACTCCATTTGGAATGTCTGAGCCACTGAAACTTTACTTCATTTCATTTCACATCCCCCTTTTGGTCAAGAAGATGTTCTCTATCCCATGATGCTGGGTCTACATTCCTCCCCGGGAGTCGTATTCCACGTTGCCAGGGAGATTCACTCCCCTGGGTGTCAGATCCCATGTAGGGGGGAGGGCAGTGATTTCACCTGCCAGGTTGGTTCAATTAAGATTTGATCCACCTCATTCTAGATGGATCTAAATCCTATTACTGGTGTCCTTTATAAATAGAATGAATATAGAACAATGAAAGAGAAAGCCATGGAAGCAAGAAGCTGAAATCAATGAAACCTGTAAGAAAAGGGAGAGACCACCGGATGCTGCCATGTGCCTTGCCATGTGACAGAGGAGCCAAGGGTTTCTGGCAGCCAGTCTTTGGGAAGAAAGCATTGCCTTGATGATGCTTAATTTGGATATTTTCATAGCCTCAAACTGTAAGCTACTAAATTCCCATTATTTAAGTTGACCTATTTCATGGTATCTGCTTTAAGCAACCTAGGAAACTAAAATAATCATCTATCTTTCTATATATCTACCTATCTATTTTCTGAACATTTAGAAGTAGATTTCATACATGATGTTCCTTAAACACTTAATAATTCTATGTACATTTCCTTAGAACAAAGATATTTACATATGTAATGGGTATTACTTTTTTTTGTATTGCAGTTTATATATATATATATATATATATATATATATATTTATTGAGGTTGTTCAGATACCATACAACTATCCAAAGATCCAAAGTGTACAATCAATCGCCCACGGCACCACCATACAGCTGTGCATCCATCAACACAATTATTTTCTTTTTCAATATTTAGAACATTTTCACTACTCCAGAAAAGAAATAAAGACAAAAAAAAAGGAGACTCAGATCCTCTCATACCCCTAACCATGCCCCCCCTCCATTATTGATTCGTAGTTTTGGTATAGTACATTTGTTACTGTTGATGAAAGAATGTTAAAATACTACTAACTGTAGTATATAGTTTGCAATAGGTATATATTCTTTCCCTATATGCCTCTCTATTATTAACCTCTAGTTATAGTGTTATACATTTGTTCTAGTTCCTGAGAGAGATTTCTAATATTTGTATAGTTAATCGCAGACATTGTCCACCACAAGATTCACTGTTTTATACAGTCCCATCTTTTAACCTCCAACTTTCCTTCTGGTGACATGCATGACTCTGAGCTTACCCTTTCCACCACCTTCACACACCTTTTAGCACTGTTAATTATTCTCATTACATGCTACCATCACCCCGTCCATTTCCAAATATTTAAGTTCACCCTAGTTGAATATTCTGCTCATAATAAGCAACCGCTCCCCATTCTTTAGCCTCCTCATTCTATATCCTGGTAACTTATATTTCCTGTCTATGAGTTTACATATTATACTTAGTTCATATCAGTGAGACCCTGCAATATTTGCCTTTATGTGTCTGTCTTATTTCACTCAATATAATGCCCTCAAGGTTTCTTCATCAACCCATTTCTTTTAAGAGGGTTTTGTTCAAACACTATACAGTCCGTCCTAAGGAAACAATCATTGGTTCCCTGTATAGTCACATATTTATGTATTGAGCACCATTGCCACTCTCTATATAAGGACATTTCTTCCACAAAGATGGAGGAAGAGTCAAAGAAGGCAGAGAGGCAAAAGAAAAAGGCAAGAGAAAGAGAGAAAAACAGACAAACAAAAAAACTTGATAGCTAGAAGGTGACAAAAGGAAAGATAGCATTAACCTAAAGTAGAATAAAGAGTCAGACAACATCACCAATGCCAGGAGTCCCATACCCTTCCCCTATTCCCCACCCTCCCATATGCATTTAGCTTTTGTATATTGCTTTTGTTACATTAAAGGAAGCATAATACAATGTTTCTGTTAATTCTAGCCTCTAGTTTGCATTGATTGTATTTTCCCCCCAATCCCACCCTATTTTTAACACCTTGCAATGTTGACATTCATTTGTTCTACCTCATGTAAAAACATATTTGTACCTTTTATTACAATTGTTGAGCACCCTAGGTTTCCCTGAATTACACAGTCCCAGTCTTTATCGTTCATCTTTTGTTCTGGTGTCCCACACGATCCCAGCCTTCCTCTTTCAACCATATTCACAGTCATCTTTGTTCAGTGTACTTACATTGCTGTGCTACTATCTCCCAAAAGTGTTTTCCAAACCTCTCACTCCTGTCTTTTCCTTTCTGCAGTGCTTCCTTTAGTGTTTCCTGTAGAGCAGGTTTCTTGTTCACAAACTCTGTCATTGTCTGTTTGTCAGAGAATATTTTGAGCTTTCCCTCATATCTGAAAGATAGTTTTGCTGGATATAGGATTCTTGGTTGGTGGTTTTTCTCTTTCAGTATCTTAATTATATCACCCCACTTCCTTCTTGCTTCCATGGTTTCTACTGAGAAATCCGCATATAGTCTTATCAAGCTTCCTTTGTATGTGATGGATTGCTTCTCTCTTGCTGCTTTCAGGATTCTCTCTTTATCTTTGATGTTTGACAATCTGATTATTAAGTGTCTTGGCATGGGCCTATTCAGATCTATTCTGTTTGGGGTATGCTGCACTTCTTGGATCCATAATTTTATGTCTGTCATAAGAGATGGGAAATTTTCATTGATTATTTCCTCTATTATTGCTTCTGCCCCTTTCCCCTTCTCTTCTCCTCCTGGGACACCAATGACACGTAAATTCTTGCTTTTCATTTTGTCTTTAAGTTCCCAGAGACGTTGCTCATATTTTTCCATTCTTTTCCCTATCTGTTCTTTTGTGTGTAGGCTTTCAGGTGCCTTGTTCTCCAGTTCCTGAGTGTTTTCTTCTGCCTCTTGAGATCTGCTGTTGTATGTTTCCATTGTGTCTTTCATCTCTTGTGTTGTGCCTTTCATTTCCATAGATTCTGCCAGTTGGTTTTTTGAACTTTCAATTTCTACCTTATGTACATCCTGTGTTTTCATTATATGGTTCATCTCTTTTGCCATATCTTCCCTTAACTTTTTGAATTCACTTTTTATTAGTTGTTTCAATTCCTGCATCACAGTTGAAGTACAAGTTTGTTCCCCTGACTGGGCCATAACCTCATATTTCTTGGTGTAGGTTGTAGTTTTCTGTTGTCTAGGCATGGTTTCCTTGGTTACCCCAATCAGGCCTCCCCAGACCAGAATGGGCTAAGGTCCCAGAAGGAAGAAATAGTCAGTATCCGGTTTCCCTGAGGATGTGTCTTAGAAAATTGGTACACCCTCTGATGCCTCTGGTCACTGTGCTTTTCTGCCCAGCAGATGGCGCCTGTTAGCCTATAATTCTTGATTGCTGTAAGGAGGTGTGGCTCTTTTTCCACAAGTTCTGAATGAAAGGCAGGTAGTAGAGCTGGGCCCCACCCCTTTCCTCTTAGAGAAGATAGACCCCCTAGGGGGAGGTCATTAGCATTTCAATGGTCTCTCTCTGCCTGTGCTATCTCCACCCTGGTCTGGTTCACAGCACTGGGGACTGAAAATGGCTGAGGCTTTCTCCACTGAGCTGAAAAAGGAACAGAGTTCCCTTCAGAGCTAGTCCGAGGTGACCCTCCGGCTCTCCAAGGTCAGTAGTCACCCAAAGCCTCTGTCTGCTTGTTGGGGATTTGTAGCTCGTAGTGAGCAGTTCACACTCGCTAATTAAAACCGCAGTTGGAGCTCAGCTGAGCTATATTTGCTTGCTGGGAGAAAGCTTCTCTCTGGCACCACGAGGCTTTGTAGCTCAGGCTGTGGGGGGAGGGGTCTCCCAATTTGGATCTGCAGTTTTTGCTTAAAGATTTTATGCTGTGATCTCAGGCATTCCTCCCAATTCAGGTTGGTGTATGATGAGTGGACAGTCATGTTTGTCCCCCCTGCAGTTATTCTGGATTATTTACTAGTTGTTTCTTGTTTTTTTTCATTGTTCCAGGGGGACTACTTAGCTTCCACTCCTCTCTATGCCACCATCTTAGATCTGCTGTTCCTTGTCTCTTATAACATCTTTGCATTTGAAGTCTATTTTTTTCTGATATTGGTATAGCTACACCTGCTTTTTTTTTGGTTATTACTTGTACGGAATATCTTTTTCCATCCATTCACTTTCGACCTATTTGTGGAATTGCAAATTGAAAGAAAAACTAGATTCTACTTTCCACTTTTCAGATTGCCAAAGATAAAATAATTATTACTATAGTAATAATATAACCTATTGATAAATGGATGGAGACATTTGCATACTTTTAAACTGTTGAAGGCATTGTAATTGGTATATGTTTCCTTGGTGACTGAAATATGGCAATTTCTACCAAAATAAAATAGTCATCCATCCTTGGACTTGGCAGCATCACTTCAGGGAATCTATCCTATAGCTATATTTGCATATATGTGCAAAGAACTTTGTTAGGATGTTTAATACAGCACTGTTTTTAGTGTAAATAGCTGGAAATGTTATTGTCTGAAAATAGGAGGCTGGGCAAATTAGTTATGGTACATCTACATGTTGGAATATTATACAGCTGGTAAAAATAATTAGGTATGAATGAGTATATATATACACACATATGTACATACTAATGTGGAACAGTCTCTAAGATTATTGTTAAAAGAAATAAAGGAAATACACACACACACACCCCAATGTATATGAATATGTTTCTGTTTGTATGAAAAGGAATATATGATATAAAGTCAATCAGAATGATATGATATGATATACTAACTTAGTTTTCTCTACCTTTACCCATTTTCCTTCTTCCAGTTCAGCCAGAAGCTAAGGCATTTTATGCTTCTTATTGAAGGAAATGATAATGCAGGAGTCATAAACAATCATTTTCCTGGCCATCAAGTTTCAAAAGCCTAGGTCTTCATGGAAAAACAGAAAATAAAAGAAACTTATGTGCATAGACAACTAAATAGCATTGGGTAAATTCAGATGATGCAATGGTGGGGTTTCTAATTAACTCAATAATAGCACTATTCCCTGGACTAGGGGAGGTAAGAAGGGGAGTAGAATGGGAATCCCAGAGGGAAAAGACCTTGTGGGTTCCTATGATAGGCTGTGGTTGCGTTCAAAAGTGATAGGAGATGTGCGAATTGTTTCCTGAGTAGAGCTCATGGGAGAAGCAAGACCCTAAAATATAAAAAGTTGTGTGGTGCGTTTATGGCAGAAGTTAAAATCTTAAATTCCTGCAGGGGCCAGGCCACTAATGTAAATGAATGTTATGGGCCCTTTGAGGACACTCCAACTGAGGAACTCATGCTGTGGTTAGCAGCTCCAGCCAGTTATTGCCATGTGGGTATATAGACCCAGTGTTGCCAGATCCTCTGATCTTTCAAGAGAAGTTAGAAATATAGATTTTATGTGAACTATCCTGTTTACATATTGTCAACCACTTTACATTAAAAAGTAAACAAGAGAGCAAGCAAGCAAACAAACAAAAACATTTTTTGTGGTCAAGCAGAACATATTTTTAGGTTCCCACATTGTAATTCTGGTATAGGCAGTCAGATGTGAGCTGGCCTCACAGAGATTTCCCTGATAGCAACTTGGTGGAAGATTAGATTTCTCTATTCCTGAAAGCAGCACAGAATTGGTAAGAAGCCTGAACCTCTCTGAGTTTTCTGACTGCTTAACAAGAGTCAGGAGCAGCTTGCTCTTAGCATCTAAAAGTATATGGGGGAGTAAGAGGACAGAGAGAGATGACAGAGAAAGAGAGAGAGAGAGAGAGAGAGAGAGAGAGAGAGAGAGAGAGAGAGAGAGAGAGAGAAGAAGAAGAAGAAGAAGAAGAAGAAGAAGGAGGAGGAGGAGGAGGAGGAGGAGGAGGAGGATGATGATGATGATGATGATGATGATGATGATGATGGGAGAAATAGAGGAAACTTACATTTGGAAGCTAGGAACACAGTATCAAGGGCTTGCAGGGAGAGAGCCCTGAAGAAGAGATGGTGATTAAGAATTTTTAGCAAGTGGCTGTGTAAATGGATGATGCCCCATCCTTCTCTCCCTTGAAGGCTTGAAACCAAGTGAATTTAAATTCTTGGAACGTGGATTCCACCCAGGAAAACCACATGTTTGTGTGTCTATGTGTGTGTTGGTTTTTTTTTTTTTTGTTTTTTTTTTTGCCTAGGTGAGGTTAGAGTGCCTCTACCTTATAGAACGGAGGATCAACAGAAAAATTAAGTTCAGCTATGCAACAATGACAAATCCATATCTTAAACACCTGTTCTTACAGACTGAGATTCGGATTCACAAAATATGTATATGCATAAAATAACTGTGGCAGAATATACCAGAAACTGTCATCTGTAATTTGGGGGCTGAGAAGCAGGAATTGAGCTCATTTTATTAGACAGGCATGTGAATAGCATGAATTTCTCACCACCGGAATCTATTATTTAAAATAATAAATGAAAAAATGTGCTGCCTCCCTAGCCCAATCTTTTCCAAATCTGTGGATCTACCCTGAGCTTTAGCCTTATCAGAGTTCTCCCCCTTCGACCCCCCCATCTCAGCTTCTAGCTCAACAAACACCTTCCTTGCAGAATTTCCCCTAATGACTCTTAGCATCCAAATCAAGCATTTGCTCTCTAAACTTTATAGCATTTGGTTCATATTGTAAGTAACATATATTGCCATATCACTACTTAAATAAGTGCCTGTCTCTTTCACTAGTCCATGAGGGAGGATTTATGTCTGATTTCCTACAATACTGAGCACATATTGACAGCTTCCTTGAATGAAAGAATGCTTCAGTTCTTTGGATTTTCTTTGAGTGTTAATACATTACTGCAACTTAATTTAATAACAGAGACAATAAAGATCTCAATTCTAAGCCCTAATGTGGTGTTCTAGGCCAGTGGTTCCAAAACTGTTGCACATTATAATCCCCTGGGTTGCTTTAAAAACTTCTGATGCCCTGACTGTTGCCCAGGCCAATTAAGCCAGAATCTCTGGGAGTAGAACCCAGGTATCAGCATTTTCTTTAAAATAAATCTTCAGGTGATTCCAATATGTACACATTTTGAGAAACAGTGTTCTACAGACTCTAAAAATCTGACCTGGCATTAGCAAAACATTCTAGAAAAGGTGTTTTGTTTCCTATAGCTTTTATGTACTCTCCCTCTCCATTTATTTGCTTTTAACTCTTCAGAGTCTTGGACTAGCCAACCACTCTGAGCTGAGTTGTTCATCTAAAAATAGAGGCAATACTTGTTTTGCCTGTTTTACAGGATTGTTCTGAGGACTAAGTGACATCTCATATGGAACAGTGCTTTGTGAATTCTAAATGCTGTTAAAAAATATTTTGTTCCTAATTTTACCAGACCCAGATTTTCTTTCTGTACCCATTTTATTTCTTCTTATAAATGAATTGGCTTCCAAAGAGTGTGAAATTTATTTCCAGAATTCTTTAAAACTCTCCTGCTTTTTTCACTTAACTTTATTTTCATGCTCTTTTACTTGAACATCTAGAGATATTTCTTCTATTTTCTGTGTTTTTGAATAGAGTTGAAGGGAGCTTTGTATTTATCCAAAAATTTAGACTGTTTAGAAACATTCTACAAATTGCAAACATAATCTGTACTGGAATCTTTTGTATAACCTCAAAGGAACTTGCAGTTTTTTTTTTCAAAAACACAATGCATTTTTGCCTTTGAGAAATTACCCTGACATCTGATAAGACATGAGATATCATCTTTGTTATGTTCTCCCATCAATTTGCATGGCAGATACTTCATAGAACAATTTCTGCCCAGTGCTGATCAATGAGTCATCATCAGTTTGATTAGGTATCTTTCTTTTGACCTAAATGCACTTCAGTGACATTTAAAATGGAGCAAATGCTATTCTGGGCAAGGGAACCAAGCAATAAATTTCTCATGCTTTGCAACACTGAGGCTCTTCAAGGTAGTGTACCTTCAAATTCAAACATATGGGCAGTATAATTTTATATTCTCCAACAAAGCATTTTTTATACTCATCTTTTCATTTAATTTAATTTTTTGAGGCTTTTGGAAGAAACAGAAGTCTAGTAAGAGGGTTCTGCACTCCTCTGAGTCACATCTACAGTAAGTAATTCCACTCACTGTCTTAAGCCAATTTTTTAAGAGTTAAAACTGGGTAGATTTAAATTACCATCAGAGTGCAATGTCCTTTATGGCACTAGCACTGGAGCTCTAGAAGGTGCAGTATAATGCTGGTGATGCTCAGAGCAAGGCTCCTAGAGGTAGGATTCAGGGTTAGAATACAAATTCTACCATGCTTGCTTCACAGGTTGGGCTAACTTCAAACTCTCTGTGCCTCAGATGTTTAATGTATAAAAGGGTATTACTACCAGATGTCCTAATCACACTGATTGGTTTTGCAAAATAAAACAGAATTCTCTGAAAAAATGGCATTGCTGTATAAGAATGCATGATTGATTGAGTGAGTAGAGCTTTTTAAGCTACAGAGCTCTTAAAGATGACTTGATATCCTGATTCTTATGATGGTCTAGTGAGGCAGAGCTTGTAATAATTTGAGGAAACTGAGGCTCAGAAAGATCACATGATGAATAATTGGCAGAGCCTGGAATTGGGCCCAAGTCTGACTGAGGCTATTGTCATTTTCACTATTCCTTGTTACAAGAAAATATGTGAGAAGGTGTGCATGTGTATGTTTGTTCACACGTGTGAGTGTGCACACGCATGTGTGAATGTGCACATATGCTTATATGTGGGCACATGTATGAATGTACACACGTGTACATATTTGTAGTAGGAATCCAGATGTACTGTGGTCCTGCGTTATCAGTAAGGGGGCTTGGAGAAGTACAAGGAAGAGGGTTAGTTGAGGGGAGGACATAGTAGGGTGGGACGATTCACAGATCCACCAACACAGTAGATTGCTTGGGCAGAGCCAATGGGACGGAAGCCTGGTCATAAAGACTCGGACAACACAAGGGAGGTGTTCAAGTTTGTGCATGTGTGTTTTTGTATTGGGCATGTGAGTGTGCATGCACACATGTTCACAAGTGTTCATGTGTGTTCACATATGTATACAAGTGTTCTTGTGTGCATGAATGCATATATGCATTTGTGTGTATGTTTGTGGGTGTGGAATGTGTGTTTATGGTTGCATGTGTGCATGTGTTTGTGTGCGTGTGCATGTTTGTATAAGTATTTGTGTATTTCTGTGCCTGTGTGTGTGTGCATGTGTTTATGTGGCAGACGCTGGAGGAGGGCAACAATAGATGATGTAATCCCAAGCTAGCACAATTTTTTTATAATTTTCCTATATATTTTATGATTTGAAAATTATAAAAGGTGTCAATTGGCAAAAAGTTATGAAAATGTCTCATATGCTCAGTGGATAGCCACTTTGGCACTAAGTTTTCTATCATTTTTAAAGAAACTACCTCATAATTTATGGAGTCAAAATATCAGGCTTAGAAGACAAATTAGAGATTCTGTTGTCAAGTGCACAATATTGCCTGATAACCTTGTTAAAACTACAAAAACCCCATCTTCTCTTTAGACCTTTTAATATGAATCTGTGAGAGTGGGACCTACAGTTCTATATTTTGGGAAAGTTCCAAAGATGATTGTGATGTTTTCCTGGGTGGGAACATTTTGTGGAGATGATTTCTCATTTAAAACAACATAGTAAAAGTGTCTCTGCCATACTCAGCTTCTTGAAACCAACTGAAAACAAGGAAAATGAAAAACCATGGAAGAAAATCACAAAAGTTATCTTAGAGCTGCCCCTTAAAAAGCATCAGAACCAGGTAGTTTCACCAGTGAATTTTACAAAACATTTAAGGGACAAATAACTCCATTTTCATTGAAATATTCCTCACCATGGAGATAATAGAAAACCTCCTCAATTTTTATGAAGTCATTATATTTTCAATAGAAAACAACAAAGAGAGCATAAAACAGGAAACTATAGACTCATCTTACTTATGAATTTCAATGCAAGCACCCTAAACAAATTATTAGCAAATAGAATCCATTAGTATGCTAAAAATAATAAAAGATAACCAAGAGGGAAAAAGAATGATTCTATATTAGAGAATCTATTAGTAGAATTCCTTATGACCATTTTCATAAATACTGAGAAGTTACTTCAGAAAATTCAACATTCGTTCATTATAAAAGTCTTAGTAAACTTGGAATAGATCAGTAACATGAACACACACACCCATTCCCATTCCCCCCAAAAGCATCATGATTAATAGTAAAATGTTAGAAACATTTTCTTTAAAATCATAAACATGGTAAAGATGCCCACAATCACTGTCAATAATTGAACATTTTTTGGAAGTACCAGCCAAAGCTGTTAGGGAAGATGTATGAAGACTGGAAAGCAAAGTCCAAGTTATCATGATTTGAAGACATGGCTGTATATTTGGAATCAATACTAATCACCTGAGAGATTATTAGAGACAATAAGAGATTTCAGCAATGAGATGGGTAACCAAAGTTTTATAAACAACAAAAAATAAATTACATTTTTATACACAACAATCACTTAGAAAACAAAATTAAAGAATATTTTAATTCATGAATGTCATATTGAAAGTTACCATAAATAGGAACCAATTTAACTAGAAATGTGCATGAGAAGGAAGGAGAAAATACTAAAAATTTAAAATTTTTGTGTGGGATATAAAATAGTTATGAATAAGTACAAATTCAATCCCATTGCATGGGAAAGTTCAATGTTTTAAAGGTGATGGTTCTCTGTAAATTGATATATGAATGAAATGTAATCTCAATTATATAAAAACTATTTCTTTCTTAAACTGCACTAATTGATTCTAAATTTTGTGTGGATAATCATACAATGCTAGCCAGAATAAATACGCTTACAAATTAAATTTCGTGACACAAATGTATTTCATGACACTTTCCACATTTGATTTTTCTAAATTAATACAAGGTCTTAGATTTTTAAAAATGTGATTCAAATATTCATCTGAAATAACAAGAGTTTGGCAATAACTAAGATCATTTTGAAAGAGGAGAGTAATGATTGGGGTCTTGTTGATAAAAGAGTGTACTTCTGACACAAGGAGAGAGAAAGAAATCAATGGATCAAATTGTGAGCTGACCTAGAAAAAAGAGAGAAGACTTGAATTAAAGAGGACACATCACTACCAATATTATTACAGAAATTTTTAAAAAGGATTATAAGGGGATACTATGAACAATTTTATGCCAAAAACTTAGATAACCCTAATGCAATGGACATATTCTGAGAAACACACAAACTCCAAAAACTGACTCAAGAAAAGATAGAAAATCTGAATAGACCTATCTCAAGTGAAAATATTGAATTTGTAGTTCAAACAAACAAACAAACAAACACTTCTCCCAAAACAAAAGCTCAAGTCCAGATGGCTTATTTGATGAATTCGATCATACTTTTAAAGAAGATTTAACACAAATCTTTACAAATTCTTCCAAAAAATTGAAGAGGAGGAAACACTTCCCTACCTTTTATCAAGTCAGCACTATCTTAATACCAAACTAGATAAAGCATTACCAGGAATGAAAACTACAGATCACTATCCTCTATGAATACAGATGCAAAATTTTCAATAAAATCTAGCAAACCATATCCAGCAACATGGAAAAGTATTATAAACCATGCCCAAGTGGAATTCATCCCAGGAATGTAAGGTTGTTTCAATACATGAAATTAAATCAATGCAATATATCATAGTAAGTGAATAAAAGACAGAAACCACATGATCATCTCAGTAGACACAGAAAAAGCATTTGACAAAATCAATACCTTTTCATAATAAAATCATCAACAAACTAAGAATAAATGGAACAGCCTCAATCTGATAAATAGCATCTCTGAAAACCTACAGTTTATATCATATTTAATAGTGAAAGACTGAAAGCTGAACCTCTAACATCAGGAACAAGACAAGGATGTCTGCTTTTGCCACTTTTATTCAACATTGTACTGGACATACTAGCTAGGGGAATTAGAAAAGTAAAAGTAATAAAAGGCATAGATACAGGAAAGGAAGAAGTAAGTTATCTCTATTCACAGATGACATGATCTTGAATGTGGAAAATCCTAAAGAATCCACAAAAAATATGAGATCCAATAAATGAGTTTGGCAAGATTTCAAGATGCCAGAAAAAAATAGAGAAATCAATTGTAGTTCTATACACTACCAGTGAACAATCTGAAAATAAATTTATGAAAAAATCAAACTTACAATAGCCTAAAAAGAATAAAATACTTAGACATACGTAAAAACGTTGAAAGAAATTAAAGACCTAAATAATTGAAAGGACACCCATCACATGTTCATGGATTGGAAGAGTTGATATTGTTAAGGTGGCAATACTTCCCAAATTGATCTACCATTTCAATGCAATCCTTATGAAAATCCTAGCTGCCTTTTTTTTTGCAAAAATTGATGAGCTGATACTATAATTCATATGGAAATGCAAGGGACCCAGAATAGCCAAAACCATCTTGAAAAAGAACAACAAAGTTGGAGGATTCATACTTCCCAATTTCAAACTTACTATAAATCTCCAGTAATCAAGCCAGTGTGGTATTGGCATAAGTATAGACATTTAGATCAATGGAATAGAATTCAGACTCAAAATATAAACCCATATATTTATGATTAATTGATTTTCAACAAGGAGGCCATGAAATTAAATTTATAAAGAATAGTCTTTTCAACAAACGGTTCTGAGACAACTGGATAGCCACATGCAAAAAAAAAAAAGTTGAACTCCTTGCTCACACCATATACAAAAATTACCACAAAATGGATCAAAGTCTTAAATGTAAGAGCTAAAACCTTAAAACTTTTGGAAGAAAACATAAGCATAAATCATTGTGAGTTTGGATTAGCCAATGATTTATTTGATATGACACCAAAAGTACAAACAAAAATTCTATAAAAATAAAAAAATTGAAGTATATCTAAATGAAAAACATTTATGTTTCAGAAGACATTCAAGAGAGTGAAAAGTCAATCCACAGAATGGGAGAACATATTTGCAAATTGTATATCTGTTCAGGGTTTGTGCCCAGTATATATAACATACACATGCACGTCAACAATAAAAAGAAAAATAACTCAACTAGGAAAACGGATAAAGGATTTAAATAGGCACTTCTCCAAAGAACACATACAAATGGTCAATAAGTACATGAAAAGATGTCCTTAGTCATTAGAGAAATGCAAATAAAAAACATAGTGAGAGATCACTATACTCATTAGTATGGCTATAATCAAAAAGACATAAAATAAGTGTTATCAAGGATGTGGAGAAACCGGAACTGTCATATACTTCTGGTGGGAATGTAAAATGGTTCAACCATTTTGGAAATTGGTCTGGCACTTCCTCAAAATGTTAAACATAGAGTTACCATATGACCCAGCAATATCCATTCCTTGGCATATACCCAAAAGATTTTAAAACAGGTGTTCAAACAAAAACTTGTATACAAATGTGTCTAACAGCAGTACTCACAATAGTGACAAGGTAGAAATGACCCAAAGTCCATCAGTCCATGACTGAATAAACAATTATGGTATATGCACACCATGGTGTTATTCAGCCATGAAAAGGAATGAAGTTATGATACATGCTGCAACATAGATGAACTGTGAAAACATTATGCTAAATGAAATAGGTTAGACACAAAAGGCTGCATATCATATGATTCCATTTATATAAAATATCCAGAATAGGAAATTCCTTAAATTCCGAAAGCTGATTTGTATTTGGCAGGGACTGGGGGGAGGTGGGTAATGGGGAGGGACTATTAATGGGTATCAGGTTCCTTTTTGGGGTGATGAAAATATTTTGGAATTAGCAAGTGATTGTTGCACAACTCTGTGACTATACCAAAATACCCATGAATTGTATACTTTAAAAGGGTGAACTCTATGGTATGTGTATGGTATCTTAATTTTTAAAAAATGGCCAAAGTACATGAAGAGGCAAATCTCAGGGAAAGTATTTTATAAACATGTGAAATGATACTCAGCTCTCTGCATAACTAAATACATATACATGAAAACACAATTTCATTTCTACCTATAAGAATGGAAAAATACCAAGAAGCGCAGTGTTGGTGAGGGTTCACAAAAACAGGTACTCTCATTCCTTTTTGGTACTATATTGATACAAGTACTGTGGAGGGGCATTTGTCAGTATCTATCAAAATTGTACTGCCAATAAACTTGCATATTTGCAGAAAGCAGTATGTACAAGGCTAGTCACAAAAGCAGCTGGTTACCAAGGAAGTGGAGACAATTAGTGCATTGTCAGTGGGGAATTTAGGAACAATGATAAAAGTGACTAAATGTTGATATGCTTTTATTATTTCCATTTGCAGGTAATTCTAAACCATGCCAGTATTAAAGTACCCCTGGTCAAGGTGGACTCTTCCCACTGGCCCCCACCCCATGCTTGGTATGCCAAGCACTGTGGCATTGTTTATAATAATAAAATGGCCAAATGTAAATGTCCATTGATAGGGGGCTTGTTAAGTAAATAATGGTCCATGATATAATGGAATATTTGCAGTCATTAAAAAGAGTGCAGTGATTGATGATGTGGAATGATCATCAACATATATATTTAAGTGAGAAAACAAAGATGAAAAATGGCTGTATAGTATACTTCAGCTTAGGCTTAATTTGCATAGAAGATTGTTGGAAGGTGCAGAAGAAACAGTTGTCTCTGTGGAGTGGAACTGGGGGTTTGGAGTCTGGGATAGGCAGAAGATTGAGTTTTCACAGTACACCCTTTTTTGTATTATTTGAATTTTGTACCATGTTCATATATTGCCTATTAAGCGTACGTTTTGAATTATGGGCATGTTTGCATTTCTTTTCAATTAAAATGTGTGGGTGTGTGTTTAGAAAAAAAACTTGATCTTGCACACTTTCTTTGCATGCATTTGTATTGCTACAGCGATTGTATTTGGCTGAATGCAAGAAAAACCCCACGGAGTATGGCATGTAAGGGCTTTATTTCCTTACAAAATAAAACATCTGTAGGTAGGCACTCCAGACCAGGTGCAGCTGCTGGAGAAACTAGGTTGCTTTTGTCTTTGTGTTCTGTTCTCCCTAGCAAATAGATATGGCAGTGATCCAAGTGGGAACAACTTCTTAGTTTTCAGAAAATGTAAGATGATTACGTAGTTTGCAATCCAGGACAGAGAATCTAAGGGAGTTAGTAAAATCAGTCCTCCTACCAGGAGTACGCATCGTCAAATGAAAAGAATTCTATGGCTTAGAGCATGGACTTTGGAGTAGGGGCTAGGCTTGAATCCTGATTTGGCAATAATTAGGGGGAAAACTTTGGACAAGAGACTTAACCACTTCCAGCATCAGTTCCCTCATTTAATAAAGTGGGGATAGTAACAATTGCCTCAGAAGACTGTGGTGGGTGCTAAATGAGGTACTACACATAAACCATCAAGAAAGATATCTCGCATGTAGTAGATCATCACCCATCACTATGAATTTTCTTATTTCACAAACTTTTGGTTTTTACATGGCTTCTCTGGGTCATGTAGAAAAGCTAGACATTAGATATTCTGTTTCTTAGGAGTTGCATCCTCATAGCTTTCCATTCTATTTTTGAAACAATATAGCCATGAATAAAGTGTACTGTGCTGGTCTGGCTGTGAGGCCAAGGCGTATGCCATCATAAAGTCTTTCATTACTCTTTAGGACAGTTAATTAATTTTCTGCTTTATTAAAGATCCATCCATCATTTTACAGAGATTCCAGTTTTGTAGATGAAAGCAACATCCTGTTGAGGGCATTCATAGATCATGATGTGTGAGGCAGAGATTAAGCAAACAATTTCCTATCTGATCTTCGGTTATGACCAAGAGAAGAGTCTGGTGCTTTCTTTTTTTCCTATCAACCTCTTTTTCATGCTGGAGAGTAAGAGGTTGTACGGAGAACTCATCACTTAAAAACAGGCCTGCAGAGGTCTCAGAGCTGCAAATACACCATCAGAGACAGGCCTGGCAAGACACAGCTGCACTCCTTGCTCGAGGCCACAATAATATATTCCCAGAAGTTAAAGGTTATGGAGCTGTGAACAGACCCGCTGTGCTTTTTTTTTTTTCACCTGCACTGAGCATTTTATGTCCTTTATATTCTCAACATTGTGTCTAACCAATAGCCAGAGACACTTCATTTTTAGCAGCACTTACTGGATTTGGAAGGTCTCTCCTAAGAGAAGTGTATATTAAAATACCCGTCACTGATTTTAATTGAAAAAGTAACCCCATGCTGTTGGTGCCTAATCTCTGTTTTATTGCAACAATTTGGTTGGGTGCTTGGAATCAGTTTGTGAATCTCGGACTTTTTTGTTACTGTAAGGAAGAATAGATATTAAGTGAGTATTGAGAATAAATACTGGCAATGTACGTATCTCTCCCTAGCTGAATAATTTAGCAATGTTACAAATATTTACACTCCACATCATGATAGAAATGTCTCAAAATTGAAATTAGGATACACAGAACAGGAAACCATTGGAACATATATTTATAAGATTATTCATTTGATAAAATTAAGCTCTATGATGGCAGAGACTTATCTGTCTTCTTTGACACTGTGTCCTTACTGCCTGGTTCAGTGCCTGGCACATGGTAGGCAGAGCTCAATATGTATGTATTAACTGAATGAATAAGTAACCCAAGCGTGGTGTGGGGCTCTCATTTTCACAAACCAGTTTGTTGAGATGAACTTGTTTATATAGTCTGTTGAGATAAAGCTGAAAGAAGTCTCTCAACTCCAGCAAAACATCAGTTCCTACTGCTATAATGTAGATTTTTGACTCCTCTGAAAAGAGAAAATCATGTTTAAAATCAATAAACACATGACTGAGCATAGCCATATAGATATATAATTTCCTCCTTCTAGAGTCTTAGTTCTAGATTCATTTCTCTGTCCTGGCAGAGAAGCACTGCTAATTTCTCCTCCTTGGATATTTTGCAAGACAATGTAAGATATTTTTCAATTCCTTCCTCATCTTCACCTCCTATGTTTAATAAGTCACTAAGTCCTCCAATTTCCCTTTGGAAATCTACCAGGTGAAACCCTCTCTCCATCCCTTCTGCCACTTTTTAGTTCAGGCTTTTTAGTTTAGTTCAGTTCATTTCTCACCTAAATATTTTTAAAAATATAAATGAATACATAAATAGCATTCTAAGCAGTCTTTTTGCCTCCATGCTCTCTCCCTTCTAATCAATCATCAATGTAGATGTTCATATTGATGTTTGCCTAAATTATTTTCAATAAAGGCAGATTCTAAGAAATAAAATTTTTATGTGTTACCATTAAATTAGCTTTTTTTTTTTAATAGTCTGCATCCAAATTGCCTTTCCAGTGTCACTTCCTGACATGTCTTTCTAGTCTTTTTTCTTGTCTTTGAACATGTCATATTCTTGCCACCTCATGGTCCTGACACATGCAGTTTCATCTTCTTTGATCCTTTTTCCTTCCTTTTTTTTCCCCCAGTTAGTGGTTACTCACTATAAAGTGCTCAGCTTGAAGATTTATTACTCTGGGCCCCACCCAATGAAGATGGTGGAGTGAGACACTTCAAGGCTCTGTTCCCTGTAGAAGCTATGAACAACAAGCAAGAGCTGTCAGAAACAACATCTTTCTCAAAGCTCCAAAAAACAGTTAAAGGACTGCAGTAATAGGACAAGTGCTGAATCAAGAAAAAAAGCCAACTTAATAATGGTGGGATCTCGTGGCTCACTGGCCAGCCTCCGCCTCATCCTTCACAGGTTTGGCACAGAGCAGATCCCTTGTCCCAGTTCTGGAGGGAGCAGAGTCACCCTTGTGCACATACTGGGAGCTTGTGTGACTGGCCAAATCTCTCTGGTGGTGGCCTGAGGGACTCATTGTCTCAGGTTTTGCCCTGCATGTAGAAGGAGGCTCACCAAGCTCTCCTGCACAATGCTGTAGGAGAGCAGTCAAATACATGCCTGGGGCAAGGAATTACTGGCTGTAGGACATACAGTGCTGTGCTCAGGACCATGAGGAAACTGTTTCCTAGAGAAGAAGGGACATTTGTATCATTATTTATGTAAATGGGGGGAATTTCCAGGGCTACACGTACACACCCAAGGAAAGATGCATATACAGTAAAGATCAGGGTGGTCTCTATACTTTGGTTTAAAACCATTCTCTAAACTCATTTTATGGATAAGCTCTAAAGGAGAACACTCATGCAGGTCAACCTGCAAAGACTGGGAAAGGTGTTTTCTTTTTTCCTTCATGACATTAACTGGATACTAGCTTAAAGGAACAGATTCCTCAGGTCTTAAATTCCAGCAATAACACATTAAAATATCAAAATGTCTAGGTTTCAACAATGGATTACAAAACATACAAATAAACAGTAACTGATGGACCAAGCAAAGGAGAAGGTTAAAGCATTAGAAACCATCAATGAGGAGGACAAGACCTGGGACATATTAGACAAAGACTTTCAAAAAATGGCCCTAAATCTTTTCAAAGAGCTAAAAGAAAACATGGGCAAATAACTAAAGGAAATCAAGATAACCATAGATGAACACAAAGAGAATATCAATAGAGAGGTTGAAATTATGAAAAGGAACCAAACAGAGCTGAAGATCACAGTAACAGAAATTTAAAATTCCCTAGAAGTGTTCAACCCCAGATTGGAGCTGGAAGAAGAAATAATCAGTTAACTTGAAAATAAGACAATTGAGATAATCCGGTCTGAGGAGCAGAAGGAAGAAACATGAACAGAGCCAGAGGAACCTGTGGAACACCATCAAGCATACCAAAATATGCATTGTGGGAGTCCTGGAAGGAGAAGAAAGACAGAAAGAGGCAGAGAGAATATTTAAAGAAATAATGGTTGAAAACTTCTCAAATTTAAGGAAAAATATGAATGTATACATCAAAAAGGCTCAACAAAATCCAAACAGGATAAACCCAAATAGACCAACATATGATAATCAAACTGTCAAATGCCCAAGATAAAGAGAAAAATCTGAAATCCTCAAGAGAATAACAGCATGTGATGTACACAGGAGCCTCTAATAGATTGTGTTGATTTCATATTGGAAACCATGGGGGCAAGGAAGCAGTGGGATAACATATTTAAATTGCTGAAAGCAAAACACTGCCAACCAAGAATTCCATATCCAGCAAAACTATCTTTCAAAATGAGGAGGCATTTAAGACATTCCCAGATAAACAAAAGCCAAAGGAATTTGTAACCAGCCACTTGACTGGCCTTACAAGAAATTTTAAAGGGAGTTCTGCATGTTGAAAGGACGACAGACACTAGATTGAAGTTGTATGAAGAAATAAAGATCTCTAGTAAGGGTAATGACAGGTAAATGCCAGTACCACTGAAATTTTGTTTTGGAACTCCACTTTTTACTTCCTATAGAATCTAAATGGCAAATGCAGAAAACATAATGGTGAATCAGTGTTTCTTGACTCATAACGTATCAACATGTAATTTGCGAAAGAGGTAAGTAAAGCTGGGAGGATGGAGAGTATAGAAACATAGCCTGAGTATGCTATTGAAGTTAAGTTGGCATCAAAGCAAATGAGATTGTTATAGATTTAGGATGATAAATTTAAGCCCCAAGGTAATGAGAAAGAAAATATCAGAGGCTATGCAAGGTTGTAGAGACAGAAATTAGAGTACATGTTGCCAGGAGCAGGGGGCAGGTGGAATGAGAAGTTAATGCAAAATGAGTGTAGGGTTTCTGTTTGGGGAGATGGGAAAATTTTTGTAATGGAAGTTGGTGAAGGTACTGCTTCATAGTGAATGTGATTAAACCCACTAAGTGGTATACTTGGGAGTGTTTGGATTTGGAAAGTTTATTTTGTATAAAGGTTCCCACAATAAAAAAGAGCAACTAAAGAGACTGTGATAAAAGGCAGTACATGATCCTGGACGGGATCTAACAAGGGAGGAGAAATGGCTAAAGAGGCTCAACTGGGACATATGAAAAAGTGGAATAAAGACTGTAAGCTTTATATCAATGTTAAATTTCTTGAACTTGATAACTGCACTTAGGGTGGAACCTAGGTGAATATCATTGGAAGTATTAAGTGTTCAAGGAGGGTGATGTATATACAACCTACATGTGAATGTTCAGAAAATGGATTGATAAATAGATAGCCCCATGGACAGACAGATAAATGGATAGATAGATAGATAGATAGATAGATAGACAGATAGATTGATGTATACATAGAATGATACGGCAAAATGTTAAAATTGGTAGCTCTGGGTACCTGATGGGATAATTGTATGTTGGAGTTTTCTGTATAAGTCTTGTATTGCTTTTGTAACTCTCCTGTAAGTTTGAAAATATTTCATAACAAAAAGTTTGAAAATTAAAAAAAAATTACTCTGTTAAACCTTCTTTAACTTCTCTAGGCTAGATTAGAACATCCTGCTATTAATCCCAAATGCCCTGTATTTCTCCTCCATAACACTGATAACTCTAATAGTTATTTATTAATGTTGGTCTACTTTGCTAAATTATAAGAGCAGGGACCATATCTGACTTGTTCATCTTTCTGCCTACTGTATAAAATATGGTGATTGGCACATAATCAGTAATCAATAAATATTTGTTGAATGAATGAATGTTAATCATCATGCACTGTCATGGCTTGGTGCCTTTTTATATGCTATCCATCTTACCTGAAGTGTCATTCCCCAATTCTTCATTGAGATTTTATAATCCGATGACTATTTTTTGTGCTCCTGTCATGTGCCAGACACTATACAGGATGGCAGGGATAAAAAGGTAGACAAGGCATAGACACTGACATGGAGGAGCACAAGGTCTATTAAGAACTACAGGTGGGTAAATGAGTAACATTATCCTCTGTGAGTAATGCATTCATTGAACTTTATACAAAACAAAATGATATCACAAAAAGGATTAACTAACTCTGAATTCTGCCACTGGTGGGGGTGGCAGTGGAGGAGATGGTTCAAGGAAGGGGTCACAGAAGTGATGATGCTTGATTTGATTCTTAAATGATCATCAGGTATTCACCATGGACATATGTACAGGGGCAGGCTGTCCCAAAGAAGAAACCGTAAAGGTGATGGTTTCACAAGTTGGGTTTCCTAGGAAGCAGACTTCAAGTTGGACTTTAGTGTGCAGGCTGTTTATTCAGGAGTGCCCTTGGGTTCAATAGTTATGGAAGGAAAGGGAAAGTAGTGGGACTGGTCAGATGCAGAAGTCCAGTTGTGACACAAGCCTAGGAGGCTACCACAAGGAGCTCCGAAGCTGGAGTGGCCTTTCAGAGTTGTAAATTATCCCTTCTTGAGCCAGGATATCCAGGGGTTTATAATCCTGTGTTGGTCAGTAGAGGCGAGCTGCCCCAGGGAAGAGGCTTGATCTTGGGAAGGCAGCTCTCTGCAGCTGAGGCAATCTCTGAAGGGTCTTCTACTTGAGGGCTATCCACTGATAGAATTATAAGTAGCTGGTGCAGCAAGTCTTCCCTTGAAGTGGGATTTGTGGGGTACATCACAGTGTCCATCACAGCTGGTAAGGAAGAGTAAAATAATTTTCTATGTTTAGAAACCAGCAAGTATTTTGTTTTTATTATTGCTAGGACATACAGTGGTGGGGATGGACAGATGGCAAAAGATTATGCTGTTGAAATAACATCCTGATGGTATGTTAAGGAGTTTGGACAAGAATAAGGATGAGCAAGTGCAAATTCCCCAAACATGAATGAGTTTTTCATGTGGGTAGAAATGAAGGACTATGGTGACTAATTGAATATGTGTGTATTGGGGATTGATAAAGTGGAAAGGAGTTATTAAGAATGATGCATCATTTCTAATTAGGAACATTAGGTGGTTGCTGGTTCCATTTACCAAGATAGGCAAAATTGGAAGAAGAATGTATTTGCATAGGGGGTGAAGGAGATAATGAATTCAGTTTTGGACACTGAATTGGACTTGGAGCAGTTTGTGGAACATTCAGGGGAGATGTTCAGTAGGCAGATGTATATGAGGTCTAGAAGTATAGGAGAGAAGAGCTGAAGACATAAATTTGGGGTCCTTACACAGATAACTAACGCTGTGTTATCATATGAGACTCTTCAGAGAAAATCTGTAGAAAGAAGATTTGAGCGTTGATGACTGTCAGAGGATGGCAAGGACTAAACCTGTCACAACCCAGAAGTGTTGAAAGTAGTCAATGAAACTTAATGTATCACAGCAAGACAGTGTTGTTCTCAGAGAACAAAAAACAACACAAATATCAGCACAGTTGTGCTGGTTCCCCTGCCTCCAAGTTCCATGGAGCAATGTGATGGGTCCAGATAGATGCTATGCATGTGGTGGGTTGCACCATAGCTAAGGAAACCAGGACCAAGGGCTCAGCAGCTTTTGAGCAGGAAGCACACTTTGTGGCAAGGAAAAAACAAGCCAAGCCAGTGCCATTTCTCCAGGGAATGAGCAGTTACAATGTAGTCATCCTGTGGTTGCCTTGACCTACTTAGTTGCAAGTGACTAGCCACAAAAACAACTTAGTATCAGGAGACCGATAAGCGTTACAGTTTAGCACAGTCAGCAAGGATCTGCAGGGATGCTCAGGGCCCGTGGCAGACTGCCTCTCCCTAAAAGAATGTGATTTCATTTGACCCTCCCAAACACCAGCAGGTAGGCAGAATGTGGATTTTTGCCCCATTTTCCAAAAGAGGAAATTGCTCTTGAGAAAGGAAAACTGACTTTTCCATCTCTAGCACATGAAAAAGCCAGACCTGAAATCCAGTTCTTCTGACTTCTATACTAGCACTTTGTATATGCTTTCCTTTGTTCTTAAAATTACAAGTATCAAGCAGAATTAGGAATTCAAGGCAATGTCCAAGTTTCAATCAGTCTGAAGTGTGTCAGATCTAAATGGGAATTGCCTTGCATGATTTTTCTATAGTTTGGATTTCACTCCAGTGAAAATTTCTAGCAAGTGATGTTCCTAAGACTGCTGTAGAATCATGTGGGGGCAAGCCCCAAGGTTAATAAGAGGGGAAACCAGAAGGAATGAGCTTTGCTAACCTGTATGTACTTGCCCTTTAAATTTTCCAGCGTTTCCTTTGCTGTGATTTCCAGTAATTGTAGAAAGTAGCACCACATAGTTTCTCACTGAATGCAATTAAAGATTTAATGAAACTTGGATTCATTAATTTGTGTAGTTTTTTACAGAATCACCTTGCTATAGCCTGCAGAGTGTGCCCTAATGACCCATGAACAAGCCACATACATAGTCTTAAAATTCTACAGTGAGCTTTTAAAACAAACTCTGCAATAAATGCAGTGGCTCAGCTGAAATATGTCATCTTACTCTCTTTTAAAAGCTACTTAATTTTTTTTAATGGAAAATACATTTTATCTGACAGTCACATCTTTGGTGCTGCATTGGAATAAAGTAGATTTAAAAGCATGAAGTAAGGTACACTGTTAAAAGCAGGTCTCTGCAGAACAGAATAAAATAGAAAATGTAAGGAACACACAGAGAATTAAGGATTTGATTTTGAATGTTTGTGAAGAAGTTTGGTTATTGTCACTATTTCATTGTTATAACAGAATCTTGGTAACAGAGGACCAGGAATTAAACATGAGAAGCCGCTCAGGTAGAATGGAAGTATCTTGATTGGAAAAGAGGATACTACAGGGATCTATGCTGACCCAGTGAAGTCACCCAAACTTTTCTATGTTGGAATTGATGTTTGGTTGGTATTAGAAAACTGAGTGGTTGACAGGGGCCAAATCTGCTAAACCATTGATGCGGATCCATAACTAGGCCATACGGAAAGTTTTGGAAGGTAGGTTGAATGGCAGAAGTGTCAGCCATTGGAATCCAGGGAGGTGATAGTCATCCTTGAGCTGTTGCTATGGCGGGCATCTGGAACTGGGGCTTGGTCACAGAAAGATACAAACCTATTTTAATGGCAAGTATAAAAGATTGCAATGGGGGTATTCTTAAGGCTTATTTGATGCTCAACTTATCACCTATTGACTATATGTCATGAGAAGGAATGGGTTGTGGATAAAGGACAAATAGTCCTTTATTTGGGAATTGGAAGAATTCCACCAGACCTGATAGTCAATTCTCAGTCCTTTTCTAACTTGACCCCTCAGCAGCATTTGCTAGTATGGATCATTACCCCCTTCTTGAAAACTGCATTTCTTGGTTGTCCCCTTATCTCTCCTACTCCTCCCTCTCTGTCCCCTTTATGGGTTCATCTTCCCTCTCTGCTTCACTTTTAAATGTGAGAGGTTCTCAAGGCATTATAATAGGCTCTCTCTTATTTTCTATCCATCCCCTGCCCTTGTCTCTTAGCTTCAATGCCATCTACAGATAGTTGATTCCCTAATATATATCTTTGGTTTGAGAACTTGAATTATAAAATGATAAGCATCCATCAGAATTAGGAAAGAAAATTTGCATGGATGCTCAAGTATTGATTTTAAGCATTCTCATAAGAATGCTTCACACACACACACACACACTTGGGGGGGAGGTGGAAACTTCCTATATTCCTTACAGTTAAGAAAAACAACCATAAAAGAAAACAAAATTTCAAATTAAATACAATAAAAACTACAAAATCACAGGATAATGTGACAGATTATGTTGTTTTCTTAAAAATAAATCACATCCCTCATTGTGGATATGGTTCTCACTGCTAAAGGACAGATTCCTTAAAATTCTGCATGCCTATACTGCATGCACTGAGATGACTCAATTATGCCATGACATTTTTTTTAAGCCACCCTGAAATATTGTATATATATATATATAACAGACTACCACAATATCATTTGGCCTTAACTGTGCTTGAATACATCATTTATGATTTAATTCCTTTCTGCTAGAGGATCTAAAACATACTTATATGTGTCTATTGATCTTTGTATATTTTTTTGAACATTAGTGAAAACAGAAAATTTTAAAAAGCAAAAAATTTCCTGAGAATACGTCTGTGGACCCCATGTGAGAAACAGTTTCTCATTTTGATGTTCCAGGGGAAACTTAAACTGCAATGTCTAAACTAAACTCATCATTTTCTTTTACCTCAACTATCCCCTTATCCTGTGTTTATCATCTCAGCTGTTTGTACCCACCACCCCCCAAAAAAAATCTGGGATTCATTATTCACCCTTTTCTACTCTCTGTTACCTATAAACAATACAATATCAAGTCTTGCTTCCAAATATCTCTAGGATTTATCTGACTACTGCTGCCCCATTTCACGTCCTCAATATTTCATTACAACCCCCTTCTGCTTGGTTCTTGGTTTGTAGATAAAACAGGGTGGTAAAATTGAGTCTTGAATCCAGATTTTACTCAAAATTGGTAGGCTGTTCATTTGGGCACTTACTTTTTAGTCTAGTATATTTATTGACTAAATAAGTCATGGAAAGCATAATGCATGGACTTTGCAAGCCAATGAATTTGTTGGTTGACTTGCTGTTGCTTTTTAGGTTATTTGCAAATGGCTTAACTGCAATGGCCGAAGTACAGGGAACAACTACCATAGATTACCTCAGTGTAAAATTTAGATTACTTATTTCATAGTTGAAAAGATTTGGGCAAATGGACTTATTTAAGCAGAAGATATTACTCTTGAAGTGGATAAAAAATGATGGTCCTAAGGTAGTAGGCACAAAGGTATATTTTCCCTCTGCACATTTCTATATAATCTTTTTTTTGGAGGGGTGGGATAGGATGAGGACAGGTACAGTTGGAATGCAAGAAGGCTTGAAAGAACGGCTTATGATCTGTTTGGATGTCAGTATCTCTATGCCTTTTCTCCTGCTGTTCCCCTCTCCTTCATGAGTCATAATACTTAGAATACAGAAGACACTCCAATATTTGTTGAATGGAATAATTCCCAACTTATCATTGCCTATCCAAGCCCCCAACCTATGATGATATCTGGTAAATGATAAAATCATAAACTCATAGAATGTGAGAGATGAAAGATATTTTCCAGAGTACCTAATGCAGGAGTTTTCACACTGTGGTCTGTGGACTTGATGAGGAGGCAAATGTCTGGGCCCTCCTGCCCTCAATTCTCCTAAATAAGAAAGTCTTAAATTTATGTTACATACTGGGGTCTCCAGTAAGATATTTTGGGAAAAAATAGATTTCTGCTGGTGATAAAAATAAAAAGTGAAGCAATGTATTTTTTTAAGATTGATTGAGCTCAAGCCTGTCATTTGGTTAATGAGGAAACTGAGGCCCAAAGAGGGAATCATACTTTTCCAAGGCCATAGACCAGAATTCAAACTCTAAACTCCCACCTCTAGAAAACAGAGGAGGAGGATTCCAGGATCGTGGAAACTCGATGTATTACAACATCTCACTCCACCCTTGCTTACCATATCTGTTGTGATAGGAATTTTTCAGGGTTATAATAAAATATAATCTTGGAATGTCTGAACTGGAAGAGAAGTAGAAGTAATAAGTACAGAAGATTTTATACTTTCAAGCAGAGAAGTCCTTTATTCAAATTAAATATTACAAGGAAGCCTATTATTTCAAGTTTCTTTCATATTCAACAAACATGTGCTGGGCACTGTTGTAGCGCTGTGGATACAGTTGCCAACAAGACAGTATCTACTCTCATGAAGGTCACATTCTGTTTTGAGGGGAGGAAAGAGATACTGAACAACATGAAAAATGTAATTATACATTGTGATAGGGTCTATGAAGGAAACAAGACATCATGATAGAGAATAAGTTAGGAGGTGGTTATTTACAGAGTGGTCAGGGACAGTACCTTTATGAATGGATGGGCATTTTGGCACTGCACAAAGTTACTCAGCTAAGGGGACAAATGGGAGCTGAAACTTAGCCAAGTTTCTGCTTGGCAAGTTGTGTGCCCTGCATCAGGATGCCTTTCCTTCCAGTTAGGACCACCATTTTCTTCTTCTAAAGGTATTGCCTGCTCCCCAATGCTTGTGCCTCTGGGGCTGAGTCTACCCAAGGCAGTGACTTTGTTGTTACAATTTTCACAAAAGGGCCACATAGGAAAGGCGCAACGCTGATCTGGGAAGGTCTTTCTGAAGAAGTGACGTCTGAAATTTGACTTAAAGTATGAGAGTCTGTGTGAAGATCTGCACTTGGGGCGGACAGAACAGCAAGCAGAAAGGCCTTTACTTGGGAGTGTGCTTGCTCTGTTTGAAGAACAACAAACAGAATAATGTGGCTGGACTAGTGGATGTTAAGGGGGGAAGAAGAGGAGAAGATGAAGTTAGAGAGTTAATGAGGGCCAGAGTGTGTTAAGACTGCAGGCCATTGCAAAGGTTTCTCTTTTCCTTTGAGTTGGGTAGGACATCATTGAGGGATATAATCCTAGCTGCTCTGGTTGAACTACCTACGACTAGTGGTGTGCTGATAAATACTTAGCAGCTGTCTCATTGGTTGCTAATTTCTGTAATGTAAATACTCCCACCATGGCCAATTTCAAGCTACCGATATCATATCCCTGACTATGGAGCTAAGAAGAGAGTTTAAAATTGGCTCTTCTTGGCCAGTATGAGCAGGCTCCAGCACCTCATTTTGCAGATGCAGAAACTGTGAGATTAATATGGCCAGTTCATATGGGACCTAGTTTACCAAGCTAGGGAGTATGAATTTCATCGTTTGGGCAGCAGGCAGACATTGGTGGATTTTAAGCAGAGAGAAGATGGTTACATCTATGTTTTTGAAAGTGTTGGAGGTAAATTAAGGTTAGTACTATATTATATTCATGTTGTAAATGAGGAAAATGGGCTTAGGAAAGTCAAGTGTCTTGTTATAGCAAGAAGATTCAAAGAGAATAATTGGCAAAACAAAAAATTTGTGTTAGTGGCAAAACTGAAATTTGAACCCAGGTGTTTCAAATATCCTTTTGATAAAACATCAATAAATGGGGGGGTTGCTAAGACATAATTCCTTGATTTGAGATGTTTAATAAAACAACCATAAGAGGACATGTGGGAAGGTGGCACTGGCAACACAAAAGACCATGTGTCTCGTCCATAGTCCTATAAAAATGTCACTATTGAAAATGGGTGACTCTAAAAAAGTTGAATCATCTCCAAGAATTCTGAAACAGTGGAAAAGTTGGAATTGAAACAGAATTACTAATTGTAACTCTTTGTCTCCTTCTAGAAGAATAAATAAATGGCTGAGGATTGCCACTCATAATTTAGATTCATTAATATACTATTTAACTTCAACACTAAAATTTTCCTTAATTACACAAGCTTTAATAGTGTATAATCAACCTGTCAGAAGAAATAGAGGTAGACTTTCATAATAAACCAATCATTTGAAATAAATCAGGGATGAAAGTCAAACTCTAGTTAATTTATTGAAATTAGTATGTGATTTCAAAATGATTTTACTACTTCTGTATTTCATTGTGTTAACAATTAAATATCGGGGTTCCAATTTTTGTGTTGCTAAATGGTATTAAAGAGCAAGGAATGTTTGGATAAAATTTTGGTTTCTTTCTCATGGGGAAAAATATGCGTGTTTTAAATTTATACAGGGCTTCTTCAGTTGGCTTAAAACAGTATCAAGAGACATCTTAAACAAGGTGAAATTTGTCATTTCTCTTGGAATACAACCAAGAAGAACTAATTAGCAGAAAAAGTTTTCCCCTGCAGGCTGCAAAATTAGTCTTGAGGTCAAAATAAATGATAATGAGAAAGTTGGGTTATTAAGTCTAAGCATAGTTTCCAAAGGATAAATATAAAAGGTCACTGAATATAATATTAACATAGAGAAGCTTTCAAGCTTGCAGATTGAGATATAGTTAATACAAGTTGTGAATTTTTAACCAATGTGCATCATATATATTTCCTTCATCTCTACTGAATCATTAAATTAGAAAATATAAGCTCCCAGGAAATTTTAATGTGAGTGCTTAATTCAAAATATTCTGGTGTCTTAAATTTTCAATAGCAAACTGTGGGCTTATTTTGTCAAGAAACAATACTCTGGTTTGAATAGATTTGGAACACTTCCTATAATTTTTATCCATTGAGTAAGAAATTCATAATTCTTTTTGCCATCTTTTTGACTTTCATTCATATGTTCCAAAAATATTTATTGAGCATCTGTTTTGTGCAGGGAACTGTGGTAGACCTTGTGTTAAATGCAGTGATGAATCCATTAAGGATCCTGAATCCATTAAGGATGTAGCTTCATAAAGGAAATAAAACACATTCTTCAATTTGCATAATACAAGATGGAATGTTGCAAGTATCATATGAGAAGTAAAATAAAATGTTCTGGGAGCCAAAAGGAGAAAGATATTACCTCCACTTGGGACAAAAGAGAAAACTTCTAGGTGAGGATAAGTATCTATGGAAGTGAGTGACAGGAGGGCATTCCAGTTGGAAGGAGTAAGTTTGAACAACGGCCTGGAGTTGGGAAAGTACAGAATGCATATGAGAACAGTATAATTCAATGAGCTGAATTCTGGGGTGTGTATCAAGGAGAGTAATGGGAAATAGAGTAAAAATGTAGTTTTGTCAACTAATCTACTAATCAACAACCATTTATTGGAGTACCACTTTTGTGTCAGGCACTGTGCTAGAGAGTGTGGGATATAAGAATAAACAAGACTATCTTTAATTTCATGTAATGTTGAGAAATGCCTTGGATGCTAAATATAGAGTTTTGATAGTTTGTAGGCAGTGGGATCCATAAAAAGTAGTATGGCCATTTCTCCAAAGAAGATACACAAATGGTCAATAAATATATAAAAAGATGCTCAAGGTCATTAGCCATGAGGGAAATGCAAATCAAAACCACCAAGAGATACCATTTCACACCCACTGTAATAGCTATTATTAAAAACTGGAAAACTACAAATGTTGGAGAGGATGTGGAGAAATGGGAACACTCATTCATTGTGGGAATGTAAAATGGTGCAGCCACTGTGGAAGGCAGTTTGGTGGTTCCTCAGAAAGTTAAGCATAGAATTACCATGTGATCCAGCAATCCCACTTCTAGGTATACATCTAAAAGAATTGAAAGCAGAGACTTGAACAGATATTTCCATGCCGATGTTCATAGTGGTATTATTCACAATTGCCAAAATGTGGGAGCAACCCAAGTGTCCATTAACTGTTGGGTGGATAAACAAAATGTGGTGTATACATACAATGGAATATTATTTGGTCATAAAAAGGAATGAAGTTCTGATACATGACAACATGGATGAATCCTGAAGGCATCATATTGAGTGACATAAGCCAGGCACAAAAGAACAAATATTGTATGATCTCACTGATATGAAATAATTAGAATAAGCAAACTCATAGGATCAGAATCTGGAGTACAGGTTACCAGGTGCTGGGTTGGGGGTAGGGAATGAGAAATTAATGGAATTAATGCTTAATTGGTAAAATGTTTCTTCTTGGGTGATGGAAAAGTTTTGGCAATAGACGATGGTGATGGAGGCACAACTTTGTAAATGTAATCAACACCATTGAATTATATATTTGAAAATTTCAGGTAGTATACAAGTTAGCACACATACACAACTATCTATAGGACTGTACAACACAAAGAGTGAGCCCTAATTTAAAGAGTTGGCTAAATTTAATAGTATTATTATTATAATATTGTTTCATGAACTATTTTTAACAAAAGTACCACACTAACTCAAAATATTAATAAGAGGGAAAACTGAGTATGTGAGGGGTGGGGTATATGGGAACTCTATTTTCTGCATGATTATTGGTAAACCTACAACTGCTCTAGTTAAACAAAAACATTATCCTAAGTGAAAGAAGTTGGATGCAAAGGACCACATATTGTAGGATTCCATTTATAGGACATATCCCAAACAGGCAAATCTATACTGTAGTAGTTGTCTGGGGTAGGGAGTGGTTACAAACAACCACAAGGCATTTTGGGGGATTGATAGAAATGTTATAAAACTGTGTTATGGTGATGGTTGCATGTTCTAGTTTGCTAATGCTGCCGGGATGCAAAACACCAGAAATGGATTGGCTTGTATAAAAGGGGGTTTATTTGGTTACACAGTTACAGTCTTAAGGCCATAAAGTGTCCAAGGTAAAGGTAACACGTCAGCAATTGGGTACCTTCACTGGAGGATGGCCAATGGTGTCCAGAAAACCTCTGTTAGCTGGGAAGGCATGCGGCTGGCATCTGTTCCAAAGCTCTGGTTTCAAAATAGCTTTCTCCCAGGATGTTCCTCTGTAGGCTGCAGTTCCTCAAAAATGTCACTCTTAGTTGCACTTGGGATATTTGTCCTCTCTTAGCTTCTCTGGGGCAAGAGTCTGCTTTCAATGGCCGTCTTCAAACTATCTCTCATCTGCAGCTCCTGTGCTTTCTTCAAAGTGTCCCTTTTGGCTGTAGCTCCTCTTCAAAATGTAACTCACAGCTGCACACTGAGTTCCTTCTGCTTGTCAGCTCATTTCTATGGCTCCACTGATCAAGGCCTACCCTAAGTGGGTGGGGCCACACCTCCATGGAAATATCCAGTCATCACCCACAGCTGGGTGGGGCACATCTCCAAAGAAACACTCAAAGAAATCTAATCAAAACTGATAACATCTGCCCACACAAGATTACATCAAAGATAATGGTGTTTGGGGGACACAATACATTCAAACTGGCACAGTTGCACAACTGTGTAAATTTACTAAGAATTGTTTAATTGCACACTTAAAATGGGGGAATTTTATAGTATGTAGATTGTACTTCAATAAAGCTGTTTTTTTTTTTTTAAATATGGTTTGGCAGTGACATGATTATAGCTTTTCAGAAAGAAAAGAAAAGCATATTCCAAGGCTACTAGCAATGTGCTGCTATTGGTAGAAACTTGAACTGCTGGAAAACCTGTTGTATTCCCAGTTATCACTTGTAGAAAGTAAAACAGCTGGCACAATAAAATAAATGACATTTGTGTAGTATTTCATATTGTAAAGAATCAATTTCACATCTATTATCTCGTTTGATCCTTCTGTTAATCCCATCAGGGTAGGTACTATTATTATCCTCATTTTATAGACGCAGTTTAAAAACTGAGTGACTTCTGGTGGGCCCATGACTTTAAGTAGGAGAGCAAGGATTGGAACCCAAATCTTCTGCCATTCCAAATCCTTTATTATTTTTCTACAATCTTCAGCCTCTATAGAATCAAAGCCTCCAAAACAATCTTCTTGTGCATATTTTCCCTATCTCATTTCCTGTCCAATTATTCCAACACTAGTTGCAATGAAATTCTAAAGAGATTACTGTGGACATATATTTCTGAAAATCCTTTCAATTTGTCAGTTTTGATTTAAATTAAAACCGGTATCTTGGGAATCATATGAACGCAAGTGTGAATCCCTATTGCACAACAAGTGCTGATTCCTTGACTTCTGATGGGGTTATCTGTATACTGTTTTGAAACATTTCCAGATTGGTCTGCCTGAGTCTGCCAAAATCCCTTGTTGGCATTCTTTTTCTCACCCCCAAGATCTCCCATACTGATTTAACAGATCTTTCATAAAGGTGACTTCTTTCAAAGGCTACAGCAATATTTATCTTTCATGGACTGCAAGAGCAGGATTTCTCTCAAGAGGAGCAATACTGATTATTTATTAGAGTTTATATGAATGGTGCAGAGGTAGTAGGGGTCTATAAAGGGAGAATCAGGGATTAGATAGCCATTTGGGAAGTTTGAAAGGCAGCAACATCCTGCTTCTGAAGTCTTCTTGCTGATACACAGCTGCATTACATGGCATTGAAACATCTAGGCAATTGTGTAACAATTCCATTAGACAGGGTTTTTGGCACCACATAGGTAAAACCATTTCGAACTAATATTCTCCTCTTGGATCTCACGGCAACTATGGGGAGCCACTCCACACCAGTCAGATGCATGATCTCACTGAATTCTCATAACTATTTTATGAGAGAAGTGATATTATCCCCGTATTGTAGTTGTGTGACTCTTGTGAAGCACATCCTCTGCCTTTGCATGAACTGGTTTGTGTGTCCCCTTGTCTATCTACTAAACTCAAGTAACTTAAATTTTGAAACCCATCTTAAATGTCCCCTATTATGTGAAGCCTTCCGTTATTACGCTCTCTTCACTCATTCTTTTCACAGTATGGAATTTCAACCTTGTGCCTGGTCCTGTGCTAAGCATTTGGGATACAGCAGTGCAGACAGCAGCCAAGGAGGGGAGGGGGAGAGAGACAATACACACAAAAAAGGCAAAAAAAAGAGATCTTTCTCTATCTGTTTACTCTGCTTGCAATGCCCTTTTCCTCAGTGTTCTTCCCCCACGTCTCCTTGGCCAACTCCCTTGCCTCTTTCATGCCTTCATTCAAATATCACCTTCTCAACGAGGCCTGCCATGTCTTTCCTATTTAAATTGCCAAAGTGCCTCCTCAGTACTCCTGTTCCCCCTTAACCAGTTCCACATTTCCCCCCATGGCAGTTATCATCTTCTAATGTGTTAGATAATTGTCTTATTTATTATGTTTAATTGCCTCTCTACCCAGGTAAAAGATAAACTCCAGAAGGGCAGGATATTGTTCTGTTTTGCATACTGTTATAACATAAGCTCCAAGAACAGTGCCTGGGACAAAACAGTCACTCAGTAACTATTTGTGGAATGAACTTTGAATAAAACGCGTGTTTAATCAGAGATTGCTCATACATCATTGCAGAGCAATGTCTTAAGATCAAAACTGAATGCAGGCAGCAAATAAAGGTCATCCCATATTACTACTGGATGCTTAGATCCTGTTATGCTTATGCCAAGTATAGTGCTGAGGCTTGAGTGGATAACAGGAAACTATGTGCCTCCTCTGGGTTAAAACATCACCTCATTTATATTTGCTGGATTTCTCTCCGCTTGATCATGAGGACAGGGACCGCATGTCCAGCACCCTTGTATCTCCTCTGCTTCTAGCACACTTCTGGGCACACTGTGAAGAGGTTCTCTGGAAATATTAGGTGAATGTTCTCACACACAATTAGCAATTGGGCATTTATTGAGTTCCCTTCTGATATCTTCCAGGGTCTTTCCTCCAAGAGAATAAGAGTACATGTTTCCCCAATCAGCTCATGAATTTGATCTGGGATACTTTCCTTAAGGCATGGGGATGAAAGGGGAGTGATGATTTCTTTTTAAATGACCCTTTCTCTGCCTATTAATTTTGCTTTTCTATTTATCCATAGAAGTCCTGCATCTAACTGCAAAACAGCTATCGAGCTTGGCAAGCAAAGCCATCTTCCTCAGCCAAATTGTATTTAAATAAATATCTCCTTGCTCATAATACTTCATTTGTTTTGCAGAGTGTTTTTTAGAGGTCATCCAATTTTTATTTAAATGCTGCTTCAGCATAAACATTATTTCAAAGCAAAATTTTGAAACATTAGGCTTTTTCAAATATAAGCTTTTTGGTGGGTGTGTTCTGTAGTCTTAATTTATTTTTCAGAATTTGTCCTTGAACAAAGAGCTTTGAGGACATGGTCATTGAATTCAAATTAAGCAGAACAAAATCTAATTGCTATGGGAGTTGAGAATCTGAATCCTTCCCTGCTCATTATTAATGCCCAGCTCAGTTCTACATCTTTCCACCTGCCTTTTCCATACAGCTACCTCATGACGGACTAGTTCACGGAATTCCACAGGTGTTCAGCTCACTTGCACCAGAAAATCCACATAACCAGACCAGAAAATCCCCTATATACTCAGCCTCAGTAAATCTCTTTCTCTCAGACATATAATTAATTATACAACAGAAACTTGACCATGCTACAGTCTCTGATGTACATATACATATACACATACACACTGTCACGTACTCATATACACACAGCCTGCGCCCAGCAAAATTTTTCCTGCAGACACTCAAGCAAATACACAAGCTAACTAGTGCTTGTATCTTCCTTCTCTCTCTTATAAGAGTCTTATCCATGGTCAAATGTACAACTCCCTTTTCAGATCAACAGTGTAGGGAATGGCAGACAAAAGATAAGTGAGTAGAACATCTTTGAGAAATATCTAAAAAAAGTGAGAATTATTTATTTACTAGATTAATATCTGCATCATAGTAATTACCACAAAAAATGCTCAGAATCTGAGAGTTAAGTAAGTGTTTATTTACTTCATACATCTTTTAGGTGATGGTATCTTATTTAAAAAAAATGGATTTCTTTGAGGTAATGAGGAAAACTCTGTTCAGCAGCAAGTGACTTTAAGCCATAGGGCACATTTATGTAGAGGTAAAGAGATCCAATAATACTGAATTATTCTCAGAGCTGGAAACAACAGAAGTGAGAAAATACATGCTGTTTTGTAGCATAATAGTAAGGGGGTACTGCTTTAGGATTCAGACTGCTTGGGGTCTGACCACAGCTCTGAGACTGACTGACAGTTTGATTTTGGGCAAGTCCTTTCCCTTCTGAGTATCAGTTTCCAGAAAATATCAGCCCTGTGTGAGCTTCAGGCATTGTTATTCTGAGTATGCACATCCAGAAAATAAAGGGGTCTTCTGCTTTTGGACGAGATGGAGTAGGAGAGACTGGATTTATCTTCCCACCTGATTCAACAAAAATATCCAGACAATATATATGAAGAAATTGTTTTCAAGAAACTGGACATAAGGCAATGAAGGGCACTGATCCTTAAGGTTTGGGAAATGGAAAAGGTCAGCCCTACAAGAACCCTGACTTACTTCCTAGAGAGATTTCCATGCTTTGTTACAGGGAGGGGGATCCAGGAAGGGCCCAGTGAGCTCCCTGAATTGAGGAGGCAGAAATGAGATCCTGGGATGACCACAATGGCTAGAGTTTGCAGGACAGAGAGCCAGAGAGGAGAGAGTTATACAGAAAGAGAACTCTGGAGATCTGTGGAAAGTTTCCCTTGAGTATTCAAGAGAGTACCAATTGGCATGTAAAATTACCCAAGGCCAGGGAAAGAATAAATCAAAAGGATCAGAGATAATAGTACCTAAAGTTCACACAGTGCTGGAAATATTACCAGTTCCTCAAGATTCACAGGACACTGGGTAGAGTTCTCAGAAAGGGTCTTCCCTCAGTAGTGACGAATAATCAGCCATAGAGTAAACACTGTTCTTGTCCTGCTTTACAAATTTTAAAAGCAAGACCCAAAAGGATTAAACTGCTTCCAAGTAATTTAACTGTATCTGAGAACAGGCTTAAACTTATTTTGAACTACTGATGCAAAGAATAGGCCCTTGGTTTCGAAGAAAATACCCCTTAGACAAATTTCAGCCTGTACCAGTGGACTGAGTCAGGATTTCCAGGATACTTAATAGTCCCAAAGGTGACGTACTTCATCAAAGCAGACTGTGGACCTAAGGCCCAGAGAAGCAGGAATGAATTACCTAGAACTGAATAAACTGATAAGGGGTATTTAATTGTGGTTGTTAGTTTGGAATATGGTTATTATTGTTTTTTTTCATTAGATAAGTTGTAGGTTTAGAGAAAAATCATGTAAAAAATATATTCCTATATATCCCCCTTCCCTATTATTAACATTTTGCATTAGTGTGTTACCTTTTTTACAATTGATAAGAGAACATTTTTATAATTGTACTATTAACTATAGTCCATAATTTACATTAGGGTGTTTTTGTCCCCAATATACCACCCCATTATTAACACTTTGCATAAGTGTGGTACATTTTTATAATTCATGAAAGAACAGTTTTATAATTGTACAATTAACTGTAGTTCATTTACAATAGGGTTCACTGTGTTGTACGGTCCTATGTTTTATCTTTTAATTTTTATTCTAGTAAGAGATATAGATCTAAAATTTCCCCTTTTAACCATATTCACATAGGTCTGTCAATTATACTCAAAATGTCATGATATCATCACCACCATCCATTTCCAAAACTTTACAACCAACATACGTGGAAATTCTGTACAAATTCAGCATTAACTCCCCATTCTGTATCTCCAACCCAGTCCCTGGTGCCTCATATTCTAGATTCTAACTCTATGAGTTTGCTTTTTCTAATTACTTCATACCAGTGAGATCATACAATATTTGTTCTTTTGTGTCTGGCTTGTTTCACTCAGCATGATGTCTTCAAGGTTCAACCATGTTGTGGCATGAATCAGAAATCATTACTTTTTACAACTGAATATTCCATTGTATGTATATGCCATATTTTGCTTATCCAGTTATCAGCTGATGAAAAATTGTGTTGCTTCCATCTTTTGGTAATTGTGAATAATGTGCTATGAACATTGGTGTAAAAATATGTGCTTGAGTCCTGGCTTTCAATTTCTTTGGTTATACACTTAGTACTGAGATTGCCAGGCCATGTGATAACTCTATATTTAGCTTTCTTCAGAATTATCAAATCATCTTTTGCAGTGGCTGTACCATTTTACATTCCCACCAGCAATGAATGAGTGTTCCTCTTTCTCCACTTCCTCTCTAACACTTGTAATTTTATGCTTTATTAATAGTAGCCATACTAGTGGGTATGAAATGGCAACTCATTTCCCTAATAGCTAATGATGTTGAGCTATTTTATGTGCTTTTTAGCCATTTGTATATCCTCTTTGGAGAAATGTTTATCCAAGCTTTTTGTCCATTTTTAAATTGCATTGTTTGTCTTTTTATTGTTGAGTTGTAGGATTTATTTTTATATTCTGGATATTTAACCCTTATTGATTATGTTTTCCAAATATTTTCTCCCATTGAGTAGCTTGTCTTTTGACTTTCATGATAAAATCCTTTGATGCACAAAACTTTTTAATTTTGATGAGGTCCCATCTATCTATGTTTTCTTTTGTTGCTAATGCTTTTGGGGTAAAGTTTAAGAAACCATTGCCTAACACAAGATCCTGAAGATGCTTCCCTACATTTTCTTCTAGAAGTTTTATAGTCCTGGTCCTTATATTTAGGTCTTTGATCCATTTTGAGTTAATTTCTGTATCTGTATATCCAATTCATATCCTTTGCATATGGATATCCAATTCTTCCAGCACCATCATTTGTTGAAGCAACTATTCTTTCCCAATTGAGTGGACTTGGCAACCTGTCAAAACTCAACTGGCTATAGATGTGAAAGTCTATTTCTGAACTCTCAATTGGAGTCCATTGGTTTATATATATCTGTCCTTGTGCTAGTACCATGCTGTTTTGACCACTGAAGCTTTGTAATATGTTTTAGTCAGGAAGTGTGACTCTTCCAACTTCATTCTTTCTATTTTTTTCAAAATGGTTTTAGCTGTCTGGATCCCCTTACCATTCCAAATAAATTTGATAATTGGCTTTTCCATTTCTGCAAAGTAGGCTGTAAGAATTTTTATTGGGGCTGCCTTGAATCTGTAAATCATTTCAGGTAGAATTGACAGCTTAACAATATTTAATCTTTAAATCCATGAACACAGAATGTCCTTCATTTTTTTTAGGCCTTCTTTGATGTCTTTTAGTAATGTTTTGTAGTTTTATGTGTACAGGTCCTTTACATCCTTGTCTAAATTTATTCCTAGATATTTGAGTTTTTGAGTTCCTATTGTAAATGGAATTTTCTCTTTAAATCCTCCTTAGATTGCTCATTACTAGTGTATAGAAACACTACTGATCTTGGCGTGTTGATCTTGTTCCCTGCCACTTTGCTGAATTTGTTTATTAGCTCTACTAGGTTTGTTGCAGATTTTCAGGACTTTCTATACACAGGATCATGTCATCTTCAAATAGTGGAAGTTTTACTTCTTCCTTTTCAATTTGGATGCCTTTTTTTTCTTTCCCAACTGTTCTGGCTAGAACTTCCAGTACAGTGTTGAATAACAGTGATGACTGTGGGCATCACTGCCTTCTTGCTTCCGTGGTTTCTGATGAAAAGTCAGTACTTAGTCTTATAGAATAACCCCTGTATGTGATGATTCACTTTACTCTTGCTGCTTTCAGAATTCTGTATTTATCTTTGGCATTTGGCATTTTATGTCTTTGAGTAGGTCTATTGTAGTTTATTCTGTTTGGAGTACATTGTGCTTCTTTGACATGTATATTTAATGTCTTTCATAAGAATTGGAAAATTTGGGGTCATTATTTCCTCACACATTCTTTCTGCACCTTTTCCTTTCTCTTCTTCTGGGACACCCATGGTGCATATGTCTGTACACTTCATGGTGTCACTCAAGTACCTGAGATACTGATCAAGTTTTTAAAATTATTTTTTCTATTTCTTCTTCTGACTGTATGATTTCAATTGTCCTGTCTTCTAGTTCACTGATTCTTTCTTCTGCTTCTTCAAATCTGTTGTTGTGTGCCTCTATTGTATTTTTAATCTCAATAATTAGGCCTTTCATCCCCAAAATTTATATTTGTTTTTAAACTTTCAAAATCTTCTTATGCTTACATATATGCTTAATATCCTTTAGCATATATCAATGATTAGTGTATTTCTATCCATAACTTTCTTTTCCTTGAATTGTTTTAGATTTCTTTGAACGTTTTTGATTTGTTCCAACTTCTGATTCTCCCCTGAAGGAGAAACGTTGCTCCCTTCACTGAACTATATATTCTTGTTACTTACCATGGCTTGTAATTTTTTGCTAGCTGGGCATCTGATTATTTTGAAGTACTAACTTTGAAGGTCAGCTTCTCCCTCTTGCCTAGGGTTTTATTGTTGATTGGCTTTGTGTTGAGGCTCTTCTTTGACACTTGGTCCAATTTATTCTAGAACTTTATGGTAGCTGATATTTAACTGTTCATGTTTTCTCAGCTCTTCTGCACCTGATTCTTGCCCTGGATATGTAGTACAATTATTAAGATTGCTCTTTTACCTGGAATTGTTTCACCTCCAGGAGAAAGGTTCCTTTGCTCTGTTCCTCCTCTGGGAATCATGATTTGTTTTGTTTGTTTTTGTGCAGAATTTTCTCCCCAGCTTCTATGATTTGTTTATGTTCTCTTCCTCACTCAGTGCCCCTTTTCATTACATTATACTTTTCAGTTCTTGGACCCATCCATCTTTTTTTTTTAAAACGTTTTTATTGTGAAATATAACTTATATACAGAAAAGTGATAACTTTCAAAGTATGATTTAACTAGTTAGAGAGCAAGTTTCAAAGAATGTTATGGATTACAGTACACAATTTCAGTTATTTCCTTACTGTGAAGTATAACATATATAAAGAAAGGTGATAACTTTCAAAGTACGATTTAACATGTAGTTATAGAGCAAATTTCAAAGAATGTTATGGGTTACAGTTCCACAATTTTGGTTATTTCCTTATTGTGAAATATAACATATATACAGAAATATGATAACTTTCAAAGTACAATTTAACAAGTAGCTATAGTGCAAATTTCAAAGCATGTTATGGATTACAGTTCCACCATGTCAGTTATTTCATTCTAGTTATTCCAGTACCCTAGAAACTAAAAAACATATATATTTATATAAAGATTCAGTATTCATAATGCTTTGTTAAATCCTATCTTGTCTGTTGCTTCCCCTCTCTCCTGTTTGATCACTGTCTAAATCTTCAGGGATATCTGGGCAGTGACCACCCTGTCTTGTTCATATTGAAAAGGGGTGTTGACATTATAGTGAAGGGGGATGCATCTCGTTAATATTCTTGGAGAGGCTGTTGCCTCTTGGTTTGGGGACTTATCTAGCATAGGGACATTCTGGAAGATTTAAGTTTCTGACAAGTATAATTAGTGAGTGAAACTTTTATAGAGTCTCAGATAAGGACCTGGGTATTCATTAGTATTTTGGGGACTACTGTTGATTAGGGCTTGGCATATTATGGGCATTTGGAATATCTAGCTGAGAGCTTGCATAAGAGTAACCACCAGGATAGCCTCTCAGCTCTATTTGAAGTCTCTTAACCAGTGAAACCTTTTTTTGTTACCTTTCTTTCTCCACTATGGTCAAAAAGGCATTCTCAATCCCTCAATGTCAGGGTCAGGCTCATTCCTGAGAGTCGTGTCCCACATTGTCAGGGAGATTCACTCCCTGGGAGTCATGTCCCACATGGAGTGGGGGTGATTAATTTATTTGCAGAGTTGGGCTTAGAGAGAGAAGGGCCACATCTGAGCAAAATAATGTTCTCTGGAGGTGACTTCTAGGCCTAATTATAGGTAGGTGTATCCTCCCCTTTACAGCCATAAATTTCACTACAGCAAGCCTACAGAAAGATCGAGGGCTTGGCTTATTAAGTAGGGGGTTCCTAATTTCACATAATATATATTCTGCCCAAGATAAATAATCAGTTTCTCATATCATCTTCACTTCGTTGTACAATCATCATCACTCTCAGTTTTAAATAATTATGATAACACAAAATACCCCAAAGCTATTATCAGCCCCTACTTATTCATCTCTAGTATTAGTGAAGTACTGGTAAGGTATTCATATTAAATATGGTCTATAATATGCAATGAGTAGTATTTTACCATATACCGCTGTGTTGTTACCTCTTTGTACCTGTGTCATACCTTAGATGTATATCATGCAAACACTTATTTATATTTGTAGTGCTAATCTGTGGGATACATGCCTTTAAGCACCCACTTCCAATCATGCTCTCTTTCAATGTGGCACTGATACTTATAATCCCATTAACAAACAATTATCACCCCTGTCTATTCCCATACCTTCAAGTTCATCTTCATTAACATGTCTGTACATATTATGTTATTATTCCCCCTTCACTTGCTTCTGTCTATCTCTGGGTTCCCTATATTCTACATTATAAGATACTGACTTTACATTATTCAGGGAGTTCATAGTAGTGGTAGCATACAATATCTCTCCTCTTGTGTTTGACTCAGTTCACTGAACATTATGTCTTCAAGGTTCATTCATGTTGTCCTATGCTTCAGGTCCTCATTCCTTCTTATTGCTGCACAGTATTCCATTATATGTATATACCACATTTTGTTTATCCACTCTTCTGTTGACAGACACTTGGATTGTTTCTGTCTCTTGGCAATTGTGAACAATGCTGCTATGAACATCCATGTGCAAATGTCTGTGTCATCACTTTCATATCTTCTGGTTATAAACTGAGAAGTGGAATTGTCATATCATAGGGCAACTTGATTTTTAGTTTTCTGAAGAACTGCTAAACTGTCTTACACAGCAGCTGTCCCATTATACATTCCCACCAACAATGAATAAGAGTTCCAATTTCTCCACATCCTTTCCAGCATTTGTAGTTTCCTCTTTGTTTAATGGCAGCCATTCTTATTGGTGTGAGATGATATCTCATGGTTTTGATTTGCATTTCCCTAATACATAGTGAAGATGAACATCTTTTCTTGTGCTTTTTATCCATTTTTGTTTCTTCTTCAGAAAAATGTCTACTCATATCTTTTGCCCATTTTATAATTGGGTTGTTTGTTCTTTTGTTGTTGAGTTGTAGGATTTCTTTATATATGCTGAATATCAGTCCCTTATCAAATATATGGTTTTCAAATATTTTCTCCCATTGAATTAGCTGCCTCTTCACCTTTTTGACAAAGTTCTTTGAGGAAACAGAAGCTTTTGATTTTGAGGAGTTCCCATTTATCTATTTTTTTTTATATGTTCCTTGTGCTTTGGGTGTAAGGTCTAAAGAGCGACCTCCTAACACTAGGTCTTGCAGATGTTTCCCTACATTATCTTCCAGGAGTTTTATGGTACTGTCTCTTATATTGAGGTCTTTGATCCACTTTGAATTAATTTTTGTATAGGGTGTGAGGTAGGGGGTCCTCTTTCATTCTTTTGGATATGAATATCAAGTTCTCCCAGCCCCATTTGTTGAAGAGACTGTTCTGTCCAGCTCAGTGGATTTGGAGGTCTTAACAAAATTCAGTTGACCATAGATCCAGGGGTCTACTTCTGAATTCTCAATTCAATTACATTTATCAATATGTCTATCTTTGTGCCAGTACCATATTGCTTTGACCACTGTCGCTTTATATTAGGCTTTGAAATCAGGAAGTGTAAGTCCTCCCACTTTGTTCCTCTTTTTTAGAAGGGTTTTGGCAGTTTGAGGCCCCTTTCCATTCCAAATAAATCTGATAACTAGCTTATGCAAGTCTTCAATGTAGGTCATTGGAAATTTGATTGGAATTTCATTGAACCTGTAGATCAGATTCGGTAGAATTGACATCTTAATGACCTTTAGCCTTCCAATCCATGAGTATGGAATATCTTTCAACCTATTTAGTTCGTCTTTGATTTCTTTAGTGGAGTTTGTAATTTTCTGTGTTGAGGTCTTTTACATCTTTGGTTAAGTTTATTCCTAGATACTTGATTTTTTAGTTGCCATTGTGAATGGATTTTTCCCCTAATTTGCCTCTTCAGTTAGGTCATTACTAGTGTTTAGGAACATTACTGACTTTTGCACATTAATCTTGTATCCCGCCATTCTGCTGAATTTATTAGCTCAAGTAGCTTTGTTGTTGATTTCTCAGGATTTTCCAAGTATAAGATCATATCATCTGGAAATAATTACAGTTTTACTTCTTCTTTTCTAATTTGGATGCCTTTTATTTCTTTGTCTTGCCTGATTGCTCTGGCTACACCTTCTAGCAAAGTGTTGAATAATAGTGGTGACAGTGGGCATCTTTGTCTCATTCCTGATCTTAGGATCAGTATCTCACCATTGGGTATTATGCTGGCTGTGGGTTTTTCATATATGCCCTTTATCATATTGAGGAAGTTTCCTTCAATTCCTATGTTTTGAGGTGCTTTTATCAAAAAAGGGTGCTGAATTTTATCGAATGCATTTTCAGAAACTATCAAGATGATTTGAATTTTCCCTTTCAATTTGTTAATATGTTATATTACATTGATTGATTTTCTTATGTTGAACCACCCTTGCCTGCCTGGAATGAACCCCACTCGGTTGTGGTGCATGATTATTTTAACGTGCCTTTGAATCTGATTTGCAACTATTTTGTTGAGAGTTTTTGGACCCATATTCACTAGGGAGACTGGCCTGTAGTTTTTCTTTCTTGTAGTGTTTTTATCTGGTTTTGGCATTAGAGTGATGTTAGCTTCATAAAATGAGTTAGGTAGTGTTCCTTTTTCTTCAATTTTTTGAAAGAGTTTGAGCAGGAATGGTGTCAGTTCTTTTGGAAAGTTTGGTAAAATTCTCATGTGAAGCCATCTGGCCATGGGCTTTTATTTGTAGGAAGATTTTTGGTGGATGATTGGATCTCTTTACTTGTGATTGGTGTTTTGAGGTCTTCTACATCTTCTCAGGTCAGTCTAGGCTGTTCATGTGTTTCCAGGAAATTATCTATTTCCTCTAAGTTGTCTAGTTTTTTGGCATACAGTTGTTCATAGTATCCTCTTGTGGTTTTTTTTTTTAATTTCTTTGGGATCCACAATAATGTCTCCCCTCTCTTTTCTGATTTTGTTTATTTGGGTCTTCTCTCTTTTTTACTTTGTAAGTGTAGCTAAGGGTTTGTCATTCTTTTTAACCTTCTCAAAGAAATGTCTTTTGGTTTTGTTTATTCTCTATTGTTTTTTTGTTCTCTGGATCATTTATTTATTTTCCCAACTATGTCCTCAAATGCTCTTCCTAGCCCTTTTCTCTTCTTCTGGGACACCAATGATTATTATATTTGTTCACTTCATGTTGTCCATCATTTCCCTGAGATCCATTTCAAATTTTTCAATTTTTTCACCATTTATTTTTTTGTCCATTTTCATTCAATTTCTGTTTCCTCTAGTTCAGTTATTCATTCTTCTGCCTCTTGCTGTTGTGTGTCTGTAGTATATTATTGATTTCATCAACAGTATCTTTTATTTCCATAAGATCTGCTATTTTTTATTTACTCTTTCAATACTTCTTTATGCTCTTCTGGAGTCTTCTTGATGTCCTTTATGTCTTTATCCAACCTGTTGAATTTGTTTTGGAGACTTGTGTGTACTTCTTTGATTAATTGCTCCAAGTTCTGTGTATCTTCTGGCTTTTTAATTTGGTCATTTGGCTTGTCCATATCTTCTTGGGTCTTCATGTGATTTGTGATTTTCTATTGACTTCGAGGCATTTGCTTATCTTGATAAAGTTATTTACAGAAATGCAGGATTATTTGAATATTTATATATTTTTCAGCAGAGCCACAGCTTGCTGGAGTGCACTTTCCCTCTCTTCCCAGCAGATGGCGCCCTTGTGCCACCTCTTACCCTCAAGCCAGCTCTCCCCCAACTGTGCCTGTGTGCTGGGCAGTTTCAAAACCAGGTAGAAATCCAATCATCACACCAGTTCTCCATGTGCACTGGGACTGCCAGCCCTGGAGTGTGGGGTGGGCCCTGTGCAGTTTGGCAGGGAGTCTGTTTAAGGGCACCCTGGGTCTGTTGATTCCTGTATCTCATATTTAGCTTCTTCAAGAGTTGCTGTATAGGGTAATGCTGATTTAAGAGCTATAGAACTCTAACTCTGAGTCTCAAGTCTCACAGAGATACTCAAAGTTACAGGGAACTACCAAATTATACACAAAGAGCACAGCTTCTCAGAATCTAGAAATAACAGTTAAAACTCAGGAATAGATGTGACTGCTATAAGAACTTAAAATCTAAGAACCTTTACGATGATCCTTATTTGAACATTCTATACTCCTTAATCATCGATTGCCCAATGTCTGTCCACATTCTATCCCCTGGTACCTATGCTTTTGAATTCAATTTTTGGCATTTGCTTATTAGAGTAATTTTATATTTGTGAAGTCTTACAATATTTGTCCTTTTGTCTCTGGCTCATTTCACTTAACATAATGTGCTCAAGTCTCATTCACCTAGTTGCATGCCACATGACTTCATTCCTATCTGCAGCTGCTCAGTATTCCACCATATTTATAAGCCACAGTTCACCCTTCTGTTCATCCATTGATGTACCCTTAGGCCAACTTTATCCCTCTTACAGCAGTTCAGTCACACCCTCCCACCACTTTTTTCTATGAGACTTTTCTGCCTCTGGTTTCTTCCCTGTTAAGGTATCCCATCCCAGGGAGCCATATGGAGTCAATCCAGAAAGGTCTGCCTTGTGTTTAGGAAATCCAGTAATCAGAGTCTGGACTGTGGGCACCTGTAGCCAACAGTTCTACCACATTCTCTTTTTTCCCTGGGGGCACTTTTGTATGAGGCAATCCTCAGTTGCTTGTGTTCTGCCCTGGGTCTCTGTGGCCTTGGGTCCTTGTGCCTGAATTTGCATGGGGTTCTAACTCAATGCTGTGAGTAGCTCTCTGGTCTGCATCTATGTTAGGAGGGACCCAGGCCATGCTGCCTCTGTGTGACTCCTAAGTTGTGGGGAACCAAGTGAGAGGTCCATACTGGTGAATCCAGGATGTGAATCTCCCACCTGATTTTGGTGTTTCTTTTCATTTTTCTTTTTTTCAGTGTTTGTGGAGTCCTTCTCCAGTCTCTATAATACTCCAGAGTTCCAGGCGAATGGGATTTGTCCTTTTGTTAGTTGATTGTGAGAGGAAACTTTTCCAGAGGAATTCTTACATTGCCATGTTGATGACATGAGAATGTTTCCCTTTTAATCAGGTGTGACAAGCCCATTATTAGGACATATATGTGGGTTTGGTACCTACAATGCCCTTCTAGGAGACTGGCTGGGTACCTCACTACAGGTTCCCAGTCTCAAGGTGGTACAGAAGCTCACTTTCTGGCAGATCAGCAATCTTATCAAAATTGGAGTGCCTCAAGAAGAGAGGACTTCACTTATATTTATAATACATGTGAAGTCTGGTGGAGAGCATGCCTTGGGCTTAGTTTCTTAGCCTTGACTAGAAGAACAACAATAAGGGCTTTATAAAAGCTCAAGATTTATTTTGTAAACTTCTAGACAGAAGATAATTCTTGGCTTAGTAGTTCCTAGATACCCTATGGCTCTACATTTGCAGAACAAAGTCAAGGAGGCCTACATGATTAATACGCTTATTGAAAATTTAGAAAGAAATAGGCTAAACCTATTGAGACACACCTTTCTAAAAATAATATTTGGAGATTGTTTATGATAACAAGTGTGGATATTGTCAGAAAAAAAGTTCTGAAACCTGAAAATTAGTCGCATCCTCTCACTATCATATGGGGGCATAGGCCAGTCAAGTATTGTGTAAGAGAATGGATTTACTTTGTAGTTTATCTCATTGTTTACTCTTAAAGCTCCCAGACTCAGTGAAGATTCTTGTTAACTTAGATTTTTGTCTGGTACACATGAAAATATTTTTTTTCAGTGGAATAGATAACTCCAAATATTTATGACCTGTTGGACATTAATCAGTTTTGTATCTGACTCAGCAGTCTTATCCTAACATTTACTTGTTAAATTTCTAATAAATGCCTTAGTTTTGTAATTACTTTTTGAACTGATTGTAACATCTTACTGGTTCCCTCATTAATTAATTTGTTATATAAAGTCCTTTAATGGGTTAAAAAAAGAAATAAAGAAAAGAGAAAAAGAAGAGGGTTAAATTAGGTGACGTCTAAGGTCCCTTCCAGCTCTAAATTCAGAATTGCATATCCTGAATGTATTATTGAGAGTCTATTGGCTACTTTGGAAAGTCTTAGAAGAAATAAAAATATGAAGGCAGATGGAGGCTCTTCTTTTCGCTATCTCTCAGGGTGCTTGCTCCTATCACCTTCTTGTTTGGTGTGGGGTAGAAAGAGAGAGAGCAGAGAAGCATTTATTATCATTAAAGATTCTCAAACTTTGATACTAAAGAATAGTGTCAAAATTACTTGCATATATAAGCTGCAATATTTATGAAGAATGGATTAATTTCTTCTGTTTTTTAAAAAATTATCTCTAGATTCTTTGGAAGAAATATTTTGGTGAATGTGTTTATATATTCCCAAGAAAGCAACAAAAAGGGGGGTGGTTTTAGAGGAAGATAGTACTGATTGTTTAAAAGGTGGTATTTAAATTTATAATCTCATTCTTAATATGGAGGTATAGAGCTTAAGGGACTTCTAGGAGAAGGACTAGGCAGCTACAGACTTCCCAAGTCACTGCTCCAGGTTTTCCTCAGTTTCAAACTGCATTCTAAACAGAAAGCAAATACCCAGAGGATTTTACTTTAGTTGTGACTATTCTCATTGCTCAGTGTCAATCACCCTAGTTCCCCACTTTCTGAGCCAAGAATCCCAGGGAGCTAGAGAGGCACTGAGTTGGATGCATGAGTAAAAGCGACTTGCTCTGCCTTCTGTTACTAGTCAGTAGAGAAGTGGCTGAGTATGTTTTGCTTCTTCTATCATTTTAATAGCATGCCTTCTTTCCAACCCATCCTGCTTCCAGATTGCTAACCTGATTGGTGAACTCAAAGCCCTCTACTGGTAAAATGGGTGATTTCAAATAAGCAAAAATAAAATGAATAGAGGAGTGGGGAATTATTGGGAAAAACTTTGATTTTCCTGAAAACTTTAGGGATCATGCACAGTGTTGAGAATTGAATAAGAAAGGAAAATATGCAAGTATGTGAACACTCCATGCCTGCTTCCAAAAAAGATGCCAGATAACATATATAAAAGTATGAATTCTCTTAGGAGACAGATTAACACTGGATAAACCAAGTGTTTGGAGGGAAGAGAATATATTATATTGGGAAAACCTGTCTGAGGATAGCTATGATGAAACTCAGATCTAAGCTTCCTAGGTTCCACAGCAAACAGAAAAGATACATCATGTAATTCTCCTTGTTTTAGTATGAGTAAGTATATGATTTCATTGGGTAAAATAAAATTTTTTTCTTTCCATGGGCTCTAGGAGCAATTTGTCAGGCGGGACTATAAAAAAGAAAGTTAATGATGATATCCTTGATGTCATTCCCCTTGTGCAATGATATAAATAGTGCTTAGGAAATCCAAAGGCATAAGGCACTTTGTAGTTCAATAATGGTGATGTTTTAGGTACCAGAGGGATATAAACTAGGCATGGAATTTTCTTGTCACTTGGCTTAATATGCAAGCAAAAGATGTGCCTTTCTCAGCTATTGACCTGTTTCTAAGGGATTAGATTATATTTCTAGCATAGAAGTCAATCAACAAACCAATTAACTATTTCATCAAGCCATCATTGTGTTAAACAGGGCAGAGATTAGGGTATCTATTACCAGTTGCTATAAAAAATGGATCCTAAGATGTATAACAGCTCAATCGCAATATAGATTTATTTTTGCTCATTTGAAAGTCCAGATGGATGCTTCTGGTTGGGGAGATTGGCTCTCCTCCACACAATCATTCAGCAGCACAAGCTGACAAAGATTTTGCTATCTTCATATGTGTTCTCTTTGGTCTCCATGGTAATCTCCATCCAAATCAGCTGAGAGGGGAAAGACCATGAATACACTTGGGAGATTCTAACAGATCAGGAATGTATATGGCACACATCACTTCCTCTCACATTTTATTGGCTGGATATCATTCATGTAAACACACCTGATTCAAACAAGGCTGGAATTGTGTGAATCACTAGTAGTGTCTGCCATGTTTACCCTTGTTATCCAAATATCCATTTATATCCTTCATCTCACACAGCATAAAATCAACACATCATTAAGGGAGACAAGCCAAAAGCCCATGCAGCCACTAAATCCAGCTCAATTAGATCATGATGGTACTTCATGGTCTAGCTATGCATGACCTAAAAAGATGAGTTATCAGTACCTCCATCCCACCGTATCGAACATACAATAGTGAAGTAGGTCAGGGAGACCACGATAAGAAATCCCATTCACAAAGGGAAAACTGGGAAACACATAGCAGTCACTGATCTAGAGCAATGAAGGAATGCTGTTGGTCAGGCATTTTGAGATTTTCCCTGCCATGGCAATGAAAGAAATTCCATGATAAGACCCTGATTCTGCTCTCTTGGAGGAGTTACTTTGACCATTGCTCTGCGTGGCCCTTGGGTTCCACTCTCTGGGAGGTTCTTTCTTGTTCATTATTCTTTATATCCACATCTGAGGAGGGTGAGAAAGAAATAAGCAGCCCTGACAACTGACAGCTGTTAGCCAGCCTGGCAACTAAATTTAGGCTATGGTAGTTACAGCTAAATAGCTAGGCCATGGTGTTCCCTGCTGAAATAAACAATTTCATACAATATCAACAATATTAGAAACGAGATCACTCCATGACTTTGATAAAACAAGACAAAAACAAGACCACTCAGTAATCATGACTAAACACAGTAAAAAAGCAAGAATACTACACAACCACAAAAAATAATTAAGCACCTCCCACTACTGGTTCACATAACCACTTTACCAATGGGAAATTTAACCCCACTTCATTTCTCCTACCTCCTAGACAAGACTTAAAACCCTGAAATGCAGCATTTTCTCTGTTTCCTAACAGCACCCAGCCTAGAACAGACCCCCACTTCCTTAAATGCTCCCCCAAATAACCCAGTACAAACCCAGACAAGCCCATACAAACTCTGTCTGAGACACCCCATGGTTCTTTATGGTGTGTCATCTTCCTTGCTGCAGCAAATTAAGAAAAACCTAACTTTGACTATAGGAGTATCCCTGGTGGTATTTGGTACTGGAATTTACCTGTGGTGTTGGGGGAACATTTTCATCTTGAGATATGCACAGGTTTTGCAATGCATCCTTTGGAAATTATTACTGAGAAAACAGTAGGTTTCTGATCTATTTTCTCACAGGCAGTTCCATGTGCCAGTAACCCTACCCAAAATTCCTTCCTCCACATAGTTAAGTCTCCTCTATTTCCTTGCTTCTTTACTTAATGCTTCCCTCTCTCTCTTAACTTAATGCTGCTACCTTGAGAATATCTGAAATTATTGGCTTGGTAGGAATGTAACACCCTTAAACAGTCCCTTTGTTTAACTGCAAAGACTTGATGGGTATTTTTTTGGTCAAAAACTTCCTCAGTCTTATTTCTTGTTTTTTCTAACCCTAAGGAAACCCAAATATCTGAACTGCATTATTCTTTCTTTCATTTCTGATTACAAACCTGTCAATTGTTTACTGAGCTCATATTTTTCTTGTAAAACACTGCTAAACATAACAAGTTACCATGATTTTGCTAAATTTGGGAAGCAAACACCAACAGTAACACTGTGGCTTTCTCAAATTTCTCCAAGAGCTACTAGTTCAATAGGTACATGGTCTGCCTTCCAAGATATCATAGGCAGTAGTTTCACAAAATATTTTGTTATGGAATGACATGGATCTCCAGTTTTCCAGCTTGCTATATATATTTCCTAAAAACTTTCTGCCTGCTCTCTACCCATTAAGCCAATGCCACATATATTTTGAGGTTTCATTATGGTAGAACCCTACTTCAAGGTACTAAACTCTATATTAGGATAACAGTAATTACAATAACAACAGGTAAAACTTTGTAGGAAATAAACGTTTAATAGAAAGAAAGCTGGTTCTTCCCACTCGTGTCTGTGTGTGTGTGTGTGTGTGTGTGTGTGTGTATGCGTTTTACCTAAGGATGTAGAAAATCAACATGTTCACATTTTCAGAACCAGTCTCATAACTCTTACTCTGACCTGCTCTTTCTTCAGTGCTAACATGACAGCAAATGGTCCTACCATCTACCTAGTCCCCTTAGCCCAAAACCCCCTCTCCTACTTCTATACCATTCACAAAGCTCTAAATAACTTTCGAATCTGCCCTTCCTTTTCAGCTATACCCTCATTTCTCTGGTTTAGATACCCTTAATCTCTAACTTGGATTATTCATTAGACTCCTAACAGATCTCACTGTTTCCATCTTTTCACCCTTAAAATCAATTTTACACACAGAGCTTCAGTGCTATTCTTAAAATATAAATGCCACATTCCTTTTCAAATCCCTTCAATGGCTTCTCATCACCTTACACTACAACTTAACCTCCTTCTCATGGCCTAGAAGGTTTTTAATCAGCTGGTCCCTTCCTACAACTCTGACACCATCTCCTACCACTACTCCAGTGCCCTTCACTAGAGCAACACTGGCCTCTCAGTCCCTCAAAATACAGCCGTGCTCACTCTCAACTGCGAGACTTTATGCATGCTGACCTTTCAATCTGGAACACTCCTTACTGCAATCCCTTCCTTTTTTTAACTTTTTACCTTGGAATACTTTCAAACTTACAGGGGAGTTACAAAAAATTGTACAAACCCCATACAGAGAACCCCAACATACCCATATTCCCCCAGATATCCAGAACCACCAATTCCAACATTTTGCTACATTTACTTTATCACTCTATCTATCCATCAATCTAAACAGAAAATGTATGTATGTATGCATGTATGTATGCATGCCTACATATATCTATTTATCAATCCTTTTTCTGAACATTTTAGTGCATGTTGTATACATCATGCTTTTTTTAAAGCAATTTTATTGAGATATAGTCACATACCATACAGTCATCCAAAGTGTACAATCAATTGTTCACAGTATCTTCACATGGTTGTGCATTTATCACCACAATCAATTTTTCGGACATTTTCACTACTCAAAAAAATAAGAATAAGAATAAAAATACGAATAAAAATACAAATAAAAATAAAGGACACCCAAAACAACTCATACTCCCTTTCCCCCCTATTATTCATTCACTTTTTGTTCTCCTTTTTTCTACTTATTTGTCCATACACTGGGTAAAGGGAGTGTGAGCCACAAGGTTTTTACAATCACACAGTCACACCGCATAAGCGATATAGTTATATGATCATCTTCAAGAATCAAGGATCCTGGATTGCAGTTCAACAGTTTTAGGTATTTCCTTCTAGCTATTCTAGTATGCTAAAAACTGAAAAGGGATATGTATATAATGCATAAGAATAACCTCCAGAATAACCTTTCAAATCTGTTTGAGATCTCTGTCACTGAAACTTTATTTTGTTTAATTTTTCTTCCCACTTTTGGTGAGGAAGTTTTACTCAATCTCATGATGCCAGGTCCAGGCTCATCTCTGTGAGTCATGTCCCATGTTGCCAGGGAGATTTACACCCCTGGGAGTCATGTCCCACATAGGAGGGAGGGCAGTGAGTTCACCTTCAGAGTTGGCCTAGAGGGAGAGGTCACAGCTGACCAAAAAAATAGGTTCTTTGGGGGTGACTCTCAGGCACAATTATAAGTAGGCTTAGCCTCTCCTTTGCAGCAACAAGCTTCATAAGGGCAAGCCCCCAGATCAAGGGCTTGGCTTACTAAATTGGTAGTCCCCAGTGCTTGCAAGAATATCAGGAATTCCCCAGATGGGTAAATTTCATAGTTCCACATTTTCCCCACAGTCTCTCAAGTGGTCTTTGCAAATACTTTTTTATTCTCTGCCCCAATTACTGTGGGATGTATTGGGGCTTCACACTAACCTGTACAAACCAACCAGAGTTTGCTCCCTGTTCAATGTTCCATGTAGTTTTGGTGGTTCAATAAATTGACTATATAAGTTAAATTATAGAGTGTGTAACAGAAAATATAGATTTTACACCAAATAAACATCTCTTCCTTTGGTCTCATGCAGAATTTGAAGTCTTAAAATACAGTCAATATCATCCATTACCCTTTAATCTGATTTACCTTAGTCTTAACTAAGTCCGTTTTGTTCATATCTCTAATTGAAGTCTGAATTCTTTTTCAACTTCTTTAACTTTTGTCGTATTGGGTAATGCTGACATTCATAGCTGCTGAACTCGGGCTTTGAGACTCAGGTGTCACACAGATACCTGAAGTTACAGGGACCGACCAGGTTATACCCAAAGAGCTCAGCATCTCAGAATCAGGAATAGATGTAACTGCTGTAAGAGCTTACAATCTAGGAACATTTACCGTAAGCCTTCCCCTGATAACCTATGCTCTCAGATTCAATTCTCAGAGTTTGCACGTTATAGTTAGCCCATATTAGTGAGGCATTATAATGTTTGTCTTTTCTATTCTGGCTTATTTCACTTAACATAGTGTCCTCAAGGTCCATTCGCCTAGTTGCATACCTCACAACTTAATTTCTTCTTGCCATTGCTCAGTGTTCCATTGTATGTATACACCACAGTTCACCATTCTGTTTATCAATCGAGGCACCTTAGGTGGCCTACATTCATTGCTAATTGTGAATACTGCTACCATAAACACTGGTGTGTAATGTCCACTCATGTCCCTGCTCTCAGTTCTTCCAAGTATATACCCATTAACGGGGTTGAAGGATCATATGGCAAACCCATAGTTAGCTTCCTACAGAACCACCAGAATGTCCTCCAGCTGGGCTGCCCCATTCTACTTCCCTACCAACAGGGAATAGGTACATCCCTCTCTTCACATTTTCTCCAGCACTTGTTTCCCTCTCTTTATTTTTAACAACTTTATTCACACACCACACTATCTATCCTATGTAAACAATCAATGATTCCCGGTATAATCACATAGTTATGCATTCACCACCACAATGTATATGAGGACATTTCCATTTCTTCTGTGAAGAAAGAGGAAAAGGAAAAAAAAATGAAGAATAAAAATACAAAAGATTGAAGAAAAATAAAAATAAAATACAATGAAAAGGTCAGACAACTTTACCACAACCAAGGATGCCATATATCCCCATCTTATAGACATTTAGCTTTGGTATATTGCTTTTGTTACAATTACTGGAAGCATCTTACAATGTTGCCATTAACTATAGACTGTATTTTGCATAATAGCATTTTTCCCCTCTGCCATCCAATTTTCAACATCTTTCAATGTTGACATTCATTTGTTCTCCCTCATTTAAAAACATTCTTATATTTGTGCATTTAATCATCATCATTGACCACCCTAGGTTTCACTAAGTTATACAATCCCAGTCTTTATCTTCTATCATTCCATCTGGTGTCATACCTGCCCTTAGCCTTCCTCTTTCAACCATACTCACACTCATCTTTGCTCAGAGTACTTACAATATTGAGATACCATCACACACTATTATGCTATCCATTCCATTTTTGGATCTATCAATCAATCCTGTTGAACCATCTGTATTCCTTCAGCATCAAATGCCCAATCTCTAACCTCTTTCTATCTCCTGATAATCTGTGTTCTCAACTCTCAAATTTTGCTGATTAATGTTATTCTATATTAGTGACACGATACAGTATCTATCCTTTGTTTCTGGCTAATTTCATTCAACATAGTGTCTACTGTCTACCATTTTGTCTTTTGGATTTTATGTCGTATCTTATTTTATTTTTATTTTTTCCTCACTCTCTCTTTTTACCCTACTGAAGTCTTTGTTTCTACACTCTTCTCCAAACCTCTCTCTCTCATCTTTTCCTATCTGCCTATAGTGCTCCCTTTAGTATTTCTTGTAGAGCAGGTGCCTTGTTCACAAACTCTCTCAGTGTCTGTTGTCTGAAAATATTTTAAACTCCCCTCATTTTTGAAGGACAGTTTTGCCAGATATAGAATTCTTGGTTGGCAGTTCTTCTCTTTCAGTATCTTAAATATATCATACAACTGCCTTCTCACCTCCATGGTTTCTACTGAGAAATCTGCACATAGTCATATTGAACATCATTTGTATGTGATGGATCACTTTTCTCTTGCTGCTTTCAGAATTCTCTCATCTTTGACATTTGATAATCTGACTATTAAGTGTCTTGGAGTCGGTCTACTCATATCTATTCTGTTTAGGGTATGCTGTGCTTCTTGGATCTGTGATTTTATGTCTTTCATAAGAGATAGGAAATTTTCATTGATCATTTCCTCTATTATTCTTTCAGCCCCTTTTCCCTTCTCTTCTCCTTCTGGGACACCCATGACACATATATTTGTGTACTTAATGTTGTAATTCAGTTCCCTGAGACTCTACTCATATTTTTCCATTCTTTTCTCCATCTGTTCTTCTGGGTGTAGGATTTCAGCTGTCTTTTCCTCCAGTTCATGAATCCTTTCTTCTGCATCTTCAAATCTCTTGTTATATGCTTCCATTGTGCTTTTCATTTCTTCTATTGTACCTTTCATTCCCATAAGTTCTGCCAATTGTTTTTCACACTGTTGAGTTCTTCCTTGTGTTCACCCAGTGTCTTATTTATGTCCTTCATCTCTTTTGTCATATCTTCCCTCAACTCATTGATTTGATTTTTGAATTTTTTCAGGAGATTTCTTTGATTAATAATTAGTTATTCCAATTCCTGTATCTCAGTTGAAGTGTAAGTTTGTTCCTTTGGGCCATATCTTCGTTTTCCCTAATGTGACTTGTAATTTTTTGTTGTCTAAGTATCCGGTTCCCTTGATTTCCCCAATCAGATTTTTCCAGAGCAGATGGGCTCAATTCTCAGGAGGAGACTGTATTCAGTACCAAGTTTCCCTGAAGGTGAGACCCAGCAGGTTGTCAGACTTTCCTGTGATGCATCTAGGCTCTGTGCTTTTCCTATCCTGCCCAGCAGGTGGTGCTTGTCAGCCTGCAGCTCCTCAGTAGTGTAAAGAGTTGCAGCCCCTTTAATTCTCAGTGGACCCTGTACTGGCCAGGGGCCAAGGGTGTCAGAAGCCAAGTTTAAGTTGTTTCTGGTCACCCCCAGGCCCTGGGGTCTGAATTCTCTGAGGGAGGCCACCACTTGACCTGGGTCTCACCCCCCATTTTCTTAGAGAAGAAACACCCTTTAGGGAGTTATTTCTTACACTTAAATTCCTCCTTTGTCTCTTTGACTCTTAACTCCACCTTTGCCTGCATCAGCACTGACAGTTGAAAATTCCTAAAGCTTTCTCTATTTGAGATGGGAGAAAAAAAAAGAAAGAAAGCCCCTTTTCAGAGCCAGTCCCCAGATCCCCAGTTTTGCAGTTGACCAGTGTTGGTACCCGGTTCTCTGTGCCCCTTTCCCTGGGACACAGCTGTTTTCCAGTATTCTGTGCCCAGCCAACTCCAAAAACCTCTATATTTATTTATCATTTTTTTCCATCAGCCCCTCCTCCTCCCTGTCAGGAGCAACCTCAGTTTCCTTTCCTGCTTGCTCCAGGTTTATCAATGCTTGTAGCTTATATTCAGTAGTCCAAATTTGTTAATTAAAATTGCAGTTGGAGCTTGGTTGAGTTACTTTCCCTCACTCCAGGTACCCTGCTTCTTTTTCCCGCAGTGAAGTTTTCCAACTCAGCCTGCCATGCCGGTGGGTGAGGGGCACCCGCTCTGCAGTTTGGGGGAGATTTACTTACAGTTCTACTCTGCAATCTCAGTGTTCCACCCATTCTAGGGTGGTATATGATGTTGTCTGGTCATGGATGTCCCCCAACAGTTGTTCCAGATTTTTACTAGTTGTTCCTGGCTATTTACTAGTTGCTCTAGAGGACTAACTAAATTCCACACCTCTCTGTGCAACCATCTTGCCCCACATCTCCTACATCAGGCTCTTAACACTTAATACTGCCATGTACATTTCTTAAGAACAAGGATATTCAATTATGTAACCACCTTAAGTACATTTATCAAGTTCAAAATATTTAACATTGATATAAAGCTTACAATTTATATTCCAATTTTTCATGTCCCCAAAATGTCCTTTTAGGCCTTTTTTCTTCCATTTTTAGATCCCCTTTAGGTTCATGTATTGCAATTAATTGTCATTGTCTCTTTAGCTGCTCATTATTATTTTTTTTAACTTGTGGGGACATATATACAACATAGACTTTCCCATATCAACTGCTGCCAAGCATAACATTTGATCGGATTACTCATATATACACTATTGAGATATTCTCACCACTTTACATTACTAAAACTTTCCCATCTCCCCAAACAGAAATCCTACCCACATTATGCATTAATTCCCCACTTCCTCTACCCCTACCCATCCATCAAAACCCATGCTCTAATTTCTGTCTCTATGAATTTACATATTATCTGATATTTTCTTTGCAGTTACCATGTGACTTAAGTTTAACCCACTAAATTTATAACACCCTTATATTCTTAGGGACCAGCTTAACTTCAATGGTACACACAAACTATGTTCCTATACTCCTCCATTCCCCCACCTTTATGTAGTTCTAGTCACAAATTTCATTATGAGTCCAGAAATCATGGATTTATCATTGCATTTTATGCATTTTCCTTTTAGATTCTGTAAGAGGTAAAAAGTGGAGTTACAAACCAAAAATACAATAGTACTGGCATTCATAATTACCCTTACCCTTATCAGAGATCCTTATTTGTTCATGTGGCTTTGATCTATTGTCCAGTGTGGTATGCTTTCCTTCCAATTTGCAGAATGCTCTTTAGCATCTCTTTAGCATCTCAGTTTTTGTCTATACGGGAATGTCTTAATCCTTCATTTTTTTTCTTTCCTTTTCAAGTGTTTTAAATTGAAATAATCTCAAACTTACAGGACAATTGCAAAAATAATGCAAACCCCATATAGAGAACTCCAACATAACCCCACCCCAAACCCAGATACCCAGATTTGAAATTTTTTCACCTTTGCCATATCATTCTATCTATCTATCTATCTATCTATCTATCTATCTATCTACCTACCTACCTACCTACCTACATACATACATACATACATACTTACCTATCTAATCTATCTCTTTTCTAAACATTTGAGATCAGGTTTCACACATTACTTGAACACACAATACTTGCATGTAAATTTCCTATGAACAAGGATTCTAACTTATAGAATCACCTTTAATATAGTTATAAAGTTCAAGAAATTTAACATTGATGTTAAGCTTATATTCTATATTTCCTTTTTTTCTTATATCCCAATAATGTCCTTTTAAGCCTTTTCTCTTCCATTCTTAGATTCCATCCAGTATCATGTATTGCATTTAATTTGTCACTATCCATTTATTTTCCTTTTCTTTCATTTTTTTTCTAAATCCTTATAACATACATGCAACATAAATCTTCCCCTCCCACCGATTCCCAAGCCTAACACTCAGAGGGATTAATCACATATTTTTAAAAGTCTTTGTCCAGTATGTCTCAAGTCTGGTCCTCCTCATTGATGGTTTCTAGAATGCTTTAGTTGTCTCCTTTGCTTGGGTCATTGCTTCCTGTTTCTTTGTATGTTTTGTAAACTTTTGTTGAAACCTGGTGTTTGGGTTTGCTAAAGCTGCTGGAATGCAATACACCAGGGATGGGTTTGGCTTTTAAGATGGGGATTTATTAGTTTACAAATTTATAGTTCTAAGGTCATGGAAATGTCACAATAAAGTCATCAACAGGATATCTTCTCTGAAGACAGTCTTCTGACATCTGGGGTTCCTCTGTCATCTAGCAAGGCACATGTCTGGTGTCTGCTGGTCCTTCATACCTGGTTCTCATTGCTTTCAGCTCCTGGTTCCAGTGGCCTCTTCTCTGAGCTTCTGTGGGTCCTCTCTTAGCATCTCTGGGGCTTATCTCTCTGTGTGAGCTCTCTCTGGATGTTTCTCTCTGAGCTCTCTGGGCTTTTATTTTGTCCGTTTTCCTCTCATAAAGGACTCCAGTAAAGGATTAAGACCCACCTTGATTTGGTGGGTCACATCTCAACCGAAACAACTTAATCAAATTGTCCCATCCACAGTAGAGCAACACCCACAGCAATGCAATAAAAGAACATGGCATTTTCCAGGGTATGTAATAACCTCAAACCAGCACACCCAGGCATTCTGATATTTTAATGTGATTTGCTGAATTTGGTCTCTGAGGTATTTGTTCCTTAAGCTTGCATGCAGCTAGTGCTATAACAGAGCTTACCTTTAATGGCAGGAAGTAACCAAAAAAAAGAAGGAAAAGAAAGAAAACACCTTTCCCAGTATTGGCAGATTGACCTATGTGAGTGCACGCTTCCAGAATTTATCCATATAATGAGTTTAGAGAATAGCTCAAGGGGCTTTGCTGATCCTTTCTGCACATGCATCTGTGTTGAGCATGTGCATGTGGCCCTAAAAATTCCCCCATTTACATGGATGAATGTCCCCTCTTCCTGAGGAAACAGTTTCCTCACAGTCCTGGGCACCACAGTGTGTGTCCTGAAGCCAGCAATTCCTTGCCCCAGGCATCTACTTGACTGCTCTCCCACAGCACTCTGTAGGAGAGCTTGGTGAGCCTCTTCTACATGCAGGGCAAGTTCTGGGATGGAGAGTCCCTCAAGCCACCACCAGACAGATTGGACCAGACATACATGCTTCCAGTGTGTGCACAAGGGTCACTCTGCTCCTTCCAGAACTGGGACAAGGAATCTGCACTAAGAGCACAGGTTGGAATCCACACTGAGCCAGTGAGGATTGGCAAATAGGCCAACCAGTGCACTCTGAGATCTTACCACTTTTTAGTTGTGTTTTTCTTTATTTGATACTTGCTTTATTACTGTTTAACTGTTTTTTGGAGCTTTGAAAAAGTTGTTCCCACCTCTTCTTGCTGGTTTTTCAAAGCTTCTTTGGGGGTTGGAGTCCTGAAGTATCTCATTTCACCATCTCATCAGGACCCATCCCAACTCTTCCTTTTTATTGACTACCAGTCTACCTAGGAATTTGATTTAAATAACGTTTCTACCTTTCCCTACTGCCCCTATCGAAAATTCTGATTTAGATGTCCCTCCTATGTGTTCCCATATTATGTATATTCCACCATTTTAGCAGTATTAATCAAAAAATATTTATAGAGCAATAATTATGATGATAATAATAGCAGTAGTAATAACTGAAGTTTACTGAATAGTTAAACTCACTGTGCTACACCCTGAGAATGTAGCGGTGAGCAATACAGATAGTGTCTTTGCCCTCAGAGAGATAAAGTGAAAACAAGTGAACAGACAAAAACGTATTGAGTTAATCACATAAAATTGCTGATAGGTGATCATTTTTGACCTATAAAAATGACATTTTCACATTGTTGGCCCAACATATACAAAGTGTGCTATGTGCTGGGAAGGAAAGTAACAGAAAAAAGAAAATATGATGGGTGATTTCTTTAAATGGTGGTGATCAGGAAAAATCTTCTGAGGAAGTAATATTGAGCTCAGAAAACTGAAGTGGATACAGCCATGTTAAGGTTAGGAGATAAATTTTCTAGATGTAGGAAATGTCCATTGCCTTGTGTAATGATTGCCTTTTTTAATTGTTTCCTCTATTAAATGGTAGGCATTTCAAAGACAGATATTGTGGCTGTCCTTTTCACTTTTGTGAATGTAATAGGTATGCAATTAAAAGTCTGCTTAATGCATAAAGGAATGCATAAACAAATGAATGGATAGATCCGGACTCCTAGCACACCTCCAATATCTTTTCCCATCCCACTTTTTTATTCTTTTTTCCCCCATAGCACTTATCATTTTATATCATACAGTGTGATTTATTATTTATCATGTATATTTTATTACCAATCTCCAACTACTACAATATGAGCTCCACAGGGTCAGGGATCTTTGTTTGTTTTGATCACCAGTGGATCCAAAGCACCTAGGACATAAAAGTCCTAGTGCCGCATACAAAGCACTCAAAAAATATCTGTTGATATGAATGAAGCAAGTCTGGTTAAGACCAGGGCAAGCCAAGCCAAAGGGTAAAGGTTGAAACTGATTGTGTTTTAAAACTTCAACTTCTGTGTGAGACCAAGGGAAGAGATATCTATTTGGTACAGGATCTAAATTTTCTAAATGGTACAACTCTACAGTTGATTTGTTCAAACACCACAATTGCATGGAACTTTGAATAGGAAGTGAGATACGGTAGGTTAGTATAGGCTGGAGTGAAATAGTGACACATCCCAGAGTAATTTGGGCAGATAAAAAATATATTTACAGCCTCCCCCTCCCCAGCCCCAAGGATCTGGGGGAAGGTGCGGATGTGTTGGACATCCTCACCTGGACTGGTGTTGATGTTGTCACAAACATTGGGACTGGCGGTTTGATGTGCTGAGCCCTCGATCATGGGACTTGCCCTTATGAAGCTTGTTACCGCAAAGGAGAGTCTAAACTTGCATGTAGTTGTGCCTAAGAGTCTCCCCCTGAGTACCTCTTTGTTGCTCAGATGTGGCCCTCTCTCTCGCTAACTGAGCCATCTCAACAGGTGAACTCGCTGCCCTCCCCTCTACGTGGGACCCAACTCCCAGGGTTGTAAATCTCCCTGGCAATGCAGAATATGACTCCCGGGGATGAATGTGGACCCGGCATCGTGGGACTGAGAGTATCTTCTTGACCAAAAGGGGGATGCAAAATGAGACGAAATAGTTTCAGTGGCTGAGAGATTTCAAATGGAGTCGAGAGGTCACTCTGGTGGACATTCTTATGCACTATATAGATACCACCTCTTAGGTTTTAATGTATTGGAATAGCTAGAAGTAAATACCTGAAACTACCAAACTCCAACCCAGCAGTCTGGACTCCTGAAGACAATTATATAATAATGTAGATTACAAGGGGTGACAGTGTGATTGTGAAGACCTTGTGGATCACACCCCCTTTATCTAGTGTATGGATGAGTAGAAAAATGGGGATAAAAACTAAAGGACAAATGGGGTGGGATGGGGGGATGATTTGGGTGTTCTTTTTTCACTTTTATTTTTTATTCTTGTTCTGATTCTTTCTGATGTCAGGAAAATGTTCAGAGATAGATTGTGGTGATGAACGCATAACTATGTGATCATACTGTGGACAGTGGATTGTATACCATGGATGATTGTATGTTGTGCGAATGTATTTCAATAAAACTGAATTTAATAAAAAAAAAAAACAAATATGATTAACTTAAAAAAAAAAAGGAGTAGAGAACTTCCTCAACTTAATAAAGAGCATATTGAAAAAAAAAAATATCTGTTGAATCTTTTGGCTAACAATGTATATGATGGACTGATGTGGTCATACAAGTTAGGAGACCAGTGCACTTGCCAATAAGTGAGGGTGTAGATGCTGGATTAGGTGATGCATGTGCTCATGAAATAGGACAAAAATGTCATTTTAGTTTGTTTCAAAATATCTTTCAGGGCTTAGTAACTAAAGAATAAGAGGAGCCAAGGAGAGCTTTATCAAATTAAACTACTTTTCTTTCTGAAAAATTATATGGATATGAAGTATTTTTACCTGGTTGGATCCTCAGACCAGTTAATCGATGTAATCTGGCAATGAGGAAATGCATATGTGAGGGGAAACGATTGTGGCAAACAACTCCTACTATTAGTGAAAAAATGAGTTCCATCCTCTTATCTCCATCTGAACTGCTGTGATTTATTCTATAAGTTGGACAATTTCACTACTTCAATATAATTTCCTGTGTGTGTGTACGTGTGTGTGTGTGTGTGTGTGTGTGTGTGTGTGTTTATGCATGTGAGTCCTGACGCCTTATTTAGTTTTGATATGACTCTCATTCCTGTTCAGTCAAAGACTTTGATATTCATAAAATACATTCAATTACTTATGTTGAAAGCTGCTAAAGATGGCATTTAATTGCTTCAAATTTGCTGATGAAATGTGCTTTTTGAAAGACTTTCCCCTTTAGGATCCTAGGGTGAGTGAGTGTACTGTCTGCAATGGTCTATTTCTGCATCAGTAATTGCCTCGTGCCTTCCTTAGCTCCTGTTTTCAATAGTAGATCAACAAGCCTGGCTGCTTCTTGTTACAGGCATGCATCACAGTCCCCCTTTAGCTCATATTTAGTGATCCCTTTTATCTTCTTATTCCCCAGAAGAGAGCAGTCCCATTCAATTCAGCACTCCACAGGCTTCTGAAAGAATGCCCTCTTGTCATTTTGAAAATGCCAGTTGTCATTTTGAAGCATCTCTCTGTTTTCTTTTTCTTGCCACAGGGCAGGGGACAAAAGTGATTATGGCATGAACTGAGATTCATTACTTTTAAAACTCAAATTGAGAACCAAGGGGCTGGTGATCAAGGAAAGAGTAAGACAAAGAAACAGGATGATCAGAAGTCCTACAGTAAGAGGAAAAAACTGCAAGGCACATTGTTCTAGTTTGCTAATGCTGCAGAATGCAAAACACCAGAGATGGATTGGCTTTTATAAAAAGGGGGTTTATTTGGCTACACAGTTACAGTCTTAAGGCCATAAAGTGTCCAAGGTAACACATCAGTAATCGGGTACCTTCACTGGAGGATGGCCAATGGTGTCTGGAAAACCTCTGTTAGCTGGGAAGGCACGTGGCTGGCATCTGCTCCAAAGTTCTGGTTTCAAAATGGCTTTCTCCCAGGACATTCCTCTCTAGCAAGCTTGCTCCTCTTCAAAACGTCACTCACAGCTGCACTGACTTTCCTCTCCTTGAGCCAGCTCATTTATATGGCTCCACTGATCAAGGCCCACCCTGAATGGGTGGGGCCATGCCTCCATGGGAATATCTCATCAGAGTCTTCACCCACAGCTGGGTGGGGCACATTCCAAGCAAATCTAATCAGCACCAAAATGTCTGCCCCAGAAGACTACATCAAAGATAATGGTGTTTAGGGGACACAATACATTCAAACTGGCACACACATTATGGGAAAGAATAGAAGCTACTGGTTGTTAAGGACTTTCAGAGTAATTTTCAAGTAGTACCCCCGTAAATAAGACTAAACGTGCACTTTGCCTTAATTTGGTTGAAGAATGAGCCCATCAAAAATCTCTTCTTGGATCTGGTTCCTGTCAGGCTCTCCAAACTTTTCACTTAATGTTGCTTCAGAGGAGTGATGTGTAAGGGTGATTAAGAGTTTAGGCTATGGAATCAGATAATCCTGGATTAAAACCGGCTCTGCCACTTACTAGTAATGCTACCCTGAAAAAGTCACTACACTTCTCTGAGCCTCGGTTTCTGTATCTGTAAATTGAAGATGATATAAACTTCTCAAAGTTGCTGTGATGATTTAAATCTATAATCCATGTAAACAACCTTGAAACTGGTAAATGCATAGGTTTTGGTTATCGGTATTATTACACAGATTTTCTGCTCCTGCCAACACTGAATCTCTTTTTTATTTTTCCATATATCAAGGGGTTTTAAGAGGGGTCCCTGTCTCTGCCATGTTGTTTCCTATACTTGTCCTTCTCACAATCCTTACATTGAATACCTATCTTTACAGTTAAAGTGACACCTACTCCCCATGACTTTCTTGATCTGTGCAGCCCTTAATATTTATGCCTTCATCTGATTCCCCAAATCAGTTGATGTTGGTAGTACTTTTTTCAGTACTTAACTGACAACATCCAGCACCATAAACAGCTATCTCACATTGCTTTCCTGGAACCCTAACTAAATCGTAATACCTTTGAGGGCAGGAAAACCTTATTTCATTTTGCAGCCCAAATTCTTTGCCTAGCACAAATCTATCTAGGTATTCTATAATATTTTTGAGTGGTAGTAATTGTGAAATTAAAACAGTGAGCTCCAAATTTAGCCTCACAAATCTGGCATTGGCTTACATATTCACAGTGTTTCAGGGTAATAAACATGTCGGCTGAATTGGGTTGAATACAGGTTCCTCCACTTCCTTAGCTATATGACCTCAGACAAGTCATTTCACCTTTTTAGGCCTCAGTAAGGATTAAATGAATTAAAACATATGAAGTGCTTAGCAAAATACCCAAACATAGAAAAGAGAAATCACTTGATAAAAAAGATAGCAATGCCTAGCAGGTAATAAACTAAAAGTGTTACTTCTGCTTTTCCTCAACCTCCTTCTCCGCTATTACTACTAGTACTTATTAAACTTTCACTGGCCATTCCTAGCACCTATTCTGACATTTTCCTCCGTGCTTCAGGCCCTCTGAACCTGCTCTGTGAGTTACTGATATGCAATCCTCTTTTACCTCAGGGTCCAGCCCACAATCCCCATCCCATTTCTCTCTACCATGCTTGAACACCCAAGTCAATGAGTTTTCTCTTTAGGACTCTCAACAAATTTATGTTCCTCCACTCTTACCCTTCCAGCCTTCAACCCTAGGTCAAGCTCACTGTATGACTTCCATCCTTTCCACAAGCCCTGAAAAAGCTGGCAAGAATCACACTCCAATACCAGTCAGGATAAGCACAAGAACAGCAGCAGTCTTCCACTGTGGAGAATCTTGGATATCCAGCCTCAATGTGGGTTTGTTTTTAATGGCACTGGAGGTTTTTCCTGATCACTTTCCCATTCAAACAGCATCTATTTATCTCAACCTTTACCAGTCTCTTCAAACCTCTTTTTCAACTCCTGGCCCCCTTTGCTAAAAGCCAGTGGTTCTAAAACTTGCATGTGCATCAGAATCACCTGGGAGTATTATAAAGAACAGATTGCTAGGTTTCCTCTCCAGAGTTTCTGATTCAGTAAGTCTGCAGAATTTGCATTTCTAGCAAGTGCCCAGGTGATGCTGGTAATGTTATATCCCTTTGCAACAAAAATTCTCAATAAAATAGTATACTTAGATTGTCTCCACTTCCCTGCTAGCATCAACCCCTTACCTTATTTTCAGTCTTGCTTCTACATTCATTAGTTCACAGAGATTGCTATCTATAATGACACTGATGACTCCCGTATTACTGCACCCAAGAAATATATTTCATTCTTCATCTTCTCACTTATGACTCCATTCTCAAAATGTTTTTACTATGATTTCAATGACACCATATTCATCCTTTCTGCTTTCCATGTTGATCACTTAGTCTTAATCTCATTTGCTCATTCCTTCTCACTTGGTCATTTCTTCTATCGAACCTTTAAATATTGACAATTAGCAAAATATCCTGTCTTGTCATTCTCTTATCGAACAAAATATTTTTCTGGAGTGACTTCAACTACTATTGCTGTCACTTACACATTGATGATTCTCAAATATAGATTTATGGCCAACTATTGATTCAACCTCACCCTTCTAGGTATCTCACAAATATCAGATATTCAATATGAAAAAAATAACTCATTTAATACCTAAACCTGTTCTTTCTTGCGGTTGGTAAGACGTTGGAAATTTGATAATATTATGGCCACAGGACATAGGGACACTAATAATCAATCATCTTTCCCCAAGAATCAGGATACTGACCAGTGAATGGGAAAAATTTTTGGCCTCAAGCTCCATTGTACTCAAGTCTGATAAATATGGCTGAGTAATATAGAGAAAATATTTATTGAACACCTGTCCTATTCCAGACACTGGGTGAAGTTCTGGGCTTATAGTGATAAGCAAAACACAGAGTAATCTTCTCTTATGGAGCTTACAGTTTAATGCAGGAGACAGACATAAAAAATCTTCTATATAGTTGTGAATTGTAATAAGTGCTCTAAAGGAAAGAGTTCAGTGTGAGAGAACAACAGGGGATCTATTTTAGATTAGGGGATTAGTTTGGGGAGAATCCCTTTGATGAAGTGATATTTAAGCTGAGTCCTGAATGATGAGTAGGACTTTTCCAATTGAATGTTTGGATGAGTGTTTTAAGCAAAAGGAACAACATGAGCAAATGCTTTGAGCAGGAAAAAGCTTGCTATGTATGAAGATCAGACAGGCCCCTATTGATGGAGCAGGGTTACCTGACATTGAAGAGGTGATTAGGAGGCATATCATGTAGGGTCTTAAAAGTCATGTAGGAAGTTTATATTTTATCCTAAATTCAGTATGACACAATAGTAGTGACATGATTCACTTTATGTTTTTAGAAGATCACTCTAACTGCTTTGAGGAGAATGCATTTTAGGGAAAAAGAAAAGGGAGAAAAGTTAGCAGGTTCTCAAAATAATCCAGATGAAGGGTGATGGTATCTTGGGTGGTGGAAGTGGAGACAAAAAATGTAGATGGATTTGGGATCTATTTCGGAGGCAGAACCAACAGGATTTTTTCATGGCTTGAATGGGTAGCTTCCTAGTTTAAGCATCTCATTTACTGAGATAGAGAATCTGGAGTAGGAAAATATTTCAGAGGAAATATGCAGAGATCAGTTTTGGATACTTCATTGTCTATGAGTTGAAGACTGAACTCATTGGCATGCCATTCGATTATTCGGTCTGCCTCCTTTCCTCCCTCTCCCTTCTCATCTTGTGTCTCTTTGCCTTTTATCATCCATATATCCTTATATCTTCACTCTTTTATCACCCCCAGTATCTTAGAGTTTTTTGACCATACAATGCTGTTGCACAATTCTTTGGCTAACACCTACTCATCTTGCTCTGTAAAACTTTCCTTTGCATTACTAGGAAGAATTGATGACTATATTTGAGCCTTTGCTATATTATGAATTTCACTTTTATGGTGGTTTAAAACAATATACCCCAGGAAAGCATGTTCTTAAATGTAATCCATTCTTTTAGGTGTGAGCCCATTGTAAATCGGAACTTTTGATGAGGTTACTTCAGATAAGATGTGAACCACCTCAATCAGGATGGGTCTTAATCCTATGACTGTAATCTTTTATAAGTTGACTGAAATTCAGACAGAGAGAGAAAGCACAGAGGGAGCAGCCAGAAGTTGAACATCAATGGAAACTAGATGAGAAGAGAGAGGCCACCATGTGCATTGCCACATGACTGAGAAGCTAAGAATCAAGAATCATCAGCAGCCAGCCTCAAAATGCCACAGTCTTTTGGGAGATCCATCACATTGATGATGCCTTCATTTAGATTTCTATTAGCCTCAAAACCATGAGCTAATAAATTCCCATTGTTGAAGTTAACCTGCTGTATGGTATTTGTTTTAGCAGTGGGGAAACTAAAACAGCATGTTTTGTTATATTTGTACTTAAGTATTTAGTATTTTGGGAGTGATTGTATGTGTAGCATATTTTTCATTTAGGTTTCCACATATTTTTGCTAGTATATAGAAATATGATTGTTTATTACATGTTGATCATGTATCTTAAGACCTTGCTGAACTCACTTATGAATGCCAGGGATTATTTTTTATATTCCTTGTGAATTTCTATGTAGAAAATTAAGTCATCTACTAACAAGGACAGTATTATTTCTTTCTTTCAATCTGTACAGGTTTTATTTCCTTTTCTTTCTTATTGCACTAGCTAAGACTGTCAGTAATATGTTGAATATGATAAGGTAATGAATATCCTTGCCTTATTCCCAATCTTAAGGAAAACATTTAGTCTTTCATCATTAAGCATGATAATGGTATTGTTTTTTTGTAGACGCCCTGTAATTGGTCGAGGAATTTCCCTTCTATTCCTAATTTGCTGAGGGTTTATATCATGAAAGCATGTTGGATTTTGTCAAATGTTCTTGCTCTGTCTATTGAGATGATCATATGGTTTTTGTCCTTATTTTATTAATATGGTATATTATGTTGATTTATTTTTGTATATTAAAATATTCTTGCATTCCTGGGATAAATCCCACTTGGTCATTGTGTGTAATCCTTTTTATATTTTTCTGGATTTGGTTTTCAAGTATGTTGTTGAATTTTGTATCTAAGTTCATGGGAAAAATTGTACTATAGTTTTTGAATGTATTGTTTTGGTTTTTGTATCAGGATAATGCTCACCTCATTGAATAAACTGCACAGTGTTCTCTCATCTTCCATTTTCTTGAAGAAAGAGTGTAGACTTGGCTCTAATTTTTTACCAATTGGATAGAATTCCCCAATGAAACCAACTGGACCTAGAGATCTCTTTTATCATAAATGTCTTAATTACAGATTCAATTTCTTTAACAGTTGTAGGATTATTCATATTATCTATTACATACTGGGTGACTTACAGCAGTTGGTGGTTTTTGAGAAATTGGTCCATTTCATCTAAATTATCAAATTTATGTGTGGAGAGTTGTTTGTAGTTGTGCTGGTTTGAATCTATTATGTCCCCCACAAAAGCCATGTTCTTTAATGCAATCTTGTGGGGGCAGACTTATTAGTCTTTTCATTAGAGTGGAAGCTTTTGATTGTTTCAATGGAGATGTGACTCACCCAACTGTGGGTGAGGCCTTTGATTAAATTATTTCCATGGAGGTGTGGCCCTGCTCAGAGTGAGTCTTGATTAGTTCACTGGAGTACTTAAGAGCGCTCAGGAGCCAACACAGGTGCTGATGGTGATACTTTGAGATGCTTGGGGATGCAGACAGAAGGAAATTAGGAGATGCTAAACTAAGAGATGAAGCCTAGAATTTGTCCTGGAGAAGCTAAGAGAGGACCCCCAGATGCTTAGAGAGAAATGCCCTGGGAGAAAGAAGCAAGGACGCACAGGAGCTGAAAGAAGAGTGAAGACAAAAGTCCAGAGACATTGTGGGGAAAGCCATTTTGAAACACAATCCAGGAGCAAAGGACAAGGAGACACCAGCCACGTGCCTTCTCAGCTGACAGGTGTTCTGAACACCATCAGCCATTCTTCAGTGAAGGTATCATCTTGTTGATGCCTTAATCTGGAAACTTCTATGGCCTTAGAACTGTAAATTTGTAACCTAATAAATCCCCTTTATAAAAGCCAATCCATTTCTGGTATTTTGCGTAATGGCAGATCTAGCAAACTGGAACAGTAGTATTCCATTATTATCCTTTTAATGGCTGTGGTATCTATAGTGATATCCATTTCATTCCTGATACTGGTAATTTGTATCTTTTCTCTTTTTAACTTTATCAATTTTGGTAGATGTTTATTGATTTGATTGATCTTTTCAAACAACCAGCTTTTTGTTTCATTGCCTTTGTCTATTTGTATTGATTTTTTAAAATATTCATTCTGCTCTTTTCATTGCAACTATATTCAAATATAAATTTTTAAAATATTTTCTTTGTATCTTATGACCCTAATAAAAAATTCATTTCTTAGTTTTTGTTACTTATTCACAGATTCCTTTGGCTTCTGTGTATAGATCATTATGTTCTCTGTAAATAAGAGCAATTTTTCTTTTTCCTTTCCAATTACTATGCCTTTTCTTTCTTTTCAATGCCTTATTGAACCGGCTGGGATCTTCAGTACAGTGTTGAATGACATTTGGTGACAGCAAACATTCTTGCTTTTTTCCTGACTTTAGGTAGAAAGCTTTGAGTCTTTCAATGTCAAGTGTGTTAATAGCTTTAGGGTTTTTTTGTAGTTGCTATTTATGAGTGTGAAGAAATACCCCGTCTCATCTTATTTCACCGAGAATTTTTATACTGAATGAATGCTAAATTTGTGAAAAATTCTTTGCATTTAATTAGATGATTAAATATTTTGTTTTTTAAAAAGTTCATGAATATGAATACCTGCATTGATTGGCTTTCAAATGATAATTCCATCTTGTATGACTGGGATAAACTGCACTTTCTTATTATGTATTATTCTTTTTATATGTTGGATTTAATTTGCTAAAATTTTGGATTTTTGTGTTTACTCTAAGGACTATTTTTTGGTCTGAGTTCTCTTTTCTTGTGATGTTTTTACCTAGTTTGGAGATCAAGGTATTATTTGCCCCAAAATATCAGTTGGGGGTACTTCTGGGAAGATGGTGGAATAAGAATAGGCAGAACTCATTCCCACAAAAAGCACCTAGGGAACAGGCAGGAACTATCTAAAGCAGCAGTTCTAGAGCCTGGGAAACCAGGGAAGGACAATTACAACATATAAGGAAGCACTGGGTGATAAAATGGAGAAACTACAACAGAGAAACTGTGGTGACTGAACTCAACCATGGCACCTGGTGCCCCTCTTCTATTCATGTATTAGTTAGGGTTCTTTAGGGAGACAGAATCAACAAGAGGTATCTATAAATATAAGATTTATAAAAGTGTCTCACGTAGCTGTGGGTATGCAAGAGTCCAAATTCCATAGGGCAGGAAGCAAACTGACGACTCCACTGAAGATGTTCAATGAACTCCTCAGGAAACAAACTGGCAACTTCGACGAACTCTTCAGAAAATGAACTGAGATCTTCAACAAACGTGTTTGATGAACTCCTCAGGAAACAAACTGGCAATTTCAATGAACTCCTCAGGAAACACTTCACTGGTTAGTCGAAGAAGTGAAGGTCCTCTATCTGTCTTGCTTAAAAGTCTTCAACTGATTGGATTAAATCCAGCTGATTGCATTCTCTCATTGTGGAAGACATGCCCTTCATTGACATCATCAGTCACAGCTGCAGCCAATTGACTGATGATTTAATAAACCAACCTTCTGGTTTATTAACCAGCCACAAATGTCTTTGCAGTAACAGTTAGGCCAGTGCTTGCTTGACCAGACACCTGGGTATCATCACCTGGCAAAGTTGACACATGAACCTAATCATCACAACCTGTGAGGCTGGTAACTGTAGGATGGCTTAGTCCTCACCAGTTGGCAAGATGCGGTGCAGGCCTGCTCCAACTGTGGGCCAGTGGAGTTAACCCTCTTGGTCCCACACCTAGAGCCTTTCCATTCAGGAGCTCAGAAGCTCACAGATCCACTAAGCACACAAACTGTGAGATTGTAGTGAGAGATTGATGTGCATCAGGGTGCCCAGCACCCATCCCCCACCTCCAGACTGTTATATCTACGTGTGTCTGGTTTTCATCCTGCGGGCTACAGTGGTCTGGGAGAGGCAGGGAGGTCCTCCCCTTGTGAAAAGAGGGTGGCAAAGAATAGTCTTGATTTAGCTTTGCCTGGTAAAATAGGACAGTGGGAGCCCACAGCCTCAGACCTCTATAGACAGGCAGTTGCAACACCACAGGGCCTTTATCCCCACACTGTAGAAACAGAGGTGTCAGAGGGATAAAAATAACTTACCTGTAGGGCTGTGGGGAATAGTTTGCCAAACAGTGCCATCTGCTGAGAAGGCTGGGAATGAGACAGCACAAGAAGCTACTTTCCCAACTCTTTCTCTAGGGCTTTTGGGTACATGTCTGTACTCCCTACATGGGAATATGGCCCTGATTTGACTGTGAAATACTGTTGAAACAAGTGCCAAAGAAGACTTCAACATGAACCCAATCAACAACAAAGTCTTAGATGAGAGGTAAACCAACTTTCGAAACAATCTTATCAAGATAATCAGATGCCCAGAAAACAGAAAAAAAAAAAATTACAGGGCACATTAAGAAACAAGAAGATATGACCAAACCAAATAATCAAATTAAAAAGTTGGAGGAAATACAGAATTTGGAACAACTAATCAAAGATTGTCAAATAAATATCCTAAATAATTTCAATGAGATGGTTAAAGAGATAAAGGATATTAAGAAGACACTAAGAGAGCGTAAAGAAGAATTTGAAAGAATACATAGAAAAATAGCAGATCTTAAAGTATTGAAAGATACTGTAGATGAAATTAAAAATAGAGACACACAACAGATTTGGAGAGGCAGAAGAAAGAATCAGCAAATTAGAGGACAGTGCAACTGAATTCAAGCACACAAAGGAAAAAAATGGAAAGAAAATGGGAAAATTAGAGCTGGGTCTCAAGAAAATGATTGACAACATGAAGCACACATATATACTCATTATAGGTGTCCCAGAAGAAGAAGAGAAAGGTAAAGGGCCAGGAAGAATATTTGAGGACATAATGGCTGAAAATTTCCAACCCTTAAAAAAAGACATAAAAATGCAAATCCCAGAAGCCCAACATACTCCAATTATAACAAATCCAAATAGACCCACTCTAAGACACATACTAACCAGACTGTCAGATGCCAAAGGAGAGAGAGAATCCCGAAAGCAGCAAGAGAAAAGTGATTCACCACATAAAAGGGAAGCCCAATAAGACTCAGCACTGACTTCTTATCAGATACCATGAAGGTGAAAAGGCAAGAGTATGATATATTTAAGATACTGAAAGAGAAAAATTGCCAGCCAATAATTCTTTATCCAGCAAAGCTCTCCTTCAAAAGAGAGGGAGAGCTTAAAATATTCATAGATAAACAAAAGCTCAGAGAGTTTGTTAACAAGAGACCTACCCTGCAAGAAATACTAAAGGGAGTTCTGCCAGCTGAGAAAAAAAGACAGTAGAGAGAGATGTTTAGGAGAGTGTAGAAGGGATGAGTAGCAATAAGGGTAACTAGAAAGATAAACAGAGAGAAAAATAACAGATCTGAAACAAATAATAGCCAAAGGATAAAATGGTCAAAGTAAGGACAGCTTTTACAGTTATAACATTGTTTGTTAATGGTTAAAATCCCCAATCAAAACAAAGATTGGCAGAATGTATAAAAATATGTTCCAATTACATGCTGTTTATAAGAGACTCTTTTTATACACAAAGATACAAATAAGTTGAAAGTGAAAGGATGGAAAAAGATATTGATATTCCATGCAAGCAGTAACCATAGAAAAGCTGGGGTAGCTATACTAACATCAGACAAAATAGACTTTAAGTGTAAAAGTGTTATATGAGACAAAGACGGACACTACATATTAAGAAAAGGGACAATTATTCAAGAAGACATAACAAACATAAATATTTATGCACCTAATCAAGATGTCCCAAAGTACATGAGACAAACACTGGCCAAACTGAAAGGAGTAATAGACATCTCTATAATAATAGTGGAAGACTTCAACAAACTACTCTCTCCAATAGATGGAACATCTAAACAGAGGTCAATAAAGGCATAGAGAACCTAAATAATATGATAAGTGAACTAGATTTAACAGACATATATAGAACATTGCACTCCAAAACAGCAGGATAGACATTCTTTTCAAGTGCTCATGGAACATTCTCCAGGATAGACCACATGCTGGGGCACAAAACAGGTCTTAATAAGTTTAAAAAGATTGAAATTATACAAAACACTTTCTCTGATCATAACAGAATGAAGATGGAAATCAACAACAACTGGAAAACTGGAAATTTCAACAAATATATGGAGCTTAAACAATAAGCATTTAAACAATCAGTGGGACAAAGAAGAGATTGCAAGATAAATCAGTAAATACCTCAAGAAGAATGAAAATGAGAACACAATATATCAAAACTTATGAGATGTAGCAAAAACAGTGCTGAGAGGGAAATTTATAGCTCTAAGTGTCTACAATGAAGAAGAAGACAGAGTTAAAATAAAAGACCTAAGAATAACTGGAGAAACTAGAGAAAGAACAGCAACTTATTCCAAAGCAAGTAGAAGGAAAGAAATAACAAAGGTTAGAGTGGAAAGAAATAAAATAGAGAACAACAAAAAAAAAAACAATAGAATCAATAAAATCAAAAGTTGGTTCTTTGCAAAGATCAATAAAATTGACAAACCCTTAGCTAGACTGACAACTACAAAAAGAGAATGCAAATATACAAACTTGGAGTAAAAGGGGGGGTCATTACTATGGATCCCAACAAAATAGAAAAGATCATAAGGGGATACTATAAATAACTGCATGCCAACAAACTAGAAAACTTAGATGAAGTGGACAATTTCCTAGAAACATGCAACCAACCTGTACTGACTTGAGAAGAAATAGAAAACATTAACAAACAAATCACCAGTAAAGAGATTGAATCAATCATCAAAAATCTTCCAACAAAGAAAAGCCCAGGGCCGGATGGCTTCACAGGCTAATTTTATGAAGTATTCCAACAAGAATTAACAGCATTCTTGCTCAAAATCTTCTAAAAACTTGAAGAAGAGGGAAAATTACCTCTCTTTCCATGAAGGCAACATCAGCCTAATACAAAAGCCTGCTAAAGATACTACAAGTATAGAAAACCACAGATGAATCTGTCTAATGAATATGGATGCAAAAATCCTTAACTAAGTACCTTCAAATAGAATGAAAAAGCGCATTAAAAGAATTATACACCATTACCAAGAGGTTTTTAATCCAGATGTGAAGGGTGAGCCAACACAAGAATATTAATTAATGTAATATACCACATTAGCAAATCAAAAGGGAAAAACCACATTATCATCCCAATTGATGCAGAAAAGGCATTTGACAAAATCCAGCATCTTTTCTTGGTAAAACCATTTCAAAAGGCAGGAATTGTAGGAAACTTCCTCAACATGATAAAAAGTATGTACGAAAAACCTACAGCTAACACCATACTCAGTGGTGAGAGATTGAAAGCTTTCCTCTTGGATTGGGAACAAGAACAGGATGCCCACTGTTACTATTATTCAACATTGTGCTAGAAGTTCTGACTAGAGCAATTAGTCAAGAAAAAGTAATAAAAGCATCCAAATTGGAAAGGAAGAAGAACTTTCATCAGTTGAAGATGACATGATCCTATACTTAGAAAATACCAAAAAACTTATGACAAAGATACTTGAGCTAATAAATGAGTTTGGCAAAGTGGTGGGATACAAGATCAACATGCAAAAATCAGTAGGGTTTCTATTGATTAGTAATAACCTTTCCAAGGAGGTAATCAAGAAAAAATTCCATGTACAATAGCAACTAAAAGTATTAAATATCCAGGAATAAACTTAACCAAGGATGTAAAGGACCTGTGCACAGAAAGCTACAAAACATTGCTAAAAGAAATCAAAGAAGACCTAAATAAATGGAAAGACATCCCATGTTCATGAATGGGAAGGCTAAATGTCATTAAGATGTCAATTCTATCCAAATTGATCTACAGATTCAATGTAATTTCAGTAAAAATTCCCACAGCCTACTTTGCAGAAATGTAAAATCTTATTAACAAATTGATTTAGAAGAATAAAGGGCACCGAATAGCCAAAAACGTTTTGAAAAAGAAGAATGACGTATGAGGTCTCACTCTTCCAGACTTTAAAGCTTATTATAAAGCCACAGTGGTGCTTGCATAAAGATAGATATATTGATCCATGGAATCCAATTGAGACTTCAGAAATAGACCTTCAGATCTATGGTCAATTGTTTTTTGACAAGGCCCCCAAAGCCACTCAACTGGTACAGAACAGTCTCTTCAACAAATGGTGTTGTGAGAACTGGATATCCATATCCAAAAGAATGAAAGAGGACCCCTATCTCACACCCTATATCAAAATTAATTCAAAGTGGATCAAAGATCTAAATATAAGAGCCAGGACTGTAATACTCCTAGAAGAAAATATAGGGAAAGATCTTCAAGATCTGGTGATAGGAGGTAGTTTCCTAGACCTTACACCCAAAGCACAAGCAACAAAAGAAATATATAAATGGGACCTCCTCAAGATTGACTACTTCTGGGCTTCCAAGGACTTTGTCACAAGGGTGAAAAGGCAGCTGACTCAATGGGAGAGAATATTTAGAAACCACATATCTGATAAGGGTTTGATATCCAGAAAATATAAAGAAATCCTGCAGCTCAACAATAAAAAGATGAACAGCCCAATTTAAAAATGGGCAAAAGAAATTGTTCTAGTTTGCTAATGCTGCCAGAGTGCAAAACACCAGAAATGGATTGGCTTTTATACAAGGGGGTTTATTTGGTTACACAGTTGCAGTCTTAAGGCCATAAAGTGTCCAAGGTAACACATCAACAATCGGGTACCTTCACTGGAGGATGGCCAATGGCGTCCGGAAAACCTCTGTTAGCTGGGAAGGCATGTGGCTGGGGTCTGCTCCAAAGTTCTGGTTTCAAAATGGCTTTCTCCCAGGACGTTCCTCTCTGGGCTGCAGTTCCTCAAAAATGTCACTCTTAGTTGCACTTGGGATATTTATCCTCTCTCAGCTTCTCTGGAGCAAGAGTCTGCTTTCAATGGCCATCTTCAAACTGTCTATCATCTGCAGCTCCTGTGCTTTCTTCAAAGTGTCCCTCTTGGCTGTAGCTCCTCTTCAAAACGTCACTCACAGCTGCACTGAGTTCCCTCTGCCCATCAGCTCATTTCTATGGCTCCACTGATCAAGGCCCACCCAATGGGCAAGCCAACACTCCATGGAAATTATCCAATTAGAGTCATCACCCACAGCTTGGTGGGGTACATCTCCAAAGAAACACTCAAAGAAATCTAATCAAAACTGATAACGTCTGCCCACACAAGATTACTGCAAAGATAATGGCATTTGGGGGGAATATAATACATTCAAACTGGCACAGACATGAATAGACATTTTTCCAAAGAGGAAATACAAATAGCTAAAAAGCACATGACAAGTTGCTCATCTTCACTAGCTATTAGGGAAATGCAAATCAAAATCACAATGACATATCATTTCGCATCTACTAGAATGGCTGCTATTAAACAAACAGGAAACCACAAATGTTGGAGAAGATGTGGATAAATAGGAACACTTATTCACTGCTGGTAGGAATGTAAAATGTTACAGCTGCTGTGGAAGACAGTTGGGCAGCTCCTCAGGAAGTGAAATATAGAGATGCCTCATGATCTGGAAAGTCTGCTACTCGGTATAAACCCAGCAGATCTGAAAGCAGAGATGCTAACAGACACTTGCACACCAATGTTCATAGCAGAATTATTCATAATTACCAAAAGATGGAAACAACCCAAGTGTCCATCAACAGATGAATGGATAAATAAAATGTGGTATATACATACAATGGAATATTACTCAGCAGTAAGAAGGAATGAAGTTCTGAATCATGTGACAACATGGATGAACCTTGAGGACATTATGTTGAGTGAAATAAGTCAAACACAAAAGGACAAATATTGTATGATCTAATTCATTGCCTAATTAAAATATGTAAATAATAGACATAAAATCTAGAATATAGGTTACCAGGGGAAAGAATGAGGCTAGAGAATGGGGAGCCATTTTTTAGTATGTGCAGAATGATTAACTAGGTTGAAATGAAATGTTTGGAAATGGATTGAGGTGATGGTAGCACATTATTGTGAGTATAATTAATACTACTGAATTGTTAGTGAGTGTGGTTGAAGGGTGTAGATTAGAGTCATGTATGTCACCAGAAGGAAAGTTAGAAGTGGAAACATAGGAATGTACAACACAGTGATTCTTATGGTGGACAATGACTGTGATTAACAGTCCAAATATAAAAAAGTTCTTTTATGAACTAGAACAAACATATGACACTATTACAAAGAATTAATAATAATTCCTTGCAATGTACCAGAAATGGATTGGCTTTTATAAAGGGGATTTATTAGGTTACAAATTTACAGTTCTAAGGCCATAAAAGTGTCCAAAAAAGGCATCAACAAGAGGATATCTTCACTGAAGAAAGGGCAATGGCATCCAGAACACCTCTGTCAGCTGGGAAGGAACATGGCTGGTGTCTGTTGGTCCTTTGCTCCTGGGTTGCATTGCTTTCGGCTTCTGATTCCAGTGGCTTTCTCTTTAAGTGTCTGTGAGTTTTTACTTCGCTTCTGCAGGGCAAACTCTGGGCTTCATCTCTTAGCTTAGTATCTCCAAATGTCTTTCTGTCTGCATCTCCAAGCATCTGGGTCTGTCTCGGCTCTGAGCTCTCTCTCTCCCTGAGCTCTCTTAAGGACTCCAGTCAACTAAGACCCACCTTGAATGGGTGGGGTCACATCTCCATGGAAACAATCCAATCAAAAGTTCCCACCCACAACAGGTCTGCAGCCACAAGATTGGGTTAAAAGAGCATGGCTTTTCTGGGGTGCAGAACAGGTTCAAACAGGCACAAGGGATATTTGGGAGAAAATATACCTATTGCAAACTATGGGCTACAATTAACAGTAATATCTTAATACTCATTCATCAGCAGTAACACATGTACCACTCCCATTCTAGGTGTCGACAATAGGGAGGGATAAGGGGTATGAGATATTTTGGATTGTTTTTATAGTTTTTTTGAGTAATGAAGATGTTCTAAAATTGATTGTGGTGATGATTGCACAACTGTGTGATGATACTGATGGCCATTGATGTTATACTTTGGATGGATTGTATGATATGTGAATATATCTCAATAAAATTACATTTAAAAAAAGAATTAACCTTTATATATAAAAATCCAGTTGGAAAGTATTCTCTTATTCTCTATTCTGAAAGCGTTTGTATAATATTGGTATTTGTACAGGTTTGGATATATTATGTCCCTCCAAAGGCCATGTTTTAATCCAATCTTGTGGAATATTTGGATTAAGTTGTTTCCATGTAGATGTGACTCATCCACTGTAGATGATAACTCTGATTGAATTATTTCCATGGAGGTGTGGCCCCACCATTCAGTTTGGGTATTGATTAGTTTACTGGAGTCCTTTAAAAGAGCCACACAGGCCCAGAAGCTTGCTGATGCTTTGGAGATGCTAGCCCAGAGTTTGCTCCAGATAAGCTACCAGAGATATTTTGGAGAAAGGCATTTTTAAGCACAACCCGGGAGCAAAGGACCAGTAGTCACCAGCCACCTGCCTTTCCAGCTGACAGAGGTGTTCCGGGCACCATTGGCCTTTCTTTAGTGAAGGTATCATCTTGTTGATGCCTTAGTTTGGATACTTAGAACTATAAATTTGTATCCAAATTAATTCCCTTTATAAAGCCAATCCATTTCTGATATTTTGCATAATGGCAGCATTAGCAAACCAGAACAGTATTGTACCTCAAATAAAATAATTCACTACCTCGTCGGGCTTGGGGTTTTATTCATGGAGATGTTTTTACTTATGAATTCAATTTCTTTGATTTGTATGTACTATTCATGTTTTCTAATTTTATTGGGGTCAGTTTTTGACATTTGAGTCTTTCAATAAATTTTTCCAATTCGTCTGTGTTGCCAAATTTACTGGCATATTGTTATTCATAAATTCTCTTTTCATCATTTTATTGTCTGTAAGATCTGTAGAGATATTCCCTCATTCATGCCTGATATTGATAATTTTTATCTCCATTCTTATTTTTCTTTATTAGTCTAGTTGGCAGTTTGTCTATTTTATTGATCATTTCACAAAAAAAACCTGATTTCATTGACTTTCTATAGGTTTTCTGTTTTCATTTCATTGTTTTTTTTTCCTTCTCCTTACTTTGCAGTTAATTTGTTCTTCTTTTTCTAATTTCTAAGGGTGGGAATTTCATCTCTTGATATTAGTTCTTTATAATATATTCACTTACAACTTTAAACTTCTTTATATACACTGTTTTACTTGAATTGCATTAATTTTGCCTTTTAAATTATCATTCAGTACAACATTTTTTGTTGGCCTTGTGATTTTACTAATGGATTATTTAAAAGTGGGTTATTTAATGTCCAACTCTTTGGAGGTTTCCTTGTTTTCTCATTGTTATTGATTTATAATTTAATTTTTTTGGTCAAAGGACAAAATCAATCTTTTAAATTTTAGTGAGACTTGTTTTACTTTCCAGCACATGATCTATCCTGGTAAATGTACCTTGCTCACTTGAAATATCTCTGTTTTCTTTGATAATAGTTTTTGTCTTGACAACTATTTGATAAATATTAAGTTTTATGTAATAACTTTTTCTAGCCATTTAATTTCAGCCTATTTATGTCTCTATATTTCACTTTCAGAGACTTGTCAACTTTAATAGACAGGATTTGGGCATTTCCTGTCTGGCTCTTTCCCTTCAAGGATTCTCCCTATCTTTTTACCAGCCATTTTATCCTGAGATTCAGTTTTGTGTTTTCATCAGCCATAAAGTTTCTGTTTCTCCACTGATGACCTCTGCCTCATACACAATATGCCATCTTCACTTTGTTCCAGATTAAAAACCAAAAAGATGGGAACTTACCTTGTACATCCTCTTCCCTCCCTCTTTTGAGTGTGTAATTCCAAGCTTTTGTTCACTTTTTAGTGACTTCAAGCTGTTACTTTTATGTTATTTCCAGTTTTTATGGTTGTTTTCTGTGGGGAAATTATCCAGTAGGGTCTTATTCCAGGATTCCCAGAAGTTGAAGTCAAACGATTTCTATTTGATTTTAGTTTACAAAGCATTTTCACAATCATTGTGTAAATTGATGTCTATGGCAATGCTGTTACATTGATGGGGCAGGTATGATTATACCTGTTTCTGTATATAAGGACTATAATACTCAAGGAGAAGATGTAACTTGTACAAGGAGCCAGAACGTAAACCAAAGTATGATCACTTCCAGATTGGGGCTCTGGTGTCAGTTCAGGAGGGGCAGTCTTCCAGCAATTCTCATTTCTTCCAAATCTGTGTTGCAGAGGCTAATACTACAGTCAGTGACTCTCTTCTGCAGGCTGAGAATTCCGGGCCCCCAATCTTCCCCAATCCACTCACTCATGGGGTGAAGTTTCCATGTGAGAAGGAGTAAGCCAGGAATACTGGGGACCACTCACTACTCTTCTCTCTGCACCCACTTGTAGAGCAGAGGTGTCACTCTTTGAGGAGTGGCCCATTGTCCCAACCAGCCCCAGATCTTTACAGTGGCATAGAGTTTCTGCCCAGGAAGTAGGTCATAAAAAGAAAGAAATGTATAGATCTTCCTGAGAAGATTGACTTTTTTTGGAACACAGTGAGAAAAATTTCATGCTTGAGGACATTGTCAAAAAACAATTGCAATCATGGTAGGGTGCAATTAAGAGGGTGTTCAAAGCTCCATGAACTAATACTAACTAGCTAAATGTCAGATCAGTCATAAGTTAAACAGAGAGAACCGGGGAAAAAGACAGCCATCGAGAGCACTTTCTGGGTCACAGTCAACTGTGGGAGTCGGGAAGGCTGTGCACAAGACCAGCCTATTCTCACTCAGTAGAAATCAGAGCATGACACAAGGCATACTTGAAAAAATTCCCCTTAGTCACACACAGATCCATCAACAAAGTCAAAGCCTTGCTGGCATTGTGGGCTTTAGCACAACTTCTGACTGAATGCTCATTGAACAATAAGCTATTCTGACCCAGGAGCAACTCTTAGGAATACAAACTTAAAAATAAAAGCACATGTATCTCTGGCAGCCTGGAAGATTGTGTACATACCTAAGACTGAACCCTCTCAGAAGAGATCAGAGAGGGAATCACCAAGCTACTAGTCCATGGCTAAATACGCAGTAAAAAACAAAAACACAAACAATCCCCTGAGTTGGGATAGTGGCCTCCAACCCACATACACATCCAATAGTAAGGGTACAAATCTAAATTGTGTAGAAGGATTAAACACAATCTTGGTTCAATAAGTAACTTATGCCAAACAAGAAAAAAATTGATGCAAGTTCATCAGAGGCTGCACATTGCAGGACAAACAGACATCAAAGAATTAGTTCAGAGAAGTCACTGAACAAATAAACAACAAAGCAAGCAATAACAACTTTAAGCCTGGGGGAGCAATATCCTGAGTTGTTACAATATATTATATAAAATGTCCAGTTTTCAACAAAAGAAATCGTGAGGCATGCAAAGAAACAGGAGAGTGTGACTCATACAGGAAAAGAAACAGGTAATAGAAACTGACTTTGAAAGGGCCAGGATGTTAGATATAGTAGTCAAAGACTTCAAAGCAGCCATTTAAAATATGTTCTAAGAACTAAAGGATATGATGTTTAAAGAAAGTATGATGGCAATGTCTCATCAAATAGAAACTATCAACAAACAGATAGAAATTATACAAAGACAGCCAAATAGATATTCTGGAGTTGAAAAGTATAATAATCAAAATAGAAATTCACTAGACGGACTTGACAGTACATTTGAGCTCGCTCAAGGAGGAATCAGTGACTTCAATGATCTAGAGAGCTTATGCAATATGAAGAATAGAGAGAAATAAAGAACTAATAGAAATGAACAGAGCCTCAGAGACACACCATTAGGTGCATAAATTTATATGTAATAGTTTCAAAAGGAGAGGAGAGAATGAAGCAACAAAATTATTCAAAGAATATGGAATAGTTGGCTGAAATCTGCCAAATTTGATGAAAAACATTATTCTATATGCCCAAGAAACTCAATAAACTCCCAGTAGGTTAAACATGGAGCTCTACACTCAGAGACATTATGGTCAAAATGTTGAAAGTACAAGGAAACTTCAATAATATTAACAGCTGAGCTCCCATCAGAAATAATGGAGGCCAGAAGGCAGTGCAACAACATATTCAAAATATTGGAAGTAAAATACTGTCAACAAAGAAGAGCAAAATTACCATTCCAATATGAAGGTGAAATAAAGAATTCTCAGATAAACAAAGGCTTTGAGAATGAGTTGTTAGCATTCACCTTACAAAAGATACAAAAAGAAGTCCCCAAAGCTGAAAGCAAGAGACCCCAGATGGTAATCTGAACCCATACATAAAACAAAGAGCAGAGGTAAAGATAATTTTAAAACATGGTACAATTGTATACTTCTTCCCCTTTCTTCTCATAACTGATTGAAAAATAAATGCATAGAATATGTGTATAATGGTATCATTGGACTTATACCATATAGAAAAGTAATATATTTGACAAAAACAACAGAAAGTTAGTGGGTGGGAGCAAAGCTCTATTGTGTTAAGGAAATGACAGCAGATGGTAACTCAAATACACAGGAAGAAATGAAGAGAATAAAAAATGGCAAATAAGATTAATATAACAAACTCAAATATATGCTTGCTCTCTTATCTTCTCTCAGCTTCTTTAAAGGTCGTAAGATAATATAAATAATATCTGTTTATTTAAATCCAATGCATATTGGATTTGGAACACATATAGATGCAATACATAAAATAAAAATAGCAAAAATGGTGGGGGACATGAATGGAACTATATATGAATAAAGTTTATTTATTTTACTGGAATTCCATTAGTATAAATCTGAAGTCAATTTCTATAAGCTAAATGTGTACTATAAGTCTTAGAGCAACCACTGAGAAAATAATTTAAAATATAGTAAAATATCATTAAAGTAATTAAAATGTTATATTAGAAAATATACACAATTCAAAATAAGGCAGAAAGAAGGAACAGAGGGAAAAGAAAAGACATGAGACACATTAAAAACAAAAAATCAAAATGCAAAAGACAAAAACAAAATCCAACCATATAAATAATTATACACTGTGACCAAGTAGAATTTATCCCAGGAATGCAAGGTTGTGTTAATATCTGAAAACCAATTAATGTAATGCACTCTATCAATAGAATGAAGGACAAAAAATACACGATTATCTCAATAGACTCAGAAAAGGCATTTGATAAAAATCATACAACCCTTTATGATAAAAGCAGTCAGATAACTATAAATAGAAGTGAATTCCCTCAATCAGATAAAGGCCATTTTCAAAATACCCACAGCTAAAATCATATTTAAAAGTGGAAGAGAGACTGCTTTTCTTCTAAGATTGGGAAAAGACAAGGATGTCCGCTTTCACCACTTATATTCATCATTGTACAGGAGATTCTAGCACAGGCAATTAGGCAAGAAAAAGAAATAAAAGGCACTTTGCTGGTTTGGATATATTATGTCCCCAGAAAAGCCATGTTCTTTAATGCAATCTTGTGGGGTCAGACTGATTAGTCTGTTGATTAGGGTGGAAACTTTTGAATGAGTGTTTCCATGGAGATGTGACCTACCCAACTGTGGGTGAGACCTTTTGATTAGATTATTTCCATGGAGGTGTGGCCCCACCTATTCAGGGTGAGTCTTGATTAGTTCACTGGAGTACTTAAGAGAGCTCAACAGCTGACACAGATGCTGACACTTGGAGATACTTGGAAATGCAAACAGAAGGATGTTTGGTGATGCTAAGCTAAGAGATGAAGCCCAGATTTGCCCTGGAGAAGCTAAGGGAGGATCCCCAGACACTTAGAATGAAACACCCTGGGATAAAGAAGCAAGGATGCACAGGAGCTGAGAGAGAGGAATGAAGACAGAAGACCAGACACATTTCTGAGAAAGCCATTTAGAAACCAGAGCCTGAAAGCAAAGGACCAACAGATGCCAGCTACTTGCCTTTTCAGCTGACAGAGGTATTCCAGATGCCACCGGCTATTCTTCAGTGAAGTTATCCTCTTGTTGATGCCTTAGTATGGACACTTTTATGACCTTAGAACTGTAAATCTGTAACCTGATAAATCCATTTTATAAAAGCCAATCCATTTTTGGTATTTTGCATAATGGCAGCTCTAGCAAACTGGAACAGGCATCCATATTGGAAAGGAAGAAGTAAAACAACCTCCATTAGCAAATAACCTGTTATTGCATATTGAACATCCTAAGGAATCCATTAAAATATTAGAACTAATAAACAAGTTCAGGATGGTTGAAGGATACAAGATCAATGTACAAAAATCAATTGTATTTCTAAACACTAGCAATGATAATCTGAAAATGAGATTAAGAAACTTCCATTTACTATAGCATCAAAAAATAAAATATTTAGGATCAAATTTAACAAAGTATAAAATTTGTACCTTGAATATCAGAAAACATTGTTGAAAGAAAATAAAGATGTGCTAAATAATGGAAAAACATCCCATGTTTCTGGATTGGAACATTTAATATTGTAAAGATGGCAGAACTCCCTGAAATAATCTACAGATTCAACATGATTCATCTCATAATATCAGCTTGCTTTTTTGAGGAATTTGACAAGCCAATCAAAAATTCATATGGACATGCAAATGACCCTCAATAGACAAAACAATTTTGAAAAGAACAAAGTTGGAGGACTAACACTTCCCAATTTCAAAATTCATTGCATGGCTTCAGTAATCAAGAGAGTGTGATACTACTGGCATAAGGATAGATATATGGATCAATAGAATAGAATTGAGAGTCTAGAAATAAACCCTTATATTTTTGTCAATTGATTTTTTTGTTGCTTTTTAAAAAAATTTTAATTGAAATATATTCACATATGATACAATCATCCAAAGTGTAAAACAATTGTTCACAGTATCATCATACAGTTGTGCATTCATCACCACAATTTTTGAACATTCTCATTACTCCAAAAAAAAAACATAAGAATAAAAATAAAAGTAAAAAGAACACCCAAAACATCCCATACTCCTCCTCCCCCATATTATTCATTTACTTCTTGTCCCCATTTTTCTACTCATTTGTCCATACACTGGGTGAAGGGAGTGTGAGCCACAAGCTTTTCCCAATCACACAGCCACACTGTATAAGCAATATAGTTATACAGTCATCTTCAAGAATCAAGGATACTGGATTGCAGTTCAACCATTTCAGATATTTCCTTCTAACTATTCTAATAAACTAAAAACTAAAAAGAGATATCTACATAATGCATAAGAGTTACCTCCAGAATGACCTCTCCACTCTGTTTGAAATCTCTCAGCCACTGAAACTTTATTTTGTTTCATTTCTCTTCCCCCTTTTGGTCAAGAAGGCTTTCTCAATCACACAATGCAGGGTCCAGGCACATCCCCAGGAATCATGTCCCACATTGCCAGGGAAATTTATACCCCTGGGAGTCATGTCCCACATAGGGGGGAGGGCAGTGAGTCTACAAGCTGAGTGAGCTTAGAGAGAGAGACCACATCTGAGCAACAAAAGAGGTTCTCTGGGGCGACTCAGGCACAATGATAAGTAGGCTTAGCCTCTCCTTTGTGTTATCAAGCTTCATAAGGGCAAGCTCCAAGATCAAGATCTCAGCCTACTAAGCTGGTAGTCCCTAATGATTGTGAGACTATCAGGAATTCCCTAGCTGGGGAAGTTTAATATTTCCACATTTTTCCCTAGTCCCTCAAGGGGGCTTTGCAAATACTTTTTATTCTTTGCCCAAATTACTCTGGGTTATATTGGGGCTTTATGCTAAACTGTACAAACCAATAAGGTCTCATTCCTTATTCAAGGTTCCATGTAACCATGGTATTTGAGTAAAGTGACCATACAAGTTAAATTATATAGTGTGATACAGAAAATATGTATCCTGCACCATATAAACATCTCTTCCTTGGTCCCACACAGAAGCCAAAGTTTAAAACACAGTTAATGTCATCCCCTACCCTTTAGTCTGATCTACCCCAATCTCAACCAAGTCCATTTTGTTCATATCTCCAATCGAAGTCTGATCTCCTTTTCAATCTCTTTAACAGTTGATTCATGGGGCAATGCTGACACTCACAGCTGTCGAACTCTGGTTCTGAGCCCCAGGTGCCACACAGACACCCAAAGCTCCAGGGACTGACCATGTTGCACAAAAACAGCTCAGAATTTCAAAATTTAGAAATAAATGTTACAACTAATGAATAGATGTGACTGCTGTAAGAGCTTACAATCTAGGAACCTTTACATAAGCATTCTCATAACTCACACTCCCAGATTCAATTCTCAGAGTCTGCACATTATTATAAGCCCATATTAGGCATTATGTTTATCTTTTCATTTCTGACTTATTTCACTCAATTTACTGTTCTTACGTTCCACTCACTTCATTGCATACCTCACAACTTCATTCCTTCTTGCTGCTCCCTCATACAAAAACATCCGTATGTTTGCACATTTAATCACACTCATTGACCACTCTACATACCCCTAACCTTCCTCTTTCAACCATATTCACAGTCATCCTTTTTCAGTGTACTTACAATATCATGGTACCATCACACAGTATTGTGCTATCCATTTCTAGATCTACACAATTAATCCTCTAGAACATTCTATACTCCTTCAACATCAAATGTCCAATCTCTACCCTCTTTCTATCTCCTGATATCTACATTTCTACACTCTTCTCCAAATCTCACTCTCCTGTCTTTTCCTATCTGTCTGTAGCACTCCCTTTAGTATTTCCTGTAGAGGAAGTCTCTTGTTCACGAACTCTCTCAGTGTCTGATTATATGTAAATATTTTAAACTTTCCCTCATTTTGAAGGACAGTTTTGCCGGATATAGGATTCTTGGTTGGCAGTTTTTCTCTTTCAGTATCTTGAATATATCATACCACTGCCTTCTTGCCTCCACGGTTTCTGCTGAGAGATGTGTGCTTAGTCCTATGGGGCTTCCCTTGTACATGATGGATTGCTTTTCTCTTGCTGCTTTCAGAATTCTCTCTTTGTCTTTGACATTTGAAAATCTGATTAGTAAGTGTCTTGGAGCAGGTCTATTTGGATCAATTCTATCTGGGGTATGCTGTGCTTCTTAGACCTGTAATTTTATGTCTTTCATAAGAGTTGGGAAATTTTCATTCATTATTTCCTCTATTATTCCTTCTGCCACCTTTCCCTTCTCTTCTCCTTCTGGGTCAGCTATAACATGTATATTCATGTGCTTCATGATGTAATTCAGTTCCCCAAGATCTGGCTCATATTTTTCCATTCTTTTCCCTGTCTGTTCCTTTGTGTGCAGGATTTCAGATGTTCTGTCCTCCAGCTCACTAATCCTTTCTTCTGCCTCTCCAAGTCTGCTGTTGCATGTCTCCATTGTGTTTTTCATCTCTTCTATTATGTCTTTTATTCCCATGAGTTCTGCCACTTGTTTTTTCAAGCTTATGAATTCTTCCTTATTATCACCCAGTTACTTCTTTATATCCTTCATCTCTTTTGTCACATTCTTTCTCACCTCATTGCTTTGATTTAAAATATTTGTTTGAACATCATAATTTGTTGTTTCAACTCCTGAATCTCAGTTGAGATGTTAGTTTCTTCCTTTGACTGGGTCATATCTTCCCATTTCCTGATATGGCTATTGATTTTTTTTTGCTGTCTAGGCATCCGATTTTCTTGATTGGCTTATTCTGGAGGTTGTTTTCTCTCTTTTGCCTAAGGTTTTCTTGTTGGTTGACTTTGATCTCTCTTTTTTCTTTGTTTTTTTTGCTGGCCAGTTGTCATATTGGCTCTGCCTATCAGTCTTCTCCCCAAAATCAGCTGCCCACTATGGCCTGCCACAGGGGTGGGAGGTAGGCACTGGGTACCCAAGCAAGTTCACTGTATATGGTAATACAAATCTGCTGGCTTCCAGTGGTGCTCTATATTCTACTGGCTAGGAAGACCTGGGTTTGTTTTGGGGCCCTGCTTTAACAGTTGGGTCTTCCCTATTTATCAGTCAAAATAGGGCTGGCTTTCCATACAGGGTGTGTAGACAAGCTACTGTGCTCCTAAGAAAGGGTCTGAAGCATCTTTTAAAAAAGTATTTTCTTCCCTTGCACTCTCTGGGCTTTCCAGCAGATGGCGCTGTTTGGTAACGTAATTGTCCTCAGAGGCTGCTTTGCCTCTGAGCATAGGCTTTGTATGACCCAGCAAGGCTGAAACTGCAGGATTCCTATGCCTTCACTTTGCCAGCCAAAATCTGGCTTGATGTGGGGCTCCACCTTTGGCAAAGTACTCCTTCCACACACCCAGCACTACAACTGTCTCCAAAGCAAGGAAATGACTGCTGGCTGCTGCTTCCCTCAAGGGTGGGGGAAGGGCTTTCAGACCCAGGGCTGGAAATGCGTCTCTGTCCATGTTTTCTCAGTATCTTTGTTCCTCACTAAACTGGGCCTTGAAATGCCCTCCCCTGTCCACTGGCTCGTCAAACAGTGAGGGTATTTTTCACTGCTGTGAGATTTTAAAATCTGTGTCCCTGATGGGAGGGTTCCTGTCTGTTGTTTCTGTGCCTTTCCTGCACTGAGCCCTAGTGAGGGGGAGGGGAGAGGACCAGCTGGTCTGGGATGGAAAATTCCTAACTGATTTTTCTTCTCTTTCTTCAATTCAGCATTTGCAGGGTCTTTCTCCAGTCTACATCCTCCTCCAGAGTTTCAAACAATTCAGAATTATACTTTTATCATTGAATCTTTGGAGAGAAATTTGCAGTAGCTGTTTTTGTTACCACGTTGATGATGTCACATGGTCAACTGATTTTTAACAAGCATGGTAGATTGAATTATGTATCCCAATTTAGACATGTCCTTAATCTTAATTTGCATTCCTGTGGGTGTGAACCCATCATAAATAGGACCTCTTGAAGGTATTATTTTAATTAAGGTGTGGCCCAACGAATGAGTGTGGACCTTAGTCTGGATTACCGGAGGTCTTTTAAAGAGAACCCAGAAATCACAGAAGCAAGAAAGGAGAGGACAGGAGGCAGAAATATAAGCCAAGGAACTGCAGGCATTGCTGGCAGCAAGCACCAGATGCTAGTCTTCTAGGAGAAAGCAAACTTTGCTGATATCTTGATTTTGGACTTCTAGCCTCAGAAACATGAGTCAATAAATTCCTGCTGTTTAAGTCAACCCATTGTGTGTTATTGTTACGGTGCCCGCGAGTTAAAGTACGAGACAGCCAAACAGAATTTAAAGAGCCTTTTATTAGCCAGCTAGCAGGCGGCTGCTGTCTCTCACTCCACGCAGGGAGTTCAGCAAGCAGCCCCCACCTGTGTGCGCTGGTGCCTTATATAGGCAGAAACCGTATCCTAGAAACGCAAGCAAGCAAGCTATTCTAACAGAAGCAGAGTTGGCAGTTTAGCTCTTGATCACAAAAAACAATTACACAAAGAGTTTCACTTGGGACTGGAGCAGCTATTGATTATTAAAGGGTTACAAAAAGTTTCACTTGGACCTGGAGCAGTTATTGTTAAAAGGGTTACGCTTGGCTGATGCGTGCAACCGCAGCTTTGCCTCCCTTAAACGGTAAAGTTTTGATTTCTTTAACTGGTACAGGCCCAGCCTCACTCCCCCCTCCTCATGGCCTAATGCTGTTTACACAACACTGTTGCTTTGCAGATGTTTTGGGATTAAGGGAAAGGGACCCCACTTCATTATTTGTTATAGCAGAAGGCAAACTAAGACAGCAAAGGTGCGAAAATAATTCAATTGAGGAAGTAGAGTCTTTTTAATAAATGAGGGTGGGGCAACTGGATGGCCACACGCAACAAATTGAACCTGTCTTACACCATACACAGAAATTAACTCAAAATGTCTCATTGACCTAAATGTAACATTTACCATGTCATCCTGAAATGTGATGTATGAAAAATATAAATTTGAGGAGTTTAGTTTAGATCTATTCACCCAAAGCAGACCCTGAGATAAGGATTCACTTGAACATTAGTTTTTAAGGAAGTGCTCCCTTGATAAATCTGTAGGAGAGTGGGGGATTGGAAACAGAATTGGAAGGAGGCCAAGCAAGATTGCTTTATCAAGTAAAGCCCCCAAAATTAACTTTGGCTCAATCCCACTCCATCCTAAGGACACCATGGATCATACCTCAGAACTGTTCCACTCGTGGGCAAGGGAGCTAGGGCTGTTCATGCCTCCACATCCATTTGCCATCAGTTAAGGCCTGCCTGTGGAGAAAGTAAATTCCCAGATACTTGTTGCTCAATCTTTAAGTCAAGATTCCCAGCAGCCTGAGGGTTAATCCTCCAACAAATAGCTGGCTTTTAAAAGTTAAGCCCACATGCATGAAAATGGTAAAGGGATACACAGGGAGGTAGGAAGATTACTGAGAGGGTCTGGTATAGGGCTCCAATTACCGAGTTTATTTCCTTAATTTATTTTCCATTTGAGAAGGGATAATCATCAGTGAAGTAATTATCCATGAACCAAAATATTTTAATAATTTAACAAATATTTATTGAATGCAACATGCCAGAACAGTTATTGATGTTGGGGGTAGACCAGTTCCCAAGATAAAATCTCTGCTCTCATAAGACATGCAGCCACATGATCACAACTCTAAATGAGAGAAGCCCCTGGGATGAATGTCAGTAATTAGCTTGAGCCCCCATCCAAAGTTTTGGGTCTTCAAACCTTAAGATTTTTTTGTTTGCCTTTTGGAAAATGTTAACAATATCCTTGGTGAGAAGTTTAGAGATCTTTCCTGGCTAACTTTCTTTTCTCAAGAGCGATTAATTCACATTGGGTGATAGAAAAGCATGCAGCATCCTTCCCAGCTTAGTACACTAGCTTCTCTGCATCTCGTTTTAGTCCTCAGCTGTGAGTCACTGTTCTTGGTAGAGGAGCTCATGAGCACCATTGTGCAGCCATCCTTTCTCTGAGCAGTAACTCTCATCTACCTAAGGATGTCATTCCCCTTTTTCTTCTGCAGCATCAATGCAGCAGCATTGCTACTGCACCATTTCCATCATGCTCACTTCAGGGCCTGTGGATTTACTACTCCCTCTGCTTGTTATATGCTTCTGTTCTTTGCACTGTGGCATAGTGATAGAGCACCCAGACTTTGGAATCAAAATAACTGCATTTGAATCCTGTCTCTATGACCTCCTTACTTGGTCCAGTTACTTAACATCTTGGTTTCCTCATAAGTAAAATGTGGATAATACTTACTTTTCAGGGCTGATATGAGATTAAATAAGTTAATATACGTAAAGTACTTTGAAATATGCTTAGTAAGTGCTTGAAAATGTTAATATTATTTTTTCCTCTGCTCAGATGTTATCCCCTTAACCCTGATATTCTATCTCAACAGCTATCTAGTCATTCTAAATTACATCATTCTGCTTATTACTATCAAAGCACTGTGTATTATAGTCAGTAATCATCTTGTTTATTGTCTGTTTCCTCACCATCACCCTCCCCTACAAACACACACAGACACACAAACATATACACAAAAATGATCTATAGGAGCACAGGTACTTTGTCTACTCTAATCACTGTGGTATCCTCAGTGTCTAGAGCAGTGCCTGACATATAGTAGGTGTTTAGAAAATGTGTCCTCTGCCTGTAAATGTTGTTAAATGAATGAATAGTACTGTTGAAAGATAGGTGAACCCTCTAGTGGTGACAACAATGCTGAACAACACTTTTTGAGTTATAGCTTGTTCCAAAAACTTCTTGTTTAATTTCTGCTTATATTTACCTGTTTTCTGAAAGAATTTGGCCTTACAGTTAGAACAAGAGAACAAAACAAATGAACAAAAAGGCAATTCAATATTAATATATTATAAGAATATAATATAATTGAAGACTGCATTTTGGGTTCTTAATGTAGAAAAGTGGCAGGGATGGGAAAGAAGGGCAGCATTTTGTTAGCATTGTGCTAGGTGCCATACCACGTGTGCTTTGTACATCTTATCCTATGCAATTCTCATAACAACCCTCTTAAGTAAATTATTGCCCTATTTTACAGCTGAAGATACTGATACAGGCAAAAAGAAGTGTATTTGATAGCCATCAATGATTATAAGTAACCATACTGATCCGTTATAAGAGGTAAACTTTCTTTGGTTTCTCTAAGAGAAATTTGTCACATGAATGCTTATATAAATGACAATGAACAACATGTTGGGTGGTGTCTTCCACTGTAGTTTTACAAGACATTCTGAGATGTTCTTCAAAAAGATTGCTTCCTATATATTGGGTTCTGATAGAAAATGAGGGCAAAACAGTTATAAATAATAGGTGAAGGAATTTCTAAAAAGAAATAAAATACTATAGTCAAAGAATATAGCTTTTTGATTATATGGTTTCAAATAAGAATAGAGATTGCTGCAATGCTGCATCTAGACTAATGGAGGATTAGTTTGTTTCTTAGATTGTTTCCGTCAAATATCAATCATCTCAGCTTTTTACTGTTATATAAAAGTAATGCACAGTTACTGTAAAATGTTTGGAAATAGAGAAATTTTGAAGAAGGAAAGACAATTCACCCACATCCCTGCTTCCTATAAATCATGACTTTTTAACATTTTATACATTTCTTTCCAGACTTTTTTTTTTTTTTTGTAATTGCATTTCTCTGTTTGTGTCCCTCTGTGTACTTATTCTCTAAAAAATGATAATCATGATTTCTATTTCTACTAGAATGGCAGACTAGATACCTAGACAATCATCCTGTGGCAAAGCAACTGAAAATAGTGTATAAAACATAAAAAATAAACATCTTGAATTACATCATTGAATATACACAAGTAAATTGGGGAGTGAAACTGGGAATCCAGAAAGATAAATGAACACCGAAACTAATTTTGCCCAGGAGCCATCTGTCAAACATTATTATTTTGAGCATCACTCTGATGGCAACTTGGGGCATGCGTGAGGATTTCCTGGGGCAGACCTCATTTATTCCTGTTATTCCTGCATAATTATTAACAGCTCTCTATGTTACTCTTAAAAGTATCCTGGTTTGAACAATAACTTGTATGGTCACCTTAGGCATGAGCAGTCTGATACAAGACTCTTCCACAGAGATGGAATCCTAAAAGTCTACCTGTACCTCCGTGTAAGTAAGAGTAGAAGTGGAGGAAGGAGGCGTAGACAGAGCCGGTGGCTGCCTCCTAGCCCCGAGCTCTCGCCGCTGCCTAGGGCGCCCCGGAGCCTCCAATGAAGATGTTCGATGAACTCCTCAGGAAATGAACTGGCAACTTCAACGAACTCCTTAGGAAATACTTCGCTGGTCAGGCGAAGAAGTGAAGGTTCTCTATGTGTCTTACTTAAAAGTCTTCAACTGATTGGATTAAATCCAGCTGACTGCATTCTCTCATTGTGGAAGACACACCCTTCATTGATGTAATTAGTCACAGCTGCAGCCAATTGGATGATGATTTAATAAACCAGCCTGTTGGTTTATTAATCAGCCACAAGCATCCTTGCAGCAACAGTTAGACCACTGCTTGCTTGACCAGACAGCGGAGTACCATCGCCTGGCCAAGTTGACATGTGAACCTAACCATCACAAACACCTTGCGGCGTTCTCTGCATTTATGAAGGAAAATGATCATGACTCAAATTCTGGATATTTTGGACACTGAATCCCTCAATGCAAATTGCATTTGAAATCTAGGCAATCTGTTAAAGGTAGCCTTCTTCAACAAAACACAGACACTAAGGTTTTTGCAGGGGAACAAAAAGGCAAACTAAAGCCAAGCAATAAATAAATAAATAAATAAATAAATAAATACTAAATAAATAAATAATTGGTGTCCATGAAATCAGACATTAACAGTGACAATTTAGTCATAACTTAGCATGAAGGCTCTGTAATTATCATAGGCAACGGGCCCTTTGTACATGAGGTTTATGTGAGCTCATTCACATTCTCCCCTGCAGTTTCTTTATCTTGAAAATAAGTCAGAGAGGTGTATTAAGATACCTTCCAGCACTAATGTGCATTATATCTTGATTTTTTCCATTGTGAAAACAAAATACTATGTCCAGATTTTCTTTTCTGAACAATGAAAATCTTTGTAACCACAAACACTTAGTGATTATCTTTAACACACCTCCAACTTACCACTTCTGTATTCCCTACCTTAATTAATAGCATTCTCTTCCCCCAAAGCAAAGAAAGCTTTTCTTTCTCCCTCTTACCCCAAATACAGGTACTCAACAAAGTTCAGTAAAATCCCTTCAGAAGTATCTGTTTGCTCTCTCAAACCCTAATCCTTTTCCAAACTGCAGCCAGTAACTTTTTAAAGATATCTACTGGTTAGTGCCTTTCCTTAGCTTAGAACCCTTTACTAAGCACTCTTTGCTCAACCTCTGCAGCATCTCCCACAAGGCCCCTCACAATTTATCCCTCCATGCCTTTTTCTATGGCCTGTACCTGGTCCCCACACTAGAACTTTGCACTAGGCTGAATAATGGTCCCCCAAAGATGTCCACATCCTAACCTCCAAAATCTATGAATATTTTACATAACATGGCAAAAGGGATTTTGCAGAGGTGATTAAGTTAAGGAATTTGAGATGGGGAGATTTTCCTGGGTGAGCCGAGCGTAATCACAAGGGTCCTTATAAGAGGGAGGCAGGAGGGACAGAGTTAGAGACAGAGATGTGATGACAGAAGCAGAGATTGGAATAATGGGGGGCCATGAGCCAAGAAATATGGGCAGCCTCTAGAAGTTGAAAAAGGTAAGGAATGGATTCTCCCTTAGAGATGTCTCAGAGATTTTAGCCCTGTAAAACTTGTTTGGGATTTCTGTCCTCCGTATCAGTAAGGTTATTACTGTTTTTTTGTTTTTAGGTTTTTTTAAGCCACTAAGTTTGTGGTGATTTGTTACAACAGCAATAAGACACTAATACAAGCTACCTGAGTGCAATGCCCTTGTACAGCAATTTTCATTATTTTAACTTATATCTCTAAGAAATTTCAATAGGAGACAATATTTAAGGATTTATCTTGGAAAGTAAAGTACAAAACTCTTAAATATGCACTGGGTTTGTCTAAAAGGAAACAATTGAATACTAGTATGCCACAGCAGAAGTAGAACTGTATTAGAACAAAACAAAACAAAACAAAATTAAATTGGGTTTTCTCTTATTTCTGTCACAGACACATTATATAAACATTCATAAATCATTTCCCTGTACTTGGCTTCAGGTTCTCTATCTGTAAAATCATTTCAAAGACTCTTCTGATTCCAATATATTCATAGTCTATACTTGAACAGGATTTAGTTAAGTTCTTTACAAAAAAAAATCCTACAAATGAGCGTTAATCATTTTATCTATCCTTGACCTTGACATTGTTTTTAATTTTATCTCCCTTCCCATCTCCCTCCCTCCCTCCCTCCCTCCCTCCCCCTCTCTCTCTGTGTGTGTGTGTGTGTGTGTGTGTGTGTGTTTAAAACATATAAATGAAATGGAACTACAGATTCAGAGGAAAGACATTTGCAATAAGGAAAGAAAGCTACTTCTATTCTATTTCTTTAGTTTGTGGTTTTGCCAGGTCATGAGTTATGAAAAGTAGATAGGCTAGCAAATTAATCTCCTCAAGCAATATATCTTACAAACCTTGCTACCCAAACTTTATGTACAATAATAAATTAGCAAAGTGATCAGAGGGGAATACTGTAGAACCAATAATTTCAACAGCATAGTTTTATTCTTAAATCCCAGAGATTGCCATGGAATTAAAAATGTTTATCTGAAGATATTCTAAGCCACATAAGTACACAATGATCATTTTTAAAAAATCAACCCATACTGATGGGAAGTTGTGTAACATTAAAAGAGCTGTCATCATCTTTTATCATCTTGATTTTATACTGAAGTATTAAATTATATGGCATTCATGCTTGGCTTGACTTGAAATATTTCTGCCAGCTGAAACTATTGAAATTTATACTTTAATTTTGGATATATGCTATTATATCTGAAAAAAATCAATAATGGGGCTACTTGTTTAAGACTGAAAGTGTAACTACAGGCTGTATACATACGATATATGCACTTTAGCAGGGCCTCTCTCTAAAATTTCTAATCAGTCTAACAACATGTAAATCATGACTTCCTGGAAAACATCTTAGACATCTTTTCATGCTCAGCAAAGTGTGGAAATTAGCAAATGTGTACCATGTGGTACTGAATACTTTACATAGAGAGAGCATTGTGTTAACTGCCCTGTGAACTAACTACCAAGCCAGTACTTTCAATGGGACCTACTTTTAAGGAGCATAAATATAGTTGGGGATAAAATAGCTTTATATCATTTATTTGTTCATTTAGTATTTACTTTGTTGAGTGTTATTTATGTGCTAGTCATACTCTCATGATGACAAGCACTTATGAAACTGGGGAGTGGGCAGTAGGACATTGCTAGTTTGGAACCTGTTCACAAGAGAGTGACACAATAGTATGTGGAATTAAATTATGTCACGTGAAATTATGCCACATCACAATATTTATATATTACATTGATCCTTTACTTCATTAATACAATCATTGAGCATCCCTTAATCAACTATGATATTCAACATAATTTTAATATAAAGTATATTTTTTGCCATTTTGATATTTGAAAAATATTAAATTATCTGTCATGTATGGAACCCTTTATTTAGACTATTCAATTATCCAGAACATTAAATTAGATATTCCAAATATTAAAATACTCCATTTCATGTAGACACAGTCTTAATATTTTACTAAGTATATTTCATTTATTTTTTCGTTCACTTATCAAGAAATATATAATCTATAGCTTTCCAATAAAAGTCCTTGTGATTGGCAGTATATTAACTGCCAACAAGTACAACACTGGTTCTGCTCACGATTCCAATGCACAAAATTTTGAAAACAGTGTACACAATGCCAGTTAACTGATTTGATTTACAGGTGGAAGAATAGGCATGCTGGCAGAATGGAACTTTAGAGACTATTTAGTTTAAATGGCTTCCATATTCCAATTTTACAGGTGAGGAGCCTGAGGCACAGAGAGAAAAAGTAACATAGCAAAGATTGTACAGCAAGATAGTGTCAGTTAAATCCCTGATTTCCTGACTTCCAGTTCAGGTGTGCTAAGCTGCCACCATAATTATAATTTTTCTTTCAATTGCCTGAACTAACCTTTTCTTGTTTTGACATTGTATATACACAACCCCAAAGAAGGGGCTAAAATAAAACAGTGCTATTTTGAATGTTTGAATTCTCTTTACATAACACAGTAGATGAGTGGTAGGGAGTATTGGGAAACAGTTCTCTATGAGTGTCTCATATTTCTGCATGGTTTGGGTCCTATGAGTGAATGCATTTACAGCCAAGTTAAGAACGGTTGTATAAAGAGAAATTCCAGGATAGTAAAACTTAGAGACATCTCCCTCTCTGGAGATAGTCCATGATAGTAAAGATAAAGAACACTTCTTCCCCTCCCCAGAGATATTGTCTCTTTCTAAAAGGGTTGATAGGTAAATCACAAGCAGCCTTATATAAGACCAGCACTTCTTAATTTGGGGTTTCCTTTCTTGTAATTGAACCCAATGCATGGGCAGGTAACATCTGGCTCTCACTGTTATTCCATGAGGATTGGAGCTCAAAACACTACCATTAAGATATTGCTATGGCTGCTGCTTTTTCTGTGAGTAATAAATGGCCTTTTCTCTGACTCAGTGGACTTTTGTCTTCTGTTTATTTATGCCTAACTTGTTAGTTTACAAGTAAGTTGAAATCTCAGATCCTTCAGTTTATAACATGGAGATAGAACTGGGTTGTTGTTATGGTTATCAAATTAACTCATGCTTTTAATGGATAGTAATGAAATATACTGTGAATACTCATGATAACCAAAGAGTTTTTAGGTTGCAGAACTGTTATATATTTATCCATCAATCAATTGCAGAAATATTTTAAATCCCAGTCCATAGTTTTCTGTATCCAATTGTACATTTCAGATGCCAAAGTGTTCTTTGGGGACAAATGAAACAGAGTGGTGTTTTTCAATTTATGTTTCTGGCATTCTAAGTTAAGACTGGAAATGTGTAATTTATACCAATGACAAAACCACTTTCTATAAAAAATGGACCTCAGAGATCACTAGTCCAACCTCCTCACATCTAAATTTTCAAAATCATAATGAGTGAGATCCTAAATTTTCCAACTTTTTTTAGAACCAGATGATTGGATTGAAACAAATTTAGTGCAAGTCTAATGTACAAACAAGTTAAAATATTTGAAAGTATTTCTAGGGCCTTTTGTGTAGTTAATATTAACCAAATAATCAGCCAGGATGAACCACTATTTCTTGATTTTTCAAACCATCCTGTAGTGTAAGTGGCAATATCACCATTTAGCAAATGAGAAAATCAAGACTCAGAGAGGTTACCAAAGACAGAAAAGTTAGTAAATGGAAAAGTTAAATTGAGCTCAGGTCTTCTGGGTGTAAGTCCTCTTAGATTTTTTCCACTTTTCAATACGAATACTCCTTTTCCACATCAATACATGAAGAAAAAAGTTAAAATTTGTAAGCACTGTAGTGTATGTAAATAGCTCATGATTTGCAGTATGAATGCCCACTTTTGAGTGTTGGCTTTCCCATTTAATATTATTTTTTCTTAAGTCGTGGAAGTCTGAAAGTTTGAAGAATATGGAGTTTTAAGAGTTTCATACACTAGTGGTAAATGACATCACCGGAACTAGAATTTGGGTCCTGACTCATAGTCTAGTGAGTTTACCACTTCACCATTCTACCTTTAGAAGGTACTATTTAAATTATTTCAGCTATGTTGTGCAACATCTTATGTCTTCAAATTCCATGTGCTTACATTCCCACCAATGCAGAAAGTGAAAGGAAAGTTCTAACCTAAGAAAGGAATTCTCCCAGTAGGACTAACAAAGTAGCTAAAATTGTAGTCCAAGAAGGCCTTCAGAGAACAGTGATTTTTGATTTTTAAGAATGATCTATGCCTGAGAGACCTTATTATTGGTTTGTGGACTACTGGCTAAATTGTATTACATAACCATAATTGGCTAATTTTTCAAATTCATTCATAATTGCTTTTCATACCTTTTGTAGATCATTTAATTTACAGATAATTTATTTTGTGAGATATTTTCCAATAACTTCATTTAAGGATAATTGTTTTTCATTTAGAACAAATGTACTTTGATCTCAGGAGAATAGGGCATTGGTTTCATAAAATTTGTCCCCATTTGAATTTGAAATGCAAAGCTTCCTGAAATAATAAATATTCACATATGAGTAGAAAACATACCATATTTAAAACTCAGTATAGAACAGAATATAATTATGCATAGGATGCTCAGTTCTTTTCCATGTACATTTGTACTGAAGGCAATAACAATAGATTTTATATACACAAGATGTAGTTCTATACAGTTATAAGGGGGTGGTTTAGGAACAAACGCAATTTAGCTAAAATATGGGGTAAGATTCATTTCCTGCCATCACAGAGAGCACAAATAGCCAGGGAGACAGTCCTGTAAACAGTTCAAATTCAAAATTAAAAATGTGGAGAACCTCAAATGGCAGGCCAAGGAGCAATTAGAATCAATTCAGTATTTTCAATCAGCAGAGCATCATGATCAGAGTTGCGTTTTGGAAAAAATTCTCTGGTAGCTGATTGTGAGATGGAGAAAGGCAGGATACATGAAATTGAATTAGGAGACCACTGCCAATGTCCAGGTATGAGATGACCTATAAGATTGTGGATGTATGGAATGTAATATCCAGAACAAGGTAGGTGAATTTTCTGCTCTTTTATTCTGGTGGCCAAATAACATCTGGACTTCTGTGCTCATTTCTGGGCATGGTAATTTAAAGGAGACACTGATACAGGAAGTGTGCCTAAAGTATGGGTAGCAAACTCACGGGCCTTCAGGGGTCAGGCAACTAACATGCGTGAGAGAAGCATGCCAGGTGTGAAGGTACATAAACTCTGAGTGGGGGACATGCTAATGAAGGTCCTTAATAAGTTGACTTTGAGTAAATCAAAAGGGATTTTATCTTGGGTGAATCTGACCTACTCAGATGAGCGCTTTAAAGGAGGGTCCAGAGGACAGCAACTCAAGGCAGCAGAGACGCTCTCTTTTGCTGGCTTGAAGAAGCAAGCTGCCATGATTTCTAGAGCTACAAGGTAATGAATTCTGCCAACATCCATATAAGTTTGGAAGCAGCCTCTGAATTTCAGATGAGACAACAGTCCGTCAACACTTTTATTATAGTCTTATGGGACTCTTAGCAGAAGACCCATTTAAGCTGTCTCCAGACTCCTGACACACAGAAACTGTAAGATAATAAATGTGTTTTAAATTAATAGAGCTTTTTAGGAATGGTTTTATATTCACAGAAAAATTGAACAGATAGTACAGTGAGTTCCCACATACATGGCCCTCCCCCCACCCACCACTAGTTTCCCCTATTAACATCTTACATTAGTGTGCCAGTTTGAATGTATTGTGTCCCCCAAATGCCATTATCTTTGATGTAATCTTGTGTGGGCAGACATTATCAGTTTTGATTAGATTTCTTTGAGTGTTTCTTTGGAATGCGCCCCACCCAGCTGTGGGTGATGACTCTGATGAGATATTCCCATGGAGGCGTGGCCCCACCCATTCAGGGTGGGCCTTGATCAGTGGAGCTATATAAATGAGCTGACTCAAAGAGAAGGAACTCAGTGCAGCTGTGAGTGATGTTTGAAGAGGAGCTATAACCAAGAGGGACCCTTTGAAGAATGCACTGGAACTGAGAGAGGAGCTTCAGCTTACAGAGACATTTTGGAGACGGCCTTTAAAAGCAGACTTTTGCTCTGGAGAAGCTAAGAGAGGACAAACGCCCCAAGAGCAACTGAGAGTGACATTTTGGAGAGAAGCTGAAGCCTAGAGAGGATCGTCCTGGGAGAAAGCCATTTTGAAACCAGAACTTTGGAGCAGACGCCAGCCACGTGCCTTCCCAGTTAACAGAGGTTTTCCGGACGCCATTGGCCATCCTCCAGTGAAGGTACCCGATTACTGATGACTTACCTTGGATACTTTATGGCCTTAAGACTGTAACTGTGTAGCCAAATAAACCCCCTTTTTATAAAAGCCAATCCATCTCTGGTGTTTTGCATTCTGCAGCATTAGCAAACTAGAACAATTAGTTTGGTACATTTGTTCCAATTAATGAACCAATAATGCTATATTATTAAATAAAGACCATAGTTTACATTCACATTTACTCCTTTGTTATACAGTTCTACATGTTTCAACAAGGTAAAATGTGATGTATCTTCCATTACAGTATCATGCAGGATAGTTTCACTGCCATAAATATCCTCTGTACTTTGCCTATACATATTCTGCCCCTATTGCCCCAAGCCCCTGGCAACAAATGACCTTCTCGCTCTCCATTTTCTCTCCTCTCTATAGTTTCACATTTTCAAGAATGTCACTTAGTTGGAATCATATGGTTTATAGACTTTTCAGACTGGCTTCTTTCACCTAGCAATATGAATTTAAGTTCCCTCAATATATTGTGGCTTCATAGCTCATTTTTAAAACTCACTGAATAACATTCTACTGTATAGATATACATCGGTTTGTTTATCCATTCACCTATTGAAAGGCATCATGGTTGCTTTTTGACAGGTACAAATAAATCTGCTGTAAATGTTCATGTGAAGGTTTTTGTGTGGACAAAAAATTTCGACTAAATTGAACAAATACCTAGGAGGATGATTACTGGACCATGTAATAAGACAATTTTTAGCTTTGTAAGAAACCACCAAACTGTCAACCATCTGTATATCCTCCATGGTGTCTGTTCAGATCTTTTGCTTATTTTTTTGGGGGGGGGGCTATTTTTTTTTATTCTTGACCACTAAGAGTTCTTTATACATTTTGGATACAAATCCTTTACCAGATATGTGTCTTGAAAATATTTTCTCCCAGTTTGCCATTTTTATTTTTTGTTCTTGTCTAAATGTGTTCTACAGAGGAGAAGTTTTAAATTTTAATAAAGTCCAACTTATCATTCTTTTCTTCCATAGATGTACTTTTGGTGTTGTATCTAAAAACTCATTGCCAAACCCAAGATACTGAGATTTTCTCCTATGTTATCTACCAGAAGTTTTACGGGTTTTTTGCTTTACATTTAGGTCTATGATCCATTTTGATTTAATTTTTGTGAAAGCTATAAGGCCTGTGTTTAGATTCATTTTTCTTTTGGTTTTTTTTTTTTTTTTTTTTTTTTAATTACAGCTATCCAATTGTTCCTGCATTATTTGTTGAAAAGACTATCCTTTGGCAAAGATCAACTGGCTGTGTTTATGGGGTCTATTTCTGGGCTCTCCATTCTGTTCCATGGGTCTATTTGTCTATTCTTCCACAAGTTCTACACTATCTTGATCACTGTAGCTTTATAGTAAGTCTTGACATCAGGTAGTGCCAATCCTCCAATTTTGTTCTTCTTCAGTATTGCATTGGCTTTTCTGGGTCTTTTTCCTTTACATATAAATTTTAGAATTAGTTCACTGATATCCACAAAAAAACTTACAGGAATTTTGATTGGGATTTCATTTTATCTATAGGTCAAGTTAACAATCATGAGTCTTATTACCCATGAACATGGAGTATCTCTCCTTTAATTGAAGTCTTCTTTGATTTATTTAATAAGAGTTTTATAGTTTTCTTCATGTAGATCTTGTACAAATTTTGTTATATTTATACCTAAATAATTAATTTTAATTGGAGCTAATGTAAAAGGTATTTAGATTTTTATTTCAAATTTCAGTTATTTTTTGCTGGTAGATAGGAAAGCAATTTACTTTTGTATATTAGTCTAGTATCCTGCAACCTTGCTATAATCACCTTAGTAGTTGAAGGATTCTTTCTGTCATGGTATCTATGGACAAAGATAGTTTCATTTCTTACTTCCACATATGCATATCTTTATTTCCTTTCTCATCCTATTGCATTAACTAGGACTTCCAGTGTGGTGTTGAACAAGAGTGGTGAGAGCGGCCATCCTTGTCTTGCTCCTGATCTTAGTAGTTTATCACCATTAAACATTGTTACCTGTAGTTTTTTGTAGACTTTTTCAAGTTGTGGAAGTTCCCCTGTATTTCTAGTTTGCTAGGACATTTTTATAATTGCACTTTAGCTATAGCCCATGATTTATCTTAGGGTTAACTGCTTGTGTATTGAAGTTCCTGGATATTTTTTAAAAGTATATTCTGTTGCCATTTATACAACCTAACATTTCCCCTTTTAACCACATTCAAATATATATTTCAGTAATACCATCACCACCATCTATTACCAAAACATTTCCATCATTCCAAATAGGAATCCTATACATTTTAAGCCTTAATTTCCCATTTGCTATTGCTACCCCATCCCCTGGTAACCAGTATTCTGGTTACAACTTGCATGGTATATATTTTTTCCATCCCTTCACTTCCAACATACTTGTATCTTTGAATTTAAGATGAGTGTCCTGTAACAGCATATAGTTGGGTCATGCTTTTTTATCCAATCAGGCAGTCTCTGCCTTTTGACTAGAGGGATTAATCCATTTAAAATTTTTTAAAATTTAATTTTATTGAGATTGTTCATATACCATACAATCATCCAAAGATCCAAAGTGCACAATCAATTGTCCATGGTACCATCAAACAGCTGTGCATCCATCACCACAATTAATTTTTTTTCAGTTTTTAGAACATTTTCATTACTCCAGAAAAGAGATAAAGACCAAAAAAGAAAACTCAACTCCTCCCATACCCCGAACCACTCCCCTCCATTATTGACTCATAGTATTGGTATAGTACATTTGTTACTGTTGATGAAAGAATGTTAAAACACTACTAATTATAGTACACAGTTTGCAATAGGTATATTTTTCCCTATATGCTCCTCTATTATTAACTTCTGGTTGTAGCATCATATATTTGTTCTAGTTCATGAGAGATATTTCTAATATTTGTATAGTTAATCATGGACATTGCCCACCAAAAGATTCACTGTTTTATACATTCCCATCTTTTAACCTCCAACCTTCCTTCTGGTGACATACATGACTCTGAACTTACCCTTTCCACCACATTCACACACCATTCAGCACTGTTAGTTATTCTCACAGTATTGTGCTACTATGATCTCTGTCCATTTCCAAACACTTGGGTTCAAGCTAGTTGAACATTCTGCTCATAAGCAACCACTCCTCACTCTTTAGCCTCATTCTATATCCTGGTAACTTATATTTCATGTCTATGAGTTTACATATTATAATTAGTTCATATCAGTGAGACCATGCAATATTTGTCCTTAGGTGTCTGACATATTTCATTAAATATAGTGCCCTCAAGGTTTCTTCATCAACCTGTTTTTTTTCACAGACAGTTTTGTTCAACCACCATACATTCTGTCCTAAGTAAACAATTGATGGTTCCCTGTATAGTCATGTTTCTGTGTACTCACCACCCTCACCACTATCTATATAAGGACATCTGTATTTCTTCTACAAAGAAGGAGGAAGAGTCAAAGAAGTAACAGAGACAAGAGAGAATGAAAAAGAAAGAAAAAAATCATAACAGCTAAAAAGCAACAAAAGGAAAGATAGAATTAAATTAAGTAGAATAAAAGAGTCAGACAACATCACCAATGCCAAGAGTCCCATACCTCTCTCTTATGTCCCTCTCTTACAGGCATTTAGCTTTGGTGTATTGCCTTTGTTACATTAAAGGAAGCATAATACAGTGTTTCTGTTAACTGTAGTCTCTAGTTTGTATTGATTGTATTTTTCCCCCAGTACCACCCTATTTTTAACACCTTTCAAGGTTGACATTCATTTTTTCTCCCTCATGTAAAAACATATTTGTATATTTTATCACAATTGTTGAGCACTCTAGGTTTCACTGAGTTATACAGTCCCAGTATTTATCTTTCCTCTTTCCTTCTGTTGTCCCACATGCTCCTAACCTTCCTCTTTAAACCATAGTCACAGTCATCTTTGGTCAGTGTACTTACATTGCTGTGCTACTATCACCAAAAACTGTGTTCCAAACATCTCACTCCTGTCTTTTCCTGTCTGTAGTGCTCCCTTTAGTATTTCCTATAGCACAGGTATCTTGTTCACAAATTCTCTCATTGCCTTTTTGTCAGAGAATATTTTAAAGTCTCCCTCATATTTGAAGGACAGTTTTGCTGGATATAGGATTCTTGGTTGGTCATTTTCCTCTTTCAGTATCTTAAATATATCACCCCACTTTCTTCTTGCCTCCATGGTTTCTACTGAGAAATCCACACATAGTTTTATCAAGCTTCCTTTGTATGTGATGGATCGCTTTTCTCTTGCTGCTTTCAGGATTCTCTCTTTGTCTTTCATGTTTGGTAATCTGATTATTAACTGTCTTGGCATAGGTCTATTCAGATCTATTCTGTTTGGGGTATGCTTTGCTTCTTGGATCTGTAATTTTATGTCTTTCATAAGAGATGGGAAATTTTCATTGATTATTTCCTCTATTATTGCTTCTGCCTCTTTTCCCTTCTCTTCTTCTTCTGGGACACCCATGATGTTTCCATTCATGCATTTCATGTTGTCCTTCAATTCCCTGAGACATTGCTCATATTTTTCCATTCTTTTCCCTATCTGTTCTTGTGTGTGTAGGATTTCAGGTGTCTTGTTCTCCAGTTCTTGAGTGTTTCCTTCTGCCTCTTGAGGTCTGCTGTTGTATGTCTCCATTGTGATTTTCATCTCTTGTGTTATGCCTTTCATTTCCATACATTCTGCAAGTTGTTTTTACAAACTTTTCATTTCTACCTTATGTTCACCCAGTGTTTTCTTTCTAGCCTTCATCTCTTTTGCCATACCTTCTCTGAACTGATTGATTTGGTTTTTGATTTGATTCTGCATTTTTATTTGAAAGTCTTTAATAGATTGTTTAATTAAAGTGAAACAATATCTCAACTGTACTTTGATTGTGGTGTAAGTTTGTTCCTTTGACTGGGCCATATCATCATTTTTCCTAGTGTATTGTAGTTTTCCATTGTCTAGACATCTGGTTTCTTTGGTTACCCCAATCAGATTTTTCCAGACCAGAGCTGGTTCAGATCTCAGAATGGGTTTATATTCAGTTTCAAGTCTCCGTGTGGGTGTGTCTTAGAGATTGACAGTCTTTCCTGTGAGGTCTCTAGTCACTGTGCTTTTCCTAACCTGCCCAGTAGGTGGCACCTGTCAGCCTGTTGCTCCTGACTGGTGTAAGGAGGTGAGGCCTCTTTAGTTTCTGTTTTGGCTGTTTTCCCCCAGGCTCTGGGGTCTGGTTCTGAAGGGAAAGCTGGGTCCCACCTCCTTCCTCTTAGGGAAGATACACCCTCTAGGGAGTTAACTTCTGCATTTGAATTGCTCCTTTGTCTCTGACTCTATTAACTCCACCCCTGTCTGAGTCCAAGTGCTGTGAACTGAAAATGGCTGAGGCTCTCTCCACTGAGCCCCTCAGGTTGAGAGAGAGAAAAAGGGACAGAGATCCCCCTTTTAGAGCCAGTACATGGCCCCCCAGTTTCACTCATCGGCAAGAGGTAACACCTGGTCTTCTGAGCTCCCCCTCCTGGGACAGATGAGTCCTCTGGTTCTTTAAGGTCAGTCATCATTAAAAGCCTCTGTTCTGCTTGTTAGTGATTTGTAGCTTGTATTCAGCTGTCCACATTTGTTAATTAAAACCACAGTTGGAGCTTGGCTGAGGTATATTCGCTTGCTCAAGGAGTGCTGCTTTCTACCACAGTGAGGTTTTGCAGCTCAGCCTGCCATGGGAGGAAGGGCTCCCAGTGTGGTTCCACAGTTTTTACTTACAGATTCTATGCTGTGATCTCAGGCATTCCTCCCAATCCAGGTTGGTATACAATGTGTGGACAGTCACGGTTGTCCCCCATCAGTTATTCCAGATTATTTACTAGTTATTCCTGGTCATTCATTAGTTGTTCCAGGGGACTATCTAGATTCCACTCCTCTCTATGCCTCCATCTTGCCACTTCTAATCCATTTACACTTGAAGACATACTGATAATGCAGGGCATCCTTCTGCCATTTTGCTATTTATTCTTTCTTAGTCTTATAAAGTTTTTGCCCCTCAATTCTTCCATTAATGCCTGCTTTTATATTTATTTGATTTTTTTGTATTGTACCATATTGAATGCCTTCTATTTTCTATCTGGATATATTTTTCATATAGTTTCATTGTGGTTACCATGGGGTTGAAACTTACCATCATAAATATATAACAATCGTATTTGGTTTGATACCTTTCAAATGTTTTTTTCTGTGTCAATTGTATAATCATATGATTTTTCTTCTTTATCATGTTTATATGATTGATTATATTAATTTATTTTGGAATGTTGAAGCAGGCTTGCATACATCAATGTTCATGGGAGATATTGGGCTGTAGGCTTCTTTTCTTGTGATGTCTTTATCTGAATTTGGTGTTAGGGTAATACTGGTCTCATAGAATCCTAACAAATTTTCCCTCTGCTTCTATTTACTGAAAGAGAGAGTATAGAATTGGTACCTTTTCTAGCTTAAATATTTGGTAGAATTCACCAATGAAGCCATCTGTGTATGGTGCTTAATTTTGGAAGTTTATTAATTATTGATTTGATTTCTATAACAGATATATACCTATTTAGATTATCTAGTTCTCTTTGTTGGGGTTTTGGTAGTTCGTGTCTTTCAAGGATTTGGATCATTGCATCTAAGTTATCAAATTAGTGGACATAGGTTTGTTCATAATATTCATTTATATCTTTTTTTCCTTTATATCTCTTTAATGTCCATGGTATCATTAGTGATGACCCCTCTTTCATTGTTTATATTAGCAGTTTGTTTCTTATCACTTTTTTTTTGGTTACCCTGACCAGAGATAGGTCAATTTGATCAATATTTTCAAGGAACCAGCTTTTGGTTTCACTGATATTTTCCATTAATTCTCCATTTTAATTTCATTGATTTATGGTCTAATATTTATTATTTCTTTTCTTCAGCTTGCTTTGCATTTAATTTGCTGTTGTTTTCAGAAATTCCTAATTTGGAAGCTTAGATTACTGATTTTAGATCTTTTTTTCTAATATACATCTTCAATGCTACAAATTTTCCTGTAAGCACTGCTTTCACTGCATCTCACACATTTTGATAAGTTGTATTTTCATTTAGTTAAAAATATTAAAAAATTTATCTTGAGAGTACTTCTTTGACACGTGTTACTTAGAAGTGCAGTGTTTAATCTCCAAATATTTTGGGATTTTATGTCTATATTTCTGTTATTATTTCAAGTTTAATTCCATTGTAGTCTGAGAGCATACCTGGTATGATTTGTGTTGTGTTAAATTTGTTATGAGGTTCCATATGAATTTGAGAAGAATGTGTGTTCTGCTGCTGTTGCATGAAGTATTCTATAAATGTCAAATAGATCAAGTTGATTAATGGTGCTGCTTGAGTCAATTATATCCTTACTATATATCCTTATTGATTTTCTGCCTGCTGGATCTATGAATTATTGATAGAGAAGTGTGGAAGTCAAACATTATAATAGTGGATTAATCTCTTTCTTCTTGCATTTCTGCCTGATTTTGCTTCATATGTTTAGCTGCTCTCTTGTTAGGTGCATACACCTTAAGTATTGCATCTTCTTGGAAAATTGACCCATGTATCATTATGTCATGCCTCTCCTTATCTGATAATTTTCTGTGTTCAGAAATCTGCTTCATCAGAAACTAAGATGGTGTCTAGGTGAGATAGGGCAAATAAACACCTCCATGAAAAATACTAGATAAAAACCAGAAAGTGACCCAGAACACCAGTTCCAGGGAACATGCATTTGGTGAAACCAGGAGTCTACATTCTGAAATGAGTGAGTGAGCCAGCTGAAAGTCTGGCAGCCACACTGCAGTGTGGGGAAATGGTGGGCTGGTGTTTGGAGATGGACTAGTTCTTAAAAAAAAAAAAAAAAAAGCCCGGGAGTGGCTGCAGATACAATGGGGAGAGCCATGCAGTGAAGCACGGCAGGAGCGGGCTGGGATAACACTTTGGTGTCTGGCGTGTAGGATACTCCTTCCCACACCCGCTGCTGATTGTCTCAAGACTAGGGGAGCAGAGGGGAGCCAAAAGGAGAAAAAAACCACATCCCTTGCAGCCATCTTCCTGGCATGCCGGGGACACTCCTGCCCGGGGCCAGACCCACAGCCCAGCACCATGCCAAGAAACCCAGTGTGATGGGGAATCTTTCCCACAGCACCACCCACAAGCCTCAATGTCAGCCATGGACAGTGGCCTTTAATACACCCACAGCTGATTGTCCCAGAGCTGGGAGGGTGGAGCTGTGTGAAAAGGGGGAAGTTAACATGTCCCATTCAACCATCTTTGAAGCAGGCTGGGAGCACCTCTGCGTGGCCCAGTGACCCAGGGCTTCCCTAGAGGCTGGTGCACACTTGTGATGGGGCGCAGCCCTCCCTCAGCAGAGGTCCTGGAAGAGCACAGCTGGGAAGGGGGTCCCGCTCAGAAATCCCAGGGACCCTACACCAATACCAAGGACTTGTGGGTCAGTGACAGAGACAATCTGTGGCAAGACTGAAATGAAGGCTTAGACTCTTGCAACAGCCTTAGCTCTCTGGGAACACCTGGGAGGTTTGATTATTAAAGCTCCCCTGCCTCCCTAACCACCCAGACACATGCCCACATTCACAGCAGACAGCACCAACAACACACCCAAACTTAGTGCACCAATTGAACGCCACAAGAATCAGATCCCCACACACCACAAAGACAAAGTTGGGGAGAACTGACTTGAGGGGAATAGATGACTCATGGACACCATCTGCTGGTTAGTTAGAGAAAGTGTATGCCACCAAGGTGCAGTTCTGACAAATTAGAGATCAAGTAAAGCAAATGCCAAGGGGCCAAAAGCAACAGAAAATCTTAAAGCATATGATAAAACCAGATGATATGGAGAACCCAAACCCAAACACCCAAATCAAAAGATCAGAAGACACACAGTACTTGGTGCAATTAATTAAAGAACTACAGACAGGCAATGAGAGCATGGCACGGGGTATAAAGGACATGAAGAAGAGCATGGTACAGGATATAAAGGACATAAAGAAGACCCTAGAAGAGCATAAAGAAGAAATTGCAAGAGTAAATAAAAAAATTGAAGATCTTATGGAAATAAAAGAAACTGTTGGCCAAATTAAAAAGACTCTGGATACTCATAATACAAGATTAGAGGAAGTTGAACAACAACTCAGCTTCCTTGAGGACCACAGAACAGAAAATGAAAGAACAAAAGAAAGAATGGGGAAAAAATAAAAAAAATTGAAATGGATCTCAGGGATATGATAGATAAAATAAAATGTCCAAATTTAAGACTCATTGGTGTCCCAGAAGGGGAAAAGAAGGGTAAAGGTCTAGAAAGAGTATTCAAAGAAATTGTTGGGGAAAACTTCCCAAACCTTCTACACAATATAAATACACAAAGCATAAATGCCCAGCAAACTCCAAATAGAATAAATCCAAATAAACTCACTCCAAGACATATTCTGATCAGACTGTCAAATACTGAAGAAAAGGAGCAAGTTCTGAAAGCAGCAAGAGAAAAGCAATTCACCATATATAAAGGAAACAACATAAGACTGAGTAGTGACTACTCAGTGGCCACCATGGAGGCGAGAAGGCAGTGGCATGACATTTAAAATTCTGAGAGAGAAAAATTGCCAACCAAGAATTCTTTATCCAGCAAAACTCTCCTTCAAATTTGACTGAGAGCTTAAATTTTTCACAGACAAAGAAATGCTGATAGATTTTCCTAATAAAAGACCTGCCCTGCTTCAGATACTAAAGGGAGCCCTACTGAAAGAGAAACAAAGAAAGGAGAGAGAGATATAGAGAATTTTAACAGACATATATAGAATATTATATCCCAGGTCACTGGAACACATTCTTATCTTGTGATCACGGAAATTTCTCCAGAATGGACCATATGCTGGGACATAAAAACAAGCCTCAATAAATTAAAAAAAATGAATTTATTCAAAGCACATTCTCTGACCACGATGGAATACAAATAGAAGTCAATAACCATCAGAGACTTGGAGAATTCACAAACACCTGGAGGATAAAAATGAGGGAGAGATGAAAACATTCCCAGATAATAAAAAGCTGAGGGACTTCACCACCAGTATATCAGTCCTATAAGAAATGCTAAAGGGAGTTGAGCAGGCTGAAACGAAGGGACACTAAACAATTGACTGAAACTACATGAAGAAATAAAGATTTCCGGTAAAGATCACATGGTAAATATAAATACCAATACTACTGTATTTTTGATTTGTAACTCCACTATTTACTTCCTACAGGATCTAAAATACATAAACTGTAATGATAAATCAGTGGTTTTGGACTCAATGTAAAATTTGTAATTTTTGACAAGAACTACATAAAAGTGGGGGAATGAGGGAGTATAGGAACATAGTTTATGTGTCATATTGAAATTAAGTTGGTATCAAAGAAAAACAAGATTGTTATAGATTTAAGATGTTAAATTTAAGCCCCACAGTAAACACAAAGAAAGTATCAGAGAATATGACCATAGAGATGAAAAGTAGAGTAGGGGTTCTGAGAAGTGGGGGAAGGGGCAATGGGGCGTTAAGAAATGAGTGAAGAGTTTCTGTTTTGGGTGAAGGGAAATTTCTAGAAATGGATGGTGGGAAGGTGATAGCATTGCAACATTCTAAATGTGATTAATCCCACTAATGGAATGCTAGGGAGGGGGTGGAATGAGAAGATTTAGGCTGTATATATGTTTCCACAATTGAAAAAAAAAAGACAGTCTAAATAGATGACAATTAAATGCCAAGGATGATCCTGGATGGGATCTGAGGATGGAGGAGAGGAGGCTCAAAGGGACACAGATGGGACATAAGGAAAAAAAAAGGAAATATAGAATGTAAGCTTTGTATCAAGGTTGAATTTCTTGAACTTCTTAGCTGTGCTTAATGGAATTGCATAAAAGAATGTTTTGTCCATGGGAAATGTATATGTGAATCATTTTGTTTGTTCAAAGATGTGTTCAGCTAGCTCTCATATGTTCAGAGGACAGAGCAATAGGTGATGGATGATAGGGAGGGAGGAAGGGAGGGAGAGAGGGAGGGAAAGAAAGAAATGGTGGTGTGATGGGATGTTAAAGGTGGTGGATCGGGGTATCCGGGGAGGGGGTTTGGGGTATGCTGGAGTTCTATATATGGGGTTTGCACTGTTTTTGCAACTGTTCCTGTAAGTTTGAATTTATTTCAAAATAAAATTTATTTAAGAAAATGTAATCCCCAAATTAAAAAACAAATCTGCTTTGTCTAAAATTAATGTAGCCACTTCAGTTGCAGAAATAGTACAAAAACTTCCCCTATAACCTTCATCCAGATTTCCCAAATGTCAGTATTTTATATAACCACAGCCAAATGATCAAGGACAGGAAACTAATATTGATACAATACTATTATCTAATCTATTAGACCTTATTCAATTTTGCCAATTGTCCTACTAATGTCCTTTTCTTCTGGTCCAGGATATATCTAGGATCACATGTTTCATATAGTAGCCTTATCTCTTAGTCTCCTTTAATTTGGAGCATACCTTCAGTTTTTTTTTTTTTTTTCAGGCATTCTTTTTTTATTAGAGAGGTTGTAGGGTTACAGAAGAGTATTTCAGAGAATACGGAGTTCCTCTATACCCCCTCTTACACACGTAGTTTCTCCTATTATTAACAATTTGCATGAATGTGATAACTTTGTTAAAATTGATGCAACAATATTTTTTATAATTACACCATTAACTATAATCCGTAGTTTATGTTAGAGTTCACTGTTTGCATTAGGTAATTCTTTTTTGTTTTGTTTTGTTTTGTTTGTTTCAGTTATTATTCTAGAAACCTATATGATATCTAAAATTTTCCCTTTTTATCACATTCAAATTTTTAATTCAGTGGTGTTTATTACATTCACCAAGAACAGAAACTTGGTACCAATTAACCATTAACTCCTCATTTCCTAACACATCCCGGCCCCTGGTGGCCTTTATTCTGGTTTCTGACTCTATGAATTTGCATATTTTAATTATTTCATATCAGTGAGGTCATTTGTCCTGTTATGTCTGGCTTATTTCACTCAAGCATGTTTTCAAGGTTCCTCCATCTTGTTGCATGTGTCAGAACTTCAGTCCTTTTTATGGCAGAATACTAGTCCATTGAATGTACATACAACATTTTGCTTATCCATTCATCTGTTGATGGACACTTGGGTTGTTTTCATCTTTTGGCAATTGTGAACATGGTGTGCAAATATCTGCTTGAGTCCCTGCTTTCAATTCTTTTGGGCCTATACCTAGAAGTGGGGTTGCTGGGTTATATGGTATTCTATACTTAACTTTCTGAGGAAACACAAAACTGTCTCCAACAGTGGCTGCACCATTTTATATTGCCTCACACCAACAATGAATGAGTGTTCCTGTTTCTCTGCACCATCTCCAACCGTTATTTTCCAGTTTTTGAAAGAGTAGTTATTAAATGAATGTGGAATGGTATCTCGTTGGGGATTTGATTTTCATTTCCCTAATGTTTGATGATATTGAGCATCTTTTCATGTGTTTTTTGGCCATTTGTATATCTTCTTTGGAGAGATGTCTATTCAAGTCTTGCTCACTTTTTAAATAGATTGTCTTTTTACTGCTGAGTTGTAGCATTCCATTATATATTCTGGATATTAAACCCTTATTGAGTATGGGTTTTCCAAATATTTTCTTTTGTGTAGCTTTTATTTTTCTTTCATGATAAAATTTTTGAGGAACAAAAATTTTTAATTTTAATGAGGTCACATTTATCTATTTTTTCTTTTATTGATTGTTCTTTGGGTGTATATTCTAAGAAACCATTGCCTAACACAATATCTAGAAGATGCTACCCTACATGTTCTTCTAGGAGTTTTATAGTCCTGGTTCTATATTTAGGTCCTTGATCCATTATGAGTTATTTTTTTGTATATGGTGTGAGATAGTGGTTCTCCTTCATTCTTTTGCATATGGAGATCCAGTTCTCCCACACCATTTGTTGAAGAGACTATTTTTCCCAGTTGAGTGGACTTTACAGCCTTGTCAAATATCAATTGGCCATAGATGTAAGGGTGTATTTCTGAATGCTCAATTCAACTCCATTGGTTAATATATCTGTCTTATGCCAGTACCATGCTGTTATGACCTCTGTAACTTTGTAACATGGTTTAAAGTCAGGAAGTGTGAATCCTCCAGTTTCATTCTTTTTTTTCAAGTTGGTTTTGGCTGTCTGGGGCCCCTTACCCTTCCATGTAAATTTGATGATTGGCTTTTCCATTTATGCAAAGAATGTTGTTGGAATTTTGATTGGGATTTCATTGAATGTATTAACTTCCTTGGGTAGAATTGACATCTTAATGATATTCAGTCCTTCCAATCCATGAACACAGAATGTTCTTCCATTTATTTAGGTCTTCTTTGATTCTTTTAGTAATGTTTTGTTTTTTCTGCATACAATTCTTTTACATCCTTGACTAGATTTATTCCTAGATATTTGATTTTTTACTTGTTACTGTACATGGAATTTTTTCTTGGCTTCCTCTTCAGATTATTCATTGCTTGTGTATAGAAACTACTGATTTTCGCATGTGGATCTTGTACCCTACCACTTTGCTTAATTTTTATTAACTGTAGTAGCTTTGTTGTGGATATTTCAGCATTTTCTATTTATAGAATCATGCTATCTGCAAATGGGGAAGGTTTCACGCCTTCCTTTCTAATTTGGATACCTTTTATTTATATATTTTTGCCTAAATGCTCTTGCTAGAACTTTCATTACAAATTTTGATAACAGTGGTAGCAGTGGGCATCCTTTTCTTGTTTATGATGTTAGAGGTGAAGACTTCAATCTTTCACCATTTAGCCTGGTAGCAGTATTGAGGGGCCTAGGGAGGCACTCGACTGAGAAGGGCTGAATCACTTTCATCTAATCAGTTATAATTTTAACAGATTTTAAAATAACCTTTACTAATACAGTCATTAGCATATTGCTTCTCAGTTAGAGGCTATCTTTTCTTAAGATATGTTGAGTTTGTCCTATTTATTCTGGCTGACATCCTGGTCAAGAAAAAATGTCAAATTCTATTTGATCAATATTTGAGGGTAAATCTTCAACAAGATAAGACTGACTTATGGACCTTCTAGGCAAATTCAAATAAAACAAACTAAAAGTAAAACTCAGCCCATGGTCCCATAGTCAGATCCCAGAGTGCATTTTCTCCAAGGAAGAATTCCTGCTTACTGTACATAATTTTATGAGAATAAGTTTTAAAATTTTCCTTTTTATCTAACCATATCTACCCTTTCACTAGGCTGAAATGGAAGTATCCAAAGTCTGAACAGAGATCTCTTATAAACATGGCAATCTTTTCAATTTTCTTTAGAGGAAAGATGAACTAGAAAAGTTGGGTTTGGCTTTGATACACTGTTCTCTTCTGAATGAAATATGTGTGTGTGTGTATTAGTTAGGGTTCTCCTTGAAAAGAGAATCAATGAGAGATGTCTCTGATCATCAAATTGTAAAAGTGACTCACGCAACTGCGGGAGCGCACGAGTCCAAATTCTGCAGAGCCGTCAACAAGCTGTCAACTCCTAGGAAGATGTCCGACAAACTCCTTGGGAAACGAACCGACAACTTTGACGAACTCCTCAGGAAACGAACCGGCAACTTTGACGAACTCCTCAGGAAACGAACCGGCAACTTTGACGAACTCCTCAGGAAATGAACCGACAACTTTGAGGAACTCCTCAGGAAACGAGCTGGCAACTTCGACGAGCTCCCCAGGAAATGCTTCACTGAGCAGCTGAAGAAGAAGTGAAGGTTCTCTAACCGTCCGGCTTATAAGCCTCCAACTGATCACCCAGACCAAATCCAGCCAATTGCATTCTCTCACTGTGGAAGCATGCCCCTTGATGAGTCATCAGTCAGCTGCAGTCAATTGACTGATGATCTGACAAACCAGCCCGTTGGTTTATTAACCAGCCTCAAATAGCCTCACAGCAATCGTCAGGCCAGTGCCCGCTTGACCAGACAGCTAGGCCACCTAGCCAAGTTGACACATGAACCCAACCATCACAGTCCACCCCTTGTCAACTTGGCAGTTGTACACATCACCTAAAACCATACCTTCAAAATGAACATTACAGCTTATGCCTTATGATAAGGGGATAAGACAGAGAAGAAAGCAAAAATATTTTCTTTACAGACAAATACAAACATAATCATAACAAAATGAGGAGGAAATATTCATGTCATCATAGTCCTCGTTTCTGTAACTGGTCACGTGGCCGTAGTTCATATTTATCACGACCTTCTTCCACTACCCATTCCATGTTCCCTTTACCCTCAGCAAGCACTTCAGCTGGCCGTGGTTCTTTGCCTGGTGGGGTGACCCAAACCTTCATTCCTGAAGTTTCTTGGCCATTGGTAGTCCTGCCTGGATTGGGTTTTTGCAGTTTTCCATTGACTTGAATCACGGGGCATGGTGGTACTAAGAGACACCCTAGGGGATCTCCTGTATTCCAGGAAAACTCTTCTTTACTTCCATTGTGTAGTTGCAGTGCTATTTCCCCTTGATAGTCAGGATCAATCACCCCAGCCAGTACAGTAATCCCCTTACTTGCCTGTTGATTCAGAGGCATAAGAAGCCCAAAGTGGCCAGGTGGCAGCCTTAACTTCCAGTTCAATGGGATTATTGTTGTGTTTCCTGGTGGAAGCACTCCTCCTTTTGGAACCAAGACTTGTAGACCAGCGGAGCTTAAACTTGCAGGGACAGGAAGCAAAAATTTCCCTAGTGGATCACTAGGAGTGATAGTGAGTGGTGCTACTCCTGTTTCCACCCCTTGATTCCTGGACCCATGAATCCTGGCTATGGGAGAAACAGCACCATAGAGTGGACGCTGATTCAGAGCATACACAGCCTCCTGGAGAACACTGCCCCAGCCCTGCAAGGTATTGCCACCTAGTTGGCGCCGTAATTGAGTCTTCAATAGGCCATTCCACCGTTCTATCAACCCAGCTGCTTCTGGATGATGGGAAACATGGTAAGACCACAGAATTCCATGAGCATGTGCCCATTCCCTCACTTCATTTGCTGTGAAGTGGGTTCCTTGGTCCGAAGCAATGCTGTGTGGAATACCATGACGGTGGATGAGGCATTCTGTAAGTCCATGTATCGTAGTTTTGGCAGAAGCATGTCGTGCAGGGAAGGCAAACCCATATCCTGAGTATGTCTCTATTCCGGTAAGAACAAATCGCTGCCCCTTCCATGATGGAAGTGGTCCGATGTAACCAACCTGCCACCAGGTAGCAGGCTGATCGCCCCGAGGAATGGTGCCATATCGGGGACTGAGTGTGGGTCTCTGCTGCTGGCAAATTGGACACTCAGCAGTGGCTGTGGCCAGGTCAGCCTTGGTGAGTGGAAGTCCATGTTGCTGAGCCCATGCATAACCTCCATCCCTACCACCATGACCACTTTGTTCATGAGCCCATTGGGCAATGACAGGAGTTGCTGGGGAAAGAGGCTGATTGGTATCCACCAAACGGGTCATTTTATCCACTTGGTTATTAAAACCTTCTTCTGCTGAAGTCACCCTCTGGTGAGCATTCACATGGGACACAAATATCTTCATGTTGTTTGCCCACTCAGAAAGGTCTATCCACATACCCCTTCCCCAGACTTCTTTGTCACCAATCTTCCAATCATGTTCCTTCCAAGTCCCTGACCATCCAGCCAAACCATTAGCAACAGCCCAGGAATCAGTATACAGACGCACCTCTGGCCAGTTCTCCTTCCAAGCAAAGTGAACAACCAGGTGCACTGCTCGAAGTTCTGCCCACTGGGAGGATTTCCCCTCACCACTGTCCTTCAGGGATATCCCAGAAAGGGGCTGCAGTGCTGCAGCTGTCCACTTTCGGGTGGTGCCTGCATATCGTGCAGAACCATCTGTAAACCAGGCCCGAGTCTTCTCTTCCTCAGTCAACTGAGTGTAAGGAACTCCCCAAGATGCCATAGCTGTGGGCTGGGCAAGAGAAGGTAAGGTGGAAGGAGTGGGGGCCATGGGCATTTGGGCCACTTCCTCATGTAACTTACTTGTACCTTCAGGACCTGCTCGAGCTCTATCTCGTATATACCATTTCCATTTTATGATGGAGTGCTGCTGTGCACGCCCAACTTTATGGCTTGGTGGATCAGATAACACCCAGCTCATGATAGGTAACTCAGGTCTCATGGTAACTTGGTGGCCCATGGTTAAGCGTTCTGTCTCTACTAAGGCCCAGTAGCAGGCCAACAGTTGTTTCTCAAATGGAGAGTAGTTATCTGCAGAAGATGGTAAAGCTTTACTCCAAAATCCTAAGGGCCTGCGTTGTGATTCTCCTATAGGAGCCTGCCAAAGGCTCCAAACAGCATCTCTATTTGCCACTGACACTTCCAGCACCATTGGATCAGCTGGATCATATGGTCCAAGCGGCAGAGCAGCTTGCACAGCAGCCTGGACCTGTTGCAGAGCCTCATCTTGCTCCGGTCCCCACTCAAAACTAGAAGCTTTTCTAGTCACTCGGTAAATGGGCCGGAGTAGCACACCTAAATGAGGAATATGTTGTCTCCAAAACCCAAAGAGGCCAACTAAGCGTTGTGCCTCTTTTTTGGTTGTAGGAGGGGCCAGGTGCAGCAGCTTATCCTTCACCTTAGAAGGAATATCTCGACAGGCCCCACACCACTGAACACCTAGAAATTTTACTGAGGTGGAAGGCCCCTGTATTTTTGTTGGATTTATCTCCCATCCTCTGCCACGCAAATACCTTACCAACAAATCTAGAGTAGTTGCTACTTCTTGCTCACTAGGTCCAATCAACATGATATCATCAATATAATGGACCAGTGTGATGTCTTGTGGGAGGGAGAAATGATCAAGATCCCTGCGGACAATATTATGACATAGGGCTGGAGAGTTGATATAACCCCGAGGTAGCACAGTGAATGTAAATTGCTGGCCTTGCCAGCTGAATGCAAACTGTTTCTGGTGGTCCTTGCTGACAGCAATTGAGAAAAAAGCATTTGCCAGATCAATAGCTGCATACCAGGTACCAGGGGATGTGTTGATTTGCTCAAGCAATGATACCACATCTGGGACAGCAGCTGCAATTGGAGTCACCACCTGGTTAAGCTTACGATAATCCACAGTCATCCTCCAAGACCCATCTGTTTTCTGCACAGGCCAAATAGGAGAGTTGAATGGGGATGTGGTGGGAATCACCACCCCTGCATCCTTCAAGTCCTTAAGAGTGGCATTAATCTCTGCAATCCCTCCAGGAATCCGGTATTGCTTCTGGTTCACTACTTTGCTAGGCAGGGGCAGCTCTAGTGGCTTCCACTTGGCCTTTCCCACCATAATAGCCCTCACTCCAGGAGTCAGGGAACCAATGTGAGGATTCTGTCAGTTGGTGAGTATGTCTATTCCAATTATGCATTCCGGCACTGGGGAAATAACCACAGAATGGGTCCGGGGACCCACTGGACCCACTGTGAGATGGACCTGGGCTAAAACTCCATCAATCATCTGACCTCCATAAGCCCCAACTCTGACTGGTGGACCAGAGTGACGTTTTGGGTCTCCGGGAATTAATGTCACTTCTGACCCAGTGTCTAATAATCCATGAAATATCTGATCATTTCCTTTTCCCCAATGCACAGTCACCCTGGTAAAAGGCCGTAGGTCCCCCTGGGGAAGGCTGGGAGGAAGATTAACAGTATAAATTTTTGGCAATGTGACAGGGTCCTTCTCCAAGGGTACCCGGCCTTCCCTTCATTCAAGGGGCTCTGGATCTGTAAACTGTCTCAAGTCTGGGAATTGATTAAGGGGCCGTGACTCTCTGTTTTTGTAATTCAAGGGAGATTTTTGTTCACGTGGTCTAGAATTCTTCTGCTTATATAGTTCAAACAAGAATTTAGTCGATTGCCCATCTATTTTACTACTTGGTACTCCATGATCCACTAGCCAACGCCATAAGTCTCTGCGAGTCATATTATTTTGATTGCTGCTTTGAGCCTGTTTTCCATTATGGTAGCCATGCCCACCTTGTCTGTGGCGATTAACTGCAGCCACTTGGCTTCTGCTGACTCGGGACCCGATTATCCCCATTGTGTTTAAGGATTCCAGTTCAGTGACAGCAGTTCCTACAGTAATATCTGACCTACAGAGAAGGGCGACTACAGAGCTCTTCAGGGATGATGGAGCTAGTTTCACAAATTTATTCCTTACAGTCCTGGTAAAAGGTGTGTCCTCTGGACATTCCAGGGCTGTGTGAGCAGGTCTTCCATGATAAATCCACTCTAACATTCCAATCTCTCTAAGCCTTTGAATCCCCTCCTCCACATTATACCAGGGCAGTTCTGGCATTTCAACCTCTGGTAATGCCGGCCACCTTTTGATCCATGTTTCAGCCAGCCACCCAAACAAACTGTTAACACCCTTTCTAACCCCTCGAGCTACAACATTGAATGCAGAATCTCTGCTTAGTGGGCCCATATCAGTAAATTCAGCCTGATCCAACCTTATATTCCTTCCACCATTATCCCACACTCTCAATATCCATTCCCACACATATTCCCCTGGTTTCTGTCTGTATAAGTTGGAAAACTCATACAGTTCTTTTGGAGTATAGCGTACTTCCTCATGGGTCACACTTTGTACCTCACCCTTTGGGGCTTGTTGGGACTTGAGCCTAGTTATAGGTCTTGAAGCAAAAACTGGTGGTGGGGGTGGGTCATGAAAAGAGTTAGAATTATCTCTCAAGCCATTCACCTCAGGACACTCTGTTGCATTTTCATCTCTTAAAACAGGATTAATCTCTCCAGACAAAAGAGTGAGGGCTGCTTCCTCAGGGGAGGTGATTACAGGATTAGCAGGCATTGAAGGGTTAATCTCCTTAGGTGGGGGTTGGGTGGCAGGCTCCTTAGGGCAGACTGGAGGCAGAGAAGCTGTTTCCCCAGGACAGCCCTCTACAGGTAAATCTAACAATGACCCAGCAGAATCCAGGGTTCCAATGTCCTCACTGTCATTATTATCAATCCATATGTCCCCATCCCAAGTTTCCGGATCCCATTCTTTTCCAATCAATGCCTTTACTTTAACAGCAGACACCCTGAGAGGTTGAGATTTTAGTTTACGCTGTAAATGTGCTACTCGCACAATAAGAGACTGCGTCTGATTTTCAGAAACCTCCAGTCTGCGGGCACAGGAAATAAGATTTTCTTTCAGGGCACAGATGGAACCCTTTACATGTGTCATACGGTGTTCAAGTTTTGAATTTGAAGCCTTTAGCTCATCCCTTTCTCTTACAACTGTATCCAAAGTATCTAAGAGCAGCCAGCCAACATCATTATACTTCTTAATACTGCAAAACTCCGTGAAAGTGTCGAAAACGCTGTCACCCAGAGCCTCGCTTCGTACTAGAGCACAATTAGGAGAATCAAATGGTGCTATTTTGTGTATTTCCTTTGCCAACTCCTGCCATGGACTGTTAGTACCCTCTTGATTATTGGAAATAGAGTCATTAGTGCCTCCGAATCTAATCAGAGTAGAAAACAAATTGTAAAAGCCCATTTTAAGATTCCGTTTCTCAAGAACCACTTCCGGTACCAAGTTGTATTAGTTAGGGTTCTCCTTGAAAAGAGAATCAATGAGAGATGTCTCTGATTATCAAATTGTAAAAGTGACTCATGCAACTGCGGGAGCGCACGAGTCCAAATTCTGCAGAGCCGTCAACAAGCTGTCAACTCCAAGGAAGACGTCCCACGAACTCCTCGGGAAACGAACCGACAACTTTGGCGAACTCCTCAGGAAACGAACCGGCAACTTTGAAGAACTCCTCGGGAAACGAACCGACAACTTTGACGAACTCCTCAGGAAACGAACTGGCAACTTCAACGAGCTCCCCAGGAAAAGCTTCACTGAGCAGCTGAAGAAGAAGTGAAGGTTCTCTAACCGTCCGGCTTATAAGCCTCCAACTGATCACCCGGACCAAATCCAGCCAATTGCATTCTCTCACTGTGGAAGCACGCCCCTTGATGAGTCATCAGTCAGCTGCAGTCAATTGACTGATGATCCGACAAACCAACCAGCCTCAAATAGCCTCACAGCAATCGTCAGGCCAGTGCCCGGTTGACCAGACAGCTAGGCCACCTAGCCAAGTTGACACATGAACCCAACCATCACAGTGTGCGTACATGCATATGTGTGTGTGTAAATCCTACCATGTAGAAAAAACTTTTGAATATTTTGGATCTAACAGTTAGAGAACTTTAACTTGCTATCCTGGATAGATGGATTGTTATATAGAATACAAATCTAGCCAGCATCTTTTAGACTGCAAGATAACTTACTTTAACTGCTGTGGGGTTTTTTCCTTATCTCTCCCTTTAAGTGTTCTCTTCTGTGCAGTGCAGGCCGCTGATGATTGTATGCTCATTTAAATAGGAAATTCTGAGGCATAGCCTGGGAGTTAACAGTGTGATCAATCACAGCCTCACCTTGTAGAGGGTCTTCCCCTTTTTGGTGACAGGGACCATATCTTTGAAAGTGCTTTGTTTTGAAAACCTTGGTGTCTGGCCTCTAGAATACCATAAACAACTAATGGCAGTTCTTACATTTTCCTCTGCTTTTTTTCTTTTCCTCTCCCCCAAAGAAAACATACAAAGTACACAAAGCAACAGCAGCTTTAATATTTCAGTTCTGAAGGCAGGAGAAACCATTACTGATTTCATAATCAAGCGGTAAACGGCACAGAGTTTTTTCACCTCTCTCAAGGGAACTTTTCGTTGCACTGTGTCCCCTTCTTAAATTTCTAACTTTACCTCTACCACTAAATTTCTGGTGATCCAGTCACACTAAATGATTTATTTGGTGTTCCTTGAACAAAAGAAATAGTTTCACATGTGGTGTCTTCTCAGCCTAAAGTGCATCCCTGCCCCCTGCCACCCCCTCCAACCAAACTTCCCTTCTTCTCTAATTGTTGAGCAACCATTTTTCCTTCATGTCATCATTCAAATGTCACTCCCCACTCTGAAGTCTTTCTCCACCTGCAAACCAAGTTAGTTGTTCTCATGTTGGTTTTTCCACAGTATGTAGCATATACTCATTGCCAAGTATGGTTATCGCACAGTATATTCATTAGTTAATATATTAGTCACCTGCACAGTACTTTGAGATTCTCAAGGGCAGAGATCATGTCCAATTCATCTCTGTAGCAGCTATCCCAATGCCTGGTGTGTAATATTCTTGGATATATTTGGAAGTACACCATTTCTACTTTTAATTGGCATAGCATGGTAGATTAGAATAAGGGCTTTGGAAATGAACTGTCCTGAAATCAAGTCTTAGCCCCTCCACTTGTTCACCTTGTGACACTGAGCAGCCTACTTACCCTGTCTGTATATCAGTTTACTCTTTTGGAAGCAGGGATGATAATAGAACCAGCCTGATGGAATTATTGAAAGGATTCAGTGAGAAAATGGTTATGAGGTACCCCATAAAGTGCCCATAACACACGGAATGTTCAACAGATGATTCTTTTCTTTTCTCCACGTCCCTTCTCCAGTTCTTTCTTAACAAACCAAAACCAGAGGAACTAGGGAGGGATTTTTTCCCCATCAGGTCCAAAGATATTCTGAAATAGGAGACAAATTTATAGTGAGTGAATATTCACTGGTAGATCTGTCCTTCTTGATAGATGAATGGATGAACATTTATGTTCAACTAAAAATAAAATGGAAGTTCATCACATTTGCCCCTTTTCTGAAATAACAGAGCAAAGAGAGGTAAGAGTTACATTTAAAGACCCTGCATAAGACCTTTAATCTTTTTTCTTGGTCTACTTCAAGATAAACTGCTACACATGATACATGGACGTATTTCATTCTCAAGAGTTTTTTGCATATACTGGTAGAAAATTGCAGGTTAACAATTTGTAGTGGAGGATACTATAAATCAAAAAGCCAAGTAAAATGCTGTTTTCCTTTCAAAAATTTTTGAGGAATGTCTTGTCATGTTGATAAAACTATAATTACACTTTACACTATTTGCAACATTACTCAGCAAATTGTATCTTTTTGTACTATCTCTTTGTCCTTGAAAATAGGTTACAGCAAAGGAAGCTCTAGCTTTCCAAGGCAGATAGCTTTCCTGAGATATGCTTTCAGATCTTCACAGGCTGTCTTTGTTCTGTTCTTCTCTGTACTTTTCAAAGAGTTAGAAATATCTGCAATGAATTTGACACAGCTATAGCTGACTTTAAAAAAATGTTGCCTATCTATTTGATATAAAACAATATTACAAAAATATTGAGTATAGGGAGCATAATGTTTATTGAGTTCCCAGACTCTTTACCTAATATAGTCTAATATATAATGTATTCTATTCACCATAATGTAAACTGTATTTTCAATCAATAGAAATTCAGCTCAAACAACCAGAGATGTAATACAACCTGAGTGAAACTGAACAGGACTTCTGCAAATAAATGCTATGATTTTATTTTGATTCATGTGTTTAGTTATTACCATTTTGCCTCAAAAGATTTTATAAGAACTTATATTTTAAGAGAAATTTTACTAATAACTCCATGTCAAGAAGCATGCACACATAAAAATCTCTTTCAAGCAAACTTAACCAAACAAGTCATTTGTTGTCACTTGATTTTTCTAGGAAATTGTATGTCTCCAACCCCCTCTCCTCACCCCCACTCATTTACTTCACAGTCACTGAGGCAGGAGAAAGGGAACATGGTAAATCATGAACTCTAGTAGGATGTCTAAAATAAGCAGGGACATTGTCCACATTTTCTCAGTGAGAAAAATATTCAAAACCTAGAACAATGCATGGCACATAGTAGGTATTCAATAAATATTTGGTGAATGAATGAGTGAACATTTTTCTACCAATAATACAGGATCATTGCATAAAACTTGGAAAATTGAGAAATTATATTAAAGAGGATAAAAATCATCCATAATTCTACCACTGAACATTATTTTCATATATATATTTTTAATATCTCTTTTGCTTTAATTACACTTTTTAGAGTTCGATAAAAAATAAACATTCAATCTAGCACAAAAAAAGTAGGGTTTCTGGGAAAGGATTCTCTCATGATGTCTCTTTGGTTATGTGGTCTCTCATTTATGCCTTTCCCTCTTCCATTCTTTTGCCTCTTTCTAAAAACTAGTTTTCTGTGCTTCCTCATCAGCATATTCATTGCCAAAATGTGCCCCCTAGAACCAACTATTTCTGATACTTCAATGGAAGCTGTCACCATCATTTGACTGACTTCTCAAGGTCTCAAGGCTCAAGAGAGAAACTTTGGCAACTGGTCAGCCAGTATATTACCTCCTCCTCTGTCAGCTAAATGTATACTTCTGTCCTATTCAGATCAACTGAAGGGTTCTGGGTGTCTTCTAATATGACCCTGACTACCTAAACTTACCTCTTCAGCACAGAATGTAGGGCTGTACTTAGGGGATAGTTTTGAAAGAAGGAGGCACCAGAAATGTACTCAATAAATATAAGATCTGTGAGATCAGGGGCCTTGTCTCTCATCGTGTCTGATGCATAGTAGGCACTCAATACATAAGTGATAAATGGACAATCAAAAAAAGGACATATGGTTGAGAGTCCCAGAAAGCCATTGTTTGTCATACAGCCAAACATTGATACTTCTATGTATGGGGGTCGGTGTGATACAAAAGTGTGTGTATAAGTATTCATGGAACGTGTGCCTCAAAATGCTATTTATTTTCCTGGGATGCTCTTTTTGAGTAAGGAGCAGTGGACCAGTGCCCAAGGTGGCTCATGGTGTATGTGGCCTGGCACTGATATAATATTGGTGTAAAGCTGGTGCTCTCTCTTGAGACTGCAACAAAAATAGACCATTACAAGTCATGAAGTGAAGCACTGACATTGACTCCTCGACTTTTAAAGTAAGAAAGGGTGGGTCAGGGATTTGGTTTTGTAGTGCAATAGCTTTGTTTTCAATTAATTATGAACGGTTCACAAAAACACCCGGGGGTACTGAATGGAATTTCAATAAAAATAGTTGCACTTTTATCACTAGTAAATATTGGGTTTTTGTAATATATTCCATTTTTTGCTTTACAAAGCTTGAAAGGAAGCAGACTCAATGATTTCTCAGGTCCTGCTCAATTCTGATACTTGGTGACAAAATGAAATCCATGATTGTGAGTATAACCATTAACATTAGCAATATTGTAATTACTATCTCTCATCCCAACACATATAAACATAAAAAATAAGAATGGATTTTTACTATCCAGATAATGCTACTATCTTACCCTGAAAATGTGGAAATAGCTTTTGAATTATAAATGGATAAATAGCGTCTTAGATATTATATTCCTTATCAACATAATCAACAGTAGAGAGTAGAGTTAATGGAGACTCTCAAAATTATATTTACTGCCAAGAATTATTTGTACATAATATTTCAATTATCCCATCCTAGTTTTAACCAAATTTCTTTTTACAGTCTAGACAGCTTTTAAACATAAATACTCCTCTCTGATTTTTTCAGTAGATAATTCCATTTTATTTTCTCCATTAAAAAAAGTCAGTTTAAGCAAAGACCATTCTTCACTTAGGACTTATAATAGTAATCCACTTGACATATTATTTGAGTTAATTGCTCTTGTATCTTTCAGCATATCACAAATTGTATATGGTTTCCAACTTGTGTATGAAAGACCAACAGTATCTATTTAGTGCCCGAAGGATCCATTCAGTGCTCCATTATACAGACAAAACTACTTTATTACATGGGTAAAGTTTATCATTGCAGGCTTTCATTTGCTTGTCGTTTCCCCCATTTTAGATTCTCTACACCTATTACACAAAGGAAAGTCTTTCTTATTTTGAAAAAATCTACTTTTAAATGTAAAACTTTTAATGTAAAACTTTATCAACAACTGTTACTTTCTTTTGCACTTAGACTAGTGAAAATTTCGGATCACATAGATATATCACGTAAAAATATTTATACTTATTTCGCTGGAGGGTTTGAAACAAGTAGATGTCAGAGAAACTGTGCAGCTGGTTTGTCCATGTAGACAACACCTTTGTCTTAAAGAGAAGTGTGTTCAGCTTTTAAATAAGTTATAGAACTTTATGAGATAACTATTGTCAAACACATTTATTACATAAACATGCTCATGCACAGAGTATAAATGCTAAACATTTTTGATTATTGGGAAATAAATGATTATTGGGAAATAAATTATTGGGAAATAAATGATCATGTGACAGTAAAACTTGGGTATTATTTGGGGAATGATCAGCAAAGAAAAATGTTAATTTTTCTCTATGGTGTTAAATATTGTATTGGGTATAGAAATAGATGGGTGATGAATGACATTTTTAAAAATTTGCCTTTAGATATTTTGGTCATGTCAACATTATTTCGGTCATTTCCCTTCTTTCAAGTAGGCAATGTTTCCACTTGAACAAGAACAAGTGAAGGGCCTTGATGTCCATCCTAATAGAGGGAAGGGATGTCAGTATCTGAACTGAATTCAATTCTCCATACTTTTCAGGAGAGAATGATACAAAAAATGAAAAATACCTGGAAAAATTATCTTCAAAAATGCCTGTGCTTTTCATGGTTCACTGTCAACTTAAGACCAATTTTTAAACTTCCATGGAAGAAATTTGCTTTGAATATATTGAGTTACTGGAAAGAGTAGCATGGAAAACACCAGCCTCAGATGTTTTCTTGGGTTGATTTTAGGCCTCTTCCTCTAAAGTGGAAATGCATTGGTTAACACACTAAAATGGTAAAATTCACTTCCACTGCATGTGTATTTTTTGGCTAACTCAACAACAATTATAATAGGACCACTTATGTTCTTATAAAAAGTTAATATTACTGTTTGCCATGAAATGTGTGACATCATACTGGTAAACTAGTTCACATCATTATTATTTTCAATGGTATCCCTATTTTATGTATTTTTTTAAAATTTCATTTGTTTTTAGTTGATAAAATGTCTTTGAGTTGAATATACTATTGTTTCCTAACTTCTATACTTTATGTCAAAAGAAAATTTTGTGTTTTTGGTAAAAATGTTTAAAAATGCTTAACTCATCCTTACTATTGATTTTTTTTTTTAATTTTCATTGGGATTGTTCAGATACCATACAATTATCCAAAGATCCAAAGTGTACAATCAGTTGCCCATGGTACCCTCATACAGCTGTGCATCCATCACAGCACTTAATTTTTGTTCAATTTTTAGAACCTTTTCATTACTCCAGACAAGAAATAAAGTGAATGATGTAAAAAGAAAAAAAAAAAAAAAAGAAGAAAAGGAAACTCGAATCCTCCCATATCCCTAACCAACCGCCCTCAATTGTTGACTCGTAGTGTTGTTGGTATAGTACATTTGTTACTGTTTTTGAAAGAATGTTGAAATACTACTAACTGTAGTATATAGTTTGCAATAGGTACATATTTCTTCCCTATATGCCCCTCTATTATTAACTTCTAGTTGTATTGTCATACATTTGTTCTGGTTCATGGAAGAGTTTTCTAATATTTGTACAGTTAATCATGGACATTGCCCACCATAGGATTCAGTTTTATACATTCCCATCTTTTGACCTCCAACTTTCCTTCTGGTGACATATATGACCCTGAGCTTCCCCTTTCCACCTCATTCACGTGCCATTCAGCACTGTTAGTTATTCTCACATCTTGCTACCGACACCTCTGTTCATTTCCAAACATTTAAGTTCATCCTAGTTGAACATTCTGCTCATACTAAGCAACCACTCCCCATTCTTAAGCCTCGTCCTGTATCTTGGTACCTTATATTTCATGTCTATGAGTTTACATATTATAATTAGTTCTTATCAGTGAGACCCTGCAATATTTGTCCTTGTGTGTCTGGCTTATTTCACTCAGTATATTGCCCTTGAGGTTTTGTCATCAACCCATTTTTTTTTAAGATAGTTTTGTTCACACACCATACATTCCATCCTAAGTAAACAATCGATGGTTCTCTGTATGGTCACATATTTATGTGTTCACCACCTTCACCGCTATCTATATAAGAGCATCTACATTTCTTCCACAAGGCAGGAGGGAGAGTCAAAGAAGGTAGAGAGGCAAAAGAAAGAGGGAAAAAAATGATAGCTAGGAAGTAGCAAAAGGAAAAGTAACCTTAAATCAAAGTAGAATAAAGAGTCAGACAACACCACCAATGTCAAGTGTCTATCATGCCTCCCCTATCCCCCCCATCTGCATTTACCTTGATATGTCACCTTTGTTACATTAATGGAAGCATAATACAATGATTCTGTTAGTTACAGTCTCTAGTTTATGTTGACTGCATCCCTCCCCCAATGCCTCCCCATTTTTAACACCTTGCAAGGTTGACATTTGCTTGTTCTCCCTCGTAAAAGAACGTATTTGTACATTTTATCACAATTGTTGAACACTCTAGATTTCACCAAGTTACACAGTCCCATTCCTTATCTTTCCTCCTTTCCTCTGGTGTCTCACATGCTCCCAACCTTCCTCTCTCAACCGTATTCATAGTTATCTTTGTTCAGTGTACTTACATTGCTGTGCTACTATCTCCCAAAATTGTGTTCCAAACCATGCACTCCTATCTTCTCCTATCACTCTGTAGTGCTCCCTTTAGTATTTCCTGTAGGGCAGGTGTCTTGTTCACAAACTCTGTCATTGTCTGTCGCAAAATATTTTGAGCTCTCCCTCATATCTGAAGGACAGCTTTGCTGGATATAGGATTCTTGGTTGGTGGTTTTTCTCTTTCAGTATCTTAAATATATCACACCACTTCCTTCTTGCCTCCATGGTTTCTGCTGAGAGAGCCACACATAGTCTTATTAAGCTTCCTTTGTATGTCATGGATTGCTTTTCTCTTGCTGCTTTCAGGATTCTCTCTTTGTCTTTGACATTTGATAATCTGATTATTAAGTGTCTTGGCATAGGCCTATTCAGATCTATTCTGTTTGGAGTACGCTGCGCTTCTTGGATCTGTAATTTTATGTCTTTCATAAGAGATGGGAAATTTTCATTGATTATTTCCTCTATTATTGCCTCTGCCCCTTTTCTGTTCTCTTCTCCTTCTGGGACACCAATGATACATACATTCTTGTACTTTGTTTCATCTTTAAGTTCCCAGAGACGTTGCTCATATTTTTCATTCTTTTCTCCATCTGCTCCTTTGCGTGTAGGCTTTCAGGTGTTTTGTTCTCCAGTTCTTGAGTGTTTTCTTCTGCCTCTTGAGATCTGCTGTTGTATGTTTCCATTGTGTCTTTCGTCTCTTGTGTTGTGCCTTTCATTTCCATAGATTCTACTATTTGTTTTTTTGAACTTTCAATTTCTGCTTTATATATTCCCAGTGTTTTCTTTATAGCCTCTATCTCTTTTGCGAAATATTCTCTAAACTTTTTGAATTGATTTAGCATTAGTTGTTTGAATTCCTGTATCTCAGTTGAAGTGTACGTTTGTACCTTTGACTGGGCCATAGGTTCGTTTTTCTTAGTGTAGGTTGTAGTTTTCTGTTGTCTAGGCATCTGACCTCCTAGGCCACCCCAATTAGGTTTTCCCAGATGAGAACAGGCTCAGGTCACAGAAGGAGGAAATATTCGGTATCTGGTTTCCCTGATGGTTTTTCTTAGAGGATTGATACACCCGTGCTTTTCTGCCCGGCAGGTGCACCTGTCGGCCTGTCACCGGCTGGTGTAAGAGGGTGTGGCCTGTGGCTCTCCCCACCCCAGGCTTTGAGGTCTGGTTCCGGTAAAGCAGGCAGTAGAGCTGGGCCCCTCCCTTTCCCCTTGGGAAGCTTTGCCCCCTCCAGAGAGGTCACTGCATATCAATAAGTTCTTTGTTTCTCTGACTCTGCTGATCAAAGTGCTTTGATTTTAAAATGGCTGAGGCTGTCTTTACTGCAAAGCACTGTGGGCTAAAAATGTCTGAGGTTTTCTCCACAGAGAGAGAAAGGGACAGAAAAGCTCCCAGGTTCACCCGTGAGCCAGAGATAGCACCCGATCCTCTGGGTCCCCGTTCTGAGACAGATATGTCCCCCGACTCCCCCAAGGTCATTTGTCATGAAATGCCTCTGTCTGCTTGTTGAGGATTCGCTGTCTGTATGGAGCAGTTAACATTAAAACCCCAGTTGGAGCTGGGCTGAGGTCCACTCGCTTGTTTGGAGAGTGCTTCTCTCTAGCAACGCGAGGCTTCCGTGAGGGAGGAGCTCTCAGCTCTCGGCTCTCAGCGCGGGTCTGCAGTTTTACTTACAGATTTTATGCTGCGATCTTGGGCATTCCTCTCAATTCAGGTTGGTGGATGATGAGTGGACAATCACGTTTGTCTCCAACAGTTATTCCAGGTTATTTACTAGTTTTTTGGTCATTTATGAATTGTTCCAGCGGGGACTAACTGTCTTCCACTCCTCTCTATGCTGCCATCTTAGCTCCTCCTTACTATTGATTTTTAACTCTTACTTTTTGCTGAAAGACAACTTGACATTTACCAAAATTCTTAAATTTAAAACCCTCATACTTAGAGTTATATTTAATTCCTTTCCAATCAAATACCAGACTCAATAAAGCCTATTTTCTTTCAGTGCTTCTCAAATTCATTCCATATTCCTGCATTGCTTTCTGTTTGGTAGTATATGTGGTTTTCACGGTCTTCCAATGGCTAAACCAACAGCTGCAGTCTTTATTTTCTTCTTTCTTTTTGTCTTTATCTTTCTTATAGAACTTCAGGTGCACAGAATAGATTAAATCATAATCCTTGGTTCCTGATACACCATTATCATTGGTCCATGAATGGTACTGCTCTGTTGTGTTCTATTTATTTATTTCATTAATTAATTTATTTACATTTTCATTGATAAATTTAGTTCCCTAATACCTCCTATGTGTCAGTCTCTTAAGGAAGGTTGCCATTTATAAGGCCTATAGTGAATTAATTTGTTCCAACAGATTCATCCAGATTAACTTGCCAGGGCCTAGGATGTTGGGGGCGGGGGGGTCTCTTCCTATTGAGAAAGACCTCGTTGGTGAAGGAGACTTGTGCCAGTTAAGGAAATAGAACCAAGAAAGGAAGCATGGAGTGTGCATGGAAAATGAGTAGGTGTTTGTTTTTTTTTCTCTTTTCTTCTTATTCTTTTTCTTTAAACTAAAGCAACAGTCAGAGAAATAGGAAGATGTCAGATCATTAATGTCCTTGAATTCCAGTTTAAAGAGTTTGTATCTTATTACATAGGCAGAACTTTTGGGCAAGTAAGTTACATAGTTACTTTTGAACTTTGGGCCCATCCCTCAAGCCACATCTTGCTAGATGGATATGGGAGAGAGAAGGTATGTGGAGTGAGAGACTAGAAGTAGAAAGCTCTTAGCTGCTCAGAATTTTTTAACACAGCTCTTTGTATTAGCTTCTGATAAGATTTATCCTATTACCTATATAGTCCTTTATCACCGCAACCTCTTATATAAGGCTCTTTCCCTTTTTGATTTCTGGGAGTTCATAGTTATTTACTGAGGTGATAATGAACTGATTCCCCAGTATCTGCTAATTATAATCATGTACCAGCAAGGGCCAGAATGCACTGCCGCTATGGAGACCTGCTGCAGCATCAGCAAGCTGTTGGTTCAGAATATTAAGTTTGCTAAAACATTTAAAATCAAAGATAAAATATTTTCCATTGTTTCATTTAAATGTTTTAATTGTTTTAAAATATATAATAGTCCAAATAATGAAGTGTCTAAAGAACATTGGCGAAGAATGGTAAATCCAACACACACCCCTACCATGATTTATGGGAGTCAGTACAAGTTGTTTTTTTGTTTAGGTATTACCATAAAAAAATGGATTTTTATCCAGCAATGGTGATAGCAAGTAACATCTGAAGATTAGGATTTTGGTAAATGTGGCATGGAAAAGTTTTCAATATTTTTCAATTCAATAGTCAAACAGTACTTGCTATTGTAAGGATTTGTGCTAAGAGAGATGAAGTATAGAAGAGAGCTTCTCAACCTAGGCACTACTAACATTTTGGAACAAATAATTCTTTATTGTGTGTATGTGGGGTTGGCTGTCCTTTGCACTATAAGATGTTTAGCAGTATTCTTGGCCCCTACCCACTGATGCCAGCCAGTAGACCCCCAACCCCCACCCCTTTATGGGCAACCACAAATGTCTCTATATACTGCCAAATTTTCCCTGGCGGGGATATTGCCCACCACCCCTGATTGAGAAACACTGGTAGAGAGAATGGAGTACAGCACTGTCCTTGCCATCAAAAAGCTTACAATTGAGCAATTTTGTGATCCAGCTGTTGAATCAAGAAGCCTCAGGTTTGAGTTTTCACTCTGCCATTTACTAACAATGTGACCTTAGTTAAGTTACTTAACCTCTTTGAGGTCCACTATCCTTATCTATAAAACGTGCTGTCTTATAATAAGACATAAGGGCTGCTATGCTAAATACCACACCATGAATTTTCTTAAGAGGAATTTATTGGTTCACAGTTTCAGATGCTAGAATTTCAAAATCAAGGTTCATCAAGGCTATGCTTTCTCCCCAAAGTCTGTAGCATTCTGGTGCTGGCTTGCCATGATCCTCGGGTATTCTTGGCATGCATTTCTGTCTCCCATCACATGGCAATCTCTCTCGCTCTGTGTCTGCCTTTCTGGTTTTCACAGGCTTCTAGCGTCTTCCTGTGGCCTTCTCTGACTCCTGGCGTCAGGTTTCTTCTCCTTGTAAGACCTCCAGTGCATGGATTAACACTCATCCTGATTCAGTTGGCCACACCTTAATTAAAAATAACATCTTCTAAAGGACCTGTTTATAAGTAAATTCACATCCACAGGAATGTGGATTAAGATTAAGAACACATCTTTTGAGGGGTTACATAATTCAATCAACGAAACCGGGTGTAATACTTAATTTACAAAGTCATCATAAAGATTATAGAAAAGTGTGAGTGGTATACTCTAATGATACATTATGGCTATAAAATTAATGGTAGCTGGTAAACCTATTAAAGCAAACTCACAAGGCTGACACTACATGTCATTTGAGGGGGATTTCCACAGTCAGGGTCACCTCAGCACTATGTAACTTTCAGAAACCCTAAAATATGGCTTACCCTTACAAGATTAGCTCAAACATCCTTTATGAAACAAACACCTGGTAACTGACCCAGCCTGAATACAAGTATATGAGAGGGGAGCAATTACCCCAAATTTTGAGAGTTGCCTCCAGATGGAGACCCTCACAGTGTTACATGACTTCCTGACTGTAAGCTGCCCACAGCACTGGCATTCTCCTACTGTTACTTTTGTAAGAGAGCTGCTTGAATCCATCGGCATAAGCATTATATTAGTGCCTGAGACTCATCTTTGACATGGACTAGACTAAAAGGGAGATGTCGGCCCTGAAGACTTTGCCATCCATAGACCCCTGAATAGGACAGTTATGTAAAGAATGTTATCAATAGTATATGCTAATATCATTGGTAATCTAAAGTTTTGTATATCAACTGGGCATATCGCTGGGTTTTAATACTTTCTCCCAGGTCTCAATGAAAGAAGTGTTCCTTCTCTAATTCAAGGTTCATGCCTCCACCAATGCTCTGGCCTCTATCCACTCCTGCTTTCTCAGTGATTTGATTTATTTCTTTGACATTCTGTTTATCCTTAAAACTGAGCTCTATCATCAGAAGGATTTAGGTACCTACCCCCATAAAGTTATAAAGATAATATGTTGCAATTAGCAAGAAAAATAAAAGGCCTCCAAATGGGAAAGGAAGATGTAAAATTTTCCCTATTTGCAGAAAAGATGATCCTTTACATAGAAAATCCTGAAAAATCCACTATAAAATTCCTAGAGCTAATAACTGAATTCAGCAAAGTAGCAGGGTTCAAGTTCAACACCCAAAAATCAGTAGTGATTATATGCACAATGAACAAACAGAAGGAAAAATGAAGAAAAATTGCATTCACAATAACAACTAAGAAAATCAAATACCTGGGAATAAATCTATCCAAGGATATAAAGAACTTATACACAAAATACTTCGAAACCTTGCTAAAAGAAATCAAAGAATACCTAAATAAATGGAAGATATTCCATGTTTATCAATTGAAACACTAAATATCAGTAAGATGTCAATCCTATTCACAGCAGTTTATAGATTCAATGCAACTGTAATCAAAATTACAACACCTTTCCTTGCAGAAATGGAAAAGCCAATCATCAAATTTATACAGAAGGGTAAGGGGCCCTGAATAGTTAAAGCCATTTTGAAAACGAAGAACACTGTTGGAGGACTCACACCTCCTGATCTTAAAATTTATTACAAAACCACAGTAATCAAAAGAGCATGGTACTGGCATGAGGGGAAATGGAATAGAATTGAGAGCTCAGAAATCAACCTGCACATTTATGGCCAACTGATTTTTGACAAGGGGGCATAGACCACTCAACTGGGACAGAATAGTCTCATCAACAAATGGTGCTGGGAGAGCTGGATCTTCATTTGCAAAAAAAGGAAGGAGGACTCCTACCCCATACCTGATACAGAAATCAACTAAAAATGGATCAAAGACATAAATATAAGAGCTAGAATGATCTAACTCCTAGAAGAAAACCTTGGGAAGCATCTTCAGGACCTTGTGTTAGGCAACGGTTTCTTAGATATATAGATAAATGAGACCTCCTCAAAGGACTTTATCACAAAAGGAAAATGACAACCTACAGAATGGGAGAGAATATTTGGAAACTGCATGTCTGATAAAGCTTTAATATCCAGAATACATACAGAAATCCTTTAACTTAACAAGGAAAAGATAAGCAACCCAATTAAAAACTGGGCAAACAACTTGAATAGATATCTCTCCAAAGAAGATATAAATATGGCCATAAAGCACATGAAAAGATGCTCAATATCATTAGCCATTAGGGAAATGTAAATCAAAACCACAATGAGATACCATTGCATACCACTAGAATGGCTGCTACTTAAAAAACAGAAAATAAAAAGTGTTGGAGAGAATTTAGAGCAATAGGAACACTTGTTCACTGCTGGTGGGAATGTAAAATGGTGCAGCCACTGTGGAAGACAGTTTGGCAGTTCCTTAGGAAGCTAAGTATAGAATTACCATATGACCCAGCAATCCCACTATTCGGTATATACCACAAAAAGTTGAAAGCAGGGATTCACACAGATATTTGCACACTGACGTTCAAAATGTCATTGTTCACAATTGCCAAAAGATGTAAGCAATCCAAGTGTCCATCAAATGATGAGTGGATAAACAAAATGTGGTCTATACATAGAATGTAATATTATTCAGTTGTGAAAATAAATGAAGTCCTGATATATTCAACAGCATGAATGAATCTTGAAGACATCATGTTGAGTGAAATAAGCCAGACGCAAAAGGACAAATACTGTATAATCTCACTGATATGAAATATTTAGAATACGCAAACTCATAGATTCAGAAACTGGAGTATGGGTTAACAGGGGATGGGGCAGAGATATGGAATGGGGCGTTAAGGCTTAAATTGTACAAGGTTCCTATTTGGAATGATGGAAATGTTTTTATAATGGATGGTGGTGAACATAATTAACAGCACTGAAATATATATATCTGAATGTGATTAAAAGGGAAAATGTTACATTGTATATATGGTAACAGAAAAAACTTTAAAAATAGTCCATGGAACTACCCTACACAGTGAACCCTAAGTTAAACCATGGATTTAATTAACAGTAAATTATACAAATGTGCTATCATTAATTGTAACAAATGTTCCACAGCAATGCAAGGTGTTGGTGGTGGGGTGATGTATGGGAATCCTTTATTTTATGGATGATTGTTCTATAAACACACAGTTTCTCTAACAAAGAAAATAAAATTAAATGTGATTATACATGTGGTCATGTAGTTAAGAAGGGATCTACCACTATAATGGAACAAATGAGTCAGGACAGAAACCCTAGCAAATGAATCACATCTATTTGCATGTCTGGCAAAAGTTTGATGTTGTACTTTGGCAACCTGAGAAGCTTTCACATTTCTCCCACTCTTAAGTGTTCCTTTCTTTATTGGTTTCTCTTTATTCATTACTGAGAAAATAGAATTGAATTAATTAACAAGGAATAAGGGTGTTGTATCAGTCAAGATGGGCTAAGTCATGCTGTGGCAACAAACAACCTCAAGGTCTTGGGGACTAAAAAACAAAAGGTTTATTTCTTCCTCTTGTGACCCATCCATCTTGACTTTCCTAGGTGCTCAGTTCCACATCATCTTCACATCACCCTCAATCCAGGCTGATTGACTCTTCACCATTGCAGTATCACCTCTCATCCTGGCCAGAAGGAAGGGAAGGAACATGCCGATTTGTTCATGATGTCTTTAAACGGGGTTAGCAAACTGGCCTGTGGGCTGAATCCAGCTCACTGTCTATTTTAGTAAATAAAGTTTTGTTAGAACATATCCTCACCCATTCATTTTTGAATTGTCTATTCAAAATTCACACTATAAGGTCAATGATGAGTAGTTACGACAGAGATTGCATGTGGCCTGAAACACCTACAATATTTACTCTCTGGCCCTTTATGGAAAAAAGTTTGTTGACACCTGTCTTAAAGTATTCTGCCCAGCACACACACCATATTTAATCACACTCCATTGGTCAAAACAAGTCATGTGGCCATGACTAACATCAGTAAAGCAAGGAAGTGCAGTCCCATCATGTGGCTGGAAAAAATGAGAAGTGAAAACCGTGAACAGCAATCCTGACTACCATATGTACTCGTTTCAATGTATTTCATTCTCTTATATTCTCTCTCACTTGCTCTCTCTCTCTCTTGCTCTCTCTCTTGCTCTCTCTCTTGCTCTCTCGCTCTCTCACTCTCACTCTCACTCTAGCTCTCTCTTTCATATTGTTTTGCTAGTAGCTTATCTTGGTGCTTCCCTTACCCTAGAATTCATTACAGAGCGTTACAACTATCTGTTTGCTTGCCTGTATCCCTTTGCCCCAATTACAATCTAAGCTTCATGAGGGCAAGGCCTTTGTTTATGTCATTTACAACCTGTCTTGTTTCTCAGCACCTAAAATAGAGCTTGACATTAGGCCTTCTAACTGAGCACCCAATTCTTTCCCTTCATAATTCTCGCTAGAATTTGTAGTTATTTGATAGTTTTGTGTTTACTCATTGATGTCTTTCTCCCCTACCAAACTTGAAGTGCCACGTGGACATGGAACATTTTTATGTTGCTTACTCTGCAGTACCCAGAACAGTATCTATAACATATAATAGGTACTCAATATTTTTTTTAATGAATGAGTGAATCATTCTATGAATAAACAGCCCACCCCCTATTCTACGTTTAGTTTCCTGCCACATGGTCTTTGAACATGATTTCCCTTTGCCTGAAATGCTACCCCTTCATATAGTAAAATTCTACTTGTCCTTCAGTTCTCTGTTCCAGCATCATTTCTTCATGGAAATTGACTCAGTCATCCCTGGGTCAAATGTTCATACTAAAAAGTTTGCACAACAAAATGCATTCCTCATATACAAGAACTTACCACATACTTTCCTTCACATATTTCAAGAGATTATTTCATTACCTGATTGATGCTCATGTCTCTCCACTAACCTGTAAGCTCCATGATAGCAGATTCTGTATTCTCATTTTGCTAACCATTGCATCTCTAGTGCCTAGCATAGAATTTTGCACATATCAGCAGAACAATAAAGACTTTTGTTGAATGAATAAATGCATGCACTTTTATGGAAGCACCATGCCTTGTTTTAAAATAGAAAATTTTAATACTCACCTCAGTGGGTTTGGTGTGAGGATTACAGAGTATGCATACTAGATGCCAGACACATAGTATGCATTCAGTAAGTGATAGATGCTATACTATTTTTTTTTTTTTTTTTTTTTTTTTTTTTTTTTTTTTAAATCATCATTTTATTGAGATATATTCACATACCACGCAGTCATACAAAACAAATTGTACTTTCGATTGTTTACAGTACCATTACATAGTTGTACATTCATCACCTAAATCAATCCCTGACACCTTCATTAGCACACACACAAAAATAACAAGAATAATAATTAGAGTGAAAAAGAGCAATTGAAGTAAAAAAGAACACTGGGTACCTTTGTCTGTCTGTTTCCCTCCCCTACTTTTCTACACATCCATCCATAAACTAGACAAAGTGGTGTTTGGTCCTTATGGCTTTCCCAATCCCATTGTCACCCCTCATAAGCTACATTTTTATACAACTGTCTTCGAGATTCATGGGTTCTGGGTTGTAGTTTGATAGTTTCAGGTATCCACCACCAGCTACCCCAATTCTTTAGAACCTAAAAAGGGTTGTCTAAAGTGTGCATAAGAGTGCCCACCAGAGTGACCTCTCGGCTCCTTTTGGAATCTCTCTGCCACTGAAGCTTATTTCATTTCCTTTCGCATCCCCCTTTTGGTCAAGAAGATGTTCTCCGTCCCACGGTGCCAGGTCTACATTCCTCCCTGGGAGTCATATTCCACGTTGCCAGGGAGATTCACTTCCCTGGGTGTCTGATCCCACGTAGGGGGGAGGGCAGTGATTTCACCTTTCAAGTTGGCTTAGCCAGAGAGAGAGGGCCACATCTGAGCAACAAAGAGGCATTCAGGAGGAGACTCTTAGGCACAAATATAGGGAGGCCTAGCCTCTCCTTTGCGATGCTATACTATTTTTAAATCACTTTTATTTTTCCTTGCACCTATATGCGCAATAATATTAGTTGTATATGGATCTCCATAGAGAACTTAAGAAGATGGAAAAAGGAGGAAGAGGAGAAGAAGGGAGGAGACAAGAGGGAGAGGAAACCTAGTGATGCTTTCTGCAAAAGAAATGCCTGGTCTTGATCACTGTGATGGTTAGGTTCATGTGTCAACTTGGCCAGGTGACCCAGCTGTCTGGTCAAGCAAACACTGGCCTAACAACTGCTGTGAGGACATTTGAGGCTGGTTTATTGGATCATCAGTCAATTGACTGCAGCTGTGACTGGTGACTCATCAAAGGGCGTGCCTCCCACAATGAGAGAATGCAATTGGCTGGATTTGATCCAATTAATCAGTTGAAGACTTGTAAGCAAGACAGATAGAGGACCTTCACTTCTTCTTCGGCTGCCCAGTGAAGCATTTCCTGAGGAGTTCATCGAACACGCTCATCGAAGATCCCAGTTCATTGCCTGAGGAGTTCGTCGAAGTTGCCGGTTCGTTTCCTGAGGAGTTCATCGGACATCTTCCTTGGAGTTGACAGTTTGTTGACGGCTCTACAGAATTTGGACTCGTGCATACCCACAGTTGCATGAGTCACTTTTACAATTTGATAATCAGAGACACCTCTCATTGATTCTGTTTCCCTAGAGAACCCTAACTAATACAATCACTTACTGAACACACTATAAACTTCCAGTTTAGCTCGAGAGACATAGTTGCCTGTATTTTGGCTAAGAAACTAATGTGCCTATGAAATATATTTACAATATAATAATGTCTGTCCTTTCAGTGGGTACAACTGATAGAAGAAATCAGTATTTTCTCTTGCAAATAAGCATTTGGGAGCAATGTCTCTTATTTGGGTGAACATAGAATACAAAAATATGAGTTCCTGCTCTCGCTTTTGACTGTAGTACTGATTAACTGAGTGTAGCAGACATTGTGGGTTGCCTACATGACAGCAATTGTCCCTTCCTTCCTTGTTAATAGAAGTCTGACTTTTTAAGGGTGACGCCCTCCCTCCTTCCTCATGCCATCCTGCCTTCCTGCTTTGATCATTGTCCTATGACGAGATACTATTTCAAGCTACAGCAGCCATCATGTGATGATAAAGAAACAAGCCTGAGGGCAAAAAAGCTCACACAGTGAAGGGAACAGAGTGAAATGACATAATTGAGCTGCCGGAATGATGACCCTGGAATCACCTACCCTCAGAACTATTTGTGAGAAAATGAAATGCTTCCATTGTTTAAGCTGTCTTAAATTGGATATTCTGTTACTTCTAGCCCCCAATGCCCAAGTTGATAAACTGTGTGCCTGTGGCATATACAAGTATTTAATCCCCCTCTCCGAAAGTGTCTTTAATGGTAAAATCGAGATAATAATATTATCTCCTTATGAGGATTAACGTAGGTAATGCCTGGATAGGGAAGCAGCTCTGCTGTGTCTCCCTGGAGACATTTGGCCATGAAGGCAAAGCTCAACCGCAGTCTGGCCCAAGTCTTGGTGGAACAACCTATGATCCTCCCAGGAACATGGCAAGATGGGCAGTTTTGTGAGGACTGTCACAGATTCATTTTTCATCTGCTTCCCTATCTGGCAAGAGCTGCTAGGAGGTTGTTCCTTATCCATCTCCCTGGTTCCAATGAGGCACGGGACTCTCCACCTTGCCCTGTTTGCTTAGGGACAGCTACAGACTTCTGTGTAAGTCTACAAAAATACTCAGCTCCTGCATGACAGACTGGCCCACCCCATCATGTCATCTGTCATCTGGCTCCTCTGGTTCAGTATCATCTTGAGGGTCCAGGCATGTGTGGAACTGACTCCATGCTGATCTTGCTTTCCCTCTCTATATACGTAATAAACTCAATCCACTTGAGTTCACTGTCTCTTTACTTGGCAAGTCTATGGCAGGGTGGCAAACCCACCTAGAAGCTGCTGTTTAGTGACTATTTGCCTGGCACAGAATAAGGACTCACTTGGCAAATGTTAGCTAGGTATTACAATAATATAATAATATTATACTTGTGTTATTGAATCTCCCAGTTTTCTCATCTGTAAAATGGGGGTTACATGTGAAGAAAAGTATTTCTAAGTTCTTAAGTGCTAGTAAATGTAAGACAATAATATTTAATGAACTCTTTTCTTAGGTTACTGGAGGCCTTGTTTTTATTCACTGGTTTTGATTTAAGACCTCAGGCAATTATATCAAATTTAAATATTGACCTCTATTGTAATTTATTACCAAAGAGAAGTCCATTCTCCAGAAGGCATATGCCTTCTGACTATAGTTACATTGAAAGCCTTTATCACAAATATTGGCCTTGTCTTCTGACATCAGCAATATATTGACGTTCTGGTTTGTTGAGATTGGCTCAAGTTAAAGAAAATCAAATTTTCTATGAGAAAATAATTGACCTTTCTAACCTGCTTTTCTAGTTCTAACACTCATTCCCAATTTTTAGAGACTATATTACAGATGGCCTGCTCCCAGGCTATGAACAGAGCTGAAATTTAAAAATTCTTTCAAAGTAAATGACAGTTATGACACAACTATCATGCAACATCTTTTGGAAGAAACTTCAATAACCCAGTGAAGAGCCTTGGTTTTGAAGATGATATTATCTATTGGAAGATTAGTTTAAAAACACTTTATTTTTTCTCATTTAAGCAAAGAATCTGTAATTCTAGCTTGAAGAACAAAATCCAATTTTGCCAATATACAAAATTAAATATGCTTTATTTAGATTATTTTACATAATATTAATTTGTTTAGTACAATTTTACATATAGTGGAAACCCAAATTCCTTAGCAAGCAGGGAGAGACAAGTTTATGGAAATGGAGTAACAGGTGGCTGCTTCTTTGTAAACTTCTCTGTGTTTTCTGGGAAATATATGTTAATCAGTTGTTCCAACAATGTGTTATCTTTATCAAGCATATTTTACTTGGAGACATATGTTTATATTTTAAAAGATGTTTCTTTTCTTCTATTAAGTCCCTTTCAGCTCAAGAGTGAAAAAAAAAACATATTTTTATCACCAGGAATTTGATGTTCTGCACAGAAGATTATTTTGTCAGCAAGAAAATGATGCATTTTGTATCAGTGTATACTTTCATAGTTCATGGTTTTATCAAAGAGGCCAGGGTAGTGTTGTGTTTATTTGTTCTCAATTCACTAATTCATAAGCTATTATTTTTATACCATTAAATGACTAGCATCAGTAATTAGCTCAAATTTAATATTAATGGTGAAACCAGATTCTGAACCCAGACAGTCATGTACCTGGTATGAAGTAAGAATCTAGCATTTTAATTTTACGGTGATCATTTGCTTATTTTTCATGTGTCTGATACTAAAAAATTTTTCTAATGTTAAAACTATCCGGTCACTCTTAAGATGCATTTTCCAATATTTTAGTTATGAATTTTGCTTCTATGTTTGAGATTAACCTGTGATTTTTCTCTCTCCTGCGGTCCTTGTTAGGTTTTGGTATTAAATTTGTGCTACCCTCATTAAATTGTTCTCTCTTTTTTTATTCTTTGTAAAAGTTGTATAATATGAGAATCAAATGTTCTTTGAATATTTGTAGAATACACCTGTGTAAATACCTGGGATTTTGTGTGTATGTAGGAGGTGGGGAGAGTAACCTTTAATTTAAAGACTAATTCAAGTTTTTAATGCTTATAGGTGCATTTGTGTTCCTAGTTTTTCTTGAGTCAGTGTTGAGAAGTTAAATTTTTAAAGGTAACCGCCCATTTATCTGTTTTGCCAGTTGTAGATTCTGAGTTAATCCTAATATCTGCTCACTATTTTTTCAATAACTGCTATATTTGTAGTTATGTCTTCTTTACATTTTCAATGCTGTTTTGTTCTTGATGCCAGAGATTTGTCAATCTGTCTATTTCATTAGACTTTCCAAAGAAGTAGCATTGACTTTGTTGATCTCTGTTTAATTATTATTTTATATTCCATCCTTTTTTGTTCCTGTATTTATTATTTGTTTCCTTCCAATCTCTTTGATTTATTTGGTTGATATTTCATAACTCTTAGTTTAGATAATTGGGTCACCAATTATCTTAATTTAGATAATTGGCTCACTAATTCTCTTTCACTTCAGTACTAAGAATATATTTTTCCTTTGGATATTTGCTTTAATTTCATTGCATTCCACAAGTTTTGAAATGTGCTATTTTTGTCTGTTGTGTGGTATTTTCACTCAGATCTAAAGATTTTTCCAGTCCCCATTATGGTTTATTCTTAGACCCATGAGTTATGTAGAAGTATATGCTAAAATTTCCTAATGTCTTGTGTCTCTTATTAATCCTTTTCTTCTTAATCTTTAATTGCATCTTGGTTTGAATAATGATCCTTTGAAATTTATTAAGACATACTTTATGGCCTATTGCCTGGTCAATTGTTATATATAATCTATATATACACAAGAAGAATATGTTTGCTTTAATTATTTGGGGCACAGTTTGATATATGTTCTTTAGAATAACCTCATTCACTCATGTTTCAAAGCTATACACTTAGTAAATACTTGACAATATCTAGTGTTGGTGAGTATGTATAGGGATGGGATTCTCTTATATGGCTTAGGAGAGTGTATAAAATGCTAAATAACACCTTGGAAAACTGTTTATATTATCAAGTAAGGTTGAAAATATGCATATCTAAGGTCTAGAAATTCCATATCTAAGTAAATGTCCTACATAAGTGTGGGAATATATGCATCAGGTATATGTGTAAGAATATGCATAGGTGCATTGCTTATTATGGCTCCAAACTGGACATAACACAAATGCTCATGAGGTGTAGATGAATAAACTTTAGTATATCTATGCAATGGAATAGCATACAGTAATGCAAATGAATGAAGTAGAGCTACTCACCACAACTGGGACAATTCTTAAAAATAATGTTGAAAGGGAGAAGCCAGACACAAATTAATACCTAGAGTATGACTGGGTTTATACAAGATCAAATACACAAAACTAAACTATTATTTATGGAGTTATATTTATGTGGAAAAACTAAATAAAAGGAAGAAATAGTTTTCTATAGAAGACCATATAGATCTCAACATTAGGAGAGAGGGAAGGGGTTATGATTTGTAACAAATCATTGGAGTCTTCTGGGATACTGGCAATGTCTTATGTCTTGATTTGGTTGGTAGTTACATTAATGTTTATGACATATATTTCATATTGCATTGTATGCATTTTTAGTATTTTGTTATTTTTCATAATAATAAAAGTAAAAATAAATATATAATATGACAGGGTGAGTAGGTTATGACAAAAATGAAAGCAATATGTGAGTAATGTGTAGGATTGTGTGTCTGTGTATGTGCGTGTGTACTATATTATATAGAGTGGTCAGAGAAGGCCTCATTTTAAAAAATAACTACTTAGCAGAGACCTATAGAAAGTGAGGAATGGAACCATGTGGCAATCTGTGGGAAGAACATTTCAGATAGAGGGAACAGTAGGTGAAAATATTGTGAGTGAGTGAGATAAGAATATGTTTGACATATCCGAAAATAGGTAACGTTGTGGATTGAATCATGAATTTGTATTATCATAGTCTTGAAAAATAAGCCACAATTTTTGGTTTAAGGTGGTAATTTTCAGCTATTTCTAAATTCACTTCATTCTTAATAGTGCTAGATAATGTAAGGTGGATGTATATATTTCTCAGATGAACAGTAACCTCATAGAGAAAAAAAATCAGTCTGCTAAGTCTTTTTTTTAAATTCAATTTTATTGAGATATATTCACATACCATGCAGTCATACAAAGCGTACATTCACTTGTTCACAGTACCATTATATAGTTGTGCATTCATCACCAAAATTAATTTTTAAACATTTTCATTACCACACACACAAAAGTAACAAGAATAAAAATTAAAGTGAAAAAGAACAATTAAAGTAAAAAAGAACACTTGGTACCTTTTTTCTTTCTTCCCCTATTTTTCTACTCATCCGTCCATACACTGCACAAAGGGGAGTGTGATCCACATGGCTTTCCCAATCACATTGTCACCCCTCATAAACTACATTGTTATACAATTGTCTTCAAGATTCAAGGGTTCTAGGTTGTAGTTTGATAGTTTCAGGTATTTCCTGCTAGCTATTCCAATTCATTAGAACCTAAAAAGGGTTGTCTATATTGTGTGTAAGAGTGCCCATCAGGGTGACCTCTTGGCTCCTTTTGGAATCTCTCAGCCACTGAAGCTTATTTCATTTCCTTTCACATCCCCCTTTTGGTCAAGATGTTCTCCATCCCACAATGCTGGGTCTACATTCCTCCCCAGGAGTCATATTCCACATTGCCAGGGGTATTTACACCCCTGGGTGTCAGCTCCCACGTAGGGGGGAGGGCAGTGATTTCACCTGCCAAGTTGGCTTAGCTAGAGAGAGAGGGCCACATCTGAGCAACAAAGAGGCACTCAGGAGGAGACACTTAGGCACAATTATAAGCAGGCCTAGCCTCTCCTTTGCAGTAATAGTCTTCCCAAGTGCAAGTCTGGTGATAGAGGGCTCAGCCCATCAAACCACCAGTCCCCAATGTCTGTGAGCACATTAGCAACCATCGAAGTGGGGAAGCCCAACACCCCTGCATTCTCCACCAGCTCCTCAGGGGGGCTCTGCATATTTTTTCTCATTTTTTTTAAATTAATTATTAACTATATCAAAAAAATTAAAAAGAAAAACATGCAATAAAAAGCATTTCAAACAAACCATAACAAGGGAATAAGAAATAGACAACTAACCTAATATAACCACTTTACTTCCAACATTTCTACTCTACCCTAAGAAAGTAACCTAATATAGTAACATTTCTATGAACTTGTTCCTACCATACCCCCCAGAAGTTAACAAACCTTTGTCATTCCTGAGCATTCCCAGAACGTTAAATTTTATGTGGCACATTCCGCCTAGATTCTATGGCCAGCACTTGGTTCTGTATATTAAATCACATGTACTTTACTTTAAGGAAAGAAATCTAAAAAGCCACCCACCTATAAGTACAAATATACATTTGGAAAATGGATGATAGAATTTTATTTTGTAAGTTTATTCACCAAGTTATTTTAGAAAAAATGAAGATATTTTGATGGTATTCACTGAGAAACAACTTAGATAGCATGAAGCTAGCTGCTGGGTCAGCGGTTTAGCACAAAATACGCAGTGTTTGACTTGAATGTGGTTACAGTTGGTATCCTATTTTAAATGCAATAATGTTTCATTTCCTACATTAATCCAGGAAACTAAGATTTGTTTAGATATGAACAATGACTCAATGATGCATTTTGATTTTATATTCTTTCATGGTTTGATAACAATGTAGAAGTTTAGAGGCATGTATCAGCCACTGTTCATTTTTTTATTTTGCAAGCTACGAAGTTCTATTGGATGGTATTTCAACATTCCTCTTTTATTTCAGTGCTAATCTAATACAGTATACTTCTGTAATCACCTAATTTCATGCTAACGCTACTAATGTGAATGATAAATGTTCTCTTTACATTAATGTAAGTAAATTTATTTTCTATTTTTATTGTCTGGTTTGGGGGAGGAAATGGGGGTAAAGAGTAGGAATGTTCTATGATATATTATTGGGAGGAGTTTTGTAGTTATGATTAATGATTATGCACATTGAGTAGTACCTCTGTTTAAACAATATAGTATTAATAATAACCACAGCCATAATAATCATTCCACTCCTTTCCCCATAGGTTGAGAAATAACTCATCTTCATCTGATAGCTCAAGAGGTCCCTTGTCCTGCCCTCCTAAGAAACAGCATTGATATCAGGGCTAAAAGCCTGCCATGTGATGAGAATCAGCAATTTCATCAGCAACTTCAAAATGAGCTGCTATCTAACGGTAAGATGACAGATGGATTCCTTGTGTTGCTGAACAAGATGTGCTGGTATTAAGTAATATGTAATGAAGCAATTTAAAATATATAGGTATGTGTATTCCTCCTTCCCTTTCCCAAACACATCTTAATACTAACTCCCTACATAATAGAATAATCTTTCCTGGAAACTGAGATGTTCCAAAGGAATCTACCTTTTCTAATCTAATAAATGCATATTGACCAAATTTAATTAAATTGATTTTTCACATCTATTACAAATGGCTCAAATGTCAGAATACCCTTTTGAGGTGGCTGTTATTATTCCCACTTTACAGACAGGGAAACTGAATCTCAGGGAAATTAATATCTATTTTAGTCATTCATTCATTCATTCATTCATTCATCGAATATTTATTGCATGCCTGCTAATTCTATGTCATATGTCTTGTTAATCTCTTGGGATTCAGGGTGAGGTAAAGCAGGAATGGTTCTTGCCTTCATGACTATTTAATGTTAGAAACAGACTTTAAGCAAACGATGACACAAATATTTATGAAATTGCAATGAGTGATATAGGGATGAAGAGTTTATTATAAGGGATTTCTTTAAACAGTTAGGTCCATGTAAACTTTCCTAAGAAAGGGACACATTGTCTGAGGTTTGAAGGATATGTAAGAAATAACTGGATTAAGATGTGAATGCAAACATTTCCAAGCAGAGGGAATGACACAGGTAAATATCATTGTGGCCTTAGTAAAGATTATGGAATTGAAATAGGTGTTTGGGGAATGAATTTTACGAGTCAATTGTATGGACAAATGCATTGCACATACCGTAAGCACAGTTTATAGACATTTTGAAAATATGGTATAACTAGAATGGTATGTGTATCTGACTTTGCCGTTAAGGAGATATGCTATCAATTCAGTATAATATGGCTAAAAACTGAGTGTGGTTGTTAAAAATCTAGCTTATGCTATTATGAACCACAAATTCTAGTGAAATGTTAAATAAATGATTACATTTTGTGAAATCAATATATAGAGTGAGTTGATATATCCAGACTTGATGTCTCACCTAAATAATGTTTTAGAAGTTTTCCATTTGTATAGAAAAAGTCCTCTGCTTTCACTTTTAAACATGGCTTCAATTATTGCTTGAATTTCTTTAGTTTCTCCTTCCTTCCTGTTTAGAAGTCTAGGTGACAGCAGCAAATCATGTTATATTAGAATTTCTGAGGCAAAAAATGTTTAAGCAACAGAATGGAAAATAAGTGAAGGACTGTATCTCTTTAACTGTCTTTTTGCTTCTATCAACCTATAATTCATTTTAACATGGCTATTCATCATGAAGACATCTGTGTGATAGATCTTACAGGTGACGGTAACTATTAACGGCTTTGGGAATAAATTTAAGTTGTCTTTCTCACATTCATGGACATACTCAGTTGGAAGGTGTGCTGCTCCATACAGGATGATTTTGTGTGTACGTGTATGTGCACACGTGCACACAAATATGTGTATTTTTCCATTGGAATGATATAAATTTATATTAGCATGGTGTTTTTATAGCTATCAAAAATGATTTCATTCATCCTTTCAATGTAACTGACTACAGGTTAGGAAACCGAAGCTGACATCATGTTCCAGGCACAGAATAGAACCTTTGGACTAATAATTATGTAAATCACCTAAATGCTCTTGTAAGGTAATTTATTTCTCTGTTCATTTTACCAATGAGGAAAATGTGGCTCATAGAGGTTAAAGAATTGGCCCGATATCTCCCAGCTAGTGAGCTGAAAAGGTTGGATTAGAATCCAGGTATGCCTTACTCCAAAGTTGATACTCATCATGTGACATTCTCAAAAAATTCATGTGACTCTCCCTATATTGTAGAAAAGGTAAGTAATGGTGCTGGGACTCTAACTAACCACAGTTCTCCATGAATCTTCTATTTGGTAAATATAGGGCAGGTGACAGGAAGCAATATTAGATCTTTTAATAAGGTTAAATTATAATCCCACTTTTTAGAAGAAAATGATCAATTTAAAATTGCCAGGTTTAAATTACTTTGCAGGTAACTGTTAAAGGGTTACATCTGGATTTCAAAGGAATCATCTAGTTAAAATTATCACATGCACTCTTGAGCTCTCTTTGGTTTATTAGGTGTGGTATTACGGGCCTGTCTTTAAACAATGTTGGCTTTTGGTTTGCTATTGTTTTATAGGAAGGTAAATGATCTTCCTCTTTAGGAACTTTTCCATGTTGGCTCCTTATATTAGATGATGCATGTTCAAAAGTCACCATTTTGTGTTATAGCCCCTGATACAGTTTTAGAAATATACTATCAATTTGAATAACTAATAATGTACATTACTTTAATTGCTGAAACAGTGTTATGCAAAAATGTTGCTCGATTGACATGCACTAAGAATTTATCCCTGAAGTAAACTACATCATACTACTATAGGCTTTGATTCGTCCTGATGGGATTTTGTTTTCCCCTACTTACTAGTCTTATTTAAATATGTTACCATTGCACTTCTCAGCAGAAGGTCCTTGACTTCTGTGGAAAACAACAGCTGTTTTAAGGTATATGTTCTTTTAGAAGGAAATTAATGTTATCTTTTGTGCTGGTTTGGAGCTCTGTGTACCCCAGAAATACATGTTCTTAAACCTAATCCATTCTTGTGGGTGTGGACCCATTTTAAGTAAGACCTTTTGATGAGGTTGCTTCAGTTAAGGTGTGGCCCACTTCAATCAGAAGGGGTCTTAATTCTTGTACTGGAGTCCTTTATAAGAGAATGAAATTCAGACAGAGAGAGAAAAAGCCACAGGAAGCAAGAAGCTGAACATCAGTGGAATCTGGAAGATAAGGGAGAGACGCTGTCATGTGCATTGCTGTGTGACAGAGGAGCCAGCGATCTCTGGCAGCCAGCCCCAGAACTCCATGGTCTTTGGAGAGAAAGCATCACCTGATGACACCTTGATTTGGACTTTTTCCCAGCCTCAAACGCTGAGCAAATAAATTCCCATTGTTTAATCTGACCTATTTCATGGTATTTGCTTGAGCAGCCTGGGAAACTGAAACATTTTTCCTTCCAAAAGGAAATTAGGCATAAGAAATTTCTCAAGTGATATATGATAAATACAGCCAATGGAAAATTAAGCAGCCCATTACAAAGAATTTTGAAAACATGGAAAAATGAAGATAGTTAAAAAGCAGAGTACAAAATTGTATTTGCAGGTTAATCTTAACCAAGTTCCTGATATGTAAATAAAGAGTATGCAGAAATTAGAATTATGTATAATTGTTATTCTATATTTTATACTTTTCATAACTTTATTACAAAGCAAACACCATAAAATAAAATTGTTTAAAAATGAATTCAGGGAAGGAAAACTGAAAAAAACTGAGCATAAATGCACAATGTGAGACTATAGATTTTGTTTTAATAGAGCATTAATATGAACATGCTGGCTAGAGATCTAGTTTTTATACCTTCTTCCTTACTTTCTGCCTTCCTTTCTCCCTCCTTCCTCCTACGCCTCTCCCTCTCTTTCCCTCCCCCCCACTCTTTCTTTCTCTCACATTTATTGCATTGCTTAAAAACTTTTATGAGTATTATTATCACACACAAAAAATACAAATTCACTGCATAAATTATATCCTGGTCTTTTTGGCAGGAACGCAAATTATCCACATGATGACTCTCCCTTCTCTGTCCTCATTCACTTCTATAATCTTTCCTGTCATCTTGTTCTTTTCTTTGTGATGTTTCTCTTCGTTTTTTTGCTTTTCAATCTTATTTCTACATGACTGTTTCAATTTTAACACTTAAATTTTGGTTAATGCTACATCTTACACAATTTTAAATTGTCCTATGACATTATAAATGTTCTATGTTTGTTGCTTATCGTCAGCCAATATCCCATATGCCTTAATCTATTGTATTATTTCAATTTCCATCTCTTACTTCCTAGAATAGATACTTTTGTCTATTTTACTAAGAACCAAAAGCAGCATTATATTTCTATTTTTTCTATCATACATACTCTTCAGATTTTCAATCCAAAATATCAAACTGAATAAATATATTTAACTCTTCTCCCAAGTTCCCTTTAAACTTAAAAGTGAATATAAAATTAAGACAAAAATATTTATCAAGGATAAAAACTAGAGAAAGGTATTATTCACAAGTAGGTAACATTGACTAATTGCATTAATCGGGACCTTTGTCTGTGCTATTTCCTTTGACTGAGGTATTCTTTCTTCCACTTTCATTTTCCAAACTCTTAATCTTCCCACAAATATTTGCTTAAATGTCACTTATTTACCAAGTAATAACCCGACCACCCAATTCCATGATTCTCCCTCAGAGAACGCTATTTCATTCATTCACATTGCTAGCAATTGGTAATTACCTGTCTGTGTAGATATTTGTGAAATGACTGTCTCCTCCACTAGACTCTAAGCTTCGTAAGATCAGTGGTCATACCAATTTTTCACACTATGGCATGCAGCACATTTGTTATATGATTGAATTTTTAATTCCATTCAGTATTAAAATCTGTCGATGTATTTTGGACTGCAACTGTTGCTCAATTTTTACTACCAATAAAAAAGAAGCCCTCAGGTTTGGCAAAATAAAATTATAATAAATTATTTTTCCCTTTTCCTCACATTTAGACTCAAAATATTTGAGAAGGGTCTCAAAGTCTGAGACAGAATCTATCACAAGAATTACCTGCCTCCCCTTAAATTTATTCCCTGGTGGAGGTGGTTTCACAGTGAAATACTTCAAATATTTAAAGGTTTACTAGTTCTGATAAAATTTGAACTGTTCCAAAGCATAAGGAGTGAATGAGAGCTGCCAATTTTTTTTTTCAGGGAATTGAAACAATGCTTAAGATCTCAAAATAGCAGATAAGAAGGAAAACCCAGATGATATTAATACATAAATCCTTAATAAAATACTTGTAAAAGATATATTGGTTCATTAAAAGATTAATTTACAATAGCCAAGCAAAATTGATTCAGAATGTATGGATTATTCAATACTGGGGAAGTATTAATATATTAATAGAATTCACCATTATGTAGGTCAAAGGCTTAAAAAATCTTAAAATAATCTCAACAGTTTCATAAAAGACATTTGAAGTAATTTACAATCTATTACTGCCTGTTTCATTGGTAGTAAGACAGGAATAGATGGACACTTCCTTAAAATGTTCAGTTTTGAAATACTGGACACATTCTCATTAAAACTAGAAATAAGACAATGACATCAACTATCACATTTTCTGGAAGTTCTTAAAGTACTAGTCAATACAAGTAGACAACTAGGGAAGAGAATAAAAGAAGAGGTAAACATATTAGAGGAGAGTAGAAAATAATAATCATTTTCAGATGATAGGGATATATGCTAGGTAATCCAAAATATAAATCAACTGAAAAGCTACGAAGACAAAAGAAAATTTGATACGTTGGTTGTTTACTAAGTTAATACATAAAAAAACAGTAGCTTTCCTACATATAGATGGTAAGTATTTAGAAAATACAATGGAAGGACAGATTCACTTTCTCATAACATCAACATTGATAAAATAGCAAGGAATAAATCTAACACAAATTATACAGAACCCATAGGAGAAATGCAACTAGCAGTGAATTTTCAAATGAAAAAGTCAGCAAAAACATAACAAAACCACTGGGGAATTTTGAAACTCTTTCAATATAACTATAGGAATAAAGAAGTGGCACAAACTTTAACTTTTTTACTTTATAAATGTTGTGTTTTGGAACTATGTACCCCAGGAAAACATGTTTTCAAACTTAACCATTCTTGTGAGTGTGAACCCGTTGTAAGTGGGACATTTTGATGAGGTTACTTCAGTTAAGGTGGGGCCCACCTGAGTCAGGATGGGTCTTTATCCTATTACTGGAGTCCTTTATAAACAGAGTGAAATTCAGACAGAGAGGGAACCAGGGGAAGCAAGAAGTTGGAGGTCAATAAAGGAAACCAAAATAATAAGAAATCGTTAAGATATAGTACACTGTGGATTAAACCACAAAGAATGTGACAAATTCTATATTTTGTGAAAAATCATTATCTTTATATGTTCTTATTTGAATACAAGAAGATTGAAACTAAATTACACATTCAATCCAAGAAGTTAATAAAAAATTAAATAAACCTACAGATAGCCAGGAGTAAGACATGAAAAAGGTACCAGAGCAATTCATTAAATTAAATTACTACTAGAATTAAATTGTGGATCACTAAATAAAGGCATCTGGATTTTGGAAACATCAATGAAAGAAAAATTAGTGAATAAATCTAAATAAGCAAGAAAAAGGAAATTGCAGAGATATATAAGATTAGATATCTTAAAAAGTTGGTTTTGTAGCCACAATAATAAAAGAAAATATAAGCCATAAAATGCATAAAATTATATATTATTCTAGTCTAACAACCTTGAAAGCTCTGATAGAAAGGGTGATTTTCTGGGTAAAATATATACTACTGAAATGACACAAGAGACTTTTTTAAAGCAGTTTTATTGAGATAAATTCACATACCATTCAATCCATATAAAGTGTACAATCACCATCTTCTAGTATATTTACAGAGTTGAGCTTACAGCACCACAATCAATTCTAAAAGATTTTCAACCTGAAGAGGGTTCACCATGTTATACAGTGCCATGTTTCATCCTCTGGCCTTCCAGTGACATACACGACACTGAACATTCCCTTTCAACCACAATTGCACCCACACATCATCACTGTTAGTCACACTCACTGTAATGTGCTACCAGCACCTCCATCCATTTCCAAACATTTATAATCAATCTTATTACATATTCTGCACAAATTAAGCATCAGCTCCCCATTCTCTGCCCTCATTCTATATTCTGGTGACCTGTGTTCTAGATCTTAACATCATGAATTTGCTAGTTATATTTAGTTCATATTAGTGAGGTCATACAATATTTGTTTTTTTTGTGTCTGACTTATTTCACTCAACATAATGTCCTCAAATTCATCCATGTAGTCACATGTGTCATGACTTCATTTCTTCTTACAGCTGCATAATATTCCATTGTATGTATATACATTTTATCCATTCATCAGTTGGTGGACACCTGGGTTGTTTCCATCTCTTAGCAATTGTAAATAATGCTGCTGTGAACATCAGTATGCAAATATGTGTTCGAGTCCCTGCTTTCAGTTCTTCTGAGTATATATATCCAGTAGCAGGATTACTGGGTCATATGGCAGTTCCGTACTTAGCTCCCTGAGGAACCTCCATACTGTCTTCCAGAGCAGCTGCACCATGCTACATTCCCACCAGCAGTAAATAAGTAAACAACTTTTAACCACTGTTAAGCCATAAGTCCATGCTTTTATTGTCTCCTCTTCAAACACATATTTTAATAGAAATTCATTCATCACTTTTTAAAATGGCATGATGGAAATTGGATGTATAAACACTTTAACAGACAATTGAATGGAACTGCTATTGTTATAGATAAAACATCTTGACTTGAGAATAAATAAAAACCAAGTAGTTTCTTTAACAATAGTAGCAGTCAAAATACATGGGGACAAATGGTTTCCTAGGTGTAAAATTTTAACTTCAAAGTAAAAGTAAGTAACAAGCTGCTCCATAATAGGCACTTTTTTAAAACTAAAAACCACACACATTTTATTTCCTTAATATCTTTATGGAAAAATTTCCAGGCTTTTTTATCATTTAGATATCTTTTCCACTTCTACCTCATAATAGAGATGAGGTATATTACTGTTCCAGTTTGCTAATGCTGCCATTAAGCAAAATACCAGAAATGGATTGGCTTTATAAAAGGGGGGTTATTTGGTTACACAGCTACAGTCTTAAGGCCATAAAGTGTCTAAGGTAAGTCATCAACAATCTGGTACCTTCACTGGAGGATGGCCAATGGTGTCCAGAAGCGCTCTGTTAGCTGGGAAGGCATGTGACTGGCGTCTGCTCTGTAGTTCTGGTTTCAAAATGGCTTTCTCCCAGGACGTTCCTCCCTAGTCTTCAGCTCCTACAAAAGTGTCACTCCTAGTTGCTTTTGGGGCGTTTGTCCTCTCTTAGCTTCTCCAGAGCAAAAGTCTGCTTTCAAAGGCTATCTCCAAAATGTCTCTGTAAGCTGAAGCTCCTCTCTCAGCTCCTGTGCATTCTTCACATTGCCTCTCTTGGCTGTAGCAAGCTGGCTCCTTCTGTCTGAGCTTTTATAGGGCTCCAGTGAATTAATCAAGGCCCACACTGAATGGGCAGGGCCACACCTCCATGGAAATGATCTAATCAGAGTTATCACCTACAGTTGGGAGGGTCACATCTCCATGGAAATAATCAAAGAATTACAATCTAATCAACGCTAATGCTTCTGCCCACACAAGACTGCATCAAAGATAATGGCGTTTTGGGGGACACAATACATTCAACCCGGCACAAGCCTGTTTTATCTTTTAAAGGATGTTTGCTTTTATTTTTCTTTGCTGTTTTCTGATTCAATCAGCCCTGCTGCAAATGTGCATAAATCTCAAGCATTTATGGTCTGATTAGACGGATTAATCATATCAGACTTGAAGCAGCAAGACCGTTGTTGCCTATAAATATCCAGGGTTCTAGATATCAGGCCTGAGAAATTTGTTTTCCAAAGTATATTCCTTGAGCTCTGTTCCTTTTATACTACCAGAGAATCCTATAATCTTTATTCCCTAGATTTTCTTTTAGCTTCTTCTCAAGTTGTGCCTTGTACACACACATATATCATACACCTTAAAAGTTCTTCTGGAATAAAAGGAATTGATAAAACCTCTATTTCTTCCATATTAGGTATGAAGGTTTAACTATAAATATCTTTTTTACTGCAAATTTTAGGAACCACAACCAATCTAAAAATGTTAAAAATAGACTAATTCCAATTTTCCTGGATAACTGATAGTCTAATAGGTTTTCTTCTCAAGCCTTCTTTGCCCTACCCCCTGCCCACATAAATGTCATTTGCAGGGATTTAATAACTGGAAGAATTAGAATTTTGTCACCATCATCTGTGCAAAATTGGCATATTCTTTCAAATATATGGATGATTTACCTCAAATAGTGTCTTACTTGGTAGGAATAATTTGTAATTATATAATACAGACTGTGTGGTAGGCAGAGTAATGGCTCCCCAAAGATGTCCACATCCTAATCCCTGGAACCTGTGAATATGTTACCTTACTTGGCAAAAGGAACATTGCAGATGTTTTTAATGTTACAGACCTTAAGATAAGGAGAGTATTCTGGATTATCCAGGTGGCCCCAACCTAATCACATGAGCCCTTGTAAGCACAGAAGTTTCTTCCACTTGAGGCAGAAGAGAGGCGGCAGGAGAAGTCTGAGGGAGTCTAAGCATGAGAAGGCCTTGATCAGCCATTTCTGGCTTTGAAGATGGAGGAAGAGGGTCACAAGTCAAAGAATGTGGTGGCCTTTAGAAGCTGAGAACAACCCCTAGCCAACAACCAGAACTGAAATGGGGACCTCAGTTCTACAAGCAGCGGGAACTGTGTTATTCCAATAGCTTCAATGAGCTTGGAAGTGGACTCTTACCCAGAGCCTTCAGTAAGGAAAACAGTTCTATTGACACCTTAATTTTAGCAGTTAGACCTGAGCCAAACATCTAACCTACAGAACTGTGAGATAATAAATGGATGTTGTTTCAAGCTGCTCACTTTATGGTAATTTGTTACAACAGCTATAAAAAATTAATAAATACAGCATTCTATGAAAAATAGCCATAAAATGATATTTAACACTTAACATGCTTTTTTTTGAATAAATCAGAAATAGTAAAGTTTGTTTTTTCTTCTTTTCCTGAAGTTATTTGTGGGCATTCGTTGTGTGTACATATTCTGGCAATTGCTCCAGTAGATACACAAGGAAGTGGGGGAGGGCGCTCAGCTACCACCTCTCAGGGCAGAGGTGGGAGAGGAGGCATTTTAGAGTTTGCAAATACCTCATTTATAAAATATACTAGAATAATGGTATATTTAGTGATGTTCTTGCCACTGAGCCAGATACATAGATTATTTAATGTTAGCTCTTTTAATTACAATGTTCTCACCTTAAGTCATAAGACTGTCTACCTGAACACATTTATCAGTTAGGGACATGAATGGCTGCCAGTAAGAGAAAACCCAATGATTAAGAGAAATCTTCATAGAAATGTGTCTCATACAATAAGAAGTCTGTGAGGAAAACAGTCCCTGAATTCTATGGTGGCTGTATCTTTCTATCGGGGACCTTGTCTCTGCATTTTTCCGCTCTGCCATCCTTATTATGTAGGCCTTCATCCTCATGCTGGTTGCTTCATAGAAACCAGCTATAACCACCATGTCTGCATTTAGGCATAAAAAAAGATAAAGGGCAAAGGGCCAAAGGGAAAATTGACTTTTCTCTGAGTGATGCTTGGCGTTTTTATTTAAGAAACAACACTCTCCCTAGGAACTTACACTCACATGTTGTCAGCCAGAACTGCAGATAATAGATACTGTTGTGGAAATGGATTGGGAATGGTTGTTTACTTTGGCCAACCAATAAATACATAGACCATATGTTTGATCTGTAAGGTGCTCTTTTGTAATTTCTGGATTGCCTAGGTATCTATCAAATAAGAAAAAAAAACAACACTTAAATTTGCAGACAATATCCTGAAGTATCCTGAACCTAATACACTTTATGCTTCAGACATCTGAGACATTTAGAGTTCTTTGAATCTCCAAAGCTCTCTTTCACCTCTAACTGTTCTGTTAATTGTACTGTTACATCTGACTGGGATGCCTGCATGCCTTCTTAAACCAGTTAACTTTTATTTGTTTTCCAGATGATTTAGGTGTCACCTTTTCTGGAAAGCAATCCGTAATGCTCCTCTTCTGGGTTAGGAGACACTTTATTTTTCCCTAGAAATCTATCACACAGAGTTGGAAAGTTATGTTTATTTGTGCATCTGCAGAAGCATATTGTGAGCTCTTTTAAACAGGAGCCATGCTTTCTTTTTCATATCACTATAACCCATCATGGTACCTGATAATAAGTGCTTGTTGAATGAATGACTAAAATAAAAGCATACCTTGGGGATATCACAGGTTTGGTTCCAGACCACTGCAATAAAGCCAATATAGCAATATAGTGAGTCACGTTAACTTTTTGGTTCCCCAGTGCATATAAAAGTTATTTTTATACTATACTCTGGTCCATTAAGTGTGTAATAGCATTATGTGTACAAAAACAATGTACATACCTTAATTAAAATGTGGTACAGAGACATGAAGTGAAAACATGCTGTTCGGAAGATGGTGCCAATAGATTTGCTTGACGTAGGGTTGCCACAAACCTTCCAATTTGTAAAAAACACAATATCTGCAGAGCGCAATAAAGTGAAGCACAGTAAAATGAGGTATGCCTGTAATGAACACAAGACATAGATCAAGGAGACTTTACTATTTAGGATTTGGTTTGGCTACAAGTGCCGGAAAAACCCAAAATAACTGGCTTAAACTCAGCCTAGGGAAGTTTTATGTTCCTCCGAGGTATAAGGGACCCTGGTATCTTCAAACTTGTCATTCCACTGTGTGACAATTCCATTTACAAGGTCACCTCATGTCCAGGATGGCTTCTGGAGCACCATTCTGCCTACATCACAGTCAATAGAAAGGAGGGCAGGATAAAGAAAGAGGAGGCACACGTCAGTTGTCTTAGGAGGAGGAAAGTTTCTCTGGAAACTGCCATAGTTGACTGCCCCTTGTAATCCATTGGTTTGAACTTGGTCAAATGGTCAAGCTAGCTGCAAGAGATACTTAGATATATGTTTTTATTCTGGTATCCTTGTGCCCAACAAAATATCTGGGGTTCAATTATTATTGGAGAAGGTGAGAACATGTACTAGGGAATATCTAAATGTTAATAAAATGAGACCCTAAGCAAATCATATTGAAAATCATGAAAAAATAAATGATGAATCAAAATCCCTTTATTTACTAATTTACAATTAGCAATGCATTTATATTTTTTATTCTGTCTGGCTCTCAGAACAACTTTGGGAGCCAGATCAGATGGATAAAACCTTCTTTTTGATATGAGAAAAGTGAGTTACAGAGAGGTTTAATATTTTGTACAGGGTCACAGAAATGATGTTACAGCAAGGATTTAAACTGGTTTCAGATTCTATTCAGTGGTCTCTTTTCTCTCTTAGAGAAGAGTTGACAAGTGATATAGAGGGCTGCCTGGATTTCTCAGTAATCTAGGTTGAAGCAGTTCTCTTTTTCTTTCCTCTTCTTTTTCTTAGTTTATCTGTTAATCTTCTATCAATCAATTTCACTACAAGTTTAATCCCTTCCCAAATGCATAGCTCCATATTTTCTGAAGTGAAAATTGGAAGTTACAAAGGAACTGAAGTGTTCTTTGTGGGGATTTTCTGAAAATAGAAATAAAAGTATACTGTATTTTTTGTCACTAAAAATGTTCCTTAAAGTAAAGTGCTCCTCTTCAATTACCACTGTAGATATTTTTCGTGTCTTAACATTTTCAGGCATGATTTGGTATCATAGATTTGTGATTTCCAGGATAAAGCATTAGAGACTGTATCTGTATCAGGGGTCCTGATTTATATTGTGGAGTCAGGAAGGTTTCTTGAAGATGTGGCCATTAGAATGAGATGGGAAGGATGAACAGGAGTTAGTTAGCCAAGTGACAAACAGAAGAAAAGAAAGACAGCCTGTGGTCTTGGGTATAGTGATTGAAGGGAAAGTTGGCATCTGAGAGGAAGACAGGCACTAGAACATGTAGAGCCTTATTGACCATATTAAGGGCATCTGAATATATCCTGAGCCTAATGGGCACTCATTAAAGGCTTTTAAGCCAGGGAGTGATATGATTCAGTTTATTCTTAAAAAAATGTTATTCTAGCTCTTATGTGAATAATGGTTTGAAAGATTTCTCGAGAAATCAAGGATGTCACCTAGATTTTTTAGATTAGGGGATTAGGGAAATCAAGGATGGCATCAGGTTTTGACTTAAGCAATGGGAGGTATAGAGGTACAATGTATTGGGATGAGGAAGATGGTAAGAGGAGCATGTTGGGCAGAGACAATCAGGAGTTTAATTTTGAACATAAAAAGTTTTAGATACTGATGATACATTTACATATAAATACCAAGTAATCACTTGTTTGAACAAGGAGAATTCCAGGTCGGCTCATCTATGTGTAAACTGTAATGGACAAATCGGGCTTGAATGAGATAGGCTGGGTAGAGAAAATGAAGTGAGAAGAGAAGGCCTAAGGGAGAAAGTAATTCCACATAAACAAAAGACAGGTCAGCAATCCCTTATTAGCAATTCTTAAATCACCAAAGCTATTATCCATCCATCTATCTATCTATCTATCTACATTTTTAACACAATTGGCAGTGAAACCTGAACTGATCTGAACTTATTTAGTGGCAAAATCTAACTGGCACTGATGAGGCTTTTTATGGTGTTTTTGTCCAACCTCTGAATATTTAAACCTTCATATGGTTTTAAACCATAAGGTTTAACAATATATTTGACTAGAGGTTGCTGCTCCAGACCTCACTAGGCATGTGAGGTAATATATAATATGTGTTTTGTATTACTTTCTGAAATGTAATATTCTGATTTCTGCACCATATCTGGTCCCAAGGGTTTTAGGTAAAGAATCCGTCACCTATGCCAATGCACACAAAGACAGGTGGGCATAGAATGTGTCCAAGGTAAGATGTGGAGTAGTGGGATGAGGCTGAAAATATAGGAAGATGAAAGCTTGCACAGGGCTTTGTGAGTCATATTAAAGAGTGTGATCTTTAGATTAAGTCCAATGAAACTATTGGCTCATTTTTAATAGGAAAAATTTGTATTCCTATACTACAAACATGAACCTGAGTCTCAAATGGGGTAATTAACTTACCCAAGGTCATATAGCTGATAAATGGTGGTTGGAATTCTCACCCAGACCATATAATTGTAGACATCCCACTCTTAACCACAGCATTGCAGTGCATTTTAATCAGCAAAAATTGGCAATTATTTTACCTATTCTGGATACTATATTTATGACTGTGTGAATGTGTGTATTTGCCCATTTTATTTTTTTTTTACTTTGTTGAAGTATAATTTACAAACAGTAAATTGCACATATTTAAAGTATACAATTTCATGGGTCTTGGCACATGTTTTCATCTGTGACACAATCATAACAACATTGATAATGAATAGTTTCATCATACAAAAGGTTTCCCCTTTCCACAGCAATAATCCATCCCTCCCTCTACAATGATCTCCAGGCAACTGAAAGTTCTGCTTTCTATCCCAATACATTAGTTTGTATTTACAGGATATTTTAAAAATGGAATCATATAATATGTATACTTTTTTGTCTGGCTTCTATCACTCAGCATATTAATTTTGAGATTCAACTAATTGTGTTTATCAATAGCTTGATCCTTTTTATGGTTGAGTGGTATTCTACTGTCTGCATATAATGCAATTTATCTGTTCACTGGTTGATGGTTATTTTGGGTTGTTTCCAGCTTTTGTCAATGACAAACAAAGCTTCTATGAACACTGATGCATAATTTTTGAATGGACATCTGTTTTCATTTTTCTTTGTTAAATACCTTCAAGTGGAATGGCTAGGTTGCATGGTAGGTGTAAGTTTAACTCCATAAGAAACTGTCAAACTGTTCTGCAAAGAGATTTCACTCAGCAGTTTATAAGAGTTACAATTGCTTTACTCTTACCAACACTTGGTATGGCTTATTTTTCCAATTCTAGCCATTCTAAAGCAGTTTAGTCGTATATTATGTTCACTATGAATTTCCCTGACAACTAAGGATTTTGAGCACCTTTTCATGTGTTTATTGGCTATTTATGCATCTTCTTCTGTTGTGAAATGTCTGTTCAAATCTTTTGTCCATTTTTATTGAGTATTTTTTTCCTATTACTGAGTTGTAAAAATGCTTTATATATCGTGGATACAAGTTCTTTGTTTGATATATATATCTCACTTATTTTCTCCAAATTTGTGGTTTGCCTCTCTGTTTTCTTAATGGTGTCTTTCAAAAAGCATGTTTTTAAAATTTTTTAATGAAGTCCAATTTAATCAAATATTTTATGCTTTGTGCTTTTTCTTTTCTAAAAATATTTGCCTACCCAATGATCATAAAGGTTTTCTCCTATTATTTCTTCTATAAATTTCATAGTTTTAGATTTTACACTTAGGGTATGATTCATTTCACGTTAATTTTGTGCATGGTGTGAGATTTATGTAAATGTTCACACACCCCCAAGGATATCCATTTGATCTAGCACCAATTAAAAAAGACTTTCTTTGCCCCATTGATTTGCCTTAGCTTCATTATTGATTATTGACCAAGTCTATTGATGAACTCTACTGTTTGATTGATCTATGTGTCTACAGATCTATATTTTCTGAAAATGAAATTTGCTTGATTATTCTAGCTTTACAGTAACTCTTGAAAATCATGTTGGGCATTGTTCTGGTTTGTTAATGCTGCTATTATGCAAAATACCAGAAACGGATTGGCTTTTATAAAGGGGGTTTATTGGGTTACAAATTTAGAGTCTGAAGTCCATGAAAATGTCCAAATTATGGCATCAACATGAGTATACCTCACTGAGGGAAGACCAATGGCGTCTGGAAAACCTCTGTTAGCTGGGAAGGCATGTGGCTGGTGTCTGCTCCAGGGTTCTGGTTTCAAAATGGCTTTCTCCCAGGATGTTCCTCTCTAAGCATCTGGGGTGTTCTCTTAGTTTCTACCAGGCAAACTCTGGGCTAGTAACAACAGCTGTCTCCAAAATGTCTCTCTTGGCTACCCTGAGGTCCTTCTGTTTGTGAGCTCCTTTATAGGACTTCAGTGATTAAATCAGGACCCATGCTGAATGGGCAGGGCCACACCTCCATGGAAATAATCTAATCAAAGGTATTTCCCACAGTTAGGTGGGTCACATCTCCATGGAAACAACCTAATCCAAAGATTCTAACCTAATCAACACTAATACCTCTGTTCCCACAAAATTGCATTAAAGAACATGGCATTTTGGGGGACATAATACATCCAAACTGACACAGGTATCTTTAAAAAGCACTTTGGGAAGATGGCAGCATAGAAAGGAGTGGAAGCTAGTTTGTCCCCCTGGAACAACTACTAAACCACAAGGAACAACTAGTAAATAATCTGGAATAACTGTGGGGGGACAAATGTGACTTTCCACTCATCATACACCAACCTGAATTGGGAGGAATGCCTGAGATTGCAGCATAAAATCTGTAAGTAAAAACTGTGGATCCAAGCTGGGAGCCCCCTCCCCCCATGGCCCAAACTGCAAAGCCTTGCTGTGCTAGAGAGCAGCACTCTCCCAGCAAGCAAATATAGCTCAGCTGAGCTCCAACAGGGGTTTTAATTAACAAACATGGACTGCTCAATACAAGATACAAATCCCCAATAAGCAGACAGAGGCTTTTGGTGATGACTGACCTTGGAGAGCTGGAGGTGGCCGCAGACTGGCCCTTCAGGGAGCTTTCTGTCCCTTTTTTGGCTCAGTAGAGAGGTCAAATGTAAATGACCTCTCCCTAGGTTGTGTATTTTCCCTAAGAGAAAGAAGGTGGTGCCAAGCTCTACTACCCACTTTCCATTCAGAACCAGACACCAGAGCCTGGGAGAAAACAGCCATGGGCCAAAACTCCTTACACCAGTCTGGAGTTACAGGCTGACAGGCACCACCTACTGGGCAGAAAAGCACAGTAACTTGAGGCCTCACAGGGTGTTTCAATCTCCCAGGACACACCTTCATGGAAACCAGATACTATTCCCTCCTTCTAAGACCGGAGCCCGTTCTGGTCTGGGAAAACCTGATTGGGGTAACCAAGGAAACCAGATGCCTAGACAACAGAAAACTACAACCTAGGCTAAGAAAAACAAAGGTATGGCCCAGTCAAAGGAACAAACTTACACTTCAACTGAGATAGAGGAATTGAAACAACTAATACTGAATCAGTTCAAAAAGTTTAGGGCAGATATGGCAAAAGGGCTGAAGTGTATAATGAAAACACTGGGTGTACATATGGTAGAAATAAAAAGTTTGAAAAACCAACTAGCAGAATCTTTGGAAATGAAAGGCACAACACAAGAGAAGAAAAACACAGTGGAGACATGCAACAGCAGATCTCAAGAGGCGGAAGAAAACACTCAGGAACTGGAGAACGAGGCACCTGAAAGCCTACACACAAAAGAACAGATAGAGAAAAGAATGGAAAAATATGAGCAGCGTCTCCAGGAATTGAGTGGCAACATGAAATGCAGGAATGTATGTGTCATTGGTGTCCCAGAATGAGAAGAGAAGGAAAAAGGGGCAGAAGCAATAATAGAGGAAATAATCAATGAAAATTTCCCATCTCTTATGGAAAGACATAAAATTATGGATCCAAGAAGCACAGCATACCCCAAACAGAATAGATCTGAATAGGACTATGCCAAGACACTTAATAATCAGATTATAAAACATCAAAGATAAAGAGAGACTCCTGAAAGCAGCAAGAGAAAAGTGACCCATCACATACAAAGGAAGCTTGGTAAGACCATGCGCGGATTTCTCAATAGAAACCATGGAGGCAAGAAGGAAGTGGTGTGTTATATTTAAGATACTGAAAGAGAAAAACCACCAACCAAGAATCCTATATCCAGAAAACTGCCCTTCAAATATGAGGGAGAGCTTAAAATATTCTCTGACAAACAGACAATGACAGAGTTTGTGAACAAGATACCTGCTCTACAGGAAACACTAAAGGAAGCACTGCAGACAGAAAGGAAAAGACAGGAGTGAGAGGTTGGGAAAACAATTTTTGGAGATAGTAGCACAGCAATGTAAGTATACTGAACAAAGATGACTGTGAGTATGGTTGAAAGAGGAAGGTTAGGAGCATGTGGTACACCCAGAATGAAAGATGAAAGACAAAGACTGGGACTGTATAACTCAGTGAAGAATGGGGAGCGGTTTCTTATTATGAGCAGAATGTTGAACTAGGTTGAACTTAAACGTTTGGAAATGGACAGGGGTGATGGTAGCATGTTGTGAGAGTAACTAACAGTGCTGAAAGGTGCATGAAGGGGGTGGAAAGGGTAAGCTCAGAGTCATGTATGTAACCAGAAGGAAAGTTGGAAGTTAAAAGATGGGAATGTATAAAACAGTGAATCTTGTGGTGAACAATGTCTGTGACTAACTGTACATATATTAGAAATCTCTTTCATGAACTAGAACATATATATGACACTATAACTAGAAGGTAATAATAGAGGGGCATATAGGAAAAAAATAACTATTGCAAACTATATACTACAGTTAGTAGTATTTTAACATTCTTTCATCAACAGTAACAAATGTACTATACCAAAACTATGAATCAATAATGGAGGGGGGGTGGTGGTTAGGGGTATGGGAGGATTTGAGTTTCCTTTTTTTGTCTTTATTTCTTTTCTGGAGAAAGGAAAGTGTTCTAAAAATTGAAAAAAAAATTAATTGTGGTGATGGATGCACAGCTGTATGATGGTACCGTGGGCTACTGATTGTACACTTTGCATCTTTGGATAGTTGTATGGTATGTGAATGATCTCAATAAAAAATGAAGAAAGCACTTTGGTTATTCTGGGCTTTTTGTTCTTCTACATAAATTTTTTAATCAGCTTGTCATTTCTAAAAATTGCACAAAATTTGAATGATATTGAATATATAATCCAAAAAATGAATATATAATTTTCAGACATTATTTCTTCAAATAACTTTTTCTCCAAATCTATTCTTCCTGCCTTTGGGGGGATTTTAATAATATATAATGAATTAGATCTTTGATATTGTTTCATATATCCCTGCTGTTCTTTTAATAGTTTTCCATTAGTTTTTTCTCTCTGGTCCTCAGATTCAGTGATTTTAATCACCCATCTTAGAACTCATTGACTCTTTCCTGTGTCACTTTTATTCTGCTAATGAAATGCAAATTGTGTAATTATTTTTAAATGCTGTATTTTTTTACGGCAATTGGCCGTTTTATGTAATGTATTATTTTCTCCTTGAGAATTCCTACCTTTAATTCATTAAAGTGTGTTTACTTTTATCAAATGGAGCGTACTAATAACTGCTTCAAATTCTTTAATAATTCCATCATCTGGCTCTTCTCACTTTTGATATCTGTTGATTGTCTCTTTCCTTGCAAAATGTTTCACTTTTTTTCTGATGCTTTCCATGTTTAGTAATTTTGGATTGTACCCTGTACATTGTAAATATTTGTTTTCTGGACTGTGTTCTGTTATTTATATTCCTCTGAATATTAATGTCTGTTTATTAGCCAATTGACCTGCTTAAGTTCAGACCTTAAAAGTTGTTGCACCTTCTATGGCAGTGGTTAAATATGCCTCAATTATTAAAGCCTTTGTTTTGCTGGTATGGACATATTCTGTGGATGTTTGGTTCAGGGTTTAGACTGAGACTTTTGTGGGTGGTTCAAATATAATTTCAATTATCTCAGCCTTTTCTATATTGTTTTGAGTTTGTTCAATGCATGCATAATTCAGAGTTGAGGCTGAGACTTGTGTGGTCTCATGCACACAATTCGTGGATCCTCTTTTCTGGCTCTCCCCACTCCTGTATTTATCCATTACTCTCCATTTTGCAGGGGCTCTTTTCCTTGGTTCCTTTAGAAAGTCAGTGTGGTTTCTAGGGTGTTTCAGTCAACAGACCTGCATTGTTCCATCAATGGGGCTTGTCCTTGAGACAAAGTCATGAGAGAGAGAAATAGCATGAGAGAGATTGTATGTATACACACACACACACACACACACACATGCACACACATGCACACACACACAGAGTGAGAGAGAGAGAGAGAGACAAACAGACCCATCATACAGGTCACTTCTCCAAGTTTTGACTCCTCTTCATAATCCATAATTAGTTTTGGTTTTGTTTTTGTATTGTTGTTGCTGCTGCTGTTTCATAGTATTTTTTGGTAATACAGGTGAGAGGTAACATTGTCCTGGACTAGGATTGTGATGGTAAAGTTGGTGAGTAATGGAGAGATGAAAAAAATATTTAGGAAATAGAATCAAATGACCAATTCCTTTTTCAATCACATATCTAATTGGTGCAAATTATTGAAATAGGAAACACCAGGGGAGTTCCAATTTCAGAGGGGGCAGATCAAGAGTTCTATTTTGAATATGTTTAGTATTAAATGCCTATGAGACATTTATGGTAGACTAATATTTTGAAATATTAATCATATGTTCCCTTCAAACATGCTTTCTTTACTTATTGCCCATCTGCAAACCAGATAACAATGTAATACTGGGTATAATGCCCTCAAAATGAAGTCATGATCATAGAAATCCTAAGAGAAAGAGACTGGCAGTGGTCATCCTGTGATTTCCAAGTAAACTTTGAAAGCCTAAGGAAGATAAAACTTTTAAAGGAAAGAGTTTCAAGAATTTCAAGAGTTGCAAGAGCCTGAGACTTTTGTGGAGCAAGAATTGAGGTACTGGCTTTAAAACGTTGGGAAATGAATGTTGGTGATGGTAGCATGATATTGCAAAGGTGGTTAATATCTCACTGAATTGTACACTTGAAAGTGGTTAAAATGGGAAATTATGAGTTGTATATATGTTATTACAATGAAAAGTTTTATAAAAATTGGTGTAGAAAAATATCTTTCAGGTTACATTATTAGCCACAACTAATTGTTCCTGTCTGACCAGACTAGAAAAGGATCCTCCATGATGGGGAGGGTGGAATGTTTTGTGGGAAAGGATGAGAGGTGGGATCTCTGGGAAAGATATGTCCCAATTTGGGGATTTAGTTCTAAGATAAGAACTGTTAGAACTCCCCTCACCCCATATTTGGAGACTGTAAAGTAGAAGGGACTTGATTTCTACTCCCCATCTTGTTGCGTTCAGAGGGTGACAAGCCTTACTGAGGTCCACACAACCCTGAAATATGACCCTGTAAGCTGGTGGAACTGGACATGCTCTATTGGTCATGATGAGAGGATGATGCAGCAGAGCTTTATGTCTGGAAATAAGATGGGTTGTATTTCAATGTTTACAGATGCCAAATAAATGGCTAGACCACTCACCAATGTGCCATGAAACTATGCAAGCATTCTAAAACTGAGATGCCATCATAATAAGGAAGGGAGAGGGAGGATAAAATTACAAATTATTGTTTTTAAACCTAAAAAGACTGAGAAAACCTTGAAATGACTGAATTTATCTGGAATTACTACATATAGTTTTCTGCTATCAAGAGGAATGGGGGCCTTGAGATAAAATCAATTAAATTTTAAATTTACACACCTGATTGCATAAGTGCTATAATAACTGACAAACATTAAAGTAAGCATATCAATTGATATCTATCTATCTATCTATCTATCTATCTATTCATCATAGATATACCCTGGAATGATGAAATGTTAACAGACGGTCTGTATAAATGGCCAGTGGCCATGGGATTTTTGAACAATAAGGATAAGCAAGGCTCACTTCAGTTAGAGAGCCTGACAGATAAAGCAATTAACTCAAATGAAGCAAGGAACATCTGACACCTAGCTTAATGCCTTTTTAATGATTATTTACCACTTATGTCCCTACGTCCAAAACCAGTACAAGTCATTTCACAATAAAAGCAGATTTAAAAAAAAAAAAACTAAATTTAATACAATAAAAGCAAAAACCATGAAATTATTTGTAAACAGAGGTAGATACTTTTGTCCTCTCACCACTTCCCTCACAATATACCCACAGTTTTGTGCACACACACATGCACACACCTGCACATTTACACACATACACACACATAGCCAAAATCCTGATGAAAGAAAATGAAAACATTTGTAAATGCTCATTACTTCTGAAGTTTCCTAAAACCTATTGAGTATCAGAGCTTTCATTTTATAAAAGAGGTAAGCACACCTGTTATTCAGGGTACAGAATCTGCTTCTGGACCCTAAACCTGAAAGGAATTTTTTATTTGGTCCTTTAGATATAATGGGTATTGAGCAGCAGAATAGTATCTTTACTCCCTAAAAGGCAGAGATATAAACAATGCCATTGTTATTTTACAGTGGTCTTTAAGATAAGGGCATAAGCATAACTTGTAAATCATTAAGGAAATTCTATATAGTCAGAGACAGAGAGTTGTTTACACTTATAACTATATTATTTTTAAAAAGATCACACTTAGAGACTGGAGAGGAGTGAATGGATAACATCCCTTGCAGTCTTGCTCCTCAAAGTGCTGTCTGGAAACCAAGAGAATGGACATCGCTTAGGAACTTTTTAGAAATACAGAATCTTGGCCTTACCCTAGACATAATAAAACAAAGTCTACATTTTTATTGAAATATTAATTATTATGCAATAAACTGCACATATTTAAAATGTAAAATTCTATGAATACTGACATGTATACACACATGAAACCATCACCATAATGAAGAGAGTGAACATATCAATTACCTGAAAAAGTTTCCTTATGCCTTTTGTACCATCCCCTTCCCGTATATTAATAGTTCATTCCTTTTTTTGTTTGCAGAATAGGTAATATTTCATTGTGTGGATATACCAGCATTTGGATTATTTCCTATTTTTGGCTATTGCAAATGAAACTGCTCTGAACATTTGAGAACTAGTCTTTGTGTGGATGTATGTTTTCATTTCTCTTGGGTATTATACCTAGGAACAGAATTGCTGAATTACATGTTAGGTTGTATGTTTACATGTTTTTAAAGTCAGGTTTCTTGAAGTCTAATTTGCATACAGTATAAATTGCATGTAGTTAAATTCACCCTTTTAAACTGTTCAGTTTTTATGAATGTGAAGTATTATGTAATCACTACCACAAATAAGATATAGAGTATTTTCATCATACCAAAAGAGCTCCCATGTCCCTCTTTTTAGGCAATCCTTTCCTCCCACTATAAACCCCTGGAAACCACTGGTCTGATTTCTGTCTGTTAGTTTTTCCCTTTCTAGAAAGTTATATAAATGGAGTCATACAGTTTATACCATTTTTGAGTCTGGCTCCTTTCATTTAGCATAATGCATTTGAGATTCATTCATGTTTTTGCTTGTATCAGTAATTCATCTCTTGTTATTGCTGAGTACTATTCCATTGTATGGATATACCACATTCTGTTCATTCATTCACCACTTGATAGTCTCTTCATCCATTCACCACTTGATGGATATTTGACATGTTTTCACTGATTATGAATAAAGTAGCTATAAATATTCACACTAGGACTTTGTGCCAATAACAGTTGTTATTTTCCATTATTTAATAAGTCATTTTAGTGGTACATTTCTACCAAAAAATGTCCAAGGGTTCCTATTTCTCCACATCCTCATCAGCCCTTGTTATTTCCATTTATTTAATGGTATCCATTTTAGTGGGTATGTGGTGGTATCTCATGATTGTGTGATTTGTATTTCTTCAATGGCTAATGATATTGAGAAACTTTTCATTTGCTTATTGGTCATTTGAATATCTTCTTTGGAGAAATGTCTATTCAATTACTTGGCCCACTTTTAAATTGTTTGTTTTTCTTTTTTTTTTTTTGTCATTGTGTTGCAGGACTTTTTATATATTTTTATATTTCTTTATATTTTCTGGGTATATATATATACTTTATATTTCCTTGGTATTAAATCTTTATGAGATATATGGTTTCCAAATGTTTATTCTCATTCTGTTGGATATATTTTGCCTTTCTTGGTAATGTCTTTCCATGCACAAACATTTTTAATTTAGTTGAAGTTCAGTTAATCTATTTTTTTCTTTTGTTGCTTGTGCTTTTTATGTAAAGTCTAGTAATCCATTGCCTAATACCAGGTCCTGGACACATGTGTCTGTGTTCTCTTCTGAGTTTTAAAGTTTTAGCTCTTATATTTAGGTTATTGGTGCATTTTTAGTTAATTTTTATGCATGGTGTGTAGGGATCCATTTTCATTCTTTTGCACATGAATAGCCAGTATTTCCAGCACCATTTGTTGAAGAGATTATTCTTTCCAATTGAGTGGACTTGATACTTTTGTCAGAAATCAGTTGGCCATAGGTGTATAGGTTTATTTATGTGTTCCATTTGTCTATATATCTGTTTTTGTGCCAGTATCACATTGTTTTTAATCCTGTAGCTTTGGAATAATTTTTGCAATCTGGAAATGTTAGTCCTCCATCTTTTTCTTCTCTTTCCAGTTGGTTTTGGCTACTTGGTGACTCTGGACGTTCCATATGAATTTGATGATTAGCTTTTCCTTTCCTGTGAAGAAGGCTGTTGCACATTTATTTGGGGTTGTGTTAAATCTGTAGATAACTTTGGGTAGAATTGAAATCCTAATGATATTAGGTCTTCTAATTCATGAGCCCAGAATATCTTTCTGTAAACTTAGGTGTTTTCATTTTTTTTCATTAATGATTTCTCATTTTCCACATACAAGTCCTTGGCTAAATTTATTCCTTGATGTTTTATTCTTTTAATTGCTATTGTAAATGAAATTGTTTTTTTGACTTCCTTTTTGTATTCTTCTTTACTGGCATATTAACATACATTTTCACTTAACTTGGGTAAATACGTAGGAGAGAGATTATGGGATCTTTTGTAAAGTTCATGTTTTGTAAAGTGAATGTATTATTTTCCATTCTCACCATTTGGGTATGAGAGTTGCAACTGCTCTACATCTTTGTAAAAACACGTGTTATCAATCTTTTTAATTGGGCATTCTAGTGGGCATAAAGTGTTATTTCATTGTTTTGCTTTGCATTTCACTGATGATTAATGATGTTCAGCATTAATGATGTCCTTATTGGTCACTAATATATCTTTTGTTCAAATCTTTTGCCCATTTTTTATTGGATTGTTTTTCTTCTGATTATAGAATTGTAAGATTTCTCGATACATTATGAATGGTAGTATTTTCTGATAAATGTGTTGTAAATGTGTTTTCTTACTTGCCTTTACTTTTTTTCTTTTGTTTTTACAATATATTTCAATGAGCAAAGGTATAATTTTGATCAAGTCCAATTTGTCAAATTTTTCTTTTTTTGGTTTGGGTTTTTGTGTCCTATATCAGAAACCTCAGTCTACTCAACTTCAAAAGATTTTCTTTTATGCTCTCGTCATGAAATTTTGTAGTTTAAGTTTTACATTTAGACCTATGGTCAATTTCAAGTTAACTTTTGTGTATGATGTGATTTAGGGTGGTGTTAGTTTTTTTTTTTTCCCTTACATTCTTCTGATTGTTTCAGTACTCCCTTGTTGTAAAGACCTCTCTCCACATTGAATTGCCTTAACAACACTGTAAAAGTTTCATTGGGCTTACATCAGTGACTCTATTTCTATTTCCCCTCTGCCTATAACAAACTCTTTTGATTACTGTAGCTATAAATAATAAGCTTAAAGATTAGTAAAGAAAGCCCTTCAACTTGATTCTACTTTTACAAAAATCCTTTCACTATTCTATGCCCTTCATATTTCCATATAAATTTTAGCATCAACTTGTCAATTTCTACAGAAAACAATCAAACAAAAGTCTTCTAGAATTTTTATTGGGATTATATTGAATCTTCAGGCAAACTTAGGAAGAATTGACATCTTAATGTTGAGAGTTCCAATTTATGAACATGATGCAGTTCCTGATTTACTTAGGAGTTCTATGATTTCTTCAGCAATGTTTTAGTTTTCATTATCGAGTTCCTGGACATATTTTACTAGAGCAATTTCTAAGTTTTTACAGTGCCATTGTAAATTTTTTAAAATTTATTTTCAAATATTTGCTACTAGTATATTAAATGATGAAACTTTTTATATTAACCATGTATCTTGCAATCTTGCAAAATTCACTTATTAATTCTAGCAATTGAACTGTAGTTTCCTTGGGATTTTCTATATTGTCAATCATCTGGGACAGGGTCAGTTTCACTTCTTCCTTTCTAATCTTTGTGTTTTTTGTTTCTTTTTCTCGTCTATGAATACAAGTAGGAAAGTAGATATCTTTGCTTTTATTCCAATTTTAGAGAAAAATCATTCCAATTTTAATTCATTAATTCTGATTTTACATATTAGACATAAGTTTTTCACAGATGCCTTTTACCAGACTAAATCCCCACTATTCTCATGATGCTGAGTAATTTTTTTCTGTAACAAATAGATTTTATTTTATTTTGTTATTTTTATGCAATATATCAAGTAATTTGTATTTTATAGAAATACATTTATTTTTTATTGTGAACTTTAACATATATACATAACAGTGATAATTTTCAAAGTACAATTTCACAAGTAGTTAGAGAACAAATTTCAAAGTAAGTCATGTGTCACAGTTCCACAACTTCAGCCATTTCCATTACTGTAAAACATAACATACATGCAGAAAGGTGTCATCTCTTGATGTACAGCTCAGCAAGCAGTCATATGGGTAATTTCAAAAATTGTAATGGGTTACAGTTCCACAGTTTCAGTTCTTTCCTTATTATGTAATACAAGGTATATACAGAAAGGTGAAGATCCTCAAGGCACAATTCAATGAGCAGCTATAGAGCAAATCCCAGAGGATGCTATGGGATACAGTTCCACCATGTCATTTACCTCCTTCCAGCCTTTCCAACACCCCAGCATCAAAAAAAACTATACGTACATAAAGATTCAATGTTCATGGATCTTTGTTAAATCTTATCTTGTTTGTTGCAACCCCTTCCTCTCACTTAATCTGTTTGTCCAAATTTAGGGGTGTCTAGACAGTGAGCACTCTAACTTGTTCATATTGAAAGGGGGTGTTGACAGTATGGGGAAGGGGGCTGCATCTGATTGTTGATCTTAAAGAGGCTGTTGCCTCTGGGTTTTAGGACTTGTCTGGCATAGGAACACTCTGGTGGATTTGAGTTTCTAAAAGATAAAACTTAGTGCATCTTTTATAGAATCTCAGGTAGGGACCTAGGTATTTGGAGACTACTTTTGGTAAGGGCATGGAATACTGTCACCACTTGGGATGTCTAGCCGTAGCTTGCATATGAGAAACCTCCAGGGTAGCCTCTCAACTCTATTTGGGATCTCTCAGCCATTGTGACATCAGCTTGTTACCTTTCTTTTTTCCCCCCTTTTGGTCAAGTAGGCATTTTTAATACCTCACTGCCAGGGCCAGGCTCATTCATTGGAATGATGTCCCACATTTCCAGGGAGATTCATTTCCCTGGGAATGATGTCTCTGGTGGAGGTTTGGTTAATGAATTTATTTGCCAAGTTGGGCTTAGAGAGAGAAAGGCCACGTCTGAGCAACAAAAGAGGTTCCATGGAGGTGCCTCTTAGACATAATTATAGGAGGGTTCAGCAACTTATTTACAACCCCAAATTTTACAAGAGCAAGCTTCAAGTCAAGGGCTTGATTTATTAAGTAGTGGGTTCCTAACTTCACTTAATATATATTCTATCCCAAGATAAACAGTCAGTTTCTTACATTATCTTCACTTAGTGGTACAATCATCATCACTCTTAACTTTAAACAATTATCATAACCTAATACATCTCAGAGCTCTTATCAGCTGCTAATTATTCATCCCTAGTATTAGTGTAGAGTTGGTGAGATATTCCTATTAAATATAATCATTACTATATAATGGGTATTTTTCCATACCACTCTATTATTAACCCTCTGCACCAGTGTCATACCTTGTAAGTATATCATACTAATGTTTATTTAGGTTTCTGGTGCTAGCCTGAGTTACATGCCTTTAAACAACCATTTACAAACATGATCACCTTCAATGCTTCATTGATGCTTATAATCCCATTAGTGAACGATAGTTGCACCAGACTATTCCCATACCATTAAGATCACCCTCATTATCATATTTATGCATATTAGATTATCATTCCCCCTTCAGTAGGTTCTGACTACTAGGTCCCCTATATTCTACATTATTAGATACTTACTTTATATTTTTCACAGAGTTCACATTATTGGTAACATACAATAGCTCTCTTTTTTTTTTTTCTGGCTTTTGAGATATTGTGATGGAATGAGAGTATTTTGCATATAGAAAGAACATGCCTTTTGAGGGTCCAGAGGGTGGAGTGTGATGGTTTGAAACTGTAGGTACCCCAGAAAAACCGTTCTTAATTCAATCCATTCCTGTGGGTGTGAACCCATTGTTAGTAGGAACTTTTGATGAAGTTACTTCAATTAGGTGTTTCCCACCTCAATCAGGGTGGGTCTTAATCCTATTACTGGAGTCCTTTATAAGAATGAAATTCAGACAGAAAGAGAAAGCCACAGGAAATGAGAAGCCCAAACCAATGAAACCTGGAAGAGAATGGGGAGGCCAGGAGGGGCTGCCATGTACATTGCCATGTGACAAGCTAAAGACCAAAAATAGCCAGCAGCCGGCCCCAGAATGCCATTGTTTTGGGGGGAAAAGCATTGCCTTGATGATGGTTTGATTTGGACTTTCTTTTAACCTCAAAACCATTACCAAATTATGATTGTTTAACCTATCTATTTCATGGTATTTGCTTGAGCATTCCAGGAAACTAAAACAATATGTTACTAGAATAATTTAAAAAACAAAAAGCCACAGGACAGAAAAACACAAATTATGAACCTTAAAGTAAACTATGGACTATCGTTAATTATATAATTATAATCATATTGTTTCTTCAGTTGCAACAAAGATACCACACTAATGCAAAGTGTTAATGACAGGAAAAACCATGTGGGTGAGGGTGGATATACGGGAACTCTGTATTTTCTGCATGATTTTTCTGTAAACTTACAGTTTCTCTAATAATTATTTTTAATGTGGGAGAGATTAAGACATTTCCAGATAAACAAAAGCTGAGGGAATTTTTCACTACTAGACTGGCCCTGCAGGAGATGCTAAAGAGAGTTCTTCAGGTTAAAAAGAAAGAATGATAGACAATAGATAGAAGACATGTGAATAAATAAAGATCTCCAGTAAGGATAATGACAGGGGCAAATATAAATAATAGTATTTTTGTATTTTTTGTTTGTAACTCCACCTTTTACTTCCTATGTGATCTAAAAGACAAATGCATAAAATATAATGAAAAATCAGTGATTTGAAGTCATAATGTGTAAACAGGGAATTTGTGAAAAACTACATTAAGGTGCCAGACGGAGGGGTATAGGAACATAGTTTGTGTGTGTACTATTGAAGTTTAGTTTTTATCAAAGCAAACTAGATTTTGTTTGTATGTGTGTGTGTTTTGTGTATTTTTGTTTTGTCTGTAGTTCATAGTTTTTAGCAGTGGGGTGCTTAGTTTCTAGGAAAATCACATTGCCATACCAGAATCTGAGTCTGTGTTTTAATAAGATCTCCAGGGAATCCAAACTCACATTAAAATTTGAGAAGCACTTCGATTATATCAATGATTCTTAACCTTGGCTTCACATTAAAATTACTTGAGGACATTTTTTAAAATCTTGATTATCATGCTACAGCACAGATCTATTAAATCAGAAATTTGTGAGGTGTGGGGTGGGATCTGATTATTGGTATATTGTAAAGCCAATGTTACAGTGGTTTTTCTCTAACAAAAAGAATTTATTGGCTCACAGTTTTGGAGGCCATAAGTCCGAAACTGATGCATCAGCAAAGCCATGCTTTCTTCTGGGGTCAGTAGCATTCTGGTGATGACAGTCCTCCTTCACATGGCAATGTTCTTGGTGTTCTCTTGTGGCTCTCTCTGACTTCTGGGTTTTCTTTATAAGGCCTCCAATAACATGGATTAAGACCCACACTGATTCAATTTGACCACACCTTAGCTAATAATATCTTCTAGAGTTCTTTTTTTACATGTAGGCCCACATCCACAGGAATGCAGATCAAGATTAAGAACATGTCTTTTGTGAGGGTACATGATTCAATCTACCTGACTGCCTAATAGGACTTTTACACATCACTTATCTCAGGGGTTTTATCACAGATAGTTTTACCTTAAGTTTGGAGAATTTATCTGAATGTTAATTGGTTCATATGTCTTGAAAAAAGATTCTTAATTTCTAGATCATTAATTATCAAATTCTTTGTGGTCCCATGATCACTTGCATAAGAATCCCATGTACCTATAAAAATGCAAATACTGTGGTCCTATTGCAAGCTAAAAGTACCATAATCTTTGGAGGTAGAGCCAAGGAAGTAACATTTTAATGTGTTCTATGAGCAAATCATATGCACACTAAATTTGAGTGGGTCAGATTATGTTTTACTGTGAAAATAAATGAACTTGAATTTTACTTTTCTCTTGCATGAGATCTATCCTAAAGTTTTACAGCACTGGGCAAGATTTTTATGTAAACAGTTACTTGCAGACTTTTTCAGCAAGCTGTGAATCGCGAGATTTCTCAGTTTATTAGACTCACCTGCCAGTTATATAAAGCAGAGGTTTATTCAATAAGTAGCTCATCTGATTGGATACTGTTAGCTTTTTATCTTTAAGAGTATGCCAAATGGTTCTGACTAGGAATTATCACATAGAATGCATTGTTTGTGTATAATTTTCATTATATTAATGATTTTTATTTATCAGCATTTAATATATTATATGTGAACATATTCTGCCAAATCACTGGTATTTCAAATACTTTAAGTATAAATTAGGCAACTTATTTATTTCAAATATGACACTTCAAATAGAGAAAATTTGTAGTTTCTTATTTAATTCTTCTCCCAGTACTGAACCAAATAATGACTTTTATCTTGAATTATCCATTCATTCATTCCATGAAATGTTATTGGGTAAGTATTAGGAGCAAAGGAGATACAGAGAAGAAGAAAAATGCAGATTCTGCACTCAAGGAGATTATTGTCCATCTCCCCCACTAGCCTTTTAGTTCTGGGAGGACAGAGAGCATGTCTTGTTCATTTTATCACCAACAGTTGGCATATTGCCTGGCACATTTGTGATTTAGAAACAATTGTTGCATAAATGAATGAACAATAGTGAAAATAATGTATAGGTATGATCAAGAGTAATAATTTATTAAATAATATGGATTGTGTTTTAAGAGAAACATGCAAACTAAAAACTAAAGATTCAGAAAAGATAAAAATTATTTCAGTGTAGAAGGGTCAGGAACTGGACCTTAAAGGGAAAAGGGCAATAACAATAGCGGGTGAGGCTTCTTCCTTTCTCTTTGTGATTTTTTTCTCCAAGGATGAATTCACTATCATAGTGACATATTTTTACCCACTCTTTCACTCCTACTCAAGGAAGGTGGGGTGATTTAGCTTATTCATGAGTTTTTGGGATAAGGAACAGGGCATGCATAGATTTTTCCTTCTCCCTTGCTCTTGTTGGGGGTCAGGCTGATTATAGAGACAGAAAATTGTGCCGTGTTATTCCATGCCATGAATTTTATATTATACTCTTTGGAAGAAGAAGCCGATGATTGTTCAGTGCTGCCTAGGACTGGTTAGGTAAGTCTGCCTAACTCTAGAGTAGAGCATTAGGAAATCCATTGTTGTCACATACCCAAGACACATTCTCTAATATTAGCACTCTCATTCACTGACACCTTGTTCTCTTTCAATTTTTGTTTCAGTAATTTCACTCAGAGGGGTACTATATACTGGGTACCATAAAACACTATTATTATGTTTTGAGAGTCTACTCTGTGCTAGATATTGCTCTAAAAGATTAACATACAGACAGTCTTCATAACAACTCTGTATGGGGGGGTGTTCTGGTTTGCTAATGTTTCAGTTATGCAAAATACCAGAAATGGATTGGCTTTTATAAAGGGAGTTTATTTGGTTACAAATTTACAGTTTGAAGGCCATGAAAAAGTCCAAATTAAGTCATCAACACAGGTATACCTTCACCAAAGGAAGGCCAATGGTGTCCAGAAAACCTCTGTTAGCTGGGAAGGCATGTGGCTGGTGTCTGCTGATCCCGGGTTGTGTTCCAGCTCCTCTTTCAGCTCCTGTGCATTCTTCAAAATGTTAGTCTTTGGGTGTTTTGTCCTTTCTTAGCATCTCCAGAGCAAAGTGCCAGCAAAAGTCTGCTTTTAATGGCCGTGTCCAAAATGTCTCTCTTGTCTGTAGCTCTTCAAAATATCACTCTTAGCTGCTCTGAGTTCCTTCTGTTTGTCAGCTGTTTTATATGGCTCCAGTGATTTAATTCAGACCAACCCTGATTGGGTGGAGTAACACCTCCATGGAAATTATCCAATCAGAAGTCTTGCCCACAGTTGATTGAGTCACATCTCCATGGAAGCATTCAATCGATAGGTTCAAACCTAATCAACACTAATACATCTGCCCCCACAAGATTGCATCAAAGAACATGGTGTTTGGGGGGACATAATACATCCAAACCAGCACAGAGGGCTAACAATCACTTTTAATTTACATGTGAAGAAACTGAGATTATAAGACTTAGGCAACCTGTCCAAAGTCACACATCTATATAAGTGAGCAAACTGGGCTCAAACCTAAATCTAATGCTTGAAGAGGACTAGAGACAAAGAGCACAGCTGATCACAGAAAAAGAGTAAAGGAAAATGAGGAAGAAATAGAGGATGGGGTAACTGTTTCAATTTTGTTGGTGCACAGGCTCTGAAAAGGTAGGCAGTGGACACCTGATTGAATGCTCAGATTATTCCGCATATAGTTGAACATGATAAACAAAGAAAAAATGATTAATGCTGTATTTGGAATGCTTTGAATTAGAGTTACTGATATATTGTGTGGGTAGAAGATGGATGGATTATTGATATCATGATATAGAGAAGCAAACAGAAATTCTTTCAGAATAAGGGCTGGCTCTTCCATTTAGTTTTCAAATAGGAAGATGTTATCTTATTGGATAAAAGAAAGGAAGGACTATAAAAACTTCTCCCGCTGCAGCATTAGCAACAAGAAGGCGATTTATAGTAAGGCATATCTGACCCCTTAGAGGTAGATTCCGAATATATTTTGCACAATTGAAAGAGAATTCATTTTTACTGTGCAATGACAGTGAGGAATTTCCCAGAACTTTGAAATGCATTTTCCTCTCGGGGTTAAACTGGTTAACTTGCATGTGATGGGAAGATTAAAAATGCCTTTTTGGCTTAATGAGAGATAGTAGCATATCAAAAGATAATAGTTTTTAATGATGATAAAATGCAAAAGAATTAAACCAGGACTTGCATGAAAATATTTCCATACCACTTCTGGGTAAAGATTTTGCCCAAACTTGATGTTGAGAGCAGTAATCATACCATACCTTGATGCTGATCACTTTTTTTCTCTTTGATTAGCGAGTCGGTTCATTTCTTTGAAGCTAATCTTTGTTGTTGTCTTTATCATGTGTTTATCACAAAACAAAAACATAACCAAAAAAACTTCAAATATAGCTGTAGGAGAGAAAACCAAAGGGGGGAGGGCTTAGAATTACTATCTTATTACCAAGAATGGATGGACCAGGTGAGCTGAACCACTTCAGACTAGCAACATAACAAGACTTCATGTCAACCTAGCATAAAATGTCTTACAAGAACTACAGGTTTAGAAGAGATTATCACTATCATTATTATAACGTATGGTGTAGACTTGTAGCGTCTATGAAGCATTATCACATGTATTATCACATTTTATAAAGAAGAGGGTTTATTCTTAAAGATTTTAATCTGGTAAATACCATGAAAAATAATACAATTTAGATGAAACAGTTTAAACCTGAATATGGCAATTCTTGATTTCAGTAAAGCTTCAGGTTATATCTATTTAAAAAGTGGGCCAAGTTCCTCATAAAACTAAATGTTGAGTTGCCCTATGACTCAGCAATTCCACTACTCGGTATATACCCAGAAGATCTGAAAGCAGGGACATGAACAGACATGTGCACACCAATGTTCATAGAGGCATTATTCACAATTGCCAAGAGATGGAAACAATCCAAGTGTCCATCAGCCAATGAATGGATAAACAAAATGTGGCATATACATACAATGGAATATTATGCAGCAGTAAGAAGGAATGAGTTCCTGAAGCATGTGACAACATGGATGAAACTTGAAGACATAAAGCTGAGTGAAATATGTCAGACACAAAAGGACAGATATTGTATGATTTCACTAACATGAACTAACTAGAACATGTAAACTCAGAGTCTTAAAGTGTAGACTATAGGGTACCTAGAGATAAACAGAAGATAAACAAGGGGAAGCAGTTACCTAATATGTGCAGAATTGTTAACGAGGTTGAAGGTAAATGTTTGGGAATGAATAGAGGTGATGGTAGCTCATTACTGGGATTATAAGTAATAGTGTCATATTGTAGTTGAATTTGAAAGTGGTTGTTTAATGTCAATGTATGTCACCAATTAACACTACAAATTTAAAAAGGTTCTTGCGTGAACTTCTACAGATTAAAAAATGTATAGGGGTATATGGGAAAAAATAGCTATTTGCAAACTATGGACTATAGTTCATAGTAATATTTTAATATTCTTTCATCAACAATAACAAATTTTCTACACCAGTACTATGGGTCAACAATGGGGGGAATAAGGGGTATATGAGGATTTGGGTTTTATTTTTTATTCTTTTTTCTATTCTGGAGTAATGAAAAAGTTCTAAAATTGATCATGGGGATTTATGTACAAATATGTGATGATACTGTGAGCCAGTGATTGCATACTTTGGATGATTTGTGTGATATGTGAAAACATCTCAATAAAATTAAAAAAAAAAAGTGAGCCAAGATGAGGTATTGCACCCTTTTCAGAAGAATGTGAACTTATTTAATCGTATTTCTTTTTATTACTTCACTCACTGAATATAATAAATGCAAAATACCTCAATTACAATACTATGGTATTAAATCCACAAAGTTGCTATGGTGCAGGATTTGAAATATCAGACCTTTCAAATTTCAATTTTCAAAAATATGATCCAGTTTACCTGAAAAGAATGTTGGCAATAGTAATTGACAAAACCTATTATGACATTGCATTTTTAAAGGAATATTGTATTTATAAGGTTTCTATATTTCAAGTCCAGTACTGAAAAAAATATGATGATTTAATTTGCAAGAAAAAGAAATATTTTCTAAAATAGTACCCAGAAATGTTTGAATTAACATGTGGACATGGTGCTGAGAATTTGAGTCCTACCACATTTCAAATGTTTCTATTGATTTTAACAACATGCAAGCCATCAGTAAATTTAGCAGTAGCCATTTCAATGGAGTGTTTGGGCAGAAACCAGACTGAGAGGGTTGAGTAGTGAATGGAAAGTGAAGAAGAATCGGCAACCATTGTTAACAGATTCTTGAAAAGTTGTCAGTAAAGAAGTGAGTGATAGGATACTAGCTAGCGAAATTAAGTCAATGGGGGCCATTTTTTCTTATTTTATTTGATATTTTTATTTTTAATGTACCAGAGACTAGAATATGTTTCAATGTATATGAGAAGATGAAATTAAAGTTGGAGAGATTGAAGATATAGGGGTTTTAAAGGAGGCAGCATTGAGCAGGACCTAGAAAACAAGCATAGGAAGGAGTCAGTGTTGACCAAGATAAGAGCATGGGTGCCTGAGTCAGTTGTTAGAACATGGAACAGCTCAAGTTGAGAGTGCTCCATTTGAAGATCTCTACTTTTTCATGTGGTGTGGGAGATCTATAAAACTGTTGAAAATTTAATATTCAGATGAATTGAAAAATAGAGACAAAGAACTTAGTTGAGGGAACTTAAGAAGTGTTATTAGATACCATTGAAGGTCAATTTTAGAGTAAATGTTTTTGTGATGGCAATAATTTTGAAGTTGTGTGATTTTCTTCTGTGCAGAGGATGTTGAGAGTTCAGTGGATAGAACTGGAATATTGCTGTATGAGTGAAACAAGACAGTAGGAAAAAGGAGGTACAGATGTCATCAAGAGAGAGTTTTGTGTTATATGAGGCTATAGACTTTATAGTAGGACGGCAATTTGGATCGAAACTCCTTGGGTTACTTTTTTATTCCCTAAAGCTTTGTATACATTGCCTCACTCTCCTGTCATTGTTTGGTGTAGTGGAAAATCCTGAGACCTGCATATTTTTCCCTTTCTGATTTCTTAGCAGTTTTATAAGGTTTTAAAATATGCATCTTTAACAGTCTATCTTCAATAATGTTACATCACTTCATGTGTAATGTAAGAACCTTACAATACTATGCTTCTATTTTCTGATTCTGTTCTTTGTGCAACTGTTGCCATACAGTTCATGTCAAAATAGCATATAAAACTCATATACATTGACATGATTTTTTAACTGCAGTTTTATTGAGATATATTCACACAGCATAGAAACCATCTGAAGTATACAAACATGGGCTCACAGTATTATTACTTGTTGTGCATATAACCCCATGATCAATTTTAGAACACTTTCATTACTCCAGAAAAGAAATAAAAAGAAAAAAGAAAACAAATCCTGCCATGCCCCTTATGCCCTCCCCTCCCCCATTATGTTGGTTTCATAGAATCGGTTAGGTAGTGTTCCTTCTTCAATTTTTTTGGAAGAGTTTGATCAGAAATGGTGTTAATTCTTCATGGAATGCTTGGTAAAATTCCCCTTTGATACCACCCTGTCCTGGGCTTTTCTTTGTAGATTTGTGATGATTGATTGAATCTTTTTACTTGTGATTGGTTTGTTGAGGTCTTCTGTTTCTTCTTGAGTCAGTCTAGGTTGTTCATGTGTTTCTAGGAAACTGTCCATTTCATCTAAGTTGTCTAGTTTGTTGGCATACAGTTGTTCATAGTAACCTCATGATATTTTTTATTTCTTTGGGGTCCATGGTAATGCCCCCCCCTTGTTTCTTATTTTATTTGCAGCTTCTCTCTTTTTGTCTTTATCAGTCTAGCTAAGGATTTGTCTTTTATTGATCTCAAAGAACCCACTTTTGCTTTTATTGATTCTCTCTACTGTTTGTTTTTTTTTTTGTTCTCCCTCTAATTAATTACTGTTCTAATCTTTGTTATGTCTTTCCTTCTGCTTGCTTTGGGATTAGTTTGCTGTACTTTCTCCAGGTTCCCCTGTTATTTAGTTAGGTCATTGGTTTTAGCTCTTTCTTACTTTTTAATGTATGCATTTAGGGCTATAAATTCCCCTCTTAGCACTACCTTAGCTGCATCCCATAAGTTTTGATACTCTGTGTTCTTGTTTTCATTCATCTCAAGATATTTACTGATTTCTTTTGCAATTCCTTTTTTGACCCACGGATTGAGAGTGTGTTATTTGCCTCCATATATTTGTGTATTTCCTGGTTCTCTGTTTGTTAGTGATTTCCAGCTTCATTCCATTATCGTCAGAGAAAGTACTTTGTATAAATTTATTAAGACCTGTTTTGTGCCCCAGCATGTAGTATATCCTGGAGAATGTTCCATAAGCATTTGAAACGAATATACCTTGCTTTTTTTGGAATGCAATGTACTATATATGTCTGCTAGTTCTAGTTCATTTATCATATTATTTAGGCTGTCTGTTTCTTTACTGATCCTCTGTTTCAAACCATTTGTATCTTTTAGTCTAAGATGAGTTTCTTGTAAACAACATAGAGATGGATCATGTTTTTAAATCCTTTCTGCCAATCTGTGTCTTTTGATTGGGGAGTTTAATCCATTAACATTCAAAGTTATTACTGTAAAGGCAGTTCTTAACCATCCTATCCTTTGGTTTTTATTTGTCAGACCTACTTTTTCTTTCTCTTTTTATCCTCTAAGTTACCCTTACTAATACTCTTCAATTCTGTGCCCTCCTCCAGATCTCTTTCTCCTGTTTTTCTTTTCAGCCGGCAGTACTCCCTTTAGTAGTTCTCATAGGACCAGTCTCAGCTTCTGTTTATCTGTGAATATTTTAAACTCACCCTCATTTTTGAAGGACAGTTTTGCTGGGTAGAGAATTCTTGGATGGCAATTTTTCTCTTTCAGTATAGTAAATGTATTGTATCACTGCCTTCTTACCTCCATGGTGTATGATGAGAAATCAACACTTAGTCTTATTTGACTTCCTTTTTATGCAGTGAATCACTTTTCTCTTGCTGCTTCCAGAATTTTCTCCTTCCCTTGACATTTGACAGTCTGACTACTATGTGTTTTGGAGTGGGTCTATTCAGATCTGTTCTGGTTGGAGTATGGTGGCCTTCTTGGATTTTCATATTTATGCCATCTATAAGGATTGAGAAATTTTCAGCGATTATTTCTTTGAATATTCTTCTTTGCCCTTTTCCCTTCTCTTCTCCTTCTGGGACCTGATGATGCATAACTTTGTGCACTTTGTGTTGTCAATCATTTCCCTGAGACCCTGCTCAAAATTTTACATTTTTTCTCCATTTGTTCTTTTGTCTGTTCAAATTCAGTTGATCTTTCTTCTAGTGCCTTGATTCTTCCTTCTGCCTCTTCAACTCTGCTGTTGTGTGTCTTCAGTATGTTTTAAATTTAATCTACAGTCTTTATTTCCATAATGTCTGTTATTTTCTATTAATTCTCTCAAATAATTCTTCTTTATGCTCTTCTAGCATCTTCTTAATATGCTTTATCTCCTTATACAGATTTTCCTTCATTTATTTTAATTGATTCAGGAGATTTGTTTGCACAACTTTGATTAGTTGTTCCAGAGTCTGTGTCTCCTCTGACTTTTTGATTTGTTCCTTTGCCATTTCTTCTTGAGTTTTAATTATGCCTTGTGATTTTTTGCTAATATCTGGTCATCTGATTATCTTAATGGCTCTATTCTGAAGGTCAGTTTCTATCTCTTGTCTAGTATTTAGTTCTTGCCTGGGTTTGTGTTAGGGAACTGCTTTGCCAGTTGAGTCATCAGTATTTCTCAGCCAAAACAGGGCCAGATACCCATACAGGGGGTGTAAACTAGCTCTGTTGGGCATGGGATAGGGTCTGGAGAGACTCTGACAAGCCCTGCAGTTTCACCTGCACTTTCCAGCCTGCCCAGCAGATGATGTGGTTTAACCATCCTCAGTAGCTGTTTACCTCCTGGAGCCTGGCAATATCTGACTGGGTGGAGCTGAACCTTTGAGGCTCCTGTGTTCTCACTTCACCAGCCAGAATCTGGCTCCATGTGGGGCTCTGTCCCCCACTGTACTTGTGGAGGAGGGTTCCCCCAGCTGCCCCAGTCTGCAGCCATCCCTGTGGCAAGGATCAGGCCTCCAGCTGCTATTTCCTGCAAGGGTGGGGGATGGGCATCATGACCCAGGGCTGGAAATACAGTCTCCATCCACATTTTCAGACTTTTCATTCCTCACTCCCTGGGCCTTGAGATGTCCTCCCCTGTTCCCCAGGTCCCCAAACAGTTGATTCAGACAGCTTCTGCCTGGCTAATTTCTACTTTGGGAAAGAAGGAGTTTCAGCCATTCCCTCTGTAATCCTCCATTTTGGAAAATTCTCCTTGGTGCTCTTTGGTATTCCACCCTCCTCAGTGGCTTAAGTCCTGCCATAGTTCCTTGTGGACTTGGTTCTCTGTGTCCAGATATAGGTGTGGCTCTATCTCACTGCTGTGAGAGATTTTATAGTCTGTGTACATGGTGAGAGGTAGCAGGGATCTTGTCTGCTGCCTCTGGGACTAAGCTGCATGGGACCAAGTGAGGGGGACAGGAGAGAACTGGCTGGTGCTGGATGGAAGTTTCCTAACTGATATTTTTCTCTTTCTTCAATTAGGCATTTGTGGGATCCTTCTCAAGTGTATACCTTCCTCCAGAGATCTGATCAAGTGAAAATTATCCTTTTTTTTTGCTGAATCTCTGGGGAGAGTTTTTCAGTAGCTGTTTACATTGCCCTGTTGATGATGTCACCCATTGACATGATTTCGCTTTAAACTGTTAAAAATTATCTTTTGCTTTTGTGATTAGAATGAAAAACTTTTGTGTGGTTATTTGTCACCTCTGTACCTTCTTCAATGAAGTGTTCAACTCTATTTTCTGTTTCTGTTGATTGTTTTAAAATAGCTTCTTTATTGAGATATAATTCACATAATAAAAAAACATCATTTTAAATGTGTACAGTTTAGTGGTTTTCAATATTCACAAGATTGTGCAGCCATCAACACCATGTAGTTTTAGAACATTTTCTTCACTCCCAAATGAAACTCCATATGCATTCAGTCATTCTCCAATCTACCCTTTCCCCCACTACCCATCAAGCACACAACTATGGATTTGTCTATTCTATATATTTTGTATAAGTGGAATCATATAGGATGTGGATTTTTGTGCTGGCTTCACTTAGCTTAATGTTTCCAAGTTTCATCCAAGTTGTAGTGTGTATCAATATTTTATTTCTTTTTATGGCTGCATATTATTCAATTGTACAGATATATCACATTTTGTTAATGCATTCATCAGATGATGGACATTAGTTTTTTTTTTCCAGTTTTGGGCTATTATGGATAATTCTGCTATGACCATTCATGTACAAGGTTTTGTGTGTACATATGGTTTCATATGTATTTGGTACATATCTTGGAATTAAATTGCTTGATCATATGGTAATTCTCTGTTCAACATTTTGAAGAACTACCAAACTGTATTCCATAATGACTGCAAAATTTTAAGGTACCACCAGCAACAATTGTGGGATCTAATTTCTTCATATCCTTGACACTTGTTATTGTATGTCTTTTTTATTTTAACCATCCTAGTGGGTGTAAAGTTGTGCCTCAGTGTTGATTTGATTTGTATTTACCTAATGGCTAATGAGGTTGAACATCTTTTCATGTGCTGATAGGCCATTTGAATATTGTTTTTGGAGAAATGTTTATTCAAATCCCTTACCCATTATTAATTGCATTGTTTGTATTATTATTATTGATTTGCAAGTGTTCCTTATTTATTCTGAATGACAGTTACTTATGACATATGAGATACATAACCTTCAAAAATTTGATCCCATTCTGTGTGTGATATTTTCACTTCATTGATTGGGTCCTTTGATGCACAAACATGTTTAACTTTGGTAAAGTCCATTTTACCTATTTTTCTTTTCATCACTTGTACTTGTTTTGCCATATCTAAGAAACCATTCCAAGTCAAAAGACATGAAGGTTTACTCCTATGTTTTCTTCTAAGAGTATTTTAGTTTTAGCTATTATATTTACATCTTTGATCAACTGAATTAATTTTTGTATATGGTGTCCAAATTCATCCTTTTGAATGTGGATATCCAGTTGTCCCAGCAACATTTGTTGAAATACTATTTTTCCCCAATGAAGGGTCTTTGAACCCCTGCTGAAAATCAATTGACCCTAAATGCATGGTTTATTTCTGGACTCCTAATTCTGATCCCTTGTTCTGTAGGTCTGTCCTTATGCTAGTATAATGGACTCTTGATTATTGTAGCTTTGTAGTAAGCTTTGAAATCAGGAAGTCTGAGTCTTCCAATTTCATATTTATTATTCAAAATTGCTTGGGCTATTCTGGGTCCCTTGCATTTCTAAATGAATTTTAGGGTAAATTGCCAATTTATGCAAAAGAAGTCAATTGGGAATTTGATAGGTATTTCATTAAATCTGTAGATCAATTTGGGGCATATTGTCCTCTTAATTATATTAAGTCTTCTAATCCATTGACACGGTATGTTTTTTATTTATTTAAGTCATTAATTTCTTTCAAAGGTATTTGGTAGTTTTCAGTTGGTAACTATTAAAATTCTTTTGTTAAATTTATATCTTACTCTTTTATTCTTTTTAATTCTATGCAAATGAAATTGTTTTCTTAACTTAATTTTTGATTATTCATTGCTGGAACACAGAAATAGAATTGATTTTTGTATGTTGATCTTGTAACCAGAAGCATTGCTGTCCTTATTTATTAACTCTAATAGTTATATTTCATTTCATTGTTTATTTCTTAGACTATTCTATATATAAGTTCATGTAACCTGTAAATAGACAGAGTTTTAGTTCTTTTTTTCCAAACTAGATGCCTTTTATTACTTTTTCTTGCCTAATTGACATGACTTGAATCTTCAGTAAAATGTTTAATGAAATTGTCAAGAACAGCACACCTTGTCTTGTTCTGATGTTAGGGGAAAGTTTTACATTTTTCACTATTAAATGTGATAGCTGTGGTTTTTTTTTTTTTTGTAGAAATCCTTTATCAGGTTGAGGAGGATACCTTCAATTTCTAATTTGTTGAATATTTTAATCAGGGAATGGTTTTGGACTTTGTAAAATTCTTTTTGCAATTATCAAAATTACCATATGCATTTTATTCTTTATTCTGTTAAGGGATCTATTACATTGATTTTTCTCTACTGAACTAACTTTGCCTTACTGACATAAATCCCAATTGTTCATGCTGTGTATTCCTTTTGATATGTTGTTAAATATAGTTTGCTAATATCCAGATGATTTTTGCATCTATTCATTTGCCCCTTTGTATGGGGCATATTTCCTTACTTCTTTGCATGTCTCTTAATTTTTGTTGAAATCTGTGTATTTTTTATTTTTCAGATTTTATTGGAATATATTCATTTATCATATATTCCATCAAAATTATGCAATCAATATCTCATAGTATCATAGTATCATAGATGTGCAATCATCATCATACTCATAGCCATTTTCATTACTCTAAAAAGAAAATTATCAGATGGACACAAGAAAAGAAAACCCCAAACAACACATATCCCTTATCTCCCCCTATTATTGACCCCTATATTGGTGTAGTACACCAGTTACTGTTGATGAAAGAATTTTAAGGTATTACTGTTAACTATAGTCCATGACTTGCAATAGTATTTCCCCCCACATACCACCCTATTATTAACTCTTTGTAACATTGTCATACATTTGTATCATTTAAATTTGTAGTGTTAATTGGTGACATACATGACTCTAAGCAACCCCTTTCAAACAAATTCATCTACAGTACAGCACTATTCCTTATATTCCCACTAACAAGCTACCCTCACCCTATAATTATTCAAAATATTTAAAGTTCAACCTCATTATATATTCTGAACATATTAGGTTACCATTCCCCCTTCTCTAACTTCTGTCTATTTCTAGGTATCCCATATTCTAATTTTTAAGACTCTGAGCTTACATAATCTAATTGGTTCATATTAGTGATATCATACAATATCTCTCTTTTGTGTCTGACTCATTTCACTCAGCATTATGTCCTCAAGATTCATCCATGTTGTTGCATGCTTCAGGACCTCATTTTTTCTTACTGCTGCATAATATTCCATCATCTGTATATACCACATTTTGTTTATCCTTTCATCTGTTGATGGGCATTTGGATTGTTTCTATCATTTGGCATGTAAACAATGCTGCTATGAACATTGGTGTGCAAATGTCTGTTTGTGTACCTGATTTCCAAACTTCTGGGTATATACTGAGTAGCAGAATTACTGGATCATATGGCAACTTGATATTTAGATTTCTGGGGAAATTCCAAACTGTTTCCACAGCAGGTGAACCATTTTAAACTCCCACCAACAGTGAAAAAGTGTTCATATTTCTCCACAGCTTCTCCAACACTTGCAGTTTCCTGTTTGTTTAATAGCAGCCATTCTTATAGGTGTGAGATGATATCTCATTGTGGTGGTTTTGATTTGCATTTCCCTGATAGCTAATGAAAATGAACATCTTTTCATGTGCTTTTTAGCCATTCATATTTCCTCTTTGGAGAAATTTCTATTCATATCCTTTGCCCATTTTATAATTGGGTTGTTTGTCCTTTTATTGTTGAATTGTAGGACTTCTTTATATATATACTGGATGTCAACCCTTATCAGATATGTGGTTACCAAATATTCTCTCCCACTGATGCTTTTCACCCCTTTGACAAAATCCTTTGAAGCACAGAAGTGTTCAATCTTGAGGATTTCCCATTTATCTTTTTTTTTTTTTAACTCTGTTGCTTGTGCTTTGAGTGTAAGGTCTAAGAATATACCTCCTATTACTATGTCTTGAAGATATTTCCCTACATTTCCTTCTGGGAATTTTATGGTGCTGGCTCTTATATTTAGGTCTTTGATCCACTTAGATTTAATTTTTGCATAGTGTGGGAGGTAGGGGTCCTCTTTCATTACTTTGGATATGGTATCCAGATCTCACAGCACCATTTAGTTAAGAGACATTCTGTCCCAGTTCAGTAGATTTGGGGGCCTTGTCAAAAATCAAATGACCATAATTCTGAGGATCTATTTCTGAACTCTCAATTCAATTCCATTGATCAATATGTCTATCTTTGTGCCAGTGCCATGCTGTTTTGACCTCTGTGACTTTGTAATAAGCTTTAAAGTCAAGAATTGTAAGACTTCCTACTTCATTCTTCTTTTTCAGGATTATTTTTTGCTATTTAAGGACATTTTCCTTTCCAAATAAATTTGATAACTAACTTTTCCAATTCTGAAAAGTAGGCTTTTGGGATTATGATTGGTACTGCATTGAATCTGTAGAAAAATCTGGGTAGAATTACACCTTAATGACATTTAGCCTTCCTATCCATGAACATGGAATGCCTTTCCACTATTTAGGTCTTATTTGATTTCTTTAAGCAATGGCTTGTAAATTTCTGAATAGAGGTCCTTACATCCTTGGTTAAGTTTATTCCTAGATACTTGATTATTTTAGTTGTTATTGTGAATGGAAATAAAAGGCATCTGAATTGGAAAGGAAGAAGTAAAACTTACGTTATTTGCAGATGACATGATCCTATATTTGGAAAATACAGAGAAATCTACAACAAAGCCATTTGAGCTAAAAAAAACAAATTCAGCAAAGTGGTGGGCTAAAACATCAATGTGCAAAAACCAGTGGTGTTTCTAAACAATAGGAATGAGCTAACTAAGGAGGCAATTAAGAAAAAAATTCCATTCACCAATGATTCAAATATTTGTTCATTTTGTATTGTCCATCATTTCCCTGAGATCCAATTCAAATTTTTCCTTGTTTTTCACCATGTATTCTTTTGTGCATTTGAATTCAGTTGCTCTGTCCTCAATTTTGTTTATTCTTTCTTCTGCCTCTTTAAATCTGCTGTTGTGTGTCTGTAGTATATTTTTAATTTTATCTCCAGTATCTTTCATTTCCATAGAATCTGCTATTTTTCTATTTATTCTTTCAAATTTCTTTATGCTCTTCTACTGTCTTCTTGATATCCTTACCTCTGTAGCCTACTCTTTGAAATTATTTGGAAGAATTGTATGAACATCTTTAATTAGCTGTCCCAAACTCTGTGTCTCCTCCAGCTATTTATTTTGATCATTTGTCTTGGCCATATCTTCTTTCTTCTTCATGTGCTTTGTGATTGTTTGCTGATTTCCTGGCATTTAATTATTTTGATAAGGTTATTTTGAAAGTTGGTTTCTCCTGGTCATCTAAGATTTTGTAGTTGCTTGAGTGTGCACTGCACTCTCCTTTGGCACTTGGTTTGTCAGTAATTCCCAGCTAAACCAAGGTCAGGACCTGTCTCAGAGGGAGCTGCCCTTTTCAGAAGGCTGTTGGAGGCTGGGCAGAGAAGCACCTTGCCAGTCTGCACTTTCCCCATCTTCCCAGCAGATAGAGCTGTTGGGCCACTTCTTCCCCACAACCCCGCCTCTCCCTGACTGCAGCAGCCAGCTGGGAAGGGTCCAGGCCAGGTCAAAATCAGTCAAGGCCACAGGCCCCTAGGCATGCTGGAAGCTGCCAGCTCTAGGGGTGGGGGTGTGCATGGTACACCATGGCAAAGAGTGGCTTGTAGATGCAATGCATCTGGTGAATCCCAGACTCCTGTGTGGAGAGACTCTGGGCTGTGGGACTGGGAGGTTTGACTTTACCGGCTAGCAGCCAGCAAAGTAGTACTCTGCTTTTCACTGGCCAGCAAGACTGCCTTGAGGGTGGGGGAAGGGTACCTGGCATTGCAATGCAGCTGCCTTGCCCTGCCTCTCTGCTCATGTATGCACTGAGCACCCTGAGGATCGAGGCAGTTGGACCCAGAGTGTCTCTCTCACCAGCCAATTGTCAGATGGGCTCTGCTTTGCATCCCCCACTCCTTCCAATGGGAGGGCTTCCCGGACTACCCCAAGTCCAGGCACCCATAGTAGCCTGCCTCAGGTATGGGGGTAGGCACTGGGCACCACAGTAGGGTCTCTATATGTGGCTGAGTCTACTGGCTCCCAGGTTCCTGCATAGGAACACTAGGCTGTGGGTCTGAGAGGAATGCCTCCCCCACCTCTCTGAAGCAGGGTTGTGCCACTCTTTGGCCACCTCTTCTGGCTGTTGTGTGGTGGTGGACCTTTGGGAAGATCATGATTGGGCACACTCACCCCAATTTCTCAGTCTTAGTTTCTCTGCTTTTCCACCTGGGTCTTACATATATAATGCACAGGTCCTTTTGATCACCTGGACTCCAGAACTGCTGGTTTGGTTGTTTTCTGCCTGTTTTCCAGTGGAGGAGTGAGTTCTGCCTATCCTATTCTGCCATCTTCTGATATCTGTATATTTTTAATATATAATGTATCTAATGTGGAAATCAGATTCCCCCCCCATGTTTTATTGTTATGGATTATTATTATTGTTAATGACTTTTTAGAACTAATTTTTAATGAATATGAACTCAGCCTTACACAAGTACATGGACTTATAGATTCCTAGGAATACAGCGAAGCTTTTAAACCCCCTATGGACATCTTGTTTCCCAGCTTTTTCCTTTTAGGACTTTTATTCATCTATTGTTTGCTCCAACTGTTATCCACTGCCTCAGGCAGCCAAGAACTTGAATAATTGTCTTTAATTGTTTTCAACAAATGCCTCTGGGAAAAAGTAACTTTGCACTGGCAAGTTCTGAGTCACATTAAATAAAGATAGCACTGCATGTGCCGTCTTCCAGTGAATTGCCAGGCATGTCAAATAATGATAGTTATCTAAGAATGTGGCTTTGAAGGAGCTCCAATCCCATTTTGCTTCCTATAGTGGTTTCATCTACTGGTTTTCACCATGAATAGGGGCTGCATGGACTCAAGGCTACCAACAAACTGAAGGAGGTTAAGTGGGGATAGGGCAAGTATGAAATGCTGAACTCTTAGTGTTGTTAAAAAGCATGCTGTTTTCCTTGAATAAATGGTCCCTGGATTGCTCCAGGCCTTTCATTAGTTTACCGATTTCTGAAAACTTTGATTTTGACTCTTAAAAAAATCTGTTTTTTTCATTATTTTGTGGAGAGAATTCTTCATTTTTTTTGTTGTTCTGTGTTCTAGACTTATTTCTTTAAACATTTTTCTGTCTCTTTCCCTTCTTGATCTACAATTACACATATGTTAAAATGTAACACATATCTCTACTAATCTCTGAGGCACTATTTTATTTTTACAATATATTTCCTCTGATTAGTATAGATTCAATAGTTTCTATTGATATGTCTTGAAGACTGTTATTTTTTATTCTGCAATATCTTATGTTTTTGAAACCCATGAAGCAAATTTTTCATCTCAGATATTGTATTTTGGTGCTCTAGCAATTCCATTTTATTTGATACCTTCTATTTCTTAACTTATTATGTCTCTTTTTTCCTTTAATTACTTGTATCTTGTTATAATAGCTGCTTTAATATATTTTTGCACTGCGTTCATCACCTATTTCATATCTAGGTCTGATTCTATTGACTTATTTTGCTCTTGTTCATGGGTATATTTTTCTGCTTCTTATCATGTCTAAGAAATTTGTACTGGATAATGGACATTATAATTTCACAGTGTTGAATATTTGGATTTTGTATTGATGGCTTTTTTTTTTTTGGTTTGGTTTGTGTTTTGAGGGGCAATAATTTAGGTAACTTGTAGATCAGCTTTGATCCTTCTGAGGCTGGTATTTAGGTTTTCTTATATCAGATTTAAAGTAAACTTTAGAGCTATTCTATCCTTATTCTTAAAGCATGAGCCTTCTGGGGACTCTACTTAGTTATGGGTATTCAACATAGTTGCTCTATTCTGGCTGATTGGAACTCAAAAGTCTCCATGTCCTCCTTAAACTCTAGGTATTGTTAAACTTATAACTCTCCAGGAGTTGTCATTTATCTGGTTCTTGGAGTTTCATGCTATACATGTACAGCTTAATATTCAGTCCCAAACTCAAGGGGATTTCTGTGTAGATTTCTGCAGGTTTTTTAAAAATGTATCTCCCTCCTCTCTAGTTCCTTTTACTGTTATTTCTCCTGTTTCTTCATCCTCCCCAAATTATGATCTTTTCTTTCTCAACCCAGAAAGATCACTATGCTAGCTTTATTTTCCCCTCCCTATTTTGCAGTCCAGAAATGCCTCCAGACAGACAACTGCAGTGGTCTTAGTGTTCAGCTCATTTATTTTTCTTATTTCTGGGATCACAGTTCTAAACTGATTATTGTCCACTGTCTGGAAACAATTGTTTCATAAATCTTGTCCAGTTTTCTAATTTTTTACAACAAGAGAGGAAGTGCAGTATAAATTAATCTGTCATGGTCAGTAGAGAAGAGAGCCCTCTTTGTATTTGACTTGTTCTTTCTTCCTGAATGTTTATATGTATCTTTCTTTATCCTTGAAATTCAGTAACTTCTTCCAGATAAGTTCTCATGCTGAATGCTCTGTACCATTTTTTAAGATAAAATATATCCTTTTCATCTGCATATTCAGGCCTCTCATTTATCTTATTTCATTCTTTAGGAAGACCAGTTCTGTGTGAGTTGGATAACTTTGCCTTTCAGGTATTACTTTTCATATTGTAATAGCACTTTTGTCTTAATTTTATTGAGTATAATTTCTTCATGATTTTACATAAAGTTTGAACACATTTTCAATCATGTTTATTCAGAATCTTGTTGCTTCTAATATCTATAATATTCAGATATTCTTTTCTATTTTCTGAGCTATGCTAGCTATTCACATCTGTCTGCCATCATCTAATCTAATTCTTGAGTGTCTGTATTCTGATTGGTGCTCCTTTTTGTCATCCAACTCATGCTGTTTGTAATTTTTTTCTCTGACTGTGGAGAAATATTTGTCTGAAATTTAACTTCTGATTCTGTGAGTAATTCTGCCTGTGATTATTTCCTTCTTTTAAATAAAAATTACTTTTTTCATTTTCTTTGGTTAATTTTAGTGCTTACTACTATGATATTATTATTCTTCATTTAATGGGGCCATTCTTGGTTTTATGGGGGGGGATGAGATATGAGGTTGCCAATATCTTTGATTTGGGTTTATTTCTGGGATCACATCTCCCCACAAATATCTGTGTTTTTTCGCTAGTGGCATTTCCTCTCTTAGTTATTGACATTCAAGTAGTTGGTCATTCATAGTAAATCCTTTAAGCTATAGACTCTCTGTTTTGTACTCTAGTAATTACTGTTTCCCTTCTGTCATTTATTCCACTTCACCTCTGGCAGTCCCAGCTGGCTACAAGGTTAAATCATGCATAAAAACTGTATATCATATGTTTTCTTCTTCAGGTCTATCTCCTTGCCATTCTGCAATGTCAGTCTGGGTTTCTGCAGCGATATTCTCCACCTTTCTAATCATCTGCTCTTTCCTCTAAATCTAACTACTCTTTTTGCATAGAATAGTAAAGAAAGCGACGATAATTTTGGAGAGACAATCAATCCTTCTTGAGGTGTAAAGAGGTATGTTTTAACTCTGATTCTTCTCATTTGTTTTGCTTCATATTTCACAATGTTTGGTAGACATATTTCAAAATTTATGGATTGCAGTTGTGGCCATTTTCTCCTGGCTTTGAAGACAGATCCACCCTCCCTCCATGGAATCATTCTGCTTTGTTCTTTCTATTCATTGGGGGATTTTGAGAGAAGGGCATAAAAGAGTAAACTAACATAATATTCTTTTATTTTTAATCAGAGATTTTCTATGTTTTGATGGAATTTCTAGTGGAATAATCACACTGTCATTTAGGGAGAATAAATTGTTGCCTTTTTGTAAAGAACAGGACCCAAGCGTCATTTACATATGTTTTTCAAGAGCTTGGTTTCACCATCAAGAACTAAGCAGTCTTAATGGCAAAGGCTTTTTTTTTTTTTAATTTTCCCTTGGGGACTTGTTTAGCTGAAGGAAATTAATTAGATGTCCCATAACCCCTTGCTATTCCAAGTGTGATTCTTGGACTAGCCACATTGGCTTCCCTGGGGAGACTGAAAAAAAATGCATAATCTCAGGCTGTACTCCAGACCTACTGAATCAGGATCTGCATTTTAAAGAGATCCTCAAATGATTCTTATGCACTTTAAAGTGTGAAAAGCACTGCCATTAACAAAAGTGTTACCAGACCTTAGAGAATGTTTTGTACTCTTTCTCAGGCCCAGTGGAGCTCTGTGCTACCACATGTCCTCTTCCTTTGGCCATAAGGTAAATGACTATGGCCAAGAACAGTGTTGTACTGGTGGCTGTCTGAAAAAAAAAAGAAAGAAAGAAAAGAAAGCCCTGATTCACATCATTTACTAATTTCCTTGGTGTAAATACCTTGCAATGACTGATTTCAAGCTATTAACACTATGTCATTGGATGTAAAATTGGGATGGGATATGAACAATCCATTCTTTCATGTCTGTGCATGCTGGCTATAGCACACTACTGCCCAGAATCTATTTATTGCTGATGCCATTGTACAAACACAAGCTCTCTTACCAATTACCATGATATTTGGGGTTTTGTGGATATGCTTGTTTTTAAATAAATACCTTGGTAAAATAAAATTAAGTGCAATATTAAGATAAATTGAAACTTAACTCTTCTTTATCTCTTCTTTTCCCTTCTTTTATACTAGTTATAATATCTTAAAATGTAGTTTGAAAAAGGCAAAGTCTTCATATGTCCAAACATTTCCATTAAATAACAATATATGTTATCTTTGGTCTTCAAAATAATTTGTTTAAAGAGGTACAACAATTTCCATTTTGAAGATGGTGAAAAAGGCATTCAGAAAGATTAAATAATTTTCTCAAGTGTACACAACTAATAAATTGCTGAGACAGGTAAAAGTCTAATTCTACGTGAATCCCAAGCCCTTGTTTTCCTTATTATATTACACTTTATACATTTTATTGTCCTTTGTTTCTTGTGTCATATTGAGCATGTAATTGTTATTCTAGGAATTTGCTGGTATCACTAAGTATACTCAGTCTTGAGGGAGTTGGTCAAATAGCAGCAGTGTACAATTTTTGTTCATAGATGGATCAATTAAACTGTTGGGATATTTTTATTTGTAAAAAGTTCTCAGCTGCCTACAATTGGAAAAAAAATTCACATGATGACCAAGATCCCTGCATTTATAAAGAATAATCTTTTTGCAAATGCTCCAGTGACTTTTCATGCCCAGTGATTGTAAGAAAAACTTTTTCACAAACACATCCAAATATATAACTTCTTATATTTGAATGGTCTTTTTATAATTAAAGAGAATGTATATTAACTTACAATGAGAATTTTAGCTGTATAGGGGGCCTTTTATCAGCCAATGTGTTCTTTTTCCAGGAGAAGCCAAATTATAACCAGAATTTCAAGTTTAGTAAGATGATGTTAATGAGAAGAATACTAATGATTAGACAGTGCCTTTTAACTTGCAATTATTTTGTAGTTCTTCTTCCCTGAGACCTGAAACTCAGACTTGCATAGATACCTTTACATTTCCCTACAAGTGGTCCATCTTTTCTACTATGTGCAGAATTTATTAGTTTGATGCTTAAGACTCAGATGTAAATATTATTTCCTCAAAGAAGACTTCCCTGTTTCTCACAGTCCAGTTTAGACACTCCCTATTATTTTATGCCCCCAAATTTCCTATAAATCTATTTTACAGTATTTGACTTACATATTCATCATTATTGGTAATTATCTGTTTAACATCTGTACTCCCTGGTAGACTATGACATCCATGAAGATAAGGATGATGTCTTTGTTCACACTCTTGTTTCTGATTATTATTCCCTTCATTCAAAAGATTTCTTGTTTTTCTCTCAGGGCTGTTCCATATCACCTTCTACCTTCGTCTTATCATTGATGTTTCTGTTAAACAAATCCTCAGAAAGGTCTTTCCTGACCATTCCAAGTAGACCCCATCCAATTCACTATTGCTACACCCTCTGTTTCCTTCAGTCAATTATTATGACTTTATTTCTATATTCATATGTTTGTATAATTTTTTATTGTCTGTCTCTCTCTACAGATGGAAGCTTAGCAAGGGGAGAGACCACATATGTGTTATTAGCCATTGCATTTATATCACCTAGCCTAGGGCTAAGCACTCAGTGGGCCCTCAATAAACATGTGTTGTCTGCCTAACTGTCTATTTCAGATTCTTTTTAGAAGGAGATGTGGGTGTAAATCATAAATAATTGTGAATAAGATGTAGAAAACCTACTTGGATGATATTTATTATTTTCTTTTTCTGACATGGCTGAATGTTTGGCATTCTGCAAACATAGGCTAAAAATCGTTACTATTTCAGTTTATAGTAAATTATAGCACATAGCCAAAAACCTGGTTCTCTAATGAGAAAATTTATTTTACTATTTAAAGCTTCCAAAAATGGTGCTTTAAAATTGTTGAACTATAAATCCAACATCCCTCTGCATTTTATACAGGCTGAGAATTCCCTGAAGTTTTTGGAGAAATAAATGGATACTCTTCTACTAGTCAATGAATATTCTGGAGAGATGCCTGCACACTAATTAATATTTTTGAATTCTTACTGCTTTGTGTGTTCAGAGCCAATATGTTTTGCTTGAAATATTGATTTTTGATTATGTATCTCTTACAAAGAGTTTACTTCTGACCTTGAGATTTTCTGGCTTAATGCAGTCATCCATATCTCTAAGAACTGAAGCATATTTTTCTTAGCCTTTTTACTGTAAGTGGCAATAAAATACACCTACTAAATGGAATCTTCTGTCTCCATGAGGTAGAGAATAAGATTTGGGAAGCTGTGACAGAGCTGCAGTGGACTGAGCTCAGACCTAGTTTTTCTAAGTCTTTGTCTTATGAATTTGGTAGGATAAAATGTTTGGCCTGAATAAATTGAAGATGAAAAAAAATGGATCAATGCTTTTAGAGACTCATTTCTCTTTAACAATCCCATGGTGTCTCTAAGAAAGATGTAGCATCTCGGAATCCTTAAATATTTAAAATAATTTGAACAGGAACAGAGAAATTGTCAGGTGCTGGCAATGGAAAGGGGAAGGATACATTAAGAAGTTAAAGTATACCCAGAATAGCATTTAGATCTTAAAGAGCTCCCAGAGCTCATATTGTCAAACTGTTAAAAAATGCATATAGGGGCAGGCACTTGCCCAAAATCACATAGTGAGGTAGCAGCAGAACCAATCCTTGAATTCAGTAAACTTGGTCCCATTACAGGCTGTCTCCAATATGTACTGACATACAGGGAAAGTCTTCACTACAGTTGTTCCATTTAGACATGATGATAAGGAATATAGGCCTAGGTAAAGCATTTAGGATGAAGTAGGATGCTTTATGCAGATAGAATCAATAACTGAAGTCCCAAGTTCACTGTAATCTTGAATATTGTATTTTCCATTTTTACATCTGTTCTTTGATGATCAAAATGACCAAAAATAATAAGGACAAATATGCATACTTTATCATATATTGAATAAGTATTACTGTAAGAGTTTTCAAAATTAATTTAAAATAGCCACATGATATAGACAAAACTTTGTTCGTGTTTCTACAGTCTTTTAAGTTTACAAAATGCTTTCATTTTCATCATCTCTATGAATTCTCCTGACAGAACTGCCTGAAAGGTAAATAGTGTTTTTTTTCTTTTACAGATGATGGTCTTGAAATTCTATAAATGTGTGATTTGTGCAAGTTACTCAGCTTGGTAATGATTGAGCCAGGATTCAGCCTATGTCTAGGTCTTCAAACTTAAGTGTGCATTGGAATCCGCTGCAGAGCTTGTTAAAGCACAGTCTGCTGGGTCATAGTTTCTCATTTATTAGGTCTAGGTGAAAGCCTAAGAATTTGCAGTTCTAAGAAGTTCTCACATGATACTGATGTTGCTGGTCCAAGGACCCAATCACTTGTATTGTCAGTTCTAGGTCCGGCGTATCCATATCCTCATGTGATCTCACTTGGAGAAACTGAGAATGTTTCAAAAAGCAAATGGTTTGCCTATTCTCTTTCCTAAAATTTCTTACTATGTTCTCTTTGTATTTAGTACATTGTTAAAGTAGTATCTAGTATTTTTGATTTGTCTGTACCAATGGAATTTCAAAATAGGAGGTATATATCATCATATATGTACTATATCTATACCTATCTAATCTGTCATCTATCTATCTATCTATCTAATCTTTTATCTAGCTCAGTTGCATTTAAAGAGATATGTGTCATTTTGTTTTGTTAAATTCAAGCCTGATTTGTGATTTTTAAATACAGTTTATTTTATGATTAGTTCCATCTTGCCTAATCATCAATTCTGTTGATGATTAGGTAATTTTGAAACCATTATTTACTGAATTCGCCCCCAAGTATGCTGAACACTAAATACAATAAAAATTTAAAGTTGCTCCAGAGAACTGCAGTGTTTCATTGAGTGAGTAATCACCATTTGGAAAATTTAACTATGCTGTAAATAAGAAGTTTTGTGATTCACAGGTTTATAAAGTTATTAGACATCTACAATTAAAATAGAAGGTGACAATCAAAAGTCTTCTATTTTGGCCTGCAAGATCATCTTTTTCATTAGATAAGTTGTAGGTTTACAGAAAAATCATGCAGAAAACACAGTGTTCCCATATAATCTCCCTCACACAGTTTTCCCTAATATTAACACTTTGCATTAGTGTGGTACCTTTGGTAAAATTGATGAAAAGTGTTATTATAATTATACTGTTAACTAGAGTCCCTACTTTACATTAGGGTTCACTCTGTTTTGTACAGTCGTATGGTTTTTAAATAAATCTTTTTTCAAGTAATATTATCAAACCTAAAATTCCCCCCTAACCTCATTCAAATATATAATTTATTATTGTTAATTACATTCACAATGTTGTACTACCATCACCAAAACTTTTCCAACAATGCAAAAAGAAACACTGTACCAAGTAAGCATTAACTCTCCATTCCTTAGAACCTCTATGGCCCCTGGCACCCTGTATTCTAGTTTCTGATTCTATGAATTTGCTTATTCTGTTTCATATCAGTGAAGAAATACAATATTTGTCCTTTTCTGTCTGGCTTATTTCATTCAACATGATGCCTTCAAGGCTCATGCATGTTGTCATATGTATCAGAACTCCATTCCTTCTTAAAGCTCAATAATATTCCATTGTCATGTATATACCACATTTTGTTTATCCATCTGTTGATGGACATGGGTTACTTACATGTTTTTGCAATTGTGAATAAGTGCTGCCGTGAACATTGGTGTGCAAATATCCATTTGAGTCTCTATTTTCAATTCTTTTTGGGTATATACCTAGAAGAGGGATTGCCATGTCATTTGGTATTCCAAACTTAACTCTCTGAGGAACCACCAAGCTGTTTTCAACAGCATCTGTACCATTTTACATTCCCGCCAACAATGAATGCATGTTCCTGTTTCTCTGCATCCTCTCCAATACTTATTATTTTCTATTTTTTAATAGAAGCCATTCTAGTAGGTGTGAAGTGCTATCTCATGTTTTTGGTTTGCATTCCCCTAATGGCTAATGATCTTGAGCATCTTTTCATGTGCTTTCTGGCCATTTGTATATCTTCTTTGGAGAAATGTCTATTCAAGTCTTTTGCCCATTTTAAAGTTGGGTTTATACTCTTTGGGAATCATTGGCATTTTTGAATGCACATGTTCATGTCTTTTGTTAAATTTGAAAAGTTAGCTGCAGTTATTTCTTTGAGTATTTATTCTGCACCTCATTCCCTTTTTTTCCTTCTGGGACTTCCCTCATACATATATTGGTATGCTTGATAGTATTCCACAGGTCTTTTTGGCTCTGTTTACTTTCTTCATCCTTTCTTCTTTCTGTCTTCAGTCTTAATCATTTCAATTGTCCTGTCTTTCATTCAATGATTCTTTCTTCTGTTAGCTCCAATCTGCTATTGAAACCCTCTAGGAAATTCTTCATTTTAGTTATTGTGGTCTTCAACTCCAGTATTTCTGTTTGGTTCCTTTTTAAAATTTGTTTCTGTTTTTTAAGATTCTTATATTGTTCATTCATCATTTTCCCAATTTTTTTTTCTATCTCTGTGTATTTCTTTATCTCCTTCAGCATATTGATGATCATTGAAAGCGTTTGTCTGGAATGTCCAAAGTGCAGTCTTCTTCATTGGTGACTTTCAGATTTTACCTCATTCTTTTCCATCGCTTCCTGTTTCTTTGTTTGACCTGTAATCTTTGTTTCACACTGCATTTAATATTTTAAAGTGTTAATCCTGGAGCTGTCTGTTCCTTAAGTTTTTATTCAGATAGTGATATGACAGAGATTTCCTTGAGTGCCAGGAGGTATAACAAAAACAAACGAATGAATGCTTAAAACACCTTTCACGGTATTTACAAATTGGCTCTGCACTGGCTGGTGCTGTCCTTCAGAATTTAGCCCTCCTATCAAGAAGATCAGCCTCATGAAAATGTGAAGTGCATGTTCTCCCCATCTTTTCCGAGCCTGAGTTTTGTCCTGGACTTGTGCTTGCTCATGGCCTTAGCAATTCCGCCATTTATGGGAATTCGAATGTCCCCTCTACTGCCTAAGAAGTAGACTTTCTCTCATTCCAGGGTGCTCTACTTCATGACTTAAAGCAGGTAATTCTTTGTTGAAGGTGCTTCAACTTAATTGTTTCTTACACAGCTTTTGTTTTCTGCAAGCTGCTTCTGCCTGCAGGGCAAGTTCTGGGATCCTGAGATAGAGACAAGTGTCCTAGTTAATTCTCTCAGGCTTTTAATTGATAGATTGACAAGACATACAGGCACTGAATTATGCACATATGGGTCACTCTGCTCCCCCTAGAAAAGGGCCAGGGACCCACTATTGGGGGCCAGGCTGATTCCACAATGAGCCAGGGAGTGGATGTGGGAGGGGCCAGCAAGGGCAACATGAGTTTCTCCTACCATTTTTTTAAAGCTGCATTTTGTTGATTTGACACTGGCTGAATTACTACAACCCTTTAACTGTTGTCTGGGGTTCTAAGGAAGATGGCTCTGCCAATTTTTGCTAGTTGTTCAAAGATTCTGTGGGGGAATGGCACCCTGGAGCATCTTACTCCACCATCTTAGTTGACTGGAATGCAAGATGAATTTTAAAAGACCACATCTAAGCAGTTTTGTAACCATCAGATACATTTAATTAATATTTTAATTTTCATTACTTTTTAATTTAAAGACATTTGTATGAGCAACAACCTGGGCTGTTTGTCCAGATAAAATACAGGCCATCCAGATAAATTTGAATATCAGATATACAACAGATACTGTTTTTTAGCATAAGTATATCCTAAATATTGTATGGGGCACACTTATACTAAAAATAATTATTTGATGTTCATCTGAAATTCAAATTTAACTAGGCATCCCTTTATTTAGTTTTTCCTGCTAAATCTGACAACCCTAGAATGGCCAGAAGGGTAGAGTGTTGCCTAGAAGTAATTTTCTTTTATTTTTACTTCTGGGTGAGACTTTGAAATGACAGGGGGTATGCACAGCACTTTGGTTTAATCACAGCATTTATATGAAAAGTAAAATTCAGATATTCATAGTAAATGCTTTATGTTAGCATCATATACTCATACGTAATATTTTGGTATCTAATATGTATATGCAGTTCAATCAGTCATGATAGTAGGTTCAATCAGCCATGAGATCAGGATAGTTGTAGCTCAACTACATATTGAGCTCACTGTGTCTTCAATGAGTTAAGATCTTCGAATGTGGTTTTGCATTAACAAATACTTTCCAAGCACTCAGGCTGAATCAGATTTCACTGTGTTCAATCAAATGTGAATTTACATATATTAACAAATAATTGTTCTCTGTCCCCTTTTGATGAATTAAATGTCAAGGAAAGGGCATGAGAAGGCCCTAAAGCAGTGATTCTCAACCTTGGCTTCACATTGGAATCACCTGGAGAGTTTTAAATTATACACTTAGGTCCTCCCCTCAGAAACTTGAATTTAATTGTCCTGAGGTCTATACTGGGCATTGGGCATTTTTTAAAGTGCCTTCAAGTATTTCTAATGTGCAGCCATGTTTTCCTAAATTAATGGTTCTCAAACTTGTATTCACATTTTAATGACCTGAGAGACTAGAAATAAATATCTGGATGACCAGACCACACCCTGGACAAATTAAATAAAAAAAGGGGGTGGGTGGGCATTTGAGACTTAGTCTTCAATGTTTTAAAGCTCTCCAAAATGATTACAATATGTAGTCAAATTGGAGGACCACTACTTTTAGATGATAACTTGCATTATTATAACTTAAGATAAATTAATGAAAAACCAGAGCTGTAGGAGAGAGCAAGCAATATTGGTTCTCCCAAAGAGGGATGAACTGTCTGCCATGCGATCAACATATGTAAAAAGGTAATAATGAAGATCAGTGACAAAACATAAAGCATGCATTTGAGACTTGCCTATGGAATGCTCTGCCATGGCTTGAAATCCTTATGGCTTTTGGGTTCCAATTTGGTATATATATATTTTATGCACTAGGATAAATAAAAAAATTCAAACTGAGCAAATAAAAAAGAAAAAGAGTCTTGGCAGCACATGTAAAAACCTGCTGCTATGCTGAGTACTGAAAATCCTGCTGTTAGTTGTTTTCTCTTCTACATGCATGGCTAAGTTTGCCATAAAAGCATGTCACGTGTGTTTAATGAGCCATGGAAAAGCTTGGAAGCCCTCAAGTGGGGCTTCTGAATCTTCAAGATGCAGTGGTAGGAATGAATGGGTTTGTTTTACCTGTACCCATTCTGTTACGTACCATCAATTTCTTGATTCAATCAGCTTTCATTTATGCATATTAAAGCCTATTGACGTCTTAATTCAATTCTACCTATGTGAACAGATAATACCTTTGTTATTTCTCTTCTTTCTGGTGGTAGCTGTGGGAAGGGTGTTGGGGATTGTGGTGGGGGATGTGAATGGAATGGAAAGGGTACTGGATAAGGAGTCAAGAAGAGGCTTTCAGTTCTTACTGTGCCACATATTGCCTATGTCACTTATTTTTCTGGGCTTTGGCTTCTTTTTTGTTCCAATGAGGATAGTGTAATACCTGCTGTGAGTTGCCATGAGGATCAAATTTATATAGTGTGTCACATTTTGTGAGGTAGTTGAAAGTGAAACACTAGTGACAGCCTTGAGGGCAAATGGAAAGGCGCTGAAATTACATATAGCCATTGAGGTGGTAAAAGTGCTATGGGAATTGACCCAGGGTAAACTCACATTTTCTCAATGAAATATGAGTAGATGTCATTTGCTTGCAGGTGTTAGAGCCTGGGGATTGCAGAACAGCCTGGGGGTTTGAGAAAAATGGACACATTGGGTCATCTTACCCTGGTCTCCAGGAATGTAGGCATCTTTGGTAGGATTGCCAAGTAAAATAGAGGATACTCATTTACATTTGAGTTTGAGATAAACAATGAATAATTTTTAAGTATATGTATGCCCCAATATTACATAGGAAATACTTATACTAAAAATTATACATTTTTATGTGAAATTAAAATTTAACTGTGTGTATCCTGTATTTGGATTTGCTGAGTTCTGTACCCCAATCTTGGACTCAGAGTTGTCAGCTTTGCTCCTTCTCTCAGTATTTCTCTCTCAGTATTCTGGAAGAGAAAATTTCTTATATTAGTTCCTTGTTATGTGCCTCAAAACACATTGTTTACTGATAGATGATACTTCATAGTTTATAAAATGGATTTGCATATCTTACATGATCTTTACCAGAAACTTGTAAGTTAGGAATTATCATCCCCTCTTCATAGATAAAGGATACTGAAAATCAGAGTGGTAGGATGCTTGTCAAAATTCATACGGCTATTTAGTGCAATAGCAGGTGATTAGACGTTGTTCTTTGATTCCGAGCAGTATTATTTCAACTATGCCCATGCTGTCTCTTGGACTGATTAGATCTCAGTGTTTTATATTTTTGCAGAAGCAGATATTATTTTGTTTTCCATTATCTAAAACTTGTCCCAGCAGGCGTTTCTTCTAATCCAGTTGTTTTGCTTGTATGATTCCATTGTAGATTTAATATTAATGAGATTGCTGTGAGTAAAATGTACGGCACATTACACGTGTCGTTGTGGTTTCCATGATCAAACAAATTGTACAAATGTAGTGTTACAAGAATTTGCATTTCCTATCCAGTTGGGAACCCAACAATTTATTTGTCCTACAGTTTTAAATAGTAACTTTTCACAAACAGTATCACAAATTGACTTGAAATAATGTAATTATCATACATTATGTTCTAAAATATTCTGCAGATTGATATTAATGGTCAATGCATTACAAATTGTAACTACATTTCCCCAGTGCAGGTTATTTCAAACAGAACAGTACCGGGAAGTGTTTAATGGCAATAACACACATCTAGTGATACCCTAGAGCAGTGGTTCTCAGAGGTGGTCCCTGGCCTAGCAGGGTCAGCATCCCCTGGGAACTTGTTATTGAGATGCAGATACTTAGATTTCCACCTAGAGCTAAGAATCCAGAGACTCTGGGGGTGGGGCCCAGCAGTCTTTGTTTAACAAGCCCTTTTAGGATTTTAATGCATGCTCAAGTTTGAGAACCATTGCTAGGCTAGCATTCTGTTCTACTTCCTGAGCCTAAAGGGTTGCTATTGGCTTTGACACACATTTCTTTTCCAGCAATACTTCTGTGGGCAGCATTTGAAGATAAGTCATCCTCTTTGTTTGGATTCCTATAATCCTTACATATTAGAACTTGCTCAGCAAGTGGGGTGGGGACACTACCAAAACAATGATTAGAAATTGTGTGAATAGAATTAATTGTTAAGTGCAAATGTAAGTGTTCATCCCTTTTGAGGGGACCGGGCTGGGGGCGTGGGGACATGGGGGCTCACATTTGCCAAACACTTTTTGTGTGAAAGGCACTATGTTCAGCATTTTTCATACACGTCTCATTTATTTCTCATGACCATCCTGCCTTGGAGGTGTTATTATGACCATTTAACAGATGACAAAACTGGGCTCTGAAATTTCAAGTACTTTGCTCAAATTTACATTGCTGGTCGGTGACCTCAGTTTGGTTCATAATCTAGGTACATCCAACTCCCTTTGTGAGTGGCACTGGCTTCCCCAAAGTATAATGAGCATTTCCTACTGCCCCCTACCGTGAAATTAGTTCTCATCATCTTACAATGGAGTTTTCTAAGTTGACACCTGTCTTGAAACTAGACAATGACTATCAAAAACAAAATCCAAAGGATTTGAGACACTTTAATGCCCACTCCTAATCCATAGAGACAGGCCTTCCATGAATTCTGCATAATAAACCAGATGAATAATTAATATTGCAATTTTGCAATTTACAAAAATGTATGCACCAATAACTCACATATGGAAATTCAGTATATATCAGATGTGGTAATAGAGATCAGTAGGGAAAGGAAGGACAATTTAACACATGGTGCTTGGAAAATTGGTTACCAAATAAATGGTAAAACCTTAAAATCAGATGTCTGCTTCACACCGTATGCAACAATAAATTCCAAATGGTTTAAAGACCTAAATGGAAATCACAAAACTTTAAGCCGACTATATATATATATATATTTTTTTCCATGATATTGTGGGTAAGGAGGATTTCTTTTAAAGCATTTCTTTCAAAAAGGATTTCTTTCAAAAGAAAATGTTGGTTTCATCAAAATTAAAACCATTCGTGTGACAAAAGAAACCATGAAACATTAAAAGACAGATGACACACTAGGAGAAGTTATTTCCAATATATACAACAGACAAATTACAAAGTATTAGAATCCAAAATATATGAAGACATTCTACAAATAAGAAAAGTATGAATGAAGTAGAAAAATATATAATAAATAACAAATGGACAACTCACATTGGAGAAAATGGAATGATCAATATGAAAAGATGCTGTACACTACAGTAATCAGCGAAACGTAAATGAAAACATCAGTGAAATACCATTTCATACTCTCCATATTGTCTAACACAATAAAATTTGACAATGTCAAGTATATATTTCTGTTGAGTATGTAAATTAGGCCAACCATTTTGGTGAGTGCCATTTGGAAACACCTAGAAAATCTGAATATATGCATGCCTGGAAACCCAGCATTTCCACTTCTACAGATAGTTCCTAGAGAAACTCTCCTACTTAAGTATGAAGAGACATGCATAATGAGGTTATAGTATTAAAATTAATTTACTAGATTTCTATCCATCAACATGATAGATCTCCAAAAGTGAATGTTGAGGGAAACAGTAACTTTTAGGAAGGTACACACAGTATGGATACCATTTGTGTAATTTATAAAACATAGAGCAGAAGTATATAGCATTTATGGAGAGAAATATATATGTATAAAAATATAGATTGGTAGGATAAACACAAATTTCAGTGGTTTCCTCTGGGAAGAGGGAGAGGGAGAAGAATGGAATTGAGTTGGGAATCCTAGCGACAAACTATCAGAAAAAATTAGTTTCTTTTATTTAAGATATCTGACATATAAGGCAAAATGTTAACATTTGTCACACTCTAGGTCATGGATACAGAAGTGTTTGCTGTAGTAGTCTGTACTTTTTGCATTATTAACTTTTTTTTCCTGAATTGAAAAAACAACTTGATAGGTGTATGTGAATTGCTTAAGATAGCAAAGGTAAAGAAACATATGACTGTGTAAAGGCCAAGTCACATGCTATACAAAGGCTAATTACATTAACAAAAGAGTGAATTATTCCAAATGAGTCCAAAGAGATTTTCAAGTCTTTCACTTCCTGAAACTATTGATTAATCCTTGCAGTGTGGGAAAGGTTTTCATCAGAGGCTATTGTTTTCACTAACATTGTTTTTTCCATTTCTGAATTCCAAAATCCAGGCTGGAGCATGGCCCCCTTTGTATCTGTAAGTTGATAACTATCTTATATGTGACACTAAGACAGGCTTTCACCATCTTCCCAGTATCACCCCTGATCAATAAACAAACAAACAAAAAAACAGGATGCGGTTAATTCTTTTTCCTTATTTTTGGAATCAATTATTGTAATTTCCTGCACCCTGATCTTCCAGGTATCTGGTGTGAGATTCCAAATGATCTAGGATGCTTCTACTTGAGTTCTCATGGACGGCTTGTTTTGAGAGTCCTGTCTAGATTTAAATGAACTGTGTAAACCTTAACATAATAATACTCATTATAGATTTTATACTTTTAAGGCATTTTAGGAAGGTAAGCTCCTTAATATAATTCAAGACTTCTCTGGAGGGAAACCTGGAAGATTTAATGCTGAATTTTAGTGGAAAAAGTATACCACCATCACGTTGGGGTGTAAGGTGATATGAGTGCTAACTCTAGGTCCACCTCTAGCTAGTGATGAGACTTTAAAACAGTTACTTCCCCTTTCTGGGCTTCCCTTTCCCCAACTGTACAATGACAGAGGTGGACTAATGAAAGGTCACAAATTGGAAGAAAGTGGATATAATTCAGCCTGCAGGTACATTTTATTTGACATATGTATTAGCAGTATTTGTCACAGATGATCATTTCCTCTCCCTGGAAATACTTTCTTCCCTTAACATCTAGGGCACTATACTCTGTTTTACTTTATTTTACTGGACTCTCCTTCTCAATCATAGTTTGAAGAGACCCAAGGCTAGTCTTTATATCTCTTCTCTATTTACATAGTGTAACTCTGCTCACCCCCTTAGTGATATCATCCAGTCTCATGGTTTTAAAACCATGTATTTATTGCCAAATATATATCTTCAGCTTCATTGCTTCCCTGAATTCTAGACCCTTATAACTAATCGCCTCCTTGATATCTCCACTTTTATGTCTAATATACTCCTCAAAAGTAATGTGTCTAAACCTGCATCTACCCCTGCTCCCACTCCAACCTGCTCTTCAATCTGTTCCCCCATAGCCAAATAATGGAAACTCCATCCTTTTATTGCTCACTTCAAAAGCCTTGAAGTCCTTGAAGTCATCATTGACTCCTCTCTCTCTCTCTCACCCCCCACATCTAATGATTAGCAAATTTGTTGGCTTTAGCTTAAATATACATGGGTATTTTATCAGTCAGTCCCCATTAAAGAGAAATAAATCCCTGGGAGTGAAATCCCAATTCAGAAGATCAGGGTTATTAAGGGCAAATGAAAGAGATGTTTGATATGGCAGTGGGGGAAGAGAACCAGGGGATCACAGAAAGTACACGGTCATATTTTTGAACAATTTATAAAAACCAAAGAAAGCAAACTCTATAGTCATGAAGCTAGACAGTCTTTTCTGGCCCATCCCACCCTAAAAAAATTTAGAGAAATGAATTTCTCATTTTAAAAAAAAGCAGAAAGCTATCATGAGAGAATACTGTTCAAAGGTATTATTTAAAAATTAGAATAAGGAGCAGAATGCCTTGACAGGCAATGAAAGCATTCCCAGAAAGATGCATCCAGAAAACAAATGCTGCTCTTCAATTTGTGCCCCCATATTTTAAAACAAGCTAATATTTTAAAACAACTTGGAAGGAATTTTAAAAATGATAGATGATAGGAAAGGACCACATACATTTTATTTATGCAAACTTGAATGATGTGATTATACTGAGAAAATAATTAGAAATTAAAAAAGTCATTTTAGAAATAAAGAGTATATTAGAAGGATTACAAGAGCAAATAAACATAACAGATATTTTCATAAGGGGAACAAAATGTGAAAAGGATAAACTAAAAGAAAAAAAATAATAAAGGAAAAGATGAAAATGTTTCAAGAGAAAGTTCAGCTGGTTAGTCTTGAGAGTTCAGAGGACCCAGACTGCTCTGTTCTTCCCAGACCTTCCACAAGCTCCTTGCAAATTGGATTGTGAAAGAAGTCCTTCCAGTTTCAGCTACTGCTCTCAAATGGGCCCTGTGGATCAGAAGGAGAGACACTCAAAGACATGTCACCCCACTCCAATTTAGGTGTCAGGGTCACCAGCAAAAGCACAACTCACGGGCAGCATAGAGAGGAGTGAAAGCTAATTAGTCCCCCAGGAACAACTAATAACAACCAGGAACAACTAGTAAATAATCTGGAATAACTGTGGGGGGACAAACATGACTGTCCACTCATCATACACCAACCTGAATTGGGAGGAGTGCCTGAGAGTGCAGCATAAAATCTGTAAGTAAAAACTGCGGATCCAAGCCAAGGGCCCCCTCCCCTCACTGGGAGACCAAACTGCAAAGCCTCACTGTGATAGAGAGCAGCACTCTCCCAGCAAGCGAATATAGGTCAGCCCAGCTCCAACTGTGATTTTAATTAACAAACACAGACTGCTCAATACAAGATATGAATCCTCAACAAGGAGACAGAGGCTTTTGGTGACAACTGACCTTGGTGAGCCAGAGAACCTCTCTGGGAGGGATGGGGAGCCCAGAGGACCAAGTGCTATCTCTGGCCGATGGGTGAAATAGAGGGTGGCCTTGGATTGGCCCTGAAGGGGGGCTTTCTGTCCCTTTTTCAGTTCAGTGGAGAAAGCTTCAGCCATTTTCAGTTCCCAGCATCTGAACTGGACAAGGGTGGAAATAGCAGAGTCAGAGAGACTACTCAAATGCAAATGATATCTCCATAGGGGGTGTATCTTCCCTAAGAGGAAAGACGTGGTACCCAGCTCTATGTCCCACTTTCCATTCAGAACCAGACCCCAGAGCCTGGGGGAAAACAGCTATGGGCCACACCTCCTTACACCAGTCTGGAGCTACAGGCTGACAGGCGCCACCTGCTGGGCAGAAATCCCAGTGACTTGAGGACTCACAGAGTGTATCAATCTTCTAAGACACCCTCAGGGAAAACGGATACTATTTCCTCCTTCCAAGACCTGAGTCTGTTCTGGTCTGGGAAAACCTGATTGTGGTAACCAAGGAAGCCAGATGCCTAGACAACAGAAAACTACAACCTACACTAAGAAAAACAAAGTTATGGCCCAAAGGAACAAACTTACACTTCAACTGAGATACAGGAATTTAAAAAACTAATGCTAAATCAATTCAAAAAGTTTAGGGTAGATATGGCAAAAAAGATGAAGCATATGATTAAAATACTGGGTGTACATGAGGAGGAAATCAAAACTTTGAAAAAACAACTGGCAGAACGTATGGAAATGAAAGGCACAACACAAAAGATGAAAGACATGATGGAGACATACAACAGCAGATCTCAAGAGGCAGAAGAAAACACTCAGGAAGTGTAGAACAATACCTCTGAAAGCCTTCACACAGAAGAAAAGATAGAGAAAAGAATGCAAAAATATGAACAACATCTCTGGGAATTGAATGACAACATGAAACACAAGAATGTACATGTCATGGGTACGTGGGTGTCCCAGAAGGAAAAAAGAAGGGAACAGGGGCAGAAGCAATAATAGGGGAAATAATCAATGAATATTTTCCATCTCTTATGAAAGACATAAAATTATGGATCCAAGAAGTGAAGCATACCCCAAACAGAATAGATCTGAATAGGCCTACGCCAAGACACTTAATAATCAGATTATCAAATGTCAAAGACAAAGAGAGAATCCTGAAAGCAGCAAGAGAAAAGCAATCCATCACATACAAAGGAAACTTGATAAGACTATGTGCAGCTTTCTCAGTAGAAACCATGGAGGGAAGAAGGAAGTGGGGTGATATATTTAAGATAGTGAAAGAGAAAAACTGCCAACCAAGAATTCTATATTCGGCAAAACCGTATTTCAAAAATGGGAGAGAGATTAAAATATTTTCAGAAAAAACAGACACTGAAAGAGTTTGTGAACAAGATACCTGCTGTACAGGAAACACTAAAAGGAGCACTACAGACAGAAAGGAAAAGACAGGAGTGAGAGGTTTGGAAAACAATTTTGGGAGATAGTAGCACAGCAATGTAAGTACACTGAACAAAGATGACTGTGAGTATGGTTGAAAGAGGAAGGTTAGGAGCATGTGGGACACCAGAAGGAAAGAGGACAGATAAAGACTGGGACTGTGTAACTCAGGGAAACCTAGGATGCTCAATGATTGTAATAAAAGATACAAATATGTTTTTACATGAAGTACAACAAATGAATGTCAACATTGCAAGGTGTTAAAAATAGGGTGGGATTGGGGGGAAATACAATCAATGCAAACTAGAGGCTAGAATTAACAGAAACATTGTATTATGCTTCCTTTAATATAATAAAGGCAATATACCAGAGCTAAATGCATATGGGGGGGTGGGGAAGAGGGAAAGGGTATGGGACTCCTGGCATTGGTGATGTTATCTGACTCTTTATTCTACTTTAGTTTAATGCTATCTTTCCTTTTGTTGCTTCCTAGCTGTCATATTTTGTTTTATTTTGTTTTTTCTCTCTTTTTTCTTTTTCTTTTGTTTCTCTACCTTCTTTGACCTTCCTCCTTCTTTGTGGAAGAAATGGAGATGTTCTTATATAGATAGAGGCAATGGTGGTGAATACATAAATACATGACTATGCAGGGAACCAACAATTGTTTACTTAGGATGGAATGTATGGTGTGTGAACAAAACCATCTAAAAAAAAAAAAAGAATGGGTTGATGACAAAACCTCGAGGGCAATATACTGAATGAAATAAGCCAGATACCTAAGGACAAATATTGCATGGTCTCACTGATATGAACTAATTATAATATGTAAACTCATAGACATGAAATATAAGTTACCAGGATATAGAACAAGGCTAAAGAATGGGGAGCAATTGTTTATTATGCGCAAACACTTAAGTGTTTTGAAATGGACAGAGGCGACAGTAGCACATTATTGTGAGAATAACTAACAGTGCTGAATGGTGTGTGAATGTGGTAGAAAGGGTAAGCTCAGAGTCACGCATGTCACCAGAAGGAAAGTTGGAGGTTAAAAGATGGGAATGTATAAAACAGTAAATCTTGTAGTGGACAATGTCCGTGATTAACTGTACAAATATTAGAAATCTCTCTCAAGAACTAGAACAAATGTATGACACTATAACTAGAAGTTAATAATAAAGGGGTATATAGGCAAAAATATACCTATTGCAAACTATATAATACAGTTATTAATATTTTAACATTGTTTCCTCAACAGTAACAAATGTACTATACTAATACTTTGAGTCAATAATGGGGGAGGTGGTTAGGGGTATGGGAGGATTTGAGTTTCCTTTTTTTTGTTTTTATTTCTTTTCCAGAGTAATGAAAATGTTTTAAAAATTGAAAAAAAAATTAATTGTGTTGATGAATGCACAGCTGTTTGATGGTACCAGGGGCAATTGATTGTACACTTTGGATCTTTGGATAATTGTGTGGTATGTGAACAATCTCAGTAAAGAAAAATGCCTATCAGAAAAAAAAAGTACAACTCACAGAGGTTCTGATGGAAAGATGTTTTCCTCATACAAAGATGAGACAGAACAAAGTCAACTTTGCTAGTGGGTATCAGTTCCCCAGAGCCAGGGGTCACAATCCCAAACTGGGAAATGTTCTATGTGTATCACCCCTCTCTTATGTGTGGGTGGCATAGTGGAGGAACCCCACTCCATGCCCACTAGGTAGGGATTTACCAACAGGGTGTGAGCTGGATGTCGTAAAACATACCACCAGGGTCAGGCTGTCTCCAGTGATGGTTCCACGTCCTCTGGATGATAGGGGAAGTTATGTGCTGGTAGTCTTTTTATCTAGTAGGGGATTGTGTTTTATTCCACCAGGCTGACATATTGGGTCCTGAGTGCAGGATGTATTTGTGGGCCTCAGGAAAAGGTGGCAGACTGCTAAGGCTGCGGCCTACCACAGGCCCAACACATTTTCCAGTCAATTTTAGGATTCACCTATTCTTAGGTATTCTTAGCAAAGAAACCCCTTGTTTACTTCTGTTTTCTCTTGAACTGGTAAAAAATTTTGACTCATATTTTACTTCCTGAGTTTCTTAAATTAGTTTTTCCATTATCTTCTGGCACAAAAACTTGGTATTGACAATATAAATGTAATAGGATTCTCCAAGGAAAACATAAGACAGTGAAAAAGAATAAATTCTAAAAATACATAATCTAATTAAACTTTTATGAAATAAAAAATAATATATTTAGAAGGAGCATAACACAGATGTGAGAAAAGTGACCAATAATAACTAACCTAGAGATAGACCTAGTAAAACTGTCTATATTTAAAGGAAAAAAAAAGGTAATCTCTTGGCCATCTAGGCAAAAATATCAAGTTCCTTAAGGGAGAAAGAAAATCAGAGTTTCATTGGACTTTTTAAGCCATGTTTACCTCGAAAACTAAAGGCCACAGAAAAAACATTAGGAATATGAAAGAATTCAGGGAATATTGTTCCCTTGATCCCTTTTTGAGGAATTTACTAGAAAAGGAGCATCAGACAAACAAAATGACTGGAAAAACACTGACATAACAGCATGAAATATATATTTACCTATAGAACTAAAATAAAATACTGAAAGTAGCTAGTAACCACTTCTTCCCACCCCCACCCCCCAAAACCTAGCTTCTTATTTGAAGTAATATCCTTTCGTTCGAATCAGCAGGTAATGTAATGGCCATCTCTCTGACAATGTAGGTATGGTGCAACCATAGGAACTGAAAGGGAAATGGGGAGAGCATATAAAGAGGAAAATATGTTTGCTCATTAGAATAATAAGCTAGGATTTAGGGAGGGGAGGGAAAGAATTGGTTACTAGCAACTGTCCATATTGCACACAGTAGGGTATGATAGACAATAACCAAAACAGCAAGAGAGAACTAAAGTTTTATATAAATGTAACCATTATGCAATCCCAGTCTTCTATCTTTCCTTCTGGTGTCATAAATGCCCCTAGCCTCCCACTTTCAACCATGCTCACAGTTATCTTTGTTCAGCATACTTACAATATTGTGCTACCTTCACACAATACTGTGCTATCCATTTCTGGATCTATACAATCAATCCTGTTGAACATTCTGTACTCCCTCAGCATCAAATGCCCAATCTGTACCCTCTTTCTATCTCCTGATAACCTGTGTTTGCCACTTTAACTCTCAAAGTTTGCTCATTAATGTTAGTTCCTGTTAGTGAGACCATATAATATTTGTCCTTTCCTTTCTGACTAATTTCACTCAACATAATGTCTACCACTTTGTCTGCTGGATTTCGTTTCCTATCATATTTTATTTTTATTTTTTCTCTCTCTCTTTTTACCCTTACTGATAGTCTTCATTTGTACACTCTTCTCTAAACCCCTCTCTCCTGTCATTTCCTATCTGCCTGTAGTGCTCCCTTTAGTATTTTTATAGAGCAGGTATCTTGTTCACAAACTCTCTCGGTGTCTGTTTGTCTGAAAAGATTTTAATCTCTCCCTCATTTTTTAAGGACATTTTTGCCAGATACAGAATTCTTGGTTGACAGTTCTTCTCTTTCATTATCTTAAATATATCATACCACTGTCTTCTCGCCTCCATGGTTTCTGCAGAGAAATCTGTACATAGTCTTATCAAGCTTCCCTTGTATGTGATGGATTGCTTTTCTCTTGCTGCTTTCAGAATTCTCTCTTTGTCTTTGACGTTGGACAATCTGATCATTAAGTGGTCTTGGAGTAGATCTACTTGGATCTATTTTGTTTTGGGTATGCTGTACTTTTGAATATGTAATTTTCTCTTTCATAAGAGATGGAAAATTTTCAGGGAATATTTCATCCGTTATTCTTTCTGCCTCTTTTCCCTTCTCTTCTCTTTCTTGGACACCCACGGCACATATTTTTGTGCACTTTATGTTGTCATTCAATTTCCCGAGACCCTGCTCATATTTTTTCCATTCTTTTCCCTATCTGTTCTTTTGAGTGTAGAATTTCAGATTTCCTGTACTGTAGTTCAAACTAAATCAAACTAAAATCAAACTAGAATCAAACTAAAAATAAAAAGGGAAAATACCTAAAAGTAGAGAGAAAATTAAATAGACCTCTCCAGTAAAGATTAGCTATATAAAAGGCTTTTATACATATAAATATAAGAAAGCAGTATGAGAGTGTTCTGAATATAACAATGATATCCTTAAGTGTAAAAAGGCTTTCTTCATCTTCTAAATAGACAAGATTTTCAGATATGTTAATATAGTAACTCCAATACTATACAATATGTAAGTGACACACCTAGAGGAAAAAATTCAGAAAAGTTAAAAAATAAAATGATAGTCAAAGAGATGCTAGGCAAACTCAAATAAAAAGAAAACAGGGATTGCAATATATTACGATCTTGAGATATTGCAATATAGAATTCAAATCACTCACAAAGAGAGACAAAGAAAGACTTTATAATGCTAAAGACTTTATTACATAATAAATATATAGTAGCTATTTATATTTATATACCCAACTACAATCTTATAACCCAGAAAATCCAGGAGATGAAAGGAGAAAAATGACAGTAACACACTCTTACTAGGAAACCTTAATACACTCATCTAAGACAGACCATGTGAACAAAACACTTAGTAAGTCATAAAATACCTAATCAAAGTTATCAATAAAGTAGATCTTCTATGAATACATAGCATTTGGAACCTCATTAACAGGGAGTACACTTTATTTTCAATTTACACAGAAATTGTTGACAAATGACTATATCTTAAGCCAAAAAGGAAAATCTCAATAATTCAGATGAATAGAAATTATATAACCCTGGTTATTTCACCATGGTGCAATTGATTATTTATTAATTAATTAGAAAATAATATGCTTCTAACTGGAAACTAAAAACACAGTACTAATTAGCAAGTATCTCGATAAGGATGTTAAATAGTAGTGGAGACAGTTATCCTCTTTTCTTGTTCTTGACTTTTGTAGAAACCCTTCTAATGTGTATACTCATATTAAGGGTGTAAGCCATTAATTCCATCAATTACTCTTTTACTGAGAGATTTCAAAATGATGGGTGTTTATGTCAAAAGCCTTTTTTGCATCTGTGGTGATTATATGATTCTTTTCCTTAGCTCTATTAACATGATTGGTTATTTTACTGAATTTCCTAATATTGAATCATATTTGCATTCCTGGAATAAACCCCACTTGATAAAGATGAGTTTTTAAACTTCTCCTGTTTTCTGTTGCAAATAATTAAGATTTTTGTATCAATATTTATAAGTGCTTGATCTGCAGTTTAATTTTTTGCTGCAATATTTTCCTGGTCAATGTTAACACACATCATAAAACAGATTTGGTAATTTTTCTTCTTTTTTAATATTCTGTGATATTTTAAATAATGCTGGGACTATCTGATCTTTAAATGTTGACTGACATCCCCTCTGGAAGCATTTGAGTCTTGTTTATTTTTATGATGGGGTAACTCTAAATGCTTTCTCTACATCCTCTGTGGCAATAGGTTTGTTTGGATTTTCTGTTCCTCCTGGGATCAATTTTGAATACTTATATTTTCTTAGAAATATATCCTTATAATCAAGTCTTTCAGATTATTTGCAGGTTTTGCAAAACAGCCTCTTATGATTTTTAAAATGTTCTCTATTTGCGTCCCCTTGTAATTGGTCTTCAACAGAGATGCTGTGAATTACTTAGTTTGCCATTACCAGATCCACAACCAGTGGGCACTATTTTCTAAAGACATTGAGGGAGTATAAGCTGATAAAAACCTTTTGGAGGGCAATGAGGAAATATCTATCCAAATTAAAATGTATGTGTGTATATATATGTATTATTTTTTATTATGGAACATTTAAAAGTTACAATGAAGTAAGAGAATAATGTAATGAACCCCCATGCAATTATAGCCCAACTTCAACAAATACCAATACATGGTCAATCAGGTTTAAACTATAATACCACCTATTTCACTGCTCCATATATTATTTTAAAGAAAATCCTATACATCATATAATGTTACCCACAATTATTTCAGGAAATGCCTTTATAGAGATGTGTTCCTTTTTAATAAACTTTGTTTTTATTTTGCAGTGATTTTATGGAGAACAGTTACATTGAGAAGATAGTAAGACAGTTCCTATATATCCCTCATCCATTTTCCCATAGTGTTAACATCTTACATCACCATGGTACATTTGTCAAAACTAAGAAACCAACATTAATGCATTAGTATTAACTGAACTGTAGACTTAGTTTGGATTCCAGTAGTTTTTCATTTTTCTTTTCCTGGATTTAACTCAGGAAGCCACATTAGATCCAGTTAAAACTATTTGAGTAAATATAACTACAATACTATTATCATACTTAAAAAATAATAATCCTTAAGTATCATCAAATATTCAGTTAGGGTTCAAATTTCAAATTTTCTTTCAAATGGCATGCTTTTATAGTGTTTATTTGAGTCAGGATCCAAATGAGGGCCACAAATTGTATTTGGTTGATGATTCTTAAGTCTCCTATAATCTATTTGCTTCCCTTTCATTTCCTGTCTTTGATTACAATGTATTTATTCAAAATATTGGGTTGTTTTTCCCATAGTTTCCCACAATCTGTGTTTTGCTGATTGTTTCCTGAAAGTGTCATTTAGCATATTCCTCTGTCCTCTAGGTTAACATATACAATGTGTGCTGTACAATAAAAAAATATTTATGCGTTTGAGAACAAAGGAAAACATTGTCAAAAATCAAGGGAAAATGAAAGGTATTAGATCATCAGGGAATCTAGAGGAAAACACAAAGATCCTTCTCAGGATTGTCTATCCTGGGATTGACAGGGAGAAGCACTTATACTTTGGCTCCCATCACCCATTATTTGGGGTCTTCCTTAGGGGAGGTGGGGGATAATTCTGAATTTCTGGGCTGCCTATTCATGTGTGACAGTGGGCCCTTACTATTGTCTCAATCCATGACATCAGAGAAGGCCCGGGGCAGGAAACAAAAGATTCACTGTCAAGATGAAGTGAGTGCAGTCCTCATGAAAATTTCATAGCAACTCTTACCTGGATCAGAAGGAAGATTGAGAGGACATAACAAGAATCTGTGATGCCACATCAACCATCACACTGATTACTGTCAAAGTCCTCCTATAGGTTGCTGGTTGCTGTCTGTAGAAAATATAATAGGAACTCAGTACTGAATTTTTCACCTTAAAGCTTCATGTCACAAGGAGCCATTCTTACCCGCAGCTTGGATGAATTCCCCAACACTAAAAGGAATCTGGTTTGTAGACAATTATGGATAAATTACCTTTCTTCTTTCTACCTGTTCCTACTGCTGTATCTTCTTTTTTCTACCCTTCTTTCAGCCCCACCTCTGTTTACCATTGTCCTCATTATGCTCTGTTTTCTTTCCTTGGGAAGTGTTGCAGGGTAAAGTTTAAGTTTACAAATGCTGAGTTTAGACAGACATATATCACCAGTGTGACCGTGAAAAATTACTTAGCCCCTCTGTGACTTATCTGTTTGTTTGTTTTTTCTGTAAAATGAAGGTAATAATATGGTTGTTGTGAGGAATATATGAACTACAATAGCTAAAGTACTCAATATATATTAACTGTTGTTACCAGTAGTAGTAGTAATAGCAGTAGTATTGCAGATATTTTGGAAGAGATACTATATGTAAATCCAATAGGCATGTTTCAGTACTCATCTCAGTTGACCTTTCAGAACCGTGTGGAAGTTTCACTTTTGAAATTTTTGGCATCTATGATCCTTCTACTTTTCTGGGTGCTATTTTTTTTTTTCTATTCTCCATTACAGGGACATTGTTCACTCCTTGATCTTTAAATGTAAGAGTTCCTTGGAGTTCTGTTCGTAGCCTCTTCTCACTCCACTCTTGTCCTAACTAATCTCATTTAGGAATCTCATGCATGAACAAATATTCTCCATTAAATATTTCTAGGCCAGACCTCTTCTCTGGGTTCAGGATCTGTATTTCAGATGACTATTTCATATTTTCCTTTGGGTATCTCAATCTAAAAACCTGAAGCAATCTTTCCACCAGACATCTGTCTGCAAATACGCCAACCACCCTTCCAGTTACATGAGGCAGAAACCTAAAGGTTAATGCATCCCTCTCTCCCTTCCACCACAAATTATCCATCACAATGTCCTTTCTATTATATCTACAAAATACAGCCACAAACTGATTGCCTCTCATCATCTCTACTGCTACCACCCTGGTTTAAGCCACCAACATTTCTCACTGGCATGTTTCAGTAGCCTTCTATCTGGTCTTTGTATGTCCATCCTTATCCTCTCTTTACAATCTAGTCTCTTAGCACTCATGCAATTAATTTCATTGCATTTTGTATAAAATCCACAAATTTTCCATTGACTTACTGTGCTCTGCATTGCTGGGACTCTCCTTGCATCTTCATACTTGTTCTCTTTCTACTCTTCTTGGTCTCATTCAATTCCTCAAAAGTTCCATGTTTCTTCCTGGCTTCTGCACATTTGCAGATAATTTTTGCTCTGCCTGGAATATTTTATTCCATCTTAACACCACTGGTACTTGCCTAGCTATTTCATCTTTTAGTTCTCAGTTCAATGACACTTTTTAGGAAAGCCTTTCTTGACCTCTCAGACTACATTAGATTCCTCTATTATGCACTCTTATAACATTATTATTAATTATTATTAATTTTCATTATCATTTTCACAATTGAAACTAATTATTTGCACAATTGCTTGTTTAATGAATATAGAGCTTGACAAATAGTAGTTAATAACTGATGATTATGCAGCCATCATCATTATATTCCATTGTGATTAGTTTGGGTTGGGGGTCATAAGAAATGAAAACTTGTTAGCTATTAGTTATTCTTGATTTTGTAAGAGAAGGTAAAATATCATGGATAAGGGGACTAAAAAACATGTTGAAACAAAAGAAAAATTCTAGACATATCATTGTTCAGAGCATCGTCACAAGTTTAAGTCCATGTCTATGGGTATCTAGTAAAACATTCAAAAGGTAAACTAGAGGCTGTCAGCTTAAACTTTCTGTCATTCCATTCAAATGGAAAATATTAGGTGTCTGCTCAGCAAAATCTTACAGTGTAATAGTTAAAAAGAGCAGTGTTCAGAATAATTACACTAGTGCTTTGAGAGTCCCCATACACTAATATGGGTCTCTCTCCACACTCCAAGAATAATTATCTTTAAACATTGCTTTGACTTTGATCAAACAGCCTTAAAGGCCAGTCATATGAAATGGATCTGATGATTTCACTGTCATGTACTGTAAACCCAGAGCGTGTATTTCCTCTTTGTACATTTTTCCCAAAGCCTACAAAACTGTCATGGGACCATAGAGCAAAACCTAATCAGACAAGCCCTGTTCAGGTCCTTGATGGTTCAAGAAAATTCTCCAGCTGTGAACAAGAGAGCTGAGACCAAAGGCTGCAAATCAAACATCCTAAAAGTGAGGGGGTTGACAAAACTCTAATGCTCCTCTCTCTTGTTTCATTTTACTGCTGCTCATTAGCCTGTTCTTCCTAATTCGTGAATAATTCCCTTTGCTTTTTTTTGAAAACTGTTTATAGATAAAAAGTGAATTTAATTCTAAGTAAGTTTAATGTAAAACAAATTATTTTGTAAAAATCAAATTAAAAATAAAACCAAAATTGCCCATTGTAGATACTGAGATCAATGGCAATTATGGTTAAGTAAACCATAACTTTCTCTCTTCTACATGATTGACTTCTCTGCCTCTTCTACAATGCTGGATCCTTTACTGTGTCTATGATTTAGTGAATCCTCAACACAAGCTATCTCGTGAACCCTTTTTTTAATCATTCATGTATATATATATATGGAGCAAGAACACTGCTCCCACTCTTCCCAGATCTCATTTCAAATTGTCTTCCATTTTCACACCTGTTCCTAGAAAGATGGCTTCAATGCAAAGCCTGGGGATCTGTTCTGTATTTTTCTTTATTTTTAATTATTTGCCATGGAGAAGCATTTTTAAATGAATTTTATTGAGATTAATGTAGATCCATGAGCAGTTGTAAGAATTAATAGAGATCCTTTGTAAATTTTGCTCAGTTTCCCCTATGGTAACATTTTACAAAATAATAGAACAACCAGGAAATTGACATTGATACACATCCCAGATTTTATTCAGATTTCCCCAGTTTTACTTGTACTCATTTTGTGAGTGTGTGTATTGAGTTCTCTACAATTTTATCACTTGTGTGTGTTCGTGTATATACTACCACATTAAAAATACTGAACAGTTCCAATACCACATGAACCCTCATGTTGACCTATTGTAGCCACACCCAGCATCCTTACCAGTTCCATCACTAACCCCTAGTAACCATTAACCTGTTCTCCATTCCTAAAGTTTTGTCATTTCAAAAGTTTTACATAAATGTAATCATGGTCTGTAACTTTTAGGATTGGCTTTTTTTCACGCAACAGGACTACCTGGGAATTAATCCAACTAGTTGCATGTGTCAGTAGTTTATTCCTTTATGTTGCTAAGTAGTAGTCCATGATACAGATATATCACAGTTTGTTTAATCATTCACATGTTGAAGTACATGTGGGCTGATTTGGTTTTTGGCTATTAGAAGAAAACCTCTTATTTGTGTATATTATCAAGTGAACAAAAGTTTTCATTTCTCTGGGATAAATGCCTAAGAGTTCAATTGCTGGGTCATATTGCATTTGATGTTCAGTTTTATAAGAAACTGCCAAACTCTTTTCCAGAGTGCTGTGCCATTTTATATTCCCACCAGGAATGCATGAGTGACCCAGTTTCTCTACATCCTCACTAGAATTTGGTGTTGCCACTTTTTAATTTTTACTATTCTGATAGGTGTGTCATCATATCTCATCTTGCAGTTCCCTGGCAGCTAATGATGTTGAACATCTTTTCACATGCTAATTTGCCACCTGTATATCCTCTTGAGTGACACATCTATTCATGCATTTTGCACATTTTCAAATTGGCTGTAGGTTAATTAGGTTATTTGTAGATGCTCTTTATAAAGTTAATTCTCTATTCCTAAATGGCTGAGAGGTGTTTTTTTAAATTATTATTATCATGAATCTGTGTTGAATTTTGTCAAATGTTTTTTTTTTTTTGTCTCATTTGGTATAATTGTATGATTTTTCTTCTTTAGCTTGTTGATGATGATTTATATTAGTTAATTTTCCAATGTTGACCCAATCAAAGTGTTGGCTGAGGCTGTGGTCTTCTCTGAGGCTCAAATGTGGAAGGATCTGCTCCCAAGTTCATGGGGTTGTTGACAGAATTCAGTTCCCTATGGAAAGTTGGACCGAGGGCCTCAGTTTCTTGATGACTGATGGCTCGAGGTAACCCTCAGTTCCTTGCCATGTGGACTTTTCCAACGTGGCCGCTAAGCCCACCAAAGCTAGCAAGTGAAAGTATCTTCTAGCAGGATGGATGCCACAATTCTATGTATGTAATCACAGAAGTGACATACTGTTACTCTTGCAGCATCCCTTTGGTCAGAAGTGAATCACAGATTCCACCCATACTCAGAAAGGAATGATCACACAAGAGCATCGTAACCCCAATGCAGGGACAATTAGGGGCCATCTCGATTCTATCTACCACAGTCAATTAAGAGGATTTTATTTGGTTGCCAGAGCTCACTCCATGATCAGGGCAGTGGGGTGGAGACATTTTGATAAAGCAGTAGGGAGATACCTGGAAATGTCACATTAACATGACCCCTTTGTAGTTACTGTGGAATCAAGCTTATAATCACCACAACATGAAAGATTATATAAATAATGCCTAGGGTGGGGCCCTGTACACACGGTAGGTTCTTACTAAATGTTTGGTACAGAGATAGATGGAAATGAATCAAGGAATAAACAAATGAATGAAATTATAGAAGCCTGGGTTCAGACAAGAAGCATAACTGGTGTTCATCACTAAAAATATTTCAGAGCCAATTTTATGGCATACTGTGTCAAAAGGTACTAAAATATTATTCAAAACAAATATTTTTCTCTTCACAGGAAAACTGTTTCCTCTGATAGCCAACTAATCAAATGATAAAACCTACTAAAGTAAAAAAGGGTATTGAATACACATCCAATTGGAAAGATCTTCTAAAAATAGGAATTGCATATTCATGGGTTATTAGTAATTCCTCATTAATTAGAGGTACTGCCTTGTAATTTCCTGCATAACTCCAAGGAATGAGATGAGCATTCCCCATTTTCAGGCAGAGATTTATTCTCAGGTATAATCTAGTCTCTTCTAATCTGTACAAATTTGGTGTTGATCTGAGGTCATGTGTTAAATTTAATATAAAATTATTATTACCTTTTGACTTTCTATTAAAAGATAATCTGTAAATATATTCTTCCTAATGGCATTTCTTCAATTGTTGAAAAAAAATTCAACCATCATTAAGATTATGGTTGCTTCTCTCAGTGGCTTGAATATGTTACATAACCAGTACATGAGCTATAACATCAGTTAAGTTGAGTTGCCTTTCATTTCATCAAACCAACAAATTTTTAGTGAGAGTCTACTCTGTGCAGTGAAGTATAACAGCTTTGAGTAAATGTCCCTTCCTTTTTCTAATACTCTCCCCTCTCCTGAAGGATGTTTAAGTTTGATTTGGGGAAACATGGCAGGAAAAATATGGCTTTATATCAATCTTTGTATTAATTTTCATGTATCTAAAATATCATTTCCCATGGTGTGTCTCAGAAAGGATTTATAATCTCTTTTTTAAAACATCAGAGAAACTAAAGTCCACTGCATGATATATAATACAAACCACATATTTTGAGATAATTCATATTGTTACTACACATCTGCATAAAATATAAAAGAAAACAAGAACAAATGCAGATGAAAATAACCTAAATTCAAATTATATTTTTTGTAGTAGTAATATTTAGAGAATAAGGCCTCCCTTCACATTGCCAGTATATTACATTTTCTTATCTGCATATATGCGCTGGCACTGGCTATGTGTCTATTTGTGTCTGTGAATTATAACAGAAATAAATTTCAGATAATAAAATCATAAACATCTGGGCTTTGCAGCACATGGTCTGCTGAGTTTTGAATATGAATGATTTTGATTTCATTTCCTGTCATAAAAGGAAGCAGGATAGCATGAGGAAATTTATGGTATCGTGCTGCTGAGAAGGAAATAGTCTAATTTACACCATTGTTTACAGTCTCCTTTATGTCCTTATATTGTTCTGTGTCTGAGGGTAGGGGACATGGTGACCTTAAGGACTGAGTTATATCAGTTTCCACAACTGTGCCTGGCACATGGCAGGCCCTCAGTAAATACTGCTAATGAATGACTACCTTGCAATGGGTAAAGTTTTCATGCTCAAATTTGAGAAACCACTTCAGGCAGATTCTGAGTCTTTATCAACATCATCTCAACATAATCTTTTTTTTTTTTTGAGACAACAAGGACATTTATTTGGGGTATTGGAATTGCTATTTGGGGAGCACAGATTCAGGTAGCAACTCAAATCGTGCCGCTCAACATAATCTTATTAGGCACAAGCTTGTAAAACCTGTAAGCTGAAAAAAACTGCTAACAAAACTGACCCTCACCCCAAACAGGTCCAGGTAATTCCAAATGAAAAAACAGAATGTGAAATTCTAGTGCCAGGGCAGGTAGGTGAGAAGGTCAGACCGGATCTCTACCACCCCAAAGCTTACCATCTGGCACAGGAAATATACAATTAAGAAATCACATAAGGTAATAATAATTTCAAGACTCCCCTGTCATGCATAATTCATATAGTCCTGCTGTATCACCAGTGCCTTGCACATTGAAGGAACTCAATAAATATTTCTAAAAACAATAAATGAACGAGAGAAGTTTGAGAGAGGACGGAGGATGATCTTTTGAAGGTCAAGGATAACAATGACAGGAATCCTAGGTTTCAAGGTTGACCAATCATCTATGTTACACAACTGGAACTCAGAAATGCATTCACAGATAGTTATTAAAGGGCACAGGAAGTGGCTCTCTGGCAAATAGAAAGAGCAGTTTCATGGAGAGGCCCAAAATCATCACATTGATTGGGGTTCCCAGTGAGGTGGGAGAATATTAAGAAATTTGGGTTGTGAAAAAGCATACGGCTCCAAATTTTGTTTGTGATGGATGTCGAAATATTTTGCTCACATCAATTTACCAGGAATTCTCCATGTCTATTTGCAGTCTAAGTGTGTAATGCTGGATTGGTGTCAGGTCACAGAACATATTAATTGTAAAATTTTAAACATAGCATTGAATAATATGTCTTTTCCTTTGTTTTACCTACTGCTAAAAGTACCAGAAAATAGAAATATGACTCCCTAATACAAATTGCCTGAGAAAATTCATGGAAATATGCACAAAGGGAGCTACAACATATGCATATTCCTAATTTTTCTTTATTCAGTCTTAATCTAAACAGTAGTTATTCTCTGTCTATATGGAAAATCTTTTGAGGTTTCTTTATACCCCTCATAAACGCATCTGGGAAACTATGCCATTCTGCACAAACCAATGGAATTTTAACCGGGCAGACCTGGTTTTAAATCCTTTCTCTGTCACTTCCTTGATATATATGTCAAATAAGTTACTTAACTTCCATGAGCTTCAGTTTCCTCACTTTCAAATGTCATCAATAATGGCATCTATAATATGGGATTAAGTATTTGACAGCCTGTTGATTATATTTTACAGTAAACACTCAGGAATATGCTGAGATATTTTGTACCAGATAGCTTGCCCATTCAGACTCCCTGGTTAGGAGTGGACAGAAGTATAAAGACCCCCATCTTTCTTGAAAGTCCCAGTAAGAGCCTCCTGCCCCACCTCCCTTCCAATTAGGTAGTATCTGTAAGCAGCTGTGACTCTCACAGGACATCCAAGATAAGGATATCTTTTCCTTCTTACTAGGAATAGGCTACTAGATCTTATGGGTCCTCTGTTCAGTGTGATAAAATAAATCGTTCTTCATTTTGCTCACATTAAATGAATTTGGACCATTTGCCTGTGCGTGTTGGTGTCATTCCATCAGGCACCATGACCCACAGAACAATTGTGTCTGCTGCAGCTTTTTAAAGAGCACATTGAAGTGGTAAACTAACCATTGTATGAAAAACAATTTTTCTTAATTCATATGCGAGTCTATAAAGAGGAAAATATGCTTTCTGTAAACACTAATGAAATCATGTATAATTTTGCAAACATGGAGCCAGGGCCCACTGTGAACTTCCCAAAAATGTTGTGATAAACTATTCAAACAAGCTCAAATGCGTTGCTCAATTCTCAGGTGTTTGCTCTCTCAGGGAAGTAAAGAAACAATCTCGCTAACTCAAAACAGAAGGGGATTTTGAAAACTTAAATGAATTTATTTGAGCTCCCAGCACTCTCAACCTTAAGTCACTATTTTGAAGGTCCCAAATCAAATACCATCTTATGTCATGGATTACACCTTCTGAGACTGAAAGAATATCTATTACATATTTGGAAAAACATCACTTTTTTGGTGAAATACATTAAAAAAGTCTCTTCTACTGGGTTTCAATAATTCAATTAAGTCTACAACAAACATGAGGCTACATATATTTTATAAAATCATATACTGGTATAATTAATCTGAATGTCAACAAATCCAGATGTGTGTTTAATTTAGACAATCATTCTGATGCTTTTTAAACATAAGATTGGTTTTGATGATTCATTGCTATTTAATTGTGTACAATCACTTACTGGATTTTTATGTATTCATGCAACCACTGTAAATTTGTTAGAATTTCTCTTATACAATATTGCCTTTATTTTTATCTTAAAAAGCTTTGGCATTCAGGTTGGAGAATGACAATCACATATAAGTCAAATCCCTTAAAAGGAAAATAAAGCTGATAAATCAAAGGCATTTTACACACTTACAAAAAAGAGCCTCAGTGCAAGGCAGCATGGGCAGTTTGTTGTTGTCAAGTGCCCATAGAAGACAGCCCCAGAGGGAGTGACAGCATCAATAATTGCAAGATACATTCAAGGGACTTAATAGACAGTCATTCATTTATTCAACATGTACTTTTTGAGAATTTACTGTTTTTTCAGGCACTATCCTAGACACTGCAGATAGAAAGGAAGATAGGAGAATAATGGTTCCTGCTACCAGGAAGTTTACAAGCCAGTGGAAGGGAGAAAAAAATAAACCACAAACAGCATCATCAATATAATGACAAAAGATAAAGATAATACGAGATGTGATACAGAGTGATTGGGGAATGGGATACTTTAGATAGAGGTTGTCAAGGAAAGCGTCTCCAAGGAGTGAATATCTGAGTTGACATTTGAAGACCCAACGGAGGCAGCCATGTGAAAATCTGTGGATAGAGGGAAAAGATAGCGCAATTGCCCTGAAGCTGAAATTGTATTTTCATACTCTAGGGACAACAGCAAAAAGGGGCCAGTGTTGTGAGAGTAGAATGAACTAGGGCAGGTAGTACGAAATTGCATGGAAAAAAGTTCACAGGAAATACCCACGTGGGCTTTGTTCACCAGAGTTAGTATTTCTAGATTTTATTCTGTAGAGTAAAGCCTGTGAGGAATGGTGTGTTCTGATTTATCTTTATAAACGATCACTCTGGTTGCTCTGTGGGAAACAAATATTAGGAGGCAAGATGGTAAGAAGGGAAACATGTTAGGAGGCTGTTGTAGGAGCATAGGTGAGAGGCAATAGTGACTTGGATGAAAATGAGAGCAGTGGAGAGGGAGAGAAGGGGATACAGTGAACTGTAATTAGGAGATAGAAATAAAAAGACTTGCTTTAAGGAGGGGATATGTCTGGGAGTCAGGTTAAGGGAAATAGAAGATTCAAGGATGACCCCTAGATTTTTTGACTTGAATAATAGTACGTGTTTGTGCCATTTACTGTAATTGGGAAGACTGGGTTGGGAATATGTTTCAGGGGGGATGTGATGGTAGGACAGTAGAATAAGAGTTCTCTTTGGTAAAAGCTTTTACAGCAGACATCATAATGGGGATCTGGGAAAACAGCAAGAGAAAACTGGAAGACATATAATAGCTAAGAGGGTTTGCAAAATGAATTTTAAAAACTTCCTAAAAACTTCCATAAATAATGGGGTGGAGCTCTGTGGGGAGCTGAGGTCCTAGAATAATGAGTGATGGGCAGAACTCTATTTCCCCAATTATACCTCCCCCCAAATTGTTATTAAATTGGAAATTACTTTTTGCATCCAGGGTGGTAAAACACATGTTGTGTAAAGAATAAAATAATCATATTTTAATTGGTAGTAGCACACAAATGAAGTGATGAGACATTCCAAAAACTTTTCCCCAGGATTATACCTGTAGATAATCAGAAGGGATATGGCAGGTTTAGCAAATATATACAACATCCTGTTTCCTTGACAGATGTAACTAAACAAAGAAGGACCCTTTTCCTTCTAAGTCTGAATACTTCATCAGAGACATTTTCAAATAAGCATTGCGGATTGGCAGTGTAAGATCAGTGGGCGACCTTAGGGTAAGTAGTTTTAGTGGAATAGTGTGGAAAGAAGCCAGATGGAGGTGGGCAGGGGTGGATAAAATGGGGTCAGCAAATGTAGACAATATCTTCAAGAAGTTTGGCCGTCCAGGGTAAGAGAAAGATAAAGAAATACTGGAGGATGACATGAGATCAAGAGAAGCTACTTTTAGGGGAAAAATTAGAGCATACTTATAGCTTTCAAGAAGGTACCAGTAAAAGTAAGCATTTATTGAATGTTCACTCTGCTCTAGTGCTATAGGCACTCTCCTTAGTGGTTTACATGTACGTGTTTGTTTAATTAACCTCATACGTATGATCTTCTTATTTCAGATGAGGAAGATGATGAAGTTGGGACAGGACAAGAGGGTTATGTAATTTGTCCAAAATCATATAGCTAGTAAGTAGGAGAGCCAGGGTGCAAGGTCAAAAGTGCATCCTCTTAACCATTACAATGTCATGCTGCTTGTTCTCAAGCACTGAACTAAAGGGTGAAAATAGTGGAGAGAGGAGATCGTGTACAGCACACAGTTTCTATGGCACAAGGTGAATTCTACCCACCCTCCCTTGCATTAGGTTGAATTGTGTACTTCAGGAAAAAACATGTTCCTAATCTCAATCCCACTTCTGTGGATGTTTGTAAACCCATCATAAATAGGATCTTTTAAAGTTATTTTTAGTTAAAGTGTGGCCAACTGAATTAGCATGTGTCTCAATCTTATTACTGGAGGCCTTATAAAGAGAAAGCCATGGAGAGGAATTGTGCCGGTTTGAGTGTATTGTGTCCCCCAAATGCCATTATCTTTGTGGTCTTGTGTGGGGCAGAAGTTTTGGTGCTGGTTGGATTTGCTTGGAATGTGCCCCACCCAGCTGTGGGAGATGATTCTGATGAGATGTTCCCATGGAGGCGTGGCCCCGCCCATTCAGGGTGGGCCTTGATCCGTGGAGCTATATAAATGAGCTGACTCGGGGGGAAGAAAGAGAGTGCAGCTGGGAGTGATGTTTTGAAGAGAAGCAAGCTTGCTAGAGAGGAACGTCCTGGGAGAAAGCCGTTTTGAGGCCGGAGCTTTGGAGCAGACGCCGGCTGCCTTCCTAGCTAACAGAGGTTTTCCGGACACCACTGGCCGTCCTCCGGTGAAGGTACCCGATTGCTGAGGTGTTACCTTGGACGCTTTGTGGCCTTAAGACAGTAACTGTGTAGTGAAATAAACCCCCGTTTTATAAAAGCCTATCCATCTCTGGTGTTTTGCATTCTCCAGCATTAGCAAACTAGAACAGATTTTGGTACCAGAGAAGTGGGGTGCTTTTGCTGCTGAGTTTGCAGATACCAAACATGTTGGAACGGCTTTTTAAATGGATAAGGAGGAGTTTCTGGAAGAGTTGTGAGGAGCTTGATAGAAAAGGCCAAAACTGCTTTAAAGAGACTGTGGAAATATGGACTTTAAAGATACTTCTGATGAGGACTTGAGCAGAAATGATGAATGTGTTGTTGCAAACTGGAAGAAAGGTGATCCTTGTTTTAAAGTGGCACAGAATTTGGCAAAATTGAGTCCTGGTGTCAGATGGAAGGAAGAATCTGGAAGCAACAACCTGGAATACTTAGCTGAGGAGATCTCCAGACTACATGTGGAGGATGTATCCTGGCTTCTCCTTGCAGCTTATAGTAAAATGCGAGCAGAGAGAGATAAAATTAGAACTGAACTCTTGGGTTCAAAGAAACCAGAAGTTGATGGCTTGGAAAATTACAGGCTTCCAGGGGGTGGAATCCCAGAAGCTACAGCCCAACGTGAGGATGGAACCAAACATGGAACCCAGCCGCCATTTCAGTACAAGCCAAGATTGGAAAAGGAGTTAAGCAGAAAGGATTTGTGGAAAGTCCTATTGTCTGATGGCTTTGACCCCTGCGTGCTTCATGCAAAGCCAACAGAATTTTTGCGAGATCTTTATAGACAGAGCCATTGCCTGTCTGGACTGGAGGAGACAGACAAGGAAAAAATTAAAGGAAAAATCTCTTCAAAGACAGAGCCATGGAGGTTGAGGTCTGGAGTCAGGAGGTCTCGGGCTGGGAGAGCGGAGCAGCCCACATGCATGGAAAGGGTGAGTTTGCCCTGGAGGTCGAGGGCGGGCCTTCCGCCTCGATGCTCTGGAAGAGTTTTGCCACCCGAGGTCCCAAAGAGGGTGGAGCACATTCCCAGGGAATTGGGGAGAGCCTGGCTGCCACCCCACTGTTCTGAAGGGGTTGAGAGTGTGCCCCGGAGATGGAAGGGAATCCGGGAGCTGCCCCGATGTTTGAGGAGGGTGGGGCCGAGAAGGTGGTCTCCCCAATGTGTGGATATGTTGGAGCACTCACCCAAGTGTTTGGAGAGGAAAGGGCTGCCACAAAGGCCCTTGGGAAGGGTTAGACTCCCACTCTCTCAAGCCCCAAGGATGCAACGTAGTTCTGTAAATGACTCTCAGACTTTGAAATCTAATGGACTTTGTCCTGTGGGTTTTAGGAACTGTTTTGCTCCTGTTAACCCTGTTTTCCTTACTGTTTCTCCTTATGGCAATGGAAATGTTTATCCTATGAATGTCTCTCCTTTGTATATTGGAAGCACATAACTTGTTCTAGGTTCACAGATCCACAGCTAGAGGGGAATTATGCCTTAGGACTGACCAAGCCTAAACTGATTTTGATGGGATTTTGTACTTAACTTTTGTTACTGAAATGATTTAAGTTTTTGTGATATTGTGATGGAATGAATATATTTTGTATTTGGAAAGATAATGTCATTTTGGGGTCCAGGGGGTGGAATGTGCCGGTTTGAGTCTATTGTGTCCCCCAAATGCCATTATCTTTGTGGTCTTGTGTGGGGCAGAAGTTTTGGTGCTGGTTGGATTTGCTTGGAATGTGCCCCACCCAGCTGTGGGAGATGATTCTGATGAGATGTTCTCATGGAGGCGTGGCCCCGCCCATTCAGGGTGGGCCCTTATCGGTGGAGCTATATAAATGAGCTGACTCGGGGGGAAGAAAGAGAGTGCAGCTGGGAGTGATGTTTTGAAGAGAAGCAAGCTTGCTAGAAAGGAACGTCCTGGGAGAAAGCCGTTTTGAGGCCGGAGCTTTGGAGCAGACGCCAGCTGCCTTCCTAGCTAACAGAGGTTTTCCAGACGCCACTGGCCGTCCTCCGGTGAAGGTACCCGATTGCTGAGGTGTTACCTTGGATGCTTTGTGGCCTTAAGACTGTAACTGTGTAGTGAAATAAACCCCCGTTTTATAAAAGCCTATCCATCTCTGGTGTTTTGCATTCTGCAGCATTAGCAAACTAGAACAGGAATCAAAAGCCAGAAATCAAGGGAACATGGAAGAGAATGAAAAAGATGTTGGCATATGATGGGAAAGCCAAGTAACCCCAAAGATTGCTTGCCTTCAAGAATGCTACTGACTCTGGGAGGAATTAGCCTTCTAGCCTCTGAAAATCTGAGCCTATAAATTCCTTTTTTTTAACCTAACCCATTTTGTGGTATTTGTCATAGCATCCAGGAAAACTGATACCCCCTCTTTGGAACAAGGGGGGGAAATAGTAGCCTGCAATGGTGAGAGCTAGCAGGAATGAGAACCCTTGGAGGAGAGCCAGGCTTCAGTTACTGTGGTGAAGTGGAGTCAGTATTGATTAAATGGCAATGTGTAGAGAATTTTACTGATAATGGAAAGGGAAGTTACTAAGGACACAGGGTTTAGGAGACAGGATAGTAATCACCAGTTGAGTAAGGGGAGAGCAGGCATAGAGTATTCTAAAATAAAAAAGAACAAAAGGAAAGATAATCAGTTGAATGTACTGGGCCCTGGATGTTGCTACATGTGGCTTTGAGGCATGGTCATATCAGCTAGCTCAATGGGCCTTCAAAGTAATGCCAGTGGTAGGTTGGTGGGGACTTAATCCTTGACTTAAGTTGCCAACACAAGACTGGTGGGTGGGGCAGAGAAGGAAGGATCAGGTTGGTGTGGCTAATGCCCAAAGAGTCTTCTGGAGTCTAGCTGTTGATGAATGTCCTTATCCTGCATTTCTTTTGACTTTGTATCTCTTTTGTTTACTTATTCTACCTGTGACTCTATGATGACCATAATTTATTGAGCCCATACTATATATCAGATACTATATTAAGCACTTTAAATATAATACCTTTATTTTTTATAGGTTATTATAGGCTATATTATTAAATATAATACCTACATTTAATCCTATTAGAGAAAAATAAAAAAATACCTCACCTTTATTCCTATTGAAATGAAAATATTATCTACTTCATAACTTCTACCTCACTGTTTTATCAAAGTAACATAAGTAGTTGAGGTTTGACTCATTCTCTTTCTTGAAAGCTAAATTCCTTTTTTATTTTTAAGCAGACATCTCTAGCTACATTGAAGTTCCTCAACAGAGTTTATAGGCAAGAAAAGCTGTTATTCATTTACTTGTTTAGTGAATATTTATTGACTGCCACTCTTGGCAGGCATTGTGGTTTTAGGCTCTAGGAATACAGCAGAGAATGAAATCAAATCTCTGCACTTGTGAGGTTTACATTCTGCACACTATTAAATATTTCCATGAAAAGAAGCCCATCCATTCAAATGTTGGCATCAAAGAATTTGATTGAATATTGCAAAATTTCCTTAGTACTTTATACATAATTATTTGGAGAAGACTGTGCTCGGTTACTTTGTTTTTAATTCTGCCATAATATATTAATAGTTAACAGCATTCTTTTATAGTTCAACAGATTGAAGTTCCTTAATTCAATTTACTCAAAAGGGTAAAACAATCGTATGACTATTGCTCTTGTAAATAAATTATTTTATAAATCACCTTAGATATTAGAGAATTATATTACTTTTACCTAAAAATCATGAAAGAAGCATTTAAATTTCCATTTTTTGAATGTGTGGTTGCAAAAGCTGGGTAAACAGTAGGTCCAGCTTTATGTCCTTCTAAGTCTCTATGTATTAATAAATGCTAAAAATTTGAATTTGATTGAATCTTACTGAAAGTTGGAAATGCATTGCTTTTTTCTAAAGATCAGTGGCAGGCTTACAAAGTAAATAATAAGTACAAATGCATGCTTATTATAAGTTATGAAGTTAACAGAAGAATTTAAAATTTTTTCCAAATGAAAAACAGGGAAATTTCAAGATTAATTCATAGAAGAAGGTATTATAACACTATAATACCTTTTGGTTTTATAATAGCCATTTGGTTTAAAACATAGTGGCTAAAATAGCCTTAATATTTCTCACTTCTGTGTGTTATTGGAGTTGGTATTTTTTTCCCTTTCTGATTGTTTGTTGCTAGTATAAGGAATACAAGTGATTTTTCCTGGACTTCATATCCTGCAAACATACTAAACTCACTTGTGAGTTATAGTAATTTTTTAGTAGATCCTTTAGGATTTTCTATATACGATATCAGTCACCTGCAAATGAAGGCAGTTATACTTCTTCCTTTCTAATCTATATGACTTTATTAATACATTTATTTATTTTGCTTTATTACTCTAGCTAATACCCCAAGTACCATATTGAATTTAATTAATGAGAGCACATATTCTTGCTTTCTTCACAATACTAGGAGAGAATCATTCATTTTCCACCAATGGAGCATTATTTTATCTCCTTACTGACATCTTCTTCACTATTCTGTCACAATGAGAGAAGGGTGTTGAAATTTCCAACTATAAATGTGGATCTGTCTGTTTCTCCTTTTAGGTATATCAGTTTTTATTATTTTTAATGTACTTTTAAGCACTGTTGTTAGTCCCATACATGGTTAGTTCCATATACGCTTAAGATTATTCTCTCTTGATGACCTGAGCATTTTTTCCCATTATGGCATGTCCATTTTTATCCCTGGTAACATTCTTTATTCTGCATCCTTTGTCTGATAGTAATTCATCCACTTCAGCTTTCTTTTGATTATTGTTTGCATGGTTTATCTATCCAACCTGTTATTTTAACTCTATACTTTCTGTAGATTTCTGGTAGACAGCATTATGCTTTCAATAAATTTCTGGCAGACAGCATATATTTGAGTGTTTATTTCCCCTTTATTTTGGAAAAATATTTTTTCAGGACATAAAATTCTGGTTTGACAACTTTTGTCTTTCAGCACATTAAATATATTCTTCCACTCTCTTTGGGCCTCCACTGTTTCTAACTTCTGATGAGAAGTCAGTGGTCATTCGAATTGTTATTCCCTTTTATATAATGTGTGAGTTTCCTCTGTTCACTTTTGAGATTTTCTTTTTATGTGTGTCATGTGCTTAAGTGGTTTTCTTGGTCATTTATCCTACTGAAGGTTGGCTAAGATTTTTGAATATGTGAGTAATCGATTTCATCAAACATGGGCAATTTTATTCCATTATTTATTCAATTAGTTTTTCAGCCCCATTCTCTCTCTTCTTTCCTTTTTGGACTCCAATTACTTATAATGCTATTCCTTTAATATTGTGAAATATCTTACTGAGCTTATATGAAATTATTGTTTTCATAGTATTTTACCATATAAATCTAACCTTGTTTACTTGATTCTTTATCCTCATACTCAAAGTGTTGCACTGGTAATCACTTGTTAACAATGGCACAGCTGTGAATGTAGTACCAATTACATTATACAAGGCTGTTTTCGTCATAACCCATTCATTACTATCTCAAAGGAGAGAACTTTATCTGGTGACTAAAGACAAACATAAAATATGAAGTTACTTATTTTTATGATCATGTTATATTTTTCAATGCATTTTAAATCACTATGTTCAAAATTTCAGGATCTTGTGTGACATACTCACAGTTTTGCCATACTCATATTTTACCTCTATTCGTATGTGCTTATTATTTTATTTCAAATCACTTTTGAATTTGACCTCTTTCTAAGAAATAATATATTTGAAGTCAAAGGTTTTATGTATTAATTATTTTTAATACACGTTTTAATAAAACATAACAATTAGATTATTCAGTATTTGTCAACATGCTGACTGAAATAATCTCCCACACACCCCCAATGATAATTGTATTGCAATTTTGAAAACAGATATTGAAACCGCTCCATACACACATAAACATGCACAGAGACACACATTCACTCCAGAAAACCCCGTACACCTTCTCATACATGCATATATGCACACATATACACATGCAGACACTCAACTACATAATGCCTTCACTTGATAATTTTATTGTTTTGCATTTTGTTTGGGTTTTATGTAAGAATTTATCATTGTAAAGTAACTACCTTCAATTCAAAAGTGATAAAAACATGATGATATTAATGTTAAAGGAATTTATTGTAAATGTTTGTTTTTTTTTTTTTTTAACTTTTACATTTTTTTTAATCATCATTTTATTGAGATATATTCACATACCACGCAGACATACAAAACAAATCGTACTTTCGATTGTTTACAGTACCATTACATAGTTGTACATTCATCACCTAAATCAATCCCTGATACCTTCATTAGCACACACACAAAAATAACAAGAATAATAATTAGAGTGAAAAAGAGCAATTGAAGTAAAAAAGAACACTGGGTACCTTTGTCTGTTTGTTTCCTTCCCCTACTTTTCTACACATCCATCCATAAACTAGACAAAGTGGAGTTTGGTCCTTATGGCTTTCCCAATCCCACTGTCACCCCTCATAAGCTACATTTTTATACAACTGTCTTCGAGATTCATGGGTTCTGGGTTGTAGTTTGATAGTTCCAGGTATCCACCACCAGCTACCCCAATTCTTTTTTTTTTTTTTTTTTTTTAATCATTTTATTGAGATATATTCACATACCACGCAGTCATACAAAACAAATTGTACTTTCGATTGTTTACAGTACCATTACATAGTTGTACATTCATCACCTAAATCAATCCCTGACACCTTCATTAGCACACACACAAAAATAACAAGAATAATAATTAGAGTGAAAAAGAGCAATTGAAGTAAAAAAGAACACTGGGTACCTTTGTCTGTTTGTTTCCTTCCCCTACTTTTCTACACATCCATCCATAAACTAGATAAAGTGGAGTTTGGTCCTTATGGCATTCCCAATCCCATTGTCACCCCTCATAATCTACATTTTTATACAACTGTCTTCGAGATTCATGGGTTCTGGGTTGTAGTTTAATAGTTTCAGGTATCCACCACCAGCTACCCCAATTCTTTAGAACCTAAAAAAGGTTGTCTAAAGTGTGCGTAAGAGTGCCCACCAGAGTGATCTCTCGGCTCGTTTTGGAATCTCTCTGCCACTGAAGCTTATTCCATTTCCTTTCACATCCCCCTTTTGGTCAAGAAGATGTTCTCCGTCCCACGATGCCGGGTCTACATTCCTCCCCGGGAGTCATATTCCACGTTGCCAGGGAGATTCACTCCCCTGGGTGTCTGATCCCACGTAGGGGGGAAGGCAGTGATTTCACCTTTCAAGTTGGCTTAGCCAGAGAGAGAGGGCCACATCTGAGCAACAAAGAGGCATTCAGGAGGAGACTCTTAGGCACAAATATAGGGAGGCCTAGCCTCTCCTTTGCAGCAACCGTCTTCCCAAGGGTAAAACTTATGGTAGAGGGCTCAACCCATCAAAACACCAGTCCCCTATGTCTGTGGTGATGTTAGCAACCATGGAGGTGGGGTAGGCGAATACCCCTGCATTATCCACAGGCTCCTCAAGGGGGCACTACATCTTTTTTTTTTTTTCCTTGTTTTTCTTTTTTTTTTTTTTTTTTTAACTTTCCCTTTTTTAAATCAACTGTATGAAAAAAAAAAGTTAAAAAGAAAACAAACATACAATAAAAGAACATTTCAAAGAGACCATAACAAGGGAGTAAGAAAAAGACAACTAACCTAAGATAACTGCTTAACTTCCAACATGTTCCTACTTTACCCCAAGAAAGTTACATAATATAGCAACATATCTGTGAACTTGTTCCTACTATATCCATCAGAAATTAACAGACCATAGTCATTTCTGGGCATCCCCAGAACGTTAAATAGCTTATCTGTTCTTCTTGGATTATTGTTCCCCCTTCTTTAATTGCTCTCTACTGCTAGTTCCCCTACATTCTACATTATAAACCATTTGTTTTACATTTTTCAAAGTTCACATTAGTGGTAGCATATAATATTTCTCTTTTTGTGCCTGGTTTATTTCGCTCAGCATTATGTCTTCAAGGTTCATCCATGTTGTCATATGTTTCACGAGGTCGTTCCTTCTTACTGCCGCGTAGTATTCCATCGTGTGTATATACCACATTTTATTTGTCCACTCATCTGTTGAAGGACATTTGGGTTGTTTCCATCTCTTGGCAATTGTGAATAATGCTGCTATGAACATTGGCGTGCAGATATCTGTTCGTGTCACTGCTTTCCGATCTTCCAGGTATATACCGAGAAGTGCAATCGCTGGATCGAATGGTAACTCTATATCTAGTTTTCTAAGGAACTGCCAGACTGACTTCCAGAGTGGCTGAACCATTATACAGTCCCACCAACAATGAATAAGAGTTCCAATTTCTCCACATCCCCTCCAGCATTTGTAGTTTCCTGTTTGTTTAATGGCAGCCATTCTAACCGGTGTTAGATGGTATCTCATTGTGGTCTTAATTTGCATCTCTCTAATAGCTAGTGAAGCTGAACATTTTTTCATGTGTTTCTTGGCCATTTCCTCTTCAGAGAACTGTCTTTTCATATCTTTTGCCCATTTTATAATTGGGCTGTCTGTACTATTGTCATTGAGTTGTAGGATTTCTTTGTATATGCAAGATATCAGTCTTTTGTCAGATACATGGTTTCCAAAAATTTTTTCCCATTGAGTTGGCTGCCTCTTTACCTTTTTGAGAAATTCCTTTGAGGTGCAGAAACTTTTAAGCTTGAAGAATTCCCATTTATCTATTTTCTCTTTTGTTGCTTGTGCTTTGGGTGTAAAGTCTAGGAAGTGGCCGCCTAATACAAGGTCTTGAAGATGTTTTCCTACATTATCTTCTAGGAGTTTTATGGTACTTTCTTTTATATTGAGATCTTTGGTCCATTTTGAGTTAATTTTTGTGTAGGGGGTGAGGTAGGGGTCTTCTTTCATTCTTTTGGATATGGATATCCAACTCTCCCAGCCCCATTTGTTGAAAAGACCTTTATGGCTCAGTTCAGTGACTTTGGGGGCCTTATCAAAGATCAGTCGGCCATAGATCTGAGGGTCTATCTCTGAATTCTCAATTCGATTCCATTGATCTATATGTCTATCTTTGTGCCAGTACCATGCTGTTTTGGCAACTGTGGCTTTATAATAAGCTTCAAAGTCAGGGAGTGTAAGTCCTCCCACTTCGTTTTTCTTTTTTAGAGTGTCTTTAGCAATTCGAGGCATCTTCCCTTTCCAAATAAATTTGATAACTAGCTTTTCCAAGTCTGCAAAGTAGGTTGTTGGAATTTTGATTGGGATTGCATTGAATCTGTAGATGAGTTTGGGTAGAATTGACATCTTAATGACATTTAGCCTTCCTATCCATGAACATGGAATATTTTTCCATCTTTTAAGGTCCCCTTCTATTTCTTTTAGTAGAGTTATGTAGTTTTCTTTGTATAGGTCTTTTACATCTTTGGTTAAGTTTATTCCTAGGTACTTGATTTTTTTAGTTGCTATTGAAAATGGTATCTTTTTCTTGAGTGTCTCTTCAGTTTGTTCATTTCTAGCATATAGAAACATTACTGACTTATGTGCATTAATCTTGTATCCCGCTACTTTGCTAAATTTGTTTATTAGCTCTAGTAGGTGTATCGTTGATTTCTCAGGGTTTTCTAGATATAAGATCATATCATCTGCAAACAATGACAGTTTTACTTCTTCTTTTCCAATTTGGATGCCTTTTATTTCTTTGTCTTGCCGGATTGCCCTGGCTAGCACTTCCAGCACAGTGTTGAATAACAGTGTTGACAGCGGGCATCCTTGTCTTGTTCCTGATCTTAGAGGGAGGGCTTTCAGTCTCTCACCATTGAGTACTATGCTGGCTGTGGGTTTTTCATATATGCTCTTTATCATGTTGAGGAAGTTTCCTTCAATTCCTACCTTTTCAAGTGTTTTTATCAGAAACGGATGTTGGATTTTGTCAAATGCTTTTTCAGCATCTATTGAGATGATCAATTGATTTTTCCCTTTCGAGTTTTTAATGTGTTGTAATACATTGATTGATTTTCTTATGTTGAACCATCCTTGCATGCCTGGAATGAACCCCACTTGGTCATGGTGTATGATTTTTTTAATGTGTCTTTGGATTCGATTTGCAAGTATTTTGTTGAGGATTTTTGCATCTATATTCATTAGGGAGATTGGCCGGTAGTTTTCCTTTTTTGTAGCATCTTTGCCTGGTTTTGGTATTAGATTGATGTTAGCTTCATAAAATGAGTTAGGTAGTGTTCCATTTTCTTCAATGTTTTGAAAGAGTTTGAGTAAGATTGGTGTCAGTTCTTTCTGGAAAGTTTGGTAGAATTCCCCTGTGAAGCCATCTGACCCTGGGCATTTACTTGTGGGAAGATTTTTGATGACTGATTGGATCTCTTTGCTTGTGATGGGTTGGTTGAGGTCTTCTATTTCTTCTCTGGTCAGTCTAGGTTGTTCATAAGTTTCCAGGAAATTGTCCATTTCCTCTACATTATCCAGTTTGTTGCCATACAGTTGTTCATAGTATCCTCTTATAATTTTTTTAATTTCTTCAGGATCTGCAGTTATGTCACCTTTTTCATTCATTATTTTGTTTATATGGGTCTTCTCTCTTTTTGATTTTGTCAGTCTAGCTAGGGGCTTGTCAATCTTGTTGATCTTCTCAAAGAACCAACTTTTGGTGATATTTATCCTCTCTTGTTTTTTTGTTCTCGATGTCATTTATTTCTGCTTTAATCCTTGTTATTTCTTTTCTTCTACTTGATTTAGGATTGGTTTGCTGTTCGTTTTCTAGCTTCTTCAGTTGATCCATTAGTTCTTTGATTTTGGCTCTTTCTTCCTTTTTAATATATGCGTTTAGTGCTATAAACTTCCCCCTTAGCACTGCTTTTGTTGCATCCCATAGGTTTTGGTATGTTGTGTTCTCATTTTCATTCGTCTCTATATATTTAGCAATTTCTCTTGCTATTTCTTCTTTAACCCACTGATTGTTTAGGAGTGTGTTGTTTAACCTCCAGGTATTTGTGAATTTTCTAAGTCTCTGATGGTTATTGACTTCTAATTGTATTCCATTGTGGTCAGAGAATGTGCTTTGAATAATTTCAATCTTTTTAAATTTATTGAGGCTTGTTTTATGTCCCAGCATATGATCTATTCTGGAGAAAGTTCCATGAGCACTAGAAAAGTATGTGTATCCTGGTGATTTGGGATGTAATGTCCTGTATATGTCTGTTAAATCTAATTCATTTATCAGATTGTTTAGGTTTTCAATTTCCTTATTGGTCTTCTGTCTGATTGATCTATCTATTGGAGAGAGTGATGTGTTGAAGTCTCCCACAATTATTGTGGAAACATCAATTGCTTCCTTTAGTTTTGCCAGTGTTTCTCTCATGTATTTTGTGGCACCTTGATTGGGTGCATAGACATTTACGATTGTTATTTCTTCTTGCTGAATTGCCCCTTTTATTAGTATGTAGTGGCCTTCTTTGTCTCTCAAAACATCCCTGCATTTGAAGTCTATTTTATCTGAGATTAATATTGCTACACCTGCTTTCTTTTGGCTGTAGCTTGCATGAAATATTTTTTTCCATCCTTTCACTTTCAGTTTCTTTGTGTCCCTGTGTCTAAGATGAGTCTCTTGTATGCAACATATTGATGGTTCATTTTTTTTGATCCATTCTGTGAATCTATATCTTTTAATTGGGGAGTTTAATCCATTTACATTCAACGTTAAAACCGTGAAGGCATTTCTTGAATCGGCCATCTTATCCTTTGGTTTATGTTTGCCATATTTTTCCCCTCTCTCTATTAATATCCTTTATTGTACCCATACCGAATCTCTTTAGTACTGAACCTTTCTCCAAGTCTCTCTGTCCTGTCTTTGTTTCTCTGTCTGTAGGGCTCCCTTGAGTATCTCCAGTAGGGCAGGTCTCTTGTTAGCAAATTCTCTCAGCATTTGTTTGTCTGTGAAAAATTTAAGCTCTCCCTCAAATTTGAAGGAGAGCTTTGCTGGATAAAGTATTCTTGGCTGGAAATTTTTCTCACTCAGAATTTTAAATATATCATGCCACTGCCTTCTCACCTCCATGGTGGCTGCTGAGCAGTCACTACTTAGTCTTATGCTTTTTCCTTTGTATGTGGTGAATTGTTTTTCTCTTGCTGCTTTCAGAACTTGCTCCTTCTCTTCTGTGTTTGACAGTGTGATCAGTATATGTCTCGGAGTGGGTTTATTTGGATTTATTCTATTTGGGGTTCGCTGAGCATTTATGATTTGTATATTTATGTTGTTTAGAAGATTTGGGAAGTTTTCCCCAACAATTTCTTTGAATACTCTTCCTAGACCTTTACCCTTTTCTTCCCCTTCTGGGACACCAATGAGTCTTATATTTGGACGTTTCATATCATCTATCATATCCCTGAGGTCCATTTCGATTTTTTCAATTTTTTTCCCCATTCTTTCTTTTATGCTTTCATTTTCCATTCTGTCATCTTCCAGGTCACTGATTCGTTGTTCAACTTCCTCTAGTCTTGTACTATGAGTGTCCAGAATCTTTTTAATTTGGTCAACAGTTTCTTTAATTTCCATAAGATCATCCATTTTTTTATTTAGTCTTGCAATGTCTTCTTTATGCTCTTCTAGAGTCTTCTTGATTTCCTTCATATCCCGTACTATGGTCTCATTGTTCATCTTTAGTTCTTTGAGTAGCTGCTCTAGGTGCTGTGTCTCTTCTGGTCTTTTGATTTGGATGCTTGGACTTGGGTTATCCATATCGTCTGGTTTTTTCATATGCTTTATAATTTTCTGTTGTTTTTGGCCTCGTGGCATTTGCTGAACTTGATAGGGTTCTTTTAGGGTTTGTAGACCTATTGAAGTCCTTATCTCTAATTTATCAGATCTACAGCTTCGTGGAGTACTTTCTCTAACTAACCAGCAGGTGGCGTCCACGAGCCACCTGTTCTCCACAAGCCAGTTCTCCCCTGCTTAGCCTTTTTGGTGAGTGGGGGAGTGAGTCTTGTGGGGCTCAATTGGTGTACCAAGCTTGCGTGTGTAGTTGGTGTTGCCTGCCCTGTATGTGGGGCGTGTTTCTGGGCAGTCGGGGAGGGGTGGTGGCCCTAACAATCAAATCTCCCTGATGATCCTAGAGTTTTAAAGCTGCTGCAATAGTCTAATCCTTCAGTTCAGTCCTGCCACAGTTTGTCTCTGCCACTGACCCACAAGTCTTTAGTATTGGCGTATGGCTCCTGAGACTTGCAAGTGGGCCCCTCTTCCAGGCTGTGCACCCCGGGTCCTCTGTTGAGGGATGACTGTGCTATGTCACAGGTGAGTGCCGTTCCCCCAGGGCAGTTCTGGGCTTCTGGGCTGTGTAGGGAGGCTCCCAGTCTGCTCAAATGATGGCTGAATGGGGCTTTGTTAATTCACACTGCTCCACCTTCCCAGCTCTGGGACAATCAGCTGAGGTTGCAAGGAAGGCTAATGTCCACGCCCAGTTTTGTGGTGTGTGCCTGTTATTTGAAGCCCTTCCATCACACTGGGTTGTCTGGGGCAGCTCTGGGCTATGGGGCTGGCGATGGGCAGGAGTGTTTCCTGTCCACCAGGATGGTGGCTGTGAGCAGACACCCCCCTTTTCTTGGGAAGTTGTGGTGTTTAGTGAATTTTCTCAGCCACTGGATTATTGCCTTTTGTCTCAGAGCTCTCTTAGTTCTGCTCTTGACTTGACGTGCCCAAATTGCAATTCTTTGAAGCTTTCTGTATTGGGCTTCTTAGAGTAATTGTTTTAGAAAAAGAAAAAAGGATTAAAAAAAAAAAAAAAAAAAAAAAAAAAGGGCCTTCCTCAGAGATCTAATGGGTTATTGAAATGCTAATAGACAAAGCAACCAGGGCCATTAAGGAAAGGTCCACAAGGCAGAGAGATCAGCTTTTCTTCGGGATTTGCATATGCGCCTCAAGGCCTGAGCTCCGCCCTTCCCCTTTCTGTGTTCACCAGAACTCCAAAAATCCTCTGCTTTTATTGGAGTTTTTCGCGTTATTTTTTCTTTTCTATGCCTGTCTCCTCTCTGCTGGGCTGGCAGCTCTCAGATTCTCTGGTGTCTGGTCTCAGTCTATCTATGGTTGGAGTATGAATCAGTAGAATGAGTTTCTGAGAAGGGCTACCACTGCAGTTCTCCCTTCTCCTTCCCGGAGCTGGCAGCCCCTACTCCCCTGGGACTGAGCCTGGCAGGGAGGGGCGCGGGTCCCCTGGCCGCAAAAACTTACAGATTTCGCTGATCTCAGCAGTTCGACATTTTCATGAGTGTTGTATGAAGTATGCCCAAAGTGAGATTGCTCTGTGGTGTCCAGTCCACGCAGTTCCTGGCTTTTTACCTACTTTCCTGGAGGAGTAACTAAAACTTACAGCTCACCAGTCTGCCATCTTGCCCCGCCTCCCTAACTTTTACCTAAATGTTTGTTTTTTAACATTATTTAGCAAGTGAAAATCAGCATCCTTGTTGCAATTGCAATCACTAATTTGCAATTTTCTAAAGAATTAGCACTTCTTTTTGCCATCAGGTGTTAATACGTAACTAAAACGAAAATTCACGAGGGCCTTGAGTAAACTAGAGTGAGTGCCTTTTATTTGTACCACAGAAACCTTTCCATGGAATGACTTTAAAATAAAAGTTATGACCCTGTTCGGGCCCAGACCAAGTTTGTGCCGCTCACAGGCTGGTGCTGCTGTGAGACTGAGGTTTTACTAAGATTAATGTTTAAGACTAAGATACAATCAATGCCATTTTGCATCTGTGGTTACATTCTTCCCCCTCTGGGGAAACTGTTTACTTTCTTGACCATTGTTCACTTTCTTGACCTTTGTCCTTGGCCAAAGCAGGTTTGTTATGTGCCATTTAGGAGGGGGCCCGGGCCCTGGGATGCCACAAAGACTGACAGGTTTATAGAGTAAAGTCTTGTTTTTATAATTTCTAAATTGAAATATGCAATTTCCTACATGTCTGTGAAATCATTGTCATGGTTCTCTTTGTGAAGGAGAAACATTAATGTAAACTTCAGAGACAAATCATGTCTTGCTCTCTAACAGTGAATGATTTCAGCGGTGTTGCTGGCCAACTAACACATGTATATCTGCAATTGCCATTTATATTCCATATGCTTAGAAGATAAGTTCCTGTTTAGCATCATATAATTTCACATTAAATGACATTAGAGTCCATGGGGAAGTGACCAAAAAGTGATTCAAAGCTGTTTGAATCAGAATGGTCAATAGGAACCAGGTAAAGTTACACAGGCTAAGGAAGGGGAAATGGTACGTTAAAAAGGGCAGAGTGCCCTCAAGACTCTTTTCACAAATCCAGTGGTGATACGTTAGTCAGGAACTGAGAGCACCTGTTAGAATTTACAATAGCCCTAATCCTCTTTAGCCTCTCAACAACTCACTAAATGCTTGTTGAATGGAAGAATTAGAGGGAAAGTTTTTTGCCCGTGGTACAGTGGAATGTGCACAGTAAGTGAATATAATGGCCCTCCATAGCCATAATCTCACACATACACACACACACACACACACACACACACACACACACAGAAGGGTTAAAATAAAGTTTTCAGGCTTAAGTTTACACAGCTGACACTTCTTGTTAGAACATTGAAAATTAAAAATAGGAAGAAAAAATGGGTAAAATGGTTGACATTCTAATGTAGTAATACCTGATACTTAGCAGACATTAAGTTCATTTCTCTTATCTTCCCCTTTCCTTCCCTTTGCCTTAATTTAGGCCTACTTTTGAAATAAAATGGTCAATGTGAATTCACCAATGATAAGCAAATTTTTACAGTAGATAGAAGAATCTTGTGGGTGTTCTTTCTAACTTCATCATCCAGGTAACAGGTTGAGCTCTGCAATTTCCCAGTATCCCCCCTGGGGCACCAGAAGCTTATGAGGACCACTTCTCCAGAAGATTTTGCTTATAAGGAAGTTTGATTTCCAAACACCAGGGAGTGTTATCATGCACTATTGTTCAGACATTGGTGGCATGATCCTGCAACTACAAAGTACTTTTTTTCTGAAAGCCTGGTTGTAAGAACATGTGTAAGAAAAAGGCAAATTAGAAACACAACCTCAGGTAATGGAAGCAATTTTTCAGTTAATTTTGGACAACTTTCACTCTCCCTCATCCCCTCTCCTCTCACTCTGTCAGAGAATGTTTTCTTTTACATAGCATGTGCAGACTGGTTCTCCTTGATCACAGTTATTGAGTAACTACATAGCTTTATAGCTCATTTTTCTCATCTTTAAATAAGAAGCTTTGAAGAATATTGCCAAATCAGAAAAAATACAACCTAAATCTCAATGAATATTGCCAAATCAGACAAAAATACATCCTGAAGCATTTTAAAGTATAGGTGTACTCCTTAATACATATAGGTATTTTGGATTACCATCACTATTTGTAATTTGAATTGTATCTTCTATACTGATTACTGATAGTTTTTCCATACTCTTGAATAAATAATGGAATTGAAATGCTGAATCATAGTATGGGTAAATACTTATCAGTAAGAGAAACTCTCAAATATTATTCTAATATAGTTGTACCACTTTGATCTCCTACCAGTAATGCACAAGAATTCCTGTTGTTCCACATCCCTGCTGGCACTTGGTCATTGTCAGTCTTTTAAATTTTACATATTTTAATGTAGTAGAGTGGTATCGAACTATGGTTGCAATATGCATTTTGATGATTGATGATTTTGAGCATCTTTTCATGTGCTTCTTGGCTATTTATATGTGAAGCAACAGTTCAAATATAGCGCTAATTTGTATTGGGGTGCTTATCTTCTTATTTTTGAGTTGTAAGAATGCTCTAACTATTCTGGATATGTTGTAATATTTTCTCCTAATTTTTGATCTCTATTTTATTAATGATATAGTTTGATGAACACAGAATTTAATTTGATGAACACATATTTACCAATATTTTATTTAGGCTTAGTGCTTTTATGTACTCTCCAATAAATGTTTTCTTATCTTACTGTCACAGTGATATCTGCTATATTTTCTTTTAGAAGCTTTGTAGTTTTACTTTAATGTTTAGGTACATGATTGATCTTGCATAAAGTTATTTTTTTCTTTTTTTAAACTTTTTATTAGAGAAGATGTAGGTTTACAGAGAAATCATGCAGAAAATACAGAGTTCAAATATAGCCCCTATACACATGGAGTTTTCCTTATTACCAACAATTTGCTTTAGTGTGCTACCTTTGTTACAATTGATGAAACAATATTACTATAGCTATACTATGAACTGTAGTCCATAGTTTACATTAGGCTTCACTGTTTGTGTTACACAGTCCTATATATTTTTATTAAAAAGTTATTCATGTAACATATACACAACCTAAAATTTCCCTTTTTGCATAAAATTTTAGAACTGAACATCCACCCCACACATCTGTAAGGAGTGAGGATGAGTCAGTGCTCTACTTTTGTTAATGTGGTGTCAGCAGAGCCCAGAGGGAAGCTGAACGTAAACACCCACCTGATACTTGTGGTACACCTCAACAGGGGGACTGCCTGCTTAAAACAAAACAAAACAAAACATGGATTACATAGAATAAGTACCTCATAATATAAAATCAAAATGTCCAAGATACAATCGAAAATCACTTATCAAACCAAGGATCAGAAAAATAACAATATGAATGAGAAAAGACAATGAAGAAAACCAATGGATACCAACACTGAGGTGAATCAGATGTTGTCTGAGGGTTAGTGGCAATTATTTGTATATATTATGTAATTTTAAATCTAAAATTATTTATTATATGTGTTAATATTATAGTCTTTCAAAATTTCTTTGTACTAACCAATTCTCATTACTCAAATCTCCTGGGTTGGTTCATCATATTGCACAATCCCTGCTCAAATTATGGTATGGTTTCTCCCTCCGGATTGGAACCTGAGTATTAGACAGTGGGGAGAGGTTATGTGTTTGGGGTTTCTCTGAGCCCTGAGGTTCAGCTGCCTTTTATGTGCCAGGCTGTGGCCACCCTTCTTTGAAGTTACTCTGAGAGAGGAAATGGTGGAAGAGGAGAAGAAATGCGCTTGGGCTGGTGTTTGACAAATAGGGCCATTTGGTGTATTGTTGGCTATTTGATTCTCATTGGAATGATGGACATGACACTCCAGGGAAGAGCTTTTGTGATGTGAGAGAAGTATATAGGAAGAGAAGGTGCTATATAGAAATGCTGCAGTGGAATATAGCTTTAGTCCCTTTCACTGATGTCAAGAAATTCAAGTGAAGGATTTGAGAGAGTTTGCATAATCTTCTTGGGTATACGATGTTTCCTCGGCATTATCCAGCTCCAAGACGAGGCACTGGGGTGAAGGTGTCATATCAGCCTGGTAGACTGATGGGGGCTGGGGACAGGAATGATCAGGAGAGAGAAACCTTCTTCTTCTCCTAAATGACGTACATGGCCACTGTGGCTGCTTCTGCTTCTGCTGCTGCTGCAGTCCTCCATCTCTGTGCAGAGGATGCCAGGCCCAGGTCCATGTGGTGGAATAAGGAAGATTCAGTTGGTAAGAAGGAGACAATTCTGCCCAGCTTTCTGCCACCAGGGCTCTATCAGACCTGCGACATCTACAGGTGGTGGGCAAGTCTTGTGGCCCTTTCTACTTAGTAACTTGACTTTTGGGAAATGCAGACCAGTTTTTCACGTGCCAACTATATTAAGTTGAATCACAGCAGAATAATGTGGGCAATAATGTGAGCTCAGGGACAAGGAGGAAGGCTTGTTCTGTCGCTTTTGAAATCTGTCCCACTAAATATGCAGCAGGTGTGGGATACACACTCAGGGAAAAGTGAAAGAGAGAGGAGAGCAGGGAGGTTGTTTACCAGGTCTTTTGGGTATATACTGCTGGTCCCTTGTGGACTCAGAGTATTGGGGTGCTGATTGAAATGGCACAGTGGGGGGATGTTGGGATTTGACAGGGTCACCACCTTTGCCCATGCTGTGTGCAGTGCTCCCCCTCCAAGAAGTGCCATCCTTGTGGCTAAAAATAGGATTGGCATTTCTTAGAGTGAAGTATGTACGACATGGGGGAGTGCCTACCTGCACACACCTGTCCTTACTCGAGTGCTGGAACCACCCACTCAGTGCTGGGCCAGCTCTGGGGACCCTCTTAAGACCCTTCTATGGTGTAAAATCTAGAGAATGAGGGCTTCTGGGATTAGCCTCATTTGAAGGGTCTTCTATGCTTTCTGTCACTCTTGTAAAGGGACCCAAGTGTATAGGAGCACAGCATGGAGTGTGGTCATGATGCCCTCCTGTCTTCCTGTTATTTACCTCTCTGCAGAACCAAATTACCCCCCTTCTTTTGAATTCACCTTCAATCTTTTTAGAAGTCACCATAATATTAAGGGTTAATCTTGGTTAAGCTAGGTGAGGCTCTTATAATCTCTTATACAGTTTCCAATTATTATTTATTGATGTGTTATTGATATGTTTCTTTTCTCACTTATTTTTTTATTAGAGGTGAAGGATGCATGGTCAAGGAGGAAAAACTGTACAGACCTCTTGTTTATGATAAAATAACATATTCTTTTTTCTCTTACCTACATTCATGTTTCTTTTAATAAGTTTTTGGTGCACCAAAGGGGAGAGTGAAGATGGCCAACACTTAGAGACCATCTGGAGAACCGGAGCTGTGTCTGGGAAGGAGGTTATAAATTCTACATTCTTGTGCAGGAATATAGGCAGCATCTAGATGTTCCCTGCTAGGTTAGTCCTCTTTAATCAAATCAGTGGTTCAAGGAAAAGTGGGGTTTTTTTTTGGAGTATTCCTGTATCTCAAACAGTTACAGATCTCACTCCCACTTCAATTTTCGGTAGAAATTTAGGTTATGTCCTAAAGGGAGGAAGTTCCTACATTTAGTCTTCTAACCTTACTGCCCACATACAACCTGTGTCTACTGCTCATGATGTCTGCTCCCTTCCTTCATGATCTTTAAGGGTTTCTCTTGGCAGAAAGTCTCACTACTCTAGAAATGTGGTAGACAATGATGGATACACCATTGAAGACTATTCTCATACTTAATTGTGTGTTTATTTCTGAGAAGGAATGAGGGTTTATGAGAATGCATGTGCTTGCATGCATGTATATGTCATTGTTGTGGAATACGTAGGGATTGTTTTTTGAGGTCGTGGTGTCAATGGCTGATTTTCAGAAGGCTCTCCCCCCAAGGGGATATATGGAAAAAGATGACAGATATGATACACCCATTCTGAGCATGGCTTTCAGTACATCTTCTAAACTGAAAGAAAATGTCTCCCAGAGAGTATGAAAATCTTACTGCTGACTCTATTTGGACTGGGCCAAGGACCTATACACATTGGACAGATTCACAGTTTGATTGAAAGTAGGTCCTAAAGGAAGTACCAGTTCAAGAAGTCATATGGGAATATTTCAGAGACCTAGGTTATAATAGTCTCTTTGATTCAGCAATTGAATAACAAAATACTTTAAGGGAAGCAAATGGGAGCATATGAGAAGAAGAGTGAGTGAGCAGTGAGGGAAGGTTTAAGGCATGTACTTAGCAGGAGTGAGAGAATAAATGTGAATTTGTGTTCAAGAGAGCATTACTTGCGTCCATATTGGCCGTATGACAAAATCACTAAACTGCAAATGAGAAGTACAATGGGCATAATCTGTTTTTTGTATGCGCCATTTCAGGAAGGCCAAAGATGAGTGCTAGACCCAGCAGTGGGGTATGGAGTTCGGGATAGTGACTCTTGACTTACAAAGACAAGGGATCCAGACAGCAGAGATACTTATCAACCTGGGATATATCACTTTATTCTTTCTTCCAAGCTCTGTGGTGGATTCCAAACACCCAAGTTTCTCCATAGTTTGGTTCAGTCCTCAACTGGATGCTCCAAAGAATCCCCTGAATTCTCACTCTTCCTGCCTAATGACAAAAACAAAGGGATGAAGATTTTTTTCTTTTTTCTCCTTGGGGGAGCTCTCTCTCTTTTCCATTGCTCTTGATTATACTGTGATAACCAGCTGCAGGGTATACCAGAGTAAGAAATAAGTACCAGTCAGGAAACTGTCAGAGCTAGAAGAGACCACAGGGATTTTGGTCATAGAAAGCATTTTATCACAAATCTAATATTTGAGTTACAGTTGGCTCATATACTCATGGAAGATGTGAAACTTCTAGCAGGTTTGTTAGATGGGAACTTGACTCATTTTTAAGGCTATTGAAAGACAAGGAGAACCCTGGATACTGAAGGACTTGGGGAGGTCCATTTATATGTCTCTTCTGATAATTCCTTTTTCTCCCCATGGAAAGTCTTGTGGTCCTTTCTCCTAAATCATCTTTCCCTCATGTCCCTAAGAACTTGAATAAACTGGCTCCCATTCTCTAAGTCTATGTCTGGTTTGGAATCAACTATCACATTTACATACTCTCTTCCAACTTCTGTCAGTTTCACTTGGTCAAGGGATAGAGTGCTGGAGGCTTGTGTCTCAGAATGGAAAGCCAGGAAAATATACTATCAACAAACAGATCTTTGATCAAGTGCTGAAAAAAATACAGATCTGAGAAGAAGAAAAGGGCAATTCTAGTATCTAAGCCCATCTCTCTCTTGGAATTCAATCATCTAAAGTTTGGTTGTCAGCTTCTTCCTATGGGATCTAGATAGAAATGGGATTTCTGCCCTCTCAATATTTGCACCCATGGATAAATCTCCCATTTTCTTTCTAGGGGTTTTAGTGTGCTTATACCAATTTTATGTTGATTTGGAATGAAGGAATTTTGGGATGCTGAAGGGTGTGGCAATGTTTTGGACTTTTGTTTTTGCAGTTTTTTGTTTGGTTTGATTTGATTTTGTTTTAGTTTGATTTGATTTACTTTGGGAGAGACCACATTTTTAGTATTCAGTTATTAAAAATTTAAAGTCAAACGGTTAGACACAATGAAGCTGTTTCTTAATAAATGAGAAAGAAACGACAGAAGAGTCTTCTCTCTTGGGCATGAAAACCATCCAAGGAAACAGAGGAAGTGAAGGGATCCTACTCAGGGACACATGGAAGTTGGGGGTGGTGCTGGTGGCAATAGGTTGAGCAATGCCACGTTCTTATATAAAAATGAGCAATATAATGCCATGGTGGTGGGGGCTGGGGGCGGATTGGGCAGGTTTCCTATATTGTTTGGGGTGGATTGGACCTTGATTCTACCTTCAACCATGCTGTGTGCAGTGCTTTACTTAGGAGAGTGCTATTCATACACAGTAAAATACGACGTGTGCCTTTCTGAGTAGAGTAATGCTCAAGGACTACAATGTCTGTGCCTTGGGAGGGGGCAGGTGGAGCTGCTGGCAGAGAGCTGACCACTCTTAAATTAGGAACCCACCCTTCAGTGCTGGGCTACCTCAGCTAATTTTCAGGAGCATAAGGATGGACATTCCTAAGGAAAATTTCTCTTAAATAGGTCATTCAGTGCTCTATAAGCTTTTATCCTAAAGAGATATTACCAAAAAGAGGGCAGTTTTGCACTGGGAATATAGCTTTTCCTAAATTCTGCTAAGCAAAATCCCATGATTTAGACAATAATGAGATTCAGTCAACATGTTGCTTTCTACACTCAACAAGTATAATCCACCTCCCTCTACATAAGAATGACAGGCTTCCCTGTTGAGCTCTGTGTTGAGATTTCAGCATGTTATTGGATAGGTCCCACATTTGCATAGGACATTGACAACCACAGATTGGTCATGGACCTTGGAGCTGAGAATAGATGGAATATTCACTGTTGTGTTAAATTCACCACACACAGGAATATTCACTGTTGTGTTAAATTCACCACACATGCTTTATACCAGGCCATATTAAATGTGCTGCCATTACTACAGGACAAGAGATACAATACATTGGCAAGAATGAAGGTTGAATTGTATGGATGAATTTCAGTCAAACTCTCTGATAACGGTGCTGCATCAGGTCTAAGTAACCTCTCTACTAAAATTTATTTTATCTCTGAAGGGAATGCAGGAGAAAGTAGTGTTTCCTCATTTGGGTTAAGCTACACAGAGAAAATAGAAACATGAAGTACAAATTCAGTTGGATGGAAGAATATGGGCACCAATAATGATAAGGAGAATCTAAGTCTTTTTGGAAATGCTGGAAGTCTTTGGGAAAATGTGGGGCTTCAAGGCACCATGTGAATACTGGACACATGTTTTCTCTATTAAAGAAAAAAGGTTTCAAGAATTGAAGGCACCCAGATAGTCACTTCACTGTAGACATCATTGTTTTACCAATATAAACTTAAAAAACCAGGTATCATTTTTCCAAATTTTCATGCTTCCTTATTTAAAAAAATAATTTCATTCTTCCTTGATAAAAGGAAAATCTCACCTTAAATTCCATTCAAATTCTCTTAAGCCCTTTTTATTTTTTTATTAGACAAGTTCTAGGTTTACAGAAAAATCTTGCAGAAATACAGAGTTCCCATATAATCCCACTATTGTTAATACATTGAATTATTCTGGTGCATTTGTTACAATTGATGAAATAATGTTAGTATAATTGTACTATTAACTATAGACCATGGTTGACATATTTGTGTTACATCATCCTTTGTTTTTTGTTTCTGTTTCAATTTTTGTTCTAGTAACATATACACAACCTAAAATGTCCCCTTTTATCTACATTCAAATATATAATTCAGTTCTGTTAATTACATTCACAATGCTGTGCTACCATCACCACCATCCATTACCAAAACTTTTCCATCACTCAAACAGAAACTTTGTACCAATTGAGGATTAACTCTCCATTCCCTATCCCCACTTTAGCCCCTAGTAACCTATATTCTAGTTTCTGACTCTATGAATTTTCTTATTATAATTATTTCATATCAATGAGATCATACAAAATGTTTTGCCTGACTTATTTCACTCAATATATCTTCAGTGTTCATCCATATTAACACATATATCAGAACATCATTCCTTTAAACAGATAAATAACATTTCATTCTATATATATATATATATATATATATATATATATATATATATACCACATTTTGTTAATCCATTCATTGGTTTGTACACTTGGGTTGCTTTCAACTTTTAGCAAATATGAACAATTTTGCTATGAACATTTGTGTGCAAATATCCGTTTGAGTCCCTGCTTTCAATTTTTTGGGGTGTATACCTAGAAGTGGGATTGCCAGGTCATATGGTAATTCTATAGTTAACTTTCTGAGGACCTGCTGAACTGTTTTCCATAGTGGCTGCACCATTTTACATTTCCACCAACAATGAATGTGTTCCTATTCCTTTATATCCTCTCCAATTATTATAGTTGTCCATTTTCTAACAGTAGCCATTCTAGAGGGTGTAAAATACCATGTAATTATGGTTTTGATTTGCATTTCCCTAATGGCTAAAGATGTTGAGCATCTATTCACATGCTTTTGACCACTTGCATATCTTCTTTGGAGAAATGTCTGTTCAAGTTGTCTGCCCATTTTTAAATTTGGTTATTTGTCTTTTTGCTGTTGAGTCGTAGGATTTCTTTATATATTCTGGATATCAAATCCTTACTGAATATGTAGTTTCCAAATATTTTCTCCCATTCTTAGGTTGTCATTGTACTTTCATCACAAAATCTTTTGATGCACAAAAGTTTTTAATTTTGTCTTTTCTGATCCTCAATTCTTATGTCAGTGCCTGCTTTAAACTGTGGGTGTGTGTGGGCTGCTCACTGCTCACTACTTATGATAAACTACTTCAGATCAATGAGGTCTGGCTGTGAGGGCTGCCATCTTTCCAAACCCCCTCTGGCAAAAGAGGCAGAAGGGTCTTAAAGACCATTACCCTTCCTCAAAACTATGGAAAACAGTTAAAGTGCTGCAGTAACTGGGTGGTGCCTAATCAAGAAAACACAGATTTATTAGCAATAGGAGAAGCTCCTGATGCTCTTACTGGCCTCTCCTTCACCTCCTCCCCAATGTGGGGTGGAGCAAGCATATACTCCCATTATGTCTCTGATCTTGTTCCAGAAGGGTCAGAGTAACCCTGTGCTCATAAGAGGGTGCCTGTAGGGCAGTTCCAGACTATCACATAGAAGTCTGCAAGACTGAACCTAGAAGCTTGTCTCAGTTTTGCCCTCCCTGAGGTTGTCCTAGGGGCAGAGAAGAAGCTTGCAAAATGCTGGAGCAATGTGAGAAACAGTTGGGTCAAGGCAGGCTGGGTCAAGGGACTAACTGCATCAAATCAAACAGTGGAGCACCCAAGAGGGGGTGAAGGTCTATTTCTGGAGGAGTAGAGGGGGCATTTCCCTCAAGCTGATCTTCATAATAGGAGAGTAAGCTCTGAAGGAGACCTGCAGCCAAAACAGATAATTTGCAAAAACTGTGAAAGGAGCTTTTTGCTTTGGTTTGTTTGTTGTGGTTATCCCTGGTGCTCAAGAAAATCTCTATCATATTACCAGCTGGATACAAACATAAGGAACAGACAGCTCAGAGGCTAAATCTCAGAGTTAACACTTTAAAATATTAAAATGTATAATATGAACAAAAGATTATAAGACATACAAAGAAACAAGAAATTATGGCCCATCCAAAGGAACAAGATAAAAACCCAGAAACTAACAATGAAGAGGACCAGATATTGGATATACCAGACAAAGACTTTAAAAGAATGATCCTTAATATACTCAAGGAGATAAAGGAAAACTCAGAGAAAGAATTAAAGGATATTTGGAAAACAATGAATGAATGATATGGGAATCTCTTTGAGATTCTCAATGGAACCAAAGGTAAATACTGGAATTGAAGCCTACAATAACTGAAATGAAAAATTCCCTAGATGGTTTCAGTAGCAGATTGGAGCTGGCAGAAGAAAGAATCAGTGACCTTAAACATAAGACAATTGAAATGATTCAGGCTAGTAGTAAAAAGAAAAAAGAATAAAAAAGAGCAAACAGAGTCTAAGAGACCTGTGGTATACCATCAAGTGTACTAATATACTCATTACGTTACTCCCGAAAGGAGAAGAAAGAAACAAAGAGGCAGAAGGAATATTTGAAGAAATAATGGAAGATAACTACCAAAATTAAACAAAAATCATGAATATATATATATATATATATATATATATATATATATATATATTCAAAATGCCCAGCAAACCTCATACAGGATAAACTCAAAGAAAACCATGCCCAGACACATAGTAATCAAACTGCCCAATGCCAAGGACAAGGAAAGAGTTCTGCAAGCTCCAAGAGGAAAGTACAGAATTACATACAAGGGAATCCCAACAAGATTAATTGCTGATTTCTGATCAGAAACCATGGAGGCAAGAAAGTAGCAGGACAAAATATTTAAGGTGCTGCAAGAAAACAATTGCCAGCCAATAATTTTATATCCAGCAAGACTTTTTTTCAAATATGAGGGAAAGATTAAGATATCCTCAGATAAACAGATGCTAGAGAGTTCATCACCACTAGACCTGTCCTACAAGCAATGCTAAAGGGAGTAGCTCAGACTAAAAAGAAAGGACACTAGACAGTGGATTAAAGCAGCATAAAAAATAAAGATCTTTGGTAAAGATAACTATATGGTAATTATAAATGCCAGTACTATTGTATTGTATTTTTTGGTATGGAAATATTCTTACAGTTTTTAAAATGCAAATGTATGAAAATAATGATAAATCTTGGGTTTAAAAATACAAGGTATTTTATTTTTATTTTAAAAATACAAAGACATAATTTGTAACAAGTACAAAAAGAGGTGGAAAAGTGGAGGTATGTATGAACAGTGTATGTGTATGCTATTGAAGATAAGTTGGTATCAAATATCAAAAATATTGAAGATAAGTTGGTATCAAATGTTATAGATTTAGGATGATAAATTTTAACCCCTTAATAACCACAAAGAAAATATATGAAAAACATATTCAGAAAGAAATGAGAAGGTTCTCAAAATGGTACAATACAAAAATCCCTTTATTTTAAATATGTTATGACATTAATTTATATGCAATATATGTTCTCTATAGTGAACAATGCTTCCAGTTTACATAAATTTAAAATTTGTATAACAATGACAACAATCAGGATATCAAATTGTATAATCACATCAAAAAACCCTACCAGCCCTTTTGGCTTAAAACTTTGAATCCAGAGACTCTGACACCCATTCATAATTTTGTGTCCCTATACTTTTGTGTCCTGGGGCTTAGTTTGTCAAGAGAAATGCAAGCATCTCATATCATGCATCTCAGAATGAAAAAATGCAAAAACTTGCTCACACCAACTTTGCTTCTGGGGAAAGAGTCAGAAAACTCAAGAGCTGAGAGGAGCATGAAGGCATTCCTTTGTGCCAAGCACATTTTTGGTCTTGTAGCTCACTCTTGTCTGAAACAAAATTTTGCCCTCTCCATCCCACGACCCACTGATTATTCTCCCCGTATTTTCTTCCAGGATCCTGAATGCTGTCACTACTTTTTCTGTTGTTTTGGATTTGGTGTTACTAACCCAGGTAGAGGGATTTGTATCTTTTGGTGACAGGGTGGGATTAGAGAGAAGGAGTGCATTTTCAGCTAAACTATTGGTTCTAGGGAATGCAAACCATGTATTAATGCTTTATTTGTAATAATGGGGAAAGGAACAGGATAAAGTGTGGAAATATGTTTCTCCCATAAGCAAGAGAAACTAGGAGGAAAGGTTAACTTTTCTCCTTTCTGGAAACTTCCATTTAAAACCTGCAATGTGTGAGAAGGGGACAGCACTCATGGAGGGATGGAAGAGAAAAGGCAATGAGGCAGGTGCTACACAGTCCTTTGAGTCCATGCAGGTGGCCACTCACAGCCTGAAAACTTTGGGGGTTCAGTGTTTGAAAGGTACATGAGTGGGTGTTTGGCAGGGCTGCCGACTTTTGAAATGCAGTGTGTGGTACCCTACTCGAGAGTGTGGCAATCATGTATAATTAAAGACGATCGACACAACTGTGAGTGGAGTAACACATGACGTGCAACATATGCATTTGGCACTGGAGGTACATTGGGGTTGTTCAGGTGCATGCAGAAGGGTGGTTCTTTAGAGCACAGGTATACACTCTCCCTAAAGCCTCAGTGCTGGGCTAACTCAGGGAACTCCTTTAAGTGCCTCCTCAGAAGCAAGACCAAGGAGCAGAAGCCCCAGGGGAAAAGCCTACCTTTTAGTTTTTTCTGGAATCCATATATCTTTCCCCAAAGTTGCATGATCCAAATGTGAGTAAGACTTTCGTTGTAGCCATGGTGTACCTCTCTGCCTATGGAGTATTTCTCCCTTTTTCACAACCTATTCTCAGTCTCAACCTCCAAATCCATTAACCTATTTTCACCTATCAGATACCATCATAATTTTCAAGGCTTCTAATTTAAGCCTCTCCAAGTTGTTTCTTGCTTCTCAGATCCCTACCCTTCTATAACCCATAGTCTTTTGTCTCTCAGGTTTTGAACCTCCTTCTTTCTTAATAGGTCTATAAAAATACTTATTCTTTAAAAATATCTTTGAATCATGTATTAGTCACCAATTTATTAGGATTTTTTATAGGACCCAGAATCTTTTCTTTGCCATCGCTTTTTATTTTTTTTGCTGTCACTTTTAAAAGTTATGTATCTTTGGTTTTGCTTATATGCTATACTTTTCTAACCCAGAGGGGTGGTGGGGAGAGAGAGAGAGGGAGAGGGGGGGGGGGAGAGAGAGAGAGAGAGAGAGAGAGAGAGAGAGAGAGAGAGAGAGACAGACAGAAAAGAATCAAGTCTGTTTCTTTTTATTAGTTAGTAGAATTCCAGGAAAAGGGAAAGGTTATCTGGCTTGTGTACCATTGTTGCAATTATGAATAGAGCTGCTGTAAACCCTTGCATACAGATATATGTGTGAAAATAAGTTCATTTTTACTTGTGAAAATACCTAGCAAACTGAAAAAAAAAATCTAGTTTCTTGAATGGCTTTACCATTTTGCATTGTGTGGGAAATATTACTTTACTCATTCTTCCCTGGTTTGGAGCAGGCCCAAACACCCAAACACTAAGTGATGCAGATTTTACTTTGTTCTCCATGTGGGAGTTACCCCTCTGCACCATTATACTTACTTATATAGAGATATTTGGCTACATGGCATAGCCAAGGTGGAAACTAAGTACCAGTAAAAGACTGTCGAGCTGGAAAAGGCCATGTGGATCTTGTCCATGACAAACTTATTTCAAATCAGATACTTGAATCAGAGATGGTTTATATTTGGATAAATATTTCATTTTATATTGAAATAAAGGAAGAAGCCAGATTCTGGAAGGCTACAGAAGGTCTGGTTTAAATATCCCTTTCCTGTGTCTTCTTTTCTCTCTCTATGTCAAGTAATTAAGCCAGGGGCTTCATCCTAAATCCTCTTTCCTCTCTCTCCTCAAGAGAGAGGAGAATTTGTGTAACAGAGCTCTGAATCTATTTTTCAATGTCTGGTTTGGGAACAGCTATCTCCTTCACATATTCTCTTCCAAATCCTGTCAGATTCAGATGGTCAAGGAAGAGTCAGAGTGCTAGAGACCTTCTGTCAGAATGGAAAGGTTGGAAAATATCCTGTCAACAACCAGAACTCTGATTAAGATCTGAAAAAAAATCTAGATCTGAGACGAGGAAAAGGTCAATCCTTAAATCTAAACACATCTCTTGCTTCGAATTCAACAGTGAAAAATTTAATAGTCAGTCCTCTCCAATGGGATTTAGGAGGAAATGGGGTTTCTGTCCTCTCAGTGTTTCTGCCCATTTACTGATCTCCCCTTCTATTCTTAGGGATTTTAGCTTGTTTTCACTAATTGTATGTGGATTTATAATGGGAGAATTTTGTGGTACTGAAGTGTGTGAAAGTTTTTGGCAGTGTGTTGTTGTTGTTTTGCTTTGTTTATGTTTGGGTTGCCTTGATTCTATTTGGTTTATTTTGGAGGAAAGCAAATATTTTCAATCCTCTGTTCCTACAACTTGAAAATCAACAGGTTAGAGAGAATGGAGATATATACATAGCAAACGAGGAAGAGAAAACAGGAAGAGGTTTGTTGTCAATGGGCATGAAAATAATCCAAAGAGACATAGAGCATGTGAAGGGATCCTTACTCATAGAGATGTGGAATTTGGAGGGCAATAGGGTGGTCAATGCCATGGTCTCATGGAAAAATGATAAATACAGACGTCATGCCATTTTGTAGGCAAAGGGGTTGGACAAGTGTGAGGAAAACTATATTGTAGAGCTGGATTAGGCAGGGATGCTCCCTTCAACCATGTTGTGTGCAGTGCCATACTTAAGAATGAATAATTAAGGTATATTCTATTATGAAGCATGCCTTTCTGTGTATAGTAATGCTCAAGAAGTAAAATGTCTGTAGTGGCCTTCAGGAGGAGTGGAGTTGCAAGCACAGAGCTGTACCTCCTTATGCTCAGGAACCCACCCTTCTGTACTGGGCCACCTCAGAAAATTTCCATTAGCATATCTTCAAATGCAAGACAAGGACTGAGCTCCCTGAGGAAAATTTCCCCAAATGGGTCCTTCCTTATTCTATAACCATTTATCTTAAGAAGTTACAACCAAAACAAAAAGCAATTTGCACTTAGGATTAGCTCTTCATAAATTCTGCTTAAACCCCATGATTTACACATCAGTGAAACTCAACCAACATTCTTTGCTCTACAGCCAATATGTACTATCCCACTCTATTTTCATAAAAGCAACGTTGTTCTCTGCTGAGGTCTGTATTGGGATATGAACATAGGTTTGGAAAAGTCCCACATTCCCACAGGACATCTGAAAACCACAGATGGGACATGGCACTAGGAGCTAAGAATGGATGGAACATCCATTGATTTGTTCACCAGAATCTACCACATGCACACTACATGCCAGGCCATATTAGAGATGCCACCATTACTTCAAGACAACAAGAGAGACAAATATCCCTGTCCTCAAGAAACTGGCATGCTGCTAGAGCAAATAGACAATAGCTAATGAATGAGTACACTATGAATTATGTGCCAAAACCTGAAGTGCTATTGGAAACAAAGTGCATTGAGGATGGAGTAGTGATACAGAGAGAGGGAGGGGTTATGGTTTGAAATAGAATGGACAAGGGGTCTTCTCTGGAGCAGGCACTATTTGAATAAGGACTCTATGAGGTAAGGAGAAGAATCAATCTCCAGCCTCCCAGGTTCCAAGACTTCCCTTCTTCCCTGGCAATGAAAAGGAATCTCAGCTTTACTTGTGCATCTTTCTCGCTATCCATATCCACCTCCCAGCCTTTATAGGAGATGCAGCTGCTTGTTACACTGACAGTGTCTATGCACAGGTGGAGTGAATCCTACTGGCTATCGTCTACCTACCTAAAACCAATACATAGCCGTGATGGCTGGTACTTGTGCATCTAAGTTCATACAAGGCTGAATAGAGAATGAGTCAGCACAAGTCAATGTGCTGGTAAGAGTAAAGTTTGAATTGTATGGACAGATTGTATCCCGAATCTCTGATAACAGAGATTCCTCAGCTCTGTGATGTCTACAGAAGAATACGACCCTATCTACCATAATTTAGTTTATCTCTCATGGAAAATGCAGGGGGGGGAGTAGTGTTCCCTCACTGAGGCAAACTGCACAGAGATAACAGAGATATAAAGTGTCCAGTGTACCTTAAGAAATTCACATGGGAAAAGGAGTAGGAAGTCAAATGATGAGGAGGAGAATTTGTGCTTTTTAGAAATGTTGGCAATCTTTGGGAAAATGTGGTGTTTCCTGCAGCTAGCTTAATACTGGGCATACATTTTTCCTACTAAAGAAGGAATGTTTCAAGACTTGAAGTCATCCAGATGACTTCCTTCATTAGAGTCTTCAGTGTTTTATCAGTGGAAACCTATAAAATGAGATGTCGTGTTTTTAAAATTTTCCCACCTCCCTTTCAAAAAGACTTTTCTAAATCTTTAATTTAGAATTTAAAGTCCAATATGAGACTGGCCATCTTATCACCTGAACATCCTTCCCACTTCTCTTAGGACATTTTCTTTATACATACACACACACTTGCATGTTAGATATTTATTTATATGCAATAAAATATATATTTTACTGAAGACTTGCAAATTTAGGTAAATGTAAATTTTGTGTAATGGTGAAAGCATCTAGAAATAGATTAGTATTATCACTTGAATAATCTTACCCTCCTCTTTGGAGGACAAATCCTCCCACCGTGCTTAGACTCTGGTGTCCACTCATCATATTTGTGTACTGATATTTTTGTGTCTAGGCTAAGATTTTCAAGGGAAACGTAGGCACTTCATAGCATATGTCTCAGAATGGAAAAATGAAAAGTTTCAGAAAACTCAGAAGCTAAAAGGACTATGGCACATCACTCTTGTTAAGTAAAGGTATTTTTTTCATTTCAGTGTCTGAGAGCAAAGTGCCATTGCTCTCTCCATCCTACCACCCACTGATTATTCTTTCCTTTACTTCCAGGATCCTGTCCTTTCACTGTTTCTTTTATAGATTTGGAGTTGAGGTAAGCAGCTCAGGTAGAAGAACTCAGATCTTTAGTTGGAAAGGATGGGATTGTATAATGGAATGTATTTTCTGCTTCATTATTGGAACCAGAAAATACAAATAACATCTTAGTGCTTTATTTGAAATAAGGAAAAGCATTGAGTAAGGCATGCAAATATATTTCTTCCATGAGCAGCAAACTAAAATGAAGGCTTAATCATTCTCCTTTCTGAAAATTGCCATGTGAAATGTTCAACATGTACAGTGAGGTCAGTACTCAGGAAGGGGTGAATAAGAAAATGGAGTCAGGTGCGGACTGCACAGGTCCTTTGGACAAATGCTGGTGCCACTCAAAACTTGAAAGCGATGGTAGGGGGGTGTTTGAATGGTGCATGAGTTGGTTTTTGGTAGGGCTGCCAACTTTAGATATGCTGTGTGTGGTACTGTACTCCAGAGGGTGGCAATCATGTGTAATTAAATATGACTGACATCTTAGTGAGTGAAGTAACGCATGACAAATACAACACATGCAAGGGCACTGGGGGGTGTTCAGGGGCGTGCAGAAGGCTGATTCTCTAGAGCACATGGAACTATCCCTTGTGAGTCCCCAGGGCTGGGCTTCCTCAAGGAACTTTCTTAGATGCCTTCTCACAGACAAAACATAGGAACTGAATCTCCCTGGATTCTCTCCTGGGAAAAGCCTCTCATTGATTTTCTTCTAGGATTGCCTCCTCAAAATGGGAAAAGGATTCTCAGTGTGGTCATGGTGTTCCTCTCTGCTTGTGGAATATTTTTCCTTTTGGTAGAACCTATTCCCAACCCCAACCCCCAAATCCATTAACCTGTTCTCACCTATTAGCTCCCCTCACTATTTTCGAGGCTTCTCCTTAGGCCTTCCCAAATTCCTTCCTGCTTCTCAGAAACTGACCCTATTCAAACCAAAAGCATTTTGATTGTCCAGTATTGAAGCTCTTTCTTTCTTCATGTCCTATAAGATACTCATTCTTTCAAAAATACCTTTTAATCTTCCCTCTGTAAGTCACCAAATTATTACAGTTATGAGTAATACCCTGATAAGAGTTTACTCTTTGATATGCTTTCCTTTTTTTCCTAATATTTTGTATCTTTTGTTTTTGCAGAGATGCATAACATCATTTGAAGTGAAGAGGTATCTGGGGAGCAAGACACACATTGCATACCCTTGTGTTGGACAAAGGTAAATAAACTGTTTCCTCCCTCCTATAATTCTGATCAGGGTGTTGAATTGGAAGCCTCATTTAGGGGCATAGTGTCTGTATTAAAAAGCCATATGTATCAGCCAACTTCAAGCCTTTGAAAAAATTTAGTTCCAAAGAGGTGAAAGCCTGCTCTCCCTTGTCTCTTACCATCAGGCCGCTCCATCTATGTTTACTGGTCAGTGTGCTTTAATTTTGAGGTTTATTTTATTTTATTTTATTTCTTTGGTTTATGTTATGATGTGTGCTTTTGGGGACACTCATTTTTGGGGGTATTTTATTTGTGGGGTTAGTGTGCAGATGTATCTTTTCATATTTTCTTATTTTCATTTTGAGTTATCGTTTGGTTGGTTGCTTTGGTTTTGTTTGTTTTTTAATGCACCCAGAATATAAAAGAGCCTCATGCTCCAAGGTCTTCACTGATTTCCAGAGAGTGTAGCAGAAACAGAATTTTCTTCTTAGGACACTGATCCCAAAAAATAAGAATAAAAAGATAACACAAAACTGTTCCTTTATGGTACACAGTTGTATGGGGTTAAAAAGCATATATTTGTTTACCACCACTTAGGTCATGGTAAAGCAGAGTGCTATCACCACACAGACTTCCTCATGCTGCCCCTTGTTGTCAACCCAACTCCAACCTTACCCCTGCAACCACTGTTATACTTTCCATATTTCTATTTTGTCTTTTCCAGAATATCATATAAAGGCAATCACACAACATGTAGTTCTTTGGTCTGGCTTCTTCACTAAACTAAGTGTGCTTAAGATTCATCCATGTTTTTCAGTGAATCTATATTTTGTATTTTTTATTGCTGAGTAATATTCCAATCACAAGTGAAAGACTTCTGGGTTGTTTTCATTTGTTGATTGTGAATAAAACTGCTGTCAACTATTTGATACAAAGATATATGTGAACACAAGTTTCATTTAATTTGTGTATATAGCTGGGAGTGCTATTGCTGAGTCACATAGTAATTTTATGTTTAAATTTATAAAAAACTGAAGAAATTTCAGTTATTGTATTTTATAACCCCAGAGTTTCCATTTTTAAAATAATTTCTACCTCTTTGTTGACATATTCTTTTGATGAAAAATTTCCATAATACCTTCATTTACCTCTATAAATGTAGTTTTAGTTCTTTGAATGTGGTTGCTTTAAAGTCTTTGTCTATTATGTATGACATCTGGGCCCTCTCACGGAAAATTTCTTTGGTCTACTTTTTTCTTATGCAAGGGTCACATTTTTGCTTTATTTACAGATCTTGTAATATTTCTTGAAAACTCAAATTTTTAGAAAATATATTGCAGCACATCTTGATACCCAATCCCCTCCCAGGGATTGTTGTTGCTGTTTGCTTATTCTTTTTATTAACTTGGCTGTACTATTTTAGTGTACTAATTCAAGTGAAAAATGAGTTAAAGTTACTGTCTGTCTTAGTTTCCTAGGGCTTCTGTAATAAAGTACCACAAACTTGGTAGTTTAAAATAGCAGACAATTATTGTCTTGATTCTGGAGGCTAGAAGTCTCAAAATCAAAGTGTCATAATGATCATGATCCCTCTTAAGTCTGTATGGAAGTTACATGATTCTTTTTTGACCTCTGGCAGTGGCTGGGAATCTTTGATGTTCCTTTGGTTGTGGCATAATTCCATCTCTGCCTCTGTGATCACATGGATTTCTTCTTTCTTTGTCTCTGTCTCTTCACATGGGGTAATCCCCTCCTGAGTCTTTCTGTCCATGTGTTCAAATTTAATCTTCTCATAAGGACATCAGTCATTTTGGATTAAGGCCCACATTAACCTGGTTTGGTCTCATTTTAACTTAACTAACTCCATTTGAAATGACCCTATTTCCAAATAAGGTCACAAACTCAACAAATCTATTTGGAAAGACACAATTAACCCATAACACCTCCACACAATGATAAATCTGGGAGAGTGTGATCAGGGTCCCAGTATGCTCACCTTTTCACACCTGAAGTAGAGACTCCACCCTATGATGGGGGGACTGGGTGTGGGAACAGAGATTTTGTCTTCTTACCACACATGTGGTATATTGCCTCTGCAACAAAAATCCAGAGTGAGGATCAAATGAAAAATCATGGTGGCCTGCTACTCTCAGGAAGATACTGTAGCCCTTGACAAGAAGCTAAGGGGAGATGGTAACCCATCTCATTGGCCACCTTCACCTCAATCCCATAATACATAGCATCTAGCAACCATTCTCCATTTTTGTGTCCCTACATTTTTGTGTACAGCCTCAGATTGTCAAGAGAAAGGAGTGTACCTCATAGTGTATGTCTCATAATGAAACATTCAAAAACATGCTCACAACAACCTTTGCACAAGAAAAAAGTCTCAGAAAACCCAGGAGCTGAGAGGAGTATAAGGGCATCCTTAGGCACTAAGGTCAATTTCTGTTTCTACATCCCCATTGTTAAGTAAAGCAGGCTTTTTAAATCAAGCATCTGGAGAAGAAATGGGATTTTTTCTCCCCATCCCACCACCCAGGAGTTATTCTCTCTTTCTTTACCTCCAGGATCTTGTATTTAACTGTTTATTCTTGGTTTTGGATTTGATGTAACTCAGAGAGAGGGACTCAGAACTTTGAGTGACAAAGCCAGGGTTGGTGACATGGAGTGTATTTTCTGCTTTACTTTTGGTTCTGGGGAAAACAATTCATTTGTTGATGCTTTATTTATAACATTTGGAAAAGTAACACAATAAGGCATAAAAGGATCTTTTCCACAAGCAAGAGAAACTACGTAGAAGGCTTAATGGTTTTCAGTTCTGAAAACTAGCATGAAAAACCTGCAACACATCAGGAGAGAACAGCAGTCAGGGAGGGATGGATGAGGAGAGGCAGTGTGGTGGGTGCTGCCAGGCCTTTTGGATAAATGCTGGTGGCCACTCAGTACTTGAAAATATTGCAGGGTTTTTTGCAAGGTGCACGAGTGGGTGCTTGGCAGGGCTGCCATCTTCAGACATGCTGTGTGTGGTACTCTACTCCACTGAGTGACAATCATGTGTAACTAAATATGATTGGCAACTCTGTGGGTGGAATAATGCATGACATGGACCACATATGTGATGACACTGGGGGTACATTGGGGATGCTCAAGGGCATACAGATGGCTGCTTTCCCTAGAGCACAGGTATGACACTCCACCTCCACCTCCGTGTCAGCTCCCATTGCTGGGCTATCTCAGGAAACTCTCTAATGTGACTTTTCAGAGGCAAGTCCTAGGAACTGAATTTCCTCTTTAAAATATTCTTATTGAGTTTCTTCTAGGATCATATCTTTCTCAGCATTGCCTGAGTAAAATTGGAACAAGAATTTCAATATGATTATGGTGTTCCTGTCTGTATGTGGAATATTTTTCCTTTTTGCACAGCCTATTGCTAACCCCACCCCCCAAATCTGTTAACCTATTCTCACCATTTTCAAGGTTTCCCCATTAGGCTTTCAAATTCCCTAATGCTCCTCATATCCCTATACTTCTGCAGTTCAAAGTCCTTTGTCTCTCACATAATTGAGCTCCTTCTTACTTAATCAACATGGAAGTTGGAGGGCTATAACACTTTAACCTAAAGAGTTGTAACCAAAAGGAGAAGCAGTCTTGCATAGGGGATACAGCTTTTCCTAAATTCTGCTAAATAAAACCCAATGATTTAGACAATAATGAGACTCAGTCAATATGGTGCTTTCTGTATTCAACAAGTGTAATCCAACTTAGGTTCCCTGTTGAGCTTTATATTGGTATTTCAACATGTGTTTGAATAGTTCCAACATTTGCACAGGACACTGACAACCACAGATTGGATATGGACCAGGAAACTGAGATTAGATAAAATATCCACTGTTTTGTTCAGCAAAGTTTGCCACACACATATTATATGCCAGGCCATATTAGAGGTGCTGACATTACAGCAGGACATCAAGAGAGACAAATGTCCCTGTCCTCAAGAAGCTGCTAAGCTGCTAGGGCAAATAGATAATAGCTAACAAATGAGTAGACTGGGAACTATGTGCAGTAACCCTAAATGCTATTGGAAACAAAGTGCATTGTGCAGTAGTGATACAGAGAGGCAGAGGGGTTACAATTTGAACTAGAGTGGCCAAAGGGTCTTCTCTGAGCAGGCACTATTTGAATAAAGTACTAAGGAAGAGAACCAATCTGCAGTCTCCTAATGCTTCAAGACTTCCCCTCTTCCTTGGCAATTAAAGGGAATCACAGTTTTGTCTAGTCTTCTTTTCTTGCTATCCATAACTGCCTCTAGTCTACACAATTCCATCTGGTTCTATGGGATTTTGTTCTGAAGATTCAGAGAAATATTGAGGCACTGTGGTTTAAGAGATGAGAAGGAGAAAGGAGCACACAGACAAAGAGGCCTCTTTTAATATATATCTTTAAGAGAAGAGAATAGAAGATGATGAAAATTAAAAAAAAAAAATGGCACTTGCCTTGATGCTTGAGGTAGGGGAGCTTTCTCTTCCCTAGGAGGTTTCAAAATATCCAAAATATCACGGTAAGTAATAGAAGGCATTTTACATTATCTTTTTGTCTCTACTGATTTTTCTTGATATGATAGATCCAGCTTAGAGACTGACTGACATGATTTCTTGCCTTGTAGAAGTTGCAGCTGCCTGTTAAATTGATAATGTCTATGAACAGGTATTCATTCTGGAGAATGAAACTAATTTGCTATCTTCTACCAACCTAAAACCATTATATGGCCATGATGGCTATGATGGCTGATGCCTGTGCCTCTGCCTTCCAAATATACTGAACAAAGAAAGGTCCAGCACAAGATAACATGTTGGCAAAGAATGAATGATGGATAGATTTTATGGACAGATTGCCATCAAGCTCTCTGATAACAGAGCTTCATGTCTACATGATTGGTCCCATCTCTATTAGGATTGATTTTATCTCCTATGAGTAATGGAGGGGATGATGGTGCTTCCTTTTTTTGAGTAAGTTGCACAGAGAAAATAGAGATGCAAACTGGCCAGTGGGTCTTAATAATTTCAGTTGAGAAGAGTAATATGGGTGCCATTGATGATGAGGAGAATTTAAGTCTTCTTGGAAATGTCAGTAATCTTTGGGAGACTGTGTGACTTCCTGCAGCTATATGTATGTAGAGCATGCATTTTTTTTCTGATTAAAGAAGGAAATGTTTCAAGATTTGAAGACAACCAGATTATTTCCATAACCTTGCCTTCACTGCTGTTTCAACAAAACTTATAAAACTGGGTATGATGTTTTCCAGATTTTCCCAATTCTCTAATTAAAATAACTTTCAGTTACTACTTCCCAAGTTCTAAAACTAAGTCCAACTAAAAAGACTGGGAACATTCACAATTGGACTTCCTTCCAAATTCTCATGGGTGTATGTCTTGTTTTAACAGTTAAAGATATCAATATATATAATAATATATTTTAGTGAACAATTCTGAGAGTTTAGATAAATGTAAATTTTGTGTAACACACAAAATATCAAGACATAGAATAATATCATCCAGAAAAAACTAATGCCCTTGTGGACCCAAAACCTCTCTGAATCCCTAGACTCTGGCATCAATTCTTCATTTTGTTTCACTAAATATTGGTGCCCCAAGCTAAGCTTTTAAAGGGAAATATAAGCAATGAGCAGCAGGTGCTTCAGAATGTAAAAATGCAAAAACATGCTCATAACAATCTTGCTTCCAAGGAATGGCTCATAAAATCCAGGAGCTGTGAGGAATTTAAGGTGGTCATACCTTTGCGCCAAAATCATTTTGTGTATTTTAGATCACTTATGTTAAATAAAATGAGCTTTTTCACTCAATGGTCTGAGAAGGGAAAGGGATTTCTGCTCTCTCCCTCCCACCACCTGTTTATTATATCCCCTTCTTTGGTTCCAGGATCCTGTGTGTTTTCACTGATTATCTGTGGTTCTGAAGTAGAGGGATTCAGATTTTTGTGTGACACGTGTTTTAGTTTCCTAGGCTGCTCAAAGCAAACACCATGGAGTGGTTCAGCTTAAACAATGGGAATTTATTCACGCATGGTTTTGAGTCTGGGAAAATGTCTAAATCAAGCTATCATCAGGGCAATGTTTTCTTCCCAACAACCAGCTGCTGGTGATCCTTGGCTCCTCTGTCATATGGCAAAGGACATGGCAATATCTGCTTGTCTCTCCTTTCTCTTCTAGGTTTCATTGATTTCAGCTTCTTGCTTTCTTGGCTTTCTTTCTCTTTGTCTAATTTCATTCTTCTTATCAAGGACTCCAGTAATAGGATTAAGACCCATCCTGACTGAGATGGGTCACATCTTAACTGAAGTAGCCTCATCAAAAGCCCCTAATTACAATGGATTCACACCCACAGGGATGGATTAGCTTTAAGAACATGTTTTTCTGGGGTACAAACAGCTTCAAACTACCATTACAAGGATTTGGTTGGTGAGATAGAATGTATTTTTCACTTAACTATTGGAACACAGGAATGCAAACAACTTAACACTTTATTTATAGTAGTGGGAAAAGGAACAGCATTAGACATGCAAGAATATTTCTTCCGTAAGTTAGAGAAACTAGGAGGGAAGCTTAATGTTTCTCATTTCTGAAAGCTTTCATGTAAAACATTTAACATAGGCAGAAGGGAGAGCACTCAGGGAAGGATGAATGAGGAAAGGCAGTGGGGTGGGTATTGCACAAGTCCTTTGGAAAAATCCTGGTGTTACTCAGAAACTGAAAATGTTGAGACATGCTTGAGAGGTGTATGAGTGGGTGTTTTGGCAGGGCTACCAACTTTAGACTTACTGTGTGTGCTACTCTATTCCAGACGGTGGCAATCACGTATAATTAAATATAATTGGCACTTCTGTGAGTCAAGTAACACATGACAAAGACAACATATGTGATGGCACCGGAGGTACCAGTTGTTCAGAGACATGCAAAAGAGCTGGTTCCCTAGAGCACATGGAGCTACTTGTTGTCAGCCCCCTGTGTTGGGCTACCTCAGGAACCTCGGGAAATTCTGTTGGATGCCTTGTCAGAGGCAAGACCTAGGAACTGAGCATCCTAGTGAAATGCCTCCCTTTGATTTTCTTCTGGGATTCACATGCTTTTTTCCAAAGTTGCCTAACCAAAACGGTGATAACCTCTTTCAGTGTAGTCATGGTGTTCCCTCTGTCTGTGGAGTATTGTTCCCTTTTTGTAGAACCTGTTCTCAACCCCAGACCCCAAATCTCTTACCTGTCAACTGATAATGGGAAATAGGCATTTAAAAACTAGAATGCTATAAATCTATTCCTTTATAGTTTAGCATTTTATGAATTTTGAAAAATGCATATAGTTGTTCATCCGGCACCAAAGATGTGATACGAAAGACTGCTTCATCATGCTGTCTCAGTTGAATCCCCATTTAATCCTAATCTCTGGTAGCCACTCATATACTTTCCATCTGAATATTTTGCCTTTTTAAAAATTTTATGTGAATACAATCATGCTATATTTATCTCTTGGGTCTGGATTATTTCAAATAACAAATGCATCAGAGACTCATCCATATTTTTTTGTGTGAAATAATAGTTGGGTATTATTATTATTTCTGCTTATAATTCCAGTCATAGGTAAAAGATATCTCAGTTATTTCCCATTGTTGTTATTTATGAATAAAGCTGCTATGAACCTTTGCATACAGATATATGTATGAACATAAATTTCCTTTTACTTGTTAAAATATCAAGGTGTGGAGATGTTGGGTCACCTAGGAAATGTATGCTTAAGTTTTTAAAAACTAAAAGAAAATCTGTTTCCAAGAATGACTTTACTCTTCTGTGTTGCTATGAACAATCAGAGATCCATTTGTTTAAATCTCCACCAGCACTGGTATTAAAAGAGTTTGTTTTGTTTTACTTTTTGTTATTCATTTTATTATGCATGTAGTTTTACATCATTATGGGTTTTTTTTTTAATTTAGAAATTTATTGTTTAATTCACAAGCTTTATATAGCTTTAGTTTAAAAACAAAAACAAAAACAAAAACAAAACCCAAAGCAACAAAAACAAGACACTATTTCAAAGTCCAGGCCCTTCCAGCATTCCAAATACAAGAGCTCTGAAAATCGTGTATATCAATTGAAAGAACAAGACAAAATTATGAATGGAGCCATGACATTTCATAAAACAAAATTTTATATAACTGAAGGATCCTTCCTGGGACCAGATAATTGCCTTTACAAAAGAAAAGGAGGAAAAAAAAACCCCAAAATACCAAAACCAGAATAGAATGAAATTCCAGTGTTCCATATCAACTTGTTACACATCAATATAAACCCCACAGTGTCCTGGCAAACAACATGCTTTCATTTTCTGTCTCATCCTAGAGTTCGAATGTTGATTCATTTCAGCAGAGACTCCACAGGCAACAGGAAAGATTGTGGCATTAGAATATTCATTTATACTTTTTGTGGTAGTTCAACAGTGGTCTTATTTCTGGGCAAGCTTACAAACCATACTAGGTTAGAAGCATCATAACTTAAATGGGTGCTAAGAATCAAATGAGAGAAAGAAAGGAAAAAAACCTCTGGGAATAGCCAGAAGCATTAAAGGAATCATAAGAACGCCAACCATATTTAAACCCCCCTTTTTAAAAAGAGGATTTTTTTCTTTTTGGCTTAGAATATTTCACTGTAAATGAATTTATGTCAGCTGTCAATGAAAGAATGTCACTAATACACTGTGGACACCTTTTGCAATGTAAATTCATGCCCCCTTTTTTACATGGTGAACTTCAACCTAGCAATTATTACAACAAATGTTATAGTCTAAAGCTCAAACATGTTAGCAATTTTGAAATTGAATTGCGTACAAGCCAAATAAAATTTACATCATAACAAACATTTCCATCTAAGGCTGTGGGGACACTTGAGACTTCCGCATTGATCTCAGGGCCTTTTCACGCAGATGCTTTTCTAAGTCATCAAGGTTATCTTCAGCTTCACTTTCAGTCTCCTTTTTAGGCTCTGGCTCTGCCTCTGGTTCTTCCTGTGCTGATGTATTTGTGGGAGCTGCAATGACTGCAGGGATTACAGTAGCTGCAGCAGTGCAGCCACAGCCTTTTCCTTCTTGTGTTTTTTGTGCTTCTGCTCCTTCTCCTTTTTGTGTTTCTTGTCCTTCTTGTCCTTCTTTTTTTTCCCGCTTCCTTCTTGGTCCAAATTCCGTGCTGGAGATGGGCTTGATGTTGGGCTTTTAGCCTTTTTGACTGGTACCACTGGTGACCAGTTTGTAGAGGGTGACTGAGACTGGACAGGGGACGGAGGTGCTTGGGGTTTTTTAGCTGCTGGCTCAGGAGATCCGGAGACAGATCAAGAAGATGAGACCCTCCTTACAGATTGAGGGCTTGGTGAGGCAGCCTTTTTTGTCTTTTTGGGTTCCGGAGTTCTGGAGACTCTCCTAATGGGCCTAGTACTTGGAGATGGGGACTGCCTTCTTTGGGGTGATGATGATGCTCCTCTTTGAATGGGGGGAGGGCTTGAGGTGGTCTGAGGAGCTCGAGGCCGTGGTGAGGGCAAATGCCGTTTGTTTGGTTGTGGAGATCTGGCCTCCCGGGTAGATCGACTTGGGGAAGACCCTTTCCTATGCTTTGATGATAACAATGGTAAACGTCTCTTGGTGACTGGGGAGCTTCTTTGTTTGGAGGTGGAGAATGGAAGACCCTACACTTTGGCGGTGGAGATGGCAATGCCCTTCTTTTAGGAGGGGGAGGGGGAGAAGCTGTTTTTCTCTTTGGAGGGAGAGAAGGAGAGTATCTCCTCTGTATTGGAGGAGAGTATCTTCTTGGGGAAGGTGAGCGCCAGCGTGGTGGAGGAGAAGGAGTCCTTCGCTGTGGTGGTGATGTGGAGATCTGCACTGCCGAGGAGGAGCTGGAGAAGAAGAACATCGCCTTCTGGTGTGTGGTGGGGAGGGACTTCTCCTCCGTCTACCATAAGGGGAGGTCTCTTTCCGGCACTTTCGTGGTGATGGAGAGGCACTCCGGGAAGGGGAATGTCTCCGCCGCCTGCCCATCTCGCCTTTCTTCACATGGGACCTCTTGGGTCGCTCATCTGAGGAGAAGGAGGAGCTGGAGTCAGATGAAGACTGCTGATTTTGTCATCTGTACTGGCGTCTCTGCTGTACAGAGTCTGCTGCTGCCATTTTGCCACGTTTATCTTCTTCAGATTCAGATAACTCTACTTTTCTAGGCTTGGGTGCTGGTGAAGGAGACTCTCTTTTCTCAGTACCGTTATGTTTTGTCACTTTACCTGAAGTTCTCCCTGGAGAGACAGAAACACGACTTTTTCTGGTACGGTTTGACTGCTGGGGTGTTGGGGAATGACGAGGTTTTGGTGGTGGAGTTGCTGGAGGCGAAGGTCGGTGCCTTGGCCTTGGAGGACTCGCTGAAGGAGATAACCTACGAGGTTTTCGAGGGAGACTGGATGTCCTCTTGGGAGGCTTCTTTGGTGGTGACTGGGAATGAGATGAAGATGATGATGAGCTACTCCCAGACAAGGATGCTGATGAGCGCCTTCTTCATCTCACTGGAGATCTACTCCTTCTATGCCTTGGTGGAGGAGGCATTCGTCTTGGTGGAGTTCTTCTCCGAGGAGAAGGCCGCCTTCTTGGGCTTGGCTGCCTTCTAGGTGAATATGATCTTGATCGGGATCTATGGCACCGTCTAGGTCGAGTATGAGATGGAGAGCGGGAACGAGTCCGGGACCTTGATTTGGAACATGACCGAGATCTTGGTCGAGTCTTTTCCATTTCCTTTTCTTTTTTGGAATTTTTTTCTGGAGAAGGTTCTTTAGGCTCTGGTACAGGTTCAGGCTTGGGAACTTGCAGGATGTCACTAGTAGAAGTAGCTTCTTGTACTGAAGGTTCTTTTACTTTTACTGAAGGTTCTGGGAGCTCTGGAGTTTTCTCCTTCTTTTCTGGAGCAGGGGAAGGACTCCAGCTCTTGGTTTTGTGACAGGGATATCGAGAATGACTGCACTTTCTCTCTCTCCTGACAGGGGAAGATCGTCTTCTAGGGGAAGGGGATCTGGATTTGCGTCTTCTTGGTGCTTCAAGACTTTTCCCGTTTTTCTCTGCTGCTGTCTTTTTCTTCCTTATCCCTCTTATCTTTGTCTTCATCTTGCTTTTTCATAGATGCCAATTTTTCTTGTTCAATCTGTCTCTGTTTTATTTCTTCTTTCTTCAGTTCTAGGAAAGCAGAAGGAATTCCAGCAATGTTTTCTTGTGTACTTAACAGCAGGGGCCACAGTTCTCCCATAAATTCTCTAGCATTTTTTTCCATTCAAAAACCCAGTCAGGTTGATTTGCATCATTTTGGAGTCCGGATTATTCACTTCCAGCTGGCTGAACATAAACTCAATCACAACATCATCTTCAAATCCAAGGATTTCCGTTACTCGTTTTGTTATCCAAGGCTTTATAACCTCCAAATTTACTTTGCTCATGTCCACCTTTTTTTCTAGGCATTCTGCAAATTTCAGTTGGCTTCAGTAGCTTCTTCTGTTTGTTGCTGAACCAATTATCCTGTTCTGCACTAGTTCTGCGGAAGAATCCCACGTCCATCTTGCTGCCTCCCTCAGAGATCGCTCCCTATCATTATGGTTTTAATTTGCATCTCCTTATTGAAAAATAATGCTGAAAATCTCTGTGCACTTATTTGACTTCCAAATAATTTTGTTGACATGTCTTTTGAGATCTTTTCCCCATTTTATTTGGTTTTTAAATTTCTTATTATTCAGTTGTTAAAGAGATTTATGTATTTTGATTACAAGTTCTTTGACAAAATGTGATTTGCAAATATTTTCTGTCTGTGCTTTGTTGTTTTCATTTTCTCAGCAGTGTAATATACAAGGAAAATTTTTCAATTTCAATAAAGTGCAATTTAACATTTTAAAAAATTTATGGGCTGTACTTTAATGTCATATTTAAGAGTTGTTTTCATTAGATATATGATTTTTATTGTCTTTATATTCTAGCACTTTAATATATCTTCCCACTGCCTTCTGACTTCCACTATTTCTGATGAAAAGTCTGCTGTTGATTTAATTGAATTTCCCTTGTATGCAGTGAGTCACTTGTAACTTGCAGATATCCAGATTCATTTTTAAATTGGGTTTCAACTGTTTGAATATGGTATTTCTTTGTCTAGATCTTTTTTTCATTTATCCTACTTGGAATTCATCACTCCTCTTAAATGTGTGGATTAATGTTTTCTCATCCAATTTGGGAAATTTTAAGCTATTTATTCTTTCAACTTTTTTCTTCTTGCTGTCTCTCCTTTCTTTCTGGTACACTCATTATGAATATTTTGGTGCACTTTCTGATATTTCACCTTTCTCTGACACCTAGTCATTTTTATTCATTTTACTCAATCTGTTTTGATAGCAGATCTTTGTAAAGCATAATTAATAACAATTGAACTTTGCTGATTATTTCTTCTGCTAGTCCAAATCTATTATCATCCCTCTCTAATGAATTTTTCTTTTCAGTTATCATACTTTTAAACTTCAGAATTTCCATTTTTAAATAATTTTTATCTCTTGATTGACATATACTTTTGAATGAGACATTGTCATCCTACCTCCCTTTACTTCTCAAAGCATGGTTTGTTTAGGTCTTTGAAAATATCTATAATGGTTGTTTTAAAATCTTTATCTGTCAAGTAGGAAATTTGAGCTCTTTCATAGGCAGTTTCAGTTGTCTGCTTTTCTTTCCTTTCCTTTTCATGTGTAATAATTATTTGTTGAAAACTTGATGTTTTAGATAATATATTGTAACAACTCTGGATACTGATCCCTCTTCCTGAGGATGGTTGTTATTTGCTTATTTATTTGTTTATTGACTTGGCTATGCTATTTTGGTGAAATCTACTTCTCCTGTAGTGTTTAGTCTCTTACGTTGCTATTCAGAACACAGTCTTGGACATGAACACAGTCATCATGAGATGACAGTGATTTTAGTATGGGTCTCTTTAACTGTTTCTTTTTCTGATTTCTCTGTTAATCTGTGTGCCTCTGTTGGTATCACACCAAGTAGTTAGGCTGCACTAATTGCAGTCTGATCACTTTATGATATATGGCAATGCCCTGGAGATAAAATAACTCCAGAGTTGTTTCCATATAAATGCAGGTCTCTTTGCATATGTAGGTTCTGAGGAGAATCCTTGAGATTTATTTTGATACCAGGAGGATTTTTATCAGTGGTGTGCTTCCCTGTTTCTCTATGGTAAACAAGCTGGCCTATGTATAGCTTGCTGCTCTCATGGAGCTACCAATCTCCTCTTAATTGCTTACCACAAAAATCTACATTGTTTTTGAGAGTGCCATCAGGCTTGAACTTCCACACACTCTTTTCCAAACAGAGCCACAGTTCTTATGGCTATCCTTACCCACAGGGTAAAAAACTCCAGTGGAGCTGGGGATAGGGGCCGTGTCCCAATTCTCTCATAGTGGAACTCCTGTTTTATAAGCACGGTGCTGAGTGGTGGCAGTAGTTTCTGGTTTTCTCAGCTTGCTGCTCTCTGTGGGTCTTCTTGATGATTGAGCTGGGGAGAGGGCCACCAGGACTCAGTATTCTCATCCTGCTGAACCTGGAGTAGATCCCCTACCCTAAGTTAAGGGGCTGGGTAGAGGAATGAAGACCCTGAGCTCTTACCATGCCCCCATGTTATTTAGCCTCTGCAACATGAAGCTTGGAGAAAAGACATGAGATATGCTAGTGGCTTGCTTAAACCAGGGAGATTCTGTTATCTTTGTTTGGTTTATTGGGGGAGAGAGAACCCCATCTCCTTACCACACTTGCCAAGGAGGAGTTACCATCACCCGAAGCTAGGGTGAGAGTGAAGGAGGGAGCTGGTTGTAGCTTAATGCCACAGATTCGGGGTGATCTTACTATGTTTTAATTGATTTTTAAAATAAATGTTTTCTCACTTTCTGTATGCCCTTAGGATAATTTCTGGAGATTTTAAGTGTATTTTAAAAGTAATTTTCATAATAATGATTTTTTTCACTGGTAAGTTGGTCTGCAGAGCTCCTTACATAGTCACACTGTAAAATTGAATTCTCTTTAGTGTTTTAAAATGGTTAATAATTTTGACTGGTTTTTGAATACTTTAATAGCCTGTCAGCCCTGGGCTAACTGACACTTTATCATGATATATTATTCTTTTATATATTTCTAAATTTAATTTGCTAAGATTTTTGTTAATAATTGTGGATATTGTCTTGTTGATTTCCCTTCTTATTATATGTTTTTATCTAGTTAAAGCATTAGGATAATGCTGGCATAAAAATAAGTTAGGGGTGTTCTTTCTTTTTCTATTTCCTTGAAGATATTGTTAAAAGGTAGTATTTCTTTCATAAATGTTTGGTTATATTCACCAGTAAATCCTTTGGGCATGGATTTTTTTTTCTTTCATTAATACATGTAGGACTATTCAGGATATCTTTTCTCCTTGGGTGAGTTTTGCCAATGTGTAGGAACAGTTCTGTCATGGCTTCCTGATGAACTTGCATGTCTCAACATAGGCTCAACTACAGTCTGACCCAAATTATGGTGCAACACCCTTGATCCCTGGAACATAGCAATATAGGCAGTCTCATTAGATGCTCCTCAAGGTTATTTCTCATCTGCCTCCCTATCTTGAAGGAGGCTCTCTATCTTTAGCAAGTTTGCCACTAGGCAATTTCTCATCCACTTCTGGTTCCCGTTAGTAATGGGATTTTCCATCCCTTTCCCATGCCCTATAATGGTACAGTTTCAAACTATAAAACTGCTTAACTGAAGTCTAGGTTTGGTTCCTTAACCACTGAGTGACCCACCAACCTGTTCACTGTTATCTTTCCCCTATGTTTCGATGTTACTCTGTGGGACTAAGGATATGAGAAGATGACATCATACCAAATCTTGCTTATGCTGTGTTTCTAATTAATAAACTGTTTATATCAATTTGGGCTCATTGTCTCTTTACCATCTGAATCTGTGACAGTGTGACAAGCCAAATTATCAGCTGCAGACACAATGCTGCTTAGGGACTATGTTATTGTTGAAGAGGTAGTTTTAATCCTTTAAGAAATTGACTTAATTCCTCTAAGTTATTAAATTTAGGGGTACAGTGCTGGTCATAGTATTCTTTTGTAAACTTTTTAATGTCCATGTGGCTTGTAATAAAGATCACTTTTTCATTCATGATTCTGATAATTGTGACCTCTCTTTATTTCTTGGTCAGTCTGGCTAGGATTTTATCAATTGTATGGATCTTATCAAAGAACTTGCTTTTGGTTTTCATTAATACCATCTATTGTTTTCCCATTTTCAATCCCATTGATATCTGCACTTATGTCTATTGTTTCTTTTTTTCTGATTCTTTCAGATTCAATTTTCTCCACTTTACCTAATCTTAAGGCAGAAGCTGAGATTATGTTTTTAGATTTTCTTTTCTCCTACAATCACTTAATGGCATAAATTTCCCTCTCACCACTGCTTTAGCTGCATCCCATTGATTTTGACAAGTTGTGTTTTTAAAATATTCAATTCAAAATAATATTTTCTCTTTATACTTTTTCATTGACCTATGATTTCTTTTGAAGCATGTGTTTTTACCTCTATATTTTGGTATTTTGAGATACATTTCTGATGGTGACTTCTAGTTAATTTAATCTGAGTGTGGTATGACTTCAATCCTACTAAATTCTTAAATTTGGTTCAATAGGCTAAAATATGGTCTATTTTGATGAATGCCCCATATGCTTTTGAGAAGAACATGGCTTCTGTTGTTGGGTTGATTTTCAATCAATATCAATTAGTTCAAATTGGATGATAGTGTTGTTCAGGACCTCTGCACCCTTAATGATGTTCTGTATACTTGTTAGGTTAATTACTGAAAACAGAGTCTTGAAGTTTTCCATTATAATTGGGAAATTATTGCTTGTCCTTTAATTTATATCATTGTTTTTGCTTCATGTGTTTTGAAGCTCGTGTTTTATGCATAACTATTTGTGGTTGTTACATCTTCTTTGTGAAATGGCAACTGTATCATTATGTAATGTCTCTCTTTATCTCTGATAATATTCTTTGTTCTGAAGTCAACTTTGCCTGATATTAATAAAGATACTCCAGCTTTCTTTTGGCTTGTGTTTGCATGGTATCTTTTTCCATCATTTTCCTTTTAACCTGTGTATTTATGTTTTGAGTAGATTTCTTACAGACAGCATAAGGATGGGTCTTGATTTGTATCATATCTGGAAATATCATTATTTTAATTGGCTGTTTGATCAATAATACTTGATGGGATTATATAACAGTTCAACTAAAATGAACCGTATTGCTACATTCCTAGTTCATGTCTCTGTTTTTTTAATTTCCCATTGTTTCCTGAATTTTTACAGTTAGTTGAGTGTTTTTTATGATTCCATCTTATTTCCCAATTTTGACTTGTTATTCATCATTTTTTTAGCTCAAGAGTCTATCTTCAAATACTCACATACTGCTTTATATGTGTGTTTGTATACGTATACATTCATAACTAAAGTATATCTCATGTATTTTACTCTTTTATTATTCCATATTCTTCCATCATATTATTTTATTAGTATTTTATATATTTACTTGTAGATATGGATAAAACCAGAATACTCACTATTTTGTTTTTGAGTCAATTATCTTTTAGCTCAATTAAAATGAAGACTGGGGTTTCAAGATTGATGCCTGTCTACTCACCAAACAAGGGGAACAGTCAGTACAAGAGCAAAGCAACCAGAGTTATATCATTTTAGTCTTTCTTCTCAGTTTTACAGCATGCTTGAAACACCCACATTCAACATACCATCAGGTTAAGTCCTGAACTATCCACTTCAAACAACTCTCTGAATTAACACTCTCCTGACTAAAGACAAATGTCTTTTGTTGTCCATGTGCATGTTCCCCCTCTCACCCACTAACCTTTCTTATAAGGAAATAATCAGTTGTAAGACATAGCTAAGGCATAAATAATTACCAGTTGTGCTGGTTTGAATGTATTATGTCCCCAAACACCATTATCTTTGATGTAATCTTGTGTGGGCAGACCTATCATGTTGATTAGATTGTAATTCTTTGAGTGTTTCCATGGAGATGTGCCCCACCCAACTGTGGGTGATGACTCTGATTGGATAATTTCCATGGAGGTGTTGGCCTGCCCATTGGGTGGGTCTGAATTAAATTACTGGAGCACTATATAAGATCAGACAGAAGGAGAGAGCTTGCTACAGCCAAGAGGGACACTTTGAAGAAAGCACAGGAGCTGCAGATGAGAGACTGTTTGAAGACGGCCATTGAAAGCAGACTTGCTCCAGAGAAGCTAAGAGAGGACAAACAACCCAAGAGCAACTAAGAGTGACATTTTTGAGGAACTGCAGCCTAGAGAGGAATGTCCTGGGAGAGTGCCCTTTTGAAACCAGAACTCTGGAGCAGATGCCAGCCACATGCCTTTCCAGCTGACAGAGGTTTTCTGGACACCATTGGCCATCCTCCAGTGAAGGTACCGGATTGCTGATGTGTTACCTTGGACACTTTATAGCCTTAAGAGTTTTATAACCAAATAAAAGTTATAACCAAATAAACCAAATAAACCCCCTTTTATAAAAGCCAATCTGTCTCTGGTGTTTTGCATTTTGGCAGCATTAGCAAACTAGAACACCAGTGTAAAGAGCATCAGAGCTGGAAGAGGTCATGGAGATTTGTCCATGACAAACTTCTGATCACAAATCAGATACTGAGTACAAATAGCTTAGGTGTATTTATGGAAAATGTGAACATTCCAACAGTTTGTGAGATCAGAACTTGATGCATTTTTTGAGTCTATTGAAAGAAAGGAGGACTCTGGAGACTGGAGGGCTTGGTGAGGTCCAGTTTAAATGTACTTCCTCTGAGTCCTACTTTCTCTCTCCATGGTAAGTAACTTAGCCAAGAATGTCTTCCTAAAACCCCTTTCCTTCCTCTCCTCAAGCACATAACTAAAATCGCATTCTCTTAGACCATGGATGGCTAGGAGCCTGCTAATCTCATACCCTCTTACGCATTTTTTTTTCATGTTCAGTTGATCAAGAAAAGGTCAGAGTGGCAGAAGCCTGAGTCTCAGAATGGAAAGGTGAGAAAATATATTGTCAACAACCAGACCTCTGATGAAAGGCTGAGAAAACATAGATCTGAGAGCAAGCAAAGGTCAACTATAAAATCTAAGCCCATCTCTCTTTTGCAATTCAGCAGTGAAAAGTTCAATTTCAGTAATGATTATCCTTAACCGTGATGAATCCAGTTCAGAGACTGTCTCATATGGTTTATTGCCTTACCGGAGCTGCAGTTGCCTGTTAAATTGAAAGTGTTTATGCACAGGTATGTCTGGGAGAATAAATCTAACTTGCTATCCTCTACCAACGTAAAACCAATACACTTCTCTGATGGATTATGCTTATGCTTCTGTCTTCATATGAGAATGAATAGACAGTGGCTCAGCTCAAAAACACAGGTTGGTAAGAGTATAGATTGAATTGTATGGATAGATTGAAGTCAAGCTCTCTAATAACAGAGCTTCATCAGATCTTCAGTGTCTACACAAGATTTGGCCACTCTCCACTATGATATATCTCCCATGGAAAATACTGGGGAAATTAGTGCTGCCTCATTTGTGGTGATCTACACAGAGAGAATAGAGCTGTGAAGTGGCTAGTGGTCTCTAAGGAACTCAATTGGGCAGAGGAGTCTGGGCTCCAATAATGATGAGAAGAATCAAAGTCTTGGAAGTGCTGGAAATCTTTGGGAAAGTGTGGGGCTTCCCGCAGTTATCTGAATATCAGACACATTTTTTTTCCTACTAAAGAAATAATTTCATGACTTAAAGAAATACAGGTGATTTCCTTTATCTTACTTCTCTGTTGTCACAATGGAAATGTGTAAAACTAGGCATAATGTTTCCCAAATTTTCCTACCTGCTTGTTCCTAGTTTTAAGTTCTAAATTAAAGCCTAAGACTTGCAATCTTATCACCTGAACTTCCTTCCCACTTCTCCTAGACCCTTTTTTGATATATAGGTTAAGATATAATTCATATACGATAATGCAAATTTGTTTTAGTAAAGAATTCTGTGAGTTTAGTGAAATGAAAATTAGTATAACAGTGAAAGCATATAGATGTGGAATAATACCATCACTCAAATAATCCTACTTTTAACTTTGGAAAAACACCCTTCCTCATTGTTCACCCTCTGGCATCTACTCATCTTGTGTCCCTATATTTTTGTGTCCAGCATCAGATTCTCAAGGGAAATGCAGGTACTACATAACATGTGATTCAGAATGGAAAAATGCAAAAAACTTGCTCCCAAGAAATTTCCCTCCAGAGAAAGGCTCACAAAACCCAGGACCTGAGAAGAGTATAAGGGTGTCCAAAGGAACCACATTCATTTTCTATAGTGTACATAACACTTGTTAGTAAAATGGGCTTTTTTTTTTCAATCCAGCATCTGAATAGTACATAAGATTTTGCTTTCTCATCCCACCACCTACTGATTCCCTCTTTCTTTTATTTCTAGGATCCTGTGTTTTTTCTCTGCTTACTCTGTGGTTCTGGGGTTGAGGTAAGTAGCTCAAATAGAGGGACTCAGATCTTTGGGTGACAAGGTTGGCATTTGTGAGATGAAATCTATCTTCTGCTTCCCCATTGGATATGGAGATGCAAGCTGACTGATAATGTGTTATTTGTAATAATGGGAAATGGAACATGATAGGAAATACAAGGACATTTTTTACATGAGTAAGAGAAACTAGGAAGAAGGCTTAAGGATCCTGAAAACTGCCATGTAAAGCCTTCAACATGTACAGAGGTGACAGCACTAAGGGAGAGGAACGGACGAGGAAAAGCAGTGGGGTGGGTACTGCGCAGGTCCTTTGGAAAATGTTGGTGCCACTCATAGCCTGAAAACAGTGGGGGTGATTCAAAGGTGCATGACAGGGTTCTTCGGCAGAGCTGCCGTCTTCAGACATGCCGTGGGTGGTACCCTACCCCAGAGCGTGGCAATCATGTATAATTAAATATGATTGGCACCTTTGTGGGTGAAATAACACGACATGGAAAACATATGCAGTGGCACTGGGGGTACATTATAGGTGATCAGGGGCCTGCAGGGGGCTGGATCCCTAGAGCACATGGAACTACCCCCTGTCAGCTCCAGTGCTGGGCTTCCTCAGGGGACTCTCTTAGGAGCCTTCTCACAGGCAAGACCTAGGAAATGAATGTCCCAGGATGAAGAAGCTGCCATTGAGTTTATTCCGGGACTTATTTCTCTTTCCCGAAAGTAACTGGACAGAAATGGGAACAAGCCTTTCAGTGTGATCATGGAGTTCCCTCTTTCTGCAGAGAACTTTTCCTTTTTACTAGAACCTATTCTCAAGACCAACCCCCAAAATGCATTAATCTGTCAGCTCACTCACCATTTTCTAAATTCCCTCCTCCTACCCAGAAAATTACCCTGCTGAAGCCCAATATCTTTTCTGTCTCAGATATTAAAGACCCTACTTTCTTTATGGGACTAGATGTTCCCCATTCACCAATACATTAGTGGGATGCATAGTACGCAGAAAATTTTACTCTTTGGTATAACTTAATTTCGTTACTTTTTTTTAAATTTATGCATTTTTTTGTTTTTGAGGAGGGAAGTGAATTAGGGATGGTAAGCACCATATGCCTGATTACCATCATCAGGACTTGAAATATATCTAGGGAGCAAAACACATATCCATGTGTTGGAAAAGGGTCGATAACCCAGTGCCTCCCTCCTTTAATTCTGATCTAGAGTTGAAGTTGGAATCATATTTTGTGATATAGCATCTGTATTAAAACACTATATGTATCATCCCACTTCAAGTTTTAGAACATTGTAGTTCAGAAGAGGAGGGACATTGCTCATTCTTGTCCCTTACCATGAGAGACTTTACCTGTGTACTCGTCACTGTGCTATGATTTGGGTTTGCTTTTTGAGGTGGGTTTTTTTTTTTTGATAGGGAACACTCATGTTTTTTTTTTTTTTATTTTTCTGTATAGAGTATGAGTGCAAAATGTGCCTTTTACATGTTTTCTTACTTTCATTTGAGTTAATGGCTGCTCGTTTGTGTTGTTTTGTGTATTGTTTAATGCAGCTCAGATATAAAACTGTTCCATGCTCCAAGGCTCTCCTCGACTTCCAGATAGTGTCAAGGAGACAGAATTTTCTTTAGAATACTTATTATGAGAAATATACTTTAAGAAAATAACATAGTATAAATATATCATTTGTGTCTTAGAGTTCTACAGGTTTTGAAAATGCATAAAGTTTAACCACCACCAAGGATAGGCAGTGAGATGGCTGATGCATGGTTATTTGGACAAATTCTGATGGCCACTCACAGCTTGAAAGCATTGGGGAGTGTTTCAAAGGTGCAAGGTGTTTTGGCAGGGCTGCCATCTTCAGACATGCTGTGTGTGGTACCTACTCCAGAGTGTGGCAATCACCTATATTTAAATATAATTGGCACCTCTGTGAGTCGAGTAATGCATGACAAAGACAACATATACGATGGCACAGGGGGTACATTGGGATGTTCAGGGGAGTGCAGAGGGCTGGTTCTCTAGAGCACATGGAACTACCCCCTGTCAGCCCCAGTGCTGGGCTTCCTCAGGGAACTCTCTTAGGAGCCTTCTTTTTATTGCCGAGTAGTATTCTAGTCACGGATTAAGGCCTCCTGGGTTGTTTCCCATTGTTGGTGACTGAATAAACTTGTTGTAAACCTTTGCCTACTGATACATGTGTGAACACAAGTTTCATTTCATTTGTGTAAATAGCCTGGAGTGGAATTGCTGAGTATCACATAGTAAGATCATGTTTAAATTCATAGCAAATGGGAAAAAAATGTTTTCTAGAATAGATTTATAATTTTGAACTTACATTAATAATCTATAGCCATCCAGTTCCCAAATTCTCACCAGCACTTAGTTTTAATTTTTTTTAGCCAAACCTTAATTTGTATAGATTTATTTCATTGTGGTTTAAGCATGAATTTTCTTATGGTCTGATGATATTGAGCATATTTTTCATGTACTTATTTGCCCTCCATGTATCTCCTAGGGTGAAGTGCTGTTGAAATCTTTTTCTGACACAAATGTGAATGGCAAATATTTTCTCTCCATCCGTGGATTATTGTTTTCATTCTCATAACAGTGTTACATATAGAAAAAATTTTCAGTTTTCATAAAGTGCAAGGTATCTTTTACTTTATGGGTTGTGAGTATAATGCCTTATCTATGAGCTGTTTGGCCTTAGATATATGATTCTTGATTAGCAGTCGTTGTCTTTCCACACTTTGAATAGTTCATCCCACTGTCTTCTGAGACACATGCTACACATCCTACTGGCATTCCCCTTCATAAACTCAGTCTACGAAAAAATATAGGGAAAGTGATGTTATTAGTGGATCCCAATGGTCTGACAAATGAGGGACTGAGGCAAGGGTGGCCAATTAGATGGGATTCTCTCACCACCACCTCACCTCCTCCAGGGTGAAAAGGGCCTCACTATTCTCAGACAACTACACTGGGGATAGGTCTAGGAAGAAGGCCACAGAACTCTTGTCATACACCCCTGGCATTAAGCCTATGCAAGGTGAAGCTGGAGTAGAGGGCAGATAAGAAGTGTTGGTGACATGTAACATGCAGAAAGGCTCAGAAAACCCAGGAGCTGAGAGAAGTGTAAAGGCATCCCTAAGCACCATCAATTTCTGTATTGTACACCACTCTTGTTAAGTAAAATGGGCTTTTTTCAACTACAAAAAAAAAAAAAGATCTGAGGGATAAATGGGATTCTTGCTCTCTCCATTCCACTACCCAAGATTATTTTATCCTTCTTTACTTCCAGGATCCTGTGTGTTTTCACTACTTTTTCTGTGTTTTTGTAGTTGAGGTAAGTGTCTCAGACAGAGGCACTCAGATCTTTAGGTGACAAGGGAAATCTTGTGGAGTGGAGTATATTTGTTGCTTTGTTTTTGGATCTGAAGAATGCAAATGATTTGTTAATGCTTTATTTATAATAATGGAAAAGAAACAAGGTAAGGCATGGAAGGATATTTCTTCCATGAGCAACAAACTAGCAGGAAGACATAATGGTTCTCAGCTGTAAACCTGCATGTAAAACCTGCAACCTGTGAGGGTGGAACAGCACTCAGGGAGGGATGGATGAGGAAGGGCAGTGAGGTGGGTGCTACACTGTTCCTTTGGACACTCCCAGCCTGAAAACTCTGGAGGGTGTTTGCAAGGTGCATGAGTGGGTGCTTGGCAGGGCTGCCATCTTCAGGCATGCTGTGTGTGGTACCCTACTCCAGAGAGTGACAACCACGTATAATTAAATATGATTGGCACTTCTCTGAGTGGAGTAACGCAGGACATGGGCGACATGTGCAATGGCACTGGAGGTACATTATAGGTGATCAGGTGCCTGCAGGGGGCTGGATCCCTAAAGCACAGATACATTCTCCATGGAATCCCCCCTCCAGTGTTGGGCTACCTCAGGGGGCTCCGTTACACACCTGCTCACAGGCAAGACCTAGGAACTGAGCAACCTGTGAAAAAGCCTCCCTTTGAAATTCTTCTGGAGTTCGTTTCCCTTTCTCCAAAGTTTCCTGACTGAAACAAGACTTTCAGGATGGTCATGATGTTCCTCTTTGTCTACAAGTGGAGTTATTTTTTTCCATTTTGCAACTCCAACCCCCAAATCTGTTTACTTGTTCTGACCTATCAGCTCCCCTCATCATTTTCAAGGCTTCTCTTTAGGCCTTCCTAAATTCCCTCCTGCTTTTCAGGAATTATCCCTGCTGAAATTCAAAGTGTTTTGACTATCAGGTATGGAAGCTCTTCTTTCTTCACGGCTGGTAAGATACTTGTTCTTTTGAAAATACCTTTGAATCCTATGTAGGCCCCAGTTGATTTGGTTTATACATGGTACCCAGATATTAGTCTACTCTTTGATGTGATTCTCTTTTGATAATTTTTTAAAAGTTGATGTGCCTTTCGTTTGTGGAGATTACGGTACTGTGGAATGTAAGCACCGTAGGTCTTTGTGGAGTGGAGTGGTGTGCGGTGGAGAGGTGTCAGGGGAACAAGACACATTTTAAATCCTTGTATTGGAAAAAGGAATGCTTTATGGTGCTTCCCTCCTTTAATTCTGGTCAGAGAGTAGAATTGGAAACCGTTCTTTTTGGTGTATTGTCTGTCCTTAATAAACTTACATGTTAGCCTTTTTCTAGCCTTTGGAAACTTTGAGTTCTGAAGAGGAGGGAATTGCTCTCTCTTTTACCATCAGGCCACTACCTCTGTCTGTTGATCATTGTGCTTTGATTGTAGTTTGATTTCAAGGTATTCTTTTTTAATTTCATGTTCGTTGGTTTGTTTTTTGATGTGTGTTTTTGGGAACACTTGTGTTGTGTTTCTTTAGATTGTATATGTGGGGCTTTTTGTGCAAATATCATTTTTTGGCAAGCTTTCTTATTTTTATTGTGAGTTTTTGGTACATTGGCTGTTTTGGTTTCATTTTGTTTGTTCCTTAAAGAAACTGGGATATAAAACAGCCTGAAGCTCTATGGCCCTCAATTTCCAGAGAATATCAGAGACAGACTTTTCTTCTTAGGAAACTGATCCTGAGAAATAAGAATTTAAAAATTTTACATGGAATAAAACTCTCCCCTTATGCTGTAGAATTAATTTTCTTTTGGTATGGTAGGAACATATTGGAAGGAATGAAGTTATTTTAGGATATTTGTTTTTCCACTTGCTTTGCTTTGTTTTATCTGGAAAATTTTTTTATTTGATAAAGTTAATTTAAAAAAACTAGTTCTATGTGTTTTGAAAAAGCATGCAGTCATGTGTCCACCACCAAGATCATTGTACAGAAGACTGCCATTACCCCCCAATTCCCTCATGCTGCCATTTATAGTCAAACCCCACCCAACCTTACCCTCGGCAACCACTGATCTGTTTTCCATTCTCATACTTTTTCTTTTTCAGAATGCCATATAAATGCAATTACACGATATGTAGCCATTGGATCTGACTCCTTTCACTTAAAAAATGCATTTGAGATTCATCCATGTTTTTGTTTCCCTCCTTCTCTCTCTCTCTGTTTTTTGTTTGTTTGTTTGTTTGTTTTGCTGAGTCGTATTTCTGTCACAAGGGAAAGATATCTGGGTTCTTACCCACTGGTGATTGTGAACAAAGCTGCTGTACACCTTTGCATACAGATATATGTGTAGAAACAAGTTTAATTTCATTAGTGCAACGGCTAGGCAGTGAAATTGCTGGTCACATGGTAATATAATGTTTACATATACAAAAGAATCTGAAAAAATTCCCAGAATCCAGAATGGCTTTACAATTTTGCATTTTCATTAACACTCTATCCAGGATCCAGTTGCCCAAATGGTCAACAGCACTTGGTATTGAATTTTATTTTTGTAGACATTCTATTACGTACATAGTTTTATCTCACGGTTTAACATGAATTTCCTTATGGAATTTCCTTATGGATGTTGAGCATCTTTTCATGTACTTATTTGCCATCCGTATATCTTCAAGGTGAAGTGTTTTTGAGATCTTTTTTCCATATTATTGGGTTGTTTGATTTGTTTTGCTGAGTTTTCATAGTTTTTAATGTATTTTGATTACAACTCCTTTGACCAAATGTGAATGGCAGGTATTTTCTATCAATCTGTGGACTGTTGTTTCCATTCTATTAACAGTATTATGTGCAGAGTAAAATTTTCAATTTTCATCAAGTGCAATTTATTAATTTTTATTTTATGGGTTGTGCTTATAATGGCTTACAAGAGCTTTTTGTCTTAGATATATGATTCTAGGTTGACAGTCTTATTCTTTCATTACTTTGAATATGTCATGCCAATGCCTCTGGCCTCCATGGTTTCTGATGAAAAGTCAGCTTTTGATCTTAACGAAGATTCCTTGTACACTATGAATAGCTTTTATCTTGCAGCTTTCAAGAGTATCTCTTTTGCTATGGCTTCAGCAATTTGAATATGATGTGTTCAGTCTGCGTCTCTTTGTATTTCTCCTACTAGGAATTAATTGTATGTCATGGATATGTAGATTGGTTTTCAACGAATTTAGGAAGTTTTCTCCTCTCCTTCTCCCAATACACATATTTTGGTGTGCCTCTTGGTATTGCACCATTCTCTAAGTTTCTTCTCAGTTTTCTTAATTCATTTTACTCTTTGTTCTTTGTAAAGAATAATCATTATCAATCTCTTTTCAGTTTCATTGATTCTTTCTTCTGCTAATTCAAGTCTGTTGAGAACCTCTAGTGAAATTTTCATTTAAATTACAATACTTTTAAACTCCAGTGTCTCCAAATTATTTGAGCCCCTTTGCTCAGGTAGTTTCTTAGGCAACTCTTTCAAGTTTGTACTGGTACCAGTAGGGCTTTTATTGCCTGTCTGTCTTCCTGGTTCTCTCTGGTAAACTAGCTGCCCTAATGTTAAGCTTGTTCCACTTAATTGCTTAACTACAATTCTACAATGTGTTTGAGAGTGACGTTAAACCTGAACTTTCCCATACTCTGTTCCAGATAAAGTAAGTTTCTTTAGGGAGAGATCTGCCTCTCTTTGTTTTTATTTCCTGCCTCTCCCTCTGGGCTAAAACCCTGAACCACTGCTCCCTAGCTTGGGTGGGGAATGACCCACTTCTCTCATGATGACCCTCTTGCTTTATTGTATGCTGTTTGGTGGCTGGAGATCTTCTCATCTTGCCTCTCCCAGTGTGGATTTTCTGCCTGATGATCAAGCTGGGTAAGGGGAAAATGGGTCCCAGCAGTCTCAGACAACCACACTGGGATGGAGACTACTCCCTATGATAGAGGGACGGGTTTAGAACGAGGGCCCCTAACTTCTTGCCACATCCCCGGTAATTAGCCTAAGCAACAAGAAGCTGGAGTGGGGATGAGATGGATAAGAAATGCTGGTGGGCTTACTACACCCAGCAAGATATCATAATCCTTCAGTTGCCATCCTATGGCATCCACTTGCCATATTTGAGTGTGTGTGTGTGTGTGTGTGTATTGTCCCAGGCCCAGTTTGTCAAGAGAAATGTCAGCACCAAGAAGCATTTGACTCGAATATAAGGGCATTCATAGGTTTCAAGCATATTTTCTGTCTTATAGATCACTCCTATGAAATCAAAAGGGCTTTCTTCACTACAGCATCTTAGGATGAAAGGGGATTCCTGCTCTCTCTGCCTACCTACCAGAATGCTTTTATTTCTCCTGCTCTGCTTCCAGTATCCTGTGTGTTTTAACTGCTAAATCTATGGTTCTGGAGTTGAGGTAAGTAACTCTAATAGAACGACTCAGATTTTTAAATGTTAAGGATGGAATTGGTGAATTGGAGTGTATTTTCTCTTTAACTATTGTATCTGGAGAGTGCATACAAATTGTTAATGCTTTACTTATAACAATCAGAAAAGAAACAGGACAAGGCATACACAAATACTTTTTCCCTGAGCAATACAAACTAGGAGGAAGGCTTAATGTTTCTCAGTTCTGAAAAATGCCATGTAACACTTTCAACATGTATGGAGGGGGCAACAGTCAGGGAAGGATGGACAAGGAAAGGCAGTAGGGTGGGTGCTGCACAGGTGTTTTGGACAAATGCTGGTGCCACTCACAGCCTGGAATAGGCTGCATGACTGGGTGTTTTGGCAGGGCTGCCATCTTCAGACATGCTGTGGGTGGTACCCTACTAACAGAGCATGGCAATCACATATAATTAAATATGAATGGCACCGCTGTGAGTGAAGCAACACATGACATGGAAAACATATGCATTGACACTGGGGGTACACTGGGATGTTCAGGGGATTGCAGAGGGCTGGTTCTCTAAAGCACATGAAACTACCCCCTGTCAGCCCCAGTGCTGGGCTTCCTCAGGGAGTATCTTAGGAGCCTTCTCACAGGCAAGACTTAGGAAATGAGTGGCCCATGAAAAAGCCACACATTGATTTTCTTCAAATATTCACATCCCTCTTTCCAAAGTTGCCAGGCTGAAATGGGAATAAGATTTGCCGTGTGGTCATGGTGCTCCTCTCTGTCTGCAGAGTATTTTTTCTTTTTCTAGAACCTATTCTCAACCCCAACTCCAAATCCCTTCACCTCTTACCTCCCGTCAACATTTTCAAGGCTTCTCTTTAGGCCTTCCCAAATTCCCTCTTGCGTCTCAAAAAGTTAGCCTGCTGAGGCCCAAATTATTTTGACTGTCTGGTATTGAAGCTCTTTCTTTCTTCATGGCCTATAAGATACTCATTCTTTTGAAAATACCTTTGAATCTTCTATAGGGCTCTAACTTATTGGTGTTTTGCATAGCTCCCAGAAAATTTTACTCTTTGATATGTTTTGTTACTTTATAAAAAGTTATGTATCTTTGGTTTTTCAGATATGAGGGGGTTAAGGATTTTAAGCACAACCGTTTTCCACAACCTAACTCTGTACTCTAGACCAAATATAGATTTAAATCTGGGAGTGCCTTTCATCTGCTTTCTTTCAGGTTCTATTGAGTCTAGTTTTTCAGGAGAAATGAAGGCAACTTGTTGCCTATGTCTCAAATGGAAAGATGAAAACGGATCCTCTCAACAACTGGACGATTAATGAAAGGCTTAGAATTGCAGGGATGAGAGAAGACAAAGAAAACCTCTATGTTCTAAGCCCATCTTTTTTCTTAGAGATTATTTAAACAAAGAGAAAAGGGCTGTCTTGATTTCAGTGACAGTGGGAGAGGTGGGATTTCTGACTCCTGAATACTGTCCCGTACATAATTTCTCAGATTCCCCTTGAGGTTCTTTCTTGTATCAGTGGCTCTTCTGTAATTTTGGAGTTAAGAAATGGTATTCCGAGTAAGGGACTGGGAATTATGGGGTGTGTTGGGTATGTTGAAGAGTCTGTTAATTAGGGGAAGAGGAAATCATATTTAATATACTATTCTTAACACTATTCTACATAGAGTTAAACTCTCTGTAAAAAAAAAAAAAAATCAAGGCATCCCAGGAATGAAAGCGTGGTTCAACATAAGAAAATCAATCAATGTAATAAATCACATACATAGATTGAAGGGAAAAACACACTTGATTATCTCAACGGATGCTGAAAAGTCATGTAATTAAATGGAAAACTCTTTCTTAATAAAGATACTCAGAAAATTAGGACTAGAATAGGAAATTCACAGCCTGGAGCCTTGGAGAATGTATCAGAAGAGTCTTTTTTTGAAACCCCAATCAAGTGGGGGATATATGTGTGTGTGTGTCTGTGTATATATATATCTGAATTTGTAAAATGAGATGGGTGGGGTGGTCCATTGACTGGGGAAAGGTAGAGTAGTTGCGCAGTCTGAAGGGATACCCCTTAGGGACTCTGAAGGCTTTAGGATCTAATAGTTTTTTTTTGAAAATATCTGCTGGTAAGCTGGAAAAGTTCTGAAAAATAGTTTACTATCAGTCATCTACCTGTGATCATTCAAGCAGTACTGTATAAAATCTCTCTTTCCTGGCTTTCTGTGTTAGAAAATGGATTTTATTATTTCTGATGGAAAGGGTTTAATTGGGAAATGACATCTGAAAAACCATAAGAAAAGATGTCACAAAAATGGCTCTAAAAGCTGGTAAATATTGGTTTAGCTTTCAATATTTAACATTTGGAGAGGTCATCATCTAAAACTCTTTTCATGGGGCACTGGAGAAATCCTAATGTTTTTGTTTTCATTTATGGCTGGCACATACATTTATAGTAGGGGCATAATAGGACTTACTTAGGAAGAGTTATGGATTAGATGCTTATTTATTTTACATATCTAAGACAGGTGCTTTTTCTATTTCATAAATGGGTTTATAGTTAAGTGTCTAGTTGTTATTAGGAAGAAGGGGCAGTAACTGTGTCATTTTTTTTTTTTTATTTTTCCCTTCATTCACTCAAAAGCATTTGTGGAATGTCTATAATGTAACTTGCAGGTTCTTGGCCGTGTAAGAGAGGAAGAGGCATTTAAATGAAAATGAAATGAACAGAGGACAGTTGCTTTCCCTTGATAGAAAAGGAGGTAAGTACACAAATAATGTTGATGTTAAAGAGATTCTAGGACTTGAGAACCACTGGTTCCTCATCTGATGTAGAACTCACCAGAACAGTTCACTAGCATTTAGCCTCTCATATAGAATTAGTGGGTGGTATTTTGCTCTCTGGTATATCTGGGTAAAGGACTAGTGCTCAATGCTGAAAAGCTAAAATAAATTCTGCACTGGGGCACTTATACCCTATTTCTTAGGTTCTAATTGTCCATGGTCTCCCACTAGCTGTTATCCCCAGAAGGCAGTTTAGTCAATGGTGGAGCACAGGAAACAGTCAGTGCTCTCCTAACTCAAATTATGTTTGTGCTTCTGAAAGCTGCATAGAGTTCACAAATAATATCTATTTTCAGTGGACAAATAATGACACCATGTAAAGTAAGTGAAGGCTGTTTCCTCTGATGGAAAACAGAATATCAGCTGGCTGGATCAGAAGCAGCCAGCATGTGAAAGAGAAACTGTATCAAGGAACTCTTGGCATTGGGTTCTGTTTGACGTGTTTTACTCTGATCCCAATCAATTTTGACTGCAATTGCCACTATTAATGGGGCAATTTCCCGACAACAGTTTCCGGTGTTAGATCGGAGCAAGGATGCTCTAACCTGCCCTGAGGACATAGAAGCAGGAATCTTCATGGTTTTCAGAAATCAATTCTCATGGTATCCAAGTTTCTTTCTTTAACATTGTTCAAATTCTGTTCTTACTCAGAAACCTCTTCCGCTGAATCCCAAATTCCTTTACCCCCTCACTTAGTGATGCCACCTTCCTCCTCAGGGCATAGAACTTTGCCAGGCCTTAGAATATCCTCTCTGGTGTCATCATATAATGAAAGTTAACATGGTGCCCAGAACTTCCAATTCAGTTGGTCTCCATACAGTTTTAATGTTAGCTTATTTTTTCTTTACATTATGTTTAAAGACATCTCTTTCAGCCTTCCTGAGTATGAATAAATATTGAATTGGCTTTTATTTCTAATATTTTGTGGGTTGTCCTTTCTTAACAGGAGAGATAGACAGGCAGAGGAAGAGAAGAGAGGGAAAAGATGACATGAGCCACTCTTCTGGATATGATCTCAGGCCTGGAGCAGTATCTGGGAAGTAAATTGTGAATTTTACCATCTTCTATGGAAAGTGGTATAGAAACAGCTATAACCTTCGACATTAGCTCCTTTAAAATATTTTAGGATTGATATGACAACTGGCTTTTGTGAATTGTTGTGCCAAAATCTAAATAACCATATCTCTTACCTCACCCCAAGCCATGAGGAATAATTTGGTTTGTAATATAAAGTACAGAAATGACTGTACTTTGTCACTGAATATTGTGTGTCTGCTGTACCAATATCTCACCCATCCCTTCCTACACTCTCAGCATTTCCCATGTCATCCATCTGCTACAGTGACTACTATGATTTTTTCCAATTTGTAGTACTGGTAGTCACTTATATGTGTATTTTGTTTGGGGTTATAATTTTGTGGGAGTGTGCTTATGTTGCAAGCACATTTTCTTTGTGTTGGTTTTGATATTTGGTTTATGGGTTTTATTGTTCTTTACATTTTCTTATATTATTGTATATTTAAAATTGGTTTTATATTTGTAGATCTTATGCATTGGTTACTGTATTTTTATAATAATTTTATTGAGATGTAATCACATACCATAATATTCACCATTTTAATGTGCACAATTTGATCGTTTTCATATATTGAGATTTGTGCTACCATCGACATTAATTTTAGAACATTTTGGCACCCCAGAAGAGGCACCATATCCAACAGAAGTCACTCCCAATTTCTCTGGCACTCCAACTGCTGGAAAACAATAATCTAATTTCTGTCTTTATGGATTTGTCTATTCTGGGTATTTCTTACAAATGGAATCATACACTATGTAGTATTTTTGCATCTTGTTTCTTTTATTTAACATAGTGTTTTCAAGGTTCATTCTTGTAGCATCATTTTATTTTCCTCTTTAGTATTCCATTGTAGGTATATATCACATTTTGTTTATTCATTCATTCAATTGATAGACATTTGGGTTGTTGCTACCTTTTGGCTATTGTGAGTAGTGGTACTATGAACATTTGTTTACAAGTTTTGTTTGAACACCTGTTTTCAATTATTTTGTATGTATATCTTTGAGTGATATTGCTGGGTCATATGGTAATTATATGTTTAATGTATTGAGGGATGGCCAAAATATTGTCCACAGCAGCTGCACCATTGTACATTCCCACCAGCGATATAGGAGGATTCCAATTTCCTCACATCCTCAAGAATGCTTATCATTTTCCTTTTTTTTTTTTATTTAAAGTCATCTTGGTGGGTGTAAAGTGGCATCTCATTGTGGTTTTGATTTCCATTTCCCTAATGACTATGGGCATTTATCATATTTTCACATTCCTGTAGGCCATTAGTTTATATTCTCTGGAGAAATGTCTATTCAAGACTTTTGTCCAATTTTAATTGGGTTGTTTTCTGTTGTTGAGTGGTGATACTTCTTTATATATTCTGGATGATAGGCCCTTATCAGATATATGATTTGCAAATAATTTTTGACATTCTGTGGGTTGTCTTTTCACCCTCTCATAGTATCCTTTGATGAACAAAAGTTTTAAATTTTTGGTGAATTTCAATTTATCTATTTTTCCTTTTGTTGCTTGAGCTTTTGATTTCATATCTAAGAAACCATAGCTAATTCCAAGGTCATGAAAATTTGCCCCTATGTTTTCTTCTAGTTTTATATTTTTAGCTCTTATATTTAGGTATTTGATATGTTTTGAGTTAATTGTCCCAGCAAAATTTACTGAAGAGACTGTTATTTCCTGATTGAATGATCTTGGTACCCTTGTGGAAAATCAATGGACCATAAAAGTATGTATTTATTTTTGGATTTTTAATTCTATTCCATTTATCTATATGTGCACCCTTATGCCAGTGCCACATTCCTTTGATTACTGTAGCTTTATATTAAGTTTTAAAATTGGGAAGTATGAGTCCTCCAACTTTGTTCTTCTTCTTCAGGATCATTTTGACTTTTTGGGCTCCCTTGTAAAGGCATATGAATTTTAGGGTCTGCTTTTCCATTTTTCCAAAATGACTGTTGGGAGTTTGGTAGGGATTGTATTGAATCAGATACAAGATCAATACACAAAATTCACTAGCATTTGTATGTTTTCAAAATGAACAATTTGAAAATTAATATGAAATGAAAAAACACTTTTCCAAAAACATAAAATGAACAAGATACTTAGGAATAAATTTATCAAAGAAGTGCAGTACTTGTGCATTGAAAACTATAGAGTATCACTTAATGAAATTAAATAGATGGAAAGATATCCTGTGTTCATGGATTAGAAGACTTAATATTGTTAAGATGACAATATTTACCAGATTGATCTGTAGGCACAACTAAATCCTTATCAAATTTGCAGGTGCCACTTTTGCATAAATAGATAAGCTGACCCTAAAATTCATATGGACGTGCAAGTGACCAAGAATAACCAATATTATCTTGAAGAATAATACATTAGGAGGAAAAATTCTTCCCAATTTCACCAACTTACTAAAAAATAGTGTAGTCAAGACTATGTGGTACTGTCATAAGGTAGACATATAGATCAATGGAATAGACTTAAGTGTCCAGAAACAAATGCTTACATTTATAGTTCATTGATTTCCAATAAGGGTTCCAAGACAATTCAGCAAGGAAAGAATAAATCTTTTCAACAAACTGTGCTGTAATAACTAGATATTCACATGCAAAAGAATGAATTTGGTACCCCACATCTCACCATATAGCAAAATAGTGCAAAATGGGTTTCAGACTGTGGTGATATTGATAGTGATTAGCAGGGATCATGAGACCAACTTATGGTATACTGGCAATTTTCTTTTCACCTACATGATTGGCATGAGTATGGGATAATTTATTGAACTGTACTCTTGTGGTATGTGATATTTTCTGTATGTGTGCTATTCTTTGATTACTAAAAGAAAGAAAAAGGAACAAGCTAAAATAGGGCAGGAAAGGAGAATAAAAGGAATTAGAACAGGTGAGTCAAAAAATGAATACTAATGTAGAATATTTAAATCCAAACAGATCAGCAATTTCTTTTAATGTAAAGAGAATAAATATTTCAATTGAAACAAAAGGAATGTCATTCTGGGGGTTGGGGAAACCTGTTCATGAGAAGCACATTTTAAAACAAGGACACACAGATTTTGAAAATAAAAAGTTCAATAAAAGAAATGCTGTGCAAATTATAGGAAAAAGAAATCTGGTTTACATATGCTCGTGTCAGAGAAGGTAGACTTTAAGTCAAGAAACATCTCTAGACTGCCCAGAGGAATAACTACTGGGTCTGGGTCTTGAAGGACATTTTTTGGAAGGAGATGAAATAGTGAGAAAGTGAACAAGAAGTGTGGGCTTAGGAATTAATCCTCTTGGCTCTGGATACTCTATCACTCTGCTTCTTCCTGGGACTTAAAGACTTAGTGTATCCTGAACAATGATTTTAAACTTAATAAATTTGTTGAGGCAAAAAGAAAGTAAAAAAGAAACACCTCTAGAAGTAAAATAGAACATTTCATAATTATAGAGTTTAAACCACCAAGAAGGCATAACAATTCTAAATTTTTCTGTACCTAATATCATAGCCACAAATGTATATAAAGCAAAAATTACAGAATTATAAGGTGAAATAGAGAAATACACAGCCATAATAGGAGAATTTAACTCATGTCTCTCAGAAACCAATAGAACAAGAAAACAAAATCAGTAAAGAAACACGAGATCTAAACATCACAATTAATAAACTTAACCTAATAGGCATATGTAAAACATTTCTAAAAACAACTTCACAATGTTCATTCTTTTTCAGGGCACAGGGAACATTCACCAAAATTAACCATGTAAGTCTCAACAAATTTCAAATGTGTTGTCCTGGTATATTCTGTGATATTGGAGTTGAAGTAGGTAATGCTGAGAGAGCGACTGAGACATGTGGGTATTGAATTGTGTGGTATGTTTTCTGGATTTTCTTTTTCTACTTACGGACTGAATATTGGGGGATGCAAACCAATTTTAATACAACAAACATAATAATTTTAAAATCAACAGGATAACTCAGATACGAATTCTAATTCCCAGAGGAAGGGAAAAAGAAAGAAAACATTTTTTCTCAGGTCTAAAGGCCCATTCCACACACAGCCAGTGAGGAGATGCTTACACAGGGAGGGATGAAAGAGAGCAAGTTTGTTGCGAAGGTCATTTGAATAAATCCCTGTGGTGGCTCATGGGCTAAAAGCGTTGGTATGTTTTAAGAAAAGGCATGAAGACATCCTTTGGACAGTGCTCCACTCCATAAGTTGCCATCCATGTACACTGAAATGTGATGGCATCTCTTGGAGTGAGGTAATGTACAATATATACAACGTGTGGTGATGGGGAAAAGGCAAAGGAAGATGATGAGCACCAGACCCTGGGGATCACAGAAGACCTGGAAACAATTTGGTTTGAAATTTGGTTTCTTTGGAGTGTTTGTTTCAGTTTTGTTTCCTTGTGGTTTTATGTTTTTGAATATTTTTACCTCTATTTTGGTATTGGTGCTCTGATTGATGTTTCTGAAAGTTTGTTGTTTAGAACTTCATATTGTGTTAATGTTGCTATTATTTATACTTCCAGATGTGTCTTTTTACTTGCGTATTAATTTATGTGTATTTTTTTTTTTGAACTCTCTTTTATCTTTCTTGGTTTGGGAGACAGTTGGGTATCTGTTCAGATTTGGTTTCACGCTTCGTAGTACATGTGTATGCATGTATTATTTGTTTTTGTATGGTTTCTTTGTGTTTTGTTTGGTTTTGTTTTTAAAGCCTGTGTGTCATCCCTGCTCAATGAGTTCAGCTTCCCCGGATATGTTCTGCACTGTGGCTGTTACTCCATTAACATTTTTCTCAGCTTTTTGTTTCTGCATTTTTGTTATGGAGGTATTGGTCATACATATTCATGTTATTGAGATTTAGTTTGTGCTTATTGTATGTGTATTTATTGGTTTGTATGGGGTTTTTCCTTTCTAATTTATTTTTTAAAGCATTAGGAGATTAATTCCTTCATATATATACATATACATGCATATACCTATATATATATTTACAGCGAGGCCAGAAACAGGCTGCTTATTCTGAATGCTTAGTTGTAAATGAAAGTATACATTAACACAGATTAAACGACAAAATAATTCTAGAATTCTTTATTAAGAAAACACTTAATAAAGAAACACTTCCAGTCCCCTCTTCTGATGTCTTGCCACAGGAAACCATTTCCATAGTTTGATGCTTCTTTTTTTCTGGGTGCTTCCACTTTTGTCTGCTGTCTTGCCCTCTCCTTCCTCAGTCCTGGGATCTCTATATTTGTCTCCTGTTTGCAGAGGTGGTGATTTCATTAACTTTAGTAATTTGGGGCCAAATTTTGAATGTAGAATTCATCTGTTCTGATGCATGATTATCTTGTAAGTCTTCTTTGACAAACCTTTTTTTTTTCCTCTATCCTTTTTTCTCTTAGTTTTCTTTTTTTTAATTAGGGCAGGTGTAGGTTTACAGAAAAATCAGGCAGAAAGTACACAGTTCCCCTATACCCCCTCTCACACACACAGTTTTCCCTATTTACATTTTGCATTAATGTTTTATTTTGTCACAATTGATAAAACAATAGTATTATAATTACGGTATTAACTTTAGCCCACCATTTATATTAGGGTTTACTCTTTGTGATGTACAGTTCTATGTTGTTGCTCTTGTTTCGTGGTAACTTATTATCAACTTAAAATTTCCCATTTTTTATCCCTTTTCAAATATCCAATTCAGTGGTGGTAATTACATTCACAAAGTTGTGCCTCCCTCACCCATTGCCAAAACTTTTCCCTCACACCAAACAGAAACTCTGTACAAATTAAACATTAACTCATCGCGGCCCTCCCCAACCTGGCCCCCGATAACCTGTATTCTATTTTCTGACTTTGTCTTTAGAATTTCATTTTGATGTCTAACTTATTAATTTCTTTGTTGTAATTGTTTATGTTTTGTCTGTTTTGTGGATTTTCTTATTTTTAGGGTTTTTATTTTTGTTTTTTTTTTGTTTTTGTTGTTTTGTTAATTTATTTGCTTTGATCACCTGTCTGGTTTTGCTTTTTGTGTTGTGTGAATGTGCATGTGTGTGTGTGTTAATTATTAAAATTTTGATTTGTTTTACACATTGAGTTTTCATTTTCAGTGGCTTTTGGTTATTTTCAATACTTAGATTTCATTATTCCATGCCTTTAGTATTGCTGTTTTATTTTGTAATTTTTCATGTAGTGTATTTTTATGTAGTGGGGATTTGGCTGTTGTTTTGGGGATTTTGTTGTGTTTGGGGTGATGAAATTTGGGTGTTTTGTTTCATTTGTTTGGGTTTCTAAAGAAGTTTAGTTTTTGGGTCTCTTAAACAAGAAGTGGTACAAGGAATGGGATCATTGGGTAGAAGGAATAATTGCCCTCAACCTTTCTCCCAACAAAGGTCATCAGTCCTTTAGTATCTACATGAGATTTGGAAAACTTCTACCAGTATCTGTCATTAGTTAGTGTTGCCTTATAAAATGAAGGAGAAATGGCTGTGTTCACATCTTTGAGAAGTTGGGGGGACAGAAGACAAAAGTAGTGGGACTTCCAGAATGGCAGAGTGAGGACCTCAGCAAATCCTCTCCACCAGAAGGCAATATAAAAAAATGATCAAACATATTTGCAAAATATTTATCAAAAATATTTCAGAAATCTGGAAATTAACATACAACAAAGCAAAAGGCATTTATTCAAGAAAAACTACTGAAAATCAGGAAGAGCAGCAGAATCCAAGGGGTTTTATCTTGGGTGTCTCCCTTCTCCCCTCCCAGCAGATCCACAGTGATGTAGCCATGAGGTACAAGTATCACTAATGCTGGAGGGAGCTGACCTAAAAGCAAGTGCCAAGAAAAATCCCCACTACTAGGGCATTATTGGAAACAATACAAATTGGTAGCAAGCAATTGAAGAAAGCTAACACTGCAGCTGCCTAAGGCTCTAATATTGGTTGTGGTGAGCAAGGGATCAGCCAAAGGTTTAAAAGGGAGAACTGGGAAACAGACAACCCTAGAGGGCTTTCAAAAGCTCTGATATATTCCTGGAGATCTACAGGCATGCAAAACACTGCAAGCATGCTCAAGAAAGAAAGTTGAGGGGCCAAGTTATTCCTTACTCCCAGGCTTATCTTAAGGCTGTGTTGAAGTGATTTTGAATTTGAGGATTTCAGAGTTGACCAAGAAAAAAGATTTTGCCACTGATGAGAGTAACACACAAGCTACTTATTGGGGGCAGTGATTTGACAGGTTTGCAGTGGATGAGGCCATTTCTTTCACCAGGAAACCTTCCAGTGGCCAGCAGTGTGAGGGAGACACCAAAGGGAAAACATGGAAAGGGGAATATCCCCAGACTCCTGGGGTAGAGGAGGCAGTTGCTTATATCTCTAGGCACTAGAGCAGAGTCAGCACGGTGGAAAGTCTCTGGGTGAAAGCTCCAAGGGGCTGAAGTGGCATGGGGCCTTATAAATGCAAGCCTTTTCAATTGAGAGTAGATGCTGGACAAGTTTCATGGGGTGCATAAAGCAGGTTAACTCTAAGTAGCTAAAAATGCTTATTTAGGCTATTTTTGAAAAAAAACTGGATGTGTAAGAATTTGAGTTTGGAGCAAGCAGGTTTCTTTAATGGACACAGTCTGCTGCGAAGTAAACATAATGTAGGACTACCACACAGAGGCCATCTTTAGCTCATTTATATAGCACCAATGCAATCAGAACATGAAAAACAAGGCAGACTTGTAAAATAACTTAGTTCGAACATGTGCCCCAACCCACAAGCTGATCATTTTGGCAGATGGTAAAAGCTTTTCTGGCTCATGGCATTTAAGGGAAACTGCTGATCATTAAGCTCTATGACCCACAATGACCCCTGGAAAGCCAGGAATGAATGAGAAAGCCAGGATTAAGAAACATAATATATAAAACTAAGCAGAGACTTCAGTGGCCACACACCACAAAGAATACAGTCTTTAAAGAATTAGTTTGAGAAAGGCAATTAAAAATGCACAGCAGCAGTAATAACAGGACCAGCAAACAGAGATAACAAGAAATTCTGTGGGGGGGAGTCTGATTTCCATAGTTGCCACCTTATGTTATATAAAATGTCCAGCCTTCAGCATAAAGAAAATTCTGAGGCATGCAAAGAGACAGAAAAAGTATGGCCAATACACTGAAAGAAAAAAAAAAGTCAGTAGAAACTGTCCCTGGGAAGGCCAGAAAATGGACTTACTAGACAAACACTTTAAATAATGTATTATAAATATTTTCAAAAATATAAAAGAAACTATGCCTAAAGAACAAAGGGAAAGTAAGAAAATAATGTTTGATACAATTTCAATAAAGGGATTTTTTAAAAGAACCAAATAAAAGTTCCGGAGTTGGAAACTACAACAAATGAAAGAAAAATTTCACTAGAGAGGCTCAACAACAGATTTGAAATGATAAGCCACATAATAGGAAAATAGTTTCAAATCATATATCTGTTAAAGGGGTGAGTATATAGAATATATATATACACACAGACACACATATATATGTTACAGCTTAAAAATAAAAGACAAATAAACCAATAAAATGTGGGGAAAGTATTTAAATAGACATTCCCCTGTAAAAGATATAGAAATGGACAAAACTCATGAAAGGATACTCCACATAGTTAGTCATTAGGGAAATGCAAATCAAAACCACAGGATACCACTTCAAACACATAAGAATAGCTATAATCAAAAAGAGAAAATACTAGATTGGCTGCTATTAAAAAACAGAAAATTATAAGTGTTGTAGAGGATTTGCAGAAAAGGGAACATTCATTCATCGTTGGTAGAAATGTAAAACAGTGTAGCCGCTGTGGAAGACAGTTTGACAGTTCCTCAGAAAGTTAAATATAGAATTACTGTATGACCTGGCAATTCCATTTCTAGTTATATACCCAAAAGAATTGAAAGCAGGGATTCAAACAGATATTTGCACACCATTGTTCATAGCAGCTTTATTCACAATTGCCAGAAACAACTCAAATATTCATCAACCAATGAATGGATAAACAATATGCAGTAAATACATACAATGGAATATTAGACAGCCACGAAAATAAATGAAGTCCAGATGCATGCAACAACATGGAAGAACCTTGAAGACAGCATGTTGAGTAAAATAAGCCAAACACAAAAGGACAAATATTGTACGATCTCACTGATTTGAAACAATTAGGATAAGCAAATTCATAGAGTCAGAATCTTGAGTATAGGCTAACAGAAGCTGGTTGGGGTTGGGGAATGGGGAGTTATTACTTAATTGATACAGAGTTTATGTTTGGGGTGATGGAAAAGTTTTGGCAATGGATGATGGTGATGGAAGCACAGCTTTGTAAATGTAATTAACACCACTGAACTGTATATTTAAATGTGTTTAAAAGGGGAAATTTTAGGCTGTGTATTTGTTACTAGAATAAAAGATAAAAATAAAAACACAGGGTGGTATAACCTAAACAGTGAACCCTAATGTAAACTATGGACTGTTAGTACAATTAGAATAATATTCATTCAACAGTTGTAACAAATATTCCACAGTAATGCAGTGTGTTAATGATAGGAGGGACATATGGAAACTCCTTCTGCATGATTTTTCTGTAAACCTACAACTTCTTTAATAAAATAAGAGGGACAATAAAAAGTCTTGGCAAGTTGTAGATTCAACGGTGTACTCTGAAAAGATGTTTTGAAGTCCTAACTCTCAGTATCTCTGATATTGATCTTAGGGGGAAAGTATTCACTCCTTCACCGTTAAGCATGATGGAAACAGTAAGCTGAGTAGATGCTCTTTATCAGGTTGAGGATACTCCCTTCTGTTTATAATTTGCTGTGATATTTCTATGGATATTGCATTTTACCAAACACTTTTTTTATACATCTGTTTTCACCTTCATTGATTATTTCATCTGCTGTGTCTAGTTTGTTGATAAGCCCTTTGAAATAATTGTCCACTTTTTCCAGTAGATCTTTCAACATATTTAATGTAACATATTTACTTTAAAGTGTCTGTCTGATAATTCCAATATCCAGGTTTTCCCCAGGTTTTCTTCTGTCAATTGTTTTCTGTCTTGGGTCACAGTTCCTTTGTTCTTCACATGTGTGGTAAATTTTATTTCAATGGCAGATATTTGGGTAAAAGAGTTTAAAGTAAATAATATTCATTTCCAATATAGAGTATGCCTCCTTTTCTGTTTACTGTGGGGGGTTGAGTCAGTCAAATATAGAAGTTTTGTTTAGTCTCATCATCTTCCCTGAATCTTAGGCAAGCCTCATGCACCTGTGCCTAAAAGAGGGTCTCTATCATCTATTCTGCCACTTCAACTCCTACAGATAGTACAGACACTCTGTGTACTAGCATCTTAAATATTCTAAACTGCCATGAATTAAGATGCTTGGCCTATAAAAATATATAAAGTTAATGTTTTCTTCCTACACATGCCTATGATATCCTTCTACTCCTCCTACCACTGATACACCAAATATTAATGCATTCATAGGTCTTTATACTCTTAGGAAGCATGCATCATTTACTGGATTTTAGATTATTAGGTGTCTCTGAAACTTCAGCTCTTGATTTTCTTTAAAGAAAAACAAACAAACTTTTATTTTGCAGGTTATGCTGCTTGCTCTCTTTGCTGTAATGGTGGTGGTATTCTCTTGCAACGTTAACATCCTACCAGAAGGAGAAGTCCTAACTCTATCTGGTTTTGTTCCTGTTAACTCTTTCACATCTGGTGTGCACATTTTCTTTATGTTATTCCTTATCAACCCATTCATTTTCTAGGAATCTTCAATAATAATGTAGATCTTGCTGCTTCTGAGAGCCAATCTTTTAAATATTTTTCTTTTTAAAATACAGTTTTTAAGTAAAAAAATCACATTTAAAAATCATCTTGAAGAGCAATAATATTTCTCTGACAGAGAGCACCTTGATAAACTGATTATCACATGTAACTTGTACATTCGCAGTGCATTTCTGCATGAAAGAGAAAGAGAAAGACAGGAAGAAAGGGATAGAGAGAGGAACAAACAAAGAGAGTGCTATTGCTTCTGCTCATTGGTAATTAGATTTCTTTGGTTAGGGTAAAAATATGTTAATGTAATCAGTATTAAGTTTGGTAAATTGTATTAACCCAATTTACCAATGTATCCCTTTTTGTTTCTTTCTAGTAGAATAATAAACTGAAATGTTCAAATGCAGATATCACTTGAGTAGTTCTTGGGACTGTTGTGTTTATTACTATTTGCCAAAAAAAAAAGTTATTGATTTGATTAATATGGTAAAAATCACTCAATGAGTCAAACAAATAAGGAGATTGACTTCCTGAGTTCCTATATACATGTACTGGCCTTATTCAGGTCAGAAAAGCCTTATACTTAGTCCATATGGGCAAAGAGAAATTGTGACCTATGGGCATATTTATAGGTAATATTTTAAAAACTTAATAAACAAAACATTTTCCACATTATATGGAAACTTATAAAATATTGTATATAGATTTAAAAGAGTGGTGTTAAAAGAAATGAACACCAAAAGACAAAATGGTAGAAGAAAGTACTGCCCTTACAGGAATAACACTAAATGTTAATGGAATAAACTCCCCAATAAAAAGACAGACACTGGCAGAATGGATTAAAAAGCAGGACCCATCTATATGCTGTCTACAAGAAACTCACTTTAGACACAAAGACAAAAATAGACTGAAAGGGAAAGGTTGGAAAAAGATACTTCACACAGACAACAATCAGAAAAAAGTGGGAGTAGTCATATTAATATCAGACAAATTAGACCTCAAAAGTAAAACAACTAAAAGAGACAATGAAGACACTATATATTAATAAAAGGGTCAATTCATCAAGAAAATATAACAATCATAAATATTTATGCACCAAGCCACAGTGCCCCAAAATTCATGAGGCAGACACTGAGAACACTGAAAGGAGAAGTAGACACCTCTACGATAATAGTTGGAGACTTCAGTACACCACTCTCATCAATGGATAGAACATCTAGACAGAGGATCAACAAGGAAACAGAGATGTTGAATTGTATGATAAATGAACTACACTTGACAGATATTTATAGAACACTACACCCCACAACAGCAGGATACATGTTTTTCTCAAGTGCTCATGGAACATTCTCTGGGATATACCACATGCTGGGTCACAAAGCAAGTCTCAACAAATTTAAAAATATTGATATTATAAACAACGCTATCTCAGATCATAATGGAATGAAGTTGGAAGTAAAAAAACAGGCAGAAGATTGTAAAATTCAGAAATATATGGAAGCTAAACAACACCCTCTTAGAAAACCAGTGGGTAAAGGAAGAAATTACAAGAGAAATTAAGTAAATACCTAGAGGCAAATGACAATGAAAACACAGCATATCAAAACTGATGCAGCAAAGGCAGTGCTGAGAGGGAAATTTATTGCCCTAAACACGTATATTAAAAGAGAAGAGAGAACAAAAATTGAGGAATTAACTGTTCACCTGAAGGAACTAGAGAAAGAACAGCAAACTAAGCCCAAAGCAAACAGAAGGGAAGAAATAACAAAGATAAGAGCAGAAATAAATGAAATTGAGAACAGGAAAACAATAGAGAGAATCAACAAAACCAGAAGCTGGTTCTTTGAGAAAATCAATAAAATTGATGGGCTGCTAGCTAAGCTAACAACAACAACAACAAAAAAGAGCAGATGCAAATAAATACATTTAGAAATGGGAAAGGAGACATGACTACTGACCCTGCAGAAATAAAGGAGATAAGAAGAAGTTATTATGAACAACTATATGCTAATAAACTAGACAACTTAGATGAAATGGAGAACATCCTAGAAAAGCATAAACAACCAACATTGACCCAAGAAGAAATAGAGTATATATTCTATATACTCACCCCATCATTAAAAGCTCCCAAAAAAGAAAAGCCCATGACCAGATGGCTTCACATGTGAATTCTACGAAGCATTCAAGAAAGAATTAGTACTAATCCTGCTCAAACTCTTCAAAAAAATTGAAGAGGAGGGAAGCCACCTAACTCATTCTATGAGCCAGCATCACTCTAATACCAAAATCAAACAAGGATTCTTCAAAAAAAAGAAAATTATAGATCAATCCCTTTAATGAATATAGATGCAAAAATGCTCAACAAAATACTCACAAATTGAATCCAGCAGCACATTAAAAGAATTATACACCACAACCAGGTGGGATTATTCCAGGTATGCAAGGCTGGTTCAACACAAGAAAATCAATTAATGTAATACACCACATTAATAAATGAAAGCAGAAGAACCACATGATCATCTTGATCAATGCAGAAAAGGCATTTGACAAAATTCAACACCCTTTCTTGATGAAAACACTACAATGTATAGGAATGGAAGGAATGTTCTCAATATGACAAAGGCAATATATGAAAAACCCACAGCTAACATCATCCTCAATGGGGAAAGACTGAAAGATTTCCCTCTAAGGTCAGGAGCAAGACAGGTATGCCCACTGTCACCACTGTACTTCAACATTGTGCTGGAAGTTCTAGCTAGAACAATTAGGCAAAAAACAAGAAATAAAAGGCATCCAAATTGTAGAGGAAGAAGTAAAAGTTTCACTGTTTGCAGATGACATGATTCTATATGTAGAAAATCCAGAAAAACCTACAGCGAAACTACTAGAGCTAATCAACGAATACAGCAAAGTGGCAGGCTACAAGATCAATACGCAAAAATCTATAGTGTTCCTATACACAAGTAATGTGCAACAAGAGGAGGAAATCAGGAAGCAAATTCCATTTACAATAGCAACCAAAAGAATCAAGTATTTAGGAATAAACTTAACCAGGACACAAAATACCTTTACACAGAAAACTACAAGAAACTGCTAAAAGAAATCGAACAGGACCTAAAAAAAATGGAAGAATATACCATGTTCATGGATTGGAAGACTAAATATAATTAGATGGCAATTTTACCTAAACTGATTTATAGATTCAATACAATACCAATTAAAATCCCAACAACTTACTTTGCAGAAATAGAAAAACCAATAACTAAATTTATTTGGAAGGGCAAGGTGCCCCAAATAGTCAAAAATATCTTGAGAAAGAGGAACAAAGTGGGAGGTCTCACACTACCTGACTTTGAAACATATTACAAAGCTACAGTGCTCAAAACAGCATGGTACTGGCATAAGGATAGATATACAGACAAATGGAATCAAATTGAGTGTTCAGAAATACACTCTTGCATCTGTGGACAATTGATCTTTGATAAGGCAGTCAAGCCAAAGCAACTGGGACAGAGCAGCCTCTGCAATAAATGGTGTTTGGAGAACTGGATATCCATTTCCAAAAGAATGAAAGAGGACTCCTATCTCACACCTTATACAAAAATTAACTACAAGTGGATCAAAGGCCTAAACATTAGTGCTAAGACCATATGACTCTTAGAAGAGAATGTAGGGCAATATCTTAAAGATCTTGTGATAGGAAGTGGTTTCCTAGACCTCACGCCCAATGTGCGAGCAACCAAAGAACAAATAGACAAATGGGATCTCCTCAAAATTAAACGCTTTTGTACATCAAAGGACTTTGTCAGAAAAGTAAAAAGGCAACCTACACAATGGGAGATGATATTTGGAAACCATGTATCAGATAAGAGTTTAATATCCCAAATATATAAAGGGATCCTACAACTCAACAAAGAAAGACAATCCAATTTAAAAATGGGCAAAAGACATGGAAAGACACTTTTCTGAAGAGGAAAAACATATGAAAAAATGCTCAACTTCACTGGCTATTAGGGAAATGCAAATCAAAACCACAATGAGATATCATCTCACACCTACCAGAGTGGCCATTATCCAAAAAACAGAAAATCACAAGTGCTGGAGAGGATGTGGGGAAAAAGGCACACTTATTCATTGTTGGTGGGAATGTAGAATGGTGCAACCACTCTGAAGGACAGTGTGGAGGTTCCTCAGGAAGCTAAGAATAGATTTGCCATATGACCCAGCTATTCCATTGCCAGGTATATACTCAAAGGAACTGAAAGCTAAGGCACAAGAAAACTTTTTAAACCGATGTTTATTGTGGCATTATTCACGATTGCAAAGAGATGGAAACATCCCAAATGTCCATCAATGGACGAGTGGGTTAACAAACTGGTATATACACATGATGGAATATTATGCAGCTGTAAGACAGAACAAAGACATGGAACATATAATAACGTGGATGGACCTTGAGGACATTATGTTGAGTGAAGTTAGAAACAAAAGGACAAATACTGTATGGTCTGAATAATATGAACTAACATTGATGAGCAAACTTTGAGAGTTAAGAGATGATATCACAGGCTACCAGGAAATACAAAGAGGGTAGAGATTGGGCATTTGATGCTGAAGGACTACAGAATGTTCTGCAGGATTGATTGTATAGATTCAGAAATAGATAGCATACTACTGTGTGATGGTAGCACAATATTGTAAGTACACTGAACAAAGATGTCTGTGAGTAAAGCTGAAAGATGTGGGATAGGGGAATGTATGACACCAGTGATAAAGATAGGTGATAAGGACTGGGAATGTATTACTTGGCAAAAACTGGAGTGGCCAATGACTGTTACTAAATGTACAAATATGAAAATGTTTTTACATGTGGGAGAACAAATGAATGTCAAACATCCAGAGTGTTGAAAAAGGATGGTATTTGGGAAAAAATATAATCAAGGCAAACTGGAATCTATGGTCAACAGTAACATTGTAATATGCGTCCATTAAATGTAACAAAGGCAATATACCAAAGCTAAATGTGTATGTGGTGTTGTTGTCTGACCCTACTATTATATTGTATTGTATGACATTTTATTTTTCTTTTTATCATTTTTATTATTTACCAAAAAACACACTTTGTTTCATAGTAATCAATATGTTCAAGTGCTGACTGTGGTGATACATGTACAACTATGTGATGATACCATGAGCAACTGACTGTACAGTGTGGATAATTGCATGGTATGTGAATATATCTCCATATAATTGTAGGAAAAATATAAATAAGGGTAAAAGTGCTGGAGAAAACATGGAGAGAGGGATGTACCTATTTACTGTTGATGAGGAGGCAGAATGGTTTAGCCTTTCTGAAGGTCAGTGAGGTGGTTCCAGAAGAAGCTAAGTATGTGGGGGCCATAAGGTCCTGCAACCTCATTATGGGTTATGGGCTTAGAACTAAGATCTGAGAGTAGAGACATGAATGGACATTTGCACACTGGTGTTCATGGACACAGTATTCATGATTTGCAATGGGTGGAGGTGGCTTAAGGGTACATCGACTGAGGAACAGAATGGTAAACTGTGGTGTATGCATGCAATGGAATATTGAGCAACTACGAGAAAGAGTGAAGCTGTAAGACACACAATGAGGTGAATGGATCCTGTAGACAGCATTTTGAGTGAAGTATGCCAGAAACAGAGGCAAACACTATAATGCCTCACCAATATAGACTAACTACAATGTGTAAACTCAGAATTAAATCTTAGAGCATAGCCTAACAGGGAAATGATTATTGTAATGGTCCCTAGATTGTAAGCTCTTACAGCAGTCACATCTATTCCTGAACTGTAATGGCTATCTCCTAATTCTGAGATGCTGATCCCTTTGTGCATAACCTGATTAGTCTCTGGAACATTGGGTATCTGTGTGACACCTGAAACTCAGAGCTAGAGCTCGGCAGATATGAATGCCAGTATTAACGCATACAGCCACTGTTAAAAAAAAAAAAAGCTAAAAAAGAGCCCAGACTTCAATTAGAGATATGAATGAAGCAGATCTGGTTAGACTAGGGCATATCAGGCCAAAGGGTAAAGGTTGAAACTGACTGTGTGTTAAAACTTGAACTTCCATGAGCCCAAGGTAAGAGATGTTCATTTGGTGCAGGATCTATATTTTCTGTACAGTTTAATTTCTACAGTCAGTTTGTTCAAACATCACAATTACATGGAACTTTGAATAGGAAGTGAGATATGGTAGGTTATATACGTTAGAGTGAAATAGCGACAAATCCCAAAATAATTTGGGTGGAGAATAAAAATATATATGCAGGGCCCTCCCGAGGAGCTGATGGAAAATGTGGAAGTGTTGGACTTCCTCACCTGGATTGTTTCTGATGTTCTCACAAACATTGAGGACTGACAGCTTGGTATGCCAGGCCCTCTATCTTGGGGCTTGCCCTTATGAATCTTGTTGCTGCAAAGGAGAAGCTAAACCTGCTTATAATTGTGCCTAAGAGTCTCTCCTTGAGTGCCTCTTTGTTGCTCAGATGTGGCCTCTCTCTCTAAGCCACCTTGGCAGGTGAACTCACTGCCCTCCCCCCTAAGTGGGACCTGACCCCCAGGGTGTAAATCTCCCTGGCAACGCAGGATGTGACTCCCAGAGATGAACCTGGACCCGAAATCGTGGGATTGAGAACATCTACTTGACCAAAAGGGGGATGTGAAATGAAACAAAATAAAGTTTCAGTGGCTGAGAGATTTCAAATGGAGTCGAGAGGTCACTCTGGTGGGCATTCTTATGCACTATACAGATAACACTTTTTAGGTTTTAATGTATTGGAATAGCTACAAGCAAATACCTGAAACTATCAAACTCCAACCCAGTAGCCTTGACTCTTGAAGACAATTGTATAATAATGTAGCTTACAAGGGGTCACAGTGTGATTGTGGAAACCTCATGGATTGCATTCTCTTTATCCAGCGTATGGATGAATGAGTAGAAATATGGGGATGAAAACTAAATGAAAAATAGGGTGGGATGAGGGGGATGATTTGGATGTTCTTTTTTACTTTTATTTTTTATTCTTATTCTGATTCTGGTGTAAGGAAAATGTAGAAAAATAGATTGCTGTGATGAATGCATAACTATATGATGGTACTGTGAACAGTTGATTGTACACCATGGATGATTGTATGGTATGTGAATATATCTCAATAAAACTGAATTTAATTTAAAAAAAAGAAAAACAGAAGAAATGAATAGACTGATCTCTTTTACGATTGCTTTCTTTTCTTGTTTTATGCATTGTAGGCGTCTCCAAGGAAAGGGAAACAGGAAAAATATCCCCCAAACCTGGATTGGAATAGAGTCCTTGGTCAATTCTACTACTTTCTGCAATTAAAATTGATTAAATCAATATGAACACATCAATTGGAATTTTAAGAAATTTTCATGTTGGTGTGTAATTTGGATGTAAGACTGTATCCAATGTATTTCTCTTGTTAAATACAAGTTTTCCCTCACACAGTTAAAGCTTATAGCTAACACTTTGCTTTAGGAGATTTTTCAGCAGATTTTACTTGCAATGAAGACAGCCAAATATGCAAAAAATACAAAAAATAAAATTTTGTCAGCATTTTCCTGTGCTGCTTCTAATTCTTAGTTATAGTAGGATGAGGCAAATTTAGAGTGTCAACGAGGCACTTTTGATGGTCTATTTTGGGTTAGAGAGTTTCAGTGCATGTAAAATCAATGTCACCAACAAATATTACTTTGAATCAGATTCATACATTTAGGATTTGATTATATTTTGATGCACCAGTATTTTGGGGGGAAATCAAATTTTCAGATCCTTAATATTATTTCTAATATTTTTAAGCAGTTGCAGAGGTCCATAGGTTATTGTGTGGAGCAAGTTTGAAAATACTTTTCTATATTGGTCCATAACATTTAGTTTCTTAAATAAAAATGTATCTAACACTTTGGGGACAAAAGTGGAAGGACATTTGTTTTAAGAAACATATTTTAATACAAAATGTGAAAACTATTTTATGATTGTTTTGTTTTGAACCCTCAAGATAGTTAAGATAGGGTATTCTAAAAGACAAAATATGGCCAGTACTTTACCTCTAAAATGATATATATATACCCCCACAGATTTTTTATGAGTTGCTCTGAAATGTCAGCTTCAGATGGATTAAGTTGACTTGCAGAGGACTAGACTCTTATATTTATTCTGTTCAAACAATGTACCGTAAATCCTTTCCATGCAATCTAAAAGAAGGATTACCATAAATGAGAAAAGTTTGCAGAAAGACTCAGTGGAAATCTGAAAAGACATTCTTTATCACCAAAACATTCCAGTGTGCCAAAGTTACAATAAACACAATTTTAGTACAAGTATAGGACAATAAAATAAAAATGAAGAGTTTGAATATCATAAAAGGACTTTGGCACCTGACAGAAGCAGCAAAATGGACTGTATTTGAGAAACTGAGGAGGCTCTTAAGCATCTCATAAAAGATAAAAATCAGAAAATAATCAGAGTTATTTGAGAAAAAATAGCTAACTTTAAACAAGCAGAAAAATAGCTTGTTTAAAAATAGCATAGTAAATATTAAAGTTATTTCAGATCTGGAAAAATATCACATTTGCTACTTCTGTTTATTTTTTATTTACTTCACATTTGGACAGAGAAGAAATCATCATTCTTGGAGTACCATCTAGGTGCCAGACACTATGCTGAGTAATTTCAATACATTATTATAGTTATCTCATGAAGTTGTTATTTTCAAATTTGCTCAGCTGATAATATTGAACTTCAGTATCATATTCCTTCAATTATTAGGAAAACTAGAACTGAATATAATTCATAGTTATTCTCATAGAAATTTATTCATGGAGTACATATTTGGCCTTGTATTTCTATTATTTTTCTAATATTCTTTCTAAAGTTTTTCACTATCAGTATGCAATGTTTTGGAAAGAAAACCTTCAAAAATTCCCCATATCACTTATTCTGCCTAAGCCTCAGAAACAAATGTGATTGAGGCAATCAGTGTTTCTTGAACTTTTACTGCTATTTAATGCCATGCTCAGGGATATAAAAAAGAGGTATAAGGCATAAAGTTTGATCTTATCTAACTGATTAGCAATCAATATTAAACAGTGTTTAAATAAGCATTATATCTGATATAGTGAGGTATCAATCAAAAGGGTTTTAGAGAAAGTTTATGGGTTGATCAGCAAGTGAAAAAAAAAACTTCATGGAAGGGTATGGTACATGAGATAATAGTCTTTAGAGAGATAAAGGATTTCCAATTAAGGGGATGACAGGTTCCAAGATGCAAAAACAAAAGTAAATGTAACAGGTATTAGAGAATTAAAACATGGTGCTTTCACAATAAGGGGTGCATACTCCATACAGCAACTGTTAAAGAATCCGAAAAAGAGATCAGACTTCAATTAGAAATATGAATGAAGCTGATCTGGTTGGGACCAAGGTAAATCAGAATTCAAGGTAAAGGATGATACTGTGTGTATTTTAAAAATTCACCTTCTGTGGAAGACCAAAGGAATAGGTGTTTACTATGTCCAAAATTTAAATTTTCTGTAGCCATTTATTTAAACAACCTAAACACATGGAGCCTAGAATGGGGAATGAGGTTGTAATTCTGTATAGCTTAATATAATACCCAGATACATTCCAGAGTATGTTGGGCAGATAATAAAAAGTATTTGTAAAGTCTCTTGAGGGACTAGAGAAAAAATATAGAACTTTTAAACTTCCTCACCTGGGAAATTTCTGATACTTTCTCAAGCATTAAGGACTCCCAGTTGAATAAGCCAAGCCCTTGAAATAAGCCAAGCCCTTGATCTTTTTTTTTTTATTAAATTCAGTTTTATTGAAATACATTCACACACCATACAGTCATCCATGGTATACAATCCACTGTCCACAGTATGATAACATAGTTATGCGTTCATCACCACAATCTATCTCTGAACATTTTCCTTACATCAGAAAGAACCAGAACAAGAATAAAAAATAAAAGTGAAAGAACACCCAAATCATCCCCCCGTCCCACCCCATTTGTCCTTTAGTTTTTATCCCCATTTTTCTACTCATCCATACACTAGATAAAGGGGGTGTGATCCACAAGGTCTTCACAATCACATTGTCACCCCTTGTAATCTACATTATTATATAATTGTCTTCAGGAGTCCAGACTGCTGGGTTGGAGTTTGGTAGTTTCAGGTATTTACTTCTAGCTATTCCAATACATTAAAACATAAGAGGTGTTATCTATATAGTGCATAAGAATGTCCACCAGAGTGACCTCTCGACTCCATTTGAAATCTCTCAGCCACTGAAACTATTTCGTCTCATTTTGCATCCCCCTTTCCAAGCCCTTGATCTTGAAGCTTGCACTTATGAAACTTATTTCTGTAATGGGGAAGCTAAGTGTGATGGTTAGGTTCATGTGTCAACTTGGCCAGGTGACCCAGCTGTCTGGTCAAGCAAACACTGGCCTAACAATTGCTGTGAGGACGTTTGAGGCTGGTTAATAAACCAACAGGCTGGTTTATTAAATCATCAGTCAATTGACTGCAGCTGTGACTGATGACTCACTAAAGGACGTGCCTTCCACAATGGGAGATGCAATTGGCTGGATTTAATCCAATTAATCAGTTAAAGACTTATAAGTGAGACAGATAGAGGACCTTCACTTCTTCTTCGGCTGCCCAGTGAAGCATTTCCTGGGGAGTTCGTCGAAGTTGCCGGTTCGTTTCCTGAGGAGTTCATCGGACATCTTCCTTGGAGTTGACAGTTTGTTGACGGCTCTACAGAATTTGGACTCGTGCATACCCACAGTTGCATGAGTCACTTTTACAATTTGATAATCAGAGACACCTCTCATTGATTCTGTTTCCCTAGAGAACCCTAACTAATACACTAAGCCTACCTGTAGCTATGTCTAAAGGTCACTTCCAGAGAACTTTTTCTGTTCAGATGTGGCCTCTCTAACTCAAACCTGCAAATGAACTCATTACCCTTCCCCCTATTTTGCACATGACTTCAAAGGGTGTTAGTTACCCTGGCAATGTGGAACGTGACTCCCAGGGATGAGCCTGGCCCTGGCATCATGGGAATGAGAAAGACTTCCTGACCAAAAGGGGGGAAAGAAAGGCAAAATAAGTTTCAGTGGCCAAGAGATTTCAAATAGAGTCAAGAGGCTATTCTGGAGGTTACTCTTATACAATGTCAAGCTAGATATTGCAAATTGCCATGGTATGTCATGCCCCAACCAACAATATTTCTAAAAACCCTAAAGAATACCCAGGGCTATATTTGAGATTCTATAAAAGTTTCACTCACAAGGTTTATTTTTTAGAAACTCAAAACCTCTAGTTTTTTCCTCTGTCAGATAAGCCCTGAAACCCAGAGATAGCAGTCTTTCCAAGAACATCAAACAGTAGCATCTCCCTACCCCATAATGTCGACACCCCTTCTCAACATGAAGATGTTAGAATGATCATTGTCCAAATATCCTTGAAGATTGGGACAATTATCAAATTTGAGGGAGGAGATGTAACAGAGAAGATAGGATTTAACAAATGATTATGACTAATTAATCATTATATAGATATTTCTTTTTAGTCTCTAATGTATTAGAACAGCTAGAAGGAAATAACTGAAACTGTGGAACTGTAACCCATACCATACTTTGAAATTTGCTCTATAAGTGCTTCTTAAATTGTACTTTGAAAGTTATAACTTTTCTGCATATATGTTATATTTTGCAATAAACAATGTTAAAAAAAAACAAAGTAATAAGAATAAGGGGTACAGACTGGAGAGTAGCAGAAGCTAAGATTGGGTAGCAAGGTATTACGGTTTGCTAATGCTGCCATGTTGCAAAACACCAGAAATGGATTGGCTTTTATAAAAGGGGGTTATTTTAGGTAGCTTCATTGAAGGAAGGCCAATGGCATCCAGGAAAACCTCTCTAAGTTGGAAAGGCATGTGGCTGGCATCTGCTGATCCCTGGGTTGAGTTCCAGCTCCTCTCTCAGTTCCTGTGTGTTCTTCAAAATGTTGCTCTTGGGGTATTTGTCCTCTCTTAGCTTCTCTGGAGCAAAAGTCTGCTTTCAACAGCCGTCTTCAAAATGTCTCTCAGTTGCTCTCTAAAATGTCACTCACAGCTGCTGTGCTCTTAGCTCCTTCTGTTTGTCAGCTCATTTATATGGCTCCAGTGATTTAATTCAGACCTGCCCTGAATGGGTGGGGTAACACCTCCATGGAAATTATCCAATCAAACGTTTCACTCACAGTTGATTGAGTCACATCTCCATGGAAACACTCAGTCAAAGGATTCCAATCTAATCAACACTAATACATCTGCCTCCACAAGACTGCATCAAAGATAATGGTGTTTGGGGGGCCATAGTACATCCAAACCGGCACACAAGGTTTTAAACTAGATTAGCAAAGTGGAATCAATCATACTTGCCAAAATGAGGAAATTCCATTTATCTTAATTGGCAGCTATTTAAAGATTCTTGAAGTAGAACTGCAGAATAATGAATGATATTCCAGAAAGATAATACTTAAATCTGTGTGTATGTTCAGAGGTGAGGAATATAAGGATAATAAACTGTTGGTTAGGAGATCCATTAATAAACTATTGCATTTATTCAGACATACGGTATTGGAGAATCTAGATTAGAATGATAATGGTAATTGAGAAGAAATGATGATTAAAATTATTCCATTAATAATCAACATAATTTTACAATAGTTTAGATACATGGGGATGAACTGAAGGTTGAAGTCAAGGATGAATTGAGATGCCATAAACAGAAGAATGGTGTAGTGAGAAAAACAGGAGTTGGCTCTCATCTGGTCCCCACACTAACTAGGTATGTAAACCTACACTAGTCAAATTAATTCTAAGCCTTTTTCTTCATCTGTAAAATGAAAGTATTGTATGGTTTTCCTTAAACCTCCTCCAAATAGTGGAATTTGTGAGGAAAGTAAAATAAGAATTTCAAAATTTATATGCTGTTTGAGGTGAAGATGGGACATCCAAGTTTGATATATGAATGAGAGAGAAATTTAAAACTTAGAGATAAGGTCAAAATCAATGACATGCACTTGAGAATCATAAAAACAATAGTGCTCTAAATGACAGTTACATGACCAGGGTTGACTGCAAAATACAAATATCACAAATCTACATATGGATAAAAGTAAACAGAATCATCACTCTTTATGCTTGTAAAACACAGATATGCTCACTTTTGGCCAATTAATATTTTTAAACTGGAATATTGTGTCCAGTGAAGCCATAAGGAATTGCCTATAGTTTAATAATAGTTTTAGGAGCTTAAAATATGCATAAGGTTAATAGATAATCAAAAGGGACAGTGCATATTCCTTAAAAATAAAGTTATTGAATTATGTATTCAGATCCTATTCACAATGTTATGAAGTACAGAGGAGGGCATGTCTAGGCTTTACTTTGAAAAGAAGGACTATTGAAAGCTTTAATGAGAAACTGTTAGAAAAAGAACTTTCCTAAGAATATTGTAAATATAGCTTCCAGAAAACTAGGAAGGGGAAAATTTCATCTAAGGATTAGAATTGGATCTGTGCTTTATCTCATTTGGCTCTTGGAAGATTAATACATTTCTATTCTTTGCTGCTGTAGCCCAGACAGCAATAAACCCCAGTCTATGGCATGTTTCCGGTGTCTAAATACATGAGTATGAGGAATTGTGAAGTGTGGGAAAGCACTGATTTGTTTACTGGGCCTATGCTTCCTTTATAAAATTATTGAAATTGCTTGGTGCCTTTATGGTACACATACCCTTAAGAACCCAGTTATTTTGAGATTCTTTCTGCAATTTGGTTAGATGCCAGCTGATGGCAATTGAACATTGTAAGGTTACTTAGTCATACTTACTTGGACATCATATTTCTCCACTACTGACAACACACATTCCCCCTACTTAGAAAGAGGTTGTGTTCAAAATGTTCAATTGTTCACTACTTATTTGATTAGCATATTTTCCAAAATAAATAATCTTCTAAATGGTAAGGATATTACATGGTTACACTTAAAACATTTTATCTAGAAGGTCTCTGAAATATCATGCATTATCTTAAATAAACTAAAAAACATGTTTTCAATTCTGGTAATTTAGACCAAATTTTATAAAATGAATAACAAACCAGCAATACATTTATCCTGGTGTAGGAAGAAAAGCAGTTCAAATTAGATGATGATGAAGCTATAGATAAAGATTTTCATGGACAATATAATTATAGTGTCTTTCTGGGCAAGTTGGCAATTTCTGGGATTTTAGAGGTTAAGAGTACTGGTTCTTCAAGATATCTACTGCCTCATTAAATCATATGGGATTTCTTTGTGTTGGAGATTAAAGGCTAAAAGTTGTGTTTTGTATTACAAAAGGAATGGAATGAAATACATTACTGTCATCCAACTAGAAAGGGGGATGCCTGGACAAACTTTAGAAGCAATCTCATTAAAGTAAGACATAGGGCAAAGAAGCTCATTATCACTTACTCTGTTCCATTGTGTAATGGAGGTCCTAGCTGTTGCATTAAGCTACTAAAATAAATAGAAAGTGCAAGAATCAGAAAGGAATAAACAGTATGGTCCTTATTAAATAGATGATATGATTGACTACACAGCAAACCCACAGAAATATAAAGATCATTATTAATACTAACCAGGTACTTTAGTAAAGTTGCTAGATAGAAAAAGAAATGGAAAATAAATATTCTTTCTATGCAAAAACAAAAACAATTAGAAAATAGAATAAAATTAGTATATTCTCAATAGCAACAGAAAACTATCTTTTTATAAATAATGAATGGTTTTCAAGATTCTTATGGAGAACATTACAAAACATCTTTTCACAACATTGAAGAAGATGTGACTAGATGGAGAATTCTATTTTTATGAACAGAAAAAATGAACATCCTGAAATGTTAATTATTCCCCAGGTTAAGCTATGTACTTAATGAAATTCCAATCAAAATTCCCAAATAGGTATTCTTGTGGAACTTGGTAAGCTGATCTTAGAAGAACAAAGAGCCAATAATACCCAAGACATAATGAAAAGCAAGATAGTAGGCATACTTGCCCTACCAGACATTAAGGTATTTTATAAAACCATATTGTTTAAGTATGGTGTTTTGTCAGTTGTAGACAAAAGACCAATGGAATAGAATAGAAAGCCCAGAGAAAGATGGATATATATATATGGACATTTGATATATGGCAAATTTGCCATTTCAAAACATTGATAATACAATAATCAACCCATATGGAAAAATAATTTAAATGGCTTCCCACATAATACTATATATAAAAATACATCACAGACCATTCTGCCATCTGTAGATGAAATGCAGAATTTTAAAACTGTAGAAAACTATAGTAAAATATCATATTTAACAGCATGGTGAGTCAGCTGTTAAACAGAACTAAAAGCTGAAAATAATATAGAAAAATGGATAAAACTGATTTAATTTAAAAAAGAACCCTGCTGGTCAATGAACGGCACCATAAACAAAGTTATAAAAAATGAAACCACAAACTTAGAGAAGAAATTGAAAATGCAGTTATATGACTTTGCATTGATATTGAGACTATATAAGAAATACAGCAAATCAATAAGCAAACGACCAAGATCCCAAATGGAGCAATCACATTTCCCAAATCAAGAAGCAAAATAAAAATAATAATGAGAGATCATTTTCATCTTAAAGATTAATGGTGATGCAGGAATATATGCAATCTCATTCAGTCCTTGTGAGATATAAACTGAAGAACCATATCTTATAGGGCAATTTGGCAATATTAAAATTAAGAATACTCATATCCTTTGACTCATAAATTCAATCATGGAGGATTCATCCATAGTAAATCCAAGGTAAGTACTCATATATACCTAATGATATTGTATCAAGATATTCCTGGTAGCATGGTTTCCATAGCAAGAACTCATAAATCTATTCTGTTAGTGGTAGGCTTTTGGATGATGAAAAGACTCTAAATATCCATCAGTGGAAGTACAACTATACAATGAACTACTATGAGGGTGGTAAAATAGTAAGGCATACTTAAATTTAAAAACCTCGAGAAGACTGCAGGGTAAAATTGGGTGAAAATAATAGAACAATATAAAAGCATGATTTTTTTGGTAAGCTACAGTTGTTATGTTTTTATGTGTCCTTGAAAGCCTATAAAGGTGCATATCAAACTATTAAAAGCAGTTATTTCCGTCAAGTAGGATGGGGGACTGGGGAAATAGAGAAGGTGGTGTGACAGGGGATTTTAACTTTCTATTTGAGAAATTTACATATAATTTGAAATGCTTAAGTGATCCTAACATTTTATTTTAAAAATTTTGAACCTAAGAAATGATTAAAGACTACAATGAACTTATAAATACCCCTCATCTAGATTCCCCAGTTGTTAATATTTTGCCAAATTTTCCTCCTCTCTCTCCTCCCTTCTCTCTTTCATATATTGAATGGTTTGTAAATAAATTCACATATCATGACACTTTACCCATAAATATTTCAGCAGGCATCTCCTAAGGAGAAAGACATTCTCCTAAATAATCAAATCATCATATCTAATATACCTACCATATTTACATTTCTACAGTTATCCAGAAAATGCCCTTTATATATTTTTTGTTTGTTTCTGTTTCTTTTTTTAAGACTCAGGATCCAATCAAGGTCATTGTGTTTGCATGGTATTGGTTGCCATGTCGATTAAGTATCCTTTATCTATGTCAGAGCCCTTGTCTGTTTTGGCTTTCATGACATTTTTTTTTTTTTATTAGAAGAGTTGTAGGTATACAGAAAAATCATGCATAAAATACAAGGTACTCCTATACCACCCTATTATTAACACCTTGCATTAGTGGTACATTTGTTATAATTCATGAAAGAACATTTTTATAATTGTACTATTAACTATCATTCACAATAGTGTTTATTGTACAGTCTGATATATTTTTTTAATTTTTATTGTAGTAACATATATACAACCTAAAATCTCCCCTTTTAACTACATTCAAATATATAATTCAGTGCTGTTAATTACATTCTCAAGGTTGTGCTATCATCACCACCATACATTACCAAAATTTACAACATTGACATTTTTAAACATTTAGACCAGTTGTTTTGTAGAATACCCCACATTGTGGGTTTGTCTCTTCCTCATTATCACATTCAAGTTAAACACTCTTGGCAAGAACACTCTATAGGTGATGTTGTGTACCTCCCATTGCACCAAATTTGAAGGCACATAATGGTAGCTTGTCCCATAATTGGGGATGCCAGGTTTGATCATTTGGCTTATGTGGTGTCCTTCCAGAAATTTCCACTATCAGTAATTTATGGGGTGGTACTTCTTATATTATTTCTATAACTTTTTCCCAACAACATTCTATTTAATTAGCCTCCATTATATGCTTCCCTGAATCAATTACTAAATTTGGAATTACACATAGTGATTTTCTAATTTGGCCATTTTGTGATCACTTTTCATGTCGCATTTGGCCATTTTCTTTGCTGCACAAGAATATCTTCCTGGCTCACCTTTTACTTCTATTGCATTATATTCGCAATCAATCATTTATTTAAAGAGTCTTTATTTTAGTGAGAAATGGTATTTAGAAACCAAGGTCTGGGTGTTAGGTATGCTCATTGTTATTGGGGCAGTCATTACTTCTTATCCATTTCAGTAGTTGGTGCTGGGAAACACACACACACACACACACACCCATATACATATTTAATTTGTGACTTCATGCTAATAACTCCAGTGCAAATACAACACCTCATGTTATCCCTCTCTATTCCATCCCAGATTGGCCCTAAGAAGGAGGAACATACCTTACTTGGAGTTCCCCATGCGTTTACTTAGGGACTTACAAAACAGGATGGCAGTGAGTCAGGAGAGTGAACTCAGCGTTGGGCCATTCCGCAGAGAGAGAGAGCAATGCCAAGGGAGAATGTGCTTATAAAGGCTTGTGACAACGGAGTTTCTCGTGAGAATTGGTTGCAACAGGATCTCCTGTGATTTGGTTACAACAAAGTCACTTGAGATTTTATTAATAACAATGATTAGGGGAGAGTCGTTTTAATGCCCGCCCCCGGGCTGGAGGGGTCTGTTGCCTGGTCATTTAGGCAGCTGCTGCGTGGAGGTCAGTAATGGAGGAGGGGGCAGGGCCCTGGGCCCTGGGCCCTCACACTCTCCATAGTATATACTTCTCCTCTCAAAGTGAAAACCAGTTCTCAATAATATCTGTATATTTATTCATGTTCTATAACCTGAAATGCACATGGATATTGTCAGAATGGATACACATTTCTGACCAATCAATGGTTTTATTCACAGAAGTGTGCAGCCATTACCACAATCTAATTTTAGAGTATTTTGATCACCTCAAAAAAGAAGCCCTGCACCCATTAGAAATCACACTCCATTTTCCCCCTTCCCACCTCCATTCCTAGGAAAACACTACTATACTGTCTGTCTCTATGGATTTGCCAATTCTAGAAATTTCATATGAATGGAATCTTACAATATATGGCCTTTTGTGTCTAGCTTTTTTCACCTTAGCATAATGTTTTCAAGGTTCATTTTTCTTGTAGCATGTATTAGTACTTCATTCCTTATTATGGCTGAAAACCAATTGTAATTGTGAAATATGTATACCACATTTTTTATCCATTCATAAGATAATGTACACTTGTTTGATTTCTGCTTTGACTATTGTGAGTAATGGCTGCTATGAACATTCATGTGCAAGTTTTTGTGTGAACATCTTTCATTTCTCTCAGGTATATAACTAAAAGTGGAATTTCTGGGTCATACAGTAACTCTAAGTTGAAGCAACACATTTAGGTAAACATTTTGTTTAGTTTCTGGTTATCTTTCCTGTACTATGTTGTGCAAGCATTAGCAAATATGCATATATTTTTATCTCCCTTCCTTTTTTTCTAATAGATAAACAGGCTTACTAAATACTCTTCTATGTTCTGTACTTATTTTCACTTACCAATATGCCATGGAAATAATTCCATGTCAATTCAAAGAGATCCACCTTGTCTTTTTTTTCTTTACATTTTACTGTTGAATTTCACTCTGTTTTCAAACATACATTTTGTAAATGTAATTTCTTTAACAGTCAACTATAATGGTCATTGATTGTTTACCAGTATTTTGCTCTTTAAATGTTAAAAATGAAAACACATTTCCTTTTCAGTAGTTTTAAAAGTTAATAAATCATTAAGGAATAGAATACCACGAAGAGGGAGAAAGAACAGAGGAAACTGGCCATTTCAATTGAGTAGTTTGCAATAAACCAACGATGGACAAGCATAAACAATGATAAACCAATGTCTAGTCCATTGATTGTCTTTTTATTTTAATTTATTTATTGTTTCATCCATTCCAGCATTTTCACTCACCTTACATACGTTAGGATGCTAAATGCTGTTAGCATGATAAACAAATAACTATAATGCTAAAATAATTGAAATTCAATGAATTATTTTGAAGATAAAATTCAAATAAATTATTCAAGCATGTTACTATGCTTAATCTCATAGAAATTGCTACTTCTAATGATCTCTAATTATATATTTTCTTTCCTGATTCTCCTTCATTTGTATAATGGGGTGCTTGGGTATAGAGCTCCAAGTTTTCCTAATTTTCCTATTTGCTAGCCTGTTTGTGTTCACTTTTCTATATTGGGATGGGTAGAAAGAAACAAATGGAAACAATTTAGCCATTATTTTATATATATATATATATATAATTCCTGTGCCCAGCTAGACACCTTAGCACAACATGGAAACAAATCTTTTTTTAGTTCTGATTCTTCCTGTGCTTTCTATGAACTAAGGCATTTGGACTGAACATGGCAACTATGCAGTTACAGCTTATACTTCTCTACTTTTTTCTGGTCTATGGGGAGCCAACACATGTCTTATTCCTTTGTGCCCCTTTTTACACTCAAATTCTCTCACAAGACTATGTCCACTTAGGATTACCTTAAGAGTAATTTGAAATACCATGGACAGATTATTAATGTTTCTCTGACAACAGATCACCAGCACTTGACAATTTACCTATAGATCATCTTAACTTCTCACAGAGCCTGTGTTTTCAAGGTTCCACCTTCTCCTGTTTTCAAAAATTTCCCAAATATCAGGACATACAGATCATACCAACTGATATTAAAAAAAACACACATACCATGTAATCCATCCAAAGTATGCAATCAGCGTCTCACAGTCTCATCACAAAGTTGTGCAATCATCATCACACTCAATTTTGGACCATATGGTACGTGAATACATCTCTATAAAATTTTCAGCTAAAAAACCTGACGCAGAATAGTTCTTATTCAAATTAGGGTTCTATTTCTGGGTATGCCATTAGAAAAGTACAGATGGTCGGAGCACATACATTATGTGATTAATAATAATATTGAACATTATAGCTGCTTACTACTATTCCGACCCTGTGCTAAGTGCTTTATTCATATTATCTCATTTAATACTCACAAAAATACCATAAAATTTCTATTATTATCTCACTTTTATAATTCAGGAAATGAGGCATCAAGAAGTTTGCTTACTTGTCCAGAGGTACAATCTGGTAACTTGGGCAGCCTGGGTACCAGGTCCTTCTTACTGATTGCAGCCAATGTTCCTATCTCCTAAACTATGTCAACTGCCTTTTTGTGAGGATTAAATGATATAATAAATATAAAGGGCTTTGGGTGGTCATTGGAGTATTATAAACATTTAAGAAATTTAGTCCATAGCAAAAACAACATATTTCAAAGGCTTTTATAGCTTCACAAATGGTAAGGCATATTTATGCCATAAGAATTTATCTTGATGTTTTCTTTTTTTCTTTTTCTTTGTGGCTGTTATGAAATTGGGAGTGAATGTAGTATTCCACTTGGATTTGATGCTTCCATTTCTCATTAAATATAATTTTCAGAATTAAGGAAAGATAATAAAGAAGTGAGATAGAAACCGAAAAATGTGAAGTGCTACCCACATAAATAAAATTATGTAGTCTTCATCCTCACATACAGGCAGATATTTGAGAAAAGCTTCAACAAGAAAAAAAAATCATAAAAAGAAGAGCATTAAGCCAACCGTCTTCAGATTCTCTTTTGCATTGAATTAATATTTACATATCTACCACATGATCATATACATTCCTAAACATCACTTGCTGATTTTTAAGGAAGAAAGCAATTGTAGGATTTGAAATGCAGTATATCTATCAACATAAAATGTATGCACATGTACTCATTATTTTCTAGAAATAGGCTAGACATTGAAGTCTGATATGCCATAGAACTTGCAAAGAGGATTCACTTCCCTTTCAGTTCCCTGTGGTTCATGGAAGGAAGCTCCAAGTAGACATGGTAGACTCTCTGAGTTTAGCACACGGAATTGAGATTCCAGGGAGAACAAGGAGTCTAGGGTTTGCAGGACAGAGTACCCAAGGGGAGAAAGCTGCACAGGCAGAGAACCTTAGTGTTCTCTACACAGTCCTCATCAAGTGTTCAGCAGAGTATTGATCAGTGGTTATAATAAGGAAATTACCCAAAGCTGAGGAGAAAGACATGTAAAAAGATTAAAAAGGAATGTTGTATTTTTTACATGATTTTTCTATAAACCTACAACTTCTTTAATAAAAAGATTTTAAAAGATTAGAGGGAACAGTACTGGTACTCATAAAGGGTGGGGAAGAGTGCCTGTTTCCACAAGTCAGACTGGAGAGTCTGACATTTCAGAGGTATTGAGTAGAGTATTTGGGAAGGCCTTGCCTCAGTAGTGGAGAAAAATTAGGCCTAAAGGAAGCACTGCTCAAGACTTGGCTAATGGATTTTAAAAGCAGGACTTGAAAGGAACAAACAATTTCTGGGTAACTTAACTACATCCTAGAAGAGAGTTTGAGAAGATGTATAGGCAAGCAAAAATATTACACATACCAAAAGAAAAAAATCACAATGTCTGGAATCCAGTAGAAAATCATCAGGAGTGCAAAGAAACACAGCCCTTAATGAGGAGAATTATCAGTCTATCAATCTGTCAAAAATTACCCAGAAATGACACAGCCTAGCAAACTAAGACATTAAAACAGTTACTTTAAATATGTTCCATATATTCAAAAAGTTAAGTAAAGATATGGAAAATATAAAAACAGCAGGAGAATACACATTCTTCTCTAGTGCACATGGGTCATTCTCCAGCATAGACCATATGTTAGGCCATGTTAGGCCACAAAATAGGTGTCAATAAATTTTTTAAAAATTGAACTTGTATATTGTATCTTCTCCAACCACCATGGAATGAAGTTAGAAGTCAATAACAGAAGGATACCTGGAAAATACACAGATATGTGGAAATTGAGCAACATTCTCTTAAACAACCGATGGGGTCAAAGAAGAAATCACAAGGGAAATTAAGAAATATCTTGAGCAAAATGAAAATAAAAACATACTTAAATTTATGGAAATGCAGCAAAGGCAGGGCTGAGAGGGAAATTGTGAGCTCTAAATGCTAATATTAAAAAATAAGAAAGATCTCAAGTAAGTTAAACAGAGAATACTATAGGATACAGCAATCCCACTTCTAGGTATATAGCCAAAAGAATTGAAAGCAGGGACTTGAACAGATATTTGCACACCAATGATCATAGCAGAATATTCACAATTGCCAAAAAGTGGAAGCAACCCAAGCGTCCATCAACCAATGCATGGATGAACAAAATGTGGTCTATATATACAATGGAATATTATTCAGTTTTAAAAAGGAATAACATTTTGATACATGTGACAGTATGGATGATTCCTGGAGACATCATGATAAGTGTAATAAGCCAGACACAAAAGAAAATATGTTGGGTGATCTCACTGATATGAAATAATTAGAATAAGCAAATTCATGGAATCATAAACTAAAATATGGGTTACTAGGGCCTGGGGTGGAAGCAGGGAATGAAGTTTAAGGCTTAACTGATACAAAGTTTCTGTTTAGGGTGATGGAAATGCTTGGTAATGGATGGTAGTGATGGTAGCACAACATTGTGAATGTAATCAACACCACTGAATTATATATTTTAATGTGGTTAAAAGGGGACATGTCAGTTGCATACATGTTATTGGAATAAAAATTTTTTAAAAATCTATGGGACTGCAAAGCAATGTGAACGCTAATGCAAGCTATGGCTAATGGTTAATGTGGTTAATGGTATAATTACAGTGATATTTTCTCAGTTGTAACCAGGGTGCCACACTAGTGCAAAGTGTGGTGATAGGGATGACTGTGTGTGGGAGGGGGTATATGGGAGCTCTGGATTTTCTGCATTATTTTTCTGTAAACCTACAACTTCTCTAATAAAAATACATTTTTAAAATTATCTATGAGAAATCTTATTGACTTACAAGAATTATGTCAGATACTGTTTGCAATTACAGTAATGGAAAAGAGATGATTGAACTGAAGGTTCAATAGAATGGAAGAAGATGGGGAGACAGAGATTGTAGATTAGATGAGAGCAGAATAAAGAAAAGGAATAAGACAGAGGGTAAGAAGTAGGGGAAAGTGAAAGAGGTGAATTCCAAATTAAGGATGTTGGAAAATAATAAAAACGCAATTTGGAATTGACTGTTGAGAAATGATGCCTTAGTTCCCCATGTACTTTTTAAAATTTTTAAAATTTTTGATTTTTTATTGAGATTGTTCACATACCATACAATTATCCAAAGATCCCACAATCAATTCCCCATGGTACCATCATACAGCTGTGCATCCATCACCACAATTTTTTTCAATTTTTAGAAAAATTTTCAGTATTTCAAAAAAGAAACAAAAACAGAAAAAGGAAATTCAAATCCTCCCATACCCCTAACCCCCCCCCCCATTGTTGATTCACAGTTTTGGTATAGTACATTTGCTACTTTTGATGAAAAAAATGTTAAAATACTACTAACTGTAGTATACAGTTTGCAATATGTGTATTTTTTTCCTATATGCCCCTCTGTTATTAACTTCTAGATATACTGTCAAACGTTTGTTCTAGTTCATGAGAGCGATTTCTAATATTTGTACAGTTAATCATGGACATTGTCCACCACAAGATTCACTGTTTTATACATTCCCATCTTATGACTTCCACCTTTCCTTCTGGTGACATACGTGACTCTGAGCTTACCCTTTCCACCACCTTCACACACCATTCAGCACTGTTAAGTTATTCTCACAATGTACTACTGTCACCTCTGTCCAATTCCAAACGTTTAAGTTCACCCTAGTTGAACATTCTGCTCATAATAAGCAACTGCTCCCCATTCTTTAGAATCGCTCTATATCGTGGTAACTTATATTTCATGTCTATGAGTTTACATGTTATAATTAGTTCATGTCAGTGAGATCGTACAATATTTGTCCTTTTGTGTCTGACTTATTTCACTCAGTATAGTGCCCTGAAGGTTTCTTCATCAACCCATTTTTTTGGTTTGTTTATTAATATATTTTTGTTTTTTAACACGGTTTTGTTCACCCACCATACACTCCATCCTAAATAAACAATTGAAGGTTCCCTGTATAAACACGTATTTATGCATTCACCACCATCACCACTATCTATATAAGAACATCTCCATTTCTTCTACAAAGGAGGAAGAGTCAAAGAAGGTAGAGAGACAAAAGAAAAAGAAGTAAAAAATGACAGCTAAAAAGCAACAAAGGGAAAGATAGAATTAAACTAAAGTACAATAAAAGAATCAGACAACATCACCAATGGCAAGAGTCCCATACCTTTCCCCTATGCCCCCCCATATGCATTTAGCTTTGGTATATTGCCTTTGTTATATTAAAGGAAGCATAATACAATGTTTCTGTTAATAATAGTCTCTAGTTTGCATTGATTGTATTTTTCCCCCAATCCCACCTCATTTTTAACACCTTGTAATGTTGACATTCATTTGTTCTACCTCATGTAAAAACATATTTGTACCTTTTATTAAAATCATTGAGCACCCTAGGTTTCACTGAGTTATACAGTCCCAGTCTTTATCTTTCATCTTTCCTTCTTGTGTCCCACATGATGTTAACCATCCTCTTTCAACCATACTCACAGTCATCTTTGTTCAGTGTACTCACATTGCTGTCTACTATCTCCCAAAATTGTTTTCCAAACCTCTCACTCCTGTCTTTTCCTTTCTGTCTGCAGTGCTTCCTTTAGTGTTTCCTATAGAGCAGGTATCTTGTTCACAAACTCTGTCATTGTTTGTCAGAGAATATTTTAAGCTCTCCCTCATATTTGAAGGACAGCTTTGCTGGATATAGGATTCTTGCTTGGCAGTTTTTCTCTTTCAGTATCTTAAATATATCACCCCACTTTCTTCTTGCCTCCATGGTTTCTATTGAGAAATTCACACATAGTCTTATCAAGTTTCCTTTGTATGTGATAGATCACTTTTCTCTTGCTGTTTTCAGGATTCTCTCTTTATCTTGGATGTTTGATAATCTGATTATTAAGTGTCTTGGCATGGGCCTATTCAGATCTATTCTGTTTGGGGTATGCTGCACTGCTTGGATTCATAATTTTATGTCTTTCATAAGAGATGGGAAATTTTCATTGATTATTTCCTCTATTATTGCTTCTGCCCCTTTTCCCTTCTCTTCTCCTTCTGGGACACCAATGACATGTACATTCTGTGTTTCATGTTGTCCTTCAATTCCTAGAGATGCTGCTCATATTTTTCCATTCTTTTCTCTATCTGTTCTTTTGTTTGTAGGCTTTCAGGTGCCTTGATCTCCAGTTCCTGAGTGCTTTCTTCTGCCTCTTGAGATCTGTTGTATGTTTCCACTGTGTCTTTCATCTCCTGTGTTGTGCCTTTCATTTCCATAGATTCTGCCAGTTGTTTTTTTGAACTTTCAATTTCTACCTTTTCTATGTGCAGTGTTTTCATTATACACTTCATCTCTTTTGCCATATCTTCCCTAAACTTTTTGAACTGATTTAGCACTAGGTGTTTAAATTCCTGTATCTCAGTCAAAGTGTAAGTTTGTTCCTTTGACTGAGCCATAACTTCCTTTTTCTTAGTGTAGGCTGTAGTTTTCTGTTTTCTAGGCATGGTTTCCTTAGTTACCCCAATCAGGTTTTCCCAGACCAGAATGGGCTTAGGTCTTGGAAGGAGGAAATAGCATCTGGTTTCCCTGAAGGTGTCTTATAAGATTGATACACCCTGTGAGGCCTCAAGTCATTGTGCTTTTCTGCCCAGCAGGTGGCACCTGTCAGCCTGTAGCTCCAGACTGGTGTAAGGAGGTCTGCCCATGGCTGTTTTCCACCAGGATCTGGGGTTCGGTTCTGAATGGAAAGTGGGTATTAGAGCTTGGAACCCCCTTCTTCCTCTTAGGGAAGATACACCCCCTAGGGATAGGCTATTTATGTTTGAATATAGCCTGTTCTATCTCCACCCTTGTCTGCATCAGAGCATGGGGAACTGAAAGTGGCTGAGGCTTTCTCCACTGAGCCAAAAAAGGGACAGAAAGTCCTCTTCAGTGCCAGTCTGCAGCCACCCTTCAGCTCTCCAAGGTCATTTGTCACCAAAAGCCTCTGCTTGTTGGGGATTTATAGCTTGTATTGAGCAGTCCATGTTTGTTAATTAAAACCCCAGTTAGAGCTCAGCTGAGCTATATTCGCTTGCTCAAAGAGTGCTGCTCTGTAACACCACGAGGCTTTGCAGTTCAGACCATGGTGGGAGGGGACTCCTGGCTTGGATCTGCAGTTTTTACTTACAGATTTTATGCTGCGATCTCAGGCATTCCTCCCAATTCAGGTTGGTGTATGATGAGTGGACATCCATGTTTGTCCTCCCACAGTTATTCCAGATTATTTACTAGTTGTTCCAGGTTGTTTATTAGTTGTTCCAGGGGGACAAACTAGCTTCCACTCCTCTCTATGCTGCCATCTTCCAGTATCCCCCAATATACTTTTTAAATACAATTTTAATGAGATGTATTCACACACCCTACAATCCATCCGAAGTATAAAATCAGTGGCATACAATATCATCATATAGTTGTGCATACATCCCATGAATATGATCAACTTTAGAACACTTTCATTACTCCAGAAAAGAAATAAAAATTAAAAAAAGAAAACACAAATCCTGCCATACCCCTTATTGCCCCCCCCCATTATTGACCCACAGTGTTGGCGTGGTGCATTTGTTGCTCTTGCTGAAAGAATATTAAGATGTTACTGTAAGCCAGTGTCCATAGTTTGCAATTGGTACATTTTTTCCTGTATACCACTCTATTATTAACTCCTTGTAATAGTGTCATACATTTAATCTAGTTCATAAAAGAACTTTTCCATATTTGTGCAGTTAATCACAAACATTGTCCACCACAAGATTCACTGTGTTATACATTCCCATATTTTAACTTCCAACTTTCCTTCTGGTGACATATAAGACTCTAAACTTCCCCTTTCCAGCACAACCACACACCATTCAGCACTGTTAATTATTCTCACAATAATGTTCTAACATAACCTCTACCCATTTCCAAACATTTAGATTCAACTTATTTAAATATTCTGCACATATTAAGCAGCTGCTCCCCATCCTTTACACTGATCCTATATTCTGATAACCCATATTCTGTATTTTATGTCTATGAGTTTACATATTATAATTGGTTGATATCAGTAAGATCAGACAATATTTGTCCTTTTGTGTCTAATTTATTTCACTTAATATAATGTTCTCAAGTTTCATCCAGACTGTCACATGCTTCAGGAAGTCATTCCCTCATTTTTCTAAAATGCAATTTTATTGAGATATATTCACATACCAGATAATCATCCAAAGTGTTCACAGTATTGGATATACTTGTGTGTTCATCACCACAATCAATTTTTGAACATTTTCATTACTTCAAAAAATAAAAATAAGTATAAAAATAAAAAAGAACACACAAAACATCCCCTACCCCTTATGCCCTCCTATTATTTATTTATTTGTTGTCTTTATTTTCTTACTGATCTGTCCATACACTGGGTAAATGGAGTGTCAGTTGCAAGGTTTTCACAATTACACAGACAGTCACACCATAAAAGCTACATAGTTATACAATCATCTTCAAGAATCAAGGCTACTGGATTACAGTTCAACAGTTTCAGATATTTCCTTCTAGCTATTCTAATACACTAAAGACTAAAGAAGGATATCTATATAATGCATAAGATTGTTTCCATCTTTTGGCAATTGTGAATAATACCACCATGAACATTGTTGTGCAAGTGTCTGTTTGCATCCCTACTTTCAGATCTTTTGGGTATATCCCGAGTAGTGGAATGGTCAGGTCATAAGGCAACTCTAAACTTCCTGAGGAACCACCAAACCATCTTCCACAGCAGCTGTATCATTTTACATTCACACCAGCAGTGAATAAGTGTTCCAATTTCTCCACATCCTGTCCAACGCTTGTAGTTTCCTCTTTCTTTAATAGTGGCCATTCTAATAAGTGTGAGATGATATCCCACTGTGGTTTGATTTGTATTTCCCTAATAGCTAGTGAAGCTGAGCATCTTTCCATGTGCTTTCTAGCCATCTATATTTCCTCTTTGTAAAAATTTCTATTCATGTCTTTTACCCATTTTTTAATTAGGTTATCTAACTTTTATTGTTGAGTTGTAAGATTTCTTCATATTTTCTGGATATCAAATCCTTATCAGATATGTGTTTTCCAAATATTTTCTCCCACTGAGTCAGGTGTCTTTTCACCCATTGGACAAAATCCTTTAAAGCACTGAAATATTCAATTTTGAGGAGTTCCCATTTATCTATTTTGTTCTTTCATTGCTTGTGCTTTGAGTGTAAGGTCTAAGAAACTACTGACTCTCACTAGATCTTGATGATGTTCCCCTACATTTTATTCTAGGAGTTTTATGATACTTGTTCCTATATTTAGGTCATCAATTTTGAGAAAAATTTTGTATAGGGTATGAGATAGGGGTCTTCTTTCATTCTTTTGGTTATAGATATTCAGTTCTCCCAACACCATTTATTGAAGAGATTGTTCTGACCAAGTTGAGTAGATTTCAGAGCCTTGTCAAAAATCAATTGACCATAGATCTGAGGGTCTATTTTTGAGCTCTCAATTTTATTCCATTGATCAATATGTCTTTCCTTATGCCACTACCATGCTGTTTGGACCACTGTGGCTTTACATGCTTTTATGTCAGGAAGCATACCTTCCACTTCATTCTTCCTTTTAAAGATGTTTCTGGCTATTTGAGGCCCCTTACCCTTTCAAATAAAATTGATAATTAGCTTTACCATTTCTGCAAAGTAGGCTTTTGGAATTTTGATTGGTATTGCATTGAATCTGTGGACCAATTTGAGTAGAATGGATATCTTAATGACATTTAGTCTTCCAATCCATGGACATGGATTATCTTTCCATTTATTTATGTCTTCTTTGATTTCTTTTAGCAATGTTTTGTTTTCTGTTTACAAGTCCTTTACATCCTTGGTTAGGTTAATTCCTAAATATTTGATTTTTAGTTGCTATTGTAAATCGATTTTTTTTCTTGATTACCTCCTCAGACAGCCCATTGCTAGTGTATAGAAACACCATTGATTTTTGCATTTGATCTTGTATCCTGCCACTTTGCTGAAACCATTTATAAGCTCAAAGAACTTTGTGTCATTTTTACAGGGTTTTCTAAATATGAGATCTTGTCAACTGCAAATAGCAACAGTTTTACTTCTTCCTTTCCAATTCGGATGCCTTTTGTTTCTTTTGCTTCCCCAATTGCTCTACATAGAACTTTTAGCAGAATGTTGACTAGCATTGTTGACATTGGGTATCTTTGTCTTGTTCCCAATCTTAGAGGAAAAGCTTGTGATCTCTCACCATTGAGTATGATCTTAGCTGGGAGATATTTATATATGCCCTTTATCATGTTGAGGAAGTTTCCTTCCATTCCTACCTTTTGAAATGTTTTTATCATGAAAGGATGCTGAATTTTGTCAAATGCCTTTTCTGCATCAATTTCAATAATCATGTGGTTTTCCCCTTTCTATTTGTTAGTATTATTACATAATTGATTTTCTTGTGGTGAACCTCCCTTGCATATCCAGAATAAAACCCACTTGATAGTGGTGCATAATTCTATTAATGTGCTGTTGGATTTTTTTATGTACAAGGACATTTATTGTAGCATAGTTTGTAACAGCAATGTATTAAGACATCTTTATGACCCACCAATAGATGATCAGTTAAATAAATCATGGAACATTTTTATTTGAAATACCATGCAGCAATTACAAGTAATTAGACCATATCAGGGAAGTAAAAATTAACACCATAGTGACCTACCATTACACACCAGAATAGATAAAGTCAAAAAAAAAAACAACTTATAATAGTAAGTGCTGGCAAAATTGTGGAACAACATGAACTCCCAAACATTGATGGTCAGAGTATATTTCATACTACCATTTTGGAAAATGGCTTGGCAAAATCTATTAAGGCAAAATATATGCTTACTCACCTCTCAGATACATATGCAAGAGAAATTAGTACCATCTTCAACCAAAAGATATATACAAGAATCCTTCTCTCAGTTTTATTCTTTGTTTAAAAATTCAAATTTATTGAGATTACTCACATACCATACAATCACCCAAAGTGCACAATCAGTTGTTCATGGTACCATTAAATAATTGTGTGTTCATGACCACAATTAATCTTTTTTTCAATTTTGGAGCATTTTCATTACTCCAGAAAAGAAATAAAAATAAAAAAGAAAACTCAAACCCTCCCGTAACCCTAACCACCCCCCTCCATAATTGGCCCATAGTATTGGTATAGTACATTTATTACTGTTGATGGAAGAATGTTAAAATATTACTAACTGTAGTACATAGTTTGCAATATGTACATTTTCCCCTACATACCCCTGTTATGAACTTCTAGTTATAGTGTCATAAATTTGTTCTAGTTCATGAAAAAATTTCTGATATTTGTACAGTTCGTCATGGACATTGTCCACTACAAGATTCACTGTGTTATACTTTCCCATGTTTTAACCTCCAACTTTCCTTCTGGTGACATACATGACTTTAAACTTCCCCTTTTCTCCACATTCATACACCATTCAGCACTGTTAGTTATTCTCACAATAACATGCTACCATCAACTCTGTCCATTTCCAAATGCTTAAGTTCAACCTAGTTAAACTTTCTGGTCAAATTAAGCAACTGCTCCCCATTCTTTAGAATCATTCTATATACTGGTAACTGATATTTCATGTCTATGAGTTTACATATTATAATTAGTTCCTATCAATGAGATTATACAACATTTGTCCTTTTGTGTCTGACTTATTTCACTCAATGTAATGTCCTCAAGGTTCATCCAACAACCTGTTTTTTATAAGATGGTTTTGTTCACACCATACATTCCATCCCAAGTAAACAATTGATGGTTCCCTGTATAATCACATAATTATGCATTCACAACCACCACCACAATCTATATAAGGACATTTCCATTTCTTCCACAGAGAAAGAAGAAAAGTCAGAAAAGGTAGAGAGACAAAAGAAAAAGAAAAAGAAAAAAATGACAGCTAAAAAGCAACAAAAGACGAGGAAAAAATAAAGTACAATAAAAGAGTCAGACAACATCACCGATTCCAAGAATCCCATAACCTCTCTTATGTCACCCTCTTAAATGCACTCAGCTTTGGTATATTGCCTTTGTTATATTAAAGGAACCATAATACAATGCTTCTGTTAGCTATAGACTCTAGTTTGCATTGATTGTATTTTTTCCCCAAAACCACCACCCTTCAACTCCTTGCAAGGTTTACATCCATTTGTTCTCCCACATATAGAAACATATCTGTACATTTTGTCATAATTGTTGACCATTCTAGGTTTCACTAAACTATACAATACCAATCTTCACCTCCCCTCTTTCCTTCTGGTGTCCCCTATGCCCCTAACCTTCCTCTTTCAACCACACTCACAGTCATCTTTGTTCAATGCACCCACACCGTGGTGCTACCATCATACAAAATTTTGTTTCAAGCCTCTCACTCCTGTTTTTTCCTGTCTGTCTGTAGTGTTCCCTTTAGTGTTTCCTGTAGAGCATGTATCTTGTTCACAAACTCTCTTGTCTGTTTGTCAGAGAATATTTTAAACTCTCCTCCATATTTGAAGGACAGTTTTGCTGGATATAAAATTATTGGTTGGCAGTTTTTCTCTTTAGTATCTTAAATATATCACACCACTGCCTTCTTGCCTCCATGGTTTCTACTGAGAAATCCACACATACTCTTATCAAGCTTCCTTTGTATGTGATGGATCACTTTTCTCTTGCTGCTTTCAGGATTATCTGTTTGTCTTTGATGTTTGATAGTCTGATTATTAAGTGTTTTGGCATAGGTCTATTCAGATCTATTCTGTTTGTGGTATGCTGTGCTTCTTGGAGCTATAATTTTATGTCTTTCATAAGAGATGGGAAATTTTCAGTGATTATTTCTTCCATTATTGCTTCTTCCCCTTTTCTCTTCTCCTTCTGGGACACCAAGGACATGTACATTCATATACTTCATTTTGTTATTCAATTCCCTGACATGTTGCTCATATTTTTCCATGCTTTTTTCTATCTGTTCTTTTGTGTGTAGGATTTCAGTTGTCTTGTTCTCTAATTCCTGAATGTTTTCTTCTGTCTGTTTAAATCTGCTGTTGTATGTCTCCATTGTGTTTTCCATCTCTTGTGTTGTGCCTTTCATTTCCATAGGTTGTGCCAGTTGTCTTTTTAAACTTTCGAGTTCTTCCTTATATTTGTCCAATGTTTTCTTTATATCCTTCATCTCTTTTGCCATATCTTCCCTCAACTTGTTGATTTGATTTTTAGAATGTTTTAGGAAATTTCTTCAAATAATAATTAGTTGTTTCAATTTCTGTATCTCAGTTGAAGTGAAAGTTTGTTCCTTTGACTGGGCCATATTTTTGTTTTTTCTAAGGTGATTTGTAGTTTTCTGTTGTCTAGGTGACTGGTTTCCTTGATTACTCCAATCAGATTTTCCCAGGCCACAATGGACTCAGGTCTCAAAAGGGGGCAATATTCAGTATCAGGTTTCCCTGAGGGTATTTCTTAGAAGATTGACAGACTTTCCTGTGAGGCCTCTAGCTGCTGTGCTTTTCCTAACCTGCCTAGCAGATGTCACCTGTCAGCTTGTCGCTCCAGACTGGTGTAAAGAGGTGTGGTCCCTTTAGTTCTCAGCTTAGGTTATTTCTGTTTTGACTGTTTTCCCCCACACCCTGGGGTCTGAGTTCTGAAGGGAGGGCCAGCACTTGAACTGGGCCCCACCTCCCTATTCTTAGGGAAGTTACTCCCCCTAGGGATTTATCCTCTGCATTAGAATTACTCCTTTGTCTCTCTGACTCTGTTAATTCCAACCCTGCCTGGGTCAGAGCACTGAGAACTGAAAATGTCTGAGGCTTTCTCCACTAAGTCACTCAGATTGAGAGAAAAAAAACCTGTTTACAGACCAGTCTCTGGCCACCCAGTTTTGCCTTTCAGCCAGATAGTGCCTGGTCTTCTGTGTTCCTTTTCTAGGGGCACACACTTTTTGGAGTATTTTAAGCCTCTCTATATTTTTTTCCATCAGCCCCACCTCCTCTCCACTGGGAGCAACCTCAGGATAGTTTGCTGCTTATAAGGGGTTTGTCTGTGTTTGTAGCTTGTATTCAGCAGTCCACATCTGTTATTAAAACCTCCATTGGAGCTAGATTGAGCTATATTCATTTGTTCCAGGCAGGTTTGGCTGGTTTCTCCTACAGTGAGGTTTTGCAGCTCAGCCTGCCATGGGGAGAGGGGGCTCCTAACATGAGTCTGAAGTTTTTACTTACAACTTTTATGCTGTGATCTCAGCCATTCCACCCATTCCAGGCTGGTGTTCAATGTGTGGACAGTCACAGTTGTCCCCCAGCAGTTGTTCCAGAGTATTTACTAGTTGTTCCTGGCTATTTACTAGTTGCTCTAGAGGACTAACTAAATTCCACACCTCTCTATGCTGCCGTCTTTCCCTTCCTCTCCTCTCTGCTTTATTCTTAATAGCAAAACACTAAAAACAACTGAAGTAATCCTAAACAGTAGAGTGGACAAATTTTGCATATTCTTATATGTATCAGTGGAATAGCATACCAAAATAAAATTTAGAAAATACACTACCTCATGCAACAAGATGAATGATTGTCACAGACAAACTGATAAGCAATTCAAGCCAGGAACAAGAGAGTATATGGTGATGATTCAATTTAAATGAACTTCAAAACAGGTTAATCTCTGATAATAAAAGTCAGAATAGTAGCTAACTCTGATTATTCTATATCAGTACTTTCAAAATTTCTGTTTTAATTTTCCAAAAACAACCCACAGATACACATCAACTGTTATTCAAGAGTAGCTGGACCATTCATTTATGGATTAGTCAGAATATATTGCAGGAATTCCCTGGTAGGTATGTGAAGTGTTGATTTTTAGAACTGACTCACTGATGAAATTTTAAACCAGCTAAACTTCTGCTGTAATAAAGCAGAACACTAGAGGTGGTGTCCCCAATCCACATGAAGCAGAAAATGTGGAAAATGAATTAGAAAGGAAATAATCTGAGTACATAGGGCATAGGGATGTTGAAGCAGTCTCATTCTCTGGGATGTTGAAGAAATAAACCAAGTGGTGGAAAGAACTAGTAAGTCTATATAAAAAATGGAGAGCTGGATAAAATTGATTAAATGTACTGTTTAGCTCAAAAGTACACTTGCTGACCTTATTAAAAACATATATTCTTGGGTTTTACTCAAGAACCACTGAAATGGTGAATCCAGAATGTAGTGTGTATGCATTCACAGGTGTGTGTCTGTCAGCATGCAAGCAATTCACCATGGTTCTTTTTGTTCCCTAACCCAAGAACCATACTACAACAGGATATGAGCATTCTTATTTTGAGAACTACTCATTTAGATATTTCCATCCATTTCTATAATACACATGCATCTTCATAGCATGAAACCAGAAGTGCAAAGAGAAATCAAAATGTTTTTTTAATTCAGTTTTATTGCGCTATATTCACATGCCATACTATCATCCACAGTGTACAAATAATTGTTCACAGTACTATCATATTCTTGTGCATTGTCGCCCCAATCAATGTTGACCATTTTCCTTTCTCCAAAAAGAAAAATAAGAATAAAAATAAAAGTAAAAAAGAACACCCAAAGCATTCCATCCCCTCTATCCCACCCTATTCTTCATCTAATTTTTGTCCCCATTTTTCTACTCATCTGTCCATACACTGGATAAAGGGAGTGTGAACCTCAGGGTTTTCACAATCACACTGTCATACCATGCAATTGCCTTCAAGAATCAGGGCTAGTGTGTTGCAGTTCAACAGTTTCAGGTATTTACTTCTAGCTATTCCAAGAAAGGAATAACTATATAGCATATAAGAATGCCCTCCAGAGTGACCTCTTGACTCCATTTAAAATCTCTCAGGCAATGAAACTTCATTTTGTTTCATTTTGCTTCCCCCTTTTGGTGAAGAATATTTTCTCAATCCCATGATTCCAGGTTCAGTTTCATCCCTGAGAGTCATGTTCCTCATTGCCAGGGAAATTTACAGCCCTGGGAGTCATGTCCCATGTGTGTGGGGGGGTGGTCAGTGAGTTCACCTGCCAAGTGGGCAAAGAGAGAGGGAGAGGCCACAACAAGCAGTTTGAGCAGCAAACAGGTTCTCTGGGGGAGACTTAGGCACAATTACAAGTAGACTCAGCCTGTCTTTGCACTAACAAGCTTCATAAGGGTAAGCCCCAAGATCAAGGGCTTGGTACACCAAATTGTTATTCCTCAATGTTTGTGAGAATATCAGTTAATAACTCAGATGGGGAAGTCCAACATCTCTACATTTCCCCCCAGTTCCTCAGTGGGGCACAGTAAATATATTTTTATTCTCTGCTCAAATTACTTTGGGATGTATCGGGATTTCACATCAACCTGTACAAACCTACCAGATCTCACTTCCTATTCAAAGTTCCATGTAATTATGGTGATTGAATAGACTGTCTGTACAAGTTAATTATTTAGTGTGCTGCAGAAAATATAGATCCTGCATCAAATAAACATTGCTTTGCTTGGTCTCACACAGAAGTTGAAGCTTTAAAACACATTCAATATTGTCCTTTACCCTTTGGCCTGATTTGACTTAGTCCTAACCAAATCAGCTTCACTCATATCTCTAATTGAATCTGAAATTTTTTTCAGCTTTTTTAGAAGTTGCTGTATGAAGTAATGCTGACATTCATAGCTGACAAGCTCTAGCTCTTAGTTTCAGGTGTTGAACAGTTATGCAAAGTTCCAGAGACTGCCCAGGTTATACAGAAAGAGCTCAGCATCTCAGAATTTGGAGATAACCATTACAATGCAGGAATAGCTGTGACTGCTGTAAAAGCTTACAGTCTAGGGACCATTACAATAGGTATTCCCCTCATAAGCTGTGCTTATCTAAGATTCAATTCTCAGATATTACACATTATAGTTAGTCAATTATTAGTGAGGCTTTATAATGTTTGTATTTTTGATTCTGGTGTACTTCACTCAAAATGCTGTCCTCAAGATCCATTCACCTAGTTGCATGTCTCACAGCTTCATTCCTTCTTGCAGCTGCCCAATATTTTATTGTATGTCTACACCACAGTTCATCATTCTGTTCATCAGTTGATGTACCCTTAGGCCACATCCATCCATTGCAAATTGTGAATACCGCTGCCATAAACACCAGTGTGCAAATGTCCATTCATGTCCCCACTGTCAGACCATTCAAGTATACACCCCATAATGAGGTTGCAGCATCTTATGGCAACCCCATACTTAGGTTCCTGGGGAGCCTCCACACTGTCTTCCAGATGTCCAACACCATTCTACATCCCCACCAACAGTAAATAGGTATGTCCCTCTCTCCATCTTTTCTCCAGCAATTGCATCCCTCTGTTTATATTTTTCCCTAAAATTTTATAGAGATATATTCACATACCATATGATCATCCACAGTGTACAATTATTCACAGTATCATCATATAGTTGTGAATTCATCATCACAATCAGCACTTGAACATATTCATTACTCCAGAAAAAAAATGTAAAAAAAGAATGATAAAAGGATAAAAAAATACAATACAATACAATACAATACAATGCAATACAATACAATACAATGCAATACAATAAAATGATAAGGTCAGACAGCAATACCACTATCAAGAATCCCATACCCTCCCTTATATCCCCCTCTCACAGATATTTAGCTTTGGTATATTGCCTTTGTTACATTTAATGGAAGTCTATTACAATGTTACATGTTAACCATAGACTCCAGTTTGCATTCATTATATTTTTTCTCCAATACCATCCTTTTTTTCAACACCTTGAAAAGTTGACATTCATTTGTTCTCCCACATGTAAAAACATTTCCATATTTGTACATTGAGTCACCATCAATGAACACTGTATGTTTCACTAAGTTATACAGTCCCAGTCTTTATCAACTATCTATGCTTCTGTTGTCACATGTGCCCCTAGGCCTCATCTTTCAGCTTTACTCACAGACATCTTTGTTCAGTATGTTTACAATATTGTGATACAATCACACAGTACTATGATATCCATTTCTGGATCTATACAATCAATCCTGTTGAACATTCTATACTCCTTCAGCATCAAATGTCCAATCTCTACTCTCATTCCATCTCCTGATAACTTGTATCCTCAGCTTTAAACTCTCAAAGTTTGCTCATTAATGTCAGTTCACATTAATGAGATCATACAGTATTTGTCCTTTTGTTTCTGACTAATTTTGCTCAACATAGCGTCCTCAAGGTTCATCCATGTTGTTATATGGACTGTAACTTTGTTCTGTCTTTCAGCTGAATAATATTCCATTGTGTGTATACTCCACAGTTTCTTTATTCGCTCATCTGTTGATGGACAGTTGGGCTGTTTCCATCACTTGGCAATCGTGAATAATGCTGCTATAAACATTGGTTTAAAATGTCCATTCATGCCTTAGCTTTCAGCTCCTCTGAGTATATACCTAGTAATGGAATTGCTGCATCATATGGCAATTCTAAACTTAGCTTACTAAGGAAACACCACACTACCTTCCAGAGTGGCTGTACCATTCTACATTCCCAAAACAGTGAATAAGTGTGTCTCTTTCTCCACATCCTCTCCAGCACTTGTAATTTTCAGTTTGTTTTTGTTTTTGTTTTTCATAATGGCCATTCTGGTAGGTGTGAGTTGATACCTCATTGTGGTTTTGATTTGCATTTCCCTAATAGCCAGTGAAATTGAGCATCTTTTCATATGTTTTTGAGCCATCTGTATTTCCTTTTCAAAACGTGTCTCTCCATGTCTTTTGCTCATTTTTAATTAGGTTGTTTGTCTTTCTGTTCTTGAGTTGTAGGATCTCTTTGTATATTCCAGATATTAAATCCTTATCTGATATGCAGTTTCCAAATATTGTCCCCCATTGCATAGGCTGCCCTTTTACTTTTCTGAAAAAGTCCTTTGATGTACAAAGGTTATTAATTTTGAGGAGATCCCATTTATCAATTTGTTCTTTGATTGCTCACGCTTTGTTGTAAGGTCTAGAAAACCATCTTCTATCATAAGAAATTTAAGATGTTTCCCTACATTTTCTTCTAAAAGTCTTATAGTCTTAGCACTAATGATTAGGTCTTTGATCCTTTTCAAGTTAATTTTTGTATAAGGTGTGAGAGAGGAATCCTCTTTCATTCTTTTGGATATGGACATCCAGTTCTGCAAACACCATTTACTGAAGAGGCTGCTCTGTCCCAGTTGTGTTGGCTTGACTGCCTTATCAAAGATCAATTGTATGTGGATGAGAGGGTCTGTTTCTGAACACTCAATTCAATTCCTTTGGTAAGTATATCTATATGCCAGAACCATGCAGTTTTGACCACTATAGGTTTGTATTATGCTTTAAAGTCAGGTAGTATGAGACCTTCCACTTCATTCCTCTTTCTCAAGATAGTTTTGTCTATTTGGGTCACCCTGCCCTTCCAAATAAATTTGTTTATGTTTTTTCTATTTCTGCAATGAAAGTTATTGGGATTTTAAATAGCATTTCATTGAATCTGTAAATATGTTCAGGTAGAATTGAAATCTTAACAATACTTAGTCTTCCAATCCATGGCCATGGTATGTTCTTCCATTTTTTTAGGTACTGTTTGATTTCTTGTAGCAGTTTCTTATAGTTTTCTGCGTATAGGTCTTTGGTGGCTTTGGTTAAGTTTATTCCTAAATACTTGATTATCTTGGTTGCTATTGTAAATGAGATTTTTTTCTTGATTTCCTCCTCATGTTGCTCATTTCTTTTGCATAGGAACAGTACTGACTTTTGCATGTTAATCTTGTAGCCTGCCACATTTCTGTATTCACTGATTAGCTCCAGTAGCTTTGCTGTAGATTTTTCTGGATTTTCTACATATACAATCATGTCATCTGCAAACAGTGAAAGTTTTACTCCTTTCTCTCCAATTTGGATGCCTTTTATTTCTTTTTCTTGCCTGATTGCTCTAGCTAGAACTTCCAGCATGATGTTGAATACCAATGGTGACAGTGGCAGCCTTGTCTTGTTTCAGATCTTAGAGGGAAAGCTTTCTGTCTCTCCCATTGAGTATAACGTTAGCTGTGGTTTTTTCATATATTGCCTTTATCATATTGAGAAAATTCCCTTCTATTTCTATCCTCTGAAGTGTTTTCATCAAGAAAGGATGTTGAATTTTGTCAAATGCCTTTTCTGCATCAATATAAACAATAATGTTTAGTCTGTATTGTTTAGTATTAAGCATTTTAGGTAACCAAATATTCAATTTTCTTGTTTTGTGAGTGATAAAACTCCTTTTGTGCAATAAGTATAGATTTGAAGGTTAGCTCTGAAATAGGCCTGTTCCAGGGAGTGAAGTTAACTTAGCAAGTAAAACATATAGTGGTTTTTTTCATATATTCCCTTTATCATGTTCAGGAAGTTTCCTTATATTCCTATCCTTTGAAGTAATGTAATGCACCACATCAATCAAGTTGATCATTTGGTTCTTCCACTTTGTTTTACTGATGTGGAATATTATAGTAATTGATTTTCTTGTGTTGAACCAGCCTTGCATACCTGGAATAAATCCCACCTGGTCATGGTGTATAATTCCTTCAATGTGCTGCTGGACTTGATTTGCGAGTATTTTGTTGAGTATTTTTGCATCTATATTCATTAAAGATATTGGTCTATAAGTCTCTGTTTTTAGTATCTTTTTCTGACTTTGTTATTAGGGTGATGTTGATTTCATAGAATGAATTAGGTAGCTTTCCTTCCTCTTCAATTTTTTGAAGGGTTTGAGCAGCACTGGTGCTAATTCTTTCTTGAATGCTTGGTAGAATTCACATGAGAAGCCATCTGGTCCTGGGCTTTTCTTTTTTTGGAGCTTTTCCTCTCAGTTACTTTTCATGCTCACTCTTGGTTTATCTGTGATTGGAGTTTTTTCTCAGCAGTCCAAATTTGTTAATTAATTCTGCAATAGGGCCAGGTTGAGCCCCCCTCCTTGCTCCTAGCACTGATTGTTTCTTTTTCCCTCAGGGAACCAGATCCAAGCAGTCTGCCATGCCTGGGGAGTAAGCGTACCAGCTCCTTGGCTGGGAAACTTACAGGTCTTCACTGAGATCTCAGCCATTCCACACATTCCAGATTGGTGTATGATGTGTGCTGGTCACAGAAGTCCCAGAAATGGCTGTTCCATACAGTTCCTGCTATTTACCAGCTGCCCTAGAGGAGTAACTAAATTCCACACCTCTCCACTCTGCCATCTTGCCTCCCAAAATATGTTTTGATTGCTGGATATTTCTTACATGTTGATAAGCAAACTGCATTCTACCCTCTCATTTTTGAGGAAAGGTTTAAGGAGGCAGGAAGTGTTAGAGCCTTAGAGTTAGGTAGACTGGCATTTGGTTTAAAACCATACCAACACAACCAATAGCTACATGTAAAATGGGGACAATATTGGAAGAACTAGAAATAATGTTCATAAAACATCTAGCATACAGTAAGTGATCAAATGAAAAGTCAGCTATTAAGATTTTATCTTTATACACTTTTTGCTCACATACTCAGGCAGTTTTGTTCAGATAATTCAGGAGGGCCATGGGATGTTGGTAGGTTTCAGGTGGGAATTTTCATCTCAGAGTTACGCTATATTTCTTGTACTTTTCTATGTATAGTCTTCAAATATCCATTTCACTTTGCTTGTGTTGCTGCTGCATTGTGAAAGTGTTTTGAAGGGAAGATTCATGATAGATTGAACAATGTTCCACATAAGGGATTCAGCTCAGGACTTTGCTCTAATGCTGGCTCAGCCTCCACTCATGTGTGCCTGGGAAGCTACTGGCAGAAGAATCACACAAGCAAATTCAGTATTAGGGAAGCAGAGTCTCCAGTGCAGAGTTCACCAAGGCTTGCTTCAAAATCTTACTGTCCTTTCCCCTGGCTGTTTTTCAGGCTTTTTCAGAAGAAGGAAGATGGGTCTTTTCTCAGAGCACTTTAGCCCATCTCCCTAGGTTCTTGCATATTTATACTGATGCTCAGTTGGCAACCACAAGGTTCTGGAAGGCAAAAAGCATCCAAAAGAGCAGAGCAAGGGATACCACTGTGGCTGTTCCCACAGGGTCAGGGTTGGTAGTTCCAAATGCCCCACTTCCTGTCAGAGATGAGGACCACTTGTGCTGTTGGATTTGGTTCACAAGTATTTTATTGGGGATTTTTGCAGCTTCATTCATTAGATTGGTCTGAAGTTTTCTTGTCTTGTAGTATCTTTACCCAGCTTTGGTATTAGGGTGATGTTGGCTTCATAGAATGATTTAGGTAGAGTTCCCTTTTCTTCAAATTTTTGGAAGAGTTTGAGCAGGAATGGTATTTATTCTTCTTGGAATGCTTGGTGAAATCCACCTTTGAAGCCATCCAGTCCTGGGCTTTTCTTTGTGGGTAGGTTTTTGATGACTGATTCAATCTCTTTACTTGTCATTGGCTCTTTGAGGTCTTCTATTTCTTCTCAAGTCAGTGTAGGCTGTTCGTGTGTTTCTAGGAAGATGTCCATTTCATCTACATTGTCTAGTTTGTTGGCGTACAATTGTTCATAGTAACCTCTTATGATCTTTATTTCTTCAGTGTCCTGGTAATGACACCCTTCTTGATTCTGATTTTATTTATTTGCAGTTTATATTTTCTGTGTTTGTCAGTCTAGCTACAGGTTTGTCGTTTTTATTGATCTTCTCAAAGAACCAACTTTTGGTTTTATTGATTCTCTCTATTGTATTTTTATTTTCCATTTTTTAAATTTGTACTCTAATCTTTGTTATTTCTTTACTCCTGCTTGCTTTGGGATTAGTTTCCTGTTCTTTCTCCAGTTTCTCCAGTTGTTCAGATAGATCATTGGTTTTAGCTCTTTCTTCCTTTTTAGTGTAGGCATTTATGGCTATAAATTACCCTCTCAGCACTGGCTTCACTGCATCCCATAAATTTTGATTCATTGTGTTCTTGTTTTCATTAATCTCAAGATATTTGCTGATTTCTCTTGCAATTTCTTCTTTGACCCACTGATTGTTAAAGAGTGTGTTGTTAAACATCCATTTTTTGGGTATTTTCTGGTTTTCTATTTGTTATTGATTTCCACTTTCATTCCATTATGGTCAGAGTAAGTCTTTTTTATAATTTCAACCTTTTAATTTTATAATAACCTTTTCTGTGCCTCAGCATATGGCTCTATCCTGCAGAATGTTCCATGAGCACTTGAGAAGAATGTGTATCCTCCTGTTTTGGGGTGCATCAATCTATATATATCTGTTAGGTCTAATTCATTTATCATATTACTTAGGTACTCTGTTTCTTTATTGATCCTCTGCTTAAATGTTCTATCTATTGGAGAAAGTGTGTTGAAGTCTCCCACTATTATAATAGGGTCATCTATTACTCCCTTCAGTTTTGCAAGTGTTTTCCTCATGTAATTCGGGGCACCTTTATTGGGAGCACACATATTTATGATTGTTATTTCTTCTTGGTGAATTGCCCCCTTTTATTAATATATAGTGGCCTTCTTTGTCTCTTATAACATGGTCTGCATGTAAAGTGTATTTTGTCTGATATTAGTATAGCTACCCCTGCTTTTTTCTTTACTGCTTCTGCATAATATATTTTCCACATACAAGGGAAGCCTATTTGTATCTTTGCTTCTATAGTGAGTCTCCTGTAAACAGCAAATAGATGGGTCATATTTTTTAATCCATTCTGCCAATCTGTATCTTTTGATTAGGGAGTTTAATCCATTAATATTTAAATTTATTACTATAAAGACAGCTCTTGATTCAACCATCTTATACTTTGGTTTTTATCTGTCAGATATATTTACCTCTCTTTTCATCCTTTTAGTTGCCCTTACTAATATTCTTCAATTCTGTACTCTCCACTGGATCTCTCTCTCCTGTCTTTTCTTTTCAGCCAGCAGAACTCTCATTAGTAGTTCTCATAGGGTCAGTATCTTATTAATGAATTTTCTCAGCTTCTGTTTATCTGTGGATATTTTAAACTCTCCCTCATTTTTGAAGGGCAGCTTTGCTGGATAGAGAATTCTTAGCTGGCATTTTTTCTCTTTCAGGTTCTTACATATATTATACCACTGCCTTCTCACCTCCAATGGTGTCTGATGAGAAATCAGTACTTAGTCTTATTTGGCTTCTCTTGCATATGGTGAATTGCTTTACTTTTGCTACTTTCAGAAATTTCTCATCCTGTTTGGCATTTGTTAGTATTATTAGTATGTATCTTGGAGTGGGTCTATTTGGATTTATTCAGTTTTGAGTACATTGGGCTTCATGGATTTGCATATTTATGTATTTATGTATTTTATCAGTGTTGGGAAATTTTCAGCCATTATTTCTTTGAATATTCTCCCTGACCCTTTTCCCTTCTCTTCTCTTTCTGGGAAAACCATGATGCATATGTTTGTGCACTTTGTGTTGTCAATCATTTCCTTGATATCCTCCTAAATTTTTTCCATTTTTTCCTTCATTTGTTCTTTTGCCTGTTCAAATTTGGTTGTTCTATCTTCTATTTCACTGATTCTTTCTCCAAGAAAGAATTTCTTCAAATCTGCTGTTGTGTGTCTCCAGTATATATTTAATTTCATCGACAGTGTCTTTTATTACCATAATCTCTATTATTTTTCTATGTATTCTCTCAATTTCTGTATGCTCTACAAATGTCTTCTTATTATCCTTTATTTCTTTATACACATTTTCCTTCATTTCTTTTAATTGATTCAGAAGATTTGTTTGAACATCTTTGATTATTTATCCCAGATTCTGTCTCTGGCTTTTTGATTTGTACTTTGACCATTTCTTCTTAAGTTTTAGCATGCTTTGTGATTTTTTGCTGATATCTTGTCATCCAATTATCTTGAAGAGTGTATTCTGAAGGTCAATTTCTCTCTCCTGTCTAGGGTTTAGTTGTTGCCTGGGTTTGTTCTAGGGCACTGATTTGGCAATCATGTCATCCACATTTCTCAGCCAAAATAGGGCGGGGTACCCATGCAGGAGTTGTAGACCAGCTCTGCTGGGGCTGGAATAGGGTCTCAATAGGCTATGAAAAGCCCTGCAGTTTCACCTCCACTTTTCTGCCTGCCCAGCAGATGGTGTGGTTCAGTGGCTTAATTGTCCTCAGTAGTTATTTATCTCCTGGAGCCTGGCAGTGCCTGACTGCATGAGGCTGAAAATGCAGGGATCCTGTGCCTTCACATTGCTAGCAAAAATCTGGCTCAATGTAGGGCTATGTACCCCACTTTACTTGCAACAGAGTATTCCCCCAGTGGCCCCAGTCTGGAGCTAAACCCTAGGCAATGATCAGGCTGCCTACTGCTTTTCCCTCAAGGGTGGGGAAGGGCACCAGGACCCAGGGCTTGAAACACAGTCTCTTCCCATGTTTTCTCAGATTCTTGTCCCTCACTGACCTGGGCCTTGAAATGTCCTCACCTGACCCCTGAGTCCCCAAACAGTTGATTTGGATAGAATTTGCCTGGCTACTTGCTACTTTTGGGGAAGAGTTTGTGGTTCCCGCCATGATTTTCCATTTTGGAAGCTCATCCTTGCTGCTCTTTTGTATTCCACCCTCCCCAATGACTTAAATATTGCCATGGGTCTCTGGGCTTGGGTCTCTGTGTCCGGATATAGGTGGGGATGTGTCTCACTGCTGTGGGACTTTTTATACTCTGTGTCCCTGGTGGGAAGTGGGATCCCAGCTGCTGCCTTTGTGCATTTCCCAAGTTGTGTGAGCCCAAGTGAAGGGGAAGGTAGAGGACTGGCTGATCCGAGATGGAAGTTTCCCCCTGTTATTTTTCTCTTTCTTAGATTCAAAATTTGTGCAATCTTCTTCCAGTCTTTTCCTTCCTCCAGAGGTCTGAACAAATGAGTGTTGTTCTTTTTTGTGTCTCTGGGGAGAGGCTTACATTTACATAGCCGAGATGTTTATGTATGTTTATGTAGCTGAGAAGTTACATTTACTTAGCTATTTCCATCACATTGATGATCTCACTCCAATCTCTGCCTTTTGATTGGATTCTTTAATCTAGTCATATTTAGTCATAACATAAATATTGTTGGATGTAACTCTGTCATTTTATTTTTTTCTATGTGTCTCATGTCTTTATGGTACCTCTATCCCTCCTTTACAAATATCTTTTGCTTTACATGAATATTTTCTAATAGAGCATTTAAATTTCCTTAATGTTTTTTCACTACATTTTTTAAAAAGTTGTTTCCTTAGTGATTGCTGTTGGACTAACCATATACATTTTAATTTATCAGAATCAGCTTCAGATTTATACTAACTTATACCAAATTAATTTCAGTGAGATATTGATATGGTATCTGCTATTGGCATAGCTGTATTCCATTTCTCCCATTTTGTGTATTATTTTTATAAGTAATACATCTATAAATATATAAACAATAGCTAGGATTATTAACTCATATAATTGGATTATAATTTCAATATAATTGTATTCTTTTAAAGAAGCCAATAGAAGAAAGGAGAGGAAGGATATATTTATAGCATTTGGTATATTAACCTTCTTATTTATCATTTCTGGTTCTGGTCATTTGCTCTTGTGAATTTGAGTTAGAATCTGGAGCATTTCTTTAGCCCAATTAAGCTTTGCTTCCACACACCTTCTTTGCGATAATTTTGGAAACTATATTCCATTTCTATATGTTAAAGCTGAACAATATCTTATTTAATACTGTTTCATACAATCATTTTTTAAATCAATCAAGAGAAGGAGGAAAATATGCATATATACTGTCTTTTATAATGACATAATACCTATAGAGGTGTTGTATGTATGTGTGTGCAGATTCAAATTACCACCTGGAGTCCCTTGCTTTCAGTTTGAAGAACTCCCTTTAGTATATCTTGAAAGGCAGTTCTGCTAGCCATGAATTTTCTGCTTTTGTTTATGTAGCAATGCTGTAATTTGCTGGGTATAAGAATCATGGTTGACAGTTCATTGTATTGAGCACTTTGAATATGTTCTCCCACTGCTGCCTGGACTCTATTGTTTCTGCTGAATAGTCTTCTATCAATCTTATTGGGGTTTCCTTGAAAGTAACAAGTCATTTTTTCTTGCCTTTTAAAAGATTTTCTTTTTGTCTTTTTTCTTTTCAGCATTTTTACTGTGATGTGTCTGAGGCTCTGTTAGTTTTTAATTAACTCTTTTTTTTCTCTTCTTTGTATTGCACAATCTTTAACAATCTATCTTGATGTTCAGTAATTCTTTTTTTCTTTCAGTTAAAATTTCCTGTTGAGCCCCTCTTGTGATTTTTTTTTTTTTTTGGCTATTGTACTTTTCAATTCCTGAATTTCCATTGGGTTCATTTTTAAAAGTTCTTTCTATTGATATTCTCTATTTGATGTGATGTTGTCATCATAACTTCCTTTACTTATTTGTTGATGGTGTTCTTTAGTTCTTTAGACATATTTATAATGGCTACTTTGAAGGTTTTGTCTGTTAAATATGACATCCGGTCACTCTCTCAGGCACTTTCTCTTGCCTGTGTTTTTTTTTTTTTTTTTTTTTTTTTCTGTTGAGTGGGTCATACTTTCCTGTCTCTTTGCATGTCTCATATTTTTTCTCGGAAACAGGAAATTTTAGACAACATATTGTAGTGGGTCTGGGTCTGGGTACTGGGTCCCCCCACCCAAGAATTTTTTTTTTAATTCCTTGTTTATTTGTTTTTAGTGACTCCCTGGATTGTTTTTGGAGTCTATTTCCCACCCACATTGTTAAGCCAGTTATGGATTCTCCTCAGAGACAAAGCCTTGAATGTCCCTCAGGCACCCTAGGATAACAATGGTTTGGGTAGGGGTCTCTTTGACCATCTCTTTCCCTCATCACAGCCAACTATGCCCCACTAATTGCAACCTGGTTACTCTATTGTTTTCAACAGTGCCCCGGGGCATAAATTGCTCCACAGGCTAAACCAACAAAATTTGGCTCCTTTGAAGGGACAATTCCTGAGGTCAGTGTTGTTTTGTTCTGACCCTAGGTGATCTCCTCCCATTTATCTCTTTTTGAGGTAACTAGTCAGCCTGTGGTTTAGCCTATATGTGCAATGAATCTACTAACTTCCCAGTTGCCTTTCACCAATTGCTTCCTCTCTTCTTGAGCACACCCTTAGTCTTGGCTTTCTCTATGCTGTTGAAAATGAAGTCAGTTCCTTTGGGAAGGGCCAGGCCAAGGTTTATCAGGGCTCCAGTAGTCTCAACTTCTGGCCACCATTGCTTGTGTTGAGAATTTACTCATTAAAATGGAGCATATTACATATTCATAAAAGGGCACAAATCATAAGCAAACATTTCCATGTAACCACCAGACTGGTTAACATTGCTAGCACCCTGGAAGCCCCCTTTGTGCACCTCCAGATCACTACTTCTTCCTCTCAAGCAGAAACCATTCTTAGTTTACAATAATATAAATTAGCTCTGCTTGCTTTTGAACTTTATTTAAACAGAATCAGGTTGTAAATATATGTTTTTGCCTGGCTTCCTTTTGGCAGCATAATGTCTAACAGGCTCATCTGTACAGTGTGCATACCTCATTGTTCTCATTGCTGAATAGTATTCAATTATCTGTATATATTGCCTTTTGTCCATTCTATTGTTGATGAACATTTATTTCGTTTCCAGCTTTTAGCTATGGATAGATTACTGCTATGAATATTCCAGTACATGTCTTTTGGTGGATGTTTATTCATATTTCTGTTGGATATATACATGGGAGTAGAATCATTGGATCATAGGGCATGAGTATGTTTAACTTGAGTAGATACTGACTGCCAACCATGGTTCTGAAGTAGTTTTAACAACTTACACCCCCTCAAGCAGTGTATAAAAGTGACATTTTTTGGGAATATTGTTACGGAGGCTAGGGTCAGTGCATTCTTTATGGTAATAATAAAATTTTCTGTTTAAATTTTAGTGACAATCTAAATATATGTATATTCTGGATTATTATAGGGACTACTTCATAACTTCTTTAGCACTTATGTTTGTGATTGTGATTAACTAAAATGGCAGTTTTTTTCAAACTTCAGTACACAGGACATATTCTCTGGGGTGCACATATTTTCACATTTTAAATTCACTATTCATTTAATTTAATGCATACCATGGTCTTATAAGGTATGTACTACTATTTTGTGGGTGCTATTATCAACCCTGTTTTATAGATGAAGAAACTGAGGTTCAGGGAGGTGAAAATATTTGCTGATGGTCACACAGCTTGTTAGTGGCAGTCAAGACTCAAGCTCAGGGCTCAGGTCTGTCTGGTTTCAAAACACTAGGTATTAAGCTATGTACATGAGGAAAGATATTTGTCTTCTTTTCAAACAGCTTTATTTAAACAAAATTCACACACCATAAAATTCACCCATTAATAGTGTACAATTAAATGCCTTTAGTGTGCAGCCATCACCTCAAACAATTTTACAATACTTTTATCACTCCAGAAAGAAATCTCTAACCCTGTAGCAATCACTTCCCAATCCCCACACTGCACCACCACTAATCTGTTTTCTGTCTCTATAGATTTACCTATTCTGGATATTTCCTACAAATTGAATCATACAATATACATATTCTCAGGGTTCATGCATATTGTAGCATGTATCAGTATCTAGTTTCTTTCTACAATCAAATAATATTCGGTTATATGGATTTACCACATTTAGTTACTCACTCATCCTTGAGGGATATTTGTTTTTTTCCCACCTATCGGCTATTACAAATAATGCTTCTATGAACGTGCATGCCCAAGGTTTTGTGTGGATGTAGTTTTCATACTCTTGGCTATATATCTGAGAGTTGAATTCCAGGGTTATAAGGTAACACCACGTTTAACATTTGGAGGACTACAAGAGTTTCTCAAAGAGGCTACACCATTTTACTTTGTCAGCAGAAGTGTCTAATTGTTCCATTTTTTACACAACCTTTCTAACACTTGATATTGTCTTCCTTTTTGTATATTGCCATCCTAGTGGATGTGAAGTGGTATCTCATTGTGATTTTGATTTGCATTTCCCTGATGACTAGTGATGTTGAGAATCTACTCGTGTTTATTGGCTATTTGAAATCTTCTTTGGAGAAATGTCTTTCATATCATTTGCACAGTTTTAATTGGGTTGCCACTTTATTATTGAGTTGCAAGGGATTTTGTTAATATATCCTGTATCAGTCCTTTATCAGGTATATGATATGCAAAAGTTTACTCCCATTCTGTGTGTTGTCTTTTCACTTTCTTCATTGTGGCCTTTGAATCACAAACATTTTAAATTTTGATCAAGTCCAATGTATCAATTTTTTCTCATGTTATCATGTCTTTGGTGTGATACCTAAGAAAACATGGCTTAATCAAGGTCACGAAGATTTGTCTATTTTTCTTCTAAAAATTTTATGGTTCTTGTTCTTATATTTGGATCTTTGATTGATTTTGAGTTAATTTGTGTATATGATGTGAAGTAGGTGTCCCAATTAATTTTTTTGCATGTGAATGCAAAATATCAGTGGTAAAAACACCATTAATACTATTTGCTGAAATAATTATTCTTTTCTTGTAAAAAATCAATTGTATATAGATATATGGGCTCATCTCTGGATTTTCAATGTTCTTCTGTGGATCGATCTGTCTGTCTGTATGCCTTTACAGCACTGTTTTGATTACTGATAAATGCAGTTAGTTAAGACTGGAAAATAGGAAACTGAGACTATCTACATGAACATTGGGAAAGGAGGTGGAAGGGAATATTGCCTGGTAGTAGCTAAGAAGCAAATGTTGTTCCAGATGAATAAAAGACATTTGTTGGAAGGAAGGGGAATGATTCACATCTCACAGAAACTTAAGTATGGCCACATTATCTTGGAGGGATTTCAGGTAACAGTACAAAATACTAGGTTATGGTGGAGGGTGAGAGAGAACAGAAGAAACCACGGAATGGCCATGAGGAAAGTTTCTGGGGAAACCCCTCTCCCTGCCATGCGCACAGATGATGAGAAGGCTGGCAGGTCACTTTGGGAAAGCTCATTAGAGGGAGGTCAAGGAAAGATCCACTTTCTCTGTCCAGGCCATCTTGGTCTCCTGAGCACCCCCACCCCCCAGGGCGTGTCAGGAGTGGGGCTTTGTGATGTGTGAGCCACCCTGAGCCCCCATTGGCTGGGGGAGGGGCCTAAGTGACCAAACAAAGCTGAGGGGTGTGGTCCCTCATGTCCTGGGGAGGGTATAAATAGCGGGTTTAGGAGCCCTGCTGCAGACCTCCCAGACGCTTCAAAGGTTTCGCAATGGCCAAGGTTAGGACACAATCCAAAGCTGGCAGAGGGATGAAGCAACTTGGTAGAGGGAGGAAGCAACCCGGCAGAGGGATGGAACATCCCACCCTTTGCACTCAACAATCAGCTCCAAGGAGAAGACAGATTAGAAGCAATGAACGGATTTGCCATCAATGCAGAGCAAGAAGGAGCCAGGTGAGACCACCTCATACAAACTCTTGCTCTTATTCCCCATTGACTCCCCCTTCCCACAAGGCTCCTACCTTATCCCTTCCTGACACAACCCCCCTCCTCAGCCTGCACTCTGTCACATGAAGCCCCCTTCACATCCAGTCCCCATTCTCTTCCTCCAACTCAATACCTTTCTGGGATCTTCCTGTTTCCCTCCCAGGTGAAGACTCAGAGAAAAATTAAAACATCAAGGAGAATGGGCTTCGGTGCCAGGACATTGTCATGCAAACTGAAATGACTGAACAAGACTAAAGATTCTACCACAAGCCGAGACAAGAAACCAGAATCAATGTTAAGTTGAAGAACTGAAGAGACAACACTGTTAAAATAGAACAAGGCTTGGGGACACAATACTTCCTGATGTATGTGTTTTTTGTTCAAGATTTCTGATCATGGGGAGGGAGGGAAGGAAAGGAAGAGGCACGCATGTGAGAAGAGAGAAAGGTGGGGTCCTTGAGAGCTGGGAGCCAGACTAGTTGGTTCATAGTTAGCCAGACATTGGGGATAAGGACTGGGTCAGAAAGGATCACTGACCACACATTTCCAGACTTAAGAATTTAACCCATGGGCCAGGAGGAAAATGGGCTCTGTGTTTCCATGTGTATGTGGTGGGAGGTGACATCAGGGTTTAGGTGGCCAGAACCCAGATAGCGAGACATGTGAAATATGGGGGGGTGATAGGGTCATCCCCACCCATCCAAAATAAGGCAAAGAAGTAACTTCCAGGCAACTACCTCATGGTAGTGTCTGCTTTCCCACACATACACTCACACTCAATGCAGTAAGCATGTAAAGGACCCCAAACTCCCCTACTAAAAGTTACAACAGCACTCCCAAGGACTAAAGTAATGGTGCTTTTTTTAAATTCAATTTTATTGAGATATATTCACATACCATGCAGTCATACGAAGCATACATTCAATTGTTCACAGTACCATTATATACTTGTGAGTTCATCACCAAAATTAATTTTTAAACATTTTCATTACCACATACACACAAATAAGAATAAGAATTAAAGTGAAAAAGAACAATTAAAGTAAAAAAGAACACTGGGTGCCTATGTTTTTTTGCCCCTATTTTTCTACTCATCCATCCATACACTGGACAAAGGGGAGTGTGGTACGTATGACTTTCCCAATCACATTGTTACCCCTCATAAGCTACATTTTTATACAATAGTCTTCAAGATTCAAGGGTTCTAGGTTGTAGTTTGATAGTTTCTGGTATTTACTGCTAGATATTCCAATTCATTAGAACCTAAAAAGGGTTGTCTATATTGTGTGTAAGAGTGCCCATCAGAGTGACCTCTCAGCTCCTTTTGGAATCTCTCTGCTACTAAAGCTTATTTCATTTCCTTTCACATCCCTCTTTTAGTCAAGAAGATGTTCTCCATCCCATGATGCCGGGTCTACATTCCTCCCCAGGAGTCATATTCCACATTGCCATGGAGATTCACTCCCCTGGGTGTCAGCTCCCACATAGGGGGGAGGGCAGTGATTTCACCTGCCAAGTTGGCTTAGCTAGAGAGAGAGGGCCACATCTGAGCAACAAAGAGGCAAGTAATGGTGTTTTGATGCCATCATTATTTTAGCCCACTTTGTTGCTATGAAAACTTGGGGTGAAGAGGGACATCAACACAATGGCTGAGTAGGCAGCTTCAAACTGACCCTCCACAGAAACACTGAATGAACAGTGGGAAATATTAGAACCAACTTTGTCTGAGTTCTCTAAAACAGTCAAAGGTTTACAGCAACCAAGTGAATACTAAATCAAGAAAAAGGCAACTGAAAAAGAGTAGAAATGCTTAGTGTATTTGTACTGGCCCTTGCCCCACCCCTTTCCCCAACCAGCAGAGGAATTGAAGATGGCAGCTGTTCTAGTTTGCTAATGCTGCAGAATGCAAAACACCAGAGATGGATTGGCTTTTATAAAAAAGGGGTTTATTTGGCTACACAGTTACAGTCTTAAGGCCATAAAGTGTCCAAGGTAACACATCAGTAATTGGGTACCTTCACTGGAGGATGGCCAATGGTGTCCGGAAAACCTCTGTTAGCTGGGAAGGCACATGACTGGCGTCTGCTCCAAAGTTCTGGTTTCAAAATGGCTTTCTCCCAGGACGTTCCTCTCTAGCAAGCTTGCTCCTCTTCAAAACGTCACTCACAGCTGCACTCCGTTCAGTCTCTTTGAGTCAGCACGTTTATATGGCTCCCCAGATCAAGGCCCACCCTGAATGGGCAGGGCCACGCCTCCATGGGAGTATCCCACCAGAGTCACCACCCACAGCTGGGTGGGGCACATTCCAAGCATATCTAATCAGCACCAAAAGTCTGTCCCACAAGACTACATCAAAGATAATGGCGTTTGGGGGACAAAATGCATTCAAACTGGCACATTCCACCCCCTGGACCCCAAAATGACATTATCTTTCCAAGTACAAAATACATTCATTCCATCACAATATCACAAAAACTTAAATCATTTCAGAACCAAAAGTTAAGTACAAGATCCCATCAAAATCAATTATAGGCATGGTCAGCCCTAAGGCATAATTCTCCTTTAGCTTTGGATCTGTGGACTTAGAACAAGTTATATGCTTCCAATATACAAAGGAGGGACATTCATAGGATAAACATTCCCATTGCCATAAGGAGAAAGAGTAAGGAAAACAGGTTTAACAGGACCAAAACAGTTCCTAAAACCCACAGGACAAACTCCATTAGATTTCAAAGTCTGAGAGTCACTTACAGAAAAATGTTGCATCCGTGGGGCTTGAGAGAGCGGGAGTCTAACCCTTCCTAAGTGCCTTTGTGGCAGCCCTTTTCTCTCCAAATGCTTGGGTGAGTGCTCCAACATTTCCACACATTGGGGAGACCACCTTCTCAGCCCCATCCTCCTCAAACATCGGGGCAGCTCCCGGATTCCCTTCCATCTCCGGGGCACACGCTCAACCCCTTCAGAACAGTGTGGTGGCAGCCAGGCTCTCCCCAATTCCCTGGGAATGTGCTCCACCCTCTTTGGGACCTCGGGTGGCAAAACTCTTCCAGAGCATCGAGGTGGAATGCCCACCCTTGACCTCCGGGGCAAACTCACCCTTTCCATGCGTGTGGGCTGCTCCACTCTCCCAGCCCAAGGCCTCTTGACTCCAGACCTCAACCTCCATGGCTCTGTCTTTGAAGAAATTTTTCCTGCAATTTGTTCCTTGTCTGTCTCCTCCAGTCCAGACTGACAGCGGCTCTGTCTATAAAGTTCTCGCAAAAATTCTGTTGGCTTTGCATGAAGCACACAGGGGTCAAAGCCATCAGACAATAGGAGTTTCCACAAATCCTTTCTGGATAATTCCATCTCCAATCTTGGCTTGTACTGAAATGGTGGCTGGGTTCCATGTTTGGTTACATCCTCACATTGGGCTGTAGCTTCTGGGATTCCACCCCTTGGAAGCCTGGAATTTTCCAAGCCATCAGCTTCTGGTTTCTTTGAACCCAAGAGTTCAGTTCTAAGTTTATCTCTTTCTGCTCGCATTTTACTATAAGCTGCAAGGAGAAGCCAGGGGACATCTTCCACACATAGTCTGGAGATCTCCTCAGCTAAGTATTCCAGGTTGTTGCTTCCAGATTCTTCCTTCCATCTGACACCAGGACTCAATTTTGCCAAATTTTCTGCCACTTTAAAACAAGGATCACCTTTCTTCCAGTTCACAACAACACATTGATCATCTCTGTTCAAGGCCTCGTCAGAAGTATCTTTAGAGTCCATATTTCCACAAACAGTCTCTTCAAAGCAGTTTTGGCCTTTTCTATCAAGCTCCTCACAACTCTTCCAGAAACTCCCCATTATCCATTTAAAAAGCCGTTCCAACATGTTTGGTATTTGCAAACTCAGCAGCAAAGCACCCCACTTCTCTGGTACCAAAATCTGTTCTAGTTTGCTAATGCTGCAGAATGCAAAACACCAGAGATGGATTGGCTTTTATAAAAAGGGGGTTTATTTGGCTACACAGTTATAGTCCAAGGTAACACATCAGTAATCGGGTACCTTCACTGGAGGATGGCCAATGGTGTCCGGAAAACCTCTGTTAGCTGGGAAGGCACATGACTGGCGTCTGCTCCAAAGTTCTGGTTTCAAAATGGCTTTCTCCCAGGACGTTCCTCTCTAGCAAGCTTGCTCCTCTTCAAAACGTCACTCACAGCTGCACTCCGTTCAGTCTCTTTGAGTCAGCACGTTTATATGGCTCCCCAGATCAAGGCCCACCCTGAATGGGCAGGGCCACGCCTCCATGGGAGTATCCCACCAGAGTCACCACCCACAGCTGGGTGGGGCACATTCCAAGCATATCTAATCAGCACCAAAAGTCTGTCCCACAAGACTACATCAAAGATAATGGCGTTTGGGGGACAAAATGCATTCAAACCGGCACAGCAGCCCATGTTCCAGGGTGGGACCCTGGTCCCTAGTCCAGGGGGAGCAGAACAATCCTTATCAAAAATTATTGTGTCTGTCCCTTCTAACCTGTCTGGGGGTTACCTGAGGGACAAGGTGCTAGTCTATTCCCCTGAATCAGAACTCACTCAGGGTGGAAAAGTGGTGGGCATTTCTCACAAACATTGTAAGGTAGTCGAGAACAATAGCTTATTTCTTATCGGAAACCATAGAGGCCAGAAGGCAGCGGGATGACATATTCAAATTGATGAAAAAAAATGTAAGTCAAGGAACCTATAAACAGCAAAACTGAATGAGAAATTAGGACATGACCAGATAAACAAAAACTGGGAGGATGCGATACTAGCAGACCTTCCCTTCAAGAATACTAAAGAAAGTCCTTCAGACTTCAATGAAAAGACACTAGAATGTAATTCAAAATCTCATGAACTGGTAAAGATAGTTACATAGGTAAATATAAAAGGCACTATAGGTGTATCTTTTGCTTGTAACTCCTATTTTGTCCTAATTGATTTAAAACACAATGATAATGCTATAATTATAAAACTAAGTTGATGGGTATGCAATATATAAAGATATGATTTGTGTTTATAACAGTCTAAGAGGGGACATAGAACTATGTAGGAGCAAAGTTTATATACACTATTGAAATTAAGTTGGCATTGATTGGAACTATAATTTTTATAATATAAAATGTTAATGGCAATCCCCAGGGCATTTGCTAAGAAAATAACTCAAAAATATATCATAAAACTGACAATAAAAATTCTGTGTATAAAATATCTATTTAACACCAAAGAAGGCAGTGATGGAGGAATTGTGGAACAAGAAATACATAAGATACACAGAAAACCAATAGCAAAATGGCAGACGTAAATCTTTCCTCAGCAGTAAATAAATTAACTTAAATGCATTAGACATTGTCATTAAAAGGCAGAGATTGGTGGAATGAATAAAAAAAAAAAAACCAAAAACATTATCCAGCCATATGCTTCGTACATAAGACACACTTTAGATTCAAAGATGCTAATTAGTTTAAAGTAAAAGAATGGATAAATGTATGTCTGGAAGTGTACAAGCTGATCCTAAAAGTCACATTGAATCACAATGGATGCAGAATAATACCAAAAATTTTGGAAGTGAATAAAGTTGGAGGACACACACATTCCAATTTAAAAATGACTACAAAGGTACATTAATCAAGACAACATGGTGCTGGCATGAAAATAAACATATAGACCACTGGAATTGAATTAAGGGTCCATGCATAAACTCATACATCTCTGATCAATTGATTTTGACAAGGGTGCCAATATCATTCATTATACTTTTAATTTCATCTACAGTGTCTTTTATTTCTATAATATCTGTTATTTTTCTAAGTATTCTTTCAAATTTTTCTTTATTCTCTTCAATTGACTTTTTTTTTAAAAAAATTCAGTTTTATTGAAATGTATTCACATACCATACAATCATCCATAGTATACAATCAACTGTTCACAGTACCATCATATAGTTATGCATTCATCACCACAATCTATTTCTGAACATTTTCCTTACATCAGAAAGAATCAGAATAAGAATAAAAAATAAAAGTAAAAAAAGAACACCCAAATCATCCCCCTTCCCACCCTATTTGTCATTTAGTTTTTGTTCCCATTTTTCTACTCATCCATCCATACACTAGATAAAGGGAGTGTGATCCACAGGGTTTTCACAATCACACTGTCATCCCTTGTAAGCTACATTATTATACAATCATCTTCAGGAGTCCAGACTACTGGGTTGGAGTTTGGTAGTTTCAGGTATTTACTTCTAGCTATTCCAATACATTAAAACCTAAGAGTTGTTATCTGTATAGTGCATAAGAATGTCCACCAGAGTGACCTCTCGACTCCATTTGAAATCTCTCAGCCACTGAAAGTATTTCGTCTCATTTTGCATCCCCCTTTTGGTCAAGAAGATATTCTCAATCCCACAATGCTTGGTCCAGATTCATCCCCGGGAGTCATATCCTGCTTTGCCAAGGAGATTTACACCCCTGGGAGTCAGGTCCCATGTAGGGGGGAGGGCAGTGAGTTCACCTGCCAAGGTGGCTCAGTTAGAGAGAGAGAGGGCCACAACTGAGCAACAAAGAGGTACTCAGAGGGAGACTCTTTGGCACAATTATATGCAAGTTTAGCCTCTCCTTTGCAGTAACAAGCTTCATAAGGGCAAGTCCCACAATAGAGGGCTCGGCACATCAAACCACCGGTCCCAATGTTTGTGACAGCATCACCACCAGTCCAGGTGAGGAAGTCCAACACTTCCGCACCTTCCCCCAGCTCCTCGGGGCGGGGGGGGGGGGGAGGCTGGAAATATATTTTTTATTTTCTGCCCAAATTACTCTGGGATGTGTCACTATTTCACTCCAGCCTATACTAACCTACCATATCTCACTTCCTATTCAAAGTTCCATGTAATTGTGGTGTTTGAACAAACCGACTGTAGAGTTATACTGTTTAAAAAATATAGATCCTGCACCAAATAGACATCTCTTCCCTTGGTCACACATGGAAGTTGAAGTTTTAAAACACAGTCAGTTTTGACCTTTACCCTTTGGCTTGATTTGCACTAGTCTTAACCAGATCTGCTTCATTCATATCACTAATTGAAGTCTGGGCTCTTCTTCAGCTTCTTTTTGACAGTTGCTGTATGCACTAATACATTCATATCTGCTGAGCTCTAGCTCTGAGTTTCAGGTGTCTCAGAGATATGCATTGTTCCAGAGACCAATCAGGTTATACACTAAGGGATCAGCATCTCAAAGTTTAGAGATAGGCATTACAGTTCAGGAATAGAGTTGACTGCTGTAAGAGCTTACAATCTAGGGACTATTACAATAATCATGTCCACGTTAGGTTATGTTCTAAGATTCAATTCTGAGTTTACACATTGTAGTTAGTCAATATTGGTGAGGCATTATAGTGTTTGCCTTTATTTCTGGCATACTTCATTCAAATGCTGTCTACAGGATCCATTCACCTTGCTGTGTGTCTCTCAGCTTCACTCCTTCTCATAGTTGCTCAATATTCCATTGTATGCACACACCACAGTTCACCATTCTGTTCCTCAGTCTATGTACCCTTAGGTCACCTCCACCCACTGCAAATGATGATTACTGTCCCCATGAACACCAGTTTGCAAATGTCCATTCATGTCTCTGCTCTCAGATCTTCAAATGACATACCCCATAATGAGGTTGCAGGACCTTATGGTCCCCACATACTTAACTTTTTGTGGAACCACCACACCGACCTCCAGAAAAGCTATACCATTCTACCTGCTCACAACAGTAGAGAGGTACATCCCTCTCACCATGTTTTCTCCAACACTTTTACTCCTATATATATTTTTTCCTACAATTTTATAGAGTTATATTCACATACCATACATTTATCCACAGTGTACAATCAGTTGTTCATGGTATCATCATAAAGTTGTACATTTATCACCACAATCAGCACTTGAACATATTGATTACTATAAGAAAAATTGTTTTTTTTAGCAATAATAAAAAAGATGATAAAAAATAAAAATAACGTCATACAATACAATATAATAGTAAGGACAGAAAATAACACCACTACCAAGAATCCCATATTCCTCCCCTATATCCCTCTCTCATATACACTTAGCATTGGCATATTGCCTTTGTTACATTTAATGGAGGTATATTACAATGTTACTGTTGACCATAGACTCCAGTTTGCTTTGATAATGTTTTTTCCCAAATACCATCCCTTTTTCAGCACTCTACATGGTTGACATTCATTTGCTCTCCCACATGCAAAAACATTTTTATATTTGTATATTTAGTAACAGTCATTGGCCACTCCAGTTTTTGGCAAGTTCTACAGTCCCAGTCTTTATCATCTATCTTTACCTCTGGTGTCATACATTCTCCTATCCCACCTCTTTCAGCTTTACTCACAGACTTCTCTGTTCAGTGTGCTTACAATACTGTGCTACTATTACACAGTATTATGCTATCTATTTCTGGATCTAGACAATCAATCCTGCTAAACATTCTGTAGTCCTTCAGCATCAAATGACTGATCTCTACCCTCTTTGTATCTCCTGGTCGCCTGTGTTGTCAGCTTTTAACTCCCAAAGTTTGTTCATTAATGTCTATTCATATTAGTGAGACCATACAGTATTTGTCCTTTTGTTTCTGGCTAACTTCACTCAACATAATGTCCTCAAGGTTCATCCATGATATTATATGTTCCATGTGTTTGTTCTGTCTTACAGCTGCATAATATTCCATCATGTGTATATACCACAGTTTGTTTATCTCTAGTGACTTCTTAGTATCCTTTATTTCTCTTTATACACATTTCCCTTCATTATGAATTGATTCAGGAGATTTATTAAACACCTTTGATAAGTTGTGCAGATTCTGCATCTCTCTGATTTTTTATATGTTCCTTCAATTGGGCCTTTTCTTCCTGTGTTTTAATAAACCTTGTGATTTTATGCTGATATTTGGTCATCTGATTATCCGGATGGGTCTATTCTGAAGGTCGAATTCTCTCTCTTGTCTAGGGTTCTGTTGTAGGTTTGGTTTGTATCAAAGCACTGATTTAACAGTTTGGTTGTTTGTATTTCTTAGCTAAAGCAGGGGCAGGTACCCATGCATGGGGTGTAGATGAGCTCCAAGCAGCTTGGGTTAGTGTCTGGAGAGACTCTGAAAAAGCTTGTAATTTCCCTGCAGTTTCTGACCTGCCCAGCAGATGGCACTCCTCAGTGACGTAATCATCTTCAATCATCTTCAGAAGCTGTTTACCTTCTGAAGCCCAGACAGCCTGTGACTGGACAAGGCTGAAACTGCAGGGCTCCTGTGTCCTCACTTTGCTGGACAAAATCTGGCTCAATATGTGCCGTGTACCCCAGTTTACTTGTGGCAGAGGATTTCCCAAGCAAGGATTGGGCCTCCAGCTGCTGTTTTCCTTAAGGGTAGGGCCTGAGCACCAGGATCCCGTCTCTGTCCACATTTTCTCATACTCTTCATCCCTCACTTATCTGGGCCTTGAAATGTCCTTCCCTGTCCCTTGGGTCCCCAAACAGTTGACTTGGTTATTTTCTGCCTGGCTACTTGCTACTTTTAGGGAGGATTTTTTTGTTCCCTCACTAATCCTTCAGTTTGGAAATTCCTCCTTGCTTCCCTTTGTATTCCACCCTCCCTCTGGTTTAAGTCTTCTGTCAGTCCCTGTGGACTTGGGTCTCTGTGTTTGGATATAGGTGGGGATCTGTTTCACTGCTCTGAGAGATTTTATACTGTGTTCCTGATGGGAGGTGGGAGGGATCCTGGCTGTTGCCTCTGGGCACTTCTTGAGACTGCATGGGGTCAAGTGAGGGGAAGGCAAGAGGACAGGCCAGTCTGGGATGGAAGTTTCCTACCTGATATTTTTCTCTTTCTTCAATTTAGTGTTTGTGGGCTCTTTCTCAAGTCTTTACCTTCCTCCAGATTTCTGAATATGTGAGAACTGTCCTTTTGTTCACTGAATCTCTAAGAGGTTTTCAGTAGCTGTCTTATGTTACCATGTTGATGACATCACCCCCATGTACTTTTTATAGAATGAGTGGCTATAAAAATTTAGAGGACAATCACTGCAGATATGACATGTGGCACCAGGGGAGGAAATCCTCTTGCATACTTTGGTGTTGAAGAGGTTTGAGGAGCTGAAGATTGGGAAAACAGCTACTTGAGCTTCCGAGGAAGATGTTGTTAGCATGAGATGCTTAGATGCTGGAAAACAGCAAGATGTTATGTTTAAGGAATATGATGAGATTGCTAGATATTGGATTGTTTGAAAAAGGCAAATGAATAAAGATAGGAGAAAAATAAGTTAGTAAATTCAAGGGTCAATATTTCAGAAATGAAGTTGTTGAACAGAAGACCTAAGTTATATAAATTCAAGGAGTGTATGGAGGAGGATAAAGAAACATAACATGGGATTTAATGGAAAATATTGACAGCATTGAAAGGGGAGAGGGTATAAGGACTAGAGTATTTGAATTAGCCCTACAAATGGATAGTTACAAGCACCCCATACCTCCATATAAGATGAGTGAAAATTTATAGGACTTATTTTATACCAAAAGTCTTATTTCAAAGTCTCATAGGAATTTCTAATGGATGCAAAAGTATTTTGATGTGAAGTGCCTGAATTGGTTAAAATATAAATTATAATAGATTGTCCTGAGTTGAAGTCATTACATACTGTTGGGCAAGGCCAATAGATATAAAAATATGGAGCAATATAGATAATATTTTTTCTTTTTATTAAAGAAGTTGTGGGTTCACAGAAAAATCATGCATAAAAAACAGGGCTATGCTATGCACCCTATTATGAACACCTTTCATTAGTGAGGCATTATCACAATTGATGAAAGTATATTTTTATAGTTGTACTATTAACTATAGGCCATCGTTTTCTTTGTGGTTTACTGTTTGTGTTGTACAGTCACAGGGATTTTTTTTAAAAAAATGTTCTAGTAACAAGCATGCAACCTAAAATTAACCCTTTTAACCACATTCAAATATGTAATTCACTGCTGTTAATTACATTCACAGTGTTGTGCTCCCATCACCATTATCTATTGCCAAAACTTTTCCATCATCCCAAAGAGAAACTCTGTCCAATTTAAGCATTAACGTTCTCATGGTCCACATAGTACTCAATATGTAAGCACCAAGTGGAGTGCTATTTCAGCCCTGGATCATTGTGATTGAATAGAAGCTCCAGCAGTACTTGGCACCTGGGATATAACCATAAAGATGAATGATCAGCCTGAATGAGGGACATAGATTGGTATGGTAGGAAACAGTGAAATTCAGTAGGATTAAGTATACCGGAGGAGAAAATGCACCATGGAGCACTACATAATCTTAATCAGACAAACCTGGCTTTGAATAAATGCTCTGCAACTTAAATTTCCACTGCTTAACAAGTCTGCTTGACCTTCCAGTGACCAGTTTTTCCACTTTAAATTAGTGTATATTACTTCCCAATTTTCACTTATAATGAGAATTACAGTGTGCAGTATGTGAATAAAGTAAACTACACAGGACATTCTAAACAAATAAAAGTTCTTTTACTAATCTGAATATGTAGCGTGCCCCTAAAGCAGTAATTATAGGAAAATTTACAGCATAAAATGCCTATATTAGAAAAGAAGAAAGGCTTCAAATCAATGACCAGATATTCCATCTTAAAAACCTTAAAAAAGAATAACAAAACAAACCCAAAGTAAGCAGAAGGAAAGGAACATTAAAGATCAAAAATGAAATCACTGAAATACAAAACAGAACAGCAGTAGAGATAACCAATGAAACTCAAAGCTGGTTCTTAAGCAAGATCAATAAAATTGATAATCCTTTAGCATGACTGATTGGTATGAGGTATACACACACATATACATACTGCCACACACACAGGGGTAAATTTTCTATCACTGGTTTTGGGAAAAATAAATTGCTCATCTACTCAATTAGCAACTATTAAACCATCAAAGAAGATTTCTCAATATAAGATTCACCATCACTTGTGGAAAATGTAAAATCACAGGCAACAACTTATCACCTGCCAGAAGCTAACTTGTCGAAATTTGATTAAAGGGAGAATTTGTGATAGAATGACAGAGGTGGCTTCTCACATGATGGGAAATCCATCAGAGAAAAGGTTAGCTGTTGGTCTTGTCAGTGAATCATATATCATGATTTCAGAATGGATATTGGGAAATCAAGAGGGTGTAGGTAACACTACTGAAAAATAATGATCTTGACATTTTTATAAGGTCTTACCAAATGGTATGGAGAAAAGTTGTGAATGATAACCTGGACCTGGATTCACTTAAGGCTGACAAAAGGCACATTGTTGATTTTTCTTTCTTAATTGCATAAACTCAAAAGGAAATGGTCATGTCAAATATCAGATGTGGTATGTATTACCAATTTCCAGTTAGCCAAGATCTTTTCTTCAACACTGCTCAATGTAATGAGCAGATGGTTTTACAGAGATGAAATATATAATATTCTTAGAGCCCAGTGCAAGGGACCACATTCTGGACATATATTCCTAATTAGGGAATATAACTTAAATTTTATTAGGTAATGGGATAAGGACTAAATTTTACGGAAATGTCAAGGTCTAAAACACCATTCATTAGCAAAGCTAATGCCACTAAAATTGTATAGTTATCGGGTTCTCTACCTATTTTACATGTGTAATGGCAATTATGTATTTGCATTATTTTGCATTTTGCATGATTTGTAAGAATCTGCAATTCTGTGTTTGTCTGACTTGAAGAGTGCTGGAGCACCTCTGACAATTGCTCTTTTATTCTTTCCTCTTGGATGTTACAATTTCTAGTGACAAATACTCTCTGCTTTTAAAAATCTTTTAACTTTTGCTCATTATATGTACTTCGATCAGGTGGTCTGCAAAAATTCATATTCAATTTGTTACTTTAATTTTCTAACATTAGTGATTCTAACCCATATATATGTTCCTTCAGTTTCTCATTTCAGTTGTCTTAAAACCAGCTCTTTATGTCTACATCAGTCTTGTTCTCCTTCCTTTCATTCTTTATTTCACATTTTCAACTCTATGCCTTAATAGCAGATTCCTGTTGATTGTAACATTACTTCACATTTTGAATGACTTTCACACTAAAGATTCTACATTTTCCCAAAGTTATTTTATCAGCACACAAATGTGCATGATACTTATTCCTCAAAAACAACAACAAAAGAATCAAACACATAAAATCCCAAAACATCACCTAATTATGGACTTGGTTTTCTTTCCACATTTTCTGACTTCCTGAAAATGCATTTCCTTTTCCCAAGAATCTTACGTTTTACCACTTTCACTGCTGTGACTATTGCCTTCACATAGTAATGTGCCTTTATTATAAAATGTTTGCCAGTGCCTTTCACAGTAGGTAATTTGAATGTTAAATCCTCAAGTTTCATTGACCAAACTGCTTGCCTCACAACTTCATTCCTTCTTGCAGTCACTCAATATTCCATTATATGTATATTCCTCATATCTCCCTCCCATTCATCAGTCAATATACCCTTAGGCCATCTCCATCCATTGCCAATTGTGAATACTGCTGCCATAAACACCAGTGTGCAAATGTCCATTCATGTCCCTGCTCTCAGATCTTCCAAGTATATACCTAATAACAGGGTTACAGGACCACACTGCAACACCATAGTTAGCTTCTTATGGAACCACCACACTGTCCTCCAGCAGGGCTGTGCCATTATATTTCCCTACCAACAGGTAGGGAATAGGTACATACCTCTTCCACATTTTCTCCAACACTTGTATTTTTCAGTTTATTTTTAAATAGCTTTATTAACACACAGTACAATCCATCCTAAATCAATAATCAATGGTTCCTAGTATAATCACATAGTTATGCATTCACCACCACAATCTATATGAGGACATTTCCATTTCTTCCCCAAAGAAAGCGGAAAAGGAGAAAAAATGTATAAAAATAAAAAAGATAGAGGAAAAGTAAAAATAAAATACAAGGAAAAGGTCAGAGAACAATACCACCACCAAGAATATCATATCACTCTCTTATATCTCCCTCTTATTGACATTTAGCTTTGGTTTATTGCCTTTGTTGCATTTCATGGAAGAATAATACAATGTCACTGTTAACTATAGACTCTACGTTGCATTGCATTGGCTCTATTTTTCCATATACCATCTCATTTCTAACTCCTTGCAATGTTGACATTCATTTGGTCTCCTTCAGGTAAAAACATTCTTACATTTGTACCTTTAATCAACATCATTGTCCACTGTAGGTTTCATTAAGTTATACAGTCCCAGTCCATATCTTCTATCTTTCCTTCTGGTATCCTACATGCCCCTAGCTTTCCTCTTTCAACCATACTCACACTCATCTTTGTTAAGTGTACTTACAATCTTGTGCTACCATCACACAGTATTGTGCTATCCATTTTTGGATCTTTACAATCAATCCTGTTGAACATTCTGTAGTCCTTCAGCATCAAATGCCCAATCTCTACCCTCTTTCTATCTCCTGATAACCTGTGTTCTCAGCTTGAACTCTCAAAGTTTGCTCATTAATGTTAATTCACATTAGTGAGACCATATAGCATTTGTCCTTTTGTTTCTGGCTGATGTCACTCAATATAATGTCCTCAAGGTTCATCCATGTCCTTATATGCTCCGTGACCATATTCTTTCTTACAGCTGTGTAATATTCCATTGTATGTATATACTACAGTTTGTTTATTCACTTTTCCTTTGATGGATACTCGGGCTATTTCAATATATTGGAATTTATGAATAATGCCTCTATAAACATCTGTTTACAGATGTCCATTCATGTCCTAGTTTTCAGTTCCTCTGAGTATATACCTAATAATGGAACAGCTGGATCATACGGCAATTCTATACTTAGCTTCCTGAGGAACTTCCACACTGCCTTCAAGAGTGGTTGCACCATTGTACATTTCCACCAACAGTGAATAAGTGTGCCTCTTTCTCCACATCCTCTCCAGCACTTTTAATTTTCTGTTTTCTTTTCTTTTCTTTTTTGATAATGGCCATTCTAGTAGGCGTGAGATGATATCTCATTGTGGTTTTGATTGGCATTTCCCTAATAGCCTGCCATGTTGAGCATCTTCTCATATGTCTTTGAGCCATTTGTCTTTCCTCTTTGGAAAAGTGCCTGTCCATGTCTTTTGCCCATTTTTAATTATCTTTTTGTTGTTGAGTTGTAGGATCTCTTTACATATTTTGGCTATGAAACCCTTATCTGATATGTGGTTTCTGAATAGTCTCCCACTGCATAGGCTGCCTTTTTACTTTTCTAACAAAGTCCTTTGATGCACAAAAGTTTTCAATTTTGAGGAGATCCCATTTAGTTATTCCTTTTTTCATTACCTGCACTTTCTGTATAAGGTCTAGGAAACCACCTCCTATCACAAGATCTTTAAGATATTGCTCTAAGTTTTCTTCCAAAGGTTTTATGGTCTTAGCTCTAACATTTAGGTCTTTGATCCATTTTGAGTTAACTTTTGTATAAGCTGTGCTATAGGGGTCCTCTTTCTTCTTCTGGATATGGATATCCAGTTCTCATAGCACCATTTGTTGAAGAACCTACTCTGTCCCAGTTTAGTTGATTTGACCACCTTATCAAAGATCAGTTGTCCATAGATGAGAGGGTCTATTTCTGACCACTCAATTTCATTCCATTGTTCAGTATATTTGTCTTTATGCCAGCACCATGCTGTTTTGACCACTATAGCTTTGTAATATGCTTTAAAGTGTGGTGGTTTTGAGACCTCCCAGTTCATTTTTCTTTCTCAAGATATTTGTAGCTATTTGGGGAACCCCTGCCCTTCCAAATAAATTTGGTTATTGGTTTTTCTATTTCCACAAAGCAAGTCATTGGGATTTTAGTTGGTATTGCATTGAATCTATAAATCAATTTGGGTAGAATTGACATCTTCACTATATTTAGTCTTCCAATCCATGAACACGGTATGTTCTTCCATTTATTTAGGTCTTCTTTGGTTTCTTTTAGCAATTTTTTTTTTTTGTAATTTTCTGTGTATAGGTCTTTTGTGACCTTGGTAAATTTATTCCTAAATATTTGATTCTTTTGGTTGCTATTGTAAATGGAATTTTTCTCTTGATTTCCTCCTCATGTTGCTCATTACTGGTGTATAGAAACACTGCTGATTTTTGCATGTTGATCTTGTATCCTGCCAATTTGCTGTATTCATTTATTAGCTCTCGTAGCTTTGGTGTAGATTTTTCAGGATTTTCTGCATGTAGGATCATGTCATGTGGAAACATTGCTCCCCTGGAAGAGAAGAGGGGGACAGTGAGGGCCATCAGCCCACACACTTGTGACACTTCCTGAATTCTTCATCAGTGGCCCACTGTCCTCAAGCCCAGCCATGAGTGGCCAGTGGGTCAAGGGTCTCATCTCCCAAAGAACCAGCAATATACAGAATGCACAAACGAAATGGGTCCTCTTCTGAAACCAATTTTTACTTCTTCCTTCCAATTTGGATGCCTTTTGTTCTTTGTCTGGCCTAATTGTTCTGGCTAGAACTTCCAGCACAATGTTGATTAACAAAGGTGACAGTGGCATCTGTGTTTTGTTCCTGGTCTTAGAGGGAAAGATTTCAGTCTTTCCCCATTGGGTATCATGTTAGCTGTGGATTTTTCATTTATTCCCTTTATCATATTGAGAAAATTCCATTCTATTCCTACGCTTTGAAGTGTTTTCATCAAGAAAGGATGTTGAATTGTGTCAAATGCCTTTCCTGCATCAATTAAGATTTTCATGTGGTTTTTTCCCTTTCATTTATTGATGTGATTTATTACATTAATTGATTTTCTTGAACCACCCTTGCATATCTGGGATAAAACCCACTTGGTCATGGTGTATAATTCTTTTACTGTGCTGCTGGATTTGATTTGAGAGTAATTTGTTGAGGATTTTTGCATCTATATTCATTAAAGAGATTGGTCTGTAATTTTCTTTTTCTTGTAGTGTCTTTGCCTGGCTTTGCTGTTAGGGTGATGTTGACTTCATAGAATGAGTTGGGTAGCTTTCCCTACTTTTAAATTGTTTTGAAGAGTTTGAGCAGGATTGGCACTAAATTGTATAATGCTTGTTATAATTCACATGTTAAGCCATTTGGTCCTGGACTTTTTTTTGGGGGGAGCTTATTGATGACTGATTCAATCTCTTTAATTGTGATTGCCTTGTTGAGGTCATCTATTTCTTTGTGAGTCAAGGTTGTTTGTTTATGCTTTTCTAGGAAGTTGTCCATTTCATCTATGTTATCTAGTTTATTAGCATATAGTTACTCATAGAATCTTCTCATTATCTCCTTTATTTCTGTGGGGTCAGTTGTATGCTCCCTCTCCCATTTCTGACTTTATTTACTGGCATCTTTTCTTTTTTATTGTCAGCATAGCTAAGAGTCCATGAATTTTATTGATTTCCTCAAAGAACCAACTTCTGGTTTTCTTGATTCTCTCTATTGTTTTCATGCTCTCAATTTCATTTATTTCTGCTCTAATCTTTGTTATTTCTCTCCTTCTGTTTGCTTTGGGGTTAGTTTGCTGTTTTTTTCTCTAGTTCTTCCAGGTAGCCATTGATTTCTCAATTTTTGCTCTTTCTTCTTTTGTAATATAAGCATTGAGGTCAATAAATTTGACTCTCATCACCATCTTTGTTGCATCCCATAAGTTTTGATATGTTGTGGTTTCATTCTCATATTTCTCAAGATACTTGCTTGTTTCTCTTGTAATTTCCTCCTTGACCTACTGGTTGTTTAAGTGTGTTGTTTAGCCTCCATATATTTGTGAATTTTCCAGCCTTTTGCCTTTTATTGATTTCCAACTTCATTCCATTATGATCCAAGAAAGTGTTTTGTATAATTTCAATCTTTTTAAATTTGCTGAGACTTTCTTTGTAACCCAACATGTGGTCTGTCCTGGAGAATGATTCATGAGCACTTGAGAAAAATGTGTATCCTGCTCTTTTTGGGTGTAATGTTCTGTAAATGTCTGTTAAGTCTAGTTCATTTATTGTACTATTTAAAACCACTGCTTCTGTTTTTATCCTCTCTCTAGATATTCTATCCATTGATGAGAGCTGTGTATTGAAGTCTCCAACTATTATTGTAGAGGTGTCTTCTTCTCCCTTCAGTGTCAGTGTTTGCCTCATGTATTTTGGGACATTATGGCTCAATGCATAAACATTTGTGATTGTTATGCCTTCTTGATGCATTGTCCCTTTTATTCATACATAGTGTCCTTCTTTGTCTCTTTCAATTGTTTTACATTTGAAATCTAATTTGTCTGATATTAGTATAGCTACCCCTGCACTTTTCTTTTGTTGTTTGCCTGAAATATCTTTTTCCAACCTTTCACTTTAAACCTATTTTGTCCATGGGTCTAAAGTGTGCCTCTTATAGACAGCATATAGTTTGCTCCTGTTTTTTAATTCATTTTTCCATTCTATGTCTTTTGATTGGGTGTTTATTGCATTAACATTTAATGTTATTACTATAAAAGCAGTAGTTTCACCTACCATTTGTCTTTTGGATTTTATGTCATATTTTACTTTTCTCTCTCTCTCTCTCTTTTTGTCTTTTCTGATAGTCTTCATTTCTACACTCTTTTCCAATCTCTCTCTCCTGTCTCTTCCGATCCTCCTGTAGTGCTCCCTTTAGTATATCTTGTAGATCAGGTCTTTTGTTCACAAACTCTCTCAGTGTCCCTTTGTCTGAAAATATTTTAAACTCTCCCTCATTTTTGAAGACAGTTTTACCAGAGATAGAATTCTTGGTAGGCAGTTTTTCTCTTTCAGTATTTTATATACGCCTTCTTACCTCCATGGTTTCTGCTGAGAAATCCACACAAAGTCTTACTGTGCTTCCCTTGCATTTGATGGATCACTTTTCTCTTGCTGCTTTCAGAATTCTCTCTTTGTCCTTGACATTTGACAGCCTGGTTAGTAAGTGTCTTGAGGTGGGTCTATTCAGATCTATTCAGTTTGGGGTACACTTCACTTCTTGGAACTATAATTTTATGTCTTTCTTAATAGTTGGGAAAATTTCAATGATTATTTTATCCATTATTCTTTATGCCTCCTTTCTCTTCTCTTCTCCTTCTGGGATGACCATGATATGTATATTTGTGCACTTCATGATGTCATTCAATTCCCTGAGACCTGCTCATATTTTTCTAATCTTTTCCCTATCTGTTCTTTTGTTTGTAGGATTTCAGATGTCCTGTCCTCTAGCTCATGAATACTTTCTTCTACTTCTTCAAATCTACTGTTGTAAATCTCCATTGGGTTTTTCATCTCTTCTTATTGTGCCTTTCATTTCCATAAGTTCTGCCATTTGTTTTTTCAAACTGCTGAGTTCCTCCTTATGTCCACCCAATGTCTTCTTTATATCCTTCATCTTTTTTGCCATATCTTCCCCAACTCATTGATTTGATTTTCAAATTGATTTAGCATGTTTTTTTGAGCATATTTAATTAGTTTTTTCAACTCCTATATCTCATTTGAAGTGTTATTTTGTTCCTTTGACAGGGCCATACCTTCATTTTTCCTATTGTGACTTGTAATTTTTGGTTTATGTGTAGGCATCTGTTTTCCTTGATCAGTTTATTCTAGAGGTTGTTTTCACTTTTTCACCTAGGGTTTTCTTTTGGTTGGCTTTGTTCTCTATCTGTTCTTTCATGTTCAGTTCTACTTATTCTAGACCTCTAGCATAGCATTGTTTAACTGATCAGATTTTTTCAGCTCTTGTTTTTCTGGTTCTTGCCCTGCCTATGTAGAACCTTTTTTTTTTTTTTTTTTTTTTTTTTTGAGGGTGGTCTACCCAGATATGATTGACCGCAATTAGATTTTCCCAGATCCAGGTCTCAGGAAGAGGTTTAATCAGTGTCAAGTTTTCCTGAGGATGGATCCTGCAGGTTGTCAGACTTTCCTGTGAGGCCTCTAGAATCTGTGCTTTTCCTATCCTTCCCAAAAGGTGGCACTTGTCAGCCTGCAGGTCTCCACCAGCATAAATAGGTGTGGTGCCATTAGTTCTCAGCAGACCCTGTACACACCAGGGGCATGGTTTTAGCAAGCTTAATCTGTTTCTGTTTTTTTTTCCTCCTAGTACCTTAGGTCTGAATTCTCTGAAGGAGGACCTCTACTTGAGCTGGGCCCCACCCCCACCCCCTTATCATGGGGAATTTCTGCCCTTTAGGGTATTAACTCCTTCACTTGACACCTTACTTTGTCTCTCAGACCTGTCTTATCTACCCTTGCCTGGGTCAGCACTGATAATTGAAAATGCCTGAGGCTTTCTCTAATGAGCTACTTACAATACTTTAGAAGAATAAGAAGAAGAAGAAGAAGAAGAAGAAGAAGAAGAAGAAGAAGAAGAAGAAGAAGAAGAAGAAGAAGAAGAAAAGGAATTCCCTCTTCAGAGCCAGTTTCCAGCTCCTCAGTTAAGTCAAGAGCCAGAGTTGGTACCTGGCTCTATGTTCCCCTGTTCTTGGGGCACAGCCCTTTTCCAGTATTCTGAGCTTGGCTAACTCCAAAAACCTCTGTTTTTATTTGTTTTTTATCCATAAGCCCCACCTCCTGTCTGCCAAGAGAGACCTCAGGGTTCCTTTCCTGCTTGCTCCAGGTTTATTTGTGCTCATAGCTTGTATTCAGTAGTCCAAATTTGTTAATTAAAACTGCAATTGGAGCTTGGTTGAGCTACATTCCCCTGCTCCCAGCAGAGACTGCTTCTTTCTCCCACAGGGAAGTGTTCCAACTCATCCTGCAATGGCAATGGGGGAGAGGCACCAGCCTCCACAGTTTGTGTGATTTACAGTCCTTTGCTGTGATCTTGGCCCTTCCACCCATTCCAGATTGGTGTACTATGTGTGTTCAGTCACAGATGTCCCCCAAACTCTTGTTTCAGACAGCTTTTGGCTGTTTACAAGCTGCTTTAGAGGACTAACTAAATTTTACACCTCCCTATGCTGCCATCTTTCCCTGGTCTCATCTTTCATTTACTTTTAACTAACTACAAGCTCACTCTGACTGTACAACTCCTCTGCTAATGCAATTATGAAACAATGCTTTTGCTAAATCTGAGTACTTTTCTTCATCTGATTTAAACTCTTTGCTATCACTTAACACTGCTGACCACTTGTATGTCCTTGAGAAAATCTTCTCCTTTAACTTATCTGGAGCATAGTAGTTAAGGATATAGTCTCTTTAGTCACTCAATTTGAATCCAGGCATTTCATCCACTAATAATGTAACTTTGGACAAGCTTATTAACCTCTCAGTGCTTCATTTTCCTCATCTGTTAAATGGAGATACTAATAGTACTTATGTACCTATTAGGGTTGTCAAGAAATATTTAATGAGATAATGCATATAAGGAACCCTTTGGGCACACAACATGCACTCAATAATTATACCCTGTAATCATAATTAAATTATTGTTCTACAGTATGTGTGTGTGTGTGTGTGTGTGCATGTGCAAACACAAGCACTTATTCTTCTCTGTCACTTCCCCTCTTGGTGTCCTTTTCAGGACACAATCCATACATAATTTAAAGGTTTGTATTCCCAGGATCATTTTTTTATTCTATTCTTATTGTATACCCCTTAGCAGGGTGATTTCATTCACTCAAATTACTTTAATTATCAGTTAATTGTTGATGATTCCCAAATCTATATCCCCAGTCCAAATCTTTCTTCTGAGATCTAGACAAATATATCTATTCGTCTATTAAACATCTCTGATGTATGCAGAACAGGAACCTGAAAACCTGTGTGTGTGTGTGTGTGTGTGTATGATGAACTCATCATCTCTTAATCCAAAATATGATTTATATCCAGTTGTCTCCATCTCAGGAAATGTAACCAATACCCACGCAATGTCCCAAATCAGAAATTTAAGAATCTGGTGTTGTCTTGGGAATGCAAAAATGTACAAAAATTAGGCCCTGCCTTCAGGAAACTCAGACTGTTGGGGATGCAGACATGTAATTTCAGTATAATGCAATAAGCGCTATCCAGTTAAGCCTTCTCCCATTCTTTATCTTCTGATTAAATAAAACTTCCATTCATCTGTTTTCTCAGACCAAAAACCTGAGTCTTCCTACATTAAATTCCTCTACTTTCGTTATTCCTATATGTATGTGTACGTGTGTGTGTGTGTGCGTATATAAAATATTATATTTAATTAGTAAATTCTGTCAGTTCTATCATCAAATCACATGCGGGATCCATTCACATCTCCCCATCCTACTCCCATCATCCTAATCCAGTGGTTGTTACCTGGGGGTACTCTTTGCCTCCCAAGGAATATTTGGCAGTGTCTGGAGACATTTATGGTTGTCACAACTTGGGGAAGTGTGTTATTAGCACTTAATGTGTAGAGGCCAGAGACGCTGCTAAACATCTTGCTATGCACTGGACAGCCCCTTGCCCTCCACCCCATAATGAATTACCTGGTCTAAAATGTCAAGATTACCAAGATTAGAAATCCTGTTTTAATTCAAGTCAGGATTACCTCTTATTTGTATTACTGTCACTGCCTCCTAACCAGTTTTCCTGTATCAATTCTCCCTCTATCACCCCCACTAGCACCCTTCAACTCATTCACCATACAACAGACAGAATGATCTTAAACATAGATCTGACTCGTCATCCATTTGCTTAAATTATCAAAGACTTCTCATTTACTTTAGAATAAATTTCAAATTCCCCAGTATGACATTCAGGTCACAACATGTTCTGGCCCTTGCTTATGTCTTTAGCCTTATTTGTTATCACTGCTGCCCATCCCTCACTATACATGAACAGTACGAAACTACCCTCTTGCATCCATGCTTGATCACATGCAACACTCTCTTCCTGAAATGTCTCAATTCTTCCCCTTCCTGTTTCTTGGTTATCTCCTAATTATTCTTAATGACACAGCATAAACACCACCAACTCCAGGAAGCCTATGATAGCCCATAAAAGGAAGAGGTACTCTGTATATTTCCCATAGTATGATAGGCATATCACATTTACAACACTTGCTATTTTATACTATAATTTCCTATCCATGTGTTTACTTCTCATAAGACATTATAAACTCATTGAAAGCAGAAATTATGTATTTTTCATAGTCATAATCTTAGGTGTTATGCATAGTACTTGGGTCATAATAAATATTCAACATTTTTGAATGAATTAATTCCAATTTGCATGTGAAATTTGTTTCCTCATCAAAGAAAATAAATCATAGTATATCATTTAATGCCGTTTGTTTTCCTGACCTGAATATTTTTTGTTTTTTTTCTTTTATTGCTTTTTCCTTCCTTTTATGTATATTCCTTGTGTTCACTTTCTCATCACTCTTATACTATTGCAGTGTTTCTCTTACCAATAATAGTCCCGTGGAGCTTATATTACAATAAAGACTACAACTGATACAATATTTGACATAGGGACTTAATTTAAGTAAAGAAGAACAATTCTGGTTGACTTACAAGGGATGCAAATTTGTCAAAAAACATATCGGGTGACACTAGAGGAACTGTGGGCTGAGATTCAGTCTTGGAGAATACTTGGCAAGAAAAAACAGTGTCCTAAATCATGTCACAGAACTAGTTCTTTGAAGAAACATGCCTTTTACTACTGGTGTTCACCAGAGTTTGCAACTTGCTCTTCGGATAAAAGCATTGGACAGTACATGCTGCTAGAAGAATCTATGCTACTGTTAACATTTCAAAATTTGAAACAGCTCCCATCACTGCTATCAACTGTTCACAGAGAGTTATCTGTATAAATCACAATTCTTTGCAGAATCAACTTTCAATTCAATGTATGAGGTCTTAAATCAGTGGCGTTTAGGTCATATGCCCTAGTTGCATGACAAGTGAGAGGGTTTCAGATGTTGGATAATGAAAAAGAATGACAAATGTCCACTGTAGCCCTCCACTTATTTAACTTTTCTCCAGCTTGTTACTCGTAACCGTTATCACTATCTTGAATTGATTTCTTCTCTTGGCTTCATTGCTAATTAATTTGTTTCTCTAATCTTTTTTGTTCCTTTTCAGTCCCCCTTGCTAGTTCTGCTTCTTTCCATCCCATACAGTCTACTCTTTGCCAAAGTTGCATCCATGGTCCTTGTTGCCTTTGTCCAACACTACATGCTGTCCTTGAGAAATCCTATCTACTCCCATGATTTTTTTTTTATTGTGGAATATAACCTATTTACATAAAAGTGATAACTTTCCAAGTGCAATCTAACAAATAGTAAATTTTCAAGAATGTTATGGGTTACAGTTCCGCAGTTTGAGCTATTTCCTTACTGTAAAATATAACATATATACAAAAAAGTGGTAACTTTCCAATTACGATTTAACAAGTAGCTATTGAACAAATTTTAAAGGATCCTTTGGGTTACAGTTCCACCATTTCAATTCTTTCCTTCTAGCTATTCTAATATCCTAGCAACTAAGAAGAAGAAAATTATATATAGTTTCAGTATTTGTAATTCTTTGTTAAATTCCACCTTATCTGTTGTTACCCCTTCCTCTAGTTTAATCACTTTCCTGATCTTCAGGGATTTCTAGGCAGTGACCATCCTAATTTGTTCATGTTGAAAAGGGGTGTCCAATGATTTTTGTCTACAACTATTGACCCCCAAATCTGACTCCGTCTTGCCCTTGATCTGACATCCAGAGCCATATGCCTGCTTGACATTGCCACAGTAATGTGCCAGTGAAAATACATCTGGCTAAGGTTAATTTATTATTTCTAATGACCTGATTAACTTCCCGTGTGTAGCCTATTTTGCTTATTGGTGTCATCACTCTCTAGTCCTCAGATATGAGTGCTTAGAAGTCACCACTGATTATTTAATCTTACTCAGATCTATATCTAGAACAAATTTCTTAGTTCTAAACATAAGTATATTTATATAAGTATAAGTATATTTACATTTGCTTCCCCTTTTCTTTCTTTTTCTTCTCTCTTTATCTCATCTGAATTAAAAATATAGTTTTCTGGTATTTAATCCTCTTCCCACTTCAATAAATCCTTCTCATAAAGGAAACAGTCTCTATTTTGACAACAGAATAAAATAGAAAATCCTTAGCATGGCATTACCCTGTTACACAATTTGTCAACCTTCCTTTCCATCCATATTTCCCACCAAAACTCATTCATACACTCCAGACATCCTCAGTTCCTTATCTTTTCACAAATACCATAGGAATCTCTCAACCTCCATGCCTTAGTTAAAATTGCTCTCTCTATCCAAGAAACCCATCTCCCATCTTTGAAGCTAAAAACCTGCCTCTTTTCCTGGCAATGTCTATTATTTTATATATAATCTTCATGAGGGCAGGGATCATATATGTCATTTTCACCTTGTATATCTCTGTACATAGCAATCTGGGGCAGAAAATAAGCACTCAATGCATTTTATTAAATAAATGAGTGAAATGAATGATTTATTGAAGACCCAAGTCACCTATTACCTCTGCCATTAAGCTTCTCTTATGTTCCCGGTGACAATCAGGTCATCCATATTTTAGTGATGATCACTTATTTTGCCTTTATTATGCAGATACTTTTACTTCAGTTTCCTTTGTTCTATTGTTATCTGTTTATATATCTTGTGTCTTAGACAACCTGAAGGCCCCTGTAGTGGTCTGAAGCTGTATGGACCCCAGAAAACCATGTTCTTAAATTTATTCCATTCATGTGGTTTGTGAACCCATTGTAAGTAGGCTTTTTTGATGAGGTTACTTCAGTTAAGGTGTGGCCCAGCCCAATCAGAATGAGTCTTAATCCTATTACTGGAGCTCTTTATAAGTGGAATGAATTCAGACAGAGAAAGCCATGGAAGCAAGAAGCTGAAAGCAACAAACACAGAAGACAAGTGAGAGACCAGCAGACAGGGCCATATGCCTTGCTGTGTAGCAGAGGAGCCAAGGATTGCCAGCAGCTGGTCTTTGGGAAGAAAGCATTACCTTGATGATGGCTTAATTTGGACATTTTCATGGCCTCAAAACTGTAAGCTAAAAAATGCTTATTGTTTAAGCCAAACCATTTCATGACAATTGCTGGAGTAGTCTAGGAAACTAAAACAGGCTCCATAAGGATAAAGACCATGTAGAGTGATCCTCACTGTACCTAGCACAATGTTTTGTATATGGCAATAAAAATGATCAATGGTTTCTGAGTTGATGAATGTTGAGCTTAACCGGACACCTTGTGGTTTGTTTGTTTGTTGTACCTGTTTAGTAAAACAAAACTAACCAAGTACTCTGCAGGGCTGACATAATAAATGTTCAATTTATTAGTTCAATGGTTTTCTTAATTACTCAACTAGTGGCTGACAAATCACATATGACCTCTCCTCTTCCCCACCCCCAACTAAGTATTCTGTCATCAGTAATAAAATATGGGGAAGGGAAGAGAACAAAGAAACTAGGAAATATTGGAGAGGTGCAAGTTACTTTATTTTATCTCAAATATTGCTAATATTTCTATATTCTTCCCATAATTTATAGGGCTTTACCCAAATAATGATATGTAATTTATGTAATTTCTTTTAAGATACCAGACTTTTTAATAAAGCATTTTATATCATATATGTCATTAAGAAAAGAGCTGTACCACAGTGTTTTCAAATGGAAACCATTGATAAGTCTACAGCATCAAGAAACAGAGGAGATGAAAGTATGCTGCTGCATGAGTTTTGTAGTCTGTAAAAGTTTTGGAAGAGGCTCCCCTGCCCTTGGTCAAACTTTAATCTGGAAAGAGACTTTTCCTTTACTGCAGATCTCCTGAAGGTTAAACTCTAAAATAATAATCTGGTTGAACATGAAGTTGAGTTGGTTGTAACTTGAAATCTGATGCAGTCTTTCCCACTTTTCTTGGACAGGTCTCTTTACTTTTATGCCCCAATTTCTTCACTTGTAAAATGCCATGATCAGCAAGGTGATTTGTAGTTTGAATTATATTATCTTGTTTGACAAGCTTATGGAGTTGTGATAAATATATATATATATATATATATATATGGTGTTTGACACATAGTAGGCAAAGGTCTTCTATAGAAGTTGGTGGCCAAACATCAAGAATACTACTATCTACCTAATGTACCAGGTCCACATGCATATTTTATTGGTATATGTGTTGTATAGTCTTCCATTTTCCAGAAAGAATCCCAGAATGATATTTTCTGAGTATATTTCTTCTGCTTTCTATCCTTACACCCATCCTTCTTTTATTTGCTTGGAAAGTTTAACTGTATATAAAGAGATTTATGTTAAATACTGTGCTGCTCCTGATTAAGATGGGGTTTGTAAGAGTTATTTGATATTAACTCTTTGGTAGGCTGGGTTGTGGGTACAGAGAAGTTGCCCACGTGGCTCCTTACCCTTCCTCATATGCATCCAACTCTGTGGTAAGACATGCCCAATGAGCTGGAGCAGCTTGTAGCTGAGTGACCTTTACTTCAGCAAAATGCAAACTTGAAAAACAATCCTAAATGTAAAATTCATATTAGTACATTCCTTTACTAATATTTCCTCCATGCTGTCTCATATCAAAATGATTCCTTCTATGGAACCCTTTTGTTTCAAATAATAAGATAGTGCTTAAAAAGGGAAGAGATAGGCATCTCATTTTCAATTAAAGTTGCCATTGATTGCTGTATTCTTCTGGACATAGCACTGTTATTTAATAAATAAGGATGAGAAGTTCACAGTTTACGTAAAATGACTGGGTTGGTGGAGCATGTCTAGGGTTACTTATAAAATTTCTCTTCCTTTGAATTAGGTCAAAGACATTTGGTGAAAGACGGAAGGGTGGTACTTAATTCTTTATGTGTTATTCTCTTAGCAGTCCCATTCTTCCTACCCGCAAGCCAAAAAATGAGGAATAGTCAAAATTCTAATTGCTATGGCAAAACATTTCATTAACCAGCTGACTTATTGAACTTTTATCTATAATTATAGATTTTAATTTTATAATTACTAAATATCTTTATTAATCTATTACTTAATAGAGATGACACATAAAATGTCCATCATTATAAAAAGTATCATCTTGTTTGGATGCCAGACTACTTGCATGTTATATTACAAAACTTGGCATTTATCATTTAGTTTAGAAATCTATCAAAATATTGTCATTCTTGTTCTCATTTTGCAATAGTTTTTAAATGGTAAAAATATTATTGGTTGATAATGTCATCTTCCTCTTTAAAAAATATATTCTCTTATGCCAATAAACATACTACCATTTAAGTCAACATGTCTAACTGAGCAAAACTAACTGTTGTGTTCAGAAAAAACAGAGAGGGATCAGTTCTAGGACCTTTCCAAAGATGCTCTAAAATCCTTTTTTAAAAACAAGCATAAATAATTTATCAGCACATACTGTGATTTTTACCGCATTGTATATATTTTAGAGACCTGATTCTGTCGATGAAGTTTCAAGAACTGGAACAAGGAGCGTGAAAGGGAGGAGGGAACTATTGTTATGTTATTGGTAGAGGTCCACAGATAAGATCATACTCATGGGTGGTGGAAAGAAAAAATACTACTAGTGAAGCCACACACCTCTTATATACAGAGTTGTTCTTTATTTGCCATATGAGTAGACTAGCTGAACAATATTACAAATTTTCATGATAACAATTATAAACCATTTGGCACATGTTTTAATTAGACTGAAAATTAATTATTTTACTTTCTCTTCTTCCCTTCTCTTTTCCACTTGTCTTTCCCTCTCTCTCCATTTCTCCTTCTGACTTTTCATCTCATTTCCATCTTTCTCCTGTGTTTCTCTTTTCCCATGTCTCCAAGTCTCCTTCAGTATGCTCCTATCTCTCATATAAACAGATATTTATATAGAAAGATGATAGATAGAAAGATAAGTATAGATATAATCACACCCAGTATACACACATGCATTCATATATCTGTAGATATATTCTAAATAGTTAGATAAGGCAATATAAAAAAACTTTAATACATTTCACATGTATGATTTATTTTCCATCAATTCAATTTTAAGTGTCATATTGTCAGAGACTGTGAACTTAGTTAAAACTTAAAAAAAAGAAGAAGAAGGAAAAAAACTCATGGCACTTGACATAGATGCAAGCATACATAAGGTGTTTCGTTAAAAAATCACTTAGGTTGATTGAAAGATTCTATTTCTTTTTTTATCTCTTTGAGCATTTTAAAGCTATGTATTTCAGTTTGTTTCAGATAGCACTAATATCTCAGTTCCCTGTGATGTGAATTCTCTTGTGGGTTTGTCCCTGTTGGATTTAAGGGTCATTTGTCTCCTCACATACTTTGCAATTTTTATATTCTGAACTCAATTTCAGTGGGAATTGTTTTCTCTGGGAGTTTTGCATGCCCCAGCTATGGAAGCAACCTTATGGAGCTCTTTTATATTTGCTTCTTTGGACCTCAATAGATTTCACTTGCTTTGTACTAGTTTTAATGCTTAATTTATAGTCTTGGGGTTCTGAAAACTCGTGGGTAATGAGTACTTGCACTCTATCATCTGGGTATGGGAGAGGTTTGTGATTCGGATTTCAAAAAATATATACATCCTTTCTGTACTCACAGTTCAGGCAATCAGCTGCTTTCCTTCTTCATCCTAGGGCCATCTGCCTAAGGTTTTCTAGTCTGCATTTCTCAGAGCAACCTGGCTGAATGGTTTATGCAGAGAGCTCATTTCCAGCTACCATGCTTAGGACCTACAGCCAAAACACCAGTCCCTGATCTGGGAGTGTTGGGGGTGTCTAAGCTCCAACCCTTTGGGTATGTCTGCTTCAAAGATGACTTTAAATAGGAATCAGCACTTTGGCTTTGGTGGGTTTTTTTTTTTTTTTCCTTTATTTCTAGCACCCAGATATTTCCTTTCATTTCAGGTCCTACTGAATTTTATTTAATATAATAATTTATTCAGCATTTCTCTGTACTTTAAGGGCAGGGTGGGGGTCATTTCTCCATCATTTCAGTCTGCTATATTGATCGGAACTCAGTCTATTAATTGAGATCTGAGTAGGTAGGAAAGGCAACCTATCAATAATAGAAAAAAAGAGTCTAGCTCTTCCTTATGTTATCTTTGGAAGTCAAGCTAAGGATGAGCTGGTCTCATAAAGTAAAGATTATTATATTTGGTTTATCAGAGAAAGGCATTTAAGTAATATGCATTCTAATTTGCTTGCTAAATCCTGGAAATAAAGTTTTGATCCTTTAATTCAAAAAGTTTCAGTGGATTTTTTTTTCACACAAATAATATTCTACCCTTTCTTAGGGAGAAAAAAAGTCTCATTTTCACTTCTTAGTAAGATCCATAAAACAGAATAATTATCCATAAGCTATAAACAACACACAATATCAAATTGATCTTATTTGTTTTGTCACTTGAGCAACTAGGTGGCTCAGTTTTTTAGTTAACATTCTTATCTGAATTTTTTGTTAGTATAAGCAAAATATCCACATCAGTAAAGTGATAAATTTTAAGAACTCATCCTGATTTATAAAAACAATGTTTATTCATTGACAAGAATGTCAAATAATCATGATAGTGTAAGGAAATATATCCCACTAAAAGAATCTCTCATATCAGATATAACCAATGTTTATGTATATATACATATAAATAGCATGTGTATATGGATACACACATCTGTATAGTAGCACGTGTGAGGATTGACACACACCTGTGTAGTAATCATTTTTACAAGAAAGTAACAACAATGAACAATTTGCTGTTTTTATACCTTGAAAGATAAAGATGCAGGTAAGCATACAGGGATACCTGAACATGTTCACACACACGAACACATATTTGCATACCTGCAATGTGCATACATATATAACAAAAATAGTAACCACGAATCAATAAAATTTTTTGCAATTAGCATTAAAACATGAACATTTCTCATATTATTTTTCATATTATTTTAATTTTGACTATTCATTTTATATAATAATGAATTGACAACCATGCATCAATAAAATTTATTTACCATTAATATTACTATATTAACATTTCTTATATTATTTTTAATATAGCTATTCCTTTTTTATAATAATGAATTATTTGAACCCTACAGGATATTGATAATAATAAGCAGTCATTTTCTTCCCACCCAGCTTTGATAATACTATCAGTTTGCCATAATTGCTTAAGATTTTTATTTTATTTTAATACTTAGAAATAAAATGTTATTGATTCAGTTGAATCCTCTTGTGTAATTCTCCCTGGCCCATTAACCTCCATTTCTCCTCTGGAGATAACCACTATCTTTAGCTTGGTGATCATAATTCTTTCCATTTTCAATGTATTTTTTCTACATTGCTATTATCTATTTTAAAAGTTTAATACCATTTTTCATGCTTGATTATTTTATTTAAGTGCTATATTGCTATATGTATCATTCTGGTATCTTCATTTTTATTTAACATTATCCTTCAAGGGTTTACTCAACTTAAATATGTATTAATCTATTTATTTTTAGTATTGTATAGAATTGCAATGTAAGGATTTACCACAATTTGCTTATCCATTATTATTTTGATAGATATTTAAGTGCCTTCTATTACTCTCTGGAATTATGAATAATGCTGAAGTTAATGTCATAACTGTAAAATGTGCCAGAGAATATACAAACCACTGAAAACAACAACACCTAAATGGAATTAGCAGCTATGCAGGAGAAAGTAAAAGGAAAGCAAAGGGATTCTGATGGCTCTGAAGACATGAGAAATGCAAAACAGGTGTTTCACTGAAAGCTTGGCAGACAGATAGAAGGAAAACTTGCAGAACTAGGGGTATGCATATAGTCCCCAATTTTTTGGTGAGTACAGGAGGCTCATGATAAGACTTAATGGTCCTGGGGTAAGCTGCACCCTATGAATTATTAAAACTAATTAACTGAAGCTCTTATCCAGGACAGAACCCTACATTACGGAAACATTGGTGCTAGATAATTCTATACTAAACTTCATGTGGAAAAAAATGCAAGAATAGCCAGAAAAAAAATAGCATTCAAAAAGAAAAGCAATGAGTGAAATATTCCTACCGGACATTAAGCGATCCTATAAAAGTTCTTCAATAAAAAACATTGTGATACTTCTGCCTGCATAGATAATCAGAGCAGTGACTAGATTTCTAAGTTCATAAATAGTTGCAGTTACATATGGAAAAGTAGTATATGATAAGATGTAATTTAAAATCACTGGGGCAAATATGGACTTACTATTAAAAGGTTTTGAGGCAATTGGGTAGCCATTTAGGAAAAGAAAAACATAATTAGATTCATACCTCATATGATACACAAGGAAAAAATACATAATTAGATTCATACCTCATATGATACACAAGAATAAACTTGAAATGTTTCAAAAATATACATGTAAAAAATGAAACCATACAGATACAAGAGGAAAATATAAGTGAATTTCTCTATAAATTGAGTTAATAGAAGGTTTTCTTAAACTATGGCCCAAAATGTAATTCAACAAAAATATTGATAAATTTGGCTACATTAAAAACAACTATATAGCAAAAAAAAAAAAAGACCAAAAAGGTGAAGCAACAATCTTGGAGAAAATATTTGTAACATATATCATATATACAAATATTCTTAATATACAAATAACTTTTGAAATATAGGACTGGAGAGTAGTCTCATTCCTCCCAGGTCCTCTCTCTTACAACTAAGAACCCCTGGACTTAATTCAAGAACAAGCATAGGAAGACTCTGAAAGGTGTTAAGAAGATGGACTGGCTAGGTATTTAAGGATTTAGGAAGGTGAGCTGCTTTCTCCATGCTGTAAGAACGAAGCACATTGAGTAATCCCTCCACCTTATCCCCACCTTGGGTCGGCAGGTACTGGTGGGGAGCTGAGCTTCCACCCCAACACAGAGGTAATGGTTTGGGCAAGTTGGTGCCCATGTTTGTCCTGAGAGTGTTAGGGCAGCTGAATGGGGAAAAAACTTCTAACCCACCCATCTGCAATGAAGCAGTGTGAGTCAGTGTGCCAGTTTGAGTGTATTGTGTCCCCCAAATGCCATTATCTTTGTAGTCTTGTGTGGGGCAGAAGTTTTGGTGTTGGTTAGATTTGCTTGGAGTGTGCCCCACCCAGCTGTGGGAGATGATTTGGATGAGATGTTCCCATGGAGGCGTGGCCCCACCCATTCGGGGTGGGCCTTGATCGGTGGAGCTATATAAATGAGCTGACTTGGGGGGAAGAAAGAGAGTGCAGCTGGGAGTGATGTTTTGAAGAGGAGCAAGCTTGCTAGAGAGGAACGTCCTGGGAGAAAGCCGTTTTGAGGCCGGAGCTTTGGAGCAGATGCCAGCTGCCTTCCTAGCTAACAGAGGTTTTCCGGAGGCCATTGGCCATCCTCCAGTGAGGGTACCCGATTGCTGATGTGTTACCTTGGACACTTTGTGGCCTTAAGACTGTAATTGTGTAGTGAAATAAACCCCCGTTTTATAAAAGCCTATTCATCTCTGGTGTTTTGCATTCTGCAGCATTAGCAAACTAAGATAGTCAGTGCTCCACTTTTGGCAGGGTAGTCAATGGGGCCCAGTTGAAAGTTGAATATATACATGTAACAGGCCCTTGTACTACATCTAATGAAGGTGATTACCTGTATAAAAATTAAAGAAGATTTAAATATGACCCTAAGTCTCCTAACATAATAGCTAACATGTTCAGGATTCAACTGAAAATTACCTGTCATACCAAGAGCCAGGAAAATCACAATTTCAATGAGAAAAAAACAATCAATCAATGCCAACAAGAAGGTGAATCAGATGTTGGAATTATTGAATAAGCATTTTAAAGCAATCATCATAAAATGATTTAATAAACATTAATGGATTCTCTTGAAACTAATGATAAGTAGAAATTTCAGCAAAGAACTAGTAGCTATAAAAAAACAAATGGAAATTATAGAAATGAAAAAATATATAATAACCAAAATTAAAATCTTGTTAGATGGGCTCAATAATAGATTGGAGATGGCAAAAGAATTAGTGGACCTAAGGACAGATCGGTAGAATTTGCCCAATCTGAAAAATGGAGAGAGAGGAGAAAAAAAAAGCAAATAAAGAAAAGAGTCTCAGGGACAATACAAGAAGAGCTAGCATTCATATAAATGGAGTCTCAGAGGAAAAGGAGTGAAAGAATGGGACTGAAAATGACTTGAAGAAATAATGGCTGAAATTTTCTGAAATTTGAAGAAAGATTAAAAAACTAGAGTCAAGAAATTTAGTGAATCAATATAAACGTTAATAACTTTATTCCAACACACATTATAATTAAGTTTTTGAAAACTAAGGAAAAAGAAACTATCTTGAAAGCAGCCACAGAGAAATCGCATATTATTTAGAGGGGAATAACAATCTGAATGACAGCAGATTTTTAGTGGCTGCCGGTAGGAAGTAGCACAACATTTTTAATGGCCTGACAGAAAAGGACTGTCAACCATGAATCCTATATTCAGCAAAAATATCCTTACTGAATGAAGGGGGAAATAAAGACATTCTCAGATAAAGGAGATCTAGCCCTTGAAGCATTGCTAAAGGATGTACTGCAAACCAAAAGGAAATGATAATGTAGGAAGGTTTAGAACTTCAGAAATGGAGTAAGAACATTGGGATGTGAAAAACGGGAATAAATATAATGGACTTTTCCTCTTCTTATAGTTTTAAAATCATATTTTATCGTGGAATCAAAACTTATAATGCCATCTGATGTGGTCTTCAATGTATTTAGAGGAAAGGCATTAAACAATTATATTTTTAATGTCTGCAAGATATGGGAACTTAAACGGAAGAAAGATTTCTATACTTCCCTGTAAATTATTAAACACCAGTAGACTGTGATAGGTTGCATATGCATATTTTAATACCTAGAACAACACTAATGAATCTATACAATTAATATACTAGAAAATACTATAGATAAATCAATATAGAATCCTAAAAATGTTCAAGTTACCCCCAGGAAGACAAGAAAAGATAAATAGAGGAAAATGAAATGGAAGAATTAGGAACAGACAAAATGAGCAGAAAATAATAAAATGGCAGACTTAGGCCCTAACATATTAACAATTACCTTAAATGTAAACGATTTAAATATATCAGTTAAAGGGCATACATGCACAGCCTGAATGTTTTAAATGATCCAACAACATGCTGTTGTTCTGGTTTGCTAATGCTGCCATTAAGCAAAATACCAGAAATGGATTGACTTTTATAAAGGGGGTTTATTTGGTTACAAAGTTACAGTCTTAAGGCCATAAAAGTGTCCAAGATAAGGCATCAACAATAGGGTACATTCACAGAAGAATGGCTAATGGCATTTGGAACACCTCTGTTTTCTGGGAAGGCACATGGCTGGCGTCTTCTTCCTTTGCTCCCAGATTGTGTTTCAAAACGGTTTTCTCCCAGGACATTTCTCTATAGGCATCTAGGGCTATTAGCTTCTCCCAGGCAAACTCTGGAGTAGCAAAAGTCTACTTTCAATTGCCATCTTCAAAATATCTCTCTTGGCTGCAGCTAGGGTCTGCAGCTGTGTGGCTCTTTTTAAAATACTCCAGTGATTTAATTAAGACCCATGCTGAATGGTCAGAGACACACCTCCATGGAAATAATGTAATCAAAGGTATTACCCACAATTGGGTGGGTCACATCTCCATGGAAACAACCTAATCCAATGATTCTAACCTAATCAACATAATACTTCTGCCCCCACAAGATTGCATTAAAGAGATGGTGTTTTGGGGGACATAATACATCCAAACTAGCACAGCTGTCTACACAAAACCGACTCCAAATATGACATATAGTTGTTTTGAAAGTGAAAGTGTGGAAAAAGATATATTATGCAAATATTATTTAAAAGAAAGCTGGGGTGGCTCCACTAATATCAGATAAATAGATTTCAGAGAAAAGGAAATTACTAGCTACAAAGAGGGACATTACATAATGATAAAAGGATCAATCCACCAGGAAGATATTATGCACCTAAAAGGATCAATCCACTAGGAAGATATTATACACCTAAATGTGTATACATCAAACACAACACAGCACAGTCTTAAAAATACATGAAGCAAAAACTAGTAGAGCTATTTGGAGAAATAGACAAATCCACAATTACAGTTAGGAACTTCAAAACATCACTCTCAGAAATGGATATAACTACAAGATAGTAAATTGGCAAGGATATAGAAGAACTAACACAGACATACAGACACACACACACACAGACACACAAACACATTATAATGGCTTTTACTGCAGCAGTTCTCAAACTTCTTTTTTTTGTCTCCAGATGCTGGTATACTCTTAAAATTATTGAGGTCCTCAAAGAACTTTTGCTTACATGGGTTTTATTTATTGATATGTGTTAGAAAATAAAACATATATTTCTAAAATACTGATTAACAATTTAAAAATAACCATAATAAACCCATTATTACTAAATAATATAAAATTACTTTTGGTCCTAAGTAGCTTTGGAAAATGGTTTTTGAGTGCAAATTCTAAGGATGAAAACAAAAGGAATTGTACAACCCTGTATTCTAGTTGGTAAAACTGTTTCTCACAGGTGTATGGGTTAACATTTTTGATAGTGCTTGCTTTTTCCTGGTTGAAGGTGCATGTAATAATATTCTATGTCTGTTATGTCTTCAGACAAAAAAAGCCTTACAGTTCAATTAACACTTGAATTTTGGTGTGCACCTTAACATTGAGGGTTTGAAAGAAAGAATGGAAAGGGTCTATGAAATATTTCCAATATAATAGTAACTCTGACTTATGTAAGACATAAAGAACAGGCCTTTCTTTTAATGTAGCAAATATCTTGAGAGATATTTTGTTATGTGATGATTTTTAAAATTGTAGCAAAAACAATTTTTAATTGCAACATTTCTTATAATCTTGTCATTCTGGAAGGTAATTAACTATTGAAGATAATTATTATTTTTGTTGAAGATGGATTTTTTTTCCTCTTCTCTCCCTGCCCTCCATGCCCAAAGAAAGTTTCTGCTAATGAATTAAGCAGATAGCAAATATTTTATATGCTTTTGACCTGAATATTTGGACACTTCATGATTAGTTTGATTGTGTAATGGATAAAATGGTGATGTGTATTAATGTTCATTCATGCATGTATTTATAACATCTGGAAATAGGTGGCAATAATTTTTGGTGGAGAAAGAGCTTGTAAAAATCTAGTGCCAGAGCTTAAACATCTAACTGAATACTGAAATGAAAGAAAATGGTCTTAGGCATTAGACAGACCTAACTTCCAGCTCTTAGAACAGGCTGTGAATTTGAGGCTCCCCATATCACAGTGAGGCCCTACAACCTCAACAGGTGATTGGAAGGAGCAATTATCTAATGTCTGGGTACACTTAGCGTTTTTCCCAGTGCAGCCAGGGTTCAATAAAGACACCAATATATTCTATTTCTATGCTTACCACCGTCATTATAACTGTTACTGAGCAATCATCCAAGGAGACACCATGCTGGAGCAAGGCAGACAACCCAGAAGATAAAAAAGAGCTAATGTTTGGAGCTACAAAAGGTGATGGGGAAGCCCTGAGAGCTGAAAGAAGCAAGCAGAACCATTCTGAAGGAAGAGCTTCAAAAGAAGTGAGGCAAGTGGATGGGGGGACAGTTCTTTCAGGAGCTAAGACAGTTTATACCACTAAGCCTGTTGGGACATACCTTTTGGCCTCGCTTTTGTCATCGGTAAATCGGAAGAATGTTACCTACTAGTGGGGAAATTATATTATCAAGCATTTGGAATAGCTCATGGTACACAGAAAGCCCTCAGAAAAATGTTACATCCATTCTCACTCTTCCCTTCTTAAATCAAGGAGTGTCTACCCTGAAATGAGAAAACATACCTAATACATAAAAACAAATCCATTCAAATGAAACTGTTACATTAAATATAAAAACCCAGTGATCATTAAAAATTCCTAGGAGGAATTGATGACAGTTCACTAATTAATTGGGCCTAGGGATACCAAACACCACTTATGAATCATTGCTCCTTCAAGGAGCAAACATGATGAGTGTCACTCCCCTGGGGAGACCAAAGTCATACAAACTAAGGAATAAAGTTCTCCCTAGAGTTTTCAAGGGTTAACAATTGCCAGTTTCCTTGGATAGAGGTAGAATGAGTCAGCTGGTGTCACTGTTAGCCAGCACTGACTGTGGGCCTCATCCGTGTCTCTAATTTGGAAAACTTCAGTGGTGGAAAAGAGGTTAATGGAGTAAAAAATGAGTGAATGTCCATCAGGCAAGACTTTCTGCACCATACTGCCTGTGCTGGAAAATGCAACAGAAGCTGAGCTGGGGCAGGGAGGCCCCAAAACTGAACATACACATGGAAAAGCACACCCATACACATACACCAAATTCTTACTAATTTCCTGTATTAAAATTAAAACATGCTCCTTGTTAAGAAAAAATAAAGGTAGAAAATAAAAGAAAACAATCAAAAAGCAAAAGCCCCCATTGTCCCACACCTTCTAATCTCATTTCCCAGAAACAATTGTTAACAGGAAGTACATACCCTTCTCAGAATCTCTCCATGTGTAGATAAATATGTATATGTGCCATATTGCTCTGTCTTGTTCTTACAAAAATGGACAAATTCTATAGAACCAGTTCTACAACTTGTCACTTTCTAAATTAATTGACTAAGGGACACCTTTCCAGGTCAACACATATAAGTTGATCTTATTGCTTGTGTATAATTTTTCTTTTAACTTCTCATTTTGAAAACATGTTAGACTCATAAAAAGAGTTGGAAAAAAATACAAAGAATTCCCATACAGCCATCTGATTTCTCAAATATGCACATCTTATATAACCACATTACAATTAGCAAAATCAGGAAATTAACATTAATACAAAATTATTGTTTAATCTAGAGACTTGATTCAAATCTCACCCATTTCACCATAACATCCTTTTCCAATCCAGAATCCAATCCAGATCACATGTTGCATTGAATTGCCACGTCCCTTGGTCTCCTTTAATCCAGAATGATCCTCAGTCTTTCTTTGTCTTCCATCATCTTGCCATTTTTGCAAAGTACTGACCAGTTATTTTGTAGAACGTCCCTCAGTTTGGATTTGTCTAATCTCCTCATCGTTAGGTTCAGATTATGCACTTCTGGCAACCATACCACAGACGTGATGGCTGATTCCAGATCAGGGCAGGGAAAGTACAAGATGAGCCTCGAACATCTTGTGGTGCCAGAAAGTAAAGCAGTACTCAAAAAATGATGGGGAAATGTCAAAAGGATAGGACTCAACTGGAAGGGGATTACAATGGCCAAATCTAATTCTCCATATCCCAAGAAAGTCCAGCTATAGTTCAGGAAAGGACAGTTCTCAAGTCCTTGTGAAGTGCTGAATGGACACACATGCTTTTTGGATCTACAGTACTTAAATCCCGAGTATAACAGGATTCCAGGGCCTGCCTTCAACCACTTTTAACATCCAGAAACGTGCAGATGTGCATCATTCCAGAGAAAGCCTCCAGAGGCCTTATTCCCCAAACCACTGACGATCACTGTAAATCCATCAGGCTCACAAAAAGCCTTGGACGTGGCTCCAGGCAACTGACAGGTGCAGCCGTCGCAAGGGGCATCTTTTTAATTCTCTCCTGGTCAAAAGATCAGTCCTGGGGCTGGAAGGTGGATCCAGCCGTGTCTCCAAAGGTCACCATGGCCGCGGACATCCTTTCCGTTTGCAAATCCACTTGGGGTTGGCCGAGGGGTGCCGGGGACCACCGTGGTCCCCCGGCTCCTCACCAGTTTTCCTTGTCCAGGCCTCCCCAAGCACGCCCGGCCTGCGGTCCCATGTGCTCAGTGGCCGCACACTCTGATATTGCTTTATATGTATACAGAAGCTGAACAAATAAATAAACAGATGGTGGATGGTGAAAGCAAGTTTCCACTGTTGAAGAGGGAAGTTACAGATATGCAAAGGGAGAAAGCTAGAAGGTCTCTATTGTACTAGATTAGAGTCAGAGACATCAGTATGAACTCATGTTTAGGTATAAAGAAATATAGATGCTTAAGTACATGTGTTAGTATACACTAGTATATTTCTGAGCCCTATCTGTTGAAAGTATCTAGAATAATCAGCACTGCAGTAGCAGGAAGCACACCTAGCACCAAGATCTTGGTTTCTAAATACAATTCTCCTGCATAAGGAACAGATGTCCTTGGAGAAAGGGCTGATTCCAGAGCTCAGGCAAGAAAACTACAGGAGGAACATGGAGCATCATATTCATGCAGGAACAGGAAGAGTCAGAAAACAAGTGCCAAAAAGACAAAAGGGATGAGAACATGTCTAAGGGACACAGCCAACCTGAAAAGAGCTTCTTATTACCAAAGGAAGAATAATTTGAGCAACAAAATAAATGGTGTGGTATTGGACTATAAACCAATGAATGAATTACATATGAGTCCACATTTATATAAATAAATGAATGAATAAATAAATAAATAAGGAGGGAAAACTATTTCTTACAGAAAGGAAAAATAATACACATAGATATTCTCCTTCCAGAAGGTTGCGCTTCACTGGCCCCCTACATTTAGTGTGGAGTGGACTTTATGACCCAAATACTAAGAATATGGAAAAAGAGAAAGTGGAAAATTCACAGTGGAAAATCTGGCAAACACAACCTTAACCACATGATCAAGGTCAGCATAAATAGTGGTAAATCATGTTCTTAGTATGTATCCTTGATATGATGTGATGAAAATGGCATTTTAACCTCTGTGGTCTTCCTCTCATAAGCCATAACCCCAAAACAGTCATGAGAAAAACATCAGGCACATCACAATTGAGAGTCATTCTACAAAACACATGGCCTTCACTCCTTAAAAATGTCAAGGCCATCACAAATAAGGAAATAGTATACAACTATCACAAAACAAAGACATGATGATGAAATGCAATGTGGTATCCTGGATTTGATCCCCAAATAAAAAAGAACATTAGAGTTAAAACTCGTAAACTCTGAATAAATTCCCGAATTTATGTAAGAATTATGTGCCAATGTTGGTTTCTTAGTTTTGACAAATGTACCATGATAATATAAGATGTCAGCAGTAGGGGAAACTGGATGAGGCTATATGGGAATGCAGTAATTCCCCCCTAGGTTTATACAAAAATGAATGGAAAACAGGTATTCAAACAAATACAAGTATTTGTATATGAACTCTTGTATATGAGCTCTCATTATAGTCAATAGATGGAAACAACTCAAATGTCCATCAATCGAAGAATGGATAAATCAAAAGTGGTATACCCGAGTAACTTAATATTATTCAGCCATTAAAAGGAATAAAGAAGTAATAGTGCTACAACATGGATTGACTTTGAAAATATCATGCCAAGTGAAAGAAGCCAGATACAAAAGACCACAAACTATATGATTATATTTATATGAAATACACATAATAGGCAAATCCATAGAGACTGAAAGTACTATAGTGGTTACCAAGAACTCGAGAAAGGGGAAATGGGGAGGAACTATTTTAATGGGAAATAGGTTTCCTTTGGGTTAATGAATATTTTCTGGAAATAGATAGTGATTTTGTATGCATGATGTTGTAAATGTACTTAATACCACTTTAAAATTGTTAAAACAGTAAATTTTATGTTATGTGTATTTTACCACATTAAAAAATCATAAGCTTGATACCTGATAAAGAAAAATCTAGATAATTCAGAGATACATGAGGACACTTTATAATGCTAGTGTCTATAATTCACAATGAAGTTATAAAGGTTATTAATATTTATGTACCCAGAAATACAGCCATGGCTTTCATAATGTAAAGCCATAGGACATGGAAGGTGTATTAGTCAGGGTTCTCTAGGGAAACAGAACCAACAGGAGATATCTGTAAACAGCACGAGATTTTTTAAAAGTGTCTTATGCAACTGTGGGGATGCACAGGTCCAAATTCCATAGGGCAGGCTGCAAGCTGGCAACTCCAATGAAGGTCTTTGATGAATTCCCCAGGAGAGGCTTGCTAGCTGAAGTAAAGACAAAAGTTCTCTCTTCTGACCACTGAAGCTATCACCTTCCCCTTAAAAGCCTTCAACTAATTACATTAAACTTCTCTTACTGCAGATGATACTCCCCTTGGCTGACTACAGATGTAATTAACCACAGATGCAATCAATGTACTGATGATTTAAGTCCTTGTCTTCACAGCAACAGATGGGCCAGTGCTTGCTTGACCAGACAACTGGGAACCATCACCTGGCCAAGTTGACACACGAATTTAACTACCACAGTCCACCCCTTGTCAACTTGGCAGCTATACACATCACCTTAAACCATGTTTAATCTCTAAATAAAAAAACAGTAACAAGACATGTTTTTGCTTAAAAATATGCAACAGTCCTGCATACAACCAGAAACACACTAAATCTCTCCAAAATAGGGTGCAAGTCCTTTGGTAACATTCACTCTTAAACTTGATATCCTATAACTTAAATACTATAAATGAACAATAAAACTTAAGAAAACAAAGATATTTGCTTTATGTACAAATATAAACATACTCATAACAAAACAAGGAAGAAATAGTCATATCATTACAGTCCTTATATTTGGTCATATCACTACCTCCTTCCACTACCCATTCCATGTTCCCTTTACCCTCAGCAAGCACCTCAGCTGCCCATGGTTCTTTGCTGGTGGGGTGACCCAAACCTTCATTCCTGAAGTTTCTGGGCCATTTGTAGCCCTGCCTGGATTGGGTTGTTGCAGTTTTCCATTGACTTTAATCACAGGGCATGGTCGTACTAAGATACACCCTAGGGGATCTCCTGTATTCCAGGAAAACTGTTCTTTACTTCCATTGCGTAGTTGCAGTGCTATTTCCCCTTGATAGTCAGGATCAATCACCCCAGCCAGTACAGTAATCCCTTCCTTGCCTATTGATTCAGAGGCATGAGAAGCTTAAAGTGGTCAGGTGGCAGTCTTTACTTCTAGTTCAATGGAATCATTGTTGTGTCTCCTGGTGGGAGCACTCCTCCTTTTGGAACTAAGAACTGTAGACCAGCAGAGCTTAAGGTTGCAGGGACAGGAAGCAAAAATTTTTCTAGTAGATCACTAGGGGTAGATAGTGAGTGGTGCCACTCCCATTTCCACCCCTTGATTCCTGGACCCATAAATCCTTCCTATGGGAGAAACAGCACCATAAAGTGGATGCTGATTTAGAGCATACATAGCCTCCTGGAGAACACTGCCTCAAACCTGCATTGTATTGCCACCTAGTTGGCACTGTAATTGAGTCTTCAAAAGGCCATTCCACCCTTCTATCAATCCAGCTGCCTCTGGAGGATGGGGAACATGATAAGACCAGAGAATTCCATGAGATTATGCATGAATAACCTCCATCCTTATTACCATGACCAATTTGTTCATGAACCCATAAGGTGATGACAGGAGTGGCTGGGAAAAGAAGGCAATCAGTATCCACAGAATGGGTCCTCTTGATTATTATTATATTATTATCAACTTGATTATTAAAAACTTCCTCTGCTGAAGTCACCCTTTTGTGAGCATTCACATGGGACACATATATCCTCATGTTTTTTGCCCATTCAGAAAGGTCTATCCACATAACTCTTCCCCAGACATCTTCGTCACCAATTTTCCAATCATGTTCCTTCCAAGTCCCTGACCATCCAATCAAACCATCTGCAACAGCCCATGAGTCAGTACACAAATGCACCTCTGGCAAGTTCTCCTTCCAAGCAAAATGAACAACCAGGTGCACTTCTCAAAGTTCCACTCACTGGGAGAATTTCCCTTCACCACTGTCTTTCAGGGACATCCCAGAAAGGGGCTGCAATGCTGCAGCTGTCCACTTTTGGGTGGTACCTGCATATCATGCAGAAACATCTGTAAACCAGGCCTGAGTTTTCTCTTCCTCAGTCAATTTACTGTAAGGAACTTCCCAAGATGTCATATCGTTGGGCTGGGAAAGAGAAGGTAATGTGGCAGGAGTGGGGGCCATGGGCATTTGGACCACTACCTCATGTGAATTACTTGTGCCTTCAGCACCTGCTCAAGCCCAATCTCATATATACCATTTCCATTTTATGATGGAGTGCTGCTGTACACGCCCAAATTTGTGGCTTGGTGGGTCGGATAATACCCAGCTCATGATAGGTAATTCAGGTCTCATGGTAACTTGGTGGCCCATGGTTAAGCTTTTTGTCTCCACTAAGGCCCAGTAGCAGGCCACAAGCTGTTTCTCAAAAGGAAAGTAATTATCTGCAGAGGGCGGCAAGGCTTTACTCCAAAATCCTAAGGGCCTTCATTGTGATTCGCCTATGGGGCCTGTCAAAGGCTTCAGACAGCATCTCTATTTGCCACTGACACTTCCAGCGCCATTGGATCTGCTGTATCATATGGCCCAAGTGGCAGAGCAGCTTGCACAGCAGCCTGGAGCTGTTGCATAGCCTCCTCTTGTTCCAGTCCCCATTCAAAACAAGCAGCTTTTCCAGTCACTTGGTAAATGAGCTGGAGTAGCACACCCAAATGAGGAATATGTTGTCTCCAAAATCCAAAGAGCCTGACTAGGTGTTGTGCCTCTTTTCTGGTCATAGGAGGGGCCAGATGCAACAGCTTATCTGTCACCATAGAAGGGATATTCTTGACAGGCCCCACACCACTGGACACCCAGAAATTTTACTGAGGTGGAAGGCCCCTGAAGTTTTGTTGGATTTATCTCCAATCCTCTGACATGAAATACTTTACCAATAAATCTAGAATAGTTGCTACTTCTTGCTCACTAGGTCCAATCAACATGATATCATCAATATAATGGATCAGTGTGATATTTTGTGGGACAGCAAAATGATCATGATCCTTGCAGACAATATTATGACATTGGTCTGGAGAGTTGACATACCCCTGAAGTAGTACAGTGAAGGTATGCTGCTGGACTTGCCAACTGAATGCAAACTGTTTCTGGTGGTCCTTACTGATAGCTATTGAGAAAATAGCATTTGCTAAATCAGCTGCATACCAGGTACCAGGGAATGCATTGATTTGCTCAGGCAATGATACCACATCTGGAACAGCAGCCACAATTGGAGTCACCACCTGGTAAAGTTTACAATAATCCACTGTCATCCTCCAAGACCCATCTGTTTTCTGCACTTCCAAGTAGAAGAGTAGTATGGGGATGTGGTGGGAATCAACACCCCTGCATCCTTCAAGATCTTGAGAGTGGCACTAATCTCTGAAATACCTCCACTAATCTGGTATTGCTTCCAATTAACTATTTTCCTAGTTAGGGGCAATTCTAGTGGCTTCCATTTGGCCTTTCCTACCAGGACTCCACAAGTCAGGGAAGCAATGTGGGGATGCATGAGTCCAAATTCCATAGGGCAGGCTGTGAGCTGACACTCAGATGAAGGTCTTCAATGAATTTCCCCAGGAGAGGATGGCTGGCTGAAGTAGAGACAAAAGTTCTCTCTTCTGACCGCTGAAGCTATCACGTCCCCCCTTAAAAACCTTCACCTGATTAGATTAAACTTCTCTCACTTTGGAAGACACTTCCCTTGGCTGACTACAGATTTAATTAGCCACAGATGCAATCAAATACTGAAGATTTAAGTCCATGAAATGTCCTTGCAGCAACACATAGGCCAGTGCTTGCTTGACAGACAACTGGGCACCATCACCTGGTCAAATTGTCACATGAACCTAACCGTCACAGAAGGAGAAAGATACAGAAACATATTAATAAGAGAATAACAGTGCTACCTAGGAAGTATTATCCCAACAGATTCTTATCAAGTCTTTGGAGAATTTATATTCTTATCAAGTATTTATAGGATTTATATAAATTTATAGAGAAAAATAGAGATAAGTGGAACCTATATGTTAAAAATAGACTTAAAGAATTGAAAGGCATATGCAATGTGTGAATCTTATTTGACTCCTATTTTAAACAAAACAGCTCCAAAAAAATATTAGTCAATCAGAAAAAAAAAATAAATACTGAGGTATTTGGTCATATTAAGGAAATCTTTTCATTTGTTTAGGTGTAATATTGTATTGTGGCTATGTTTTTAAAAGTCATTAACTTTTGAATATTCATGGTGAACTATTTGGGATATATAACATATTTTATTTTAATCTAGTGGAAATGTTGGGCAAGGCATAGAAAAAAACAAGAATGGCCTTGACTTCACAATTGTTGCAGTTAGGTGTTTGGTATATGGTGGTTCAGTTCACTATTGTCTCTATTTTTGTACAATTCCTAAACTTTTCATAATAAAAAGAGCTTATAAAAATAAACAGGACATTCTCAGCCTACAGAATCCCCTTCCTGGATCACAATCTACATTCTCTCAACTAAAATAAACCACTACTCTAACTTTTATGGTAGTAATGCTCAATTTCTCTTTTTATTTTTACCACCTTATATGCACCCAAAGCAATTTTGTTGGTTTTAATTTAGCACTTTATAAAATGTAATAATAATGTACATTTTGTTCTTTGCTTCTTTCACTCAGTATTTTGTTCTTAAGATTCACCTATATTTTATGTAATCATAAGGTGTTCATTTCCATTGTTCCATAGCAATCCATTTTGTAAATGTGCAAAAAGAATTTAGATATTCTGATGCTTTGGGTGAAATTTGGACACAGGATTTTTTTGCAGTTATGGCTAATATGAAAAAATCTTATATGGACACTCTTGTACATAAATTTTGGTATAAATGTGCATAATCTGTCTATCTAGCTATCTAGCTATCTACGCACACACACACACACACACACACACATATATGTACCTAGCAATAGAGTTGAGGTATCAAAATCTAAGATTATCTTCAACTTTACTAGATAATGTCAAAATATTTTCCAAAGGGTTTATCTCCCAAGGAGAATATTAATCTCCCATAAAGAACATTAAGAATTTCTGTTATTCCATATACTGGACATCAATTGACATATAGTTGGACATCATTTTAAAAATACTTTCCAGTATGGTAGGTATGAAGTCATATTATATTATGATTTTACTTTACATTTAACTGAATACTAATGAGGTTGAACAGCTCTTTCTATGACTGTTGGTCTTTTAGATTTACGCTTTTGAGAAACACCATTTTTAAGTTTCTTGTACATTTTTCTATTCTTTGTTTTGCTTTGTTTTTATTTTTCTAATTGATATGTGGTAGTTCTTTATATATTCAGGATACTAATACATTATCAGTTAATATATGCTACAAATAATATCTCCAAGTTTTTGACTTGCTGTGCATTTCTCTGTGGTATGTTTTTGTGAAAAGTAGTCCTTAATTTTAATGTAATAAAAGTTATCAATCTCTTCTTTCATGGTTTGAGCTTTTGATGTATTAAGAAATTTGTCCCTACCTGAAATAATTTAGATATTGTATTTTTTATTTATCATTTTTATTTTTCATAGTGAGTTTTCTAACCTACCTGGAATACATATATATTATAGTACAAGGTAGGTCCAATTACCATTTTTTCCCTTGAAGTAATAAAAATTCCCAGTTCACGATTAGAAAGAGCATTCTTTCTCTGGTGATATCTTATATATCAAGTATACATATCTTGTTTCTTTGCTCTTGGATTGTTTCATTAGTTTATTGATCGACAGTTCCTGTACAAAATCAACACTGATTTACATTAACTTAAAAAAAATACTTTGTATAAGTGGTAGGGCAATTCCTCCCAAATTCATCTTCTTCAAGAGTGTTTTTAACTACTTTTGGCCAACTTCTGTATATTTGCATTATATGACTGGTATCACATTCCATCTGTAGATAAAATTAGTAGGAATGTGCCCTATCATGTCTGACTAAAATGCTTCACTTATTTAGGTTTTATTTAACATCTTTCACTAAAGTTTGAAAATTTTCATAAACTTCCTCTACATACATTATTAAATTTATTCTCAGAGACTTTATTATTTTAGTTTTATTTAAATGTAACTTAGATGAGATAAAATTCATTTATAGAGTTTGATAAAATATGGTAATTATATACAATCATATTACCTTTATCACAATCTAGATAGAGAAGTTCTATCACACTGACATATTTATGCATGCTCCTATGACATCAGTATGCTTCCCTGACTCATGGTAGCAAGAAACCAGTGATGTACTTTCTGTAACTATAATTTTCCCTTCTCTAGAATTTCACAGACAGTAGCATACATTGTGTGACATTTTCTGTTTAATTCCTTTCACATAGCATTTTTTTTTAGATTCATTCATGTTGTATGTAACGATATTGTGTCACGTTTGATGGCTAAGTAGTATTCCATAGTTTGGATACACTATAATTTCTTTATCCATTATTCTGTTGATAGACACTTGGGATGTTTCCATTTTTTGGCTACTATAGATACATAATTCTGGTAAGAAGTTTCATATACACATCTTTGTGTAGACATTTGTTTTCATTTCTCTTGGGTGTGAGAAATGAGTAGGATTGATGTGTCATACGGTAAGTGTATGCTTAAATTTATAACATACTACCATACTGTTTTCCAAAGTGGGTGTAACATTTTTCATTTCCACTGGAATGCATAAGAGTTCTGGCTGATCCACGTTATCACAATTACTCAATACTATCAGACTTTTAATTTTAGTCATTCTACTGGGTTTTTAGTGTTATGTGGTTTTAATTTGCAAATCCATGATACCTGTGATGATATAAATCTTAACATGAGTTCATTGCATATTCATATATCTTCTATTGAGCAGTATTTGTGCAAATCTTTCATCCACTTTTTGAGTGGATTGTTTGTTATTAAGTTGTAGGCATTGTTTATTCATTCTAGAAATAAACTGTATCAAATGTGTTTTGCAAATGTTACTCTCAGTACATAGTTTTTATTTTCATTTATTAAATTGTGACTTTGAAAGAGTAAAAGTAGAACTTTTATGAAATCCATTTTATATTTTTCTTCTATTGTTTATTTAAGTTATCTTTACCTAACCTAATGAAACAAACATCCTATTGTTTCCTTCTAGATTTTTTACAGTTTTAACCATAAATATAAGACTACGATCTTACATTAATATGTTGCATATGGTTTGAGATAAGTATCAAGGTCCATTTCCTTCCATACAAATATCCAATTTTTCCTGCCCAATGTGTTGCGAAGATTTCTTTTCCCCATCAAACACTTTGACACCCTTGTTTAACTTCAGTTGACTATATGTGTGGGTTTACTTCTAGACTCTCTTTATAGTTCCATTGATATATATTTATATCATTATTCTAATATCACACAACCTTAATTATTGTGTTTTTATAATAAATCTACAAAACAGGGCGTGAAAGTACTCCAACTTTATTCTCCTTTTCAAGATTGTTTTGTCATCCTTGGTCCTTTGCTTCCCATATAAATTTTAGAATCAGGTTGTCAGTCTCTCCAAGATATCCTGTTAATATTTTGATTGGGTTTTCATTGAATAAATAGATCAATTTGGGTAGAATTACCATCTTAAAAATATTGAATCTTCTATTACAGGCATAAATCAGAGATACTATGGGCTTGGTTCCAGACCACCACAATAAAGTGAATCTTGCAACAGAGTGAGTCACATGAATTTTTTGGTTTCCCAGTGCATATAAAAGTTATGTTTACATTATACTGTGGTCTATTAAGTTTGCAATAATATTATGCCTGAAAAAACAATGTACACACTTTAATAAAAAGTAATTTATTGCCAAAAATGCTAACCATCATCTGAGCCTTCAGATTTTCATGATCTTTTTGGTGCTGGAGGGTCTTGCCTCAGTGTTGATGGCTGCTGACTGATCAGGCTGGTGGTTGCTGAAGTTTGGGGTGGCCGTGGCAATTTCTGAAAATAAGGCACCAGTGAAGCTTGCCACATTGATTGACTTTTCTTTTCATGAACGATTTCTCTGTGAAATGCAATGCCATTTGAGAACATTTTATGCATAGTAGATTTTTTTTTTCAAAATTGGAGTCAATTCTCTCAAACCTCATCACTGCTTTATCAGCTAAGTTTTTGTAATATTCAAAATCCATTGTTGTAATTTCAACATGGCTTACAGCATCTTCACCAAGAGTAGATTCCTTCTCAAGAAACCACTTTATTTGCCCATTCATAAGAAGCAATTCCTCATCTGTTAAAATTCTATAATGAGATGTAGGCAATTCAGTCACATCTTCAGGCTCCACTTCTAATTCAAGTTATCTTGCTATTTCCATCATATTTGCACTTACCTCCTCCACTGAGGTCTTGAACCCCTCAAAGTCATCCATGAGGGTTGGAATAAATTTCTTCCAAACTCCTGTTAATGTTGATATTTTGACTTCCTCCCATGAATCATGAATATTCTTAATGGCACCTAGAATGCTGAATCCTTTCAAAAGAAGTTTTCAATTTACTTTGCCCAGATCCATCAGAGGAATCATAATCCATGACAGCAATAACTTTACTAAAAGTATTTCTTAAATAATAAAACTTGAAAGTTGAAATTGCTCCTTGATCCATGGGCTGCAAAATGGATGTTGTGTTAGCAGGCATGAAAACAACATCAATCTCATTGTACATCTCCATCAGAGCTCCTGGGTTACCAGGTGCATTGTCAATGAACAGTCATATTTTGAAAGGAATCTTTTTTTCTGAGCAGTAGTTCTCAACAGTGGGCTTAAAATATTCAGTAAACCATGTTATAAACAGATGTGCTGTGATCAAGGCTCTGTTGCTACATATATAGGGCACAGGAAGAGTAGATTTAGCATGATTCTTAAGGGCTCTTGGGTTTTCAGAGTGGTAAATGAGCACTGGCTTCAATTTAAAGTCACCAGCTGCCTTAGCCCCTAACAAGTGCTGTCCATTGAAGCTTTGAAGCCAGGCATTTCCTTCTCCTCTCTAGCTATAAATGTCTTAGATGACACCTTCTTCCAACATAAGGCTATCTCACCTACATTGAAAATCTATTGTTTAATGTAGCCAACTTCATCAATTGTCTTAGCTAGAACTTCTGGATAACTTGCTGCAGCTTTGGCATAAGAACTTGCTGCTTCGCCTTGCACTTTTATGTTATGAAGACAGCTTTTTTTCATTAAACCTCATGAATCAACCTCTGCTAGCTTCCAACTTGTCTTCTGTAAGTTCCTCACTTCTCTCAGCCTTCACAGAATTGAAGACAGTTTGGGCTTTGCTCTGGATTAGGCTTTGTATTAAGGGAATGTGGCTGGTTTGATCTTCTATCCAGACCACTATAACTTTCTCCATATCAGTAATAAGGCTGTTTCATTTTCTTATCATTCATGTGTTTGCCAGAAAGGTGCATTTAATTTCCTCTAAGAACTTTTCCTTTGCATTCACAGCTCGGCTAACTCTTTGGTGCTAAATGGATACAACCCATTACATACTCACTATCAAGATATTTCTCTTTTTATGACCTGAGGTAAGTCAACAGTTTGGATCCCAGAGCCCCAGGAAGTTGTGCTAATCCTTTCCCAGGAAACTGGGAGGTAGGGGCAGTATCTTCCTTGATTTCAAAAGGACAAAGAAAGAACTGAAACCATGGCAGGGATGGTGGGGAGTCCCCAAATTATAATTAACACTCAGGATTCAGGCCAAAATCCATTTATAAGGACCTCTTCCATTCCCATAACTAAAATCTTCTCCTGAGCTTGTTTTATAGGCAGTCAAAATTGGCTGCAGATTATAAACTGGAGCTTGCACAGAAACACAGATTCTTGTTCCTTGGATGATCCCTGAGACAATAAGAACAAAAATCATGAAACCAAAATCACAGGGATGAGGAGACATCAGAAGCAAATAAAATGGGAGGAGTCTCTCAAGGAAGATCTGGTCCACAGATATATTAATACCACATATGGGCAATTCTATAAACAACCTATCAGAATATGCCAACCCAAATCCTGTCACTGTCCCCACCTCCCTTTGTTCCCATCCTATATAACTCCCCGAATTCTCAGATCAAGGAGACCTATTTAAGCTTGCCTCCTGTCTCCTTGTCATTTGATATCACAATAAAACTCTTTTCTCGAAATCCTGGTGCCACAGTATTGGTGTCTGTGAGCATCAGGCAGCAAGCCCTTTGCTTGTTAACAGAACTGACAATTAGAGGTTGTCTGAAGTAAATACTGAGAGATGGGAGGGAGAAGGAAGGCTCTTCCTTTTCTTTCAACAGGGAGAATGGAGAATGAAGCCCTTATTTTTAAATTTGTTTTTTTTTGTCCTTAACACCATTCATTCAGGCACATCTTTATAGTATCTAGACAGATTCTTTACCTTCTACCTTACAGAGTTGGTAAGGATGGTATACAAACACAGCAATTTATATTAACATACAGCTTTATTAATATTCTGTTCTCACAGTTCTAGTAGCCTGATTCTGGTATTTAATATCATTTCTTCCTCATTGAATTATGTTACAGCCTACAAGGAATTGATTATGCCCTGGTCCAGTCCAGATGTTCTTTTTTTATAGTCTGGGATCTGTGTCTCTCTGTTAACTTTTTGTCTCATGCTATAAAAATACTGCCTTAGCTCTAGCAGCTGAGTTTAAAATAAAAACAATAAAAGGCCAACAAAAGACAAACCAAATAGCCCCTAGCTTGATTCTAAGATTGTGATTTTCCTCCAGGTCCTTTTATATGAGCAACATGCTCCTACTATTAAACCTCAGATGTTCTCATCAAACCTTTCATGGACAGCATGATTATACACGATCTTCAGAGCTATAAATCATCCTAACAGCCTTCAATGACATTTCACCCATATACTTATTGCTTCGGTTAAGGAAAATAAAGTCCACAAAATGAGTAGGCTTAATTGTAATTTGTTGTAACCTGCAAAGTCATGCCGTTTTTGCATGTGCAGTGGGGAAAATTTTCTTCATGTTTTCCAAGTAATAGACTTGAGGTTCACTAGTTTTTCAATTACTCTCCAAAGTGACTTCCATGTCTAAGTGTTTTATCTCTATATTTAAGAGATCATCTTCCTTCATTCATCCCTTCACTCATTTATCCATTAATTCATTCAAAGCATAGTTATTAGGTGACTATCAAGTACTTGGCACAAAGTCTTAGGACCTTGTTTTCCAGTCTTGATATTAATTATGCTAGGAGATTCCTTGGGCATAGCTTACATATCACAAGTGCTCATATTGCCAAGGGGCCTTAATATTGGTTTATACTTTATTTTAACCAGATCATCACCAATTAACCTGGATCTTGTAAATTTACTTGCTCTCTTGTTACCTATATACTTGACTCTCACTTTAACAAATGTCTTATTTTTGCAGCAGCAGTAATAACAGTGGCGGTAGCAGCTGACTTACTAAGTGCAAGGTACCAATCACTTTTCACGTGTTATCTCATTTAATCCTCATAATCCTGAGGGTTTGGTATCAATTATCTCTATTTTTCAGATGAGGAAACTGCGATCAGAGGTGTGTGTAATTTGCCCACAGTCGCACAGCTAGTTAGTTGTAGATACAGTATTTAAACCCAGGCACTCTAGCTCTTGGCACCTGCTCTATACTTTTACCTTTACTGTATTATTACCTTCATTACAACTAGCATTATCTCTAGTAATATTAGTGATCATTAAAGATAATTTTTGGATTATTGTTCCTAATCTTAGCATTCTAATTGCATTTATTGGTTGATAACTTTTAGAAACACTGTAGGCACATTTTGTCCTGAATCCTACTTCCATTGAATACTTCTGATCCCTTACTCTCTTGAATTAGAGTTTAACATAGACGCAGATCGAAAGCTTTGGAAACATACAAGTAAGAGAAGGATCGGAACTGCATAATTCTTCATGTAGTTAAAAACATAAACTATGGGTTTCATACGCATTATCAACCATAGTAGCTAACATCTCCTATGCCCATGGCAATCACTGCTAAATGATCATGGCTCTCTTCCCTAGTGTGAATTGCAAGATTTGAAGATCCTTCCCATTGTAAGGAAACCAAATAATCAGTTACAGGTTATTGGAATAAATAAAAGCTATTTGCCATCCTGGATCAAGCATGTTTCACAGATTTCCCTTAAATATGTCTGGAGAGCTTCCCATGGGATGACAAACTGTTGTTTGGGATTTTACCTTAATTTTATGGATATTTTCCCTCTATTAGTTCAGATTAAAACTAGGCTCCCTCATCATTATTAATATGTTTGGGAGTGCAAACTATCTTATAAGAGGGACTTGTTATAAACTTACTTCTGTCCTGACTGTTTGATCCCTTATGAATATGCCCACCTGTATTTAGTAAAATATCCAAAATAAAGATAATCAGTTATTATTATTACATACTATAATTCTAGGATGAGATGATCTATGCAAAAACAATTTTTTTGTGAGTGACTTCACCACTGACCATTCATTTAAATGTCTTGTTTTCTTAGGTCTCAGCAACACCAAGAGGATCAAGATATGTGGTGGGATGAGGAATTAACTGCATCTGGCTTCTCATATCATTAGGGAAAGGAGGGAATAGCCTATCAACAAAGCCAGACAAACTGATTTTGCACATGGAGACCCAAGAAATTGGATCCACATCTCACACCATATAGAAAAAAAAAAAACATAAAAAGCTCCAGATGGATTTTAAATGCTTAAATGTAAATATCCAGAGCAAATATTTAAAACTCTTACTAGATAATATAGTAAATATATATCAGACCCTGGGGTAGCAAAAGCTTCCTTAAACAAGATATGAAAACATTGATTTAAAATAAACTATTGTTAATTACAACCCAGGATTTTATCTCCAATCTTCTGGAGATGAAACCAAGTTTGTTCATCTCTGAAGTATGTGCCCTCTCTACTATATGACAATGCTACCCCAAAACGTGCATGCCCCTTAGAGAGAAGGCCTCAGTTTAGGGCATTTTTAGACATGCTTTACATTATTGGCATTTGTGCATATTCTTTTTCTGCCTCCCACTTCATTATGAACTTGTTAATGTCAGCTCTGCATCCTCAGCACATATCATATCTTTTTGTGTGCATGTAAGTGATTCATTTACGTTTTGCATAGCGAATACCTCAAGGGTGATCTATTTCCCCATTCAACAGAAAAACTACATTGGTTTTCATTGGCCTTGCTTTTATCAGATGCCCCCAAAAGTATGCATACTTCTTTTGGTTAGCAGGCCCTAGTAACAAGTATCTTTAATCTGTGGAACTGATAGAAGGAAGGAAAAATAAACTTTGTACAATTTGTGCTGTTTAGATAAATAGTAACCCATAAATTACATGGTTTAATTACAAGAATGTAGTTCTACAAAGTGAAAAGTCTTAATCTGTCTCCTCTAAAAAGAATGCCAGGACCATTTAAAAATGCAAAAACTTAGGTCTTAGACTATTATTTACAAATCAATTAACATTCAACACAGGCACAATAGCAGCTATTACGTAAAAGTTCAACAGTTTGGAAAATCCATATTAATGTTATGCTTACAAATGCACTTTAAAAGGAGCAGAGCTCTCTCAGCTAATATAAGAATTAATGCATCAGGGTAGGTGGAGTGGAAGAGTTGTGACCAGAGCTAAGGGGCCTAAATCTTAGTTCATCACTTTCATTAACTTGCTGAAAATCATTAGGCTGGGGGATTCATTACTCTGGGCTTCAGTTTTCTCACCTGTGAAATAAAGGAATTTCACAGTATCAAGGTTTCTTCACCACTGTGAGTAGGAGAGTAATCTGGAGGGCCCTGGTTTAAATGTAGCTTCCTGTACTTCATCCCCCAGAGATTTTGATGTACTAGGTCTGGAGAGGGATCTGTATAATTTATCAAGTCTCGAAGGTGTCTGATGAGCACTCACATTGAGAACTACTAGATCAGGTATCCAAATTCCCTTCTAGCTCTCTAAGTCTAGGTGTTAATTATGATTCGAGTGCCATGATTAACAACCGATATTGATACCCTAAAAATAAAATGAGGGCACTTACTCATCTTTATGTTTTGAAGCTTTTTAATTCCAGAAAGACTAAATAACTAAATATCAGTTATTTAAAACAATAATGACAATAAGGCAAAAAAAAAAAAAAAAAAAACAAAAAGACCATCTGAGGCACTGGTCATGTAATTATAACAAAAGAGGACTTTTCAAAGATTTGTCCTGAAAGTCATTGAGGTTCTCCTGCTCTATCACTAGAGAAAATCAGGGTGATCAATGAAGTGTTATTGTATCATTTTTGATAACAATGATGGTCTTAAAATTAAGATGTATATTTGCTAAGCAATCTACCCAGGCTCCTTGTTTTACCTAGTCCAATAAGATTCTCAACATCAAAAAACAAAACAAGCAAACCAAACTGGAAGTTGAAACAAAACCAGTGTGAGTTCTTTCATGACCCCAGCTTCTTTGCAAATGGCAAGAATCAAAAACAGATTAACCAACCGCTTAGGGATACCCTGTTGCATGTCACCTCTCCCTTCAACACACACACACACACACACACACACACACACACACACACACACACACACACACAAACACACAAAGACACATGTGTGCCAGTGAAGGATCCTGAGCTCAAACACACTTGCACAAAACAAACAGTAAGATTTACATTCAACATAGCTCAAGGATAGAGAGAAAATAAAATTATCAACAATACTGATTCAAAAATATTTTATTTTCCAATAAATAAAAAAATAAAATTTTATTTTCCAATAAAAAAAATAAAACTTCATTTCCAGGAAATAAAGTTTAAAATGATGTTCAATAGAAGTGATCATGGATGCTTATGAGGACATTCAATAAATTAATTGCACGTGGCCACATTCTGTTTCAAATGACCAAAAAGGGCACTCTATAGTTAAAGCCAGCAATAAATGCATTGTTCCCAGCACTTTCAACTGAGCCCCCAAGGCTAATGGTCTTTTGAAGCCCCTGATATAAATGCTGCAGGATATTCATTCCTTGTTTGTCACATGATTGACAAAAGCATAGTAACAATAAATACAGTAATAATAATAATGAAAATAACCAAATTTATTGAGTGATTATTATACGCTAAAACTTGGAAGTGCCTTACAAATATTACCTAATTTAATGGAGGAAATCTTTGAACTAGCTCCTTTTTTTACAGAGGCAGCATCTTGTGGTCAAGAGCACAGACTCTGGAACCAGACTGAGTTAAATCTTGTCTGGAACACTTACTTGCTGTGTGACTTAAACTTCATTAGCTTCAATGTCCTTTTAACACCAAGCACATTACTGATAATTTTACTTCCTTCATAGAGTTATGAGGGCTAAATTATTTACAACATGTATAAAAATGTTATAACAGGGCCTGGTGCATAATAAAGGCATGTTCTATTATATTTTCCATCATATCAGTTTTCATATATGACAGATTCAAAAGTTCTGTAAATGACAGAACCGGATTTAAACCAAGACAGCCTGACTCCAGAGCCTCTACAATTAGGCTCAAAATTATTCAGTATATATCCATTTTTATTTTTTGTGAGATGTATGAAATACTTAAATATACAACATTATATAAATAGCAGTTTAACAAGTATCTGTATATTCATCATCCAGATTTTTAAAAATCTTAAATTTTGCCATATCTTTTTCAGGTATTTCTTCAGATATTTGTACCTGAATCCCCCAGAAAACAGCCTGATTCAAAGACTTGGGTACAAACACTTTATTTCAGGGAAGTTCTATAAAGAAAGAAAAAAAAAAGCATGATTGTCAATGACATGTCATTGAATATAGGCAAATCCTGATTTCAGTAAGATTAAAATGTAAAAATTGTACAAATTAGATCCATGAAAATATGGTCTCCCTCTATGTCTTAAGTCACTTTGTAGGCTCTCAGTTCTGTCCCATTGCCAGGGCTGAACCATGGATTTCTTGCTCCTTGGCACAAGATTATTAACAAACTATAAATTTCTTGAGATGGGCTCCCAGGGACCATGAGATACTGTGGTATTCTTAGCCACCATATCCAGATACATTAAGGAAAAAGGTTGGTAACCACTCTTTGTTCATTGTATAAACACTTCCCTAGCATTTGCAAAATGTGTTCAGTGATCAAATAAGCTTAGAAAATGCTGAGTTAAACAGTTAAATAGGTATATTTGCTGTAGGATATCTTGTACCCTTAATGTACAAATATGCATTGTGAATCTCCGTGAAAGAAGTGTAAGTGCACAGCCTTTACCAAATATATTTGGCTCTAGGACTTTTCTTTCTTCCTATAATTTTGTGGAACATTTTGAAGATATAATGTTCTACAGGACATACTTTGAGAAATGCTTTCCTATTTTGTTGGGATAAACAAAATAAGTAAAATGTATTTAAATGTCAAGTGAGTTGCATATATAAAAAATAACTTGTGTTTAAGTGTAGTCACTGGCCACCATTGAATTATGAGCCTGGTAAAGCTCATTTTCCTATGTGCCACACCTGGGGGCTACAGCCTGGAAATCTGCCTTTTTTATCCAGCTACATAAGTAATTCTAATGCACATTAAAGTTTTTGAAACATTGAATTGTTTTATACAGGGGGTTCTATGAAGTTCCAGTCCTTAAAATACATGAATGTGTTTTTTGTTTACCCCCATAGAAAATCTGGTTATGAAGCCTCGTTGTATCAGAAATGTTGAGAAGTAGCTTATGGGAAAAACACACACACACACACACACACAACTTAAGATAAGGAAACCTGGGTGCTATCTCACAGAAGCCAAGGACAATAATGGAAACTGGGGCATGAATGCTATCAGGACATTCAACGACATTTCCCTGCTTGTGTCTGATTACCTCACTCTTTTCTGTCCTGTTGATGGCCTCTCTGTTCTTCTAAGCCTACCTGAATTTTAGAATCCCAGCACCTAGAAAGAGATGAGCTTGATTCTCTTAGTTTCAAATCCAAATTCTCTGAAGACCTCTGATTGGTACATCTTAGTTCAGGTGATCACACCTCTGAGCAAATCTATTGTGTTTACTGAGGAAGAAACAGTATTTGTCCAAGACTGTACCCACATTTGGTACCATATACTGGCCAAGGATATAATCATATGCTACTAACATGACAGCCCCACTATGACTCTGCATTTGGAGTAGGACACAGTTCCTATACAGGTACAGTTTCCAAAAAGATAAAGGGGGTTCTGAGCAAACCCAAAGAAAGTCCAAAATGTAAAATATATGAGAGAAATACTACTCAGCCTTCCCAAGATCTCTTCTCCATCATGACTACTAAGATGGTTCCATAGAATCCTTAATATTTCACAAAAATTTATATAGGGAAAGACAGTTGGATTAAGCATCAAATGTTAGTTCGAATTCAAAGTACTAGGACCTTGTACAAGTCATTCCAATATTCTGACCCCCTGTTAAATAGGAGTAAAATGATAACCTTTGGGGTTCTTTGAGAATCCAATGAGATAAAAATGATGTGATGGGCTTGATCACACTTTGGAACCTGTATAAGATTATTACACACTTCCAACAGGCACTTACAGTTGCTCCACAAGTCTCCTACAATTTTTTAAAGTTCACTTCGAAACTTCCTGAGATAACTATTTCATATCTTCTCCTCCCTCCTTAACCCCTTTACCCTGCACTCGCACTCAACCTTTCAATTTCAAAATTTCATTGAGAAAATATGAAAGTTAAAAGGAAATTAGAGCCCAAACGATAAGGTTCAGATATTTAGCCAGAGAACTCTCCAAAACAGTTAATGAGATCTTTTAACTGCCCAGTTTGTGGGTGGAAATATCAACTGCTTTCACTCTCATGGCATAATAGATGACATGAATGGATAGATGACATGAAAAAATAGATGAATTGAAGGAATTTTGCAGATGTAATTAAAGCCTCTATCACTTGAAGATGAGTAAGATAGATTATCGTGGATAATCAGGATGGGCCTGACAATAATTTGAACGGTCTCAAAAGCATGACTGAGGCTTCCCCAAGAAAGAGATGAAATTATAAATTCTACCTCTGGATAAACCATCCCCCACAATTACATAAAGCACTTCCTTACGTATATCTATATCTATCTATCTATCTGTTATCTATCTATCATCTATCTTTCTCTCTATAAACTATCTACATATCCTACAAGTTTTGCTTCTTTGACTGAAGCCAGACTGATATATACATGCACACCCACACAAAAACACACAAGCCAATGCCTTCACAAGTGCTTATCATTCTGTCCTTTTGCCTTTTAAGGACTTGGTTCATTCAGCTATCCACTCTCTCTTCTGTATATTCAATTCTCCTTACCTCTCAAATGGAATATTTTCCCTAGCATCCAAACACTCCCTGGTATCTCTGGGGATCCCACAGTTCCTTCCATCCCTAGCCTTTTCTCATTCCTCTTGTTTCTAGTACTGATTTTCAAAGCAGAAAGAAATTCCAAGTTGTTTTCCTAACTTCCAAACCCGCCATTCACTTTTCAGAACATTACTCTGCCTTCAGTCCCCTACTAATCCGTGGAAACTAAAATTTCCAATTATGTTTGTTTTGCCAAATCTAGTAGAACCATTTGTTCTAATTTTACTTTATGTTTCACTCAGATAACCACTCAGTTCTTCTTAAATCACCCATTTTCCTATCATTGCCTTTACTTTTGTTCATTTTCAGTCTACTTTACTGTCTTTTCTATGTCTACCCCACCCCTAAATGTTGCAGTTCTTGAAGATATTGTTCTGGACCCTGTCATCTCATCCTGTTTTTCTACAATATCCTTGAGTGATCTCATATCAGTTATATGTTGATGATGCCATAATTTATATTCACAGTTCTTGTGAACTAGATATTCATATATTTTATCACCTTAGATGTCTCCTCAGCATTTTTGAACTTAACGTTATACAAACTGAGTTCTTCTGGATCCACTCTTAATCCTTACATTCAAGCTGGAATAATTAATGTCAGAAAGGTCTGCTGGCAGATTTCCTTGGAATTAATCTTTGTTTCCTCCAAGCTCATTATAAAAAAATTACAAATATTTTGAGGTTTTTTACTCCAGTTACTTGTACAAACATCAAGCAAGAGACAGTCTCCTATGCCTGATATAACCTAGGTGGTATTATTTAGATCTGTAGTTCTTCAAGAGGAACTTTCAGAGACCTGACAAATCAAATCTCAGTCGGAGAGAATGCCATGTCAGCTCATGCATTATGGAAGAACCTCTGTTAGCTTCCATAGTCTTTGCCATTAAAGGAATATCACAACCACTAACTATGTGTGTTGGCATTTTTCTTGTCAGCCATGTGATGTTCCCATTGTGATAACCACAAACAAACTCTTACAAAGGCCTAGGAATTCTACCTACAAAATATATGTATTCAATCACACTATTTCTCTAGATCCCCACCTCTACGATTGCATTCTGATCACCACGATCTCTTATCTTGACAACAGTACTGCATCCCCACTGAATTTCCCAATACCACCATTTCCTCCTCCAGGAAAATCCTCTAAAAGAGTGATACTTTAAAAACTGCAAATCAGATCATGCCATTCCTCTCCTTAACATGCTTTTGTGGCTTCCCAGTAAGCTTAGGACTAAATCCAAAAGTTTTAACTTTGCCTATAAGCATTTGCACGGCCTGGCCCTTATCTTCTTCAGATTCATTTCATGTCATTCTTCCCCATTCTCAATGGGTAAAATATAATTCAGTCACATGGGACTTCTTTCAGTTCTTCAAACTGTTCAAGTTCTCTATTTACTCAGGTTCTTCATAAATGCTGTTCACTGGAATCTGGCACATTCCTCCCCCTCATTTCTGCTTGACGAATATATATTCATCCAAATCAGGCACCCTATCATATCGTAATCCTTCCTTCTTCTTTTAACTTTACCAATGACAAACATTATTTGCAGACTTTTTCATGCATTATTAATTTTGATTCTGTCTCTATAACTGAACTATAATCTCCCTGAGTGTATGGATCTTATCTATATGGTTCAGTATTGGCACATAGTAAATAAGAAATGCACTCTCTTAAAGTAAATGGAACTCTTGTGTCAGGGAAACTCTGCTACAAATATTTACATTTGTCCCTATTTACTAGAACGTTACAGAACACTGAGTTTCCATATGAATGGGTCAAGTTGTAATTGGCAGAATGTTATCCCTTTACTATTTGAGGTGGCCAATCTAGGTTTTAGGTGTCTGAGGCTCCTGTGCCAGTCTCTTTAGATTACAGCCTCCTTTATTTATATCATGGTTTTATACTAATTATGAACATTTTCTACATGGGTCAAGATACAAGGAAGTTTGAGAAGCACTGTAATAGATCATAGGCACTAAGTCAATATTGTTGTGTAAAGGTTTGTGTGAAATATTATTTTTGCATACAATGCATTGACCCTCTGTAAAATACAATTTTATCTTGTCACTTTCTTAATTAAGACACAGTAGTGGTTTCCCAAGTTCTCTTAGGCTACAATACAAACTTAATTCCATGAGGCAGCACAATATTTTCCAAACCTGTCAGTGCATTTGAAACACCTGTGAGGATCTAAAAATACAAATTCTTGGAAAATATTCAGTGATTTAGTATGTTTTGGATGATATTATGGGGAAACACTTATGCAATTATTTCCTCTCCTGATATTGTTTTCCATGTGGAGGGATGTACAGCTGTGTAACCCATTCAACTTTTCTGAACCCCTTACTTTACTAATGAATGGGTTCAGGAGGGGAACTGGGCATGGGCAGCCCTGTCCCTTCCTCTTCAGTCTCTCTATGGAGTGGGTTGCCTGTGGGGAACACTTATTCTCATCTACTTCAGTGTTGTAAATCTTAAAGGGCCAACCCCTCCCATCATGAGGAAACCTGCCCTGATCTAGTGCTGCCAATGACTAGGTGGAAAACTCTGCCTACTTCTGGGATTCAATATTAGGAAGAGCCCTTTTTTCAGATATAAGCTACAAAATCTAATAATAATTTTGTTAATAATAAAAGTGATATTTTGGCTTCCATCTGTGGATTATTTGTCTTGTCGCTTAATTGGCTCAGAACTTGGCAGGATGGAGTGGTATGATTTACTAGTTACCTCTCAAAAGCCCCAAAAGTTGGGGTTTTGGAACAGCATTTTTAAATTAGTTTTTCATATCATTACAATGGATCAGCTATATTTTGAAATCATGGACTTCCAGCAGTCACATATTTTTCATGTCTCCATGCTTATGGTCATAGTAGATTGGTTTAGACATGAGCAGCTGAAACAAGTTGAGTCATTCAGTATCTCTTTGGGCTTAGACTAGGGACAGAGAGAGAGAGATGGAGAGAGGCAGAGGGACAAAAGGTAGATAAGGCAGGAAGGCATCCCAGGACTTATGATTAATGTGCACAAAAATTCTATGGTATGAAATTTATGACATAGTTCAAAGAATGATAAATAACACTCCATGGATGGAAGCCAGAATACCTGAGAAGAATAGAGAGAGTTATGAATGGAGAAAGTTAGTTTGAGGAAAAATTATGAAAGGCCTTATAGTCCATATTGAATACCTTGGATTTTCTCCTGAATCATGTAGATTGCTTCTGAGGATTTTTTTTGTCAAGGGACCCATATGATTATACTGGTGTGTTCAAGAAAGTTTGGCAAAGCAAAAGCAATTCCAGAGAAAACATAGCAAATTGGTGAAGTAAAGAACTGAGACTAGAATACAGTCTTATATTTATTAGTCCAAGAGTTTATTTTTCTTTTAAAAGAGACTAGAATTCATAACATGAATACTTTACATTTTAAAAGGTAGGAAAACATATTTTCTACCAGTTTGCTCTAAAAGAGCTCTGATAAAAGCACATTTTCTGCCATAAACATGTATATGTGTGTGTGTGTGTGTGTGTGTGTGTGTGTGTGTGTGTGTATATATAAAAGCAATTTGCCCATTTTCTCTTCTACTAATTAAAGATTAAAGGGAAAAATCTACCTATTTCATTAAACCTGTGGAGAATGGAAACTAGATGGTTTTGAAACAGTTGGAAGGACATATGCTTGGATGCTGCATTCAGAGCATTATATGAATAGGAATGAGAAAAAAAATCAGTAAATGTAAAATGCATGTTGTCTAAATCTCACATTTGGTTGGGCTTGATACCAATCTGAAAGATAAAATGCTGGCATTTCTCATAATTATTGTGCAGATGAAATAAGAACATGTGCAAACTGTCTATTCCACACCTGGTCCATTTTAGGAACTCAATAGAGGGAAGTTATTGTTGCTGATGATGATCTCATTATTATTAATTGCACATAATCTGTAGCCAGCGCTCTCAATGGGAAACAATTTATATGGTTTCTAGATTTGTTAACATTTGTATGTACTTCACACAGATTTAGGTGAAAGTTCAGTCTAATTCATAGTTACTGATTGCTTACTATATGCTAACCACTGTTCTAGGCACTAAAACTAAAGCAAAAAGTAGCCCTTGTTCCAAAGTAAGTCATAGTCATGGTCATAGTCATTAGAGAAAGATAATCATATGAAAGAGAATGTCATTACAATATATGTGCAATGGTAGGTATGCTATGGGAGCACACAGGATTGCCACAAGACCTGCTGAAATGTGTAAAGGAGGTTTCTTAGATGTAGTGATGACCCAGGCTGTGTCTTCAGATATGAGTAGCATGATCAAGAAGGAAGAAGATTCCAGCCAGAGAGAATGGCAAGAGTAAAAGATTAGAGACATGAGGCACCAAGGCCACATTGGAAATTGTAAAGGAAAACAGTGGAGTAAGTGTGGGATAGGGTAGCAGTAGAAAAGAGACAGTGACCTGTTGTGAAGTGACTTCCATCATGGACTCAAGAACTTGTTTGATGAGAATAGGGGGATTGGCAATGAGGAGTTGTAAGACAAGCAAGTAACATGGCCAGATATGGAATTTAAATTGGGGGTGGTGCATGTAGAACATTTGTACACTACATCTGAGGCTAGAAATGTGATCTATAGGAAGGTTACTATAATTTCCTTGTAAGAACTTCTGGAATAGCTGAGTAAGGAGCTTGGCAAGCACTCTCCTCAAAAAGCAATTATAAAACTGGACAAGTAGCTGTCAAAGACAACTACATCAGTACTCTGGAAATTAACCAAAGTCATACAAAAAAGTGAAAAAGTATTTATTCAGGGAAAAAAGCTACTGAATATCAGTAAAAATAGGGGGATTCTGGAGCAATTTAGAATGGGGAGGCTCCCATCCCTGATCCCATCTCTGGAGAGAGGTGGTTCAAGCAGGGTGGGGCAGGGTGTGAAGATGTTCAGCCTTACTGCGAGAAGAAGCTAATTTTATTTGGGGCAGAACATACAGGGGTGCTTCCAAGGGATGTTGTTAAAAACAATATCAGGGCAATCCAGGAATGGAAACTATCCATGAAGGCCAACATCACAGCAAGCCTGAAATTACAATCCTGGTTGGGGCAAGCAGCATACCCAGAGATGAGACAGAAATTTAATAGGGATTACTGGAAGTAAGACAGCCAGAGTGACTCTTGATAAGCTTTCACATATCCCCAGGGGTCTGTAGGCTACACACTGGTGCAAGGCTATGTGCAAACTCAGGAGAGACTGGAGAGGGCCCTAGTTAGCTACTCATCCCTGATGAATGAAAGGCAGGCTTTGAATACACAGAAAATAAAATCCAAATTCAGCAGCATATAAAAATGTTCACAAACTATTAACAAATGGAATATATCCCAGGAATGCAAAATTGGTTCTATAAGAAAATCAATAAAATACAGCACATTAATAGAACAAAGGAAAAATGTGATCATCTAAATAGATGTCAAATCTAAATTTGGCAAAATCTAGCATTCTTTTACAGTAAAGACATTTGACAAATAAGGAATAGAAGGGAACTTTCTGAATATGATAAAGGACATCTATGAAAGACCCACAGCTAACATCATACTTAATGGTAAAATATTGAAAGCTTTCCCACTAACATAATACAACAGACAAGGATCTCCCTCTCACAATTCTTTTCAAAATTGAACTGGAGGTATTAGCTGGGGCAATTAGGAAAGAAAAAGAAATAAAAGGTGTCCACATTGGAAAGGAAGAAGTAAAACAATAAAAAGTAGATCTATTTGTATATAACATGATTTTATGTATATATATATATATTATATATAATATATATATAAAGAATCTACCAAAGAAACCTATTAGAGCTAAGCAACAAGTTCAGCAAAGTGTTAGGATACAAGATAAATATAGAAAACTTAGTTGTATTTCTATAGATCAGCAATGAACAATCTGAAAATGAAATTAAGAAAACAATTCCATTTAAAAATAGCATCATCCGAGTCCCAGCATGTGGGGCACCGCCGCAGCCAGCCAGCATGTCAGGGATCAAGAAGCAGAAGACGGAGAACCAGCATAAATCCACCAATGTAGTCTACCAGGCCCACCACGTGAGCAGGAACAAGAGAGAGCAGGTGATTGGAACAAGGGTTGGGTTCCGAGGATGTACTGTGTGGATGACAGGTCTTTCTGTTGCTGGAAAAACAACAATAAGTTTTGCTCTGGAAGAGTACCTTGTCTCTCATGCCATCCGTTGCTACTCCCTGGATGGGGACAACATCTGGCACAGCCTGAACAAAAACCTCAGATTCTCTCCTGGGGACAGAGAAGAAAATATCTGCCGGATTGCAGTAGTGGCCAGGCTGTTTACTGACGCTGGTCTGGTCTGCATTATCAACTTCATTTCTCCCTTTGTCAAGGATTGTGAGAATGCCCACAAAATCCATGAATCCGCAGGACTGCCTTCTTTGACATATTCATGGATGCACCTCTAAACATCTGTGAAAGCAGAGATGTAAAAGGCCTCTACAAACAGGCCGAGCTGGGGAGATTAAAGGATTTAAGGGTATTGATTCTGATTATGAGAAACCTGAAACTCCTGAGTGTGTGCTGAAAACCAGTTTGTCCTCAGTGAGTGACTGTGTCCAACAGGTAGTAGAACTTCTGCAAGAGCAGAACATTGTACCCCACACTGTAATCAAAGGCATCCATGAACTCTTTGTGCCAGAAAACAAACTTGACCAAGTTCAAGCTGAAGCTGAAGCTGAAACTCTCCCTTCAGTATCAATTACCAAGCTGGATCTCCAGTGGGTCCAAGTTTTGAGTGAAGGCTGGGCCACTCCTCTCAAAGGTTTCACGCAGGAAAAGGAGTACTTGCAGGCTCTACACTTTGGCACCCTGCTAAATGACAGAGTTATCAACCTGAGCATTCCCATCATACTGCCTGTGTCTACAGATGATAAGCAGCAGCTGGAAGGGTACAGCGAGTTTGCCCTGGAACATGGTGGATGGAGGGTGGCTACCTTACAAAACCCTGAATTCTACAAATATAGAAAAGAGGAGCATTGTTCCTGTGTGTGCGGGACAACATGTGCAAAACACCCTCATATCAAAATGGTGATGGAAAGTGGGGACTGGCTGGTGGCTGGAGACCTGAAGGTGCTGGAGAGAATAAGGTGGAATGATGGGCTGGACCAGTATAGCCTGATGCCTCTGGATCTCAAACAGAAATGTAAAGATATGAATGCTGATGTGGTGTTTGCATTCCAGTTGTGCACTCCTGTCCACAATGGCCATGCTTTGTTGATGCAGGACACCCACCGCCGGCTCCTGGAGGTGGGCTACAAGCACCCAGTCTTCCTGCTACACCTTCTGGGTGGCTGGACCAAGGATGACGATGTGCCCCTGGACTGGTGCATGAAGTAGCATGCAGCTGTGCTCAAGGAAGGAGTCCTGGATCCCAAGTCAACAATCATTGCCATCTTCCTGTCTCCCATGTTATATGCTGTCTCTACAGAGGTTCAGTGGCACTGGAGGTCTTGGATGATTGCAAAGGGCCATTTTCTACATTGTGGGCTGGGACCCTGCGGGGATGCCCCACCCTGAGAACAAGAAAGACCTATATGAACCCACTCATGGGGCAAGGTCTCATGCATGGCCTCTAGTCTAACCTCTGTGGAAATCATTCCATTCTGAGTAGCTGCCTGCAACAAAAGCCAAAAAGCCATGGTCTTCTATGATCCAGCAAAGCATTCCAAGTTTGACTTCATCTCAGGAACTCGTATGAGGAAGCTCACCCGAGAAGGAGAAAATCCCCTAGACGGCTTCATGGCCCCTAAAGCATGGAAAGTCCTGACAGATTGCTACAGGTCCCTGGAAAAGAACAACTAAATGCCCTTTAACTCCAGAGTTTCTTGCTGAAGTGCTCTTTGATTCCCTTATCTATATTTTTGGGATTAGATGTTTGTTATCCAATTGCTTCTCAATGATTGATTTTTTAATTAGTTCTATAACAAGGATAAAATTGTGTCTATAATGTAAAGTCAACTTCAATTTTTGTTTAGAAAAAAAAATTTAACTGAAGACCAAATCTTACCAGGTGAAAGTGATAATGTTATATACTTCCAAATGAAATTGGCTGTATTCTTTACTGCATCTCAACAGGTAGGTCCCAGATTTCTTAAAGCTTTTACCACCTCTAGTTTACTTGCCAGCTTAAGTCTTGCTAACTTGTGCTCCAACCACAGGGGCATATACCAGTAGTAAAATACATCAGATGAGTAGCCTTTCCTGTCAAATTGGCAAAAGAAAAAGAGAGATCTGTTACCCTAACTGAGGCATGGCTCATGTCAAGATCCTTGCTGTCCTACCTCATGCCTGTGCACAGCGTTACTGCCCAATCTCTTGTGCATTGAAGTAAGACCTGACTGGAAACCAAATGTGAATTTAATCTCAGAGATATGTGCAATCTAGCTCTGCCACAAAAGTTATATTATTTAATAAGATGAAAAACCTTAGTGGCCCTCTGTGAATAATATAACTTCAGTTAAATGGTGACTTTTAACTTAATCACATAGAGTGCTTTGATAAAAGGATTTGCCTCAGGGCTCAAACTGGCAATGTTGTGGAAAGTTCATTTTCCCCCTTTGCTGCGGTCATTGTGTCCTACAGAGTGGCTGGGCCTATGTGGCAGCAGTATTGGCTGTAACCAAAAACAGTTCACACCCTGAGATTCACAGGGTGCTAGAGCTGGAAAGGACCTCAGAAAACATTGACTTCAACCTTTTCATTTTACAAGTAATCAACCTGAGACGATGCACATGCTTTGTGCTGCTTAGTAGTGTTACACAAAGAATTAGCATTATTAGGAAGTAATGATGGCACCAGATGAGGGCCCAGGCCACTTGACTGCCAGTATGGTGCTGGCTACAACCGACAGCTCAGGACCTGGGTCCGATTCCCCTCAGCTGCTTAGCACAGCCTGGAACAGGGGGCACTTACAGAGCAGTCTTCCTGGATACCAAAGGTCCAGAGTTTTCTAAACGCAGCTGATTTTATTGCAGTTAAAAAAAAATAATCTTCCAAAGCTTCTCTGAGATATCCCCCCCTCTGATGGCTTTATTTCTTGAGAGGCAATCTTTGGTACCTTTTACATATTTCATTGTTGCCATGGAATATATGATGATACAGCACCTTTTATACATAGGTCACTCTGGAAGAGACCTAAACAGGAAAAAGAAAACTGTGATATACTTTTTTCATATTTTCAGTTTAAAAAATGCTTATCTTAGATAATGAAAATTCTTTTGAGAAATTGCATACAATGACCATAGCAAAGGGTTCGTCTTTGGTAGTGCAGTGCCCAAATTCACTGAATCAGAGGTACCCACTACTACCTTTTTACAAAACAGCATATTTATTGAAAACATGAGACAGGATTTAGTGCCTTAACCCATATAATTTGTGATTTTAAAAATACATATAAAACTACTCTTCTGCTTTAGTACCACTTAGTGTAAATGATTATTTCTATGTATAACTGATGCTTGTTCTTATTTTAATAAATTTCGCAAAATGAAAAAAAAAATCATCAAAAGAATAAAATTCTTAGGAATAAAGGTAACCAAATAATTTCAAGATTTTTAGCATGAAAATAACAAAATATTTATGAAATAAATTAAATATCTAAATAAATGAAAGAGCATTCCATGATCATTGATTGGAAGACTTCGTATTGTTTAGATGGCAATACTCCTCAAACTGATTTGCAGATTTAATAAAATCCCCCTCAAAATTCCTCCTGCTCTTTCAATTTTAAAATGGACAATTTGATGCTAAAATTAATACAGAATTGCAAGGGATCTCAAATAGCCAAACCAATATTGAAAAATAGTAAGTGCAAGGACTCACATTTTCTGATTTCAGAATTTGCCACACGTTTCCCTAGTCAAGACAGTGTAATATTGGCATGAGGATAAATATATAGACCAATGGAATAGAATTGAGAGTCCAGAAATAAATCCACACTTTTAAGGTCAATTTATATTCAGCAGTGGTGCCAAGAACATTCAATGGGAAAATAACAGTGTCTTAAAAATGGTGCTAGGGCATCTGGATATTCATATGCAAAAGAATGAATTCTGATGCCTACATACTCCTATCTACAACACAATAACAGAACTAAGTCAAAATGGATCAAATATCTAAATATAAGAGCAAAAACAATAAAACTATTAGAAGAAAAGATAGCTGTATACCTTCGATAACTTGGATTTGGCACTGGTTTCTTAGATATAGTAGCAAAAGCACAAGTGACAAAAGAAAAAATAAATTGGACTTCATCAAAACTAAAAATTCTATGCATCAAAGGACACAAGAGAGTGATGAGACAATCCATAGAATGGGAGAAAGTAATAACAAATCATACATATAATAATGGCCTACTAAGCAGGATATATAAAGAATTCTTACAATTTCACAAGAAGTCATGTTGAGGAAATTTCCTTATATCCCACTATGTTGAGGGTTTCTATCATGAAACATTATTGGATATTGTCAAATGATTTTTGTTCATCAACAGGTGATCATGTATTTTTTCCTTCATTCTATTATTGTGGTACATAATTTTGATGATTTTCATATGTTCAACCACCTAGTTCCTCTAGGTGTACAGTTAGGTCTTTGATTTTAGATCTTTCATCTTTTTTAAGGTAAATGTTTAGTGCTATTAACTTCACTCTCAGCACTCCCTTCACTGCATTTCATAAGGTTTTTTTTTTCATTTTTAGTATTCATTTATATTTATTGAGATTGTTCACATACCATACAACTATCCAAAGATCCAAAGTGTACAATCAATTGCCCATGGTACCGTCATGCAGCTGTGCGTCCATCAACACAATTTTTTTTCAATTTTTAGAACTTTTTCATTACTTCAGAAAAGAAATAAAGACAAAAAAGGAAACTCAAATCATCCCATACCCCTAACCATGCCACCCTCCATTGTTGATTCAGTTTTGGTACAGTACATTTGTTACTGTTGATGAAAGAATGCTAAAATACTAACTGTAGTATATAGTTAGTGATAGGTATATATTTTTTTCCTATATGCCTCTCTATTATTACCTTCTAGTTATAGTGTCATACATTTGTTCTAGTTCATGAGAGGGATTTCTAATATTTGTACAGTTAATCACGGACATTGTCCACCACAAGATTCACTGTTTTATACATTCCCATCTTTTAACCTCCAACTTTCCTTCTGGTGACATACATGACTCTGTGCTTACCCTTTCCACCACCTTCACACACCTTTCAGCACTGTTAGTTATTCTCACAACATGCTACCATCGCTCCTGTCCATCTCCAAACATTTAAGTTCACCCTAGTTGAACACTCTGCTCCTAATAAGCAACGGCTCCCCATTCTTTAGCCTTATGATATATCCTGGTAATTTATACTACATTTCTATGAGTTTACATATTACAATTAGTTCTTATCAGTGAGACCCTGCAATATTTGCCTTTATGTGTCTGCCTTATTTCATGCAATATAGTGCCCTGAAGATTTCTTCATCAACCCATTTGTTTTCAGATGGTTTGGTTCACACACCATACATTCTGTCCTAAGTAAACAATCGTTGGTTCCCTGTATAGTCACGTATTTATGAATTCAGCACCATCACCACTATCTATATCCACAAAGAAGGAGGAAGAATCAAAGAAGGCAGAGAGACAAAAGAAAAAGAAAAGAGAAAGAGAGAAAAAAAAAAAAACAAAATTGACAGCTAGAAAGCAACAAAAGGAAAGTTAACATTAACATAAAGTAGAATAGAGTCAAACGACATCACCAATGCCAGGAGTCCCATACCCTTCCCCTATTCCCCACCTCCCCATATGCATTTAGCTCTGATATATTGCCTTTGTTGTATTAAAGGAAGCATAACAGAATGTTTCCGTAAATTATAGTCTCTGGTTTGCATTGACTGTATCTTCCCCCCAATCCCACCCTATTTTTAACACCTTGCAATGTTGACATTCATTTATTCTACCTCATGTAAAAACATATTTGTACCTTTTATTACAATCATTAAGCACCTTAGGTTTCCCTGAGTTACACAGTCCCAGTCTTTATCCTTCAACTTTTGTTCTGATGTCCCACATGGTCCCAACCTTCCTCTTTTCAACCATACTCACAGTCATTTTTGTTCAGTGTACTTACATTGCGGTGCTACAATCTCCCAAAATTGTTTTCCAAACCTCTCATTCCTGTCTTTTCCTTTCTGTCTGCAGTGCTTCCTTTAATGTTTCCTGTAGAGCAGGTATCTTGTTCACAAACTCTGCCATTTTCTGTTTGTCAGAGAATATTTTAAGCTCTCCCTCATATTTGAAGGATAGTTTTGCCGGATACAGGATTCTTGGTTTGTGGATTTTCTCTTTCAGTATCTTAAATATATCACCCCACTTCCTTCTTGCTGCCATGGTTTCTATTGAGAAATCCACACACAGTCTTACCAAGCTTCCTTTGTATGTGATGGATCGCCTTTCTCTTGCTGCTTTCAGGATTCTCTCTTTATCTTTGATGTTTGATAATCTGATTATTAATGGTCTTGGTGTAGGCCTATTCAGATCCATTCTGTTCGGGATATGCTTCGCTTCTTGGATCCATAATTTTAAGTCTTTCATAAGAGATGGGAATTTTTCATTGATTATTTCCTCTATTATTGCTTCTGCCCATTTTCCCTTCTCTTCTCCTTCTGGGACACCAATGACATGTACATTCCTGCTTTTCTTTTTGTCCTTAAGTTCCTGGAGATGTTGCTCATATTTTTCCATTCTTTTCTCTATCTGTTCTTTTGTGTGTAGGCTTTCAGGTGCCTTGTTCTCCAGTTCCTGAGTGTTTTCTTCTGCCTCTTGAGATCTGATATTGTATGTCTCCATTGTGCCTTTCATCTCTTGTGTTGTGCCTTTCATTTCCATAGATTCTGCCAGTTGTTTTTACAAACTTTGAATTTCTGCCTTATGTATGCCCAGTGTTTTCATTATACAGTTTACCTCTTTTGCCATATCTTCCCTTAACTTTTTGAATTGACTGATAATTAGTTTTTCAATTCCTGTATCTCAGTTGAAGTGCAAGTTTGTTCCTTTGACTGGGCCATAACTTCATTTTTCTTATTGTAAGTTGAGGTTTTCTGTTGTCTAGGCATGGTTTCCTTGGTTGCCCCAATCAGGTTTTCCCAGACCAGAATGGCCTCAGGTCCCAGAAGGAAGAAATATTCAGTATCCAGTTTCCCTTAGGAGGTGTCTTAGAAAATTGGTACACCCTGTGATGCCTCAGGTCACTGTGCTTTTCTGCCCAGCAGGTGGTGCCTGTCAGCCTGTAACTCCAGACTGGTATAAAGAGGTGTGGCCCATGGCTCTTTTCCCCCAGGCTCTGGGGTCCTGTTCTGAATGGAAGGTGGGTAATAGAGCTGGGCCCCACCCCTTTCCTCTTAGGGAAGTTAACCACCATAGGGAGAGGTAATTAGCATTTGAATAGACTCTGCCTGTGCTGTCTCCACCCTTGTCTGGGTCAGAGAGCTAGGAACTTAAAATGGCTGAGGCTTTCTCCACTGAGCTGAAAGAGGGACAGAAAGCCCCCTTTAGGGCCAATCCCTGTCCACCCTCTGGCTCTCCAAGGTCAGTCATCACCCAAAGCCTCTGCTTGTTGGGGACTTGTAGCCTGTAGTGAGCAGTCCACACTTGTTAATTAAAACCCCAGTTGGAGCTCAGCTGAGCTATATTCGCTTGCTGGGAGAGAGCTTCTCCCTAGCACTATGAGGCTTTGCAGCTCGGGCTGTGTGAGGCAGGGGCTCCCCTCTTTGATCTTCAGTTTTTACTTAAAGATTTTATGCTGTGATCTCGGGTATTCCTCCCAGTTTAGGTTGGTGTATGATGAGTGGACAGTCATGTTTGTCCCCCCTCAGTGATTCCAGATTATTTACTAGTTGTTCCTGGTTGTTTATTAGTTGTTCCAGGGTGACTAACTAGCTTCCGCTCTCTCTATGCTGCCATCTTAGATGCTCCTGCATCCCATAAGTTTTAATATGTGCTCTTGTTTCATTCATCTTGAGATATTTACTAATTTCTCATAATTTCTTCTTTGACCCACTGATTATTTAAATGTTTGTTTAACTCCTATGTATTTGTGAATTTTCTAATTTTCCACATATTACTGACTTCCAGTTTTCTTCCATTATGGTCATAGAAGATACTTTGTATAATTTCAATCTTTTAAAATTTACTGAGACTTGTTTTGTGACCCAAGAGATTGGTCTATCCTGGAGAATGATCCATGTGCACTTGAGAAGGATCTGTATCCTCCTGTTTTGGGGTGCAATGTTCTGTATATGTCTGTTAGACCTAGTTCATTTATCATATTTTTCAAGTTCTCTGTTTCCTTATTGATTTTCCCTTCAGGTGTTCTATCCTTTGATGAAAGTGGTGTATTGAATTCTCCAAATATTATTGTAGAGGTGTCTATTTCTCCCTTCAGCTTTGCTGATGTTTTCCTCATGTATTTGGGACACATTGTTTAGGTGCCTTGGTATGTGATTCTTATTTATTCTTGGTGGATTGCCCCTTTTATTAATATACAGTGTTCTTTGTCTCTTATAACAGCTTTTGACTTATAGAATATTTTGTTCAATATTTAGTATAATTAGCCCAGCTCTTTAATGGTTAATATTTGCATGGAATATCCTTTTTCATCCTTTAACTTTTAACCTAATTGTGTGTTTGGGTCTAGCAAGGTCTAAGGTGAGTCTCTTGTAAACAACATTTAATTGGATCATGTTTTTAAATCTATTCTCCTAATCTTTATCTTTTGATTGCAGAGCTTAACCCATTAATATTCAGTATTATTATTGTAAAGGCAGTACTTGCTTCAGCCATTTTGTCCTTTGATGATTTTTAAGGCATATCATATTTTTGTCTTTCTTTTCTTTTATTGCAACCTCCTTTTCTGTATAGTTGATCTTTTGTGATATATATGACTGATCTCTTCCTCATTTCTGCTTCTGCATATATTTTAAATACCTTCTTTGTGGTTTCCCTGGAGTTTATATTGCACAACCTACATCTATAACCTACTAGTTTGAAAAGATACCAACTTAGCTTCAATAGCACACATATTCTCTACTCCCATATCCCTGTTTCCCCTCTTTATATTATTGTTGTTCCACTTTACCACTTTTTATTTTGCACATCCATTTTCAGGAAATATGCCTTTGTCTTGTTCAATTTTATTCTGATTCTTATAGGAATTAAAGAATAGAATTGTATACTAAGGATACAGTACTGTTGGGTTTTGCATTTACCATTTTAAATACCCTTACTAATGACCTTCTTTTCTTCAAACTACTCCAAGCCACTCTCTCCTGTCTTTTCCTTCTTTTCTATTTTTTAAAAATTTCTTTATTATGAACTTTAATATATATACATAACAGTGATAACTTTCTAAGTATGATTTCCCAAATAGAGAACAAATTTCAAAGAATGTCATGGGTCACAGTTCCACAACCTCAGCCATTTCCATTATTGTAAAATATAACATACATACAGAAAAGTGTCAATGCCCAATGTACAGCTCAGCAAGCAGTTATATAGTTAATTTCAAAAACTGTTATGGGTTACAGTTCCACAGTTTCAGTTCTTTCCTTATTATGCAATATAGGATATATATAGAAAGGTGAAGACTTTCAAAGCACAATTCAACAAGTAGTTATAGAGAAAATTTCAAAGGATGTTATAGGTTACAGTTCCACCATGTCATTTACTGCCTTCCAGCTGTTCTAACACCCCAGTATCTAAATATATATATATATATATATATATATATATATATATATATATTTATTTATATAAAGTTTCAGTATTCATAGACCTTTGTTAAATCTTATCTGGTTTGTTGTACACCTTCCTGTCACTTAATCTCTTTCTCCATCTTCAGAGGTGTCTAGGCAGTGAGCACCCTAACTTGTTAATACAGAAATGGGATGTCAACAGTATGAGGAAGGAGGTTGCATCTGATTGTTGATCTTAAAGAGGATGTTGCCTCTGGGTTTTAGGACTTGTCTGGCATAGGAACACTGGTGGATTTATGTTTTTGAGAGATAAAACTTAGCAAGTGAATCTGTTATAGAATCTCAGATAGGGACCTAGGTATTTGGGGACTACTTTAGACAAGGGCATGGCATACTGTGGCCATTTGGGATGTCTAGCTGGAGCTTGCATAAGAGAAACCCCCAGAATAGCCTCTTGAGTCTATTTGGGCTCTCTCAGCCATTGTGATCTCAGCTTGTTGTGTTTCTTTTTCCCCCCTTTTGGTCAAGTAGGCATTTTCAATCCCTTGCTTCCAGGGCCAGACTCCTTCCTGGGAGTCATGTCCCACATTGCCAGGGAGATTCATTCCCCTGGGAGTCATGTCCCTCAAGGGGGAGGTAGATTAGCAAATTTATTTGCCTAATTGGGCTTAGAGAGAGAAAGACCACATCTGAGCATCAAAAGAGTTTCTCAGGGGTGCTTCTTAGGCATAATTATAGGAGGGCTCAACCTCCTATTTACAACCCTAAATTTCACAAGAGCAAGCCTCAAGTTGAGGGCTTGATTTATTAAGTAGTGGTTCCTAACTTCACTTAATATATATTCTATCCCAAGATAAACTGTCAGTTTCTTACATTATCTTCACTTAGTTGTATAATCCTCATCAGTCTCAACTTTAAACAATTATTATAACATAATACATCCCAGAGCTCTTATCAACTGCTATTCATCCCTAGTATTAGTGTAGAGTTGGTAGGATATTCCTATTAAATATAGACTTTAATATGTAATGGGAAGTTTTTCCGTATACCACTCTGTTGTTAACCCTCTGCATCATGTCATAATTTATGCATATATTTTGCTAATGCTTATTTAAGTTTGTGGTGCTACTCTGTGGATTACATGCCTTTAAACAACCATTTACAAACATGTTCACCTTCAATGCATCATTGATACATGTAATCCCATTTACAAGCCACAGTCACACTTGACTATTCCCATACCATTAAGATCACCCTCATTGTCACATCTACATATAGATTAGATTATCATTCCCCCTTCTCTAGCTTCTGACTATCTCTAGGTCCCCTATATTCCTCATTATAAGACACTTATTTTACATTTTTCACAGAGTTTACATTAGTGGTAACATACAATTTCTCTCCTCTGTGTCTGCCTTATTTCACTCAGCATTATGTCTTCAAGGTTCATCCATGTTATCATATGTTTCATGACCTCGTTCTTTCTTACTGCCACATAGTATTCCATCGTGTGTATATGTATATACTACATTTTGTTTATCCACTCATCTGTCGAAGGACAGTTGGATTGTTTCCATCTTTTGGCAATTGTGAATAATGCTGCTATGAACATTGGTATGCAAACATCTGTTCATGTCACCACCTTCCGATCTTCTTGGCATATGCCAAGAAGTGAAATTGCTGGATTGAAGGGTAAGTCTATATCTAGTTTTCTGAGGAACCGTCAAACTGTTTTCCAGAGTGGCTATACCATTATGCAGTCCCACCAGCAATGAATAAGAGTTCCAATTTCTCCACATCCTCTCCAGCATTTGTAGTTTCCTGCCTGTTTAATGACAGCCATTCTTATTGGTGTGAGATGATATCTCATTGTGGTCTTGATTTGCATCTCCCTAATAGGTAGTGAAGATGAACACTTTTTTCATGTATTTTTTAGCCATTTGTACTTCCTCTTCAGAGAAATGTCTTTTCATATCTGTTGCCCATTTTATAATTGGGCTGTTTGTGCTATTGTCGTTGAGTTGTAGGATTTCTTTATATATGCAAGATATCATATCAGATACGTGGTTTCCAAATATTTTCTCCCATTGAGTTGGCTGCCTCTTTAACTTTTTACAAATTTCTTAGAGGTACAGATACTTTCAAATTTGAGTTCTGAATTATCTATGTCTTTTCCTTATAGAACCTGAGGAACTCCCTTTAATAATTCTTGTATGGCAAGTCTTTTGTTGATACTTTCTCAGTTTCCATTTATCTGTGATTATTTTAATGTCCCCCTCATTTTTGAAGGACAGTTTTTCTGGATAAAGAATTTTTGACTGGCAGTGTTTCCCTTTCAGTACCTTAAATATTTGATACTGCTGTCTTCTCACCTCCATGGTTACTGATTAGAGATCAGCACTTAATTTTATTGAGGATCCCTTGTATGTAATGAATCACTTATTTCTTGCTGCTCTCAATATTCTCTCTTTATCTTTGGCATTTGAAATTCTGATTAATATGTGTCTCAGAGTGGGTCTATTAGGATTTACTCTGTTTGAAGTATGTTGCACTTCTTGGACATGTATATTTATGTCTTTTACCAGAGTTGGGATATTTTTGGCCATCATTTCCTCAAATATTCTTTCTGTCCCTTTTCTGTTCTCTTCTGGGACACCCATCACACATATGTTGGTGTGCTTTGTGCTGTCATTTGAATCCCTGATACACTGCTCTAATTTTTTTCTATTCTGTGTTCTATCTGTTCTTCTGCCTGTATAATTTTGATTGTCCTATCTTCTAGTTCACTGACTCTTTCTTCTGCTTCTTCAAATCTGCTGTTGTGTGACTCTAGTGTATTTTATTCTCTGTTATTGTGCCTTTCATCACCACAATTTCTGTTATATTTCTTTTAATGCTTTCAAATTCTTCTTTATGCTACACATTGCCTTTAATATCCTTTAGCTTTTTATCCATATTTTCCCTCATCTCCTTCAATTCATTTAGGTAATTTGAGCTTCCCTTCCCACACCTCAGGAGCCCTTTTGTATGCAGCACTCCCCAGTGGATTGTGTTTCACCCTGGGTCTCTGAGGACTTGGGTCCCCACCGAAGTTCTAACTTGCTGCTGTGAGTGGCTCTATAGTTTGCACCCATGGTAGGAGGGCCCTAGGATATGCTGCCTTTGTATGATTCCCAAACTGCATGGGACAGTGTGAGGGGGGTGGTAACAGACTGGTGGGTCTGGGTTGGCAATTTCCTACCTGACATTTTTTTCTTTTTCTTGGTTCACCATTTGTGGAGTCCTTCTCCAGTTTCTACCATCCTCCAGAGTTCTAAGCAAGTGGGAATTGTCCTTGTATTCACTGAATCTCTGGGGATGCTTTTTCAGGGAATGTCTTCCATCACCATTTTGCTGAGACTCCTGTCTCATAACAATACTTGAATTAAAGACTATTTGTATACTAGTGTAGGCAACCATCTCTGTTTATTATTTTCATGGAATGTATTTTTTCATCCTTATATTTTTAACCCTTTTATATTTGGATCTAAGTGAGGCAATATATGGATGAATGACCCATCCTAGTGGGTATGAAGTGATATCACATTGTGGTTTTGATTTGCATTTCCCTGATGACTAATGATATCAAACATCTTTTCATGTGCTTATTGACCACTTGTATGTAACATTTGGAAAAATATCCATTTAGATTCTCTGGCCATTGTAAATTGGGTTATTTGTCTTTCATTGTTGCATTTTGAGCTGTTTATTCTAGATAAAAGGGTCTTATCAGATATATGATTAGGAAATATTTTCTCCCATTCCGTGGCTTGTCTTTTGTCTTTGTTGATGATAAACTGTGAAGTACCAACATTCTAAATGTTGATGAATTCCAGCTTATCTCTCTTTTAACTTTTTTTAATCTTCAGTTTCATTTTTATAATGAAAATGATACTCACCCAATCATGAAAGCAGGGACCTGTCTTTCATTGTCTGGAATAAGTATATGGATGAAGGTAGAGAGAATCTGGAGTTCTCCTAGCAAGAGAAGTGAGGAGATAACCTGATGAAGCATAACAGATTAGTTAAGGAATTTGTTTTCATTAAGAATCTTGATGTTAATATGTAGATAATGAGTAACTATAATATGACCCTCCCACATGCCCTCTGTGGTAATGGATAGCTAGCATCCATATTTATAAATAAGTATTATATGAAACATCTGCATCAGTATTATCTAACCTGTTGTTAAAATGCTGCATCCTAGTACCTGCCCCTGAATTAAGGAATTAGAATATCTGGAGTGGGTCAAGTGGATCTTCTTGTTTTGTTTTGTTTTGTTCTGAGTTCCATTTAGATGCAATAATGTTTTACAACCTTTGATCAAGATTGTGATTTTCACATTGGAGCCACCGAGATCATAATAGGTACTAAGAACTATAATCAGGTATTGAAGTAAGCAACAATATTCCTTGTTTTGGAACCAAAAAAGAGAGATTTGTGGTAGGGAACATAAATTGAGAAAATTTTTATTTCACCTGGCTTATTTGGCCTCTTGTTTTTACAGACTCATCTCAGGTTTCTTGGGTTCCCAGGCAATATCTGAATATGTCTTAGTAGCAATGCTGTTCAATTCCTGTAGAAGATGAGGCTCCTCTAATAAGTGTCTTTGGCTTGAGGACTCCCTATTGACCTGGGAAAACCTTTCTTAGAAGTATTCTGCATTGAAACTCTCTCTTACCAATTTTCCTTTCATCTTTTTGTTCTGCTTAGGATTCAAACCTGCTTTGCCATCTGAAGCTCTCCTACCTACACATTATCATCTTTCCCAGTAGACCAACTGCATGTCTAATCCAGTTTTGATACCTGCTTCTCAGAGTATTTGAACACATATACTGTGTTCCAGATATAGTGTGTGCATACTTCTACTATGGAAATTATATCAGTCTTTATTGATGATTCCTTACACTCTCTACCAGTAAGCTATAACCTCTGTGAAAGCAGGTACTTCATTTTATTCATATTTTTAACCCTCATAATGCAGCATGTTGCCTAGAATTGATATCCAGTAGCTGTCTGTCTTTTTTCCACTCCCATATACCTGAAGAATATGACAGTCAGGTAATAGTGAATAACTGGTAATGATATTTACCTGTGGTTGGGGGTGAGGTAAAGGATAGAGCCATATGCTACCAATGGTTTACAGATGCATGGAGATATTGATCTAGTCAACTGAGTGAGACATGGGTAGCTGGATCTCCTGGGCTGGCTATGTACCCTGAGCTGCTTTGTCCATTTACCTCAGGGGCTTTAAAAATATCTTTCAATTGGTGCTATGATATGAAACAGTTTGGTATTGTTGCTACATGACATAAAAGAATCACAGTGTCAGAAGGCATTGCTGTAATATGAGAAAAAGAAATTTTAGAAGATTTTGATGTGCCCATCTCCTCCCACAATAGAAATCACTGGTTTTGCCCATTTTAGATGTGCACAAATGGTTTAAGGAATTAAATATGAGTGTCACCCTGGTAAAAAGTAATTAAAATTTTATATAAACAGGTGCAAGCCCATAGTGGGTTAATAAGCACTTGCTAAGCTGAAAATTGAAACTGGGAAGTAGAAAATCTTAGGATGAAAATGAGTTTTCCACTTCCAGATGGACTTTATAATTTCCTGTTATTAAGTTATCAACAATTAATTGTCTCTTCATTTAGACATATTTCCCACTAAAGGAGGTTATTTCCACAAATAAAAAATTTCTGAATAAGGTCTTAATGCAAATTTAAAAATATAGAAGATGAATATGCCTGAAGAGATTTGTATACATGAATAATCCAAAATAATGATTTGGCAAATAGAATTCCTAGCTGAAAACATGTATTTAGAAATTATGAGGCTGCTTTTTTAACTTTCAATATGTTAAACTTGAATTATAGATGAAATAATGAAGAATTGATATTTGAAGGGGCCTCAGAGATTCTTAGTCCCATACTCACATTTTACAAAGAAAGAAAATGAGTTCTGAGAGGGGGAGTGATTTAACAAAGTCACAGAGCAAACTGGTGACAGAATGAGAAATAAAACACAAATTTTATGAATCTTAGTTGAGTGTTTGTATCTGTCTCTCAGCATTATTGTTTTAGTAAACATAAACATTTGAGGTCACCTCTAAAATCACTCACACAGAAGATGGATGAGTATCAGGAAACCAAACCAGTGGAGAAGAACAGAGATTAAACAGAGATGTGGAAGAATAAGATTCTGTGGAAAAAGGAAAAAGGATAATTTAGCTTACCCCACACATTTTGACTCAAGGTTTCTAAACCAATAACCAATATAGAAAAGGTTTTCTTCAGAACCCAGGTTTATGGGTGGTTATAAGATATCTTTAAGATTTTTTACAAAGGCATACTTCACTCAGAGTAAAAGTCACAACTTTTAGTGTGCATTACTAAGAATCTTCACAAATACATGGCCAGAGAACCATAACCACAATGAAGATACAGAAGTTTCATCACCTCAACAAATAAATAAGTCCCCCCCCAATCCTAGGCCCTGGGAATCACTGGAATTTTTTCTGTTCCTAGAATTCAGTGTCTTTGAAAATATCCCCCTTTTGGTCTGGCTTCCTTGACTTAGCTATTGCCATTCAGATATTCCATGTTCTATCATGAAGACAACAGAAAACTACAACTTACACTAAGAAAAATGAAGTTAAGGCCCAGTCAAAGGAACAAATTTACACTTCAACTGAGATACAGGAACTGAAACAACTAATAAGTCAATTCAAAAAGTTTAGGGAAGATATGGCAAGAGAGATGAAGTGTGTAATGAAAACACTGGGCATACATAAGGTATAAATTGAAAGTTTGAAAAACCAACTGGCAGAATCTATGGAAATGAAAAGCACAACACAAGAGATGAAAGTCACAATGGGAACATACAACAGCAGATATCAAGAGGAAGAAGAAAATACCCAGGAAATGGAGAACAAGGCACCTGAAAGCCTACACACAAAAGAACAAATAGAGAAAAGAATGGAAAAATATGAGCAACATCTCTGGGAACTTAAGGTCAAAAAGAAAAGCAGGAATGAACGTGTCATTGGTGTCCCAGAAGGAGAAGAGAAAGGAAAGGGGTCAGAAGCAATAATAGAGGAAATAATCAATGAAAATTTCCCATCTGTTATGAAAAACATAAAATTACGGGTCCAAAAGCACAGCATACCCCAAACAGAATAGATCTGAATAGGCCTACACCAAGACACTTAATAATCAGATTATCAAACATCAAAGGTAAAGGGAGAATCCTGAAAGCAGCAAGAGAAAAGCAATCCATCTCATACAAAGGAAGCTTGGTAAGACTGTGTGTGGATTTCTCAATAGAAACCATGGAGACAAGAAGGAAGTGGGGTGATATATTTAAGATACTGAAAGAGAAAGACCACCAACCAAGAATCCTATACCTGCCAAAACTGTCCTTCAAATATGAGGGAGAGTTCAAAATATTCTCTGACAAATAGACAATGTCAGAGCTTGTGAACAGAAAGGAAAAGACAGGAGTGAGAGGTTTGGAAAACAATTTGGGAGATAGTAGCACAGCAATGTATGTACACTGAACAAAGATGACTGAGTATGGTTGAAAGAGGAAGGTTGGGACCATGTGGGACATCAGAACAAAAGACAAAGGATAAAGACTGGGACTGTGTAACTCAGGGAAACCTAGGGTGCTCAACAATTGTAATAAAAGGTACAAATATGTTTTTACATGCAGTAGAACAAATGAATGCCAACATTGCAAGGTGTTAAAAATAGGGTGGGATTGGGGGGAAAATACAATCAATGCAAACCAGAGACTATAATTTATGGGAACATTGTATTATGCTTCCTTTAATATAACAAAGACAACATACCAAAGCTAAATGCATATGGGGGGGTGGGGAATAGGGGAAGGGTATGGAACTCCTGGCATTGGTGATGTTGTCTGACTCTTTATTCTACTTTAGTTTAATGCTATCTTTCCTTTTGTTGCTTTCTAGCTGTCAAGTTTTGCGTGTTTTTTTTGTTTGTTTTTTTTCTTTTTTCTCTCTGCCTTCCTTAACTCTTCCTCCTTCTTTGTGGAAGAAATGGAGATGTCCTTATATAGATAGTGGTGATGGTGCTGAATACATAAATACATGACTATACAGGGAACCAACGATTGTTTACTTAGGACAGAATGTATGGTGTGTGAACAAACCATCTTAAAACAAATGGGTGGATGAAGAAATCTTGAGGGCACTATATTGACTGAAATAAGGCAGACACATAAAGGCAGTTATTGCAGGGTCTCACTGATATGAACTAATTATAATATGTAAACTCATAGACATGTAGTATAAGTTACCAGGATATAGAATGAGTCTAAAGAATGGGGAGCAGTTGCTTATTTTGAGCAGAATGTTCAACTAGGGCGAACTTAAACATTTGGAAATGGATAGGGGTGATGGTAGCATGTTGTGAGAATAACTAACAGTGCTGAAAGGTGTGTGAAGGTGGTGGAAAGGGTAAGCTCAGAGTCATGTATGTCACTGGAAGGAAAGTTGGAAGTTAAAAGATGGGAATGTATAAAACAGTGAATCTTGTGGTGGACAATGTCTGTGATTAACTGTACAAATGTTAGAAATCCCTCCTATAAATGAGAACAAATGTATGACACTATAACTAGAAGTTAATACTAGAGGGGAATATAGGGAAAAATATATACCTATTGCAAACTATATACTACAGTTGGTAGTATTTTAACATTCTTTCATTAACAGTAACAAATCTACTATACCAAAACTATGTATCAGCGATGGAGGGGAGCATGGTTAGGGGTATGGGAGGATTTGAGTTTCCTTTTTTTGTCTTTATTTCTTTTCTGGAGTAATGAAAATGTTCTAAAAATTGAAAAAAATTATTTGGTACCATGGGCAATTGATTGTATACTTTGGATCTTTGGATAGTTGTATGGTATGTGAACAATCTCTCTCTCTGTCTCTCTCTCTCTCTCTCTCTCTCTCTCACACACACACACACACACACACACACATAGATAAAAAAAGAAAAAAAGAATATGCTTATGGGTATAAAAACATATGTATAGAAAAAAATACTCACTATGTATCAGTATATATTAACATATTCAAAGTAATTACTGATAAGGCAGGACTTACTTCAGTGATTTTTTCATTTTTTTCCTGTACTTACACATTTTGTGTCCCTCATTTTCTTCATTGCTGCCTTATTTTGTGTATAGCTGATTTTTTTTAGTGTAATAGTTTGATCATCCTGTCATTTCTTTTGCTGTATCTTTTTAAGATCTTTTTTAGGAATTGACTCATGTGTCCATGGGGATGTGCAGGTCCAAATTTCATAGGGCAGACTGCAAGTTGGGAACTCCAGCGAAGGTTTTGATGAATTCCCCAGGAGAAGCTGGATGACTGACATAGACAAGGAAATTCTTCTTCCTGACTGCTGATATCAGTAGTTCTCCTGATAAGGCCTTCAGCTGATTTGATGAGATTTTCCTCATTGTTGAAGGCAATCTCCTTTGTTGAATGTGTATATAATCAGCCATGGAATCAATCAACTTACTAGGAATTTAAATCCATGAAATACCATCAGAGTAAAAATCAAGGCAGTGCTTCCATGACTAAACAACTGGACACAATAACCTAGCCAAATTGACACGATATGAAACATTACATTGGACTTGTCACAAATTACCTTTTTATATGTTGTGTGCCCAATAACATGCAAATATGGTTATTTCTTATGTATTTTTATTTTAAGTCTTGTAAGAAATAAAAGAGCAGAGTTACAAACCAAGAATACAATCATACTGGAATTTATTTTTACCTATGTATTTACCTTTACCACAGGTCTTTATTTCTTCATATGACTTTGGGCTACATTCTAATGTCCTTTCCTTTCAACCTGAAGAACTCACTTTAGTATTTCTTGTATGGGGTGTCTAATGGTGACAAACTCCCTCAACTTTTGTTTATCTTAATCTCTCTAATTTTTGAAGGATGGCTTTCCAGGTGTAGGATTCCTGACTGACTTTTTTTTCTTTCAGCACTTTAAATGTTTTGCCCTAATGCCTTCTTACTTCCATGGTTTCTGATAAGAAACTGACAATTAATCTTATTGAGGATCCCTTGTATATGACAAGTTGCTGCTCTCTTGTTGCCTTTAGGATCCTATTTTTGTCTTTGGTGTTTGACAGTTTAATTACAATGTGTCTCCATGTGGGTCTCTTTGGGCTTATCTTACTTGGAGTTCACTGGGCTTCTTAGATGTGTGGATGTGTATATTTGTGTTTTTGTCAATTTAGGGAAGTTTGGGTCATTTTTTCTTCAGATTTTCCCTCTGATCCTTTTGTTTTTCTCTTCTCCTTCTAGGACTCCCATAATGCATATGTTGGTATGCTTCACACTGTCTCATGGTCCCATAGGCTCTGCTCACTTTTTTCATTCTTTTCCCTCTCTGATCTTCAGACTGAATAATATCAATTATCCTATCTTCTAGCTCACTGTTTCTTTGTTTTGATTGTTCAAAGCTGCCGTTGAACCACTTTAGTGTATTTTTATTTGCATTATTTATTTTTAATTCCCAAATTTTCTGTTTTGTTCCTTTTTAAATGCTCTAATTCCTTCTTTTTGTCATGCATCACCTTCTTGATTTCCCTGGTTTCTATGTCCATGTTTTCCTTTAGCTCATTGAACTTATTTAGGATAACTGTCTTAACATTTTTGATTAGTTATTCCAATGTCTGGGCTTCCTCTATTGTTCTGTTTTTTTTTTTTTTTTTTTTCCTATGAATGGGCATCTCTTTCTGTTTCTTTGTAGTCTTGTAATGTTTTGTTGAAATCTTGACATTTGATACTTTTGATATGCTGCCTCTGGGAGTCACATTCTCCCTCTTTTCCATGTTTTAGAGTAGGTTGGTTCAAGCCTGAGATACTTCTTCAATGTTTAGCCCAATTTATACTGAATCTATAGATGATGCTGGTGAACAGTTAGATTCTTCTCAGGTCTTTCTTAGCATGCATCTTGCTTTGGGCATGAGTGGTAGCTTTCAAGAATTCCCCAGTATGTGCAACTGCTTCTCTTCCAAAAAAAGGGGTGTTTCTCTCTTCAGCTTCTCCTCCAAGGGACCTGGGCTGTGTTCTTTCTCTCATTAGCAGTCTTTGCCCTGAGGCTACTGAGGTCAGCTTGGCTCCATTCCAATGTTCAATTCCACCTTTCCATTCCACCTTTCAGCACTGTCTCCACTCCATAAATTCAGTCCTCTTTTCTGTGCTGCTTTTCTGTCCTGGGAAAATTCTAGGTTAAATGACCTAGACATGCACTCTGAGTCAGTCTTCAACAGAGCCATTTGAAGCTGATGTATGAAGGAACCCCAATATTTTCATGCAGGTGTTCTAATAATTAGGCCCCAGGGACCCACAGTTGAATGTGTCTGGGCTGCTAAGCCATCACTGTCTGTTGCACAAACTGCTGCACAGACTGGTGGGTGTTGGCTGGACAAATAAACTGATGCCCTTGTTTTCTTACTACATTTAAGGTTTCTTTATCCTGATTCAGTGTCATTGTTTTGTCTATTGCCGACTGTTTTCCAGATTTTTGGGTAAGTTGATTCTGACAGATTCTGCCCATTTTCCAGTTTCTAAAGAAGGATGTTTGCCAGGGATGTTGTACTCTGCCAATTTGTTCTACCTTGATTTTTGAGAAACTGATAATTCTCTTGGTTTCTATATAGTTTTGCCACCTATGTATGCATTCCTAGATAATAAGTTGATTCATATGTGAATCAATATGAACTCACTTCAATAGGAACTGAGTAGCATGCACAAATCTAGCTGTGTGAGGAAGGGTGAGACTGACACTATTAAAGAATACCAGCATTAGATGAGCTGAAGAATCTAGCCTCAATTTCCCTGTGATCCAGGTCCTGGATGCTCTGCCAGATATGGTCAGTTTAGAAATGTAGTTTCTTCACAATTTAGAATTAGCTACTTAATTATCTTGATTCTCATTTTGTTTTTTTGAGATTTTTGTTTTGTAAATCATTGTGCTCCCTCAGACTTAAAAAAAAATGAGTCTTTTGAGTAGTTCTCACTTGTCCAACAGCTTTTCGGGTTTAAAACAATTTTTGTTCTTGACTTCTCTCTTCTCACTGTTCTTGTGGGTTTATAACTTTCAAATAAATCCTATTAATGCAATTTAAGTATAGTTTCCAAAGGGAACAAACTAGATGCATATATTAAATCTTCTATTTGAACTCAAGAATTTCCAAAACAACTTTAGGGTATAAATTATTTTCTAACTACAGAGGATAAAAAAGGAAATCTAATTTATATTCTCTTCCTACACACATTTATAATTCTAGCATATGTCTCTTCATTTATTCTATGTGAAACTCTGGGAAAGAGCATTCTAATCAGACATTGACACTCTTCTAAAGCATGCTTTTGCCTACAGAGTTTAAGGGGCCTCAAGAATAAGAGCAGGTTATGTTGTTTATTGCAAACTGGTCCCAAAAGATAATTGCTTCTCTCTCACCCTGAGACACTATTTTTCCACCCCAAATCCACATATACACTCATACACAAACTCACACAACTGGCCCAGTGACAGCTAATGCATATCTTGGGGAATTGCTTCTACAACATAAAGGGTTAATTTGCTTTTCAAGAAGTCAGATATTGCCTGGGTCTCACTGGAGGGTAGCAGAACACTAGATAGAGATTAGGGTCTACTGACTGGGAGAGTCAGGTTAATTTCTTATAGTATAATCCAAGTTAGATTTTATTATGAGTGAAATCAGTTGCCTAGAATAGATTTTTAATGAAAGCATCAATAAGAATGGTACAATGAAATCACAGATGATTTCCAAGGACTGAATTTTCAAATTTTATATATCCATGAAACATTATATTAAGGAAATACAGCCTTTATAGGTCTTTAGAGACTTTTAAATGAAAACATACATGCAAGAAAAAGTGATATGCAGAACATTATGAAACTTTCCAGGATCAGTAAATTAATGAGGTTGAAGTAGTGGGAAAGATGTTGCTATTTACACATAATGACAATACTTTATTAGCACTGATGGAGAGAGGAAAGCATACAAAATTACACATCATGCATGGAAAGTATCTTATTTTTATGACTAGTACTAATGCAGACACTTCTATTAGCTCTTCAAGTTTCTTTAAATTGAATTAGAGAAGGAAGCTTGTTAGTGGAGTTTTGCCACTTAAGTATATAAAATAAAAATGCCTTTAGGAATGAGCCAGATCTTTCAAATTTTACTCTTAATCTAGGCCAGTAATACCAAGGTAAAGAAATGAACTTGATCTAAAAACACTACCATTTTTAAAATGCAACACTGTTGTTTTTATTTTTATTTTTTAGAATGAAATAAGCCTCACACAGAGAGCAAAAGGCAAGGAGACTTTAAAAAAAAGTTCTGATACTTTTTTTCTGCGTCATAGCTGAAAAGTCAAAATGAATCAATAAACATTGCTTTGCTTTGAGTGTTCCCTTTGTCTCTTTTTTTTTTTTTTTTTTTTTGGCATGGGGCATTCTTATGCAGTGGTGTTCAATCATACTTTAAAAATTGTTGTTTATACACAGATGTCTTATCAAAGTTTCAGTATGACTTTGTAGGAGTTATGTGCCTGGATGTTATTATAAAATATAGAGATAATTGAAAGTTAGGCTACTGTGAAGTTTAACAGATATTGGCAAATATTTTCTGTATGTACACTGTCTTAGTTTGCTAATGCTGCAGAATGCAAAACACCAGAGATGGACTGGCTTTTATAAAAAGGGGGTTTATTTGGCTATACAGTTACAGTCTTAAGGCCATAAAGTGTCCAAGGTAACACATCAGTAATCAAGTACCTTCACTGGAGGATGGCAAATGGTGTCCGGAAGACCTCTGTTAGCTGGGAAGGCACGTGGTTGGCGTCTGCTCCAAAGTTCTGGTTTCAAAATGGCTTTCTCCCAGGACATTCCTCTCTAGCAAGCTTGCTCTTCTTCAAAACATCACTCACAGCTGCACTCCGTCCAGTCTCTTTGAGTCAGCATGCTTTATATGGCTCCACTGATCAAGGCCCACCCTGAATGGCTGGGGTCACACCTCCATGGGAGTATCCCACCAAAGTCACCACCCACAGCTGGGTGGGGCACATTCCAAACAAATCTAACCAGCACCAAAACGTCTGTCCCACAAGACCACAAAGATAATGGCATTTGGGGGGCACAATACATTCAAACTGGCACATTCCACCCCCTGGACCCCAAAATGACATTATCTTTCCAAATACAAAATACATTCATTTCATCACAATATCACAAAAACTTGAACCATTTCGGTAACAAAAGTTAAGTACAAAATCCCGTCAAAATCAAATATAGGAGTGGTCAGTCCTAAGGCATACTTTTCCTTTAGCTTGGATCTGTGGACTTAGAACAAGTTATATGCTTCCAATATACAAAGGAGGGACATTCATAGGATAAACATTTCCATTGCCATAAGGAGAAAGAGTAAGGAAAACAGGGTTAACAGGACCAAAACAGTTCCTAAAACCTGCAGGACAAACTCCATTAGATTTCAAAGTCTGAGAGTCATTTACAGAATGACGTTGCATCCTTGGGGCTTGAGAGAGCGGGAGTCTAACCCTTCCTAAGGGCCTTTTCAGCAGCCCTTTCCTCTCCAAACACTTAGGTGAGTGCTCCAACATACCCACACATTGGGGAGACCACCTTCTCGGCCCCACCCTCCTCAAACATCGGGGCAGCTCCTGGATTCCCTTCCATCTCCGGGACATACGCTCAACCCCTTCAGAACAGTGTGGTGGCAGCCAGGCTCTCCCCAATTCTCTGGGAATGTGCTCCAACCTCTTTGGGACCTGAGGTGGCAAAACTCTTCCAGAGCATCGAGGTGGAATGCCCACCCTCGACCTCTGGGGCAAACTCACCCTTTCCATGCATGTGGGCTGCTCTGCTCTCCCAGCCCAAGAACTCCTGACTCCAGACCTCAACCTACATGGCTCTGTCTTTGAAGAGATTTTTCCTTTAGTTTGTTCCTTGTCTCTCTCCTCCAGTCCCAACTGGCAGCGGCTCTGTCTGTAAAGATCTTGCAAAAATTCTGTTGGCTTCACATGAAGCATGCAGGGGTCAAAGCCATCAGACAACAGGAGTTTCCACAAATCCCTTCTGGATAATTCCATCTCCGATCTTGGCTTGTACTGAAATGGCAGCTGGGTTCCATGTTTGGTTACATCCTCATGTTGGGCTGTAGCTTCTGGGATTCCACCCCCTGGAAGCCTGTAATTTTCCAAGCCATCAGCTTCTGGTTTCTTTGAACCCAAGAGTTCAGTTCTAAGTTTATCTCTCTCTGCTCGCATTTTACTATAAGCTGCAAGGAGAAGCCAGGATACCTCCTCCACATGTAGTCTGGAGATCTCCTCAGCTAAGTATTCCAGGTTGTTGCTTCCAGATTCTTCCTTCCATCTGACACCAGGACTTAATTTTGCCAAATTCTCTGCCACTTTATAACAAGGATTGCCTTTCTTCCAATTCATAACAACACATTCATCATCTCTGTTCAAGGCCTCGTCAGAAGTATCTTTAGAGTCCATATTTCCACAAACAGTCTCTCTAAAGCAGTTTTGGCCTTTTCTATCAAGCTCCTCACAAGTCTTCCAGAAACTCCCCATTATCCATTTAAAAAGCCGTTCCAACATGTTTGGTATTTGCAAACTCAACAGCAAAAACACCCCACTTCTCCGGTACCAGAATCTGTCTTAGTTTGCTAATGCTGCAGAATGCAAAACACCAGAGATGGACTGGCTTTTATAAAAAGGGGGTTTATTTGGCTATACAGTTACAGTCTTAAGGCCATGAAGTGTCCAAGGTAACACATCAGTAATCAAGTACCTTCACTGGAGGATGGCAAATGGTGTCCGGAAGACCTCTGTTAGCTGGGAAGGCACGTGGCTGGCGTCTGCTCCAAAGTTCTGGTTTCAAAATGGCTTTCTCCCAGGACATTCCTCTCTAACAAGCTTGCTCCTCTTAAAAACGTCACTCACAGCTGCACTCCGTCCAGTCTCTTTGAGTCAGCATGCTTTATATGGCTCCACTGATCAAGGCCCACCCTGAACGGGTGGGGTCACGCCTCCATGGGAGTATCCCACCAAAGTCACCACCCACAGCTGGGTGGGGCACATTCCAAACAAATCTAACCAGCACCAAAACGTCTGTCCCACAAGACCACAAAGATAATGGCATTTGGGGGGCACAATACATTCAAACTGGCACATACACCAAAGTACTCAAAAACTGTTTTAATAACAGTTACTAATAAATGCCCAAGGAAAAAATAAAATGCATGTAAATTACAGTTAGAAATTGAAGAAATACTAAAATACATAATATAAAATGTATTATTAATAGAAATACTAATTTAAATGTAGATTCATTTTAAAGCTTGGTGTTTGTTGTACCTTAAGGAATACAGGAGATGAGGCACAACTGTAAAATACATAACAAACTTTCAGCCACAGAAGACAGGAACTTTTAATCCAGAAACTCATTTTCAAGCTAGAAAGAAAGTTGTACTGCTGGAATCCAAAACCACTTCTTCTGTTTTGTTTTTGTTTATCACTAAATTAATATAAATTCATTTAGATTTCCTTCACTCTACTACAGATTCTAACATGTTGCTGTCTGAGTTTTCCAAATGTCTGACCCTTATCATGAAAAAATATATGCATATTCTTGTCTGTCAGAAAATGTTTTGTCATCAAATTCTTTGTGGACATCAAATCAGGTTCTAACCAATTTCTAAATATTATCTAAAGAAAAGAAGAGCTAGAAAACCATCTTTGTTTTCTAAAGCAAGTTGGTAAAAACAAATGCCAATCACGTTCCAAAGCTGATATCCACCTGGGAAACATGAATTTAGAGGGAAAGGAATTATGATACAATTATATATAATAATTAAACTGTGGTTTCATTGCACTTTATGCTTAGCAGATCAAGTTTAATCTACATTCAAGAATGTGAGATAATAGAGGATTATTTTATAGAATTTCCTAACTACCCAAAGAATTGTTTCCAAGAATTATTGACATCCTGTCGAGCATTCTATTGTTGTCTTCAATCTGCTTGAGAGAATTATTTGCGAAAGAAATGGAATAGTCTTGCATAAAGGAAAAAACATTTTACTAGAAGTGAGAACACCTGGATTCTAATCTCAGCTTGCCTATTGTCTTCTAATATCTAAGTCAACTTAGATAAATTACTTATCTTTTCTAATGCATAACTTTCACATCTTTAAAATAAATATGCCAGTCATTACAAACATTATAGAGAGAAACAGATAATATATCCAGAAACTTCCTTATGAGATTGTAACTATAAGAGACACATTTAACCATGCACGATTTGCACTTAACAGGTAAAATAAAATAATAGGGAACTTACATTAGAAATGGAAATTAGAGAAGAGTAACATACACTTTCCAAAATTTGAATGGAATGTGTGAAAGGAAGTTAATATGGTACCTATATTAAGAAAGACATAAATGTACCTCCTCAGCACATCCTCATTGGAAAAGAAAGGATTGGGAATGAGAGTGAGAAGGGGAACTAACAATTACTTCCATGGCTACAAACTGACATTTGAAAGTCCCTAATTACACCAAATACAAAATAAGCAGGACACAGTTTCTCCCTGACACAGTTACCTGATGCACAGTACAATATGGCAAAGCATGGAGCTGGAAATGAAAAACTTTTCACTCAATAGATGTCATTGATCATATAAAAACATGTCCTCTGTCATACGATATTAGTGTAGAGTAATAACAACATCCAGGAGAAAAGTCAAGAGATCAAAGAAAGGAATCTATCCATATTGGTATGGGTCAACCAGAGACCTAAATAGCTTTCTTATTGTTCTAAAATAAGTAAACATAAAACATAACAAAACCAAAATGATGTCTTTGCATAGGTTCTGTAGCATAAAAACAGTTGACTGCAACATTCAAAGTAGACGAAATGTATTTTAAATATAGTTATTACCAAAATCAGAATGCATATTTGTATCTGTATATCATTTGAAACACAGTAGCATTCAAGGAAGTATGGATACTATCAAAAAATGATAAGATGAAGTAAGAAGCAACACAGAGATGAAGGGTTAAATGAGAGGTATAAAAATTTAATATTAGAAGGAATAGATAATGTTAGAATTTCTGGAAATTAAAATGGAAATACAACATTAAAATTCCATATAATAACTCCCATGTATAAGAAGCAAATTGGCAGGCAATCTAAAGCAGTGTTCTGGAAGATGAATGCAAGAAGCTTTCTGTGAATGCAGAGGGAGATGGCAAACAGATGGTAATTGTACTATTTATCTATTGCTATGTTACCAATTAATGCAAAACATAGGAGCTTAAAAACACATATTCATTCATTTTCCCAGAGTTTCTATGGTTCAAGAATCCCAGGGCAGCTTAACTGGATACTCTGGCTGTCAGTCTCTCACAAGGCTATAATAAAGCTGTGTTCTCAACTGAAGGGTCAACTGGGGAAGTTTCTATTACTAGCTCACTCATGCGGTTGTTGACACAATTCAGTTCTTCATGGGCCATTGGGCTGAGGCCTCAGTGGCTCAATAGCTTTTGATCAAATATATTCCTTGGTTCCTTGCCTCATGAACCTCACCACTGAGCACCTGACAACCTGGTAGTTGAGTTCATCAAAGTGAGTGAGTGAGAGGAAAGGAAAGAGTGCCACCTAGTCAGAGAAAGTCCTAACAAGATGGAAGTCAATCTTGCATTATTTAAAGAAATGACATATCGTCACTTTTACTTTGTTCTCTACATTGGAGGCAAGCCACTAGGTACAATCCACATTCAAGGGGAAGAGATTACACAAGGGCATCAATATGAGGATGTGGGGAATCATTGGATGCCATGTCAAAAGCTTCCTTCCACAGTAATAATTCTAGTAAAAATGATAGTAATAAGGTAAAAGGCTATATACACTCAAGGAATGAAACAAACACACTATCAGAAATAAATGGAACAATGTTTAGAGCAAATTGATAGAAAAATTGTAATTCAACAGCTGGATATATGACCATAGGTAGGCATGAAAGGATAACGGAAAACAAAAAACCTTGATAAAGCATATAGTGAAAGATTAAATAAGAAAACACAAAACCAAGGGCATTAAACAGGATAAATACTAAGGTAACACTAGAAAAAATACAAAAATTCCTAAATCTCAAAGAAAAATAAAATGAATCAAGGACACATCACATAGGTGAAGAAACATAACAGATACAACACAGTAAGCATAATTATGAAATATTATGATAGAATGGATACCAAACACATCAGTCATATCAATACATGTGAATGGACTTAAAACACCTATGAAAAGCAAATGATTTTTGATTTGGCTCACAAAACAAGATTCAACTCTATGTGGTATGCCAGAAACACAACTCAAATAAAGTGATTCAAAAAGAATAAAAATATAGGGACTCCTTCAACAGGGGAATGATTAAACTCTGAAACATTCATACCTAGAATACTACTCAGCAGCAGAAAAGAACAAACTATTTATACGTGTTAAAACTTGGATGAATCTCCATGGAATTATTCTGCATGAAAAAACCAATCCCCAAAATTACATACTGTAAGACTCCATTTATATAACAGTCTTGAATGAAAAATTAGAGAATTGGAGGAGATTAGTGGTGGCCACAAATTAGGGATGGCGGGGAGAGAAGTGAGTGTGGTTATAAAAGGGAGACAGACATGAGGGATCCTTATGATGTTTGAACTGTTCAGTATCTCAACTGCAGTGATGGATACATGGAACCTACCACGTACAGGTGATAAAATGTTATAGAACTTAAGACACACACATACATGCACACAAAAATGAGTATATAAAACTGGTGAAAGATGAATAGATCAGTGGATTGTATTGATGTTAATATCATGGTTGTGATATCACAGTCCAGTTTGGCAAATTGTAACCATAAGGGAAACTGGGCAAAGTGTACAATGGCTTCTCTGTATTACTTCTTACAACCGCATGTGAATCAACAATTTTGTAATGAAGTAATAAAAAATAAGTGACAGACAGAAAAATGGAAGCAAAATAGGGCAGAGTTAGCAAGCCTAATAGACAGAAGAAGGGAAACAAGAGCAGGTTTAATAAATCTAATATCAAATAAAGTAGAATTCAAGACCAAAAGCATTAAATATGAGAAAGAAGGACACTTCTCAATGCTAAAATCTACAATTCACAAGACAAATATAATACTTATTAGTAAGTATGAACTGAAGAGCACATTAATAATTTTTATGAAACAAAACTATAGGAAATAAAAAGAGAGAGAGAAACCCACAAATTTTAGAAGACATTAATAATAGGAGAGAGTTAGTACAAGAGAGACCAAGTAGACAAAGAAAAAGTAAAGTCAGAAAATCTAAATAAAATAACCAATAGAGTAGATCTTATGGATATTTATTGAATCCTACAATCCGATAACAGAATATACATTCTTCTCAAACACCCATGGCACATACATGCAAATCAGTCATATTTTAGTAAACAAAGAAAATATCAGCACACTTCCATAATGTAGAAACACAACAAACCACACTCTCTGATCACAATGCAATAAAACAGGAAATTACTACGAGAAAGAGAAAAAAAAAAACAGAAATACCCTTCTACATATTACTTGAAATATTAAATTTAAAATTTATGAGGGTGAAAAGGGAAATAAAAACCAAAACTACAGCATTTAAAAAATTTTGACAAGGAAAATGCAACACAGAATCTATGAGATACATTTAAAGTCATAAGCAGAGAAAAATTCATTGTATTAAATTGTTTTATCAATAAAAATGATAGAATATAAGTTGATGAATTGAATGCAAAGCTCATACAACAAGGTAAAGAATAACAAATAAAATCAGAAGGAAGTATAAAGAAATAATGAGTATAAAAGCAGAAGCTAATGAGGTTGCAAAAAGAAAATAGTGTATTGGATACATCAAAATCTTTCTTTTTGGAAAAAAGAAAAACAGATAAATCACTAGCCAACATGATTAGTAAAACTGGAGAAAGCACAAATTCACAAAATAAGAAATGACAAGAGAGAGATAAGCACTGAAACAATAAAATTTTAGAAACATAAGACTATTTTGCAAACATCTTTGCAAATAAATTTGAAAACCTATATGAAAGGGATAACATTTAGGGTAACCTCTAATCTGTTTTCTATCTCTGTAAATTTGGTATTTATGTTCATCTATTATAAGTGATATCTTACAATTTTTATCTTTTTGTGTCTTGATTCAATTTGGGTAATTGATGTATCAATAGGAATTTTTCCATTTCTTCTAGATTATTTGCAGGTATAAAGTTGTTCATATCATTTTCTTATAATCCACGCAACAGTAGAATACACATTCTTTGCTGATGCACAAGGAATATTTACCGAGATTGGCCATATTTTGTCCATACAACAAAACTCAATTAATTTAAAATTATTGAAACCCTGCAAAGTACGTACTCTGGATACTACAGATCATTATCTTCCATGAACATTAGCCAAAACAAATTCAACAATACATAAAAAGGAAAATAAATCATGACAAATTGGTAATTATTCCAAGAATTCAAGGCTACTTCAGCATTTTAAAATCAATCAGTATAATTCACCATATTAACAAACTACAAAGGAAAAGCATGTGATCATATCATCTTATGCAGTAAAATCATTTGACACAATTCAACAGTTGTTCATGATAAAAACTCTATGAATAAGAATCATCTTTACTTAACCTGATAGGGGAATCTACAAAAATCGTATACCTATCATCATAATTAAATGTTGAAAGACAGTGATTGCCCCTTAAGACTGGAAACAAGACAAGATGTCCTCACCACTTCTATTTAACATTGTCCTTACAATTCTAGACAGTTCAATAAATCAAGGAAAAATATAAAAGCCATACAGATGAAGGAAGAAAATGGTCTCTCTTTATTCATAACATGATGGTCCATGGAAAAAAAATCTTTAAAGATCTACAAAAAATGCTACTCTAACTAATAAGTAATTCTAGCAAGGTCACAGGATATAAGGTTAATATACACAAATCAATTGTATTTGTAACTAGTAATGAACAATTATAAATTGAAATTTCAAAAAAATTACCAATTAAATTAGTGTTAAAACAATAGAAGACTTAGCATATATCTTTTAAAAGTGAAAATCTAGATGCTCAATCTATACAAAACTTATGAAAAATAAAGGAAGACAAAAATGGAAAGATATATCATGTTCTTGAACTGCAAGAGTCAATATTATTAATATGTCAATTCTCCTTCAAGCTGATCCATTGACTCAATATGAATCCAATCAAAGGCCCAGCTGAATATTTTGGGAATGGAGAAGCTATTTCTAAAATTCATATAGAAAATGAAATAGAATAGGTAAATAAAATAAACAAAGTTGGAAGCCTGCACTACCTGATTTCAAGACTGACTACAAAGCTACTACAATCAAGAAAGTGTGGTATTAGTGAAAGTCTAGACATATATATCAATGAAACAGAATAAAGAGTCTATAAGTAGACATATATATATAGTCATTTCCTTTTCAACTATTATGTAAAGGCAATTCAATGGAGAAAAGAGTCTTTTAGACAAAAGGTCCTAGAAAAACTGGAAAGAAGGAAGAAAGGAAGAAAGGAAGGAAAGAAGTAAGGAAGGGAGGGAGGGAGAGGGGAAGGGAGGAAGGGAGGAAGGGAGGGAGGGAGGAAGGAAGGAAGGAGGAAGGAAGGAAGGGAGGAAGGGAGGAAGGGATGGATGAAGGGAGGGAGGGAAGGAGGGAGGAAGGAAGGAAGGAAGGGAGGAAGGGAGGGAGGGATGGATGAAGGGAGGGAGGGAGGGAGGAAGGAAGGGAGGAAGGAAGGGAGGAAGGAAGGAAGGAAGAGAAACAAGTTCTTGTATGCATCAAAAGCACAATTCATGAAAAAGAATCATGTTAAATTGGACCAAACAAAATTAAAAGCTGCTCTTTGAAAGACACTATCAAGAATATGAAAACAACAGCAACAAACTGGAAGAAATATCTGCAAATCAAAATCCAATAAAGGACTTACATACAGAATATATAAATGACTCTCAAAATTAATTAATAGGTAAATAAATTACCAATAAAATATGGATAAAATTTGAACTGACACTCTACCAAAGAAGATATATTATGACAAACAAGCACATGAAAATTTGCTCAACACCATTATTAGTTAGATGAATGAAAATTTAAGCAAACTTAAATAACACTACACACTTTTAAAATGGCAAAAAATAAAAAAGGAAAGTAAAAATCTATACCAGGTACCAGGAAGTATTTGGAGAAACTGGAATTCTCATACTTTGCTGTTAGTGGGTATGCAAAATGGTACAGCCACTTTGGAAACAGTGTGGGAGCATCTTATAAAGTTAAACATACACTTACCATATATCACAGCTGTCACACTCCAAGGTATTTACCCAAGTGAAATGAAAATCAGTGTTCACAAAAACAAAATAAAACAAAAAAATCTTGAAAGTATATGTTTATAGTAGCCTTTTTTTTTTGCAATTGCAAAAAAAAAAAAAAAGAAAGAACACAAATGTCCTTCATTGGGTGAATGGATAATTTCCTACGATGATGAATGGATAAATAAACTGTGGTGCACCCATAAAATGTACTAATGCTCAGCAATTTGAAAGGAATGCATTATTTACTGATGCATGTTACAACATGGATGCATCTCAAATGCATTAGGCTAAGTGAAAGAACTCAGATTGATAATTTGGGGTTTAAAACTGTTCTATATTTTGATTGTTGCGGTAGGCACATACTGTATTCATCTGTCAAAACTTCCAGAACCACACACTGAAAAGGTAAATTTTTCTGCATATAAATTATACTTTAATCTTAAAATGCATATATAAAGTATAAATTTACAGAAGTAAAAATAAAAATAAATCCACAATTAGAGTGGGAAAGTATAAAATACCTCTCAATAGCTGATAGAACAAACTGAAAGAAAATCAGTAAGATATACAAAATCTGAGAAAGAAACAATTAACAAATTTGACCTAATTGATGTGTGTGTGTGCATGTGGGTGTGGATGTGTGTGCATGCACATATACACATTTTCCTTCACTCAGTGATGACAGGATTCATGGTCTTTTCCACTGCACATGGAATATTACCCAAACCTGCCATATACTGGGCCATATAGAAAACCTCAACAAATTTCAAATGATTGAAATCATTCTGAGCTTGTTCTTTGACTACAGTGCAATTAATACTCTACAACTTTCTCCACAAAGTCTGGCTTTGGAATTAAATGCAGGTTGGTTCAAATGTTTGCTCTGTTACATTATTCATTCATTCCTTCATTCATATGTTCTTTTATTTGGCAAACATTTACTAAATGAGTTCTTTGTGTCATATGCCTGATGCAGGGAATAACAAGATAAATACCACAGTCTCTTACAAGTTACTTAATATGTATCAACATAAATTTGGCATTAAGGTGAATTTGGTATTAAGTTGAAATGTATTCAGGTAAATTTGGCATTAGGTGAACTTGCTATTAAGGTGAACTTGGAATTACTTCAATGACCCTTAGCTCTTTCATTTGTAAAACAGGAATATTAACATCTAATTTATATAGTAGTTGTGAGGGTTAAAAAAAGCGCATCAACACTCTGCACCAAACCTGGCATAATGTATGTGCTCAGTAAATGATAGGTCCTCTTTCCCTTTCCTTTCACTTTCCACACTTCTTTTTACTAAATTATATCATTGGCAATGTAAAATTAATGAGGGAAATCCTCCTTTCTTTTTTTCAGGTAATCTCTCCTTGAGCAGGATATGGCTTCTCCTAAGATGCATTATCATGATCAGCTCTCGTCTCCCTCTTTGTCACTAGTGAATATAAACCAGAATCCTGTTAACACACTCTATCCCTGGCCTCAAGTGGAAGGAGACAATGTGGAGCCACCCAAGAGTGTGTGTCCTTGTTATAGTTTCATAAATTTGACCCAATGTGTTTTATGTTGAATTTCAGAGCAAGTGGGTTGTGTCAGATTTTATAGTTTCTAGGGGTGTACTTTTCCAAGAAAACTATCTCATAGGTAAGTGGCTAACCTAGACTTTCTTCAGGATGTACCCACACTGTAAAGCCAATTGATAAATTTTCAGTAGTGGTTTCTGTAAGGTCTAGGAGATTTTACATTTATCGTTGGGAATCACGGATTTCCCTTCATTTTAACAGTGTATATAAACATGCATAAGACTTGCAAGAAATGAGGTGATTTATAAATACACAGTCTAATGTCACCACAAGTAACTGAATAATGTGTATTTCTCGTGCTTACACATATTAGTAATTATCTTCACGTGCCTTCTAGACAATGTATATATGGTATTTTTAAATTTTTCAATCATGCACACTGTCTCAATATGTCACAAAAAATAATTTCCTTAATCTTTTTCTTCTCCAATGCCATCACAACATCTGTGTGAAGCAGCTGGTCCAAACTAATTTTATTTTTCTGCCTCTGTCACTTGTAAAAAAAAATCAGCATTTGATTTCTTGTTTTCCTCAAAATGGACTCTTGGTATTGATACGTGTTGCTGAAAGCAAATATAAATTGGAGTGATGATTTTCTATATGCTAATATTACAGCTTGGATATTTAATTCAGGTTACAATTTTGTATCATAGGTACTCTTCAAATTTTAAGGAAGAAATACAAAATTTAAAAGGTTATTCAGATATGATAAATCTGTGGATGAAACACCGATAATATAACATTTACATGTAATTATTTTAATTATCCACCATGCCAATTTTCTACAATAGTTCAAAATCCACTGTCATTTTCATTATGCATATATTTTAGTGGTTATGAAAAAATTATATTGATAAACAGGCACAGACAGATGTGCATGACAAAACACATTTGTTTCTTTCCTGAGTTCAAAGTCCATTTATGTTTCATGAATTTACAAGAACTCTAAGAATAGCCAGGATGAGTTTTGCAACAAGTCTAAATGATAGATTTTTTTCCAGAAAAGGTCATTAATTTACATGGATTATCTTAAACCAATAATTAACATGGTATACCTTGGGGTTAGGGACATGTCAGGGCTGAATTCATGCCTACTTACTATTTAATATATATTGACTGCATACTAAACGCCAAGCACTATTCTAAGCATGTTGTACATTTTAACTCTATTCACAAAGTAACCTATTAAGTAGTATCATCATCATCATCATTTTATGATAAAGTACTGAGGCAGAAAGAATTTAATTGATTTGACCCAATTAATAAGATAAAATAAAAATAAGTTATTGGTAACATCTATTTGCAAGCCAGTGGTGCCCTAAAGGACCTTCCAACAAATGATTTTCTGTTAAGTAGCTTGTGCTAAGCCCCTGCAATTCTATTATTTCCCTTCATTAAACACTGTCCCTTTGGAAGCCATTGGCAAGTTATAGCAAATTCTTAAAAGGTTTATAGTGAAATCATTCCACTTTTCTATAGTTTATTTCTTGAACATGGGACCTCCACAAATATTGGTGAATTAGAGTAGGACTCAAGACCGTATTGATTTGATATGATAATATGCCATTTAAATCCTACATATTTTGAAGTATGTGGGATGGGGGGTAGATCTGGACTTGTATTGGGACAGATGCGCAAGCTCCGGCTCTGCCCTTATAAATCCCCTTCTGGTGATTCCTTAAAATCACAGGGCCTTATTTTCATCACCTGTAAAATGAAAGTAACATCTACCTCACAGGTAGCATTTATAAAGCATACATCACAGTGTTTGACGTATTGTATGTGCTCAATGAAAGATAGTTGAATCCAAATAATCTATGTTACTATTTAATTTCAATTTTTAGTTTCTGTAAACCTTACTAAGGATTTATATGAACTTCTCCATCCTATTTCCCTTCACAAGTTTATAATAAACAAGTATTTATTTTTCACTAGTACACTTTATCATTAAACCTGTAATTCAATATTATTAAATGTTATTATTAAACTAAAATCTTCATATTTATACAAGGGTTTTGACCAATTTTTTTGGTTTGTTTTTAATTGACTGGCTGATTTACTGAATTATTTTCATCAGTTGATACTGCTCTGGGAGATGTATCTCTAACAGAACTTCCTCTTGCCCACTGTATTTTTTGTCTGCCCTGATTCAGTTATTTAGAGGGCAGCTTCCAAATTTTTTCCACAAGTAAAAGCGAATAGGTGGTATACCCCTGAATTTATGCATACCTAAAAATATTTTTATTTTACCCTCCAGATGACTGCTGTCTTAGATGGGTAGAGGATTCTAGGATCACAGTCATTATCTTCCAATGGCTTACAAAGAGTGTCCAAATCACTTCCTAATTTCTGTATTAGGTTTGAGAAACCCAAAAGTTCTCGGAATCTTTTTCAACTTGAAAGTTATAATGATATATATATTTTTTTAATTTTCAGAATTCATACATTGTCTTAGGGTATCTCTATTTGTCTTTCTTCTGTCCTATGAATCCTGCCTAGGAGTCCCTCCAATTTGCTGATTCATAGTTCAGTCATGAGCCCCATCACTTTGCCGACTCAAGTCTTCTGGGGAAGCTGAATTTCTCCTATAATTTGTTTAATTCATATCTCTCTTCCATATGAACCATTTTCTCCTACTGGAATTTTTCATTTTCCTGGATCTGTCTTCCAAGTTTATTTTCCTTTTCATGATTTTTATCCTTGTGTTTTTGCTCTATTTTGAGATATTCCTTCAATTTGATTTTTTAGCCTACTAATTAAGTTCAGTTTTCAACATTGAGCATCTTATTTTTCAATTTGCTACTGCAATTTTAAAGTCAAATGTATGTTTCAGAGAAATATTTTGTATATTCTAATTGCATCTCTTTAAGAGTTCTCATTACTATTTCATAAAAGATCTCTTCTGTCTATGCCATTAATTCTACTTAAATGGAATCATCTGTATTAAAAATTCATCTTGAATTTCCTCCCTCGTGTTACTGAGACCCTATAAATGAGTTACGTTTGTCATTACCTAAGCATTGTTTTGCATTTCCCCTGGCATCCATACAAGTCAGTTAGAGGATCTTTTGAGAAGTGGCAAACTACCTAGTGGTCGAAGGCAATGGTTTGGGGGTTCAGCAATGAATGAACAGGCAAACCATTAAACAGTCTCCTGAAACACTAGGATAAGCCATTTCTGCTCCCAGGCTTCTTTGGGATACAAACCAGAAATTAAGAGTGGAAAAGGGGGAGTGATTCTTACCATTGAGCACATGCTTTCAAAGAATTGTCTTTCCAATATGAATAGCAGATAATAAGTTGATAGGATGTTTATCAGAACTCCAAGGATAATATTTTAGAGAAAATTTTGTGAAGGAAAGACCCTGGAATTCAATGAGAAGATAACTTTGAAAGGCTTTTTATGTGTTTTCTTCCCCACTAATCAACCAAATGCATAGGCCTTGTCCTCAAGCCACCCTTCCATTCAAGCCCCCTGGATTTCCTCTCTCTGATTTTTAAACTTGGCTACTTCTTTTTGTAGATGCAGGTCCCTGTTGACCTCACATAGTGGGAGCAATTCAGCCAGTTCAAAAACACTTCCATTCCATCCAGTTCCACTGGGGTCATCAGGGGTATGAAAGGAAGTTCCAGTACCATATGCAGGAAATTGGTAAGCAGAAAAGTTTTGTCTTCTCTGAAGGAACTCATAAACAGAGTTTATGGAAATCCTGAAACCCTTGTCTTTGCCTCTAATCTTTGAGGAGAGGTAAATCCTCTCTTCTGATTCTGCTCCCTCAACTCTCATCTACCTCAAGATGAATTCACCTGGATTGTCTTTGCCATGAAGGTCTCAGAGTACCTGTTGCCTTAGATGGATCTTCTGGGCTCCATAAGCATAGCGACTCAAGTTGCTATTTCACTCCAGATAAGAAGTCGGGAGAGAAAACAAGGAGCCACCTTCTCATCTAATAACAAGGAGAAGGGAACAGAGAGAGAAAAGCAACACAGCATGCTCCTTAATCAGTAGTATGGCTAAATTCAAATGCTTAATCAGCCCAATGAGAATCTATCATATTTAATTTTAAAATGTAAAAAAGGTATCAGGAGAAAATACTTATACACCTGAATGGATGCAGGTGTATAAGTAGTCAGTATCACTGAACCTAAATTAACCATGAGATTCAGAATACATTTTAAAATGTTTATAATAAGTAGGCTGTTGTGATTGAATCTATTCATTTATACTAAAATGAGTTTATTGCTTCACTAAACAATTGCATCATAAGAGCATTTTTTACTGAAATGCTAATTACCTACTACTGAATCTATCTGTAAATGATACTAATAGAAGAGCCCTTGATAATGAATGGATAGCATAAAAAGGGAATAATCCAAACAGATTTAGCACTAGCCAAGTCAATTCCATTGGTATCATGTTCTAAAGGACTCAAAGAATTCCAGCTGTAAATTTTGTACTAAATTGGAAAAAAAAGTCAACCTAGAAGAGGACCAAAATAGGATGATGTGTCTTGTTCATTTTTCCAGATAAAATTTATTTGGATTTCCATGATATATCAGGTCAGAATGATATTTGATATTTGATTCTCTTGATTTATTTGTATTCCCAAACCATTCCTATGGCAGGAAAATCACTTTCTAGGCAACATTTTTTTAAAAAATCAAATTAAATTAAGCTAGGTGATGTCAAGTGTAATTCACTTACTTTATTCTTTTTCATTGGGAAAATCCCTGTAAAACATGGATTACAGCCCTGAGCCAGCACTGTGCATTCCAATCTAGTTCTCTGATTTTCACCTCCTTGGGGATGAGCTTCAGGACAATGAAACCAAGACACCCAGGAAGACATACAAGGGCATTGCCAAAGTGACATTTTTGACCCTTTAAAATCCTACTAAATAATGGAGCAAAGAAAATTCAATGGAGAAATCATAGTCCTTTCAACAAATGGTTCTGGAACAATTGGATGTCCATTTGAAAAATAAAAGTGAACCTAGACACGCACCTTACACTTTTCATAAATATTAAACACAAACCGGATAATAGTCCAGAGGTCCAAAGTCAAGTTCTCAGCAGGGCCATGCTCCTGCTGAACTCTGTAGGGGAGAATCCTTCCTTGCCTCTTCGAGCTTTTCATGCTTGCCAGCCATCCTTAGTGTTCCTTGACTTGCAGCTGCTGCAATTCAAACTCTGCCTCTGTCATCACATTACTGTCTTCTCTCCACTATCTGCCTGCCTCTCTTGTCCCCTTCTTACCAGGACATCAGTCATATTGGAATAAGGGCCCACCTTACTCTAATATGACTTCATTTAAAAAAAAATTGCGGTAATATATACAACTCAAAATTTCTCACTTTGACCACTTTCAAGTGTCAATGCAGTGGTATTAATTACATTCAAAATATTGTTCATTTTAACTTAAGTATTTCCATCTGCAATGATTCCATTTCCAAAAAAAAGGTCACTTTCATAGGTACTGTGGGTTAGGAGGTAAACATGTCATTTTTTGGGAAACACAATTCAACCCTTAACAAATGCAAAAAGCACAATTCATGAAATAAAAAATTGAGACTTTTCATTTATTAATTTTTTAAATTTTCTCTGTGAAAGAAAATGTTATGAGAACAAAAAATAATTCACCAATTAGGAGAAAATATTTGCATAACACAATCTGACCACTCATATCCAAAATATAAAAATAACTCTCAAAACTCAACAATAAGAATAATACCCTTTTAAAAATGGACAAGAAAGGAGAGTCTAAGCCAACTTATAATTGTGCCTAAATGTCACCCCAAGAGAACTCTTTTTTTGCTCAGATGTGACCTCTCTCTCTCTAAGTCCACTCAGCAGGTGAACTCACTGCCCTCCCCACTACACGGGTCATGACTCCCAGGGCTGTAAATCTCCTGGGCAACATGGGACATGATTCCTGGGGATTGGTTTGGATACAGCATCATGGGATTGAGAAAGCCTTCTGGACCAAAAGGGGGAAGAGAAATGAAACAAAATAAAGTTTCAGTGGCTGAGAGATTTCAAATGGAGTTGAGAGGTCATTCTGGAGGTTATTCGTATGCATTTTATAGGTATCCCTTTTTTTAGTTTTTAGTGTGTTGGAATAACTAGAAGGAAACACCTGAAATTGTTGAACTGCATCCCAGTAGCCTGTTTCTTGAAGATGAGTGTATAACTATATAGCTTACATGGTGTGATTGTGTAATGGTGAAAACCTTGTGACTCACACTCCCTTTATCCAGTGCATGGACAGATGAGTAGAAAAATGGGGACAAAAAAGTAAATGAATAATAGGGAGGGATGGGGGAGATGGATTGTTTTGGGTGTTCTTTTATACCTTTATTTTTATTCATATTTTTATTTTTGTTTTGGAGTAATGAAAATGTTCAAAAATTGACTGTGGTGATGAATGCACAACTATATGATGCTGCTGTGAACAACTGATTGTACACTTTGGATGATTGTATATTATGTGACCATATCTCAATATGCTTTGTTACCATATCTCAATAAAATTGCAAGAAAAAATGGGCAAAAGATCTGAACAGATGCCTTGCTAAAGAAGACATACAGATACAAAACAAACAAATGAAGAGATGCTAAATTCATTTGCCATTGGGAAACTACAAAATAAAATGAGATTTCACTAAACACCTGTTAGAATGGCCAAAATACAGAAAACTTACAATACCAATTGCTGTTGATATGCAGCAACAGGAACTTCCATTCAATGTTGGTAGAAATGCAAAATGGTACAGACACTTTGGAACACTGATTTGCATGTTCTCAAAATGCTAACCATAGTGTTACTGTGTGATCCAGCAATCCTAGGTATTCACCCAACTGATTTCAAAACTAAAATCCACACAAAAACCAGCACATGAATTTTTATTACCTTTAATCATAACTGGCAAAAATTGGAAGCAACTGAGATGCCCTTCAATAGGTGAATGGATAAAAGCCCATGATACATCCATACATGAAATATTATTCAGTGATATAAAGAAATGAGCCATCAAGCCACAAAATGACATGGATAAATCTTAAAGGCATATTGCTCAGTGAAATATGCCAGCCTGAAAGGCTACATACTGTATGGTTCCAATTATATTATATTCTGGAAAAATGTTCTAAATAAAGGTTTCTCAAAAGGGAACAAAGAAACATTTTTAACACTCACAGTGTTTACATAATTTATTTTTCTTCTTGACCTTTTATTTTGTCCCACTTCCATTAAAGAAATCAGTCCTAATATAGTTTTATGCTTTAATGCATTTCTCAGCCATGCAATAATATATATATATATATGTTTTAAAATTATTTCTGAGACCATAAAGCTCTAAATGTTATTTTTGAGGATTAAATTAACTGTTACATTTACTATTAGCACAAATTTCATCAAAGTAAAAGAATCCTATCACATATCGTGATAATATTTAGGACAACAAACAAAATTTATGGGAAATTGATCTCAATTTTAAAAATGGATATTTTTCCAATAAATTCATGCAAATTTGGATTATTATTATTTATTGCTAGAATGAGAAATGGATAATCATCAAATTTCTTTTTTTTTTAAGTACTGAAAAATGGTATTTCTATAAATAAGTCATTAAAAATATAAGGACCAGTGTTACAGCAGTGTTAGTTCTTGGATTCCTTAAATTTCTTCTGTACTATAAGTCAAAAGTCACATAATGATCTATTACTAAAATTATATGTAATGATTTATCAGGTAACAACTCAAGCCAAAATTTTTGAAAGTAAAATATTAGAAAATGCTTGACTTGTGAAAGCATTTGTCACCCTATTTTAGGGTTATATACTTTGTCAACTGCTGTGAAGCATACAAAAACAGACTTTACTCATTTATTAGCAAACATTTATTGAGTGCCTACTTTATGTCAGACATGATTATAGGATCAAATTATACAGCGGGGACCAAAAAAAAAAAAAAAAGTCCTTGTTCAATGGAATATATATGCCCATAACTATTGCAAATTTTTAAAAAGTGGATTAGTTTCATGTATTACTCTTTTAATTAGCAGAACTATCTTTAATTGGATATACTAAAAAAACCTTAAGGAAATTAAAATATTGTTATTCAATTCAAATTTGATAATAAAAGCTTTTTTAATATAAACTAATTTTATCTTATTATGAGTTTTAAATATAATGCTTTTCAAAATTACATACCTGCAGATTTAGCTTGTTCAAAATTTGGAAATTGGCTGTCAAGGAAACTAATTGCCAAAGCCAATCTTCAATGTCAAACCAATCTGACTTACTCTGTCAGAAAAAGTCTGACATGATATTTTTAAAATTCAAATAAATGTATTAATACAGTCACCATTGCTGCATCTCACCTTTGAACTCTAACTCTAAAATGGATAAGGTCCAAAGCATTACCTTGTGTTTGCTACCTATTAGAAGTAAAGCACCACTACCTTCCATATTTCTTAACAATGTACTTTGCTTTTTTCTCACAAAAATCATCAGATCAATGAATTCTTTGAAAATGCTTGGGATGTGGAGGAAGAGAGTGCCCTAAATAACCATTTTTTCACCATGTTCCCCCATTACACAATATATCTGAATTCAGAACATCTCAACACAAGTAAAAACATCTTGTTTCTATTATCATTCGTTGTGTAAAGGAAGTTTCACTTGTTTAAAGTTCCCCTTTGCTTAGCAACTTGGAGGCTGTCAATATAATCTACAGGCATTAAGTAAGATCCCAGATGAATGAGTCCGATAACTTTCTTTTCAAAAGTGGAAGGAAGACTTTTTTCATTAGAGAAGTTGTGGGTCTAAAGAAAATTCATGCATAAAATGTAGGGTTCCCATATATCATCCTATTATTAACCTCTTACATTGTCATGATACATTTGTTACAACTGATGATAGCACATTTTTATAATTGTACTATTAACTCTAGTCCATGGTTTAACTTAGGGTTCCCTGTTTGTGTTGTATTGATCCTTAGATTTTTAAAAAAAATATTTATTCTAGTACCATATATACAATCTAACATTTCCCTTTTCAACCATATTCAAATATACAATTCAATGCTGTTAATTACATTCAGAATGTTATGCTACTATCACCAGCATCCATTATCAAAACATTTCTATCGTCCCAAATAGAAACTCTGTACATTTGAAGCCTTAACTCCATATTCCCTACCCCACCCTGTCCCCTGGTAACCTATATTATAGATTCTGACTATGAATTTGCTTATTCTAATTATTTTATATCAGTGAGATCATATAATATTTGTCTTTTTGTGTCTGGCTTATTTCACTCAGTATGATGTCTTCAAGGTTCATCCATGTTGTTGCATATATTAGAACTTCATGATTTTTATGGCTAAATAATATTCCATTGTATGTATATATCACATTTTTTAATCCATTCTTCAATTGATGGTTGATGGAAATTTGAGTTGCTTCCACCTTTTGGCAATTATGAATAATGCTGCTATGAACATTGGTGTACAAATATCTGTTTGAGTCCCTACTTTCAATTCTTTCGGGTATATAGCTAGAAGTGGGATTGCTGAGATGTATGATAAGTCTATATGTAACTTTCAGAGGAACCAAAAACTGTCTTCCACAATGGCTGCACCATTTTACATTCCCACCAAAAATGAATGAGGGTTCCAATTTCTTCACATCCTCTCTAACACTTGTAATTATCCATTTTTTAAAATAGTAGCCATTCTAGTTGACGTGAAATGGTATCTCATTGTGGTTTTAATTTGCATTTCCCTATTGGCTAATGTGCTTTTTGGTCATTCACATATCTTCTTCGGAGAAATGTCTATTCAAGTCTTTGGACCATTTTTTCAATTGAGTTGTGCATCTTTTTGTTATTGAGGTGAATGTTTCTTTAAATATTCTAGATATCAAACTCTTATCACCCATGTGGTGGCCAAATATATTCTCCCATTTTATATGTTGTCATTTTACAATCATAATGAAATCTCTTGATGTGCAAAAGTTTAAATATTGATGGGGTCCAATCTATCTGTTTTTTTGTTGTTGTTGCTTGCACTCTGGATGTAAAGTCTAAGAAACCATTGCCTAACACAAAGTACTGAATATGCTTCCCTACATTTTCTTCTAGAAGTTTTATAGTTCTGGCTCTTATGTTTCAGTCTTTGATACATTTTTAGTTGATTTTTGAATATGGTATGATGTGAGGGTCAACTTTCATTGTTTGCAAATGGAGATCCAGTTTTGCCAGCACCATTTGTTGAAGAGATTTTTCTTTCCCATGTGAGTTGTCTTTGCTCAGCTGCCAAAAATCAATTGGTCATATAAATGTGAGGGTTGAATTCAATTCCATTGGTCTATATGCTTATCCTTTTGACAGTACCATGCTGTTTTGATCACTGTGGCTTTGTTATAAGTTTTAAAATTGGGAAGTGTGACTCCTCCAAATTTTTTCTTCTTTTTCCAGATGACTGTAGCTATATGGGGACCCATTACCCTTCCATATAAGTTTGATGATTGGCTTTTCCATTCCTGAAAAGAATGTTGTTGGAATTTTGATTGGGATTGTCTTGAATCTTTAAAACATTTTGAGTAGAACTGACATCTTAACTATTTAGTCTTCCAATCCATGAACATAGAATGTCCTTCCATTTATTTAGGTCTTCTTTGATTTCTTTTAGCAATGTTTTGTAGTTTTCTGTGTACACAACATTTACATCCTTGGTTAGGTTTTTTTCCTAGATATTTGATTCTCTTAGTTGTAATTGTAAGTGATTTTTTCTTGATTTATTCTTCCAATTTTTCATTACTACTGTATAGAAATACCACTGATTTTTGTGTCTTGATCTTTTACCCTGCCACTTTACTGAATTCATTTATTAACCCTAGAAGCATCATTGTGGATTTTTCAGGATTTTCTGCATATAGAATCATGTCATCTGCAAATAGGGAAAGTTTGATTTCTTCCTTTCCAGTTTGGATGCCTTTTGTTCTTTTTCTTGCCTAATTGCTCTGACTAGAATTTCCAGTACAATGTTGAGTAACAATGGTGAAAATAGTTATCCTTGTGTTGTTCTTGATCTTAGAGGGAAAACTTTCATTCTTTCACTATTGAGTATGATACTAGCTGTGGGATTTTCATATATACCTTTTATCATGTTGAGAAAGTTACCTTCTATTCCTAGTTTTCTAAGCATTTTTATCGGGGAGTTGGGCCTTTGCCAAATGCCTTTTCTGCATCAATTGAGATGATCATGTGCTTTTTTCCTTCATTCTGGTAATGTGTTGTATTACATTAATTGATTTTCTTATGTTGAACTATCCTTGCATAACAGGGATAAATACTACTTGATCATGGTATATAATTCTTTTAATGTGCTATTAGATTCAGTGTGCTAGCATTTTGTTGAGGATTTTTGCATCCATATTCGTAAGAGGTATTGGTCTGTAATTTTCTTTTCTTATGGTATCTTGCTTTGGTATGAGGGTGATTTGGCTGATAGAATGAATTGGGGAGTGTTCTCTCCTCTTCAATTTTGTTGGAAGAATTTGAGCAGGATTGGTCTTAATTCTTCTTGGAATGTTTGGCAAAATTCCTCTGTGAATTCATTTGGTTCTAGGCTTTTGTTTTCAGGGGAGGATTTTGATTATTGAGCTCAAATTCTTTACTAGTTATTGGTTTGTTGAGCTCTTCTGTTTCTTCTTGTCAGTGTAGGTAGTTTATGTATTTCTAGGAATTTGTCCATTTTATCTATGTTATCTAATTTATTGGCTTACAGTTTTTCATGGTATCCTCCTATGATCCTTTTTATTTATTTCAGAGGGGTCAGTAGTAATGCCCCCCTTTTCATTTCTGATTTTAGTCATTTGTGACCTCTTTATTTCTTCATCAGTCTAGCTGAAGGTTTTTCAATGTTATTGATCTTTTCAATGAAACAACCTTTGGTTTTGTTGATTATCTCTGTTGTTTTTTTAAATTCTTTATATCATTTATCTCCACTCTAATCTTTTTAATTTCCTTCCTTCTACTCACTTTGGGTTTAAGGTTTAATTTCCTTATTTTTCTAGTTTTTCAAGTTTTGAGGTTAGGTCTCTGATTTGAAATCTTTCTTCTTTTCAATTTAAGAATTTGGGACTTTAAATTTCCCTCTCAGCACTGCCTTTGGGGCATCCAAAAGTTCTGGTATGTTGTATTTTCATTTTCATTCACCTCAAGATATTTCTTAATTTCCATTGTGATTTCCTCTTTAACTCATTGGTTTTATAGGAGTATGCTGTTTAATTTCCACATATTTGTGAATTGTCCATTTCTCCCTCTGTTATGGATTTCTATCATAATAAAGTTAATAAAGGGGCAAAGATAAATTGTATGATTTCAACATTTTTTAATTTATTGAGACTTGTTTTGTGACCTCAGATGTGGTCTATCCTGGAAAATGACCCATGTGCTCTTGAGAAGAATGTGTATTCTGTTGTTGTTGGGTGACTTGTTCTTTATATATCTGTTAGGTCTAGTTCATTTAGAGTATCATTCAAGTCTTGTATTTTTAATTATCTTCTGTCTAGGTATTTTATCCATTATGGAAAGTGTTATATTAAAGTCTCATACTATTAATATAGAACTATTTCTCCCTTCAAATCTGTCATTATTTAATTCAAGTATTTTGGGCTCTGCTGTTAAGTGCATATATATTTATAATTATTATGTCCTCTTGTTCAATTGACCCCTTTATCAGTATATAATGACCATCTTTGACCATCATAATAGCTTTTTACTTAAAGTCTATTTTATTTGATATTTGTATAGCTTCCCCAGGTTTCTTTTGGTTATTACTTACATGGTATATATTTTTCCCATCCTTTGACTTTCAACCATTTAAGGTGAGTCTCCTATAAGCAGCATATAGTTCAGTTTTGCTTTTTCACTCTTTCTGGCAATCTCTGCTTCTTGACAGGAGAGTTTAATCCATTTACATTCTAATCACTACTGATACTTCAGGACTTTCTTCTGCCATTTTGCTATTTAACATTTGTTACTCTTATGTCTTTTTGCTCCTTACTTCCATTAAAGCCTACCTTTATGTTTTGTTGTCTTTTTTTTTTTTTTGCTTTTTTGTGTTATATCATATTGAATGACTTCTCACTTCTATCTGTACATATTTTTCATCTGTTTTCCTTGTGGTTACCAAGGGATTAAATTTTAACATCCTAAATATATAACAATCATTTGGTTTTGATACCAACTTAACTTAAATAGCATGCACATATAATTTTCCTATACCCCTCTGTCCCCCACCACCATTTTTGTGCTTTTTGCAAATTATATCTTTATATGTTGTATGTCCAAAACCATAGATTTATCATTACTTTATAGGCATTTGCATTTTAGCACCTGTAGGTAGTAAGAAGTGGAGTTACACACCAAAAAATACAATAGTAATAACATTATATTTGCCCAAATGGTTACTTTTACCAGAGGTCTTTATTTATTTCTACTGCAGTGAACCACTGTCTAGTGTCCTTCCCTCTCTGTCACCAGCAAGCTACACCAGGGGCTGGGCCATAGAGCAGCCTGCCATAAAAGTAGGGGATGGGCAATGGTAACTGCTGCCTGGAAAGAACAATTTACTGGTATTTACTGTAATTTATCGCCTTCCTCAGACTCTTCCCTAGATGCTGTACAGTGTTATATTGGACTCTGGAGTTTCAAAATAGTTGATTCAGACAGTTTCTGCCTGTTTAATTGTTGTTCTGGTGGAGGGACTGTTTCATGGAGCTTCCAATTCTACAATCTTCCCACAATTCCTCTGAAAGACAATTTTTAAATGGATATATGAAAGCATAATCTGCGTAAAGCCTGGCCTGGAGCTGTGATCATGCAGGTCAGTTCTAGAATATACTCTGTATATTAAGTTTTATCTCCATTTTAATAATAAAGAAACTAAAATGTATAATCTAAATAACTTTGTGCAAGACTACTCAGGTAGTCAGTGATGAAGTAAGCTTACAAACCATATTGTAAGGCTTCAAAATCTGTGCCACTTCCATGAGGTCTTGCTTTCTCACAAATAAACTCAGCATTGATAGTATGTAATGTCTTTAATAAAGCTTGGTTGTTCCCAATAAATCATAGCTGTGAGTGATCCTACTTGCTCTTATTTTATCAGATTGCCAAAGGATCTCCAGGAATGGGAATGTCTCTCATAAGTTATAGCTTGGTAGAAGAGCTAAGAGTCAAAAGTTACTACATAGGTGAGACCATAAAATATATGCACGCATATAACTAGAAGTGTTCAATTCCCTATAACCAGAAACATTCAAATATTCTTGTTAAGGATGCTGTAGGTCATATTTCTGCACATTTTAAAAATAATTAGTTAGCTTTAAAGTCCATTTTTAACAAAACTCCCCAAATTATATGAATCTTATGATGATACATCGAATTTGTATTAAACATTTGCTATTTGTTTCCTCCCTGACACATAGTTTTATCTCATTTTTTCCTTTAGACCTATGTGATAAACCTTATCATTATCACTATTTTACAAGTTAGAAAACTGAGTTATTTTAAACAACTTAAACATTTTAATTAACACAGGGAGCAAGTGGGTGACCAGAATTTGAAACACTTGCATGCTGCTTCCAAGTTTAAGCAGACATATGCCACTTTTGGTAATATGGAGTAGACCTAATTTTTGCAACTCCTTCCATTAAGTACAACTAAAGCACAGACATCATATACAAAACAAACATAAGACTCTGACACCTGGAGAGAGGAAGGAAGACAAGTTGGATAATTTGACTCATATATACTAGACTTGGAGCTGAAGAAGCCAACTTTCTGGAAATGACAATGGACACAGATGGAAAAAAGCTACAACAAAAGTCTGCTCTAGCCAACGGACCAGGAAAGAGATAAACTAGCAAGTCATAACACTTTTAGATGATAACCAGTGTCTACTCCAGCCAAACATCACAGGAAAAATAGTGGCTCTGTTTCCACTCATGTAAACAAAAGCTGAGTGGGTAGCCTAGTGTTCCACCCCCTGTGAAGCTGCAATGAGAGGTCCCTGAATCCTGTCTGAATGGTGTCAGACAAAACAAAGTAGAGACTCAGGAATTCCACTTGTGCCAGGCAACAATTAGGAGCACTTTCCCTCCTGTTGGGGTGGTGCAGAAGTGTCCTAGTGGAAAGTCATTTATTACCCTGAGTACAATTATCTCTTGAGTGGTTGGTGCCTTAATTTTATTTGCTCAGAAATAAAAAAAGACTGATTGCTTGGAGCAAGTGCTGGTAAGTTTGAAGACATCTTAGTGCAAAGTGGTGCTGATTGAGGCAGAACTTTTTATTCCTAACTATTGGCTGTGTGGCTAAGAAAGTTGTATTCTGCCTTTTGGGTCATTTTGCATCACATCAGCAATCTCTGAGCTTCCCATTCATATTCTGAAGATTAAGCTCTGAAATAAGAGTCCTGTGAAGGTTTCCATTATACAGCCAGATGCTCCTAATAGAAAAGACTATACTTGAATTAATCTTTACAGTAAGTCAGTTATAGGTCACATTATTTTTTGTCAATACTCGTTGAAGCCATTTCTCTCAGCTGGTACTTGGATTTTCAGATTGGAATTTTGGCACCAAAATAAAAATTTATAAATGCAGTAAGCTAAATTGATTTAGAATAGTTGTCACATTGGAAACATAAAGGAGGGCTGCCAGTTGAAAGGAAACATGCCTTTTAAATCCAGAATATAGTGAAAATGCAGCCTGCTACCAGTATTAAATTAGTTCTAACTTTTAACAAGTGTTTCGTTCTAATGCCAGTGCTGTAAAGGTCATGGATTTCAAGCAATTTGATAAACCAATGGCCTAGTGGGTAAAAGATTTGTTGAAAGCATATTATAGCTACCTTTTGTAGTAAATTATTGTCAAGTAATGCCACAGAACTACAGCATAGTTATTCCCATCACTCTGGTGAAAATTACTAAAGAGCACAGGTGACAACCCAGCATGTCTTTAAGGACAAGGTATTAAGCCCTCTCTCCAGATTGAGGCTATAGAAATACTTTGTTAAAAATTTATTCAGTCACTCACTGTCAGAATATGATGACAAATGTTTCCATCTTTGAAAACTAGCCAATTTTTGCCTGAGTTTATTTCTTTCTTAAAATTTTTATTAAAATATCAGGGGCCTAATATAATGCAAAATGCAAATATAACCAACACATGCTATCCTCTGACCTCTTCAACTAATTTCCCTGCAGCTACAGAGAAAAATAGGCATATGCTCTGCTTCAGAGTTTCACTAACTATTTTCAATGAAATACTATGTTCTACACATTCTAATCTGCCATGTATTTCTCACTTACTGCCTGAGACCTAACTCAAAGCCATATATTTAATTGTTAGCTACAGCAGCACTCCAATTCTGTGCCACTTTCTTTATTAAGTAAGAAAGTAATGTTAGCTGATATAAGAAGATAAAATTAAAGAAAAGCAAAACATCAGAGGTTTATCACAGTATAAACATGTTTCTCACTCAAGTCACAGTCCGCTGTCATACCAAGAAGTTTCCACATGGTCTTTCAGAGACCCAAGCTCTTTCTATCTTATCAATTTTCGCTCACTTAGGTCTTTGCTATCCTCTCCAATCTGTATCCCTTGTATTTCCATGTGAACATTAGGACAAGCTGGTTAATTTATGCAAAAAACAGCTGAGATTTTGGTAGTGATTGTCTGGAATCTGTAGATTGATTTGGGAAGTATTGTCATTTTAACAATGTTAAGTTTGCTGACCCATGCACAAAATATGATCGGTTTATTTCTACCATTTTTATTTTCTTTTAATAATATTTTATAGCTTTCAGTGTACAAATCTTATGCTTCTTTTGTTTAGCTTATTCCCAGGTATTTTTTTTTTTTTTGCTGTTACTATAAATGAGATAGTTTTCATAGTTTCATTTTTGAATTATTAAATTCAATGTATATAAACAATTGTTTTTCTATGTATTGATCTGCACTATGCCACGATTGTTGACTCATTTATTAGTTACTGCCTGAGACCTAGAATAGATTTTTAATTGAGACCTTGGGATTTTCTATATACAGGATCATATCACTGTGAGAGTGATAGATTTATTTCTTCTTTTCCAATTTTAATGACCTTTATTTCTTTTCCCTGACTTATTAACCTGGCTGGAACTTCCAATACAATGCTCAACAGAAATGCTGACAGTGGATATCCAAGACAAGAGCAGAACTAAGAGAGCTCTGAGACACAAAGCAATAAGTCCAGTGGCTGAGAAAATTCACTAAACACCACAACTTCCCAAGAAAAAGGGGGCATCCTCTCACAGCCATCTTCCCAGTGGGCAGGGAACACTCCTGCCAGTCACTGGCTCCACAGCTCAGAGCTGCCCCAGACAACCCAGTGTGATGGGAAGTGTTTCCAACAACACACGCACACACCACAAAACTGGGCATGGACATTAGCCTTCCCTGCACCCTCAGCTGGTTGACCCAGAGATGGAAAGGCAGAGCAGTGCGAATCAGCATGCCCTATTCAGCCTTCCTTTCAGCAGACTGGGAGCCTCCCTACACAGCCCTGTAGCCAGAACCTTCCTTGGGGGCTGGTGCTCACCTGTGACATAGCACAGTCATCCCTCAACAGAGGACCTGGGGGTGCACAGCCTGGAAGAGGGACCCACTCGCAAGTCTCAGGGGCCATACGCCAATACCAAGGACTTGTGGGTCAGTGGCAGAGAAAAACTGTGGCGGGACTGAACTGAAGGATTAGACTATTGCAGCAGCTTTAAATCTCCAGGAACACCAGGGAGATTTGATTGTTACAGCTGACCCCCCCGGCTGCCCAGACACATGCCCCATATACAGGGTGGGCAACACCAAATACACACACAAGCTTGGTACACCAATTGGACCCCACAAGACTCACACCCCCACTCACCATGAAGACAAAGTGGGGGAGAACTGGCTTGAGGGGAATAGGTGGCTCGTGGATGCCACCTGCTGGTTAGAGAAAGTGTACTCCATGAAGCTGTAGATCTGAAAAATTAGAGATAAGGGTTTTAATCAGTCTACAAATCCTAAAAGAACCCTATCAAGTTAAGCAAATGCCAAGAGGCCAAAAACAACAGAAAATTGTAAAGCATATGAAAAAACCAGACGATATGGATAACCCAAGCCCAAGCACTCAAATCAAAAGATCAGAGCAGACACAGTACTTGGAGCAATTAATCAAAGAACTAAAGATGAACAATGAGACCATGGCACAGGATAAAAAGGACATGAAGAAGAGCATGCCACAGTATATAAAGGACATGAAGAAGACCCTAGAAGAGCATAAAGAAGAAATTGCAAGGGTAAATAAAAAAAATAGATGATCTTATGGAAATTAAAGAAACCGTTGAGCAAATTAAAATGATTCTGGATGTTCATAATACAAGACTAGAGGAAATTGAACAATGAATCAGTGACCTGGAAGACAATGAATGGAAAATTAAAGAACAAAAGAAAGAATGGGGAAAAAAATCAAAAAAATCAAAATGGACCTCAGGGATATAATAGATAAAATGTCCAAATATAAGACTCATTGGTGTTCCAGAAGGGGAAGAGAAGGGTAAAGGTCTAGAAAGAGTATTCAAAGAAATTGTTGGGGAAAACTTCCCAAATCTTCTAAACATCATAAACACACAAATCATAAATACCCAGTGAACTCCAAATAGAATAAATCCAAATAAACCCACTCCAAGACACATTCTGATCAGACTGTCAAATACTGAAGGAAAGGAGCAAGTTCTGAAAGCAGCAAGAGAAAAGCAATTCACCACATACAAATGAAACAGCATAAGACTAAGTGGTGACTACTCAGCAGCCACCATGGAGGTGAGAAGGCAGTGGCATAACATATTTAAAATTCTGAGTGAGAAAAATTGCCAACCAAGAATTCTTTTATCCAGCAAGGCTCTCCTTCAAATTTGAGGGAGAGCTTAAATCTTTCATAGACAAACAAATGCTGATAGAATTTGCTAATAAAAGACCTCCCCTACTTGATATACTAAAGGGAGACTTACTGACAGAGAAACAAAGAAAGGAGAGAGAGATATGGAGAAAGATTCAGTACTAAACAGATTCAGTATGGGTACATTAAAGAACATTAATAGAGAGAGGAAAAAATATATAGGACAAACATAAACCAAAGGATAAGATGGCTGATTCAAGAAATGATTCCACAGTAATAACATTGAATGTAAATGGATTAAACTCCCAAATTAAAAGATATAGATTTGCAGAATGGATAAAAAAAATGAACCATCAATATGCTGCATACAAGAGACTCATCTTAGACACAGGGACACAAAGAAATTGAAAGTGAAAGGATGAAAAAATATTTCATGCGCACTACAGCCGAAAGAGAGCAGGAGTAGCAGTATTAATCTCAGATTAAATAGACTTTAAATGCAAGGATGTTATGAGAGACAAAGAAGGCCACTACATACTAATAAAAGGGGCAATTCAACAAGAAGAAATAGCAATCATAAATGCTTATGCACCCAATCAAGGTGCCACAAAATACATGAGAGAAACACTGGCAAGACTAAAGGAAGCAACTGATGTTTCCACAATAATTGTGGGAGAATTCAACACATCACTCTCTCCTATAGATAGATCAACCAGACAGAAGACCAATAAGGAAATTGAAAACCTAAATAATCTGATAAATGAATTGGATTTAACAAATATATATAGAACATTACATCCCAAATCACCAGGATAAACCTTCTTCTCTAGTGCTCCCAGAACTTTCTCCAGAATAGATCATTTGCTGGGGCATAAAACAAGCCTCAATAAATTAAAAAAAATGAAATTATTCACAGCACTTTCTCTGACCACTATGGAATACAATTAGAAGTCAATAACCATCAGAGACTTAGAAAATTCACAAATACCTGGAGGTTAAACAACACGCTCCTAAACAATCAGTGTGTTAAAGAAGAAATAGCAAGAAAAATTGCTAAATATATAGAGATGAATGAAAATGAGAACACAACATATCAAAACCTATGGGATGCAGCAAAAGCAGTACTGAGGGGGAAATTTATAGCACTAAACACATATATTAAAAAGGAAGAAAGAGCCAAAATCAAAGAACTAATGGATCAACTGAAGAAGCTAGAAAATGAACAGCAAACCAATCCTAAACCAAACAAAAGAAAAGAAGTAACAAGGATTAAAGCAGAAATAAATGACATAGATAACAAGAAAATAATAGAGAGGATAAATAACACCAAAAGTTGGTTCTTTGAGAAGATCAACAAGATTGACAAGCTCCTAGCTAGACTGACAAAATCAAAAAGAGAGAAGACCCATATAAACAAAATAATGAATGAGAAAGGTGACATTACTGTGGATCCTGAAGACATTAAAAAATTATAAGAGGATACTATGAACAACTATATGCCAACAAACTGGATAATGTAGAGAAAATGGACAATTTCCTGGAAACATATGAACAACCTAGACTGACCAGAGAAGAAACAGAAAACCTCAACCAACCAATCACAAGCAAGGAGATCCAATCAGTCATCAAAAAGCTTCCCACAAATAAATGCCCAGTGCCAGAAGCCTTCACAGGGGAATTCTACCAAAATTTCCGAAAAAGAACTGACACCAATCTTACTTAAACTCTTTCAAAACATTGAAGAAAATGGAACACTACCTAACTCATTGTACGAAGCTAACATCAATCGAATACCAAAACCAGGCAAAGATGCTACAAAAAAGGAAAACTACAGGCTTATCTCTCTAATGAATATAGATGCAAAAATTCTCAACAAAAATACTCGCAAATCAAATCTAAAGACACGTTAAAAAAATCATACACCATGACCAAGTGGGGTTCATTCCAGGCATGCAAGGATGGTTCAACATAAGAAAATCAATCAATGTACTACAACACATTAACAAATCAAAAGAGAAAAATCAAATGATTATGTCAATAGATGCTGAAAAAGCATTCAACAAAATCCAACATCCCTTTTTGATAAAAACACTTCAAAAGGTAGGAATTGAAGGAAACTTCCTCAATATGATAAAGAGCATATATGAAAAACCCACAGCCCACATAATACTCAATGGTGAGAGACTGAAAGCCTTCCCTCTAAGTTCAGGAACAAGACAAGGATGCCCACTATCACCACTGTTAGTCAACATTGTGCTGAAAGTACTAGCCAGGGCAATCCAGCAAGACAAAGAAATAAAAGGCATCCAAATTGGAAAGGAAGAATTAAAACTGTCATTGTTTGTAGATGATATGATCTTATGTCTGGAAAATCCTGAGAAATCAACAATACAGTTACTAGAGCTAATAAAAAAATTTAGCAAAGTAGTGGGATACAAGATTAATGCACATAAATCAGTAATGTTTCAATATGCTAGAAATGAACAAACTGAAGAGACACTCAAGAAAAAGATACCATTTTCAATAGTAACTAAAAAAATCAATACCTAAGAATAAACTTAACCAAAGATGTAAAAGATCTATACAAAGAAAACTACATAACTCTACTACAAGAAATAGAAGGGGACCTTAAAAGATGGAAAAATATTCCATGTTCATGGATAGGAAGGCTAAATGTCATTAAGATGTCAATTCCAACCAAACTCAACTACAGATTCAATGCAATCCTAATCAAAATTCCAACAACCTACTTTGTAGACTTGGAAAAGCTAGTATTCAAATTTATTTGGAAAGGGAAGATGCCTTGAATTGCTAGACACTCTAAAAAAGAAAAACAAAGCGGGAGGACTTACACTCCCTGACTTTGAAGCTTATTATAAAGCCACAGTACTCAAAACAGCATTCTACTGACACAAAGATAGACATATTGATTAATGGAATCAAATTGAGAATTCAGAGATAGACCCCCAGATCTATGGCTGACTGATCTTTGATAAGGTCCCCAAAGCCACTGAACTGGGACATAACAGTCTTGTCAACAAATGGGGCTGGGAGAGTTGGATACCCATATCTAAAAGAATGAAAGAGGACCCCTACTTCACACCCTACACAAAAATTAACTTAAAGTGGATCAAAGATCTCAATATAAAAGACAGTACCATAAAACTCCTAGAAGACAATGTAGGGAAACATCTTCAAGACCTTGTATGAGGCGGCTACTTCCTAGACTTTACACCCAAAGCACAAGCAACAAAAGAAAAAAATAGATAAATGGGAACTCCTCAAGCTTAGAAGTTTCTGTACCTCAAAGGAACTTGTCAAAAAGGTAAAGAGGCAGCCAACTCAATGGGAAAAAACTTTTGGATACCATGTATCTTACAAAAGACTGATATCTTGCATATATAAGGAAATCCTACAACTCAATGACAATAGTACAGATAGCCCAATTATAAAATGGGCAAAAGATATGAAAAGACAGTTCTCTGAAGAGGAAATACAAATGGCCAAGAAACACATGAAAAATATTCAGTTTCCCTAGCTATTAGAGACACAAATTAAGACCAAAATGAGATACCATCTCACACCAATTAGAATGGCTGCCATTAAACAAACAGGAAACTACAAATGCTGGAGAGGATGTGGAGAAATTGGAACTCTTATTCATTGTTGGTGGGACTGTGTAATGGTTCAGCCACTCTGGAAGTCAGGCTGGCATTTCCTTAGAAAACTAGGTATAGAGTTACCCTTCGATCCAGCAATTACACTTCTCAGTATATACCCAGAAGATATGAAAGAAGTGAAACTAACAGATATCTGCACGCCAATGTTCATAGCAGCATTATTCACAATTGCCAAGAGATGGAAACAATCCAAAAGTCATTCAACAGATGAGTGGATGAATAAAATGTGGTATATACACACAATGGAATACTACGCGGCAGTATGAAGAATGATGTCATGAAACATATGAGAACATGGATGAACCCTGAAGACATAATGCTGAGCAAAATAAGCCAGGCACAAAAAGAGAAATATTATATGCTACCACTAATGTGAACTTTGAAAAATGTAAAACAAATGGTTAATAATGTAGAATGTAGGGGAACTAGTGATAGAGAGCAATTAAGGAAGGGGGAATGATAACCCAACAAGAACAGATAAGCTATCGTGGGTAAATTTAACGTTCTGGGAATGCCCAGGAATGACTATGGTCTGTTAATTTCTGATGGATATGGTAGGAACAAGTTCACAGAAATTTTGCTATATTAGGTTACTTTCTTGGGGTAGAGTAGGAACATGTTGGAAGTAAAGTAGTTATCTTAGGTTAGTTGTCTTTTTCTTAGTCCATTGTTATGGTCTGTTTGAAACGTTCTTTTATTGTATGTTTTTTTAAATTTTTAAATTTTTTTTATTTTTTATACAGTTGATTTAAAAAAAAAGTTAATTTAAAAAACAAAAAGGAAAAAATATGTAGACCCCCCCTTGAGGACTTGGTGGAGAATGCAGGGGTATTGGCCTACCCCACCTCAATGGTTGCTAACATGCCCACAGACATAGGGGACTGGTGGTTTGATGGGCTGAGCCCTCTACCACAGGACTTGCCCTTGGGAAGACTGTTGCTGCAAAGGAGAGGCTAGGCCTCCCTATAATTGCGCCTAAGAGCCTCCTCCCGAATGCCTCTTTGTTGCTCAGATGTGGCCCTCTCTCTCTAGCTAAGCCAACTTGGCAGGTGAAATCACTGCCCTCCCCACTACAGGGGATCTGACACCCAGGGGTGTAAATTTCCTTGGCAATATGGAATATTACTCCTGGGGAGGAATCTAGACCTGGCATCGTGGGATGGAGAACATCTTCTTGACCAAAAGGGGGATGTGAAAGGAAATGAAATAAGCTACAGTGGCAGAGAGATTCCAAAAGGAGCTGAGAGGTCACTCTGGTGGGCACTCTTACGCACAATATAGACAACCCTTTTTAGGTTCTAATGAACTGGAGTAGCTAGCAGTAAATACCTGAAACTATCAAACTACAACCCAGTACCCATGAATCTTGAAGACGATTATATAAAAATGTAGCTTATGAGGGGTGACAATGTGATTGGGAAAGCCATAGGGACCACATTCCCCTTTGTCTAGTTTATGGATGGATGAGTAGAAAAATGGGGGAAGGAAACAAACAAACAAACAAACAGACAAAGGCACCCAGTGTTCTTTTGTACTTTAATTGGTCTTTTTCACTTTAATTATTATTCTTGTTACTTGTGTGTGTGTGGTAATGAAGTTGTCAGGGATTGATTTTGGTGATGAATGCACAACTATGTAATGGTACTGTGAACAATCAAATGTACACTTTGTTTTGTATGACTGCAGAGTATGTGAATATATCTCAATAAAATGAATTAAAAAAAACCCACTTGATCATGGTGTATAATCATTTATATATATTGTTCTGTTTTGGGATGCTAGTATTTTTTTTAATACTGATACATTTATTTGGTGGAATATTATTCAGACACTAAAAAGGATAGAAAAATATTTTCTAGCATGGCAAAATTTCTACAACACACAGTGAAGTGAAAAATCAGTATAATCTCAATTATCTATGTGCGTACACATGCACCCAGAGAAAATATTTGGCAGGATTGTATACAGTTTATAACAGTGGTTATCTCTGGGGTATGGGATGTTTTGTTTTCTTCTTTATATTTTCAACTGTCTTTTCACATGAGTGTCCATTGCTTTTTCTATTAGAAAAGCTGTGGGTTTACAGAACAATCATGCATAAAATACAGGATTCCCACAGACTACCCCATCACAACACCTTGCATTGATGTGGAACATATGTTACAATGGATGATAGCACTTTTTATAATTGTACTATATTTTAACCGTAGTTACCTTTGGTACAATTGATGAAAGATTATTAGAATAGTTTTCTCTTCCATTATTTACATAAGGTGTATTTTCTCATGTACCACCCTATTATTACCACTTGTATTAGCATTGTATATTTGTTATAATTCATGAAAGAAACTTCTTATGCTTGTACTATAAATATGTACAGAATTATATATAGTATTAATATTATTATATTATATTATAGTATCATATTATTATAGTATTATAGTATTAATAATACTATTAATTATAATCCAGCATCTATAATAGGGTTGTAGATGTGTCCTATGCTTTATCTTTTAATTTTTGTTCTAATAATATATACAACCTAAATTTCCCCTTTAAACCACATTCACCTATATATTTCAGTGCTGTTGATTACGCTGACAATAATGTGTTACCATTACCACCATCCATTTCCAAACATTTACCATCAGTCTAAATAGAAATCCTGTAGAATTTAAGAATGAACTCCTGATTCTCTGACCCCATATATCTCCTGGTAACCTAGATTCTAGATTCTTACTCTATGAGTTTGCTTGTTATAATTAGTTCATATCAGTGAGATTATGCAGCATTTGTCATTTTGAGTCTGGTTTATTTCACTCAACATAATGTCCTCAAAGTTCATTCATGTTGTCGCATGCATCAGGACTTCATTCCTTTTTACAGCTGAATAATACTCCTTTGTATGTATATATCACGTTTAATTGGCTGATGGACACTTGGGTTGCCTCCATCTTTTAGCAATTGTGAATAATTCCCCCATTAACATCAATGTGTAAGTACCTGTTCAAGTCCCTGCATTCAGTTCTTCTGGGTATAAACTAGCAGTGGGATTGCAGAACCATATGATAATTCTATACTTAACTTCCTGAGGAACTGCCAGACTGTCTTCGGCAGCAGCTATACTATTTTACATTCCCACCAGTAATGAAAGAGTATTCCTATTTCTCCACATCCTCTCCAACACTTGTAGTTTCCTCTGTGTTTATCAGTGGTTGTTCTAGTAGGTGTGAAATGATATCTCACGGTTTTGATTTGCATTTCCCTAATAGCTAGTGATGTTGAGCACCTTTTCATGTGCTTTTTAGCCATGTGTATTTCCTCTTTGGAAAAATGTCTATTTAAGTATTTTGCCCATTTTTGAAATTGGTTTTGTCTTTTTATTGTTGAGTTTTACAATTTCTTTATATATTCTGGATATTAATCCCTTATCAGATATGTGCTTTCAAAATATTTTCACTCATTGAGTAGGTTGTCTTTTCACTCTGTTAACAAACTCCTTTGATGCCCAAAAGGTTTGTAATTTTATCTATTCTTTCTTCCATTGCCTGTGCTTTTGGTTTAAAGTTTAAGAAAACATTGCTTAACACAAAATCTGGAAGATTCACCCTTACTTTTTTTCTAGGAGTTTTAGTATCCTCGTTCTTATAATTAAGACTTTGATCCACTTTGAGGTAATTTTTGTAAAGTGTGTGAGATAGGGGTCCTCTTTCATTCTTTTACATATGAATACCCAATTCTCCCAGCACCATTTATTGAAGAGAATGTTCTGCCCTGGAGGAGTGGACTTGGCAGCCTTGTCAAAAATTGATTGACCATAGATATGAAAGTCTATTTCTGAACTCTCAATTCAATTCCATTGTTCAATATATCTATCTTTATGCCTTATGCCAAAAAACTACCATGCTGCTTTGACCACTGTAGTTTTGTAATGTATTTTAAGGTCAAGAAGTGCTTGGCCTCCAACTTTGTTCTTTTTCAAGATATTTCTAGTTATTTGGGTCTCCATAGCCTTCCCAAAAATTTGATAATTATCTTTTCCATTTCTGCTAAGTAGTCTGTTGGAATTTTGATTGAGATTGTGTTGAATCTGTAAAGTATTTTGGGTATAATTGACATCTTAATGATGTTAAGTCTTCCAAGGCATGAACAGGGAATATCTTTCCATTTATTTACCTCTTCTTTGATTCCTTTTAGCGATGCTTTGTAGATTTCTGATTAGAGGTCCTTTACATCCTTGGTTAAGTTTATTTCTAGATATTTGATTCTTTTAGTAGCTATTGTAAATGGAATTTTTTTCTTGATTTCCTCCTCAGATAGTTCATTCCTATTACATTGATTTTTGCATGTGGATCTTGCATCTGACCACTTTACTGAACTGGTTTGTGAGCTCTTGTAGATTTGTCAAAGATTTTTGGGGTACATTTTAAATATAGGATCTTGTTATTTTCCAATAGTGAAAGTTTTACTTCTTCCTTTCCCATTTCGATGTCTTTTATTTCTTTTTCTTGCCTAATTCTTCTAGCTAGAACTTCTAGCACAATGCTGAATAACAGTGATGACAGTGGGCATCCTTATCTTGTTCTTAGTCTTAGAGGGAAAGCTTTCAGTATTTCATCATTGAGTATGATGATAGCAGTGGGCTTTACATATACACCTTTACCATGTTGAAGAAATATATTCCATTCCTACTTTCTAAATCTACTTTTCAAGGAAGGATACTGGATTCTGTCAAATGCTTTTTCTGCATTGACTAAAATGGTCATGTGGTTTTTCCCTTCCAATTTCCTAATGTGGTGTATTACATTAATTGATTTTCTTGTGCTGAACCACCCTCCTGTATCTGGAATAAAACCCACTTGATCATAGTGTATAATTTTTTTAATGTGCCATTGGATTTGATGTGCAAGTATTTTGTTGAGGAATTTTGCATCTTTATTCATTAGAGTGACTGGTCTGTAATTTTCTTTTCTTGTAGTATCTTTATCTGGCTTTGGTAGTATGGTGATGTTGGTTTCATAGATGAGTTAGGTAATGTTCCCTCCTCTTCAAATTTTTGGAGGAGTTTGAGCAGGATTGGTGTTAATTCTTCTTGGAATTATTGGTAAAATTCAACTGTGAATCCATCTGATCCAGGGCTTTTCTTTGTTGGGACATTTTTCATGATTGTAATCTTTTGTGATTGGTTTGTTGAGGTCTTCTATTTCTTCTCAAGTCAGTGTAGGTTGTTGGTGTGTTTCTAGGAAATTGTCAATTTCACTTAAGTTGTCAAATTTATTTGCATAGTTGTTCATAGTATCATCTTATGATCTTTTTTTTTATTTCTATGGGCTCAGTTGTAATGAGCCACCACTCATTTCTGATTTTATTTACTTTCATCTTCTCTCTTTATTCTTTGTCAGTCTAGCTAAGGGTTTCTCAATTTTATAGATATTCTCAAATAACCAACTTTTGGCTTTATTGATTATCTCTATTGTTTTTTTGTGGTTGTTTTCGATTTCATTTATTTCTGCTCTAAACTTCATTATTTCTTTCCTTCTGCTTGCTTTGAGATAAGTTGGCTATTCTTTTTCTAGTTCTGCCAGGTGTTCAGTTAGGTCTTTGACTTTAGCTCTTTCTTCCTTTTTAACATAGGAATTTAGGGTGATAAATTATCATCTCCACACTGCCTATGCTGCATCCTATAAGTTTTGATATGTTGTGTTCTGTTTTTCATTCTTCTCAAGATATTTACTGATTTGTCTTGCAATTTCTTCTTTGACCTACTGACTGTATAAGAGTGAATTGTTTAACCTCCATATATTTGTGAATTTTCCACTTCTCTACCTGTTATTGATTTCCAACTTCATTCCATTGAGATCAGAGATAATTCTTTGTATAATTTCCATCTTTTTAAATTTATTAAGACCTGTTTTGTTACATAGCATGTGGCCTATCCTGAAGAGTGATCCATGAGCACTTGAGAAGATTGCATACCTTTCTGTTTTGGGGCTCAATGTTCTATATATTTCTGTTAGGTCTAGTTTATTATATTATGTAGGTTCTCTGTTTCCTTATTATTCCTCTGCTTAGAAGTTCTGCCTATTGAAGAGAGTGGTGTGTTGAAGTCTCCCAATATTATTGTAAAGACATCTATTATTCACTTCAGTTTTGCCAGTGTTTGCCTCATGTACTTTGGGACACCTTGATTAGGTGCACAGCTATTTATGATTATCATTTCTTTTATGTGAAATGCCCCTTTTATTAATATATAGTGTCTTTCTTTGTCTCATATAACATTTTGCATTTAAAAGTCCATTTTGTTCAATATTAGTATTGCCACACCAGCTCTTTTATGGTTCCTGCTTGAATGGGATATTGTTTTCCTTATATTCACTTTCAATCTATTTGTATCTTTGGGTCTAAAATGAGTCTCCTGTAAACAGCATATTGATGGATAATATTTTTTATCCTTTCTTCTAATCTGAGTCTTTTTACTGGAGGGCTTAATCCATTAACTATCAATGTTATTACCTTAAAAGTTGTATTTGCTTCAAACATTTTATCCCTTGGCTTTTGTTTGCCAGATCTAGTACTTTTTCTCTTTTTATCCTTTGAGTTACCTTTATTGATAGTCGTCATTTCTAAACACTCCTCCAAGCCTCTCTCTCCTGTCTTTTTTTTTCAACTGACAGAACTTCCTTTAGTATTTCTTGCAGGGCATTCCTCTTGTTAATGAATTATCTCAGCATTTGTTTATCTATGAAGATGTTAAACTTTCCCTCACCTTTGAAAGAGAGCTTTGCTGGATAAAGAACTCTTGGCTGGCAGTTTTTTTTTTTTCGTTTTCAGAATCTTAAATATATCATACCAATGCCTTCTTGCCTCCATGGTGTCCACTGAGTAGTCTGTATTTAGTCTTATGTGGTTTCCCTTGTATGCAGTATATCATTTTTCTTTTGCTTTTAGGACTCCCTCCTTCTCTTTGGCATCTGACAGTCTGATTAGTATGTGTCTTGGAGTAGGTCTATTTGGATTTATTCTATCTGGAGTACACTGGGCTTCTTTGATTTGCATATTTAAGTCTTTTATAAGGGTGGGGAAGTTTTCCCCAATTATCTCCACAAAAAAATCTTCCTAGCCCTTTGCCTTTCTCTTCTCCTGGGACATCAATTATTCTTACATTTGTGTGCTTCACGGTATCCATCATTTCCTTGAGATCCAATTCAAGTGTTTCCATAATTTTCACCATTTGTCCTTTTATGCATTTGAATTAAGTTGCTCTGACATCTAGTTTGCTTATTCTTTCCTCTGCATCTTCAAATCTGCTGCTGTGTGTCTCTAGTACATTTTTAATTGGATCTACAGAATCTTTCATTTCCAAAAGATCTGATATTTTCCCATTTATTCTTACAAATTCTTCTTTATGCTCTTCTAGTGTCTTTTTGATAGCCTTTATCTTTTTGGTTATCTCACTGAAGTCATTTAGGAGATTTATATGGACATCTTTGATTAGCTGTTCCAAATTCTTTGTCTCCTCTGGCTTTTTAATTTCATCATTTGTTTTGGCCATATCTTCTTGCCTCTTTATATGCCATGCAATTTTTTGCTAGTTTCTTTGCACTTGGTTACCTTGATAAGATTATTTTGAAAGTAGGTTTCCCTTCCTCATTTAAGACTTTGTTGTTTTGTTTGCATTGAAGGTCCCACTTGGCACTTGGTTTGTCAGTCATTCCCAGCTAAACCAAGGCCAGAGTTTCACACAGGTGATGCAGGCCTTCTCTGAAGGCTGTCAGAGGCTAGGCAGAAAAGTGGTTTGCTGGAGTGCACTTTCCCCATCTTCCCAGCAAATGGCACTCTTGGGCCACCACTTCCCCACACCCCACCTCTCACCAAATGTGGCAGCTGGCTGGGCAGGGTCCAGACCAGGTGAAAATTCAGTCAGGGCCACAGGCCCCCAGGTGTGCTGGTAGCTGTCGGATCTGTGGGTATGGGTGTGGGGGGTGGCACTGTGCACCTCAGCAGAGTCAGCTTGTACGTACAATGGGTCTGCTGAGTCCCATACTCCTGTGGGGAAAGACTCTGGGCTGCAGGACTGAGAGATTCAACTTCCTAGCCAGCTGCTGGCCCAGAAGACTGCTACTTTTTGCTGGCCAGCACAACTCAGGCTGGAGTGTACCCGCTGGTCTCAGGGGTAGGGGAAGAGCACCTGATGCTTTAATGCAGCTCCCTTGCCCCAGCCTCTCCACTCATATACACAGTGAGTGCCCTTGGCCCCTGTGGAAAAAGGACTGAGGCAGGGGGGACCCAGAGTGTCCCTCACTGGCCAATTGTCAGATAAGCTCTGCTCTGCATCCCCTTCTCCTGCTGAGGGGAGGGCTTCCCAGTCATCCAATTCCAGGCATCCACAGCAGCCTGTCTCAGGGATGGAGGGTGGGCACTGGGCACAGCAGGGTCTCCATAGATAAAATGCCTCTGCTGGCTCCCAGGTTCCCCCATGGGAACTCTAAGCACTGCAAAAAAGAAGAAGTTAACTCCCACAGCTGGAAGCCAAAGTAGGGGGATGTGTCACTTTTCAGCTGCTTGGTCTGGCCAGTAAGCCACAGTGCGGGCTCAGAGCTCAGGGTAGTCATGATTGCATACATTCACTCCAGATTCTTAGTCATAGCATCTCTGCTTTTTCATACATGTCTTCCTTATAAAAAGCAGCAGTCTTTTTCTGGTCACCTAAAGTTGGGAATTGCTGTTTTGGTTGTTTTCTGTCTGTTCTCTAGTTGTTTTATAATAGGGGAGTGAGTTCTTCCTATGCTATTCTACCATCATCCCAGAAGTTCTCCTCTAGTATATATATTTTTTGCCCCCATTTTTCTACTCATCCATCCATACACTGGACAAAGGGGAGTGTGGTCCATATGGCTTTCCCAATCACATTGTCACCCCTCATAAGCTACATTTTTATACAATCATCTTCAAGATTCAAGGGTTCTAGGTTGTAGTTTGATAGTTTCAGGCATTTACTGCTAGCTATTCCAATTCATTAGAACCTAAAGGGCTATCTTTATTGTGTGTAAGAGTGCCCACCAGAGTGACATCTCAGCTCCTTTTGGAATCTCTCTGCCACTGACGCTTATTTCATTTCATTTCACATCCCCCTTTTCGTCAAGAAGATGTTCTCCATCCCACGATGCTGGGTCTAGATTCCTCCCCGGCAGTCATATTCCATGTTGCCAGGGAGATTCACTCCCCTGGGTGTCAGATCCCACGTGGGGGGTGGGGGACAGTGATTTCACCTGCCAAGTTGGCTTAGCTAGAGAGAAAGAGCCACATCTGAGCAACAAAGAGGCATTTGGGAGGAGGATCTCAGGCACAATTATAGGCACGCCTAGCCTCTCTTTTGCAGCAACAGTCTTCCCAAGGGCAATTCCCATGGTAGAGGCTCAGCCCATCAAACCACCAGTCCCCTATGTCTGTGAGCACATCAGCAACCTTCAAGGTGGGGAAGCCCAACACCCCTGCATTCTCTACGAGCTCCTCAGGGGGGCTCTGCATATTTTTGCTGTTGTTTTTGTTTTTGTTTTTTTAATTAACTCTTTTTTAAATTAACTATTAACTATATCAAAAAAATAAAGAAAAAATACAATCAAAAACATTTGAAACAAAACATAACAAAGGAGTAAGAAAAAGACAACTAACCCAAAGTAACTACTTTACTTCCAACTTGTTCCTACTCTACCCCAAGAAAATAACATAAAATAGCAACATTTCTGTGAACTTGTTCCTACCATACCCATCAGAAATTAACAGACCACAGTCATTCCTGGGCATTCCCAGAATGTTAAATTTACCCACGATAGCTTATCTGTTCTTATTGGATTATCATTCCCCCTTCCTTAATTGCTCTCTATCGCTAGTTCCCCTATATTCTACATTATTAACCATTTGTTTTACATTTTTCAATGTCCGCATTAGTGGTAGCATATAATATTTCTCTTTTTGTGCCTGGCTTATTTCGCTCAGCATTATGTCTTCAAGGTTCATCCATGTTGTCATATGTTTCACGACATCATTCCTTCATACTGCCACATAGTATTCCCTTGTGTGTATATACCACATTTTATTTATCCACTCATCTGTTGAAGGACATTTGGGTTGTTTCCATCTCTTGGCAATTGTGAATAATGCTGCTATGAACATTGGCGTGCAGATATCTGTTCGTGTCACTGCTTTCAGAGCTTCTGGGTATATACTGAGCAGTGCAATTGCTGGATCAAAGGGTAACTCTATATCTAGTTTTCTAGGGAACTGCCATACTGACTTCCAGAGTGGCTGAACCATTACACAGTCCCACCTATAAGAGTTAGAATACAATTGAATAAGAAATATTCATAATTCCTTATAATGGATGAACAAAATATAAAGAAGTAATGGGTGAAAAACAAGCAACATAAAGAGGGGAAATGGAGGGATATGGAAGAAGAGAATGTATATGCCATTGAGGTTAAGTTGGTATATTTTCAAACAAGTAGGATATAGACACAAGTTACTTAATACAAACTCCAGGGTAACCACAAAGTATGTAAAAAATACACAGAAACTGACATGAGAAAGTGATCAATTGGTTACATCACAAAAGATCAACTATGCACAAAAGGAGGCTGCAATAATGTAAAGAGAAGCAAAAAAGACAAAAAAAAATAACAGGACAAAATTGCTGAATTGAGTCCTGCCATATCAGTAATAACACTGAATGGTAAATGGATTAAACTCCTCAATTAAAATACACAGACGGGCAGAGTGGATAAGAAAGCATGATCCAACTTTATGTGGTTTACAAGAAATGCACCTTAGATATACCCAAAGACACAAACAAACTGAACATGAATGGATGGAAAAAGATATTCCAGGCAAACAGTAACCAAAAGAGCATGGGAATAGCTATTCCAATACGAGAAAAGTTAGTGTGGTCAGTAGTAACACCTCCTCCCTTTCATTTCTGATTTTAAGTCAAACTCTGTTAGAAAATACAAAGAAGATACCATATATTAATAAAAGGGTCAATGAACAAAGATGAAATAACAATCATAAATACTTATGCGCCTAACCACAGTGCCCCAAAATGCATGAGGCAAACACTGGCAAACCAAAGGGAGAAATAGACACCTCTATGATAATAGTTGGAGAAGTCAGTACACCGCTTTCATCAAATGATAGAATACCTAGAGGGAAAATCAATAAGGAAATAGAGAATTTGAAAAATACGATAAATGAACTAGGCCTACAGAACTATGTAGAACATTGCACCCCAAAACAGCAGGATATACATTCTTCTCAACTGCACATGGATCATTCTTCAGGATAGGCCACTTGTGGCATCATAAAACAAGTCTCAATAAATTTTAAAAAATTTAAATTATACAAAACATCTTCTCTGAACACAATGGAATGAAGCTGGAAATCAATAACAGGCAGAGTACTGAAAAATGTACAAATATATGAAAGGTAGACAACAATCTCATAATCAATGGGTCAAAAAAGAAATCACAAGAGAAATCAGGAAATACCTTGGGGCCAATGGAAATGAGAACAGTATATATCAAAACTTATGGGGCACAATGAAGGCAACGCTCAGAGGGAAATTTATAGCCCTAAAAGCTTACATTAAAAAAGAAGAAAGACTTCAAATCAGAGTCCTCAGTACCCAGCTGGAGGAAATGGAAAAACGACAGCAAACTAAACCCAAAGCAAGCCAAAGGAAGGAATTAAGAGATTAGAGAAATAATAAATGAAATAGAGAATAAAAAATAGAATTAGCAAAACCAAAAGCTGGTTCTTTGAAAAGATCAATAAAATTGAGAAATCATTAACTAGGCTGACAAGAGAAAAAAAAAGAGAAAAAGAGAGAAGTCACAAATAATTAAAATCAGAAATGAAAGGGGGAACATTACTACTGACCACACAAAAATAAAAAAGGATCATAAAAGGATACTGTGAATAATTTTACGCCAACAAATTAGAAAACCTAATTGAAATGGACAAGTTCCTAAAAATACAGAAAAAAACCTACACTGACTCTAGAAGAAACAGACGATCTCAACAGACCAATTAAAATGTAAGAGATTGAATCAGTAATCACAAACCTCCCAATAAAGAACAGCCCAGGAGTAGATTACTTCACAGGTGAATTCTACCAAAGATTTCAAGAATTAATACCAAACCTGCTCAAACTCTTTCCAAAACTGAAGAGGAGGGAACACTCCCTAATTCATTCTATGAGGCCAACACCACCCTAACAAAAAGCCATATAAACATATCACAATAAAAGAAAATTACAGACCAATATCCCTTGTGAATATAGATGCAAAAATCCTCAATGAAATACTAGCAAACAGAATCCAATAGCACATTAAATGAATCATACATGATTAAGTGGGACTTATTCCAGGTATGCAAGAGTGGTTCAACACAAGAAAATCAATTAAAAATACACCACTGTTCTGGTTTGCTAATGCTGCTATTATGCAAAATACTAGAAATGGATTGGCTTTTATAAGGGGGGTTTATCTGGATACAAATTCACAGTCTGAAGGCCATGAAAATGTTCAAATTAAGGTATCAACACAAGTACACCTTCACCGAAGGAAGGCCAATAGTGTCTGGAAAAACCTCTATTAGCTGGGAAGGCATGTGGCTGGCATCTGCTGATCCCAGATTGTGTTCCAGCTCCTCTGTCAGCTCCTGTGCATTCTTCAAAATGTTGCTCTTGGGGTATTTTGTCCTCTCTTAGCTTCTCTGAAGCAAACTCTGGGGTAGCATCCCCAAAGTTTCAGCAAAAGTCTGCTTTCAGAGGCTGTCTCCAATATGTCTTTCTGAGCTGCTCTCCAAAATGTCCCTCTCAGCTGCTCTGAGGTCCTTCTATTTCTGAGCTCTTTTATAGGGCTCCAGTGATTAAATCAAGACCCACCCTGAATGGGCAGGGTCAATATCTCCATGGAAATAATTTAATCAAAGGTTTCACCCACAGTTGATTGAGTCACATCTCCATGGAAACACTCAATCAAAGGTTTCCAACCTAATCAACACTAATATGTCTGCCCCCACAAGATTACATTAAATTAAAGAACATGGCATTTGAGGTGACATGATACATCTAAACCAACACAACCACATTAACAGAATGAAGGCAAAAAACACAAAGGTCATCTCAATTGATGCAGAAAAGGCATTTGACAAAATACAGTACGCTTTCTTGATAAAAACACTTAGAAAACTAGAAATAGAAGGAAAATTCCTCAACATGGTAAAGAGCATAAATGAAAAACCCACTGCTGTCATCATACTCAATGATGAAATACTGAAAGCTTTTCCTCTAAGATCTGGAACAAGACAATGTTGCCCACTGTCAGCACTGTTGTTCAACATTGTACTGGGAGTTCTAGCTGGAGTAATTAGGCAAGGAAAAGAAATAAAAGGCCTCCAAATTAGAAAGGAAGAAGTAAACCTCTCACTATTTTCAGATTACATGATCCTATAGTAGAAAGTCCCAAAAAGTCTACCACAAAGCTCCTAGACCTAATAAACAAATTCAGCAACTTGGTGGGTAGAAGATCAACACCCCCAAATCAGTAGTTTTTCTATACATCAATAATGAACAATATGAAGAGGAAACTGAGAAAAAAGATCCATTTGCAATAGCACCTAATAGAATCAAATATCCAGAAATAAATTTCATGAAAATATAAAGGACTTATAAATGGAAAACTGAAACACTGGTAAAAGAAATCAAAGAAGACCTAAATAAATGGAAGTGCATTCTATGGTCACGGGATGGAAGACTAAATATTCTCAAGCTGTCAATTCTACCCAAAATGATTTGCAGTTTCAATGCAATCACAACCAAAATTCCAATCATTTTCTTGACAGAAATGGAAAAGCCAGTCATATAATTTACTTGGAAGGTAAGGGACCCTGAATAGTCAAAAGCATCTTTAAAAAGAAGAACAGAGTTGGAGTCTTCAAACTTCCTGACTTTAAAACATATTACATAGCTACCGTAGTCAAAAGAGCATGGTACTGGAAAAGAATAGATAGACCAATGGAATCAAATTGAGATTCAGAAATAGACCCTCACTTCTATGGCCAATTGATCTTTGACAATGGTGCCACGTCCACTCAATTGGAAAAAAATACTCTCTTCAACAAATGGTGCTGGGAGAATTGGATATCTATATGCAAAAAATGAATGAGGACCCCTATCTCATACCATATACAGAAATTAACTCAAAATGGATCAAAGACCTAAATATAAGAGCCAGTACCATAAAACTCCTAGAAGAAAATGTAGGCAAACATCTTCAAGATCTAGTTATAGGTGGTAGTTTCTTATACTTTACAGTAAAAATACAATCAATAGAAGAAAAACTTTTGTGCATCAAAAGACTTCATAATATAAAAAGACAACATATAGAATGGGATAAAATATTTGTAAACACATATCTGGTAAGAGTTTAATATCCAGATTTTATAAAGAAATCCTACAACTCAACAACAAAAAGAAAAACAACCCAGTCAAAAAGTGGGCAAAAGACTTGAGCAGACATCTCTCCAAAGAAGAGATACAAATGGCTACAAAGCACATGAAAAGATCCTCAACAACATTAGCCATTAGGGAAATGCAAATTGAAACCATGATTTGATAGCACTTTATACCCACTAGAATGACTAATATTAAAAAATAAAAGAAAAATAACAAGTGGTAGAGAAGATGTGGAGAAACAGGAACATGCATTCATTGGTGGTGGGACTTTTAAATGGTGCAGCTGCTGTAGAAAACAATTTGCCATTTCCTCAGAAAGTTAAGTATAGAATTTTTCTATGACTTAGCAATCTCACGTTTAGGTATATACTCAAATAACTGAAAGCGGGGACTCCAACAGACATTTGCACACAGATGTTCATAACTACAATGTTCACAATTGCCAAAAAGATGGAAGCAACTCAAATGTCTACTAACAGAAGAATGGATAAGCAAAATGTGGTATATACACACAGTGGAATATTATACACCCATGGAAAAGAATGAAGTTCTGTAACATGCAAGAAAATGGATGAACCTTTAAGACATCATGTTGAGTGAAATAAGCCAGACGCAAAATGACAAATACTGTACAACCTCACTGATATGAATTAATCAGAATATGCAAATTTTTAGATTTAGAAACTAGAATACAGTTTACCAGGGGCTGCAAATGAGGTAGGCAATGTGGAGTTTAAACTTAGGTGGTAGTTATTTTCTCTTAGGAGTGATGGAAAAGTTTTAGTAATGGATGATGGTGATGGTAGCACAACACTGTGAATGTAATTAACACAACTGAATTATATATCTTAATTGGGGTTAAGGGGGGAATTTTAGGTACTATATTTGTTACTAAAATAAATATTTAAAAAAAAACAATTTCCAACACAATTCTAGATGATAGAAATAAAAACAATTTCTAGATGATAGAAATGAAAAAAAAAAAGAATCCAGGCACAGATAAGGACTCTATGATTTCATTTATATATAATTCCAAACCAATAATGCTTATCTATAATTACAGAAATGAGAATAGTAGATATATTTGGGAAAGGCTTGGTAGGGACGATAAGCATGCTGAGAGGGTGTTCTGGGATACTGAAGGATTCTATATCTTCTATATGTTGATCTAGATAGTGATTACATAGACGCATATATCTATGAAAATTCATTGATCTATACATATACTTGTATAAGTTACTGCATTGTGTTATTATGTTAATACAAGATTTTTTAAAAATTAAAAAAGAGGAGAAAAAGCCAATCATGTTTATATATTAATGCTCTTCAAACTCAGAGCTGCCAGTATCAGTCACATTTTAAACACCACATTTGTGCTATTCTATTGGAATAAAAAACTATGTAGGATGGAGAGGAACATTTTGGGACTTTCCCAAAATTAAAAATATCACCTTCTGTTATAGAGTACTATGCAAAAATAAAGATATTTCCATTTCATTAACTATTAAATTCTAATTGATTTTCTTATGGGATATGCATTTTTCTTCTGAATAGGATTTTAACATTGATAACATATAAACATATATTTAGAAACTGAAGAGACAACTCTATACTTAAAAAGGGGGTTAATTCTGATTAGCAGTTAATGTGTAGGGAAGGATTCATAGAATTTTTGAATCAGTTTGTAATCCCCATACTTCCCAACCTTTATGAAACTAATCACTTATAATTCTAGAAAGGAGTAAAATCTTCATTTGTAACTCATCGTAGAAAGCCATACTTTATATAATATTATTTTATCTTTGCTTCCATATCTGAGACCAGACCAATAAACAGAACTTGCATCTCTCTTTTGAGTTTCTAGTTTAACATTTGGACCTCAGGATGCACACCAATTTAAATAGAGTTTCTGGAGCAAAGCTGATTGAGTTTGAAACCCACTTAGGAGCTCTGTGACCTTGGGCAGGTTGCCTTACCTCTGTTTATCCTCCTTGTAGAATTATCAGGTTTATATGAGTTAATACTTTTAAAACACATGAGTGCCTGGCATATGACAGGTGCAATATAAATGTGTGACACATGAGAATTAAAGAAAATAAAAAAGAAACAAGGAAATAAATGGGGTGGATAAGAGACAAGTGTGTTTGGGAAAGCATGTTACTCAGTTTATGCATAATGGTAGGCTGACATTTAGATCATCTAGAAAATTAATGAACACTTATACTTTTAAAACACAGTGAAAATTAAAAAAAAACAGAAGCCCGGTAACTATTTCACAGGTTGGGAAGGAGAGAAAAGGCAGTGCCCCTGGGTGCTCCCTTCAACTAGGAGTCAAACTAAGGAGCAAAATAATATAGCTTTATGGGAGGACCAGGAGAATTTGGAAGCTTTAAATGTTGTCTTAGTTTGCCAGGCTGCTATGGCAAATTCCACAGAATGGGTAGCTTAAACAACATGAATTTGTTGGCTCACGGCTTCGATGCTAGGGAAAGTCTGAAATTGAGGTATCAGTAAGATGTGATTTCTTCTAGAAATCTGTAGTCTTCTGATGCTGGCTATTGGCAATCCTTGGGGTTCCTCTGCTTTCCCATCACATGGTAATGTTCTCTCCTTTGTCTTCCAGGTTCCCACCGATTTCTGACTTCTGGCTCCTCCTCATGACTTTCTTTTTTTCAAACCTCCAGTAATCTGGATTAAGACACAATTACACTCAGTTGGGCCACACCTTAACAAATACAATATTCAAGAGATCCTACTTACAATGGGTTCACAGCCCTCGGAATGTTGAATTAAGATTTAGAGCGTGTCTAAATTGGGGGTACATAATTCAATTTTGAAATGATAGCAGCACTCCATCAAGGGATCTGGAGGTCAAATTTGCAGACTGAGTGCAAAGTGTTGTATTGAAGTAGATCAACTTCATGAAATCTTCTTAGAGGCCTGAAATACTGGGGCAAGGATCCATGAGTTGAGACTAGGACTTATGGGAGTATCGTTACTCCAGACTGGGTGACAAATATTGTCTGTTGAGTGTGAATGATTAGAGATGATACACTTTAGGCATAGGGAATTCCAAGACATAGTCACTATCCTGCTTTCAGGTCATAAGGGAGTTGGAGCAATCTTTCAAGTTTGACTGACCATTGTGTCTTCTAACAGAGCTTGCATTGCAATGCTTCTTTCACTTTTAACTCCAAGCTTGGATATCAGCATTAGAGAAATTAACTTCTGAGGTAACAATACTTACCCACTGTGATTAGAGAGCTTTCCTTCTCTGTTTTAGGGTTCCCCAGTCCCTTTCTTCTGCTCTTAGTGAAAAATGTGTGAGATTCCCTTTAATACTGAAGTCTTCAAGGGAATGTTTGATCTTCTTTCATAGTAAACCTCACTGCTTTTTATCGATTCCATTATCTTACAGGCATTAACCTTTCCTTAAAATAGCAGATACATTTTCTTCTCTCTATTTTCATAAGACTGCCATGAGAATCCAAGGAATAATATATCCAAACTTACCATACATAGGTTTAACAGACTTACATTTTTTTTTTTTATTTTACATTTTGAGTGCATTCAAATTATGTCCTCTTGGATTTTAATTGCCTGAAAAATCATCTGGGTTTTAGAACAAAGCAGACTTCTTATCCTTGGAATAGAATTAGAATTTGCAAAGATGTTTTATAACTTTACACAAAATTATTCCTTTCTTACTCTGGAAAAATATGGCCAACTGTTTAAAACAAAGTAAATCATAAGTGGATAGGTAAAGTAATAAATTGCCATGATTAATAACCAAATGAACTAAAATTTATTAATATTAGTTAGTTCAAATAGAAAAAAACAATTATGAAAACAAATTGTATTTTGGCCTTTGGTGTAAAGGACTTCAGATTTAATTGGAAGTGTCATGCTGGACTGTCTCATGAATCTTTACTGAAATATAGTTTAGTTAATTATAGTTTTCTTTTATTCTGTAATAGTATTTTTTTCATATCTATATGATCTTGTGTATCTTTATGAATTTAACCCAGGGATACCTAGTGATGCCCTGAAATTCCTTTTCTTTCAGAATGCTTTGTCTTTACCCTTCCTTAGCTGACATGTAGGATTTCTGTAATTTTTAAATTGCCTGGTGTGTAGATGATTACCATGCAGTTAGCCTAAATAAATATGCTTAATATCAAGATGTTGACTAAAACTTGATTCAGTGTTTGATGCCCATGAATGGGTTCCATAATGTTCCAGTTATGTATTGCTGCATAACAAACTAACCAATATCAGTGGCTTAAAACATCAACAATTATTTATTTTGCTTGGAAATCTGCAACTTGGGAAGGTTTGGGTGGAATGAATCATCTATTCCAGACTGTGTCGGCATGGATGGCTTGACTAGGGACTAGGCATTTCAGTTTCAAGATGGCTGACTCACATGATAGCAAGCTGGTGCTGGCTGTAGGTTCAGTGCTCAGCTGAGCCTGTGGACTGGCATCCTCAGTTTCTCTGCATGTTAGCTTTTCCATGGGCTACCTGGGCTTCACAATAGCATGGTGGCTGAGTTATAAAAGCAGGTGTTCCAGAAAGCATGGTGGAAATGCATGGCATTTTAATGAGTTAATCTCACCTAATGTCACCTTCCCATACTCTTATTAGTTTAGGCAATCACAAAGTTCCACCCATTTTCAAGGTTTTGGGATATAGACCTCACCACTTGATGGGAGGAGTGTCAAGGTGACATTGTGAAAAGAGCACATGGGATAAGAGATATTGTTGGGGCCAGTATTAGTCAGGGTTCCACAGGGAAACTGATTGGATGAGACTCCTCACATTGCTGAAGGCAATGTCCTTTGTTGATTGTAGATGTAATCAGTCACAGAAGCAATCATATGACTAATGATGTAAATCTGCAAAATATCCTCACGGTAACAAAAAGGCCAGTGCTTCCTTGACCAAACAACTAGACAACATGACTTAGTGCAGATGATCCATGAATTTAACCATCCCAGGGCCATATGTGGAAAACACAATCTGCCACACATAAGATATCAGTAGTTCAAAAGGAGCCAAATTGAAAATTGAAGACAGATTGGGGCAGGGATGCTCATCATCCCCTACTCCGCATTTCAGATAATGTTTACAGTGTATGTTTTGGAATATGGGATTTTATTTTCATGGGAATAGCTTGACAGGCAGAAGGGACTGCATAAGTTTTTAATAAAGTAGAATTTACTTATATGATCAGTAGTTGAATTATGTTGATGTTATGTCCTATACACCCATCAAATATTTGAATGACTATGATTTAATTTTCTGTGAATCAAGAACTTTTCTGTTTCATTTATGTAATTCTATGGACTAAAAAGCCCTGGATGATAAAATGTACGATCCTCTAAGATGCCTGCACTAAATGTAAGGATTGGAGATTTAATGTTTCTTTCTCTGCAAATATAGACCTCCCATAGTAAATCCCAAACAGAAAAAATACCCAGAAATATTAACCTTGTATTTTTGTGCTTTGTTCTATTTTTTCACATGCTTAAATAAGGCCTTATTTTCTAAATTTCAAACATATTTTATAAATTTCATTATAAAAAATATTACATGTACCACTGCTTTTCCCTTCAGGGCTCTCATTCTGCAAGCAGAGGAAAAGCCTGACAATGAAGGAGGTTACAGGTGAAATATATGGATTAAGTGTGAACTGCTGGGATCCAGGAGTTATTATAGCTCTGTAGCCTTTCCTGAAGTTTAAAGCAAATTCCATCGATGATGTACATTTTGCAGTGGGATGGAGGGAATCTATCTTTAGTTTAGGTCCCCAATGCCTCTAATCTGAATGACTTTAATAGATTACTATTATTTTCCTTTACCATCAGCCCATAAAAAATGACCAATTAACCCAAATTTGACCCCAAATGTGTTATCTCCCCTCATGCTTGAAATCACTGTAAAATGACAGGAGAAATGTACACATTAATAAATATCAGCAGAGAGTTGTCTCAAGAGCATACCAAAACAGTGAGGATGTTCTAAGCAATATAAATCAGAAGCATATGACAATGCAGGTGAACTGGGAGCGTCACTTGGGACAACGAATAATGCTCCAGCCACCAGTACTGTTAATATAATTCCTTCATTCCATAAATATTTATTGAGTTCTTAATATGAGCCAAACACAGTTTTAGGCACTGGGGTGGAACAGGGAATGAAGGAAACAAAAATGCTTGCCCATACGGAACAATACTTTTATTGTGGGGGGAGGCGGGGGGAAATTACCACAAAAATGGTATTTTAAAACAATACCCATTTCTTATATTACATGATGAAAGTTGCAATTTTCGATAAGATGTCAGAAAAGAAACTGCTAATAATTTGGATTGAGTAAAATCTTGAATGAAGTATGGGGGGCAAGCTTTCCAGAAATAACAGCAATTAAAAAGTTGTTGAGCAGGCACTAACCTAGCATAGCTGAAGAACAGCGTGGAGGCCAGTGTGGCAGGCAGACTTCACAGGAGATGAGGTCAGAGAGAGTGCAGGACCAAATCATGATGGGCCTTGTAGGTGAGTATAAAGATTTTCTTTTACTCTGAGTGGAATGGAAAGTTACTGGAGAGCCTTCAACAGAGGAATGACAAGAAATGGGACTATAACAGAATCTTAGGGGCTAGTAAGGAACTATTGCAATTATCCAAAAGAGTGGATGGTGACTCAGCCCCGGGCTTTACCAGTGGATGTGGAGAGAATGGTAAGATTCTGGATATATTTAGAAGGTAGAGATGGCAAATATTGTGATGGAATAGATGAGAGAAGGGCAGAGGGACAGGGACAGGGACAGGAAGAAGGAGAGGGAGAGGGAGGGAATTGAAGACGACTCTAAATTTAGCATGAGCAACAGGAAAGATGGAGTTGCCATTTACTGGGACTTGGGAAGCTGCAAGAGGAACAAGTTTGAGGGAAGGGAGAGATCAGGACTTCAATTATCTTTTCTTAAACTTGTTATTGTGGTAACATATACACAATCCCAAATTTCCCATTTTAACCACATTCAGTGGTGTTAATTACACAACAGTATTGTGCTACCATAACCACCATCCATTACCCAGACTTTCTCATCACGTCAAACAGAACCTCTGTACCCATTAAGCAATGACTTTCCATTCCTCCAACTCCCACCCTTGGCCCCTCAGAACCTGGAATTTACTTTCTGTCTCTATGAATTTGCTCATTGTAGGTATTTCATATAAATGAGATAATAACATTTGTCTTTTTGGGTCTGGCTTATTCCATGCAACATGATGTCTTCAGGGTTCACCCATGTTGTCTCATGTATCAGAATTTTATTCCCTTTTAAATCTGAATAGTATTCCACTGCATGTACATATCATATTTTGTTTATTCATTTATTGTTGATGGATACTGGGGCTGCTTCCACCTTTTGACTACTGTGGATAATGCTGCTATGAACACTGGTGTACAAATATCTGTTCAAGCCCATGCTTTCTATTCTTTTAGTTATACACATAGAAGTGGGATTTCCAAGTCATAAGGTAATGCTATGTTAGCTTTCTTAGGAAATGCCAAGTTGTTTGCACAGAAGCTACACCATTTTACAATCCCATCAATAATTACAAAGTTTCCGTTTTCTTCACATCCCCACCAACACTTATTTTCTAGTTTTATTATTTTGTTATTTATAATACACATCCAAGGGGTGTGATGAAATATCTCATTATGGTTTTGATTTGCACTTCCCTGATGGCCAATGATGTTGAGCATCTTTTCCTGTGCTTACTGGAGAAATGTCTATTCAAGACGTTAGCCTTTTTTTTTTAATTGGGTTGACTGTCTTTTCCTTGTTGGTCTGTAGCAGTTACTTATAAATTCTAGAGATTAAATTCTTATCATATGTATGGCTTACAGCTATTTTCTCTTATTTTGATAATGTCCTTTGATATACAAAAGTTTTTAATCACTGCCAAATCCAAGGTCATGAGGGTTTTCTAGCATGTTTTCTTCTAAGTGTTTTATGGTTTTAGCTTTTATGATTATGTCCTTGATAAGAACTCAGTTTTTGATATAAGTTTGAGATGCTTATTAGATATTCAAATGTAGATATTAAGTAAACAGTTAATGATATGAGTCTGGAGTCCACGGGAAAGGCCAGAGTCAGAGATAGGAATTTAGGAATTAACAGCACAGAGTTTGTATATAAAGCAATGGGAATACTTAAAGAGATATGAAACATGACAGAAAGAATAAGTGATCCAGGAACTGATGCTGTGGCAATTTTCAATATTTAGATGAGATGAGGATAAACTAGCAAAAGGGATTGAGAAAGAGCTGTCAGTTTAATAAGAGTAAAGCAGGGGAGTGTGAAATCCTGGGAAATACATGGAGACACCATTTCAAGGCAGAGGTCATAATTATTCAGAGTGGTCTGAAAGATCAAGTAAGATAGCAATGAGAATTGACCATTGGATTTACCATTTTGGGGGTTATTGGTAACTTTCTTAGAAATAACTTAAGTTGAATGATATGTGGGTAGCCAGATTTGATGGGTTCAAGAGCAAATGAGAAGAAATAATTTGAGACAGTAAATATAAACCCTCAGAGCTTTTTCTCTAAAGGTAGGATAATTGGAGGAGTTAATGTAGTCAAAGATTCTTTAAAGGAAGAAATAACAGCATATATGCATGGTGATGGGGAATATTTAGTACAAATAAATAATGATGATGAAGGAGAGAAAGGGAATAATGCTGGGGCAATATCCTTAAATAACATAAAAAGAATGGGATCTTGTGCCCAAGGGGAGAGGATTGTCTTTGCTAAGAGCACAGACACTTCATCCATAATAACAGTAGAGAATATAGTGGTACAGATATGCCTGCAGATAGTAGATGTGATAGTTGTGGGGTCTTACGGAAAGTATCTTCTGAGTGCTTTTGCTTTATCACTGAAACAGGAAGCAAAGTCATCAGCTGAGAGTGAGAAAGGAGGCCAGATGTTTGAGAACAGAGAAGATGACATAAGATGCTTTTTTAGCAATAAGCAAATGTAATATAACTCTCAAGAACCTTAAGAGATCATCTGAAATTCGTTATCACAGATAAGGTGAAATATATCAGCAAATTTTTGTTTCTCTTCTATATATACCTGTGAGTGTGTAGGTGTAGGGTAGGTTGAGTGTTGAACTAACCTAAATTTGTGATTTCACTAAGGCAATCCAATAGGGAAATAATAGGGTTTTTTTCAATAAATGGTGCTTAAACAATTGGAATTTCATTAGCAAAAGGATTAACCTAGGCCCATACCTAACAGCATACAAAAAAAATTAACGAAATGAATTGTGGACCTGAATGGAAGAGCTAAAACTGAAAAAGAACTCTTGTGAGAAAACATGGAAGTAAATCTTTGTGACCTTGGGTTAAACAATGGTTTCTTAAATAAGACAACAAAAGCATGAAAGAAAAAAAATTGGATTTCATCAAAATTGGAAAGTATTGTGCTGTAAAAGACACCATCAAGAAAGTGAAATGAAAAACTACAGAATGGGAAAAAATATTTGCAATAATATATCTGTATCAAGTTTATATAAACATGTCTTACAACTCAATCATGAGACTATCTGATTAAAATGGGCAAAGGATATGAATAGAAATTTCTCCAGAGAAGCTGTACAAATGGCCAATAAGCACATGGAAAGATGCACATCACTAGCCATAAGGAACATTTTAAAAATTAAAAAAAAAAAACATGGAATGCCACTTCACAACCACTAGGATGACTATCATAAAAAAAGACAGATAAAAACAAGTGTTGCAAGGATGTGGAAAAATTGCTGGTGGGAATGTAAAATGGTGCAGTTGCTCTGGAAAGCAGTTTGGCAGTTCACAAAATGTTCAACATATTGTTACCATGTAACCCAGCAATTCTGTTCCTGAGTATATTACCAAGAGAAAGACTTGTACATCAATATTCATAGCAGCATTACTCATGATGGCCAAAAATTGGAAACAACCTAAATTTCCATCAACTGATAACTATATAAATAAAATATGGTATATCCATACAATGGAATATTATTTGGCAATAAAAAGAATGAAGTACTAATGCAATACTACAATATGGTCGAACCTCAAAAACATTACTCTAAATGAAGAATGCCAGACATAAAGGCCTTATATTGTATGATTCCATTCACATGAAATGTCCAGAAAAGGAATATCTATGGAAACAAAAAGGAGAATAGTATTTGCCTGGCCTGTGACTGTAAATGGAAGTTAACTGTGTATGGATAGGAAGTATGACAATTGGGTGTTGAAAATATTCTAAAACTGGATTGTGGTGACAGTTGGCCAACTCAGTGCATTTACTAAAAAGCTATAGTTATAAACTTAAGATGGTTGAATTTTATAGTATGTAATTTACACCTCAGTACAGTTGTTATAAAATAAAGTTTTTCAACAACTATTTCTAAACATGTCTGATAGTCTTATGAAATGATTTCTAAGAAAATAGAGGTATTACATTTTAAAATATTACAGGATAAGATTTTTTAAATCAACAGTACTTAAAAGACTTGCAAGATTATCTGGCCCTCTTTATTCTCTAATATAAACTAACTGATGCCCATGACAAACTGAATGCTTTGGCTGGTAGGATCCTCTCCACTATGTTCATGCATATCTGCTTCCATTCGTTGAGTTGCTTGCTTACAAAGAGCGAGTTGTGTTTGTTTCCAAGCCTTTTTATGACAGTTGTACTTGCTATTTATTCCCGTGAATTCTCTGAGAATATTGGCATTATTTCATCTGCAAATTTCAGTATTTCAACTCAAACTGACTTAAGAAGAAAAATAAGTTTTCTATTTTTCATTTTACGTAGCTTCTTTATCTACAGTAATCTCTATTACTTACACAATAATCTGTTAATTTTTTTATAATGATGTTCACACTGTCTTAAATTCATATTATTAGTTACTTAGTAGGATTTTGTATCTCTCTCCCTCTAGGAAAATGTAAGGTACATAAAGATAAGGGATCATATCTGTTTTATTCAGCAGTATTTTTCCACCACTTTGTATATCATCTGGCACATATTAGGTCCTCAGTTAATATTTATTGAATAATTTTTTTCACTATGGCATTATTTGTTGTCATGAAAATGTAGAAATGTTTTAAATGCCGAACTGTATTATAAAGGCTAAATAATTTATGTTAAATCCATAATATTACATATTAAGATATCCTTTAAAAATGTAGATCTCTAGGCACTGCCATTGAACAAAAGTCCAGATGTACCATTAAATGAAAAAAAAATTGGCATCATGAATTATTGTACGTAGTGTAATGATTCAGGTCATGTGTTTGAACCGTGACTTCACCACTTATTAGATTGTGACCTTGAACAGGTTACTTGCCTGCTTAGTGCCAACAAAATGTGCTGATCTACATGTTGCTGCCCTTATACTCTCTCTTTCTTCCTATCTTCATTAATGTTCATTTTTTTTCGTATGGAATACCCTTCTCCTCATCTACTGTCCTCAATTATGCCCTTTTGCTCTTCCACACCCAGCTTAGGATCCACTTTTTCTAGGAAGCATCCTGGTCCATCCGTGGCCAGAATAGGCAACGTGCCCATCTAGTATACCCTTGTAAAACCCAATGCTGAGTTATAACTTAGGATTTATTCTACTGGATAATGATGGTCTGCTTACTTGTTAGTTTTTCTCACACAAGTGTGAGCTACCCTATAGAAAAGAATACTTATGATTCATGTCTTTATCCACAGTGCCAATTAAAATTGATTCATTTGTTCATTTATTCATTCATTCTTTCAATGTATATATTCTTCACTTGTTCAACAGATCATGTCCAGTAAGCAGCAGTGTTCGGACCCAAACATGTCTTCTCTATGTCTAGTGCTATTTCCATTATACTATTATATGTATATCTTATATTTCCATAGGATATTCCATTTCACAAAACACTTAAATATATGGCATTCAGTCATTTAATTATTACAAATGCTCTGGTAAGTTGTCAATATTATTCTCACTTTAAAGATGATTCCAGAGGTTATATACATTGCCCAAGTTAACAAAATTAACGAGTGACAGTGTGATGGAACTCAAATAGGTTTAACACACCAAGTCTGTTGATTTTTCCCCATCTAATCATGCTGTATGCATTAATTGATTAGATCTTTTGCTTGGTTTAAAAACGAACATCAGTAACTTTACACTAGCACTATTTACAAAGAGCTTCTAAGGTATTGATTTGAACAACTTTAGAATTGTAGCATTTTTTCTTCCCCATTATTCAAGCCATAAAATGAGGCATCCTCTATGAAAGATGAACATGTTGAAACCCATTCATTTTCAAATGACCTTCTTTTGGCATTGAACTTCAAGTTGGCAGTAAGATGGCATGCAAGTCTCAGACTGCAATGATGGAGTATGTAATTAAGATAGACTTCCTTTAGGAATATTTAACATTTAGCTTGTTGTTTCACCAACATTTTAGAGATTTGGGGGCTGTAATTTTTCAAATATTACATAAAGTCAAAGGTTTGAGTCTCACATCCTTCTTTGTCTGCTCCTCAATCATATGCTAAAGAAGAGATTTGTTTTGACATGAGAATGTTTAAAATTCCAGCTGTTTGGTGTGAATAGTGATTTAATGAGAGCTAGCCCAATAAATAGGATGGTCATATATTCTGAATAGGAAGTCCTAAACCCCACATAATCATGGGTATACATCTTCAGAGCATGTGAATGAGGGATGGTAGTGGAAACTTTTTAAAGGTCTGAGGAGAGAGGCACGTGGCATTTTAGTAAAGACTAAACAAATTGGTAAGTTGAAATATAGAATATACATTATCATGAACATCGCCCTCCCCCAAAATGGTAGGCTTCCAGAGGGTTTCAAACTCTCCTATCAGCATAATTGACAAGGAAGATAAGAGCCAAATAGCAGGACATAGGAAGCTGTACAGGCTTCTCATGTCCACCTGTCTGCAGCTTCCAGCTGCTTATGTTTGTACAAGGTCAGGTAGTTGGCATTGGTCAGAGACTAGAGACAAGGTGAACTAAGTAGAACTCTATCATGTGGCTCATTCGATTTACATTAGTCCCTGGCTGGGCAACCACTTTGAAGCCTTCTGACATCAAGGATTCTCACCAGAGGAAATATATACCCTCCACTGGCTTTTCTTTTAGGATGGTGGCTTGATAGTCATGCCCTTTGCATAAACCCCTGATACATAGCTTGTTTCGCTGAAATTAAATAAATAAATAAATAAATAAATAAATAAATACACAAAAACATAAAATAGACAACTATTAGGTTAAATATGCAAATAAAATAAAATCCAAACATTCAATAAGAAATTTTCTACATCTCTGTACTTGAAACCAAAACTGTATAATCCCTCTAATCAATGCCATGAAAAGAATAATTCACTACATTAAAAGAGAATTTAGAGACACAACCACAAGTAATGCTTACTCTCTGAATTGAGTGCTGGTTTTGACAAAGTAGCTGTAAGGGGCATTTTGAAGACAAAATTTAGTTGAACATATAGCTAATCAAACCTCCAGTCTAGAACTAACTTCCATTAACATGAAATATAGAAGATAGGGGAACAAGTTAAATCTGCATATGGCCTAGGTAAAAGATGAGCTAAAAATGTGTTGACCCAGAAAGATAGGGATTGGTAACTGAAAATGGCAAATTAAAAATAAATGTAAGAGGGTTGTCTCTTTAAAGAAAGGACTCGAGTGATTGTGTTGAGAGTAAAATAGCTGTTTTCTCTTATGGAAAACCACTTTTTCTTGAAAGAATAACTAACAGACAAACCAGTTATTCCAGCTCAGATATTTGGCAGACATTTCATCAAAAATGATTTAAGAAAATTTTGATACTTGAAGGAAAATAACTGATAGTATTTGTCCCCAATGATAAAATTTGAGCTATTGAGTGAAAAAATTTAATTTTGGAAAATACATATCTGCCACTGTAATTTTGACATCTCCCCAATTTGTGAAGACTTTTCTGCTAATATTGGTGGTAATATTCATGAATTTGATTTTTTTGATATTGTACAATGAAATACACCAACATTCTAAGATCTGCATAACTCTGTGAACCAATATTGTCAAAACAACCCATGCCTTATGTTAGAAAATCATACATGCATGAAAGATCCATTTAAAGTACAAGATAGACCAATGGATTTTAATGTAACAGCGGATGAATATTTCATCTATACAGTTTCAGAGTCCACAATGCAATAAAACCATTGCTTGTGGAGTTTCCATGTAGTACCAAAGAAGAATACCAGTTATAGTAAAATGTTCCTTCCTTTTGAATTAGGTATCTGTATGAGGTCAATTTTTTATACATTTCTATCAAAACAACGTATTACAGCAGAATGAAGCAGAAAGACAGGAAAATCTAACTCTTTCTATTGAGCCAGACATGAAAAAGGTTTTGGAAAATGTAAAACAATGTCACTCTTCTCACTATTTTATTTCTTTGTTTTGGAAAATATAATCAGACTTCATAAAATATGTTATTTATAATAGAGTGTAATGGATTTATCATTGTTTTTTCAATAAATGATTAATATTTCTTCATTTTAATTTTTAATATTGAATATATTAATAGATATAACCCAATAAGCAAAAGCTCTCTGGGGTCTTCAATAATATTTGAGAATATAACAGGTTAATGAATGAATGAAGTAATGAAATTCCAGGAATCCTTCAGATCATCACTGGTATGTGGAAAAGGAAGGGAAGAGAGAAACAGAGAAGAGGTCCATGGTTTAACTTTGGTGCCAACATTTAAGTGGTGAGCAATAAGAAAAAGCCTGGTGAAGTGATCTGGGCAGAAGAATCAGTGAAATAGGAGTAGAACTATTAGAATGCAGTATCCAGAGGCCAATCCCAAACTACCTCCTCTAGGGAACCTTCCCTATAGTCATTAATTAAAATGAATCTCTCTTTTCTATTCTCAACTAAAACTTTGTGTGGACTTGTATTTTCTTACTTGTCACTTTCTTCCTTTTGAAAAATATATTTATCAGATTTGTGAACTTGGAGAACTTGCTTAACCTCAGGTTATCCCATTCTGATCTGTTTTAAACCTCATTTTGGTCTGTTATAAACTGCAGATAATAATACTTCATAAGGTTGTTTCGATATACACAAAATAATACTTTAGAGGTTTCTGTGAGAGAACACTTTTAAAGTACTTTTTTCAATAAAAGTTAGCTTCTTTAATTATAGATTTTATATTGTATTTTAATGCAATGTTATTGAGATATATTCACATACCATATAATCCCACAAAGTGTACAATCAGTTGTTCAGTGTCATCATATAGTTGTGCATTCATCACAACAATCAATTTTTGAACATTTTCATTACTCAAAAAAATTAAAATAAGAATAAAAAGTAAAAAATAACATCCAAAACATCTCATACCCTTCCTTACCCCCTATTATCCATTTGCTTTCTGTCACCGTTTTCCTACACATCTATTCATACACTAGATAAAAGGAGTGTGAGCCACAAGGTTTTCACAATTGCATGGTCACTGTATAAGCTACATAGTTATACGATGGTCTTCAAGAATCAAGGATACTAGATTGCAGTTCAATAGTTTCAGATATTTCCTTATAGCTATTCTAAAGAACTAAAGAACTAAGAACTAAAAACTAAAAAACTAAGAACTAAAAAGGGATATCTATAAAAATGCATAAGAATAAACTCCAAAATGACCTCTCAACTCCATTTGAAATCTCTCAGCAACTGAAACTTTACTTTGATTCATTTCTCTTCCCCCTTTTGGTCAAGAAGGCTTTCTCAATCCCACTAGTGGGTCGAAGCTCATCCCTGGGAGTCAACGCCCACGTCACCAGGGAGATTTACACCCCTGGGAATCATGTCCTACGTAGGGAGGATGGCAGTGTGTTTACCTGCAGATTTGCCTTAGAGAGAAAGGTCACATCTGAGCAACAAAAGAGGTTCATGGGGGTGACTCTTAGGCACAATTATACGTAGGCTTAGCCTCTCCTTTGCAGTAACAAACTTCATAAGGGTAAGCCCCAAGATTGAGGGCTTGGCCTACTAAATTGGTAGTTCCCCATGCTTGCAAGAATATCAGGAATTCCCCAGGTGGGAAAGTTTAATATTTCCACATTTTCCCATAGTCCTTTATGGGGGCTTTGCAAATACTTTTTATTCTTTGCCCAAATTACTCTGGGATGTATCAGGGCTTCACGCTAACCTGTACAAACCAACCAGATCTCACCCTGTATTCAAAGTTCTGTGTAATTATGATGTTTGAATAAACTGACCATACAAGTTAAATTATATAGCATGCTACAGAAAGTATAGATTTTGCACCAAATAAACATTTCTTCCTTTGGTCTCACACAGAAGTTGAAATTTTAAAATACAGTCAATATCATCCTTTACCTTTTAGTTTGATTTATCTTAGTCCTAACCAACTCCATTTCACTCATATCTCTAATTGAAGTCTGATTGCTTTTTCATCTTCTTTAACATTTGCTGTATGGGGTAGTGCTGACATTCATAGCTGCTAAACTCTGGCTCTGAATCTCAGGTGGCACACAGATACCCAAAGTTCCAGGGACTGACCAGGTTATACACAAAGAGTTCAGCATCTGTGCCGGTTTGAGTGTATTATGTCCCCCAGAAAAAGCCATGTTCTTTGATGCAATCTTATGGGGCAGACGTAATAGTGGGGATTAAGTTGGAACGTTTGGATTGGGTTGTTTGCATGGAGATGCACCCCACCCAACTGTAGATGATAACTGATAGGATATTTCCATGGAGGCGTGGCCCCGCCCATTCAGGGTGGGCCTTGATCAGTGGAGCCATATAAATGTGCTGACTCAAAGAGAAGGAACTCAGTGCAGCTGTGACTGATGTTTTGAGGAGGAGCAAGCTTGCTAGAGAGGAACGTCCTGGGAGAAAGCCATTTTGAAGCCGGAACTTTGGAGCAGACACCAGCCATGTGCCTTCCCAGCTAACAGAGGTTTTCCGGACGCCATTGGCCATCCCCCAGTGAAGGTACCCGATTACTGATGTGTTACCTTGGACACTTTATGGCCTTAAGACTGTAACTGTGTAGCCAAATAAACCCCCTTTTTTATAAAAGCCAATCCTTCTCTGGTGTTTTGCATTCTGCAGCATTAGCAAACTAAAACAGCATCTCAGAATTTAGAGATAACCATTACAACTCATGAATAGATGTGACTTCTGCAATAGCTTACAAATTAGGAACCTTTACCATGAGCCTTCCCCTGATAACCTATGCTCTCAGATTCAACTCTCAGAGTTTGCACATTATAGTGAGTCCATATTAGTGAGGCGTTATAATGTTCGTCTTTTCAATTCTGACTTATTTCACTCAACATACCATCCTCAAGATCCATTCACCTAGTTGCAAAGTCACAAATTCATTCCTTCTTGCCACTACTCAATATTTCATTGTGTGTATGCACCACAGTTCACCTTTCTGTTCACACATCAGTGTACCCTTAGGCCACCCCGATCCACTGTGAATCATGAATACTGCCACCTTAAACACCAGTGTGCAAATGTCCATTCATGTTTCTGCTCTCAGTTCTTCCAAGTATATACCCAATAACAGGGTTTCAGGACCATATACAGCCCCATACTTAGCTTCCTGTGGAACCACCATACTGCCTTCCAGATGGGCCACACTATTCTACTACCCCACCAACAGGGAATAGGCAAATACCTCTCTCCACATTTTTTCCAGCACTTCTATCCCTCTATTTATTTTTTAAACAGTTTTATCCGCACACCATATAATCCATCCTAAGTAAACAATGATTCCCAGTATAATCATATAGTTATATATTCACAACCACAATCTATATGAGGACATTTCCATTTCTTCTGGAAAGAAAGAGTAAGAGGAGAAAAATATGAAGAATAAAAAAAAGATAGAAGAAAAAATAAAATAAAATAAAATGGTCAAACAACAACAAGAACCCCATACCACTCCCTTATATCCCTCTCTTATACATATTTATCTTTAGTAGATTGCCTTTGTTAAAATTAATGGAAGCATCTTACAATGTTACTCTTAACTATAGAATCTAGTTTGCATTGATTGTATTTTTCCCATACACCATCCAATTTTCAACACCTTTCAAAGTTGACATTCATTTGTTCTCCCTCACGTAAAAACATTCTTATAGTTGTACATTTATTCACCATAACTGACAATTCTAGGTTTTGCTAAGTTATACAATCCCAGTCTTTCTTGTCTATCTTTCCTTTTGGTGTCATACAAGCCCTGAGCCTTCCTCTTTCAGCCGAATCACACTCATCTTTATTCAGAATACTTACAATATTGTGCTACCATCACACAATATTGTGCTATCCATTTCTGGATCTATACAATAAATCCTGTTGAACATTCTGTACTCCTTCTGCATCAAATGCCCAATATCTACCTTCTTTCTGCCCTGATAACCTGTTTTCTCAATTCTAAGTCTCAAAATTTGCTCATCAATGTTAGTTCATATTAGTAAGACCACACAGTATCTGTCCTATTGTTTCTGGCTAATTTCATTCAACATAATGTCTACTGTCTAACATTTTTTCTTTTGGATTTTATATGTCATATCTTTTCTCTCTCTCTCTCTCTTTTACCCTTACTGATAGTCTTCATTTCTACACTCTTCTTCAAACCACTCTCTCCTGTCTTTTCCTATATGCCTACAGTGCTTCCTTTAGTATTTCTTATAGAACAGGTCTCTTGTTAACAAACTCTCACAGTGTCTGCTTGTCTGAAAATATTTTAAACTCTCCTTCATTTTTGAAGGACAGTTTTGCCAGATATAGAATTCTTGGTTGGCAGTTTTCTCTTTGAATATCTTAAATTTATCATACCACTGCCTTCTTGCCTCCATGGTTTCTACTGAGAAATCTGCACATGTTCTTATCTAGCTTCCCTTGTATGTGGTGGATCACTTTTCTCTTGCTGCTTTCAGAATTCTCTCTTTGTCTTTGACATTTGATAATCTGATTATTAATTGTTTGGTGTACATCTATTCAGATCTATTCTGTTTGGGGTATGCTGCACTTCTTGGATCTGTAATATTATATCTTTCATAAGTGATGTGAGGCTTTCTCTAATGAGCTACTTAGAATGATAGAAAAATAAAGAAATTCCCTTTTCAGAGCCAGTCCCCAGGCCCCAGTTTTGCCAGTCAAGAGCTGTAGTCAGTACCCAGTTCTAGGTGCCACTTTTCTTGTGACACAATGCTTTTCAAGTATTCTGGGCTCAGCCAACTCCAAAAGCCTCTGTTTTTATTTATTTATTTTTTCTCCATCAGCTCTGCCTCCTCTCTGCTGGTGGAGACCTCAAGGTTCCTTTCCTGCTTGCTCTGGGTTCATCTGTACTCATAGCTTGTATTCAGTCATCTAAATTTGTTAATTACAACCACAGTTGGAGCTTGGTTGGACTACCTTCCCTTGTTCCCTGCAGAGACCACTTCTTTTTCCCCCAGGGAAGTGTTCCAACTCAGCTTGCCATGCCAATGGGGCAGGGGCACCAGTTCCTTGGTTTGGAGACTTTACTTATAGTTCCATTCCACCCACTCCAGACTGGTGTATGATATGTGTTTTGTCACAGGTGTCCCCCAAATAGTTGTTCCAGACTATTTGCTAGTTGTTCCTATTTACCAATTGCTCTAGAGGACTAACTAAATTCCACACCTCCCTATGCCACCATCTTTCCCTGCCTCCTTGTAAAGTATTTATTGTGGTTCCTAGGAGATAGCAAGACTGGAAAAAAAGTACATGGCATTGTAATTGTGATTATTAGTTGGTGAGATTGTCTTGTTTCTTCTATTAGATGTAAATTCCTTGGGGAGGGTCAAGATCCTATTTTAAACGTGATTCTGTGCCTATACACTGGTTAGTGCAGTAAATTGCACATATTAAGCACTAAATATATTTTTGATGAAATGAATTGACATAGAATGTCACAAGTCAGAACTAAGAGGAATCACAATATTACAAAAGTCAAAGAGGACAAGTTTTATGAAGAGGGCGATAGTTAACACTTTGAGAAAGGCCAGCCTATGTGCTTGATGAAATTAAAAAGCCAGGATTGAGCATAGCTATAAAAATACACTTAATAATATATTTGTCCACAGTTTAAGAAGAAAGTTTATTTTGTTTTGTTTTGTTTTCTGTTTGTTTCATTTTCCCTAGGCTACCTTTTTTTTTTTCTGGCTTGACTTGCATGTGCAATAGTTTTTGTGAGAGGGATACTTTACTATTCTGGAATTTCCTTCTAGAAGTTTAAATGCTGCTTCAGTTAACTTTGGAGCCAAATCAAACTTCCTATACAATTACCCAGTATTTGAATTTGACAGGGTTACTTTACTTTTGATAAATCATGAAAGCATCAAGTTTATAAGAAATACTGGTACTCTGAATTCTCCTCTATTAATGGTTTCACAAGGAAATTTTTCCATTGAAAAATCCCCTTCCCATTTGTGTAACATCTTAACAGAAGTTGGACCTAGTGTGCCCCTCTATTATGAATATACGAGGGAAAATGCAAAACTGAAAAAAAATGCAGATGCACCAGGTAAAGAAGGGCAAAGATCTCAACGTGGGGGGGGGGCATTGCTATGATCTGTATCCATCAAACAAAATGATCAGCTGGTATTTTCTGGGATGAGGTTCATCTAAAATTTTAAGAGCAACATATTTCAGTCCTTTCTACTGTGAGGTCCCAATACTATATCTATATCACTTTCTTGATTCTTATTATATTTATGTATGTTTACTTTGAAGATTTTGACTCATGTTGTGGGATGCAAATGGACTGGATGAAGCAGAGTGTCTGTAATACCACAATATACCTGAAGCTATTAATGTTGTTAGAGGAAAGGACCCTGGTTTAGAAAGGTTGTGATTCGCCTTTGTTGCACAGCCTGCTAATGGAAGAGCTGGAGTTGAGCCCAGGTCTCCTAACTGTGCATTCAATGTTCACATGCATCGGAAAATCAGTTACCTCTGAAAGTTCCATCCATACTCATTGTTCTGGGATCAATTCAATGAGTAGAGGAAATAACCTACATCGTCTACTGCACAGAATCCAGTGCCTAATATTGATATCATCCAAGTTGAATACAAAATCTGCATAGAATTAACCTTTGGCTAAACCTAGAAATGATAATTTAGTGCTGTCCTTGGTAGTCTCAGTGAAAATAGGACAATTTTAACAGACCAATTCACCAAAAAAGAGCGATATCTGATATAATTTTGCAAGAAAGCATAATACCATGTTTTTCATCCCTTCATTGCTATTGCCCAGCATGGTACAAAGCAGAATTCCTATTATATCAAGCAGTGACTGAACAAATCTCAGCAAACCATTCAAATAAATAACTTTAGGAAGGAAAGATGGAGGAATAGTTTGTTTTAAATTAAATAATCCCCTCTTGCAGAAATATTTATCTAGGGTGATGAAAGGAACTAAATAAATATGGGTATTTCTAAAGCATAGTATCAATTCCTGGCCTAAAGTTCCAAGATTTTATATAAAGAGTAGATTAATAGAAATCCATTTAGGGAATTGCTTTAAGCTCATCGACTCTTTTTGCCATTCCTACCTAAGCTTGAAGCCTTCTAATTTGGAAGAGAACTTTCTCTGCAGCACCTATGGCCTTGCACATTTACAAACACTTCCTCCCTCCCACTGTCACCTCCTACTCTCAATCGTTTGTCCAGTAGACTTTCCATCACAGTTCCTGCCCCAATATCGTGTTACCTTATAAACTCCAGATATTCAACTGACTATAATATCCAGGACTGCATTATGACTTTCATGGGCCCTAGGTACTTTGCTTCCCTGGGCCCCTTTTTCCTTTAAGGTATATTTTAAATTGTATTTTATGACTGTGTTAGTGTAAAAATGAATATAATAAGACCAGATTCATTACTATATATGTATTATTATTATTATATTCACTTTTTTCTGATTTTAAAAGAAATTATTTTCATGGGTTCCTAAAAGTACTGTGGGCCCTAGAAACTGTGACTAGAATGCCTACTGATAAGGTTAGTACTGACACTAACTGCTATAGGTAGCACCCTGCTTCCACTGTCCACTGCAGGCAGCCCGAGGCAAGTAGCCTCTAGCAGAGAACAGAGTTCACCATCTTTTGCAAATGAAACCTATTACTAAATCTTATTGAGAAGCTGCATATGGGCCCTCCCTGGGGCTCCACAATCATTTTATACATCTCTTCTTGATTTCCTAGCTTTTCACCCTCGGTGACTGTGGTAAACTTTCCTGACTTAGTTTATCCATCAAACAGGTATTGAGAATGCAAGGTGTCCAGTTTTTTTCCTAGTTGACAGAGATAGAGATAGATAGATGAGATAGAGATAGAGATGATAGACAAAGAAATATAGGAAATTCCATTATCTGTCTTTATCTCTATCATATATATCTATATCATCCATATGTATATCTATATATTTAGAAATGATGCAAACATCCAGGCAAATGGCAAATAACTCAGCCACCACCTCTTCCTCGGCACCTAAAAGCATTTCTAAATCTTTTCATATTATCCTCCCTCCTCCCTCGGAGGAGAAGGTACCCAACATTTTCTGCTAAGCAATTTCCTTAACCTGTATTCTTGAGCTATTTATGTTGCATCTTCTGGGATCTCAGGTCTTTTCTGTTCCTTTAGTGCTATTGTTTTTGTGGTTGTTTTTCTTCCTTCAGACACCAGGCAGGTCACTTACACTCACATCCAAGCAATAAAAGTAACAATGTTCTCTTTCCTGATGAATCATTTAGATTCCCATTCTACTGCTTGGATTTTTACCTCAAAAATTATTTTATAGCCTACATTTTCTTTATTCTTTTTTAGAGTAAGCAGGTAGAAAATTTATTAGATAAATGTGAGAGAACATGCGTGCACTCTTGCAAAGAAAAGAAAGGTTAGAGGCAAGAGGCCTATATTTCCTGTATTCTTAATTTATTGAACACTCAATGAAAAATGTTTCGAATATAGGGAACAAAAGATAAACATCACACATTATCCAACATCAATGGTTAAATTTGAGGTATCCTTATCTCTAGTCATTTTGTATATTAAATATATATTTGCCCTAAATATATATTTGCAAATTTGAAAATATAATATGTGTTATATAGGATTATACATTCTCTTTGTCAGATAAACATTCCACAATAAGTGCTGTAATTTAGTGGCTGGTAAATATTTCATATTACTTAAACTTTCTTCTTAATCATTAATCATATCTCTAATATTGAGTATAAATATTGTTTCTAATTTTTACAATATTAAATAATGTTATAATGTACATTTTTGTTAATATAGCTCAGACCATAACTTGATCACTTCTTTAGGGTATAGTCCTGTAAGTGAATATTAGATATGAGAGTATGAATATTTGGATAATGTTGATAAAATTGTAAAATTACATTCCAAAAGGATTTAGAGATTGATGCTCCTACTTAATATATGACAGAAAGACCATGTTAGTTTATACTCAGCAGGCTTGATGACTGTTCCAGTTTGCTAATGCTGCCAGAATGCAAAATGCAAGAGATGGATTGGCTTTCATAAAAGGGGGTTCATTTGGTTACACAGTTACAGTCTTAAGGCCATAAAGTGTCCAAGGTAAGGCATCAACAATAGGGTGCCTTCACTGGAGAAAGTCCATTGGCATCCAGAAAACCTCTGTTAGCTGGGAAGGCATGTGGCTGGCATCTGCTTGCTCCCAGGTTGCCTTTCAAAATGGCATTCTCCAAAATGTCAGCGTCAGCTTTCAATTGCCATCTTCAAAATGTCTCTGTAAGCGGCAGCTTCTCTCCAAAATGTCACTCTTAGTTGCTCTGAAGTCCCTCTGTTTGTGAACTCTTTTAATAGGACTCCAGTGAACTAATCAAGACCCACCCTGAATGGGCAGGGCCACATTTCCATGGAAACAGTCAATCAGAAAGTTACAACCTAATCAACACTAATATGTCTGCCCCCACAAGATTGCATCAAAGAACATGGCTTTTTCTGGGGGACATCATATATACAAACTGGCACAATGAGTATCAGATTTTTATTATTTGTTAAGTTTTAAGTACCAAAGACTTATTATTTTACCTCTTTCCATAATTCAAGCAATGCTCATTGCCCCCATAAAAAAGATGAAAGAGAGCTCAGGAAGATTAAAAAATAAAATTATCCCCCTGTCTTTGTTATTAAAAATCTTTTAAAAAAAAACAAGGGCATTAATCCAGTTACCTAGAGAGAGAAACTATGGCAAAGATTATGAGTTTAGATAGGATCCAACTACTTCAACCTTGAACTAGAGAAATAGTGTCCCTGGCTGGGGAATGGTGGGGAACACGGGAGACGGAAGAGGGGAGAGGAGAAAAATTGAGGGGAGCTCATGAGAGCAGATATTTTTGTGGGTTTCAGAGAGATTTGCCCTACATCATGCTTTCCAGGCAGAAATTTTTATAAGTGACAAATTTCCAGAGAGAGAAAGAGATGTCTTGCTGCATTCAGGTAAACAGGGCTATCAGTAGTTTCTCAGAGAGTTCCATGCCCCAGAATGAAATGGAGGTAGTAGAAGAGCCACCCAAACAGAAGAGGCTATTACCTGTGTGAACTGATTATCTGCTTTCTGTGGACAAGACAGGAAGACTTTCCCCTCAGCAAATATTTGCAAAGATGAATGACTCAATGATCAGAAGCCTCCTACCACTCCAATACCATGGAACTAGGAAAGCTCCCTATAACTGAGACGTAAACTGAGGTTGTGGGTAAGGACCCTAAGTTGACTGAGGTTATACCTCTGCTATACTGGGAAATAGGACTTGAGATAGAAATTGAGTTGAATCATAAAAATATTAAGTGACTCTTTTTGTTTATGGAATTTGTAAACTGGCATTCATGCCTCTTATGCATGGTTATAATTAGGAATGAGGTCAAACGCTGTTGTATGCTTACTTGCCTTTCATATTTTCTCTTTTGCAACATTTAAATTCAAGCCTTTTGTTTTTATTTTTATTGAAGTTTAGTGGTTATCATATGTAACATATATGTGCACTACAAAATAAGCCCCAAGATTTCACTTTTGCATTTATTTTTTTCCCTTTTTTTGTCAGTGTATTACATGGTATAAAGCAAGGTTGTAACTTTTTTTCCTATCAAGTTTACCAATGACTCACTACTTGTTGAATAGCCTTCCTTTTACCTCCAATTTGAGTCGTCCCTTTTAGTCACTGAGTGAAAGAATGAAAAAGAGGTGAACTACCCAGTCATTCAGTAAGGATGGAGCTTGATCTGAACACATTCTTTCTGGATGTAAAGAAGAACTTATCAACTACTAATTTTACTATGTATCCTTGATAGTCTTGGAAATTGTCTTTTAAGATTGTAAATTGGCTGAGTAATGAAAATTTACATTATTATTTTCGGATATAGTAGCCTGCAGAGTATAGGACTGCCTTGGCAGAAATACTTTGTTTCTGTCCTCTTCCTTCTTTACTGATTTGCCAACAAGCCAAAATTCTATAGCGAGTGCTTTGTTAGGCCTAGCCTCCACTTAAAATTCATATCAATTAATTTAGGTGTCCCAGATACCTACATGGCACCACTGGTTTCCAGGACAGGAAGGCACCTTGTTTACTGCAGCACCTAATACTCTTAGACCACTGCACCTAATGCTTTCAAATTTTGAAGATTCATAGTAAAATCAATTCTAAATACAGTGTTCCCTTCCTTTCTGTTCCATTAATTCTTCCAAAGCCTCTAATTTTACAAAAGTTGGAGGAATTCAGGTATTCTTCTTTATGCATCTTCTAATGTAATGCATTTTTTAAGAGATAGAAATTATTTGTGAATTCTCAATATTATTTTGATTTGATCTTATTGGTTGAATTATGTAGCACATGCTATGTTCCCTCAGCTCTGCTAATTTCAGCACAGCTGTGGTGGACATTTCCACACACATTGCCAGGGTAAACACAAATGGACCCTCACCTACTCACATTGTAGTCAAATCTTTAAATGCTAAAGACAAAGAGAGAACCTTGAAAGCAGCAAGAGAGAACTGACTCATCACTTACAAGGGAAACTCAATAATATTAATAGCCAATTTCTCATCAGAAACCATGTAGGCAAGTAAGCAGTAGGATGACATGTTTAAAGTGTTGAAAGAATGAAAAAAAAACATGTCAACCAATAATTCTACATCTGCAAAATATCCTTCAAAAATGAAGGAGATACTAAGACATTCTCAGATAAACAAAAGCTGAGATAGCTTGCCACTACTAGACCTACCCTATGACAAATGCTAAAGGAGTCTTTCAGGTTGTAATGAAAGGACACCAGATGGTAACTCAAGGCCATGTGAAGAAATGAAGACCACTAAAGATAAGATCATAGGTAAATATAAACCTTATTATATTTTTGGTTTGTCATCCATCTATTTTTTCCTATATGATTTAAAAGACATAATGCATTAAAAATAATTACAAATCTCTGTCAATGGGCTCACAATGTATAAACATGCAATTTGTGACAATATCAATATAAATATACACCATTTCCAGGCAGGATATATCCCAGAAATGCACATTTGGTTCAAGATATGAAAAGAGAGATGTGCAGGAAAAGAGATTTTTATTAACTATTGAAGCTAAATTGGTATTAATTTGAACTATATTGGCATAAATTTAAGATGTTAGTTGTAATACACAGGGTAACATTAAAAATAACTAAAAATTATACATAAAAGTAAATGAGAAGGGAATCAAAATGGCACAAAACACAAAATCACTTAAACATTTAATCATTAAAATAAGGCAGTAATGGAGGAATAAAGAGGTGTAATATGTGCAGAAAAAAATAGGAAAGTGGCAGAAATAAGTCTCCCTTATCAATAATTACTTTAAATTTAAATAGGTTAAACACTCCACTTAGAAGACAGAGTTTGGGAGACTGGTTAAAAAAGCATGATCCAACTATATTTTGTCTACAAGAAACTCATTTTACATCAAAAGACACAAATATGTTGAAAGTTAATAGATGGAAAAGATATTCCATGGAAATAGTAGCCAAAAGTGAGTTGGAGTGGCTATACTAATATTAGACAAAATAGACTTTAATTCAAAAGTTTTTTATAAGATACAAAGAAGGATATTATATATTGATAAAATTATCATTTATTAATAATGTTTACCAATTATAAACATATATGCACCCAAAAAAGAGCCCCCAAATATATGACACCAATTCTACAATAATATTTGGAGATTTCAATACCCAACTTTCAATACTGGATAAAATAATTACTGAGAAGTTTAATAAGGAAATGTAGGACTTGAAGAACATTATAAACCAAATAGACCTAACACATAAAAACACTCTACCAATAAGAGCTGAATATATATTCTTCTCAAGTGCAATTTGAACATTCTCCAAGATAGCCTATATGTTACACCACAAAACAAGTCACAATAAATTTAGAAAGATTGAAATCATGCACATATCTTCTCTGACTACAGTGGAATGGTGGAAATCATTAACAAAAGGAAAACTGGAAAATCCACAGTATATGGAAATTAAACAATACACTCTTAAAAACCAATGGGTCAAAGAGTAAATCAAAGGATAAATTAGAGAACACTTTGAGATGAATGAAAACAAAAAACACTACACACCAATGCTTATGAATACAGCAAAAAGTGTGCTCAGGGGGAAACTGAAAACCCCCACTTTAAAAAAGAAAAAAAGGATATAAAATCAATAACTTAACTTTACACCTTAAAGAACAATAAAAAGACAGAACTGTATCCCATATCATACTTTGAAATTTGCTCTATAACTATTTGTTAAACTGTATTTTGAAATTTATCACTCTTCTGCATATATGCTATATTTCACAATACAAATGTTACAAAAGTAAAATAAACCTAAAGCTAGCAAAGGAAGGAAAAATGAAAGAGAGAATAAAAAATAGAGAGAATAAATAAAACTAAAAAGTGATCATTTGAAAAGACCAATAAAATTGGCAAACCTTTAGCTAGTCTGACTAAGAAAAAAAAGAGGAAAGATTCATATTATTAAAATCAGAAGTAAAAATGTAGCCACTACTACAACCTCAAAGAATTAGCAAGGATTATAGGATAATACTGTACATAATTGTATGCCAACAAATTAGATAACCTAGGTGAAATGGATAAATTCCTAAAAACACACAAACAATCAAAACTGGCTCAAGACAAAATAGAAAATCTGAATAGATTTAAACAAGTAATGGGAATGAGTCAGAAATCAAAACTTCCCAACAAAGAATAGCCCAGGACCAGATGCCTTCACTGGTGAATTCTACCAAGCATTTAATGGAAAATTAATGACAATTCTTCTCAAACTCTTCCAACCATTAGAAGAGTAGGGAACACTCTGTAACTCATTCCATGAGGCCATCATTACTCTATACCAATGCTAGATGAAGATATCACAAGATAAAAAATTCACAGACCAATGTCTATTATTAATATACATGCAAAAATCCTCAACAAAATACTAGTAATCCCAATCCACCATCATATTAAAAGGATTATGAACCATTACCAACTGGGCTTTATACCTAGGAATGCAAGGATGGGTCAACATACGAAAAACCATCAATGTAATATACCACATTAATAGAATAGAATGAAAAAGAAAAAAGCACATGATCATTAAGATTCAAGCAGAAAAATCATTTTTAAAAATCCAGCACCCTTCCATGATAAAAACACTTAACAAACTAGGAACAGAAGGGAACTTCCTGGTGGTGAAAAGGGGCATTAGGAAAAATACTTAGCTAACATCATACTCATTTTTGAAATAGTGAAAAATTTTCTCCTAACACAAGGAACAAGGAAAAGACTCCTATTTTTACCTTTTCTATTCAACATTGTACTGAAATTAAAGAGGATGAAAATAAATGGAAAGAGATCCCATGTTTATGGATTGGAAGACTTAATATTGTTAAGATGGCAATACTCCCTAAAGCAATCTACATATTCAATAGAATTCCTCTTGAAATCCCAACATAGTTTTCTCTTTTTCTTTCAGAAATGGAAAAGCTTGTCCAAAAATTCAGATTGAACTTCAAAGGACACTGAAAGCCAAAACAATTTTGAAAGGGAAGAACAAATGTGGAGGACTCCAACTTCCCAACTTCAAAACTTACTGCAAAACTACAATAATCAAAACAGTGTGGTACTGGAATAAGGGTAGACATATACTTCAGTTGAATATACTTGAGAGTCCAGAAATAAAATAATACCTCTATGAACAATTAATTTTTGACAAGGATACCAAGACCATTCAATGGGGAAAGAGTATTCTCTTCAATAAATGGTGCTGGGACAAGCAGATATCATCATGCAAAAGAATGAAATTTCACTCCTACCTCACACCATATACAAAAATGAACTCAAACTGATCAACAATCTAAATGTAAAAGCTAAAACTATAAAACTCTGAGAAGAAATCATGGAGATAACTCTCATGTCCTTGGATTTGACAATGTTTTATTTTTTAGGTATGATATCCAAAGCACAAACAGCAAAAAAAATTAGATAAGTTGAATTTCATCAAAATGAAAAACTTTTGTGCATCAAAGTACACTGAGATAAGAGTGTACACAGAGTGGGAAAAATATTTTAGCCATATATTCCAATAAGGGTCTCATATGCAGAATGTATAATGACATCTTACAACTCAACAACAAAGAAAAACAACCTAATTGAAAAATGAGCAAAGACTCAGATAGACATTTCTCCAAAGAAAATATACAATTGGCCAACAATCACATGAAAATGTGGTTAATGTCATTAGTCATTAGGAAAATGCCAGTCAAAACTGCAATGAGATACCATTTCATACCAACTTGATGACTATAAACAAACAAAAAACATTAAATAATAATTTAGGCTAGAATGTGGAAAAATCAGAACTAGTATGTTGCTGGTGGGGATGGACAATGTTGTAGACACTAGAAAACATTGTGGTGGTTACGGACGCAATTAAAAATAAAATTACCTTATGACTCAGCAATTCCACTTCTAGGTATGTATCCCCAAAATTGAAAAAAGGTATTCAACAAAATCTTGTATATGAATATTCATAGCAGGACTATTCACGGTAGCCAAAAGTTGGAAACAATTCAACTGTCCATCAACTGATGAATGGACAAACAAAATATGGCATATCCATACATTGGAATATTACTCAGCCATAAAATGGATTGAATTAGTATATACCATAACATGGGTGAACCTTGAAAACATTATGCAAAGTGACAGAAGCCAGACACAGAAGACCACAGACTGTTTGATTTCATTTATTTGAAATATCCAGAATAGGTAAATCCATAGAGAGAGAAATCAGATAACTGGTTGCCAAGAACTTCGGGAGGAAAGTGAATGGGGAGTGACTGCTTAAGTGATATGGGGTTTCCTTTCCTGGTGATGAAAATGTTCAGAATATAGATAGTAGTAGTGGTTGTACAACAGTGTGAATGTACTGAATGCCACTAAATTAATGAAATTGTTAAAACAGTAAATTTTATTTCCAGTGTAGTTTACCACAACATAAAAAAGGGGAGAACAAAAATCAGTCAGAAAAAATGACTCCACACATAGAAATGGAAACAAGATTTACATAGGTATAATCAACTGACATGCAGATATTTTAAATCACTTGTGCTTTAGGAAAAATTCTATTAGTGAATTGATTAAAAAAATAGAATTCCAAAAGAGGAAAATATCCCAGGAAAGAGTATTTGAAGTTGTATAATACTTCTGAGAGTTTGTGTAAAATGAAAACAGAAAATTTTTCATAAATTTAGCAACATAGAAGTCTTTGGTGACTTTGACAATAGCTTTTTTAGTATTGTAATTGGAAGCAGAAACCAAATTTGAGTTGATTGAAGGAAAATTGTGGGGTTTTTCTTGCCCCTATGCTTTTTTTATTCAGTATTTTAAAGATTTAAAAACCAAAATTTATTTTTGTTATTAGAATCTATCAATCAATACATGGATAGATAATGCATAGTTTGAATTACTCTGCAATGACAAGGACCATTAGGAAATTGGTGGTGGTAAATTTTTGCACATTAAAAAAATTTACTTTAAATATTTCTGGCAATTCCCTAACTTGCAGTTGCTTCTCACTGCCTGCCCCCCAGACCACTCCCATATTTTTATATATTTTTACTTGATATTTCTATTAGTGAAAGGTAATGATCTTAAAAATAAAAGCTGTGGATATAGAAATAATGCATGATCATGGTAAAAACAATCACCTGAAATCCCATCACCTAGCGAAAATCACTAGAGAATTTTTAATATAAACCAGGGCCCATGTGGCTATGTCTCTGCAGGGAGACACATTAAAGAAATAAAGTATGGTTGCTGAAAGAAATTTTAATAGAACTCCAATTTTACTTTCATCACTTTGGAAACATTATAAAGTATTCATCTTACCCCATAACAGTGCTTCTCAGAATTGTCTTTCCTCTTCACTCCAGCTCTCTCAGTCTTAGAAGCTGCTTCATCATTTCTCATTCACCAAACCACAAAGTTTTTCCCCGATATCCAGCCAGCTCTTCTGTTCAAGATTGCTACTCCTTTTCAGGTCCTAAAGAACCAGGTTATCTGGCTTCTTTTCTAGTGTTTTATATTCATTGACCCTGCTTACAAAAATCCCATGAGCCAGTTTGGCAAATACAGACTACTATTTAGGAGTTTGGGGAGGGCAAGAAACAGAGCCAGCGTAAACAATATTTGCTTGGTGGAGGGAGTCAACACTCACATGTTAATACTCTTTCCCTACCAAACTTTCAAGCTTTTTGATCTATATTACATGACAGGGAGATGCATACTCTTTAATATCATCAAGATTCAAACATGAGTTTGAGCCCGCCCTCATCTACTTCTACTGCGTGAATGAAATTCCTTCTGAGAGTGTTAGCACTCTCATACTGGAACTATAGCCTCTTCTTGCAAACCTCAGTGTTTAAATGCTGAACTTTCAGGTGGGCAATGATGTCATGGTTCCCAGCCTTCACCCACCCACCTCTACCTAGGTCTGGGTCTCTAATAAAGTTAGGAATATGGTGAATTTCTTGAATTATTTTCTTTATGGGGGCAGTTTTCCAGTAAAAGACTCTAAGTCAAACCAAAGCAAGCTAGGTAAGTTCATTTGTGCAAAGTTTGAGAAAGTCTGCAAGTGATTGCTGGATTTATTCTACCTGGCTGGCATAGGATAAATTCCAGAGAATTAATAAACAAGTAATTTCCTGATTCTGCTTGTGACACTACCGCACTGGAAACAAAGTAATAGCCACATGCTTCAACATGAGCACCAGGCTGACTTTTGGGAAAGTCCTCTCAGTAAAAAATAGAATATTTCTGTGTGTGCCTGTGTGTCTGAGAGAGAGAGAGAGAGAGAGAGAGAGAGAGAGAGAGAGAGAGAGAGAGAGAGAGAGAGAGAGAGAGAGAGAGAGAGAGGTAATTGGGCTCTTTGTCTTTGATATCTGGACTGGTGATTTTTAGTGTTTCTAAGTGTTTTATGTTTCTTGATCTTTGGATAAAATTGTAGAATTTTAGCAAGAAATTCTTTCTGTGTCTGTGTGTGTACATGTCTACAATTCAGAAAGGTTTTTATTTCTCATTGTATTGAGTATGTAATGCTTTCCAACTCTGGAGGGAATTAAAAATTAGGCTTGGAGGTCTCTTAAATTAAGGAAGATCTATTCATATTGGTTTATAGAGATAAATAAGCCCATAAAAAACAAATATACCTAAAATCTCCAGAAAATAAGGAAATGGAACTTCTAATCCATTAAATGTGCTATACTTTAATAAAAGGAATTTTTCTTACAGAAACTCACTCAGAAATGTTTTAGGAATCCAATTTCATATAATGAAAGCAAATTTTTGGTAAACTAGAGTAGTTTAATAACTTTGGCTTAATAAGACGGCTATGTTTTCTCTGATTTGTCAGTATTAAGTATATTACAAGATATATTTATTCCACTTAGATTTGTTTTTTCCTAAACTTATACAGATTTACTGAACAAGTAAAGCTAACCTAACTCCACAATAATTAAGATTATGAAAGCTGCAACCATGTTCAACAACATTGAATTATTATTCTGACAAAATTTTTATTTCAATAGTAATTATATTTTGTAGCATGTCAGCTTGAAAATAATTTTCAAGGTCGTTAGGTAACTTTTAACCTTGGATTGCTAATAAGTTGAGTTAGTAAATGAACAATTGTTGAATGTCTAGATAATTTCTAATTAAGATACAACAGTGAAACATTGATTGCTAAGCATAATTTTAAACTAATACACTTTTCTTCTTATTTTTATATGCTATAGAAAGTCTAAACTATGACTTGTGTAAATGTGTTGATTTTTGTGACTTTAAGAATCTGTATATGAGAATTGTGTGGCTATAAAAAGTAGTGTTTGGTGTGTTCATGAGCTTTGGTAGTCTACTAAAATGTATCATAAAAACAGTTCTCAATTATCCACACCCTGATTTTCTCTGTGAAATAGAATTTTGAGGCATTTAAAAGATGTAATTAATATGAATGGTTGACACAATACTTTCGATCAATCATGACAGAAAAAAATAACTGGGCATGTGCTTGTGTCTTTCAAAAAAGTCATTTTATCCTAAAGCAGAAATTTCCAGATAATTTTTGGTCTCCATCACCTGTTATACTCTTGGGACTTACCAGGTACTCCAAAGAGATTCTGTTTACCTAGATTATAAAAATAGATACTGTATTAGAAATAAAAACTGATAACTTTTTAAAAAATGTATCAATTCATGTGAAGAAAATACAGCAATGATGAACACATTGCATGTTTCAGAGTATTGTGAAATTAATCTTGATCTCATGGACTGACCCCAGAAATTTGTCCTAAAGCATAGTGTCAGTTTGTTCCAGAATACAAAAGAGCACAATGAATGCCAAATCTCAGAAAGAGTATTTTATTTACCTTGGTTTACAATACTGATGCTGAAAAGAAGCTATTAAAAATCTTAGCAAAGTTCACTCAATTTTGTTGCATTTCCTTGTTTGGTGTAACTAATTAATGCCTTAGCCTATAATATGAATGGTTATTCTTTACATTCTGTCTTATCTGACTAGAGAGTAAAGATTCTGTGTTTTATAAGAATAGGGCTTTGTTTTTTACCTTTATTTTTATGACAACCTAATAATAATAGTTTTTTATCTCAACATGTTTTTTTCTTAAATAGAATAATATTTAAGGAAAAACAAAGAACAAAGTTTCCTCACTTATGAAAGAGCTAAAGTTCTTTTAAATTCTGTTAGCTTCTACGTTTACTTTTTTTTAAAATTAAATTCAGTTTTATGGAGATATATTCACATACCATACAATCATCCATAGTGTACAATCAACTGTTCACAGTACCATCATATAGTTGTGCATTCATCACCACAGTCTACTTCTGAACATTTTCCTTACAGCAGAAAGAATCAGAATCAGAATAAAAAACAGAAGTAAAAACAAACACCCAAATCTTCCCCCCCATCCCACCCTATTTTTCATTTAGTTTTTGTCCCTATTTATCTACTCATCCATCCATACACTAGATAAAGGGGGTGTGATCCACAAGGTCTTCACAATCACACCGTCACCCCTTGTAATCTACATTATTATATAATTGTCTTCAGGAGTCCAGACTGCTGGGTTGGAGTTTGGTAGTTTCAGGTATTTACTTCTAGCTATTCCAATACATTAAAACCTAAGAGGTGGTATCTATATAGTGCATAAGAATGTCCACCAGAGTGACCTCTCGACTCCATTTGGAATCTCTCAGCCACTGAAACTATTTCGTCTCATTTTGCATCCCCCTTTTGGTCAAGAAGATACTCTCAGTCCCACGATGCCGGGTCCACATTCATCCCCGGGAGTCATACTCTGCGTTGCCAGGGAGATTTACACCCCTGGGAGTCGGGTCCCATGTAGGGGGGAGGGCAGCGAGTTCACCTGTCGGGATGGCTCAGTTAGAGAGAGAGAGGGCCACATCTGAGCAACAAAGAGGTACTCAGGGGGAGACTCTTAGGCACAATTATATGCAAGTTTAGCCTCTCCTTTGCAGTAACGAGCTTCATAAGGGCAAGTCCCATGATAGAGGGCTCAGCACATCAAACCGCCAGTCCCAGTGTTTGTGACAACATCAGCATCAGTCCAGGTGAGGAAGTCCAACACTTCTGCACTTTCCTCCAGCTCCTCAGGGGGGGCCTGTAAATATATTTTTATTCTCTGCCCAAATTACTTTGGGATGTGTCACTATTTCACTTTAACCTATGCTAAACTACCATATCTCACTTCCTATTCAAAGTTCCATGTAATTGTGGTGTTTACTTTTAAATGTTTCATTGTCACTTTGGTTAAATAGGTAACTGGTATTATTTCTCAGACACCATGATCTTATCCTATTCCAATGTCCAAATATCCCCTTAAAACCAATTTTTTTTTTTTTTTTTGGCTTTTCACAAATTGGATCTAAATAGAGAAACAACAAAAAAAAAAACATAAATCTTTCAATGCCCTTGCCTTCCTTAATATGTTGCAACCTTGGGGAAAAACATTCATCAAAGTTCTTAGAAAGTAGTTCTGTCAAGTTCTCCTTTATTTATGATGGTATTTTATCTGATGATATTGTGCAAAAATAGTATACAGTTATCCCTTACACATCATGATTTTCCCCATCACAATTTTGGTATATCATGGGTTGGCATAAGAACTTAAATGGGAATTTTGGGGGTAGTTTTGCAGAAGCTGCAGATGATACAGAAAAAGTTTAGAAACTCAGAAATGCATAAAATATATGTAGTTTTACTTAACATAGACCTACATATATATAGTCTATCACCAAATACTTAACCCAAATTTTACAATAAGGTACTATAAACACCCTATAAAAGGAAAAGAAAAAATTCAGACTTCTTCTCTGGTATGAAAGGAGGGCCAAAAGTTTTTATGCAGATTTTCCAAATCGTGGTTAGGGGGGCATGCCCCTATCCCCCCCTCCCCCAATGTAGAAGGGATAACTGTAATGTTGTCAGTCATAATTTTAGTCATTATTTTAAATGCTGATTGGCCACAGCTTTAACTCTTTAATTTGAATCTAGCATTTTCAAGGGCAGTGGTTTTCAAGTGTAGATGTACATCAGATTTAACCATGGAGTTTTATAAAAATGCAGATTCCTAGGACCTACACCAGAATGATTGAATGCTTTAACTTGATATCATTGGTCTAAAATTATTTTATGTTATTTTTAAGTTAAGATTTTTTACCTCTAAAATTATGTTCATACACCTTTATAAATTAGCTGTAACTTTCACTGTCTCCTTTAAAATTAAGCTTAAACATTTTACTTGGAGACATTTTGTCTCTTTTTATTTTTTCTTTGACTAACTTTATTACCTTTGTTTTGCATGCCACCCAAACAATCAACTTTCCTTTTCAGTGGCATTATTCCCATTACGAACACTCATAAGATCTTTTATATTTGATAAATGATCCATGATAAATCAACCACATCAATTTTAAATGCTTTCTACAATTAATTTTTACTTTCCTTTGACGTTTCTCTGAAAGTTCTGCTCTGAGCTGCAGGTTAAAATTTGTGTCTTCAAGAAAGGACAGTCTCAAAGTCATGTGAAAAAGGACTGTACAAGGTACTTCAAACTAATGACACTTCAAAAAATAGACTTGGCAGCTTTAAAACTGACATTACTTAGACAACTTTCATATTGTACCAGTAGACTGTGTCAGGATATCCAGGACTCTTTGTAGTCAAGAAAGAGATGGCTTCATGAACCATGAGGGAAATTTTATTATAATTGTTTGATTGGAATATATAGTTATTTGTTTGGAATATTGTTGATGTTATTTTAATGTTCTGTATTCTAAACATATCAAGTACCCCTTTCTCTCTTTCCTTAATTTCTCGCTAATCCACAAAAATTTCACAGGAAATGAAGCATTTAAAAATGGTATCTGATTCTCACTAACTACCAGAATTCAGAAATGCACTAATTTTCCCAACTTTTCTTTGCAATATTGTTATTTATAAAGGTTTTATAATATGTTCATTTTATGTTTGTGTTAGTCATGATTTTGCCTGATGTGATTGCTAATTTTATTTTGGCTATCAATTGGTATGGTCCCCAGTTGTTTGGTCAAATATTTCAGTAACTTTTGCTGTGGAGGTATTTTGTAGATGAGATTAGCATCTAAATGAGTTGACTTTAAGTAAAGAGGATCACCCTAAATAATTGTGATGGGCTATATCCAATCAGATTTAGAGCAAAGGACTTAGGGTTCCAGAGAGAATAAGAACTACTACCTCAAGACTACACCCTCTGCTCCTCTCTGAGTTTCCAGAGTACTGGCCTCCCCTATGGATTTTGGACCCCAGAATTCAACATCAATTCTTACTGGGATGTTCAGCCTTCCAGGTTCCCTAAAGAAATTTGGACTCAAGACTTAAACATCACTCTTACTGGAATTTCTAGTCTCCAGCCTGCCCCATGGAATTCTACCTTGCCAGTGCCCAGAATCAAAATCATGTGAGCCAATTCCTCAAAATAAATCTCATTATACACACACACACACACACACACACACACACACACACACATGCACACACACATACACACAGACGTATTCTGTTGGTTCTGTTTCTCTGGAGAATCCTGACTGATACACCTTAACAACATCCAAAAAAAGCTATCTATCTTTTAACATTTTTTTCCAGTTCCTAAGTCAGTCTCCCAAATCTAGGATCTGAGCTCTATTCATCCATTATTTAAATTTCCAAAGACTGGAAGAAAATTTTCCAGTTATTGTTTTGTTGTTTGCTTTTTTGAATACATAAAGTGTTCATTTTTTAGACAAAATGTAATAATTGGATATTATATGAGTTTACAAAGCTTTCCTTACATTTCCCTTTCATGTTCCCAAAAAAGTGAAAAAAATTAATCTCACAATTATATATTTAGAATCCCAGACTGAAAATATCTATATAGATCGACTTGTCCTATGTTTCTCAAATGTGTCATTACTGGCACTTCAAGAAGGACAAACTGGATTTGCCATACTGTCACACATATTTGTGGTTTTTAGCTTCTCTGATCCTAGCATTAAATGCCAAAATATAACCCACATTTATTTTGATAACCAAAAAACTTCCAGAAATTTCCAAAAGCCACTGGAGGTGGGGAAGTACTGCTCCCAGCTTAGAGTCAACTCTTTCCTGTTTGTTTCAATTCAAGTAGACAGTTGAACATGTATTTCTGTAAAACTGCTCGAAGTCTGATAATTTACATTGATCCCATGAAGTGGATAATTACCATTTGCCTCAGGCCATGAAGAACTAATGCTATCTGTCAGCAAGCAGGCTCTGTACCTTCAAACAGAGGCATAATTACAATAGTAAACAGTAATTCGGTAATTTGTACTTAAAAGTAGGAATTGAACAAATGGGTGAACTGAACTTATAATGTACACATCTAAAAAAAAAGACCGTATGACTTCTCAAATTGTCATGTAATTACCTCATGATCAGCTCTGCTGAACATATATGTTAGAATTTTGTTCATCTCTCTAGATTGAAATGCCTGTGTTATACTTCTCTTCAAGGAAAAATACTTATAAACTAACTTAGGAAAATACAGTTTTCAAGGGAAAATTGTCTTATGAACTATTTACTGTCTTATTCAGGGAGACTCAATCAAAGAATTTAAAACTGCTTCAAAATTCAGGAAAGTATTACAGTAAAGAGTAGGGTTGTGGCCTGTGACAACCCTGATGGGTGGTTTAGGGTTAGGAAAGAGGATTTTCTAGAACACTGCTTTCACTTACATTGTATGTTTATTTGGGGGCATCTAGGTGTGATTGTGGAGATCGGGGCAGGTTGGCTAACATGAAAACAGTGTCTTCATTGTAAGTAAATTGAAGTCGAATCTCCTATTCAGACACTCCCACTTTCCGATTGTTTTCCATGAGCACTTCCTATGTGGAAAATCTAAGACTTTCCACTGGTTATTATGAAAATCCAAAAACAGGATGAATGCAAAAGCACTTTATAAATGAATTTTAGGTTGTGGAATGTAGTCAGATAAGATGACTTTTAAGAACCTGTCAAAACCCTTCCAAATCCTAGATTATATGATTCTAAGGGAGGGATTATGAATGGTTTCACTTAACATATTCCACAGGAAACATTAGTCCAATGGGATCTTAATTGGTGGTAGAGGGGAGAAAATGATTCTGAATGAAAAGAAACACAGGGAATATTAGATTAAAGTTTAACAGGTCTCTTTACTAAAGAATTTCTCAGAGCCTTTGGTATACCTGGAAATTTTTTATGAGAAAATTAAATCATAATAGTGTTTCTCAAAAGTGTTTGGCTACTAGACCCATTCCTGTAGACCATGGGATACATTTTGTAACTACTTGGTTGAGTCTAAAAGTATGAGCCTCTGTGAGACTCTTAATTATTAATTCAACAGCCCTCTCAATGGATTCTCTGTGTGCCTCTTCATAGTTAAGTACAAGGTAATATTTAAGATCTATCAGACAAGAATTCCAAATAGCGGCAGGGTTTTAAGTGTAATTGAGTTGTGATTTTGATTGGATTTATCTCATATGAGAGTCATGATTTTTCTCAAAGTGTGTTCTAGTACCACCTATATGTGGATACCCAGGGAGCTTATTAATAATACAAAATTTTGAGACCATGGAAGGCTGTGGAATCTGCATTTTACCAAGCTCTTCAAGGAACTTTTAGGGACACTAAATTTTGACAATCACTGTCTTGTATTTTACAATGGGTAAGAACTGTGAAATTATGGTTTCTGTTGCACTTTGGAAAGCTTTAGAGAACTTGGATTAATTTTGCATGCAACTTTCTGTTGCATGGCACCATTTGAGGATTATTCTCTTTGAAGCTCTATTGTATCTTTAAAACAGATGCAGTTAATCCTTAAATTGTTCAGAGTTTACATTTTGGGTGATGGAAAAGTTTTGGTAATGGATGGTGGTGATGGTAGTACAACATTGTGAACATAATCAAGAGCACTGAATTATGGATTTGAATATTGTTACTAGGGAAAATTTTAGATTGTACTAGAAAAAAATTTAGAACAATCATAGACCTCTACAACACAGACAGTGAACCTTAATGTAAACAAGGGACTATGGTTAATAGTACAATTATAATAGTATTCTTTCATCCATTGTAACAAATACAGCACACTAATGCAAGGCATTAATAGGGGGTATATGGGAACGCTGTATTTTCTGCATGGTTTTTCTGTGAACATACAACTTCTTTAATTAAAAAAAGATACAGTATAATTAACCATCTAAGTCTTAATTATAGCCATAACTATTTCCTGACTGACTACTCACTTTGCACATGTGAGTATAATTTTTATAGGGAAAGCATAACATTCACCTAGAATGTCTCCCAGTATCTGCATCACCAACAGGCAATCTCTTAAGTGAAGATATTATTCTTTTGGTAAGGTTTCTGGATACAACAACACATTCAAATACCTAGACAATGGGAATTGTAATTGAGAATAGTTTTCCAAAATATTGGCATCCTTTGAGGAAGAGTTGTTTATGAAAGATAATTTCTGAATTGGTGTCCTTTGGAAATAATGGAAAAGGGTCAAAATTTAAGTGAGCATGGAAAATGGATGGAAAAGTAGAAATATAACATCCAGGACTTCTAGACTAAATCAATCATGATTGAAGAAGTTCTATTATAATAACATTAATATTAGCCATTCTGTTTTAAGTGATGTACTGTCTAGTATCTTGTGTGGACTGATATGGTGTGGTTTGGTGGTCATATTTTAAACTAATAGATTACCCTCTTGGCCAAGCTATCAACCTATCTATTGGTGTTCATCCATGTTTAGGATAACTTTTACAGGTATTGAATTAGTTTCCCAAATCTTTAATGAGTAAAAACTTAGCAATTTTTTGAATCTCTGATGAAGCTGGTATATATTATTATGAACATGGTCCATTTCTCAACATTAGTACCTCGGTGAATAGTTTACATTTATTTAAGCAAACAACACTGAGCACAGAGTTAGAAATTCTGAATCCTAGCTGAAAGCCTATGCAAATTTCTTTTGTGAAGAAACATTTCTTTTGTGCAGAAAATTGTATTTTCAAAGGGAGGAACATGGAAAATCCTTATTTCACAATTATATAGAAATGGAAATATATCAGTCTTTCAACCACAAATTTGCACAGAAGGGGTCACATTTCAGTGACCCTGAAAGTAAAGTACCTTGTCTCCTGTGATCTTGTAATAAAAAAGCTTCAATCCTGCAAAAAAGACAATCCAAACAATTCTAATAGTTAAGCTTTGAGCTGTTCTTGCCTGTCACCTTATTTGATGTGACAAAATTTTATAAAGCTTAATGGGATGTAAACACTGTTATGTCACCCATTTGCAGAAGAGAGACAACTCCATTTAAGCTACATCTATTTTGTAACGAGATGTAATTGAAATGGAGCAAACACAATTATCTCCTCGTCAGCCAGTGAATGTTTCTCCCACATAGAGAACATGAAGAACGATATCACAAATGGCAAAGAAGAGAAGTGGAAGCTTCCTGAATTTAAAAAGCAGCATACGCAACTTTTTTAACAAATACCTACTATGTACCTGCTATATGTCCAACACAGTGAGCGACACTGAAGGTACCAATAAAAATCAGGCGACCTTCCTGCTTTCAATGTACTCATTATCTGGAATGGGAGAGAGCAAAAGAGAAAAACAAAACAAAACACTATTGTAGAAGAATGTACAAAAGGCTGTGAGAGCAGAGGATGATAGTGCAGCTAAGGGAACTGGAGGAAGGCTTCAGGGAAGAGAAGATATTTGAATTGAGCACCGTCTTAGTTTTCCAGGGCTGTTATAACAGGTACCATAAACTAGTTGGCTTAAAAACAGGCATATATTGTTTCACAGTTTTAGGGACTGATGGTGGTGGTGGTGGGATAATGGCGGTAACTTGACACCCTTTCCAAGGGGATTGACGTGGCAGTGGTAACTGCTGATGTGGAATGCTCTGCCCTTCTCAGAACAGCCCCGTGGAGGAAATGTAGGCTGTAATGAAAATGCTCCTACAGCAAGCCTACTATAGTTTTGGGGACCATATCCTCAGCACAACATTTCCCTTTTCCCGCACTTACTTTGACAAGGGAAAAGGAGATAGTTACATTCAAATGGAAAAGTACGAAAAATTCCTCTCAATAAAGAAATCTCTGAAGAATGACAGGAAAAATATAGTGTGAGGGCAGGAAAGGACTCCCTTGGCTTCAGGTCATCTTCAGGGCTGTATGACCTAAGTCAACTCTCTTAGCACCTTTTGTGAGATTAAGGTTGGATGGGAATGTCCCTGGGAAAGTATCCCTTGTAGTCTCATCTTTCCCACAAACCATTTCTGGTGTTAGTTGGATTTTTTTCTCCCTGGGTTCCTGGGTAAAGATCTATTATCCCCCGAATCCTCCTCTGTCTCCAGGTTCCCGCACATACTCCTAGATTATTCTCTGCAACAGGGTCTGGGATGTGTGGGACATAGATGACGATGATGCGCCAGAGGTCCTGGTTCTCTCTCAGGCATGAAAACTGGTATATGAACCTGCAGTAAGTGATGAGACACTCAACAAGGCAGGGATGGATGGGGGAGGACAGTGGAGAGGGTGTAGACCAAGTCCTCAAAAAAACCTTGTGTGTACACCCAGGCTGATCACTATAGGAGATGAGATCAAAGTTGTACGGGGAGAGGTGGACTGTCCAGGGTCTAAGTAGGAAATGGGATTCTTGCTCTTTGCCTCCAAGCACCTTCTGACTCCTCTGCCTTTCCTGCTTCCAGGTAATGGTGTGCTTTCACTGCGTTTTCTGTGATTTGGAGTTAAGGTAAGCGATTTTGGAACAGGAACTCTGATATCTGGAAAATAGCAAGCATCTTGGAGAGCCTCTCCTCTTTAACAGTTGGCTAAGGACATAGGCAAATCACTTTTAAATGGACATTTAATCCTACTCTGAAACTGGAAAAGCAAGGATATCCCTGCCCTGGGAAAAGGAGAGGAGGAAATTTTATGTCTCAGATTCTCTCAGGTCAGGTGAGGGGACAGTCAGTCAGGGTAGGGGGGAAGAGGAAGGACAGTGAGATTGGGTTTTGAAGAAATTCTGATGACCACTCCCAGGCTGACAGTAGCTACATACAGCTCTCTAAAGTCATCATGGGAGCAAGACTGACCCAGGTAACAAGGACACACACTTGTTGAGTAGCTGTTACTTTGCTCATTTGAGCCATTTTTCCTCTGTATATTGTATGAACGAATGAAGGGAGGGAAGGCAGGTCACACCTCTAGAGAATGTAGAAATGCCATTGTAGCTTTCCTTTTCAATTTCTCTTGCATGCCCCTTCCTTTCATAGGAACAAGAGAGAAAAGAGAGGGAGAGAAAGAAAGCAATAGTGAAAGACAAGATGCAAGCACAGGACACTGGGGATTGTCAGTGGGAAGGCAGCTGTTTTGGTCCTTGAAGCAGGTCATACACTTCACAACTGCAGTGTTGGGATATGGTGTGTATTCCAATGCCCCCTCACAAATGAATTTCCATAAGCCACATTAAAGGGGTGTGGAGACCCAGGGCCTGGTCCCCCTCCCCTCCATAGTGATTTCACATAGTCATTAGACCTCCCCAGGGGAGGAAAAAAAATGTATTGTAAACAAAGCATTGAAACTTCCCTCCCCTGATCACTGTTGATAACAAATTTCCATAACCTTGTGTCACAAGACCCTGCCAAAACTCTGTCATCTCATCCTCCCTGCCCTAACACTTATAAACCAACCCCTGCTTTTGTAGAGTGCTACCTTCCATCTTTCCTGGCTGGCTGCTGCCCTGGAACCATATCTCCTGTAAGTAACTCCTGTTAAACTCACGTCTAACTCCGTGCCTGTTGTGTTCTTCGGTCTGCCGGCTATGCTAGGTTGGAACAGGGGGTTTCATAGGCAACTGGTGTTTGTACACTTTTGTTGCCAATCTCAAAACAGCTACGCATCTCACACCAATTGCAGTCTCATGGAAATTTGATTGTGACCCAGGAAAATGAAAGGACCACACTTTGTCCCTTCCACCATGTGTCCAACATGTGTAATCTGCTCACAGTATCTGTTCCCCTCTTTCGTGAGCTCTAAGCCTTTCCCAGGGTTGAACAACCTTCTCAGGTCACACAGCTAGTATGTGGCAGCATGGGGACTCTGGTAGAGGCCAGCTGTCTCTGGAATCTTTGCTCTTAATCATTAAGCTTTGCTACCTCTCAAAAAATGAGAGCTGGGAGGAGGACCGGGAGATGCAGGCTGAAGCTTTCCGTGTAGCAGAGCTGCCTTCTTGGTACCTCAGTCAGAAGATGCAGGCAATTTTAAACTTCAGATTTACAAAATGGTGTATTTGGGGCAGGCTGGTGGCCTCGGATAATTGGAGGAGGCTGGAGAGCCCTAATGAATAAGCCTTAGTATCTCCAAGGACTTGTGTAGGTGATGTGGTTTCCAAAAATAATAGTTGGTCAGAGCCAAAAAGGCTTTGAAGAATGAGTCTGACTGCCATGCACCTAGGTGGAGTTAATGGGCTGTGTCCTATCTCTGTCAAATTTGCTGTTTCTGGGTTAGGATGGGAAATTCCCTGCTTCCTGCAGGCAGAGGTTCCAAACAGAAGCTCTATCTGAGAACAGAAAAGCAGAGAGATTGCCACAAAGTTAGCTCTGAAAGCAAGTACATGAGAGTTGAGTCTAAGGGAGGAAGGATGATTGTGTGAGCATATCAAAGTTTTGTGACTAGGCTTCTCTTCTTTCTAAGAGGAGACCATAGACACAGGGCTTGGCTCATCACTATAATGTTCCATATTACTCATTGGCAAAGATGTTGTCTCTTACAGATGTGAGTATTTGTGCTGCAGTGAGAAATGGAAATTCCCAGAAAGCTCCAAGATGGGCCCTATCTCTTCCTGCCAGGACATAGGAGATGCACCACTGTGTGAACAACACCAAGTAAAGACAGAGTGATGGGGGCCCTACCTGAGCAAAATGTAGGAACAACTGGGAAGGAAAAAGGAATTGACTGGAAGAAAGAAATGGTTGATGATGGGCTCTGATTAGCCTGTTATCATCTGACTCTTATTTGACTTTCTCCTGGTTCCTTAAGCTTCCCCTAAAATTCCATGAGGAGTCTCAAGATGTCATGGTGATGGTAGTAAACTTTAATCCCCACCTCCTTCTCCGTTTAATTTGCTGAGGCAGGTAGTAAGAATGGGACACGGGGTGGGAAGATGAGGAGGATGTAGGAAACCTGCCATCCTTTACATTGTGTTGGGCTGTGAGACTGACATGGCAGGGGCGAGAATTGCAGTTATGTGGGTTTGGTTGGGGAGGTGAAGGCAGGTATGGTACCCCAGTGTCTTGTGTTCTCTTGACTCCCATGACTTGCATGGCAGCAGCTTCTTTTGATTACTCAGTCATAATTGACTGTATTTTCATTCCCTCCCTTCCCATTCTCTTAATTCTCTCTTCTCCCACCTTCCTGTCTGATGCATGCTGCAAAGAGAAGTTACCTCAGGGTAGCTGATTAGCTGCTGTGGCATTCACACCAGCCAGCTCAAGCTCTCATCCTCAAAACCATCCCAATTCCAAATCTTGTCAGTTAAAAGAAATCTGCTATTTGCCATTAATTTGATAAGCCACAGTTGTTTTGGTTTTCTCTGCCAATCATGAACACTGAAGGCAGAGGGAGATTACATTATTCATAGGACAAGAAACCTCCTTTACTTTACCCAAAATGTGGACAGATGGTCAGTCCAACAACTCAGAATTTTCAAGCTGTCAGTTGTTAGATTGTGGAATCTAACAATTATTGATAACTTACTGCTTTGGTTCCTACCACTTCTAAACTTCAATAAGGAAGCCAGGCAAAACTGAGTAGAAGAAACTTCCAGTCAACTCATAGAATCATGGGAAACAATAAATCATTATTGTATTAAGGCACTGAGATCCGAGGTGGTTTGTTGTCCAGCTACAGGTAAAATTTTAGGTGTAATCCCAAGATCAGATCACTTATTCGGTTCATGGCTTTAAGCTATTTATTCTATGTTTCTAAGCTTTATTCCTTATCTATAAAATTGTAATAAAAATGCTTCCTTTTTAGGATTTTGAGTTGATTAAATAAGATAATGCATATGTTCTTTACCTAATAGCACTGCTTCTATGAAACAAAACCTAAAGAAAAAGATTGCTGGAAATTATGTATAATTGAAAACCTTACCATATCTGATAAAAATTAAGAAAGCTTAGAAAATACTATAAAACAATTAAAATAAATGACACACAAAAAGTCAGTGGTATTAATAAATGCCTCACATATAAATCAGAAAAATATAATCCTGTGATTGAATCAAACATTGGGAATAATTTCACATTTGAAAAATATTTACTAGTCTACAGAATGTTTTCTTGAAATTATCATGATTTATTATGTGAAAAAGTTTATAAGAAAATAGCATATAAATTATGGCTCAACTTAACAACTATATAGAATTACAGTCAGATAAATGCATGAAAGCTCAACAACTGCATGTTAAAAATGATTGCATCTGCATCATGTTATTACTGGTATTTGTATTCCTCATATTTTTTTACTAAGGAAGTTTTATTGACATATATTCACACACCATACAATTCATCCAAAGTGTCCAATCAGTGGTTCACAGTATAATCACAGAGTCATGCATTCAACACCACAATCAATTTTAGAATATTTTCATTACTCGAGAAAGAAAAACCCCCACACCCCTTATCCCACCATATTATTGACCCTTAGCATTGGTGTGGCACATTTGTTACAGTTGATGAAAGAATATTAAAATATTACTGTTAACTCTAGTCCATAGTTTGCATTAGGTGCATTTTCCCCATATACAATCTATTATTAACTTCTTGTAATAGTGACATATATTTGTTCTAGTTCATGAAAGAACCTTCTTATATTTGTGCTATTAACACCATCATTGTCCATAACATGATTCACTGTGCTATATGTTCCTATGTTTTATCTTCTAGCTTTCCTTCTAGTGACATACATGACTGTAAACTTCCCCTTTCAACCACATACACACACATAATTCATTACTCTTAATTACACTCACCATAATGTGCTACCATCACCTCTCTCCATATCCAAATATTTACATTCAACCTAATTAAAAATTCTGCACAAAGTAAGCATCCGCTTCTCATTCTCTACCCTCATTCTATCTCCTGGTAACCTTTATTCTAGATTTTAACTCTATGAGTATACTTATTATATTTAATTCATATTAGTGAGATCATATAATATCTCTCCTTTTATTTCACTCAATATAATGTCCTCAAGGTTCATCCATGTTGTCTCATGTATCAGGACTTCATTCCTTATTAATTCTGAATAATATCCCAATGTATGTATATACCACATTTTGTTTATTCATTCATCAGCTGATGGGCACTTGGATTGTTTCCATCTTTTGATATTAGTGAATAATGCCACTATGAACATTTGTGTGCAAATGTCTGTTTGAGTCCCTGCTTTCAAGTCTACTGAGTATATACCTTGTAGTAGGATTGCCAGATCCTATGGCAGTTCTATACTTGGCTTACTGAGGAATCGCCAAACTGTCTTCAACAATATCTGTACTATTGCCTACCACAAGATCTTGAAGATGCTTCCCTACATTTTTGTTTAGGAGTTTAAGGTCCTGTCTCTTATATTTAGGTCTTCAATCCACTTTGAGTTAATTTTTGTATCGGTTGTGAGATAGGGGTCCTCTTTCATTCTTTTGGATATGGGTGTTTTGGTTTGCTAATACTTCCAGAATGCAATACACCAGAAATGGGATGGCTTTTACAATGGAGCTTTATTAACTTACAAATTTACGGTTCTATGGCCATGAAAATGTCCCAGTTAAGGCATCAACAGGATGATACCTTCTCTGAAAACAGTCTGCTGACATCTGGGGTTCCTATGTCCCATGAGAAGTCACATGGCTAGCGTCCTTCACTCCCGGATTTTGTTGCTTTCAACTTCTTGTTCCAGTGGCCTCCTCTCTGAGCTTCTGTGGGTCATCTCCTAGCTTCTCCAGGGCTTTTCTCTCTAAAAACTCTCTAGGCTTTTTCTGTCTTTTATCCTCTCATAAAGGACTCCAGTAAAAGGATTAAGACCCACCTTGAATGGGATGGGTCACATCTTAATTAAAATAACCTAACCAGTATGTGCCACCCACAATAGGTCTGTACCCACAGGAATGGATTAAAAGAACATGGCCTTTTCTGGGGTACATAACAGCTTCAAACCACGATAGTGGATATTCAGTTCACCCAGAACCATTTGTTGAAGAGACTGTTCTGCCCCAGTTGAGTGGATTTGGGATCCTTGTCAAAAATCAGTTGATGATAGATCTGATGGTCCACTTCTGAACCGTCAGTTCAATTCCATTGATCAATATGTCTTATCTTTATGCCAGTAACATGCTGTTTGCCAATTGTGGCTTTAAAATATGCTTTAAAGTCAGGAAGCATGAGACCTCCCAGTTCATTCTTCTTTTTCAAGATGTTTTTGGCTATTCAAGGCCTCTTACTCTTCCAAATAAAATTGATAATTAATTTTTCCATTTCTGCAATGTAGTCTCTTGGAATTTTGATTGGTATTGCATTGAATCTGTAGATCAATTTGGGTAGAACTGATATCTTAATGATATATAGACTTCCAATTTATGAACACGGAATGTCTTTCCATTTATTCAGGTCTTCTTTGATTTTTTTTAGCAATGTTCTCTAATTTTTGGTGTACAAGTCCTTTACCTTTTAGGTCAAATTTATTCCTAGATATTTAATTCTTTTTGTTGCTATTGTAAATGGAATTTTTCACTTGATTTTCTCATTGGATTCCTCATTGCTAATGTATAGAAACAACTGAGTTTTGCATGTTGATCTTGTATCCCATCAATTTGCTGAACCCATTTATTAGCTCCAGTAGCTTTGTTGTAGATTTTTCATGACTTTCCAAATATAGGATCATGTCATCTGCAAATAGTCAAGGTTTTACTATTTCCTTTATGATTTGGAGGCCTTTTATTTCTTTTACTTGCCTAATTTCTCTAGCTAGAACATCTAGCACCATATTGAATACGAATGGTGACAGTGGGCATCCTTGTCTTGCACCAGATCTTAGAGGGAAAGCTTTCTTTCTTTCACCATTTAGTATTAGGTTAGCTGTGGATTTTCATATACTACCTTTATTGTGTTGAGGAGGTTTCCTTCCATTCTTATTTTCTGAAGTGTTTTTATCAAGAAAGGATGCTAGATTTTGTTAAGTGCCTTTTCTGCATCAATCAAGATGATGTAGTTTTTCCCCTTCGTATTGTTAACGTGGTGTATTACATTAATTCATTTTATTTTGTTGAACTGCCCTTGCATACCTGGGATAAATCCCACTTGATCATGGTGTATAATTCTTTTAATGTGCTGTTGGATTTGATTTGCAAGTATTTTTTGAGGATTTTTACATCTATATTTATAAGATAAATTTAAGTATAATTTTCCTTTTTTGTGGTATCTTTATCTGGCTTTGGTATTAGTGTGATGTTGGCCTCATAGATTTAGTCAAGTAGTGTTCCCTCCTCTTCACTTTTTTTGCAAGAGTTTGAACTGGATTGGCATTAATTCTTCTTGAAAAGATTGTTCGAATTTACCTGGGAAGCCTTATGATCCTGAGCTTTTCTCTGTTGGGAGGTTTGTGATGACTAATTCAATCTCTTTACTTGTGATTGGTTTGTTGAGTTCTACTATTTCTTCTAGAGTCAGTGTAGGTTGTTCATGTGTTTCTAGGAAATTGTCCATTTCATCTAGGTTGTCTGGTTTGTTGGTGTACACTTGTTCAAAGTATCCTTTTATGATCTATGATCTTTTTTTTTTTTATTTCTACAAGGTCCGTGTTAATGATCCCCTTCTCTTTTCTGACTTTATTTATTGGCATCATCTCTCTTTTTTTCTTTGTCAGTCTAGCTAAGGGTTTGCCAATTTTATTGATCCTTTCAAATAACTAACTTTGGCTTGTTATTTCTTTCTATTGTTATTTTGTTCTCTATTTCATTGTTTCTGCTCTAATCTTTGTTATTTCTTTCCTTCTGTTTGCTTTGGGATTAGTTTGCTGTTCTTTTCTAGTTCTTCCAGGTGTGCAGTTATGTCTTTGATTTTACCTCTTTCTTCCTTTATAATGTAGGCATTCATGGCTATAAATTTTCCTCTGAGCACTGCCTTCATTGCATCCCATAAGTTTTGATATGCTGTATCTTGTTTTCATTTGTCTTGAGATATTTACTAATTTCTCCTGCTATTTCTTTTTTGAGTCACTGATTGTTTAAGAGAGTTCTCTTTAGCCTTCATATATTTGTGAATTTTCTCATTTTCTGCCTGTTATTGATTTTTCCAGTTTCATTCAATTATGATCAGAGAAAATGCTTTGTATAATTTTAACCTTTTAAAATGTATGGAGACTTGCTTGTTACCCAACTTGTAATCTATCTTGGGAATGATCCATGAGCACTTGGGAAGAATGTACATATTGCTGTTGGGGCTACAATGTTCTGCATGTGTCTGTTAGGCCTGGTTCATTTATCATTTTATTCAAGTGCTCAGTTTCCTTACTGAGCATCTGTTTAGATGCTTTATCTATTAATGAGAGTGATGTATTTAAGTCTCCAGCTATTATTGTAGAGATGCCTATTACTTCAGTTTTGTCAGTGTTTGCCTCATGTACTTTGGGGCACCCTGTTTAGGTGCATAAACATTTCTGACTGTTATTTCCTCTTGATGGGTTGCCCATTTTATTAACATATAATGTCCGTCCTTCCTCTTCTAATATTTTTACATTTAAAGTATATTTTGTCCAATATTAGTATAGTGACCCCAGCTTTTTTTTGGTTACTGCTTGCATGAAATCTTTTCCCAGCCTTTCACTTTCAACCTATTTGTATCCTTGAGTCTAAGGTGAGTCTCTTATAGACAGCATATAGATGGATCGTATTTTTTTATCCATTTGGCAAATCTGTGTCTTTTGATTGGAGAGTTACTCCATTAACACTCAATATTATTATTGTAAAGGCAGTACTTACTTCAGCCATTCTATCCTTTGGCTTTTGGATGTCATATCTTATTTTTGTCCCTCTTTTTACCCTTTTAATTACTCTTACTGATACTCTTCATTTCTACACACTCCTGCAAGCCTCTTTTTCCTGTCTTTTCTTTTCAGCTTGCAGAACTCCATTTAGTATTTCGTATAAGGCCAGACTCTGTTAACAAAGTCTCTCAGCTTCTGCTTATTTTTGAATATTTTAAATATTCCCTCATTTTTGAAGGACAGTTTTGCTAGATATAGAATTCTTGGCTGATAGTTTTCCTGTATCTTAAATATATTATACTACCACCTCCCCACCTCCATGGTTTATGACGAGAAATTGGAACGGAGTCTTATTGGGCCTCCCTTGTATGTGATGGATTGGTTTTCTCTTGTTGCTTTCAGAATATTCTCTTCATCTTGGCAGCTGACATTGTGATTAGTATGTGTCTTGGATTCGGTTGATTTGGATTTATTCTATTTGGAGTGTCCACTTATTGGGTATGTATATTTATGTCTTTCATAAGAGTCCAGATGTTTTCACCCATTTCCTTGAATATTCATCCTGCTACTTTTCCCTTCTCTTCTCCTTCTGGGACACCCATGAGGTGTATGTTTGTATGCTTTATGCTGTCATGCAATTCCCTGAGACCCTGCTCATATTTGTCCCTTCTTTTCTCTGTCTGTCTATTGTGGTTTTCTGTCCCATAATTTGTTATTTTTCTTTGCATGCTTTCAAATTCTTCTTTATGCTCACCCACTTTCTTCTTAATATCCTTTATCTCTTTAGCCATATTTTCCTTCCTTTCCTTGAATTGGTTGAAGAGATTTGTGTGAACATCTTTGATTAGTTGTTTCCAATTCTGTATCTCCTCCAACTTTTTAATTTGTTCCTTTTATTGGGCCATATATTCTTGTTTCTTAGTATGGCTTGTAATTTTTAGCTGGTATCTGGGCATCTGATTATCTTGATGAGATTATTCTGAAGGTCAGTTTCCCTTTCTTGCCTAGGATGCTGTTGTTGATTGGGTTTGTGTTAAAGTTCTTATTTGGCACTTGTTTCATATTTCCCAGCCAAAAGCTGGGCCAGGGACCCACATAGGGGGTGCAGACCATTTCCAAAGTACCCTGGGGAGAGGTCAGGTAAGCAGATTCCCAAGACTACACTTTCCTAGGCTGCCCAACAGATGGTCCTCTTTGGCAACCTATTCCCAGCAGCCCTACAAAGACAGGGTGTTTTTAGCCCTCTGTCCGCTCTGCTTCTGACATGGGTCAAAACAATGGTGTGGTAGGTTCCTGTCCATAAAGAACCAAGGCTGCAGGACCCGGCGATCCAAATTTGGTGGCAAACAGCTGGATCAGAATTGTGCTATGCCCTCCTCTGTTCCTGGGGAGGATGGCTTCAGTGGCCCTCCCAGTCCACAGCAGCCCAAGAGACAGGGACCTGACTAACCAGATGTCTGCTTCCAGGGTGGTGGATAAGTGCCAGGCTCCATGGCTGGAGTTACTCACCACAGTTCCTCAGTCTGTCTGTCCCACTCTTCCCTGGATTCTGCACCATACTCCCCCTGGTCTCTGGAGCCCCAGAATCTCTGCTTTGGACAGCTTCTGCCTGTCTTCTAGGTGTTTTTGGTGGAGGAGTGAGCCCTGCTGGTTCCTATTCCACCATCCTCCCCACCCCTCATACTTTTTAAGTGCTTTCTAAATTGTTCTACAATGAATAGAAATTACTCATGGTAAAAAGGAAATGAGAGTTTAACAAAAATATGTTTTGCTTTATCAGAATTCTGGAGGATGAATGACTTGGAAGAATGTAAAATTTGTTTTTGCCATTATTTTCTGTCTTTTCAGCTCCCAAACCCATAAACTTAGCCTCTTCCATTGAAATCCTTGCCATGCCCCCACCTCCCAACCCTAATAAATGTTAACTTATTTGATATTGTGAGGATAAACTAACATATTCACCTTAACCAGGTGACAGAATTAACAGGCTAGCAAGGAACTTCCAGAAGAATACGTAACAAGCATCAAAGAAAATTGGCCAAGACAGTGCTAATCAGGCAAGGATGACTTTACTTAAGGCAATTGCAATATGGGAGAGAGACCAGAACTAACTCTGAATTCAACTCTGCAGAAGCGGAAAGTGGAAGGGTTTTTAAAGACGAGAGTAAGCTACTGGAATCATATTGGGGGACGTTAGGGGGAGATCAAGCATTGGGGTTGGTTGATCACATGGAATTATCCCCTGAGTTTTCTGGTAAAGCCAGATGGTTCATGTTCCATCTGGATTTTTCAAGATACAGCATGAGAGGGAAGTCTGAGGCCTAGAGTCAGGAAGAAGCTTTCCTGAATTTCAGTCAAGCTGAGGAAAAATTAGTTATCTAGGTCACCATAGGTATTAGCTGCAGTTGTAAGGATTTTAGGGGCTGTGATGTATTTTGGGTCCATATACAACATCATATCACCCTTGTCTTGGAATACCATCAGGGTTCCCTCTTCTCATCCACTGAAGGGGGCTGTATCAGTTAGCCATTGTCAACTGCATAACTAAATCCCCAATCTCAATGTCTTGATATAACTAGCTATAACTATCTTTATCTCTCACCAGCTTGTAGTTTGGCTAGAAATCACTTGACCTAGGCTAGGCTCAGCTAGAGGTGAATATGCTCCAAGTGTCTCCCACTGTACTTCTGGGACCAATAGGTTGTCCTGGGCATGCCTTTCTCATAGTGTTTGCAGAGGATTAAGAGAGTTAGCAGAAATATGCATATGAAGCCTAGGTTTGGAACTGGCATACCACCCATTCCACCTCATTCTGTTGGCCAAGGATTGTCATATGGCCAAGGTCAGAGTAAAGAGGTAGTAAAGGATCCCCACCCAAAGTGTAAGGGCACTGCAAAATGTCATATATGGCATAGGGAATGGATTCAGGAAGGGGTGAAGTATCCGGGACATCAAAACAGTGTGCCACATGGGCCTTATCTCTATTTATCCCATTACAAACTAGACTTATTCATTATGAATGGTAGACTAGTTTACATAGGTTTATGCAATGATTTTCAGACTCTTCATTAAAACTCACTTTTTAATAAGTAAAATTACCTTTATAATTTGTGAGCTAAAATTTCATCAATATTATTACATCTATAATTTTGAACATCCTAAACAATACATCCATTATTTCATTTAAGCAATAATGTCTCTAGGCAGTTATTAATGCCCCTATTTAAGAAACAAAACCAAAAGGAATGAGTTCAAAAGGGTTACATACTTTGTCAAAAACTGCAGTTAGTAAGTAGCTGATATAGGATTCTAATCCATGCCTGGTTCCTTCTAAACCCAATGGTCTTTCATAGCAGGATAAACTGGCATTAAGCCAATGTCTCATCATTTAATCTATTTTTGTAAATAATAAATTTCCTGCATCATATGTTCTTAAATTCTATGTTGTTTTAAATATATACAAAGAAAATAGACATCTTCCGGTTTCATATTTGAAATTCCTTGCTGACTCTCTATCCTCACTGCATATGTTGCAGGCATTTTCATGCTGGGAAATGACTTTATTTGTTGAAGAAAAAATTACAAACAACTGCAAAGCTATCAAGTACTTTTCATGTGTCCCTGTGGCCTCATTCTTATTTAGATGTGTGTAGGGAACATGGAAGCAGAGCTCTCCCTATCCCCATTATGTCAGGTACATGTGGGCAAATAATAGGCTTTGTGCATGTGAATCCCACATGCAATTTTGAAAAATTACTCCCTTGTCCATATTTCACCACAACTAAAATGAGATGCCCATGGTACATGTTCACAGCATTTAACATCTGGTCAGTTTCTTGTCCTGCCTCTTATTTCAATAAAATCCTTGGAATATTTCCAGTTGCAGTCACTTCAATTCCCATAATCCTTGTAAAACTTTACTTTTAAGTGTAGGATCTAAAGATGAAAATGTAAAGTGGTATGCAAGCAAAACATTATTACAGTGGTGGCTGGAGGCAAGCATTTGTAATGTCTCAATCTAGTCTGTTGTTTTAATCACAGTGTAGCCATTTATTTAATTTCCCTTTTCCTGTGAGGAAATATACTCCAACCCATTTATTGATGCTTATGCCACGTGAGTCCCTATGCAACAGATGAATAAGAAAACAGATGAATAAGATGTGATCCTTGCCCTTGAGGAACCCATAAGCGGAGAGAGCCATTTATGGAAGCTCTTACAAGGATAACTGTGATGAGAGCTATAATTGAGGTATAGAAAAAGGGTTCAATAGAAGCATAAAGACACAAGATATGGTGAGGTGTAATGAGCTGGCTTTTGAGGACTGAGGAGGATTTTGATATAATAGAGGAAGTAAGCATTCATGGGTGAGGGAACAGTAAAAACAGATGAACTTAAATTATGCAGAAATGTAGAAGCAAATAAATTTAAATGAGCACAGGAGCACTGGGATAAGGCAGGGGACATAGAATGTCTGGAGGGATGGAAGAGAGGAGATAACTGAATAGGTATGCAGTTGGTTCAAGAGTGGCGGGATTAAATGCCTTACTAAGGAATTTGAAGTCTATCTCTTATATCAGTTGTCTCCATGTTTATTCTTCTGTTTTGCTCACATTCACCTGACAATTAAAGCAACTGACCATACATTCCCCATACTAATATATGTATACCTACTGATAAAAAAAATATATATATATACATAAACTACACATAAAATGCATATCTTAGAAAACATATACATAAATGGACTTTGTAAGTTGAAGAGGAAATAAAGCATTTAAAAAATCATGAATAGATCAAACACTTTTTTCATAATGAGAAAAATTATTGAGAAAATCTGATTGGATAGGCTTTCATATTATTACTATTTAAATCTTGGTTTAAATTATCTGGGTTGCAATAATTCAAAAGACTTATACCAAGTCCAGGTATAGAAGTTTGTTTTAAATATTATCATAGCTAAATAAAACAACTCATAGAAATACATGGATCCATTTGGAGGAAGTGCATCATGGTATACTTTTTCCGATCCTAAATACTTACTATGTAAATTGTATTGTTATTGTTGAGCATTAGCAAGTTAATGCCCATATTCTCAGATGAAAATAATACAAATTAAGTTATGTCGTTTTTATATTTAATAAATATAAACCCTTTACTTTGAATATAAAAGTCTAGAAAATTGTGGTTTAAATGTGTACAGATAAAAGTGGATTTACAAGCAATAAATTTATATTGTTTTGTAAAAAAGAAAAAAAAAATCACATGGTGATGAAAACATTCCAAACACCCATCTTTGAAACGTTCTCTTAATGGTCTGTCTATATTTCTGTAAAAAGGACTTTATTTTTTATTCATTATTAAAATGTTAATCTGTCACCCTTACTTTGGAGGTTTAGATAAGGATGAGGTTCTAAGAGGAAGGAGAAATATCACTTCTGGCATTTTGTTGTTGTTGTTCTTGTTCGTGCTTGAATCATCACTATTGTGTTCAATCTGTGGTTTAGTCCCATGAACTTCTTTAAGCCACTTATTCACTTTAAGACAGTATAATTCTTTATAGATAAAATTATCTGGAAATGTAATTAACTGGGCAAACAGTTAATATGATGTAAATAGGATAAAATAAACTATGTGAAGCCAGTAACAGTGACCAGTCACTAATGATATTATGTAAAATGCTTTTAGTCCCATGAATATCATGAGTCAAGTTAACCCATATTTTTTAGACATACGTTTTTCAGAGAAAAGCAAAGTGCATGTGATTGTGTTTGTAAATCAGAAGTCTGAAATTATGAGGAAATTACAAAGGCCATACAGTTTCCATAATGACCCAAGTTGAAATAGCATGATGAGTAAAGGTGGCTTTGAGGAATGAGAGTAAGGGATTGGATTTTGATGTTGTTTGGCCAGGTAATTCAGCAATAATTGTATTCTGCCCAAGGACAGAGTGAAAAAGAATCCTTTTTTCCTGCCCTCAAGGTGCTCACAGTCTAGTACAGTTGACAGACTTGTCCAGATTATTATAAATAGTGTGTTGTGAGTGGCACTCAATTCTAACTAGTTGGAAAGTGACTCCTCATAAGTCTTAAAGATGAATTGATGTGTATCTTAAAAGAGGAAAGAAATGAAGGGGGTGGTGTTCTGGGTATGAAGGAGGTAATAATTAATACCTGGTATTGTAAATGAACATGGTATTTTCAGAAAATGGTGAGAAGTCTGGTGTGGTTGAAATATAGGTTATGTGCATATAAAAAGAACAGCTATTATCTTTTTATAAGTACTATCTGGGCATAAGTAAGAAGCAATATGTAACATTGTGCTGAAAGCAGACCAAAGAGTGAAGTTTGTGGAACTCTCATTCTTTCCTCAGTTTACCTTGACTTCCATAGGTATCCTGCATAACCCTTTTGTCTGGATCTGCTTCTTCTGTTTGTAAGAATTAGCTACATGGTCTATAAGAATATAAAAATCTGGAAACACAGACTGACAATTCAATTTCATTGGCCGCCTCAATCATAACTGCTGAATGTTTAGACCACTAGGACTTGCTGAATTGACAGTCTGGTACCAGCATTTCACTGAATCTCATCTGGCCTTGATGACTTCTGGACAGCAGAGTATGGAGTAAAGACACAGGCATTGGCATCAGACAGACAGATTGACATTTCTTTCTCTGTCACTTACTAGCAGTGGTAAAGAACTTAAAAATTGAGCCTTATTTTCTTTACTTATTAAATTGGTGTGATGAAATCTATTTCATAGCACTGTTAAAAGGGAAAATGACATTATTAGGAGCTCAATTAATGTTAATTCCCAGCTCCATCATCCAGTTTTATGGACACTGTTCTTTGGCCTGATTGGGTGTGTTCTCTGGGGTTGTGCAGCCATCAGATGCCCTAATACATTACTTAGACCACTTCTCCCAGCATACTTTGCACCAAAGTTGCATACTGTATCCAGCACCTGTTATATTTCTTTCCAACTCCCAACATTTTCTCCTTGTTTGAAACTTGTCAACTTTCCAAGCGGTGAGCTGCAGGTAGATCTACACAACATGGGCTAGGCCCTGGCCACAACTGATTAGACCAAGTATAAGTAGCTGGCCAATCGCATTTTTGTGAATTTGGAATTTAGTCTAAAATTTAGTTTCTCTTTAGGTAGATGGACCAGTCATACGTAAATTTGGGAGTAGCCTGTTACCATACTTTATGCCTAGTGTCCCAGAAAGCAGAAATAACCTGGCTAGAGCTAGGACAAAAACTATGAACGAAGCACAGAGATAGGAGTAGAAAGACAAGATGGCAAGCTTAGTGAATATTCCATTTCCTGGCACTAGTTCCTGAAAGTCAGTTGTATTCCTGTACCTCGAGATTCACAGTTCAACCAATAACCTCATATTCAGTCTCCCCATGTGGCTTAAGTTAGTGCCAATGAGCTTTAGTTATCTGAACATAATAAGACCTTGATGGTACATATATATTTGTATTTCTTAGCAGGGACACAAACTAAATCTCTACATTTTCTTTTTAGAGGGTTCTATACCTAAGACAGGGTTTAATTTAAGCTATACTAATTATTATTTACAGCAACAATATTTTTCACATTAAGTGCTCATTGTGCCCCTGAATTCTAAACATCAATTTCCTTGTGTATATCAATATATCTTTTGTATATAAGTCACATATTTTGCTTGAATTATCATAGATTCGGGTTTGTTTTTGTTCGTTTGTTTGTTATTTGCATTTTTAGCCACAGACACTTAAAACCTATTTAATTCATGTTTCAATTAGTTATTTCATTTCCCTTGACTAATAGGAATAATATTGACTCTTTTCAGTATGAATTCTAGTATAGTCATAATTTTGAGACTCAGTGTTCTCAAAATTGTTTTCTGAAAGCAATTGCTTCACTTTAAATTCTGGCTTGAATAGAGCTATGGAAATGCTTAAAACAGTGCAATCCATAGTTTTTATGCTTGAATGACCTTTTAAGAAAAACACTGGTAATATATTATCTCAAATACCTGGCTTCACAACAGAAGCCCTTGGACCAAAATGCGGTGTTGAAAAAAAGGGTACTCTTTTGATATCATCCCTCCCCCTCATTCCCATCATCAAATAGAGTTACAAGAAAAAAAAAAGAACAGTAATATTTTAAGTATAGAATAAATTTCAAACTGTGTATTCACTATTTGTTTTTGAAAAGAAACAGATAAAACTTCATAACTACATCATCAGAGACCTGATGTCAGATTGCTATTGCAGACCCCATTTGATTTTTTTGGCTTTTGATCTTTACCATCTGTCAGCTTGATTCTGACAATTTTGTATCCTACTGTGTAGATTTCAATTGCCCACAGACCTATAAAATTGCAGTGCCATTAGGCAGCAAGTGATACTATTTCCTTTTGATGGCCAACAGAGGAGAGAAAACAAAAAACAAAACAAAACAAAACAAAAAAACTGGCCTATGGCCTCTGCTGGAAGGAATGGGTTTTATACTGTACATACATAGAGAGACCCTTTCCCAACCTTGACAAATTTGGTTTGAGGATCAAAACTTCTCTCCTTCTCTGGAACATCACAACAAATTTTCAAGTTTCTTATGGAGAAATCTGTCCATTTTGTATTTTATCTCAATTTAAATTCTCAAACAAAAGGTCATTTTATTTTCATGAAGTGTTCAAGATTTCTAAAGCAAATATATTTTTCAAGATAATCATGAAAGTTTCTTGCTTAATTTGAATTATATTCAATCATTTGCTGAGTAACAACTCTATTAGCAGAACTATAGGGGATAGATACATAGTATCTTCATCTTTATCTTAAAAGAATTGACAATTAAATAGAGAAGGAGGGAAGGAATAGGGGAACAGGAATAAGAATGTGTTAAGGTTATAATTATTATATAATTAGCATGTTAGGAAATAGATGTGGTTTAGGGAATGAGTACAAGACATGTAACAGGATTTAAAGGAAGTCACCAAAGGAGTAGCAGACAGAGAAGAATTAGCAAAAGTGGGAAATCAGAATGGCATGGATGTATTGTGCAACAGTGTTTAAGTTAGTGTTTAAGGTATGAAAATGAGACAGGGCTGGTTTAAAGGAGGAGTTACCCAGCAGCACATGAGGATGGATTAGAGGGAACACTGATAGTATATAATGTGTCTAATATGCTGCATGCCATGCCCCAAATCACAGACTGTCATGCACAGGAAACTGTAGCTATGGTCTCAATGCAAGATCAGTATAGTTAGCAATTCTTAGAGGTGTCCCCACTGCATTTTTCCACACAGACAAGTTTCTAGGAGAGGTAATAAATTGTCCCAAGGAATCAGTCACCTATGTCTGTGTACAACCCAACAGTTGGGTTCCCTAAATGCAGCAACAGTTAAAACAAGTATCTCTTAGTTATGTATAAAGATGAAGACCCAGCTTGATCAACACCATTTTCCCCCTGGGACTCAATTATGCCCGGGCACTTCTGGAGGACTGGCGAGGGAGGCCCATGGGTCTCTTTGCACAATATACTGAGTAGTCTGCAGAGAAAGAAAAGTCATTTTGAATAAAGAGGATGTCAAGCCCTCAGGGTTTTAATTGCTCATTCCTTAATCATCAAAGAGAGAGAGATTTCTGAGCTATAGTTTAGTCTGTTTCTCATTCTCATGACCCAGTATTACATATTTTATAACCTAACTTCCTAGTGAGAGAAGGAGGCTGCATTTAAAAACAGAAAATCTGTCTAACCTAGACCTCCACAATGTGTTACAGTGCAAGGCTAAACTGCTGTGGGATGTTGTGACACAGGGTGGGAACAGAAGGCCTTATCTATAGGATGGCGACCCTTAATAAGACAGAGGAAAGAACAGGGATCAACTGGTCTCTGTTATATTGTGATGGACCAAATTACAGAACCATGTAAAGCTAAAGGATGTCCTAACGCTTTCAAACAGACTCAGAAACATGTAACCTGTGTTTCCCAAGTTGACATAATTAAACCATTACTACATGCCAAGGTTTTTCAGACTAGGGTCTATGGACTCCAGCAGTCCAGAGGCATATTCTTGTGAGTCTGCAACTTCCCTACAAGAAATTTTTATTTTATGTTTTTCCATTTCAACGATGAGCTACAAAAATAATGCAATCATAGTCTGGATCATCTAGATGAACACTCTGGAACATAAGCCCTGTCATATAATTTTATTAACTGTACTGGTATTTTAAATGCAGACTAATGAAAAAAGAGGGAGTAGTTTAAATATGCAAAGAATGCAGTTGAACCAGGTAAAGGTCAAATTATTATGACACACAATTTACATGAAAATTTCACACTAGTTTGAGTGGACAAAAGTAGTAAAAAATTGAGTCACCAAAAGATACAAGGTGATATAGGCATGTTGAATTCTCCAAAGAATCTGCCCAGTAGCAGTTGTCATTACCATGTTCATATTGGGAGGGGTGATTTAGTTCATGATGAAATGATTATTGTGAATTTGAATTTCATTGGCTTTGTGAATTTTAATTTATTTAATGTGTAAGTATGTAACAGTTTTATAGGTATAAAAGAGCTATGGGGACGAGTAGTCCATGCTTAGTTTAATGATTGTGCATTTTTAATTATCCATTAAAATAAAATGACACCTGGAGACTAAGGAAATTTTTTTATACTGTTCAAGTTTGGTAAAACAAAGCAAAATTTAAAACCATTGTGTGCTGTTCTGAGAAATATATTTAAGTATTTCAGAATCACCTGAGGCAGTGCAAGGCCTTGGCATCACTAAATCCAGAATAAGAATAGCCAGACTTTATGCCACCTAATTCTGCAGTAATAACGAAGAGAGAACTTTGAGAGACATGAGTGATTAATGCCAAGTATATTTTTTATGAGAATGACATGAAGAATTCCCATTAGATCAATTTCAATGCTTTTTAAAAATTCCTCCTTGTATCCTATACATATGTAACAAATATTTATGTATGGGCCCCTGTACTAAATGCTGTCAAACGTAGGAGGTAGGGGAATTTTCTCAATATGATAAAGGCAATATATGAGAAACCCACAGCTAACATCATACTCAGTGGGGAGAGACTGAAAGCTTTCCCTCTAAGATCAGGAACAAGACAGGGATGCCCACTGTCACCATTGTTATTCAACATTGTGCTGGAAGTTCTAGCTAGAGCAGTTAGACAAGAAAAAGAAATAGGCATCCAAATTGGAGAGGAAGAAGTAAAACTTTCACTCTTTGCAGATGACATGATTATATATGTAGAAAATAAAGAAAAATCTACAGCAAAGCTATTAGAACTAAACAATGAATATAGCAAAGTGGCAGGCTACAAGATCAACATGCAAAAATCTGTAGTGTTCCTATACAGAAGTAATGTGCAACAAGAGGAAAAAATCAAGGAAAAAAATCCATTAACAGTAGCAACCAAGTATTTAGGAATAAATTTAACCAAGGACACAAAAGACCTATACAAAGAAATCTACAAGAAACTGCTAAAAGAAATCAAACAGGACCTAAAAAAAATGGAAGAACATACCGTGTTCATGGATTGGAAGACTAAATATAATTAAGATATCAATTCTACCTAAACTAATTTATCAATTCAATGCAATACCAATTTAAATCCCACAACTTACTTTGCAGAAATAGAAAAACCAATAACCAAATTTATTTGGAAGGGCAAGATGCCCTGAATAGCCAAAAATATCTTGAGAAAGAGGAATGAAATGGGAGGTCTCACACTACCTGACTTTGGAGCATATTACAAAGATACAGCACTCAAAGGAGCTTGGTGCTGGCGTAAGGACAGATATACAGACAAATGGAATTGAATTGAGCATTCAGAAATAGATCCTCTCATCTATGGACAATTGATGTTTGATAAGGCAGTCAAGTCAAAGAAACTGGGACAGAGCAGCCTCTTCAATAAATGGTGTTTGGAGAACTGGATATCCATTTCCAAAAGAATGAAAGAGGACCCCTATCTCTCACCTTATACAAAAATTAATTCAAAATGGATCAAAGACCTAAACATTAGTGCTAAGACTATAAGACTCTTAGAAGAAAATGTAGGGCAATTTCTTAAGGATCTTGTGCTAGGAGGTGGTTTCCTAGACCTTACACCCAAAGCGCGATCAACCAAAGAAGAAATAGACAGATGGGATCTCCTCAAAATTAAACACTTTTGTACATCAAAGGACTTTGTCAGAAAGGTAAAAAGGCAGCCTACACAATGGAAGATAATACCACATATCAGATAAGGGTTTAATGTCCTGAATATATAAAGAGATCCTACAACTCAACAACAGAAAGACAACCCAATTTAAAAATGGGCAACAGACATGGACAGACACTTTTCTGAAGAGGAAATACAAATGGCTCAAAAACATATGAAAAAAAATGCTCTACTTCACTGGCTATTAGGGAAATGCAAATCAAAACCACAATGAGATATCATCTCACACCTACCAGAATGGCCATTATCCAAAAAATAGAAAATGACAAGTGCTGGAGAGGATGTGGAGAAAGAGGCACACTTAGTCACTTTCAGTGGGAATGTACAATGGTGCAACCACTCTGGAAGACAGTGCGGCAGTTCCTCAGGAAGCTAAATATAGATTTGCCATATGACCCAGCTATTCCATTGCTAGGTATATACTCAGAGGAACAGAAAATTAAGACATGAATGGACATTTGTAAACCACAGTTTATCATGGCATTATTCACAATAGCCAAGAGATGGAAACAGCCCAAATGTCCATCAGTGGACGAGTGGATAAACAAACTGGTACATATATATGATGGGATATTACACAGCTGTAAGTCAGAACAAAGACATGGAACATATAATAATGTGGATGAACCCTGAGGACATTATGTTGACCAAAGTTATCCAGAAACAAAAGGACATATAGTGTATGCTCTCACTAATATGAACTAACATTAATGAGCAAACTTTAAGAATTAAAAGCTGATAACACAGGCTACCAGGAAATAGAAAGAGGGTACAGATTGGGCATTTGATGCTGAAGAAGTACAGAATGTTCAGCAGGATTGATTGTATAGATCCAGAAATAAATAGCATAATATTTCATGATGGTAGCATAATATTGTAAGTACACTGAACAAAGATACCTGTGAGTAAAGCTGAAAGAGGTGGGCTAGGGGCATGAATGACATGTGAGGTAAAGATACAAGATAAACACTGGGACTGTTCAACTTAGCAAAAACTGGAGTGGTCAATGATTGTGACTAAATTGTACAAATATAAAACTGTTCTTGCATATGGGAGAAAAAATGAATGTCAACCATGCAAATTGTTGGAAAGGGGATGGTACTGGGGGAAAAATATAATCAAAGAAAACTGGGGTCTATGGTCAACAGTAACATTGTAATATGCTTCCATTAAATGTAACAAAGGCAATACACCAAAGCTAAATGTGTTTGAGAGGGGGATACAAGGGAGGGATATGGGATTCTTGGTAGTGGTGTTGTTGTCTGACCCTACTATTATATTGTATTGTATGATATTTTATTTCTCTTTTTATTATCTTTTTTATTATTCATTAAAAAAACTTTTTTCATAGTAATCAGTATGTTCAAGTGCTGACTGTGGTGATAAATGCACAACTGTATGATACCATGAACAACTGAATGTACCCTGTGGATAATTATATGGTATGTGAATATAGCTCTATAAAATTGCCTGGAAAAATATAAACAGGGATAAAAGTGCTGGAGAAAACATGGAGAGAGGGATATACATATTTAATGCTGGTTAGGAGGCAGAATGGTGTAGCCTTTCTGGAGAACAGAGGGGTGGTTCCACACGAGCCTAAGTATGTGGGTGCCATAATGTCCTGCAACCTCATTAGGGGGCATTTACTTGGAGGATCTGAGAGCAAGGATATGAATGAACATTTGCACACTGCTGTTTATGGAGAGAGTATGCATGATTTACAATGGGTGGGGGTGGCCTAAGGGTACATCAACTGAGGAACAGAATGGTGAACCGTTGTGTGTGCATACAATGGAATATTGAGCAACTGCCAGAAAGAGTGAAGCTGTGAGACATGTAACAAGGTGAATGGATCCTGTAGACAGCATTTTGAGTGAAGTATGCCAGAAACAAAGGCAAACACTATAATGCCTCACCAATATGGACTAACTACAATGTGTAAACTCTGAGAATAGAATCTTAGAGCAAGCTTATCAGGGGAATGCTTATTGTAACGGTCCCTAGACTGTAAGCTCTTACAGCAGTCATATCTATTCCTGAATTGTAATGGCTATCTCCATATTCTGAGATGCGGATCCCTTTGATTATAACCTGATTAATCCCTGGAACTTTGGGTACCTGTGTGACACCTGAAACTCAGAGCTAGAACTCAGCAGATATAAATGTTGGTATTAGCACATATAGCAGCATTAAAAAAAGCTGTAAAAGAGCCCAGACCTCAACTAGAGATATGAATGAAGCAGATGTGGTTAGGACTAGGGCAAATCAGGCCAAAGCATAAAGGAAAATACTGAGTGCATTTTAAAACTTCAAATTCCATGTGAGACCAAGGGAAGAGATGTTTAGTTGGTGCAAGATCTATATTTCCAAAACAATTTATCTCATACAATTTGTCCAAATACCATAATTACATGGAACTTTGAATAGGAAGTGAGACCATAGGTTAGTGTGAAATAGCAACACATCCCAAAGTAATTTGGACAGAGAATAAAATTATATATGCAGGGCCCCTCTGAGTAGCTGGGGGAAAATGCAGAGATGTTCGGTTTCCTCACCTGGATTGTTGCTGATATTTTCTCAAACAGTGAGGACTGGTAGTTTGATGTGCTGAACCCTCTATCATGGGACTTGCCCATATGAAGCTTGTTACTGCAAAGGAGAGGATAAACTTGCTTATAATTGTGCCTAAGAGTCTCCCCCTGAGTACCTCTTTGTTGCTCCGATGTGGCCCTCTCTCTCTAGCTAAGCCAACTCAGCGGGTGAACTCACTGCCCTCCCCCCTACATGGGACCTGACTCACAGGGGTGTAAATCTCCCTGGCAACACAGGATATGACTCCCAGGGGTGAAACTGGACCTGACATCATGGGATTGAGAACATCTTCTTGACCAAAAGTGGGATGCAAAATGAAATGAAATATAGATTCAGTGGCAGAGAGATTCCAAATGGAGTTGAGAGGTCACTCTGGTGGACGTTCTTATGTACTATATAGATAGCCCTTTTTAGGTTTTAATGCATTGGAATAGCTAGAAGTAAATATCTGAAACTATCAAACTGCAACTCAGTAGCCTTGACTCTTGAAGACAATTGTAAAGCAATGTAGCTTACAAGGGGTAACAGTATGATTGTGAAAGCCTTGTAGATCACAATCCCTTTATCAAGTGTATGGATGGATGAGTAGAAAAATGGGGACAAAAAAACTAAATGAAAAATAGAGTGGGAGTAGGAGGATGACTTGGGTGTTCTTTTTTATTTTTTATTCTTATTTTCACTTTTTCTGGTACAAGAAAAATGTTCAAGAAATAGATTGGGGTGATGAATGCACAACTATTTGATGGTACTGTGAACAATTCATTGTACACTTTGGATGATTGTATGGTATGTGAATATATCTCAATAAAATTGAATTAAAAATACAACCATCTAAAAAGGAAAAAAATAGTAGGAGGTAGGTATTATTTCTTTTTATATAAGAAAAATGAAGCATAGAGTGATTAAGATATCCAACGGTCATAGAGTAAAAGGTATGACTGACACTTAGTTATAAGACTTCTAAACCCAAGTCCACTGATATTTCTGCTTATCACACCTGCTCCCTCTGGTCATATACCTCATCTTCTATCCAAAAATTCACTTACAATAGAATAGGCAAATTGAACTTTGCCTGAGGTCTTTTACATAAAGTAAAGTATAGGATTGCTCCTTTAATTAGACACCACTGACCTACCACAGGACTTGAACATTGAGCCTTTCTAGTCTCTGATATAGGTTCACATTTAAACTGCCAGTTTTCTTGCCTTTCACAATTTATAGCACAGAGCTTTAACACTACAATGACATTTTAAATAATTCCCTTCTGACATTAAGCAAGTAGCATTATATGAGAGTATTTCAGTTGTCACAAAGAAAGTTGCATCAATAGATCCTCTGAGATATTGTGAATGAAAGTTAAAAGTATTTGCTCAAACATATCACCCTTACCCTTCTTAGAGACTTAATATTTCTTCCTTCTTTTGCATCTGGGGATCTTTTAAAAAGTGGACTGACTTGGCAGCAAAATACTGCACATTTACAAGATAGCAACAAAAGTTTCTAAACATGTGAAAACAAGTTTTAGAATATACTATTTTTTTCTCCCTTTTTCACTGATTAAAATAATTCATGTAAGAATTTAAACTTATATGACAGATTTAATTGGAAATTGCAATAAAAGTTTTGCCAAAAATATTAAAATTGTCAACATTTATAAAGTAAACTTCACAATAAAATTTAATAAGAGGCAAAGAAAAATAAATTCTTTTTTCTTTTTGTTATTATTATTTTTTAACCTCTGCTTCTCTGGATTTGCTTCTAAGATCCTTGAGTGGGAGCCGGCATCAGCTGATAGCATCATGGGATAAGCACATCCCCAGGTCATAGGCAGCTGAGAAATGGGGCCACACAGAGCATGCAATGAATTATGTAAACTGGCAGGGCCACAACTGGGACAAACAGCAGGGGAGGCATCATCAACATGGTGACATAAGATATCCACTGAATAAACCTTCTTGGAAATTGAGTGGAAAAAAGGAAAAATATTACTTGTTCAGAACTCTAGAGGAAGATAGAGACTGGGAAGGACTCCACAAATGCTGAATTGAAGACAGAGAAAAATAACAGGAAACTTCCATCGCAGATCAGCTGGTCCTCTTCCCTCCCCCTAATTCAGTCCCATGCAGCTTGGGAAGTGCTCAGAGGAAGCATCAGGGATCCCTCAACCTCTCACTGGGAACACAGACTATGAAATCACTCACAACAGTGAATTAGATCCCCATGCATATCCAGAAACAGGGATCCAATTCCACAGAGACCCAGGGCAGAACACAAGCAGCTGAGGAGTGCTGAATGCAGAAGGGCATCAAGGAGGAGCTTCCAAAATTGAGGATGAATGACAGAGTGGCAGAACCTACTTCTCTCCCCAGAGTAGTGGGTAGCCAGAGAGAAAATGTCCACATCAACTGCTTGGGAATCTAGGGAATGGGGGAGGTCAGTACAGCACCCAGGGAAGTGCAGGATAAAGAAACTGAGAAAACATAGGCAGAGGTTGTAATTCCCTCTGCAGGTCCTGGCACCCATTCTCCACCCTTGAGAGAAGCAGCAGTAGGCAGTACGATTCTTGCCTGGGAGGCAGCAGTGGACTTGGCTGGCCACAGAAGTCTGCCCCCAGTGCAGAGGGGGACACAGGCCAACACTGAGCAAGATGGGATATCCACAATTTCAGCCCCTCCTGATCAGATGCCAATAGATGCCACTGTTTCAACTGCTTCAGAAGTGGAATAGGTAGCCAAAGAGGGCCATCTGCTGGGCAAGCCAGAAAGTGTGGGAAAAAATTGTCTTTTTGGAGTCTTTCCTGATGCTATCCCAGGGGCCACTGGGTCTGGTCTATGCCCCCCTGAACAGGTACCTGGTCCTTTTCTTACTGGGAAATACTGTTGTCCCAACTGTCAAAGAAGAGCCTTAATACAAACCCGAGGAACAAAAAAATCCTACACAAGAGAGAGAAACCAACATTCAAAATAAACCCATCAAGATAACAAGATGACCAGATATCACCAAAAATCACAAGGTACAATAAAATGCAGGAAGATATGGCCCTGTCAAAGGAATAAATTAAAAAGTTGGAGGAGACACAGAATTTGGAACTAATCAAAGGTGTTCAAACAAATCTAAACAAATTAAATAGGATGGCTAAAGACATAAAGGATATTAAGAACATACTGGGTGAGCATAAGGAAGAATTTGAAAGAATATATAGGAAAATAATAGATCTTATGGAAATGAAAGACTATAGATGAAATTAAAAATATACTAGAGACACACAACAGCAGATTCAAAGAGGCAGCAGAAAGGATCAGCAAGTTAGTAGACAGAGCAACTGAATTCAAAAGTCAAAAGAACAAATGGAGAAAAATTTGAAAAGGGTCTCAGGAAATTTATTGATAACACAAAGTGCACACACATATACATCATGGATGTCACAGAAGGAGATGAGAACAGAAGAGGGACAGGAAGAATATTTGAGAAAATAATGGCTAAAAATTCCCCAGCCCTTTCAAAAGAAAAAAATATGTAAATCCAAGAAGCCCAATGTCCACCAAACAGAATAAATCCAAATAGAACCACTCCAAGAAACATAATGCCAAAGAGAAAGAGGGAATTCTGAAAGCAGCAAAAGCAAAGCAATTCACCACATACAAGGGAAGCCACAAAAGACTATGTACTGATTTCTCATCAGAAACCATAGAGACAAGAAGGAAGTGGTATATCTAAGACACTGAAAGAGAAAAATTCCCTGCCAAGAATTCTTTATCCAGCAAAGCTGTTCTTCAAAAATGGAGAGTTTAAAATATTAATAGATAAACAGAAAATGAGAGAGTTCATTAACAAAAGACCTATGCTACAAGAACTACTAAAGGGAGTTCTGCTGGCTGAAAAGAGATGTCAGGAGAGAGAGACTTGGAGGAGAGTACAGAAATGAAGATTATCAGTAAGGGTTACACAAAGGATCAAAATAGAGAAGAAATAGATTTGACAAATAAAAGACAAAGGATAAAATGGTTGAAGGAACTACTGCTTTTACAATAATAATGTTGAATGTTAAGGGATTAAGCTCCCCATTTAAAATACACAGATTGGCAGAATGAATAAAAAAAAATATGACCCATCTATATGCTCTTTAGAGGAGACTCATTTTAGACCCAAAGATCAAAAAAAGGTTGAAAGTAAAAGGCTGGAAAAAGATATTCCATGCAAGTAGGAAGCAAAAAAGAGTTGGTGTGGCTATACTAATATTGGACAAAATAGACTTTAAATGCAAAAATATTATGAGACAAAGAAGGACAATATATATTAATAAAAGGGACAATTCACACAGAAGAAACTACAATTATTAATACCTATGCACCTAATCAAGGTGCCCCAAAGTACATGAGGCAAACACTGGCAAAACTGAAGGGGGTAACAAATGTCTTTGCAATAGTAATGGGAGACTTCAACACACCACTATCTTCAATAGATAGAATATGTAAACAAAGGAGAAATAAGGAAACAAAGAACCTAAATAATATGGTAATTGAATGAGACCTAACAGACACATATAGAACATAGCACCCCAAGACAGCAGGATAAGCATACTTCTCAAATGTTCATGGAGCATTCTCCAGGATAGACCATGAAGCAGCTGTGTGACCTTGGCAAGTGATACTACCTCTCTGGTTCCAGTTTCCTCCTTGGGAAAATGAGGCTGATTGCAGTGCCCATCTCACAGAGCTGAGAGGACAAAGCAGGTAATGCCGAAGAAAAAAGCCCAGTGCCCAGCTTAAGGTAAAACTTCCATGGATAGGGGCTGTGAAGATCATTTTCCCACTGGAGGTGGTTTGTTGTAGAGGTTTGGTATATAGACCTTGGAGCTAAAGTACCAGGTTCAAGTCCCAGCCTCCCCACTCAGACTTTGAAGCTCTGTGTATGTTACCTAGTTTCTGCAAAACAGTGATTTCAAAAAAGCAGTGACTGAGGGGAAGGAATGAGCAAAGCCCTCCAATGGTCTGAAGAGAGCTCTTTTGCAGCAAACCCCCCATTTTACAACCCAAAGGACTGAGCACTATTCCAGATTCCACCCAGGACCTCTCACTTGAGCCAGAACGTGAAGCCCAGGCTTCCTGCCCCCATCCGGGCTGTTAGCTGATCTCATAACCTGAGTCTCCCAACAGAGAAAAACCCAAGACCAGATGGCTTCACAGGTGAGTTTTACCAAGCATTCCAAGAAGAATTAACTTGAATCCTGTTCAAAAGCTTCCAAAAAATTTAAGAAGGGATTCCAATACCAAACTCATTCTATGAAGCCACTATCACCCTAATACAAACACCTGATAAAGATACTACAGGAAAAGAAAACAATGGACCAATTTCTCTGATGAATATAGATGCAAAAATTCTCAAGAAAATACTTGCAAATTTAATCTAACAGTGCATTAAAAGAATTATACACCATGACCAAGTGGGTTTTATTCCAGGCATGAAGGGTGGTTCAACTCAAGAAAATCAATTAATGTAATACACCACATTAACAAATCAAAAGGGAACAAGCACATGATCATCTCAATTGATGCAGAAAATGTGTTTGACAAAATCCAGCATCCTTTCCTAATTAAAACACTTCAAAAGAAAGGAATTGAAGGAAACTTCCTCAAAATTATAATGGCACACATGAAAAAGCCATAGCTAACATCATATTCAATGGTGAGAAATTGAAAGCCTTCCCTCTAAGATCAGGAAAAAGACAAGGATGGCCACTGTCACCACTGTTATTCAACATTGTGCTAGATGGTCTAGCTAGAGCAACCAGATAAGTAAAAGAAATAAAAGGCATCCAAATCAGAAAGGAAGAAGCAAACTTTCACTGCTTGAGGTGACATGATCATATATTTAGAAAGTCCCCCCAAAATATGACAAAATTAGTATAGCTAATAAACAAGTTCAGCAAAGTGGCAAATATAAGACCAACATGCAAAAATCAGTAGGGATTCTGTACACTAATAATAAGCTATCTGAGGAGGTAATCAAGAAAAATGTTCTATTTACAATAGCAACTAAAAGAATCAAATATCTAGGAATAAATTTAGCCAAGGATGTAAAGGATCTGTACAGAGAAAACTATAAAGCATTGCAAAAAGAAATCAAGGAAGACCTAAATAAATTGCAAGATAGTCCATGCTCATGGATTCCTAGGCTTAATGTCATTTAAATGTTGATTCTACCCAAATTGATCTACAGATTCAATGCAATACCAATCAAAATTCCTTGCAGAAATGGAAAGCTAATCATCAAATTTATTTGGAAGGGTAAGGGGCCATGAATATCCAAAAATATCTTGAAAATGAATGAAGTTGGAGGACTCACACTTCTTGGCTTTAAAGCATATTGGAAAGCTACAATGCTCAAAATGGTAGGGTACCTGCATAAAGATAGGCGTATTGATAAATGGAACCATATTGAGAGTACAGAAATATTCCCTCAGATCTATGGTTAATTGATTTTTGACAAGGCTCTCAAGTCCACCCAACTGGGACAGAACAGTTTCTTCAATAAATGGTGCTGTGAGAACTGGATATCCAAATCTAAAAGAGTGAAAGAAGACCCCTATCTTACACTCTCTATAAAAATTTAACTCACAATGGATCAAAGACCTAAATCTTAGGGGCTGTACCGTAAAATTCCCAGAAGAAAACATAGAGAAACATTTTTGAGATCTAGTGTTAGGAGGTAGTTTCTTAGATTTTACAGCCAAAGCACAAGCAATGAAAGAAAAAATAGATTAATGGGAACTCCTGAAAATCAAAAGTTTCAAAGGCTTTCTCAAAAGGGTGAAAGGGCAGCTGACTCAATGGGAGAAAACATTTGGAAACCACCTATCTGATACAACTCAATAAAAAGACAACAACCCAATTTAAAAATGGGCAAAAGACACGAATAGACATTTTTTTGCAAAGGGGAACACAGATGTCTCAAAAGCACATAAAAAGATGCTCAGTTTCACTAGCTATTAGGGGAATGCACATCAAAACCACAATGTGATATCATCTCACACCTACTAGAATGGCTGCTATTAAACAAACAGGCAACTCCAAGTGTTGGAGAGGATGTGGAGAAATTGGAACACTTATTCACTGCTGGTGGGAATGTAAAATGGTACAGCTGCTGTGGAAGATGGTTTGATGGCTCCTCAGAAAGCTAAGTATAGAGTTGTCTTATGATCCAGCAATCCTGCTGCTCATTGTCTACCCAGAAGAATTGAAAGCATGGTCATGAACAGATATTTGCACACCAATGTTCATAGAGGTATTATTCACAATTGCCAAAAGATGGAAGCAACCCAAGTGTTCATCAACCATTGAATGGGTAAACAAAATGTTATATATAGATACAATGGAATATTTTTTGGTTGTAAAAAGGAATGAAGTTCTGATGCATGCAACAACATGGATGAACCTGGAGGATATTATGTTGAATGAGATAAACCAGACACAAAAGAGCAAACACTGGTTGATCTCACTGTTAGGAACTAATTATTATAAGCAAACTCATAGAATTAGAATCTAGAATATAGGTTACCAGGAGATAGTTTGGGGTTAGAGAATGGGTAACAGATTATTGTGCATGTAATCAACAGCACTGCACTGTATAGGTGAATGTGGTTAAAAAAAGAAATTTTAGGATATATATATTACCAGAATAAAAATTAAAAGATAAAACATAGGATTGTACAACACAGTGAACTTATAACTATAGTAGAAGATGGACTATAGTTAATAGTACATTTATAAGAATGTTCTTTCATGAATTATGACAAATGTATGATATTAATAAAAGGTAGTAATAATAGAGTGGCATATGGGAAAAAACACCTAAAGTAAATAATGGATGACAGAACTATTTTAATAATCCTTCATCAGTTGTAAGAAAGGTAACTGCTAAAGAAAAATGTGATTTATTTTAAAAAGTGTTATCTTTAATGGTAACAGATGTTCCACACCAGTGCAAGGTGTTGGTAGTGAGACGGTGCATTGGAATCCTGTATTTTATGCATGATTGTTTTGAAAACTCACAACTTCTCTAATAAAAAAAAAAAATTAGCCTGACTCTTAAACCCTGCTGGTGAGAGTGTAAAATGATGCTGCTTCTCATCATAGACTTTGCACAGTGCTATGCACTTTATAGGTGCTCATTAATTGTACAATAAACATATTTGAGGTATAAAATGTTAACACAAAATTATAATACATTCCAAACTTAACATTACTCCAAAGAGTTGCAATAACAAAATATAATAGCAAAAAAACTGTGAACAACTTAAATGCCCATCAACAGAAGAATGGTTAAATAAACTGGTTTATTCACAAAATGACATATTCCACAGCATTCAAACAGCTAGCTACACATCACATTGATGAATCTTAGTAACATACATACTTTAAAAGGTTGCATTGTTAAAGCCCAGATTGAAGGGGCTCTCACTGGTCAAATAAGGGACTATTTGAGCATCAAAATTAATAATGACAAGAATGGATTACACTCCATTGAATAAAATAGTAATATAAAGTCTACATTGATAAAGATAAATGGAGAGGAAAGATCTTATGGTAGAATGCCATGGAATGATGGAAACAATTACCATTTGGCAACCACTGTGGAGGTGGATGATTGAGGCAGAATCTTCAATGGATGCTAAGACTAGTTGGTGAAGGTTTAATAAGAATAGGATATTGGGGTAATTTTGGAATACTTCTCCATGGAATATTAGTTACTAAGAAAAATGGGAAGTTGAAGACACCAACATGACCAGGTGATCAAAGATATCATCCCCAGTTTAAGGAGTCTACATTGTGTGTCTCCTGGTGAGATGCACTGAAAAGAGCAAAGCATCATTTTTGTGGTATTACTGCCATCAGAGGGACCCATGTTTATGATCACCCATGGACTGTAAAGCCTGCACTTTTTAAAATTGTCAAGACGTGAAAGCCTGGGAATGGTTCTAGAGTAAAGATGTCTGAAGATATATGCAAACTAAATACAATATGTATTTCTGGATATCATTCTGGACCAGAAAGGGAAAATACATTGTTGGGACAGTGGGCAAAATTTGAAATGGACTCCATGGATTGGACGGTAGTGTTGTAGCAATATTGATTTCCTGATTCAGGGGGTTTTTTTCGGGTTACACAGGAGAGTGTCCCCACTTGGGGGAAAATACACACACTGGAGTGTGTCTGTTTGCTCTCCAAAGGTCTAGAAAAAAAAAATAAGGGATATATGCACACACACAAACAGTCATATACAGAGTAAGCAATAAAACAAATGCAATAAAATGCTAACTATTCAGGAATCTGGGTGAAGGGGACACAAGAACTGTTTGGACTGTTTTTGCAACTTTTCTGCACAGATGAAATTATTTCAAAATAAATTACTAAAATACACACACATATAAACTTTCTCCATGGGAAGTTCTTCACCAAGTTTACAGACAACTGAAACAAATTTTAAATAACTTTTATTTTTACTAGTAAGAAAACATATTAAAATTATAAAGTTAAAAAAATTGTAAGTTGTAGTGTTTAAAGGTAATAAAAGTTTCAAAATAAAAGTACAGCACTACTGAGAAAAAATCAATAGTGTTTCTACACACAAGCAATGAACAATTGGAAGAAGAAATCAAGAAAAGAATTCCATTCACAATAGCAACTAAAAGACTCAAATATCTAGAAATAAATCCAAACAAAGATGTAAAGGACTTGTATACAGAAAACTATGAAACACTGCCAAGGGAATTCAAAGAAGACCAAGATAAATGGAAGGACATTCCATGTTCATGGATTGGAAGACTAAATACTAAGATGACAATTCTACCCAAAGTGATCTATGGGTTCAACACAATTCCAATAAAAATTCCAATAGCCTTGTTTGCAGAAATGGAAAAGCCAATCCTCAAATTTATATGGAAGGGAAAAGGGGCCCCAAATAGCCAAAGCCTTCTTGGAAAAGAAGAATGAAGCTGGAGGACCTACACTTGCTGACGTTAAAACTTATTACATAGCCACAGTAATCAAAAGAGCATGGTACTGTGCTCACTTTGGCAGCACATATGCTAAAATTGGAATGATACAGAGAAGATTAGCATGGCCCCTGTGCAAGGATGACACGCAAATTCGTGAAGCATTGCATTTTTAATTCAAATGAAGAAGATAACTCCCTAGGGGCTGTATCTTCCCTAAGAGGAGGGGTACGAGATCCAGCTCAAGTGGCTGACCCCCTTCAGAACTCAAACCCCAGGGCCTGGGGGAAAATAAACAATCAAACCAGAGACAACTTAAGCTTGGCTTCTGACACCCTCAGTCTCTGGCCAGGACTGGGTCCACTGTGAATTAAAGGGGCCACAACTCCTTACATCAGTCAGGAGTGACAGGCTGGCAGGTACCACCTGCTGGGGAGGTTAGGAAAAGCACAGGGGCTAGAGGCCTCAAAGGGTGTGTCAATCTTCCAACACACACCCTCAGGGAAACCTGATACTGAATATATCTGCCTCCCAAGACCTGAGCTAATTCTGGTCTGGAAAAACCTGATTGGGGTAATCAAGGAAACCAGATGCCTAGACTAAGAAAACTACAAATCACACTGGAAAAAAATTAAGATATGGCCCAGTCAAAGGAACAAACTTACACTTCAACTGAGATACAGGAATCAAAACAACTAATCAAAGATCTTCAAATAAATATCCTAAATCAACTCAACAAGTTTAGGGAAGATATGGCAAAAGAGATGAAGGATATAAAGAAAATACTGGTCAAACATAAGGTAGAAATTGAAAGTTTGAAAAAAACAACTGGCAGAATCTATGGAAATGAAAGGCACAACACAAGAGATGAAAGACACAATGGAGACATACAACAGCAGATCTCAAGAGGCAGAAGAAAACACTCAGGAACTGGAGAACAAGGCACCTGAAAGCCTACACACAAAAGAACAGATAGAGAAAAGAATGGAAAAATAGAAGCAACATTTCCGGGAACTTAAGGACAAAATGAAAAACAGGAATGTACGTATCATTGATGTCCCAGAAGGACAAGAGAAGGGAAAAGGGGCAGAAGCAATAATAGATGAAATAATCAATGAAAATTTTCCATCTCTTATGAAAGACATAAAATTACAGATCCAAGAAGTGCAGCATACCCCAAACAGAATAAATCTGAATACACCTAGCTGAAGACACTTAATAATCAGATTATCAAACATCTAAGACAAAGAGAGAATTCTGAAAGCAGCAAGAGAAAAGTGATCCATCACATACAAAGAAGCTCGATAAGACTATGTGTGGATTTCTCAGTAGAAACCAGGGAGGCAAGAAGGAAGTGGTGTGATACATTTAAGATACTGAAAGAGAAAAAACACCAACCAAGAATCCTATATCTGGGATAACTGTCCTTCAAATATGAGGGAGAATTCAAAATATTCTCTGACACAGACAATGACAGAGTTTGTGAACAAGATACTTGTGCTACAGGAAATACTAAAGGGAACACTACAGACAGATAGGAAAAAACAGGAGTGAGAGGCTTGGAACACAATTTTGGGTGATGATAGCACAGCAATATAAGTACACTGAACAAAAATGACTGTGAGTATGGTTGAAAGAGGAAGGTTAGGAGCATGTGGGACACCAGAAGGAAAGAGGAAAGATAAAGACCGGGACTGTGTAACTCAGTGACACCTATAATGCTCAATAATTGTGATAAAATGTGCAAATGTTTTTACATGAGGGAGAACAAATGAATGTCAACCTTGTAAGGTGTTAAAAATAGGGTGGTATTGGGGACAAAACACAATCAGTGCAAACTAGAGACTACAGTTAACAGAAACATTGTATTATGCTTCCTTTAATGTAACAAAGGCAATATACCAAAGCTAAATGCATATAAGAGGGGGACATAAGGGAGGGGTATGGGACTCTTGGCATTGGTGATGTTGTCTGACTCTTTTATACTACCTTAGTTTATTTCTATCTTTCCTTTTGTTGCTTTTTAGCTGTCATGTTGTGTTTTTTCCTTTCTTTTTCTTTTTCTCTTGTCTCTCTACTTTCTTTGACTCTTCCTCCTTCTTCGTGGAAGAAATGGAGATGTCCTTATATATGTAGTGGTGATGGTGGTGATTACATAAATACAGGGAACCATCGATTGTTTACTTAGGATGGAATGTATGGTGGGTGAACAGAACCATCTTTAAAGAAAAATGGATTGATGAAGAAAACTTGAGGGCACTACATTGAGTGAAATAAGTCAGACACATAAGGACAAATATTGCAGGGTCTCACTGATATGAACTAATTATAATATTTAACTCATAGACATGAAATATAGGTTACCAGGATATAGAATGAGGCTAAAGAATGGGGAGCGGTTGCTTAATATGTGCAGAATGTTTAACTTGGTTGAACTTAAGCATTTGGAAATGGACAGAGGTGATGGCAACATTTTATTGTGAGAATAACTAACAGTGCTGAATGGTGTGTGAATGTGGTGGAAAGGGGAAGTTTATAGTCATGTATGTAACCAGAAGGGAAGTTGGAGGTTAAAACATGGGAATGTATAAAACAGTAAATCTTGTAGTGGACAATGTCTGTGATTAACTGTACAAATATTAGAAATATCTTTCATGAACTAGAACAAATGTATGACATTATAACTAAAAAGTAATAATAAAGCAGTATATGGGGGAAAATGTAGCTATTGCAAAATATGTGCTACAGTTACTAATATTTTAATATTCTTTCATCAACAGTAACAAATGTACTATGCCTGTACTTTGAGTCAATAATGGGGAAGGGAGGTTAGGGATATGGGAGGATTTGAGTTTTCTTTTTTATTTTTATTTCTTTTCTGGAGTAATGAAAATGTTCTAACACTGAAAAAAAATTAATTGTGATGATGAATGCACAACTATATAATGGTACTGTGAACATTTTTTACACTTTTTACAGCGTGTACACTTTGGATGATTGTATGGTATGTGAATAATCTCAATAAAATTGAATTTAAAAAGAAGAGTATGGTACTGGCACATGGACAGACATATAGACCAACGGAATTGAATTGAGAGTTCAGAAATCAATCCTCATATTTATGGCTGATAGTTTTTTGACAAGGTTTCCAAGTCCACTCTATTGGGAAAGAGTATTCTCCTCAACAAACGGTGCTCAGAGAACTGGAAGTCCATATGCAGAAGAATTAAGGTCAACCCCTTTCTAAAACCAAAAATAAAAGTCAACTGAAAATGGAACAAAGACATAAATATATGAACCAGAGAATTAAAATTCCTATAAGAAATCATAGGGAAGAATCTTCAGGACTTTATGTTAGGCAATGGTTTCTTAGACTTCACACCCAAAGCATAGGCAACAAAAGAAAAAATATAGATACATGGGATCTCATCAAAATTAACATTTGCACATCAAAAGATTTATCATGAAAGTAAAATGACCACCTACCTACACAATGGGAGAAAATACTTGGAAATCACATATCTGATAAGGATTTAATATTCCGAATGTATAAAGAAATGCTACAACACAACAAAAAGACAAATAACCCAGTTTTAAAAGTGGGCAAAAGACTTGAATAGACATTTCTCCAAAGACAATATACAAGTGGTCAAAAATTACATGAAAAGACCCCCGATATCATTAGCCCTATTACAAAAATGCAAAACTGGAAAATCACAAGTGTTGGAGAGTGTTCTAGTTTGCTAATGCTGCCGGAATGCAAAACACCAGAGATGGATTGGCTTTTATAAAGGGGGTTTATTTGGTTACACAGTTACAATCTTAAGGCCATAAAGTGTCCAAGGTAACACATCAGCAATCGGGTACCTTCACTGCAGGATGGCCAATGGTGTCCGGAAAACCTCTGTTAGCTGGGAAGGCACGTGGCTGGCGTCTGCTCCAAAGTTCTGGTTTCAAAATGGCTTTCTCCCAGGACATTCCTCTCTAGGCTGCAGTTCCTCAAAAATGTCACTCTTAGTTGCACTTGAGGTATTTGTCCTCTCTTAGCTTCTCTGGAGCAAGAGTCTGCTTTCAACGGCCATCTTCAAACTGTCTCTCATCTGCAGCTCCTGTTTTTGATTCAGAGTGTCCCTCTTGGCTATAGGAAGCCTGCTCCTCCTGTCTGAGCTTGTATAGTGCTCCAGTAAAGTAATCAAGGCTCATGCTGAATGGGTGGGGACACACCTCTGTGGAAATTATCCAGAGTTATCACCCACAGTTGGGTGGGGGGCATTTCCATGGAAACAACCTAATCCAAACATTCCAACTTAATCCCCATTAATATGTCTGCCCCCACAAGATTGCATCAAAGAACATGGCTTTTTCTGGGGGGTGTAATACATACAAACTGGTACAGAGAGGATGTTGGGAAATAGAAACCCTCATTGATTTTTGGTGGGAATTTTAATGGTGTAGCCCCTGTGGAAGAGCTTGGCAATTCCTAAGAAAGTTAAATAAAGAATTACCATATGACCTGGCAATCTCACTTCTAAGTATATACCCCAATTAATTGAAAGCAGGGATTCAGACAGATATTTGTACACCAATGTTCACAGTGGCATTATTCACAACTGCCAAAAGATAGAAGCAACCCAAGTGCCCATCAACTGATAAACAAATTAACAAATGTGATAAATACACTCAATGGTATATTATTCAGCTGTAAAAAGGAATGAACTTCTGATACATATGAAAACATGGATGAGACTTGAGGACGTCATGTTGAGTGAAATAAGCCAGGCACAAAAGATTAAATATTGGATGAACTCATCAATATGAAAAATTAGAATAAGCAAATTCATGGAGTCAGAAACTAGGTTTTAGGTAACCAGTACCAGGGTGGGAGTAGGGAATGGGTAGTCAATGCTTAGATTGTAAGGTTTCTATTTGGGTAGTTTTAACATTTTGGTAATATACTGTGGTGATGGTAGCACAACATTGTGAATGCAATTAACAGCACTGAATTATGTATGTGAATGTGGTTAAATGGGCGATTTTAGGTTGTATATATGTTACTAGAATAAATTTTTTTTAAAAAGCATAAGGCTGTGCAACACAGTGAACCCTATTGTAAACAATGGACTATAGTTAATAGTACAATTATAAAAACGCTCTTTCATGAATTGTAAGAAACATATCACAGTAATGCAAGGTGTTAAAAATGGTGTGATATATGTGAACTCTTTATTTTATGCATGATTTTCCTGTAAACCTACAACCTCTCTAACAAAAAAAATTAAATAAAAAATCCACATGGGTTCTACTATATACCTGCCAGAATGGCTAAAGTTTAAAAAAATAAATAAAACAAACTAATGAAATCAAGTGCTGGCAAGGATGGAGAGCAACTGGAACTCTCATACATTGTTGGTGGTAAAGCAAAATGTTATAGCCACTTTGGAAAATAGGTTGGAAGTGGTTTCTGAAGTTAAACATGCACTTACCACACAGCAACCTCCTATTAGGTATTTTCCCCAAAGAAAAGAAGAGTTGTATTCAAACAAAAACCTATAAATGAGTGTTTATCAGGAACAAATATATGGAAATTATAACATTCATACTTCTAAATAATTTGTGAATCAAATAAGAAATCTAAAGGGACACTATTAAAATATTTTGAATTAAGAAAACACAACCAATAATAATTGTAGGATATATTTAAATACATCACAGAGGGAAATTTAGGTATTAAAACTATATTTGAAAAGGCAAAATGTCTAAAATCAATGCTTTCAGCTTCTAGCTCCAGAAGTTTTAGAAAGTATAGGAAAATAAATCCAATTTAAGCAGAAGAAAGGAAATATTAAAGATAGGGCCAGAAATAGAAAACCAAAGAATACAGAAATCGATGAACCAAAAGCCGGTTCCTTAATAAGATCAATAAAATTGGCATATCTTAATCTACACAGAGCTCTTTAAGTTAAAAAGAGAGAAGAAACGCATTACTAACATCAAGAATGAATCACGGAATCTCACTATTCAACCTCCAGTAATAAAATGTATGATACGGAATATTCACAGAAAACCTTTACCAATAAATGGGACAATTTGGGTGAAATACACAAATTCCGTGAATGACACAAACTACCAAGGCTCACTAAGAAAAAGAGTGGCTGGAGCTCCGGAGATGCGTAGAGGAGCGCACCCCACCACCCGGTTCCGCCCTTAGGCCTGGCAGGCACTCAGCTTCTCCGCGCCTTGGGCGTAACTGGCCATCCCTGGTGCTGCGCTTACACTCGGACCAGCCCTCACGGCTGCTCATCTGCAGCCTACCGGTTGCAGAAGTCCTCGAAGCCGAGCCTAGGGTGGGCAGCGATGGCTTGGCGGCATGCCCATTGCAGCATCCCCAGGGCCGCGACCAGCTGGCGGGAATGTTCCAGTCAGAAATACCGGCTCCTGGTGATCAGTGGGGACAGCATGGGCAAGTCAGAGCTCATGATCCAGTTCACCCAGTCCTATTTTGTAATGGATTATGTTCAAACCACTGATGATTCCTATACAAAGCAGTGGGTGATAGATGACAGAATAGCCGGGCTAGATGTTCTGGATACAGCAGGACAAGAAGAGTTTAGAGCTATGAGAGAACAGTATATGAGGACTGGTGAAGGTTTCCTGTTAGACTTTTCAGTCACAGATAGAGGCAGTTTTGAAGAAATCTGTAAGTTTCAAAGATAGATTCTCAGAGTAAAGGACCTTGATGAATTTCCGATTATTTTAATTGGTCACAAAGCAGATCTAGATCATCAAAGAGAGGTGACACAGGAAGAAGGAGAGCAGTTAGAACAGCAAATTAAGGTAATATACATAGAGGCCTCAGCAAAGATTAGTATGAATGTAGACCAAGCTTTCCATGGACTTGTCTGGGTTATAAGGAAATTTCAAGAGCAGGACTGTCCTTCACCAGAACCGATGCAGAAAGAAAAAGACAAGAAAGGCTGCCACTGTGTCATTTTCTACGAATCCTGTGAATTTTAGCTACCAACTGCCAGTGAAAGCCCCCATCTTCTCCTTACAGTTTATATATTGTTGATACTTTTTTAGCCTTATAAAAGCATGTCTGACAAATGATCACCATATTAGCCTAAGACCAAGAAGCTGGCTAATCCTTTCTGTGAAGATAATACCACGGTCATTTCAAGACAGATTCAAAGGAAACACTAAGGCTGCTTCTAAGATTATCTGATTCCTTTAAAATATATATCTCTATACACAGACATTTTAAGGGCTTATATTTTAATATGGATGAATCAGTTTTGGAACCCAAGCTGTTTGCCAACCTGAAGCCTTAGGCTGTGAAATGATTTTTAACTTCTGGAATCATTACTGTTACTTTAAGTAGAAACTTAGATAGTTTTTTTTTTTAATGTGAATCTTTTTCCATCATTAACATGATGTCACCTTTAGTAAACCTTAGAAACTGAATTGAATCTACAAAAGTGAGACATCTCAGACCTTTATTATGCTACAGTTTTTGTTTTCCAGTGGCCAAAATACCCAAATGCCCATTGTATTTATGGATTCAAAACTTCATATAAAACCTTTATTATTACTCCTACTTTTGAAGATGATGATAACCTATGTAGCCAAATATTTGGGTTCATTTTGGACTTCAGTGTTTCATTGTTCTTAGATTTTTAATGTAACTCTTTTTCCCAGCCATGTTGAAGGTAGAAATAAATAATTTCTGTCTTCCTTTTCAAGTGTTTCTGGATAAGGGCTTAAAAAAATGAAAACTTTTTTGTTGGATGTAATTTAAAATATGGAAATGATCTTACCAGGGTCAGAGATGATTAATGTTTTTGCTATATACTTTTATGTATTATTTTCTTATCAAACTAGGTAACAAGTATTTTGATATGTTTGTAAGCAAATATGCTTTCACAGCATACCTGTGTATATGTAGAGATAAGTATTTAATTCTCACTGTTCACTTTTAACTGACAAAGAAAAAAAAGTGGAAGTTACAGAAACTGTGGTAAAACTTTACCTGCTGTTCTGGTCCTGGTTGTACCCACCTTTGGCCAAAGGGAATATTGAAAGTGATTTCAGATTTTCATCCTGTAGGTTTTCCTCTGTCAGGAAGCTTCAATATTCCCTACTACATATTGACTGTTACATCAAGTATTAAATGTAAAACTTTTAATTGACAATTAGCATAACTATGGATGACTTCTGATATTGTTTTTAATTCTGTGGACTGTGTTTAAACAATTCTAAAGTATGTTTCCTGATTTTGAAATACTATGCGGTATTGCACACTTGTCATTTTATTGGAAGTGTACAGTAGTCCCATGAAGTTTCAAAAATGTTCCTTTTGTATTGCTTCAGGTGCTAGAATTAAAATTGATCAGTTATCACACACAAAAAAGAAGAAATACTGATTTCAAATAGCCCTTTTTGCATTACAAATATTTTCTTCATTGCTAAAACCCTTCACACAAAGCAAAATCTATTGCTAGATATCTTCACTGGTGTATTTTAAAAACTAATACATATTTACAACTTGTTCTTGGTTCAGAAGACCCAATATTGTTATAACTCAAATTACTCTATAGACATAACACTAGGCCAAACAAAATCTCAGTAGGCTTTAATTTAGGTATTGATATATTGATTCTAAAATGTATTTGGAAATGTAAATGAATTTATTTCAAACCTTACCTCACATTGTATGAAAAAAATAATTGACATGGTTCATAGGCACTAAATTTAAAACCGAAAATTTAAAATCATAGAAGAAAATCTAAGCTACCATAGGTTAGGAAATATTTTTAAAATAGGACCCAGAACTCATGAACTTTCAAAGAAAAATTTAGTAAATCAGACTTCATCAAATTAAATTTTGCACTCCAAAAGCTACTGTTATGAAAATGAAAAAATTCTGGGAGAAAACATTTGCAAAATAGGTATCTGATAAGTAACATTCTTCAACATGAAGAAGACAATTATCTTTATTTTGAAAATGGGCAAAAGATTTTTTTAAACTTTTTGTTGTAGTAATGTTTACAGGCATGTCTCAAGAGAAAATATGTACATGGCTATTAAGAACATGAAAATATGCTCAACATCATTAGTTACTGGGGAAATGTAATTTAAAACCACAAAGAGATAGTAACAAATAGACATTAGAATTGATAAAATAAAAAAGCTTGAGCATTCCAAGTATTTTTGAAGACAGAGAGAACCGGGAAATTTCATATTTTTTGTGGGAATGAACAACTGTTTGGCATTTTCTTATAAACCTGAAGACATTACAATAAAAAAAAATCCCATGTAGAAAAAAAAAAAAAAAAAAACCCATGTAGAAAAAAAAAAAAAAAACTGCATATCTAAGGACTCTCACACAAATGTTCACTGCAGCATTATTAATAATAGCTCAAAATTGATAGCAACCCAAATGTCCATCAAATAGTGAATGGATAAAGAAAAGCATCTAGCTCCACAGTGGAATCCTTCTCAGCAATAAAAAAGAACTACTGATATATGCAACAGCATCGATGTATCTCAAAAGCATTATGCTGAATAAAAATTCCAGGCACAAGTGATTACATTCCGTATGAGTCAATTTATTTCAAATTCTAAAAACAGCAAAACTGTAGTGACAGAAAGAAGATCAGAAGTTGCCAGCTGCTGGGGGTTGGGACAGTGATTGATTTCAAATTGGTATAGGGGAATGTTTTATGATGATGGAAACAGTCAGTATTTGATTGCTGTAATGGTAAAAATAGCTGTGTACATTTGTCAAAACTGCTTGACTCTAGACTTAAAATAGATGAATTTTGTATGTAAATTATATCTTAATTAAACTGATTTTAAAATAAAATATTGTGCCTAGTTTTATATGTATTTTGAAGTACCATTGCAATAAAATTAATGTAAGCACTCGATAAAAAATACCTTGGAAAACTTTTTTATATTCCCTTTTCAACAAATATAGATATATATTTTCCTTTTTAAAACATTGTTTTTTAATTAGAAAGTTGTAGGTTTACAGAAAAAATCATATTAAAAACACAGCATTCTCATTTATACTCCCATTACTAACACTTTGCATTAGCCTGGTACCTTGGTTACGATTAATGAAAAATGTCATAATTGTACTACTAACTGAAGTCCATAATTTCCATTTCAGTGTATTTTTTCCCCATAATCCACCCTATTATTAACAGCTTGCATTAGTGTGCTACCTTAGTTCTAATTCATGAAAGAACATTTTGGTAATTGTACTATTAACCATAGACCATTTTTTACAATAGGGTTGATTGTGAAAATATATTTTTTAAAAGGAGGTTAAGAGGTGACAAAAAGCATCCTCAATTTTGACCTTCATCAATGTGTAAGGTTCTTGTTTTTTGTGTAGTCTGAAAAGATGTGAAAATAACTTGATTCAGGGTCAGTAGACTAGCATTCTGCTCCACACTCTATGATTTCTGTGACTTTGGTAAATATAATTTAATATCTGTGGGCTTCACTTTCTTTATCTATAAAACAAGAGGGTAATTTCTTTGCTGGCAAGGGAATTCCTAGCTAAGTCACTGACTCTGGCTTCTCTATGACCATACACTTACGGAGTGATGTTAGATCTGGACAAATTGGCTCAGAGTTAAAAACTGCACATTTGTAATTCGAGTGAAAAATCCGTGAGTATATTTAAAATGTCAATGGCTAATGTTATTTCAAAGAAAATATGTGTCTCTTCACATACACTTTCCCTCACCTCTGTTCTAGGCCAATTTCTATTCCATGTATAGAAATAGTTGCTGGAGGCAATTTGAGACCATCTTTATAAGAGATAAATTTTACTAAGAATGCATATCTTTGAAAGGTAGAAGGATGTAAAAAAATACCTGCAATAATTCAGTCACTAGAAATTGACCAGAAGCTCTTTATTGAATCCCACGGTACATTAGGAAACTTATTTTTGTCATTTTTAAAATATAGAAATAATATTTCAAATGTAACACCATGACTTTTTTAGCATTTATATATTACAGTCTTTTTGTTAGGATGCTATGGGAAGTGTGTAATCAAAAATTCTAATCTTCCCCATGTCCTACCTGCATAAGCCTAATTTTCCCCATGTCCTACCTGCATAATTCCTTTCTCGACTCTGAACCCATCTCAAACACCTCTTCCTCCATGAAATCACTCCTGAGGCCTTAAGCTGATACAATCTGTTTTCTTTCTCAAAACACTTAGCACCCACTCCCTCCTCATGTTATGCAACGCTTGCTTAATATTTTACCTTAAATAGATTTATTTTGCATAAATGTTTTATCCTCAATGCAAGCTCCTTGATGGCAGATATGATTTAACCATCCCTGTATCATCCTTGTGCCTGAAGCAGGTTGTTGCATAATGTATAGTACAATTATTACCACTACAGGCACCACTCATCAAATTACCATGGTTCAAATTCCTGTTCTACCTACTTGGGGGATCAACTCAGGTAAAACATTTCACATCTCTGTTACTCAGGTATTTTTTTAACCTGTAAAAATGAGGATCAGAATAACCATCTGTCTCTCAAAATATTGGTAGTTTGTTGAACAATTTTATTATTGATTGCTTCTGGTTGAAGGTAAGCTTCACAAACATAGGGACTTTATCTAGTTCAACTCTGAACACCTCACACCCGGCATATAGCAGGCGCTCAGTAAATGTTGAATTAATTAATAAACTGTGATAATAGTACAAAAAAAGTAAAACAATGTTCAGCATTTAGGGGTCATTAAATGTTATATAACCGGCTAAGGCAAACAATATCAAATGTTTATTTGATTGAATTGAATAGAAACAGCCTCTGCAATAGAACTCATGAATTTTCTGAGTTTGGGACTACCTTAGTACTTCAGAGTGAAAATATATATGATATATATATATATATATGAAAGCTGTGTTGCCTTGCCATCTTCTTCCTTTATGGGCCCTAAATTTTAAAACATCCCCGAGTAATTAGAGGGTTGCAGTTATCAAGGACAGATTTATTCCCAGGTACTTCTCTAAAAGCATTTTTGGGTGTGAAACACATGATACTTTCATTTGTTTGTATTTTAATGTGTACCATGAAGTTTTGTAAATAGAATTCTCACTAACTTTTAGACCTCACTTTTTGTTGTTCTATCAGGATAACATATGTAGTTGTCAGCAAGGCTGACCATGGTGGTGAGCGAGTTGTTACACGATGCATCATGGGAACATGGGCTCAGGCGGAACAAAAACTTTCATCAAATGACCATGTCATTACTTACACAGCACGAAGGATCAAAAAGAGCAGGGGATGATTTGGGTGTTCTTTTTTCACTTTTATTTTTTATTCTTGCTCTGGTTCTTTCTGATGTAAGGAAAATGTTCAGAGATAGATTATGGTGATGAACGCATAACTATGTTATCATACTGTGGACAGTGGATTGTATACCATGGATGACTGTATGGTGTGTGAATGTATTTCAATAAAACTGAATTTAATAAAAAAAAAAAAAAAAAAAAAAAAAGAGCAGCGGAAGAGATATCGTGGCCAGTCTCCCAGGGAGGCCAAAACTGCTTGGGTCATGGATAGTAGAGGGCAGCTCCTCGCACCCCACTTCATGTAGGGGAAGAGAGACAAATTTATGTTGTTTGAGTATGGTATTTATCCACCCTGAGAAATGGGGTTCTGCCACTTAAGTGTTCCTGCCCTGAAGAGTATCTGGGGCAGCTTGTTCCCAGTTTCTGGTCTGGTCAGGCCTTTTCATTAGACTTAACTCCCCTGGGTTGTGGAATGGAAACAGACTGAACCATCCACATACAATAGAAGAGGATGCAGTAGGAAGGTGAGAGCTGGGAGATGGCTGGTGAGCATGTGTCTGGGAATTCCCCAGCACATGGTTTACATCTATCATACTTTTCTCTCTGTCTCTCTAAAGTGGTACAGGATGGGGTACAGGATGGGCTTCTTCACAGCATGCAGAAATTGCCACAAATATCAAAATTGAGCAATATTGACTTCTTTCATGGGTTGTCCTGATATCTACCTGGCTAATACCTCGCATTTTTAGTTTTGTAAATACAGAAATTGGTTAAATGGAAATTAATGAGATTTAGCTGCATTTACAATCACTACCAGTTGAAACAGCTAAATCATTCACGGAGGCTGTGTCAGGCACCAAGATGAACACAATAAACAATGTGTCTTATCTCCCCAAATACAAGCTTTTATGTGCAAGCAATCAATAAGTACAGTACTTGGTATCCAACTCTACATACTTCATTTCCAGCTGTCTTTCTCTTTTGAGTCCTGGCTCCTCAGTGCTCCAGGAAACCCTCAGTTCTCCCTTTCCACAGGAGAAAGTCAAGCAATATTCACCAGCCACTGCTCTGCTTCAGCTCTCCAGCACTCATAATCAGATGATTGTGAACTGCTGATGGATTAAAGATAAGGAGGAGAAAGCAAAAGATACAGAGAAGGTAATAGTTCCCCATAGTAACTCATAACAGTCTATACAACACAAATAGCTTTTGGATTTGTTTCATTCCAAAAGGAAAAATGAGATTACAAAATTAACTAGCAACTTCCAGTTACTGGTCTGATATATATTTAAAGAGCTTAGAAGTCAAACCTCCTGTCATCACAACATAAAAAAGCTGAAAAACTGAAAACCAGCAATGCTTCTCATAGCCATCAGAGAATTGAAGTCACAAGGCAAACTGCCACCCTGACATGGAAAAATAGGCAATTTCATAGAATCACAACTTACCAGGAGCAGAAACTACTGCTGAGGCCAGTGCAAGGTAGGAACTCTTAAATGGTAATTGAATAATTGCTAGAGACTGAGTAGAGCTGGGACTAGCTTGAGAGATAAAAAACTCCTAGGGGCCTGGCCTTAGGGGATCCCCACATTTTCAGGAATTTTACCTCCAGAACCCCACCATTTTTCCTACTGTGAATCTCAGAGAAAAGTCCCCTGGTTCTTATGGTAGGAGTAGGGGAAAAGTAACCACTTTGAAATAAACCGCGAGTATTCTTTTCTTCCTGCCTTCAAAGGAAATTATTTTATCATGTCCAACAAAGGTAGGTTTTACCTGAGCCTAACCAACTTGGATAGAGGGAAATAACACAACACCAGCCCCCTCAATCCTTTTACTCGGGGGGAAAAGAATTACACAATCCCAGCTCCCTCTAGCATTCCTGTATCACATACGGAGTGAAAAAAAAAGGTCAGAAGCACTTTTGAAGGACGCTGCCCCTGACATAGGCTGATTAAAAGACAGGCCTAATCATAAGATTATAAAATGCTTCCCCACCCCACCCCCACATTTACCACCACTCACAAAATAATAAGGGACTACAAATGTAAAGAACTACCCAATTCATATCTTATATGAGGAACCTCTAGAGAAACCTAGATCTACACAAAGAAGAGCTTTCAAGAAGGAATAAAAGAAGGTAGAACAAAATATTGTATTTTTCTTATTCTTACTGATACAACAAATAACAAAATAATGTTAGCAACAATAAATTGGATGAGCACAGATTTTGGAACAGTGAAATGCATGACAGCAATGTTATAAAGGACAGGAAGGAGGAATTAGTAATACCAGTTACAAGGTATATATGCCACCCATGAAACAGTATAGTGTTATTTGACAGTGAAAAAGATTACTTCTAAAGGTATATTGCAAACTCTAGGGCAACCACTGAAAGAATTTAAAAAGAATTATAATTGATATTTTAAAAATGGAATCATACAAAATGCTCAATTAAACCTAGAGAAAGCAAAAAAAAAAAAAAAGAAGTGGAAGATAAAAACAGAGGCAATGGAAAAGGGTAATGAATAGGAAAGTTAAAAATATGGTGAAAATTCATCCATTATTTCAATAATCTCTTTAAATGTGAATGGTCAAAATACATAAATTAAAAGACAGAGACTATCAAAGTGGATTCAAACACAAGACATGACCACGTGTTCTATCAAAAACCCCTTTAAATATTAAGACAGAGATTAAAAATAAGAGGATGGAGAATTATATACCATGATATCACTAATCAAAAGAAAGCTGGAGTAGCTATATTAATTTCAAGCAATGTAGATTTCAGATCAAGGAAAATTATTTGGGATAAAGAGGGAATTTATATAACAAAAATAGGTCAGTTTGTGTTCATGCCTAACAATACAGCATGAGGCAAAAAAAAAAAAAAAATAGAACTTCAAGGGCAAAAAAACATGGAGTCTTCAAAACCTCTCTATAAATAATTGACACATTGTGCAGGTAGACAACCAGTAAGGACATCATTAACTGAACAGTATGATCAATAAACTGAATTGAGTTGATATTTATTGACTACTTCATCCAATAAAAGCAGAATATGCAATCTTCTCAAGCTCACATGGAACATTCACCAAGACAGAGCATATTCAGGCCATAAAATACACCTTAAAAATTTAAAAGAATACAAATTATTCAAAGTATGCTCTCAGGACACAATAAAATCGATAACATGATATAGCTAGAAAATTCTGAAACATTTGGAGATGAAACAACACTAAATAATGCATGGTTCAGAGAAGAAGTTGCAAGAGAAACCAAAAAATATTTTATATAAATGAAAAAGAAAATACAACTTACCAAAATTTGTGCGATGGCAGCAAAAGCAGAGCCTAGAGGGTATTTTATAGAATTGAATGCGTATATTAGAAAAGAAGAAAGACCTAAACTCAATTATCTAAACTTCCACCTTAGGAAACAAAAAAAGAAGAGCAAATTATATCCAAAGTAAATAGAAAAAAAGAAGTAATATAACATAGAGCAGAAATCAATGAAATTGAAAACAGGAAATTAATAGAAAATATCACTGAAACCACAAGCTGATTCTTTGAGAAGATAAGTAAAATTGATAAACCTTTTGCTAGGCTAACATAAGAAGAAGAGAGAAAGTACAAATACTAATATCAAAAATGAAAAAGGAGTCATGACAACCCAATGGAAGAGAGAAGGTACAAATACTAATATCAAAAATGAAAGAGGAGTCATCACAATCAACCCAACGGATGAGAGAGAGTACAAATACTAATATCAAAAAATGAAAAAGGAGTCATCACAATCAACTCAATGGATGAGAGAGGGTACAAATACTAATATCAAAAAATGAAAGAGGAGTCATCACAATCAACCCAATGGACACGAAAATGATAATAAAGGAATATTATGAACAACTCTATGTACACACATTTAATAACTTAAAAGAAATGAACCAATGTCTTGAAAGACACAATCTACCAAAACTCACACAAGACAACATTGATAATCTGAATAGGCCTCAATTAAATGAAGATATTTAATGAACAATTAACAACCTTCCAATAGAGAAAGTAACAGGCCCAAATGGTTTCATTGGTGAATTCCATGAAACCTTAAAAGAAGAAATGATACCAATTCTCTTCCATCTTTTCCAGAAAATAGAAGCAGAGGGACTACTTCCTAATTTTATAAAATCAGCATTACCCTGATACTAAACCACACAAAAACTTTACTAGGAAGGAAAAATATAGAGCAAAATCTCTCATGAACATAGATGCAAAAATCCTCAACAAAACATTAACAAATAGAATCCAAAAATATATAAAAGGAATTATATACTATGACCAAATGAGATTTATTCCAGCTATGCAAACCTGACTCAACCTTCTAAAGTCAATTAATGCGGAGGCGGGGCAAGATGGCAGACTGGTGAGCTGTATGTTTTAGTTACTCCTCCAGGAAAGTAGGTAAAAAGCCAGGAACTGCGTGGACTGGACACCACAGAGCAATCTGTCTTTGGGCATACTTCATACAACACTCATGAAAACGTGGAACTGCTGAGATCAGCGAAATCTGTAAGTTTTTGCGGCCAGGGGACCCGCGCCCCTCCCTGCCAGGCTCAGTCCCGGGGGAGGAGGGGCTGTCAGCTCCAGGAAGGAGAAGGGAGAATTGCAGTGGCTGCTCTTACCGGAAACTCATTCTACTGATTCAAACTCCAACCATAGATGGACTGAGGCCAGACACCAGAGACTCTGAGAGCAGCCAGCCCAGCAGAGAGGAGACAGGCATAGAACAAAAACAACACGAAAAACTCCAAAATAAAAGCAGAGGATTTTTGGAGTTCTGGTGAACACAGAAAGGGGAAGGGCGGAGATCAGGCCTTGAGGCGCATATGCAAATCCCGAAGCAAGGCTGATCTCTCTGCCCTGGGCACCTTTCCTTAATGGCCCTGGTTGCTTTGTCTATTAGCATTTCAATAACCCATTAAATCTCTGAGGAGGACCGTTTTTTTTTTTTTTTTTTTTTTTTTTTTTTTTTTTTTTTTTTTTAAATCCTTTTTGCTTTTTCTAAAACAATTACTCTAAGAAGCTCAATACAGAAAGCTTCAAAGAATTGAAATTTGGGCAAGTCAAGTCAAGAGCAGAACTAAGAGAGCTCTGAGACAAAAGGCAATAATCCAGTGGCTGAGAAAATTCACTAAACAACACAACTTCCCAAGAAAAGGGGGGTGTCCGCTCACAGCCACCATCCTGGTGGACAGGAAACACTCCTGCCCATCGCCAGCCCCATAGCCCAGAGCTGTCCCAGACAACCCAGTGTGACGGAAGTGCTTCAAATAACAGGCACACACCACAAAACTGGGCGTGGACATTAGCCTTCCCTGCAACCTCAGCTGAATGTCCCAGAGCTGGGAAGGGGGAGCAGTGTGAATTAACAGAGCCCCATTCAGCCATCATTTGAGCAGACTGGGAGCCTCCCAACACAGCCCAGCAGCCCAGAACTGCCCTGGGGGGACGGCACTCACCTGTGACATAGCACAGTCATCCCTCAACAGAGGACCCGGGGTGCACAGCCTGGAAGAGGGGCCCACTTGCAAGTCTCAGGAGCCATACGCCAATACCAAAGACTTGTGGGTCAGTGGCAGAGACAAACTGTGGCAGGACTGAACTGAAGGATTAGACTATTGCAGTAGCTTTAAAACTCTAGGATCATCAGGGAGATTTGATTGTTAGGGCCACCCCCCCTCCCCGACTGCCCAGAAACACGCCCCACATACAGGGCAGGCAACACCAACTACACACGCAAGCTTGGGACACCAATTGGGCCCCACAAGACTCACTCCCCCACTCACCAAAAAGGCTAAGCAGGGGAGATCTGGCTTGTGGAGAACAGGTGGCTCGTGGACGCCACCTGCTGGTTAGTTAGAGAAAGTGTACTCCACGAAGCTGTAGATCTGATAAATTAGAGATAAGGACTTCAACTGGTCTACAAACCCTAAAAGAACCCTATCAAGGTCAGCAAATGCCACGAGGCCAAAAACAACAGAAAATTATAAAGCATATGAAAAAACCAGACGATATGGATAACCCAAGCCCAAGCACCCAAATCAAAAGACCAGAAGAGACACACCTAGAGCAGCTACTCAAAGAACTAAAGATGAACAATGAGACCCTAGTACGGGATATGAAGGAAATCAAGAAGACCCTAGAAGAGCATAAAGAAGACATTGCAAGACTAAATAAAAAAATGGATGATCTTATGGAAATTAAAGAAACTGTTGACCAAATTAAAACGATTCTGGACACTCATAGTACAAGACTAGAGGAAGTTGAACAACGAATCAGTGACCTGGAAGATGACAGAATGGAAAATGAAAACATAAAAGAAAGAATGGGGAAAAAAATTGAAAAACTCGAAATGGACCTCAGGGATATGATAGATAATATGAAACGTCCGAATATAAGACTCATTGGTGTCCCAGAAGGGGAAGAAAAGGGTAAAGGTCTAGGAAGAGTATTCAAAGAAATTGTTGGGGAAAACTTCCCAAATCTTCTAAACAACATAAATACACAAATCATAAATGCTCAGCGAACTCCAAATAGAATAAATCCAAAAAAACCCACTCCGAGACATATACTGATCACACTGTCAAACATAGAAGAGAAGGAGCAAGTTCTGAAAGCAGCAAGAGAAAAGCAATTCACCACATACAAAGGAAACAGCATAAGACTAAGTAGTGACTACTCAGCAGCCACCATGGAGGCGAGAAGGCAATGGCACGATATATTTAAAATTCTGAGTGACAGGAATTTCCAGCCAAGAATACTCTATCCAGCAAAGCTCTCCTTCAAATTTGAGGGAGAGCTTAAATTTTTCACAGACAAAGAAATGCTGAGAGAATTTGCTAACAAGAGACCTGCCCTACTGGAGATACTAAAGGGAGCCCTACAGACAGAGAAACAAAGACAGGACAGAGAGACTTGGAGAAAGGTTCAGTACTAAAGAGATTCGGTATGGGTACAATAAAGGATATTAATAGAGAGAGGGAAAAATATGGCAAACATAATCCAAAGGATAAGATGGCCGATTCAAGAAATGCCTTCACGGTTTTAACGTTGAATGTAAATGGATTAAACTCCCCAATTAAAAGATATAGATTCGCAGAATGGATCAAAAAAAATGAACCATCAATATGTTGCATACAAGAGACTCATCTTAGACACAGGGACACAAAGAAACTGAAAGTGAAAGGATGGAAAAAAATATTTCATGCAAGCTACAGCCAAAAGAAAGCAGGTGTAGCAATATTAATCTCAGATAAAATAGACTTCAAATGCAGGGATGTTTTGAGAGACAAAGAAGGCCACTACATACTAATAAAAGGGGCAATTCAGCAAGAAGAAATAACAATCGTAAATGTCTATGCACCCAATCAAGGTGCCACAAAATACATGAGAGAAACATTGGCAAATCTAAAGGAAGCAATTGATGTTTCCACAATAATTGTGGGAGACTTCAACACATCACTCTCTCCTATAGATAGATCAACCAGACAGAAGACCAATAAGGAAATTGAAAACCTAAACAATCTGATAAATGAATTAGATTTAACAGACATCTACAGGACATTACATCCCAAATCAACAGGATACACATACTTTTCTAGTGCTCACGGAACTTTCTCCAGAATAGATCATATGCTGGGACATAAAACAAGCCTCAATAAATTTAAAAAGATTGAAATTATTCAAAGCACATTCTCTGACCACAATGGAATACAATTAGAAGTCAATAACCATCAGAGACTTAGAAAATTCACAAATACCTGGAGGTTAAACAACACACTCCTAAACAATCAGTGGGTTAAAGAAGAAATAGCAAGAGAAATTGCTAAATATATAGAGACGAATGAAAATGAGAACACAACATACCAAAACCTATGGGATGCAGCTAAAGCAGTGCTAAGGGGGAAATTTATAGCACTAAACGCATATATTAAAAAGGAAGAAAGAGCCAAAATCAAAGAACTAATGGATCAACTGAAGAAGCTAGAAAATGAACAGCAAACCAATCCTAAACCAAGTACAAGAAAAGAAATAACAAGGATTAAAGCAGAAATAAATGACATAGAGAACAAAAAAACAATAGAAAGGATAAATATCACCAAAAGTTGGTTCTTTGAGAAGATCAACAAGATTGACAAGCCCCTAGCTAGACTGACAAAATCAAAAAGAGAGAAGACCCATATAAACAAAATAATGAATGAAAAAGGTGACATAACTGCAGATCCTGAAGAAATTAAAAAAATTATAAGAGGATATTATGAACAACTGTATGGCAACAAACTGGATAATGTAGAAGAAATGGACAATTTCCTGGAAACATATGAACAACCTAGACTGACCAGAGAAGAAATAGAAGACCTCAACCAACCCATCACAAGCAAAGAGATCCAATCAGTCATCAAAAATCTTCCCACAAATAAATGCCCAGGGCCAGATGGCTTCACAGGGGAATTCTACCAAACTTTCCAGAAAGAACTGACACCAATCTTACTCAAACTCTTTCAAAACATTGAAAAAAATGGAACACTACCTAACTCATTATATGAAGCTAACATCAATCTAATACCAAAACCAGGCAAAGATGCTACAAAAAAGGAAAACTACCGGCCAATCTCCCTAATGAATATAGATGCAAAAATCCTCAACAAAATACTTGCAAATCGAATCCAAAGACACATCAAAAAAATCATACACCATGACCAAGTGGGGTTCATTCCAGGCATGCAAGGATGGTTCAACATAAGAAAAACAATCAATGTATTACAACACATTAAAACTCGAAAGGGAAAAATCAATTGATCATCTCAATAGATGCTGAAAAAGCATTTGACAAAATCCAACATCCGTTTTTGATAAAAACACTTCAAAAGGTAGGAATTGAAGGAAACTTCCTCAACATGATAAAGAGCATATATGAAAAACCCACAGCCAGCATAGTACTCAATGGTGAGAGACTGAAAGCCTTCCCTCTAAGATCAGGAACAAGACAAGGATGCCCGCTGTCACCACTGTTATTCAACATTGTGCTGGAAGTGCTAGCCAGGGCAATCCGGCAAGACAAAGAAATAAAAGGCATCCAAATTGGAAAAGAAGAAGTAAAACTGTCATTGTTTGCAGATGATATGATCTTATATCTAGAAAACCCTGAGAAATCAACGATACACCTACTAGAGCTAATAAACAAATTTAGCAAAGTAGCGGGATACAAGATTAATGCACATAAGTCAGTAATGTTTCTATATGCTAGAAATGAACAAACTGAAGAGACACTCAAGAAAAAGATACCATTTTCAATAGCAACTAAAAAAATCAAGTACCTAGGAATAAACTTAACCAAAGATGTAAAAGACCTATACAAAGAAAACTACATAACTCTACTAAAAGAAATAGAAGGGGTCCTTAAAAGATGGAAAAATATTCCATGTTCATGGATAGGAAGGCTAAATGTCATTAAGATGTCAATTCTACCCAAACTCATCTACAGATTCAATGCAATCCCAATCAAAATTCCAACAACCTACTTTGCAGACTTGGAAAAGCTAGTTATCAAATTTATTTGGAAAGGGAAGATGCCTCGAATTGCTAAAGTCACTTTAAAAAAGAAAAACGAAGTGGGAGGACTTACACTCCCTGACTTTGAAGCTTATTATAAAGCCACAGTTGCCAAAACAGCATGGTACTGGCACAAAGATAGACATATAGATCAATGGAATCGAATTGAGAATTCAGAGATAGACCCTCAGATCTATGGCCGACTGATCTTTGATAAGGCCCCCAAAGTCACCGAACTGAGCCATAATGGTCTTTTCAACAAATGGGGCTGGGAGAGTTGGATATCCATATCCAAAAGAATGAAAGAGGACCCCTACCTCACCCCCTACACAAAAATTAACTCAAAATGGACCAAAGATCTCAATATAAAAGAAAGTACCATTAAACTCCTAGAAGATAATGTAGGAAAACATCTTCAAGACCTTGTATTAGGAGGCCACTTCCTAGACTTTACACCCAAAGCACAAGCAACAAAAGAGAAAATAGATAAATGGGAACTCCTCAAGCTTAGAAGTTTCTGCACCTCAAAGGAATTTCTCAAAAAGGTAAAGAGGCAGCCAACTCAATGGGAAAAAATTTTTGGAAACCATGTATCTGACAAAAGACTGATATCTTGCATATACAAGGAAATCCTACAACTCAATGACAATAGTACAGACAGCCCAATTATAAAATGGGCAAAAGATATGAAAAGACAGTTCTCTGAAGAGGAAATACAAATGGCCAAGAAACACATGAAAAAATGTTCAGCTTCACTAGCTATTAGAGAGATGCAAATTAAGACCACAATGAGATACCATCTAACACCGGTTAGAATGGCTGCCATTAAACAAACAGGAAACTACAAATGCTGGAGGGGATGTGGAGAAATTGGAACTCTTATTCATTGTTGGTGGGACTGTATAATGGTTCAGCCACTCTGGAAGTCAGTCTGGCAGTTCCTTAGAAAACTAGAGATAGAGCTACCATTCGATCCAGCGATTGCACTTCTCGGGATATACCCGGAAGATCGGAAAGCAGTGACACGAACAGATATCTGCACGCCAATGTTCATAGCAGCATTATTCACAATTGCCAAGAGATGGAAACAACCCAAATGTCCATCAACAGATGAGTGGATAAATAAAATGTGGTATATACACACGATGGAATACTACGCGGCAGTAAGAAGGAACGATCTGGTGAAACATATGACAACATGGATGAACCTTGAAGACATAATGCTGAGCGAAATAAGCCAGGCACAAAAAGAGAAATATTATATGCTACCACTAATGTGAACTTTGAAAAATGTAAAACAAATGGTTTATAATGTAGAATGTAGGGGAACTAGCAGTAGAGAGCAATTAAGGAAGGGGGAACAATAATCCAAGAAGAACAGATAAGCTATTTAACGTTCTGGGGATGCCCAGAAATGACTATGGTCTGTTAATTTCTGATGGATGTAGTAGGAACAAGTTCACTGAAATGTTGCTATATTATGTAACTTTCTTGGGGTAAAGTAGGAACATGTTGGAAGTTAAGCAGTTATCTTAGGTTAGTTGTCTTTTTCTTACTCCCTTGCTATGGTCTCTTTGAAATGTTCTTTTATTGTATGTTTGTTTTCTTTTTAACTTTTTTTTTCATACAGTTGATTTCAAAAAAGAAGGGAAAGTTAAAAAAAAAAAAAAAAAGAAAAAAGACAAACAAGGAAAAAAAAAAAAAAAAAAGATGTAGTGCCCCCTTGAGGAGCCTGTGGAGAATGCAGGGGTATTCGCCTACCCCACCTCCATGGTTGCTAACATGACCACAGACATAGGGGACTGGTGGTTTGATGGGTTGAGCCCTCTACCATAAGTTTTACCCTTGGGAAGACGGTTGCTGCAAAGGAGAGGCTAGGCCTCCCTGTATTTGTGCCTAAGAGTCTCCTCCTGAATGCCTCTTTGTTGCTCAGATGTGGCCCTCTCTCTCTGGCTAAGCCAACTTGAAAGGTGAAATCACTGCCCTCCCCCCTACGTGGGATCAGACACCCAGGGAAGTGAATCTCCCTGGCAACGTGGAATATGACTCCCGGGGAGGAATGTAGACCTGGCATCGTGGGATGGAGAACATCTTCTTGACCAAAAGGGGGATGTGAAAGGAAATGAAATAAGCTTCAGTGGCAGAGAGATTCCAAAACGAGCCGAGAGATCACTCTGGTGGGCACTCTTACGCACACTTTAGACAACCTTTTTTAGGTTCTAAAGAATTGGGGTAGCTGGTGGTGGATACCTGAAACTATTAAACTACAACCCAGAACCCATGAATCTCGAAGACAGTTGTATAAAAATGTAGCTTATGAGGGGTGACAGTGGGATTGGGAATGCCATAAGGACCAAACTCCACTTTGTCTAGTTTATGGATCGATGTGTAGAAAAGTAGGGGAAGCAAACAAACAGACAAAGGTACCTAGTGTTCTTTTTTACTTCAATTGCTCTTTTTCACTCTAATTATTATTCTTGTTATTTTTGTGTGTGTGCTAATGAAGGTGTCAGGGATTGATTTAGGTGATGAATGTACAACTATGTAATGGTACTGTAAACAATCGAAAGTACAATTTGTTTTGTATGACTGCGTGGTATGTGAATATATCTCAATAAAATGATGATAAAAAAAAAAAAAAAAAAAAAAGTCAATTAATGCAATTCATCACATCAACAGCCTGAAGAATAAAAATCATGTGATCATATCAGCAAATCCATAAAAAGAATTTGACAAAATCCAACATTCATTCATTTATGATAAAAAATCTCAGCAACCCAAGAATAAAAGGGAACTTCCTTCACTTGAAAAGAACATCTTTCCAAAACCTACAGCTTATATCATATTTAATGATGAGAAACTAGATGTATTTCCCCTAAGAAAGGGAAAAAGGAATGGATGGCTGCATTCATCACTCCTATTCAATATCATTCTGGAAGTCTTAGCTAATGCAACAAGACAAGAAAAGGAAAGAAAAGGTACAGAGATTATGAAGGATGAAATAAAACTGTCTTTTTTGCAAATGATATGATTGTATATGTAGAAAATCCCTAAAAATTAACAAAAAAACTCCTGAAACTAATAAGTGACTATAGCAATGTTGCAAGATACAAGGTTAATATACTGGTCAATTGCTTTCCTATATGCCAGCAATTAATATTTGGAGTTTGAAATTAAAAGCATAACACCATTTACATTAACACCAAAAATGAAATACATAGGTACAAATCTAATAAAATATGTACAAGATATATATGAGGAAAACTACAAACCTCTGATGAAATAAATCAAAGAATATCTAAATAAATGGATAGATTGTCTACAATAAATGTTTATTGATAGGAAGATAATATTATTAAGATGTCAATTCTTCCCAACATCATCTATAGATTCAATGTAATCCCAATCAAACTCCTGACAAGATATTTTTTGGATATTGATAAATGATTTTAAAGTTTATATGGAAAGGCAAAAGACCTGTAACAGCCAACAATTCTGAAGATGAAGAACAAAGTTGAAGTTTTCACATGGCTCAATTTCAAGAGTTGCTATAAAGTTATAGTGATCAATAAAGTGTGGTACTGGTGAAAGAATAGACCAATAGATCAATGGAACAAAATAGATAGCCCATAAATAGACCCATACAAATATAGTCAATTGGTCTTTAACTAAGGAGCAAAGGCAACTCAATGGAGAAAGGATAGATGTCAACAAATGGTACTACAATAACTGAACATACACATGCAAAAAATGAATCTAGACTCAGACCTCATACCTTTCACAAAAATGAACTCAAAATGAATCATAGAACTAAATGCAGAATGCAAAACTATGCAACTTCCAGAAGATAATAGAGGAGAAAATCTATTGGATTTGACAATTACTTCTTACATACAACAACAAAAGCACAAGTTGTGCGAGAAAAAAAATGGTAAAAAAAACTGTTCCTCTATAAAGAACACTAAGTCAAAGGTCAAAGAGCAGACTGTGAGAAAATATTTGCAAAACAATATCTGCTAAAAGACTTAAATCTAAAAATCTAAAATATCCAAAGAACTCTTAAAACTCTATGATAATAAACCAACAACTCAATTACAAAATGTGCAAAACTTCTGAACAGACACTACACAAAAGATATACAGATGGCAAATAAGAATGTGAAGAAATTATTTGTCATATGGCATTAGAGTACTGCAAACTAAAACAATGAGATACACTACACAGCTATTAGAATATCTAAAACTGAAAACACTGGCAATAACAACTGCTGGTGAAGATGTGGAGAAACAGGTATTCTCTTTTACTGCTGGTGGGAATGTAAAATGGTATAGCCAAGTTGGAAGAATCTGGTAATTTCTTATAATGCTAAATATAGATTTACCATACAATCCAGCAAACTTCCTCCTAGATATTTACCAAATGAGTTGAAAACATACATCCACTCAAAAGCCTGCACGCAAATGGTTAGACCAGCTTCCATCATAATTGTCAAAAATTGGAAGCAACCAAGATGTCCTTCAACAGGTGAATGGACAAACAAACTGTGATGTATACAGAAAGTGGAGTATTATTCAGCAATAAAAAGAAATGAGCTATCAAGCTTTGAAAAGACATGGAAGAACCTTCAATACAAGTTGCTAAGTGAAAGAAGCCAGTCTGGAACACATACATATGTATTATTGTATGATTCTAAATGTATGGCATTCCGCAAAAGGCAAAACTATAGACAGTAAAAAGATCAGTGCTTGACAGAGGTACAGCAGAGGGGAGGATGAATAGGTAGAGCACAGGACATTTTTAGGGCTGTGAAATCATTCACTATGATACGGTGTTCCAATTTGCTAGAGCTGCCATTATGCAAAGTACGAGAAATAGATTGCTTTTTATAAAGGGAATTTATTTGGGTACAAATTTAAAGTTCTAAGGCCCTAAGAGCATCCAAACTAAGGCACCAACAAGAGGATACCTTCACTAAAGAACAGCCGATGGTGTCCGGAACACCTCTGTCAGCTGGGAAGGCCTGTGGCTGGCATCTGCTGGTCCTTTGCTCCCAGGTTGTATTTCAAAACGGCTTTCTCCAAAATGTCTCTGGGCTCCTCTCTCTCAGCTCCTGTGCATCCTTGCTTCTTTCTCACAGGGCATTCCTCTCTAAGCATCTGGGGGTCCTCTCTTAGCTTCTCTGGGCTTCATCTCTTAGCTTAGCATCTCCAGACGTCCTTCTGTCTGCATTTCCAAGTGTCTCCAAGCATCAGCAAGCATCTGGGTCTGTGTCAGCTCTAAGCTTCTCTCTTAGATACTCCAGTGAACTAATCAAGACCCACCCTGAATGGACAGGGTCCACACCTCCATGGAAATAATTCAATCAGAGGTTCCTCCCTAATCAACAGATTAATCAGTCTGCCCTATAAGACTGCATTAAAGAATATGGCTTTTCTAGCAGACATAATATATCCAAACTGGCGGTAATGGTGGATACATGACATTTTGCATTTGTCAAAATCCATATTACTGTACAACACAAAGAGTCAACTCTAATGTGTACTATGGACAATAATTAATAACAATGTATCAATATTGGCACATCAACTGTAGCAACTAATGCTACAATTTAATGCTAGATATTAATAGGGGAACCTATGTGGAGAGGAGGGAGAGGGAATATATTAGAACCCTCTGTACTTTCTGCACAAATTTTCTATAAATCTAAAACTGCTCTAAAAAATAGTATATTAAAAAAAGGAAACCAGCTATTTGAACTGAAAGGCCCAGCAAAATATCTCATCTTTTATTCTAGTGAATGGACTATCAGTCGGATAATACTCACAAAATGAATAAGATTTGAGATCTTACTTTACAGAAAGTAATGAAAGAATCCTCCATAATGGAATTAAGTTCACTTTGTATGCCAAAGTCTCATTTAAGGTTTTATTATACTGTGAGATGCATCTTATTATGAATCACACTCTATGTATGGCCATGTATTTACTTGAGTTTTTAATGAAACAAGAAAATGAAAATGTTTTAATGGAAAATCATTGCAATTAGTCTCCAAAATAGCTTCTTAAATTGCTCAGTTTCAAGAATATTCTTGGCAGAGCAATGAATTATAGTAAGTACAATAATAGTCCTAAACAATCCTTAATTTTTTTTCATTTTTCTACCATTTAAAATTGCTATTAAGTTAAAGTTGTCATCATTCCAAATGAGTAATCTTTAAATAGTTTTGCTCTCTATATTTTTTTCTTATAAACTTGTTTCATCAAAATGCTACGTGAATGGGCTTGCAGCTGGTCTCAGATTGAAAGTGCTCACTGGGCATTCCCAGAACCACAGAATTACAATTTTCATAGGAAGATCTGACTCACTCCATCAATCATCCTCTTTCTTTTTTCTTCAGTCTCTCTCCCCCTATCCTGGCATCCTCTCCTTAGCTTGGAAACCTATTTGGATCTCCACCATTTGAAGAAAATTTTTCTAAACTCCACTTCATCCTCCAGCCACCATGATATTCTATTCTTTGACTCATGGCCAAATTGCTTGAAAGTGTTCTTCTGAACTCCCTTCCTAAACTAGTGGGGAGAAAAAGATGTTGGAAGACAATGGATTCCTACATGTGCTGAAGATTTAAGAGCTCAGAGTGTGAGCAGGTGGGAGGGTGGAACAAGGTGAATCTACAGTAGGCATTAGTGAACCATGTTTAGAAGCTGAAGCTCTCAGGTTACAAAGACCTGTCTTAGACTCCTACTCTGTCACTTGATGGGCTGTGGCACTGGAGAAGAAATTTTACCTATATAAGCCTTTGTATGTGAAATGAGGTAATAATGATACCCACCACAGTATGTTAGAGTCAGGATTCAGTGTGCTCATCTAAGAGCCTGATAAATATTAGTTGCTATTTCTATTATTGTCAGAGACTGGAGGATATGAAGCCAAGTGATATCTGAAGCTACAAATAACACCATTACCTGCAATCTCTTCCCACAATTGGAGTAGTTCTGGAGTTAACTGAGTGCCTGGTTAAACATTCTTTTCTGTTTGGGCTTATTCTGAGGGTGAAATGCTGATTTTCATATCCCCTCTGATAAGCTACACACTTACTAATGCAGTAGGAAAGGAAATTGCCATGATGTCCTTCCGAATCACTTATATGACTTTCTCCAGTTTCTAATTCTAATTTCCAAGAAAATTAGCTAGAGTGCAGGGTGAAGCATGCAGATTCTGAGTGTGTCTACTTCAGCAGAAGGTATAGGAATTTAGGTAATCTTTGCTGTACTCCATTTGCCTATCCATTTCTGCATGCTGGACTGATAGATACATCTTTGGAGGGTTTAAAAGGATTAAATATTGTAAAGATTTTAGTTCTCCCTCAATTATTTTATAAATTATTAACAATCACAATAAAAACCTGACTCTCTCTTGCACATGTGCCCTTTGTTGGAGTATTCATGTTGAGAGCAGTTGACTAATTAATTCTGAAGCTAATTTTGAAGAACAAATTTGTGAGACCATCCAGGAAACATCTTTAATAGAAAAGTATCAAGGAGATATTTCTCTGCCACATATTAAAATATTTATTATCATTACAGAAATGAAAGTTGTGAGGTAATACAACATTAATCAACAAATAATTAGATTGGATTAGAGGATCCAGGATCTAAGTAGATATGGGGATTTAGGATGTAATTTCACTTCAAACAGGTGAAAGAAAGATGGGTCATTCAATAAATGGTTCTGGAAAAATGGGTAGCCATTTGAGAAAAAATTTTTAATGTATTTTTTTCTTTACTTCTTAAAATAAACTAGGTTTCAAATTAGGCAAATATTTAAATAGAGACAAAAATATGATCATAAAATTAGTGGTCAATAAAAGTAATTTTAAAGAATCTTAAGGTCTCTTAAAGCATAGTACAAAAACAGAAGCCATTAGAGAAGAGATTTATTTAACTGCATCAAATATTTTAACACTGAATGGAAAATTATAAAGTCAAAATTAAAAGCAAAAACTAAGTTTTGGTAACGATTGGTGGTGATGGTAGCACAACATGGTAAACGTAATTAACAGCACTGAATTACATATTTGAATGTGGTTAAAAGGGGAAGTTTTAGGTTGTATATATATGTTAGTAAAATAAAAATTAAAGAAAAAACATGGGACTGTCCAACAGTGAATGCTAATGTAAACCATGGACTAAAGCTAGTGGCTGAATTAAAATAATGTTCTTTCATCCATTGTAACAAGGGTACCATGCTAAAGAAAATTGTTAATAATAAGTGGGGGCATTATATGGGAACTCTATTTTATGCATGATTTTTCTGTTAACCTACAATGTCTCTAATTTTAACAAAAACCTGCTTGCAATATATGACAAAAGTTTGATATCCCTAATTTACCAAAAAAAAAAAAATCATTCACTTCAATGAGAAAACTTTCAATATCCCAGTGGAAAAAATAGACCAATATTATAGAAAAATATGCTATACCTTAGAATGATCTAAGAAATTAAAAGGAAGGAAATTTTCCCACTAAGTTGACAGATTTATTAAAATTTGGCAAAAACAAGTGAGCAAGAATGATAAGAAATGAACACTTTCATGGTTGGAGTGTAAATTAGAATCAGTTTTCTGGAGGGTAATTTGGAAACTTGTTTCAAAATTTAAAATAAGAATGCCCTTAAATCTAGCAAGCCCACTTGTAGAAATGCATTTAATAGAGAGGTGGGGGTTATTTTTGTAGTATCTGCCCAAACTCACAACAGTCCCCTTAACTACCCTCCTAATGCAGGTAAGTGGGATCCTGGAAGGTGTTTTGTCTGTTATGAATCTGCCACCTGATAACAGCTCTTTGGATTAGGGGTGACCACATGAATCAAACGTGACTAGGCTGTACCTGTGAATTGTACCTTCAGGAGTGAAAATATACCAATATTCAGCCCACTATAACCACAGAGAAACAGAAGAAAATAAGTATGTTGCAGACCAGCAAAGAGGAGTAGAGATGAAAGATCAAGAGAGTCCAGATATTTTCTGATCTTTGTTCTCATCACCATCCTGAGGAGGACTATAACCATCTTTAATGGCAAAACAGGCCCAGGATGAGACATAGGTTAGGCCCAGTAAGGTTCACTCTGATTCAGTACTCTGGGCAGGTGGGCCTTTACCAGGGAATGAATGACAGTATTGATGGTCTAGGGCAGGAGTCAGCAAACCTTTTCTATGAAGGGCCAAATAGTAAATATTTTTAATTTTATGGGCTATATGGTATCTGTCACAACTGCTCAACTCTGCCTATGTAGCTTGAAAGCAACCATAGATAATATATAAATGAATGGGCACAGCTCTATTCCAGTAAAACCATTTCCAAAAACTGGTGGCAGGACATCTTTGGCCTGTGGGCTTTAGTTTCCTAATCTCTGCTTAGTAATATCCAAAATAATTTTGAAAAACAACTAAGTCAGAGGATTTACTGTACCTGATATCGATTGACTATAAAGCTACAGCAAAAAAACACATGTGGTATTGGAATAAGGATAAACCAATATATCATTGGATCCTAGGAGCATATCCAGCTACAGACCTACACATATATAGAGAAAATTTATTTTTTGTACAGTTTCCAATGTATTTCAATAGGTAGAGATAATCTTTTTGACAAAGTATACCGAAACAACTGTATCCAAATACACATACCTTCATACCATAAGCAAAAAATAATTTGAGATTGATTACAGATTTAACATGCAAAACTAAAGATATAAAATGCCCTTAAAAATATGGAAAATCCTTATGTCCTTGAGGTAGGCAAATATTTCTTAGATAAAATATTGTATTAGTTTTCTCTTGTTGCATAACTAATTAGCATGAATGTGTGGTTTAAAACAACTATTTATTCTCTCAGTTTATGTAGATCAGAAGTTCAGGCAGGATGGACTTTGTTCTCTGCTAAGAGTCTTGCAAGGCTGAAGTCAATGAGTTAGCCAGGCTGAGCTCTTATCTGGAGGCCCTGGGGAAGGATCCACTTACAAATCATTCTGGTTAGTGGATAATTCAGTACCTCGCATTTGAAGGTCTGTTTCCTGTATCCTTGCTAGCTGTCAGCCCAGGGCTACTCTCTGCTCCCAGAGGCCACCCACCTTCCTTATCACATAGTTCCCTCCATCTTCAAAGCCAGCAATGGTACATTAAAATCCTTCTCATGCTTTGAATCTCTCTAATTCCTCCCTTCATCTACTAGCTGGAAAAAAACTCCCTCCTTGAAAAATCTCCAGTGATAGATTAGTCCCATCCAGATCATTTCCCTTTTGATTAACTCAAAGTAAACTGATTAGTAGCCTTAATTACACCTTTAAAATCTCTTTTACTGAAAAAGGTAACATAATCAGGGCATGATATCTCATCATATTCATAGGTCCAGGAATTAGAGTGATAAGTTTCAGGAGGGGCAGTTTAGGATTTTGTCTATGATAAGTATAAAGCCACTAACCACAAAATAAAAAAAAAAAAATAATTAATTGGACTAAAATAAAAATAAAATTTTCTGATTTCAAAAGATGTTAAAATAATGAAAAGGCTAGGCACACATTGGATGGAAATAATCACAATGCATATTTCTAAAATGATTTGCATCAAAAATAAATGGAGAAGACATACAACTCAATAAGAAGAAGACAAGAAGTCAAATTTTTTTAAATGGTCAAACAATATGAACCCATACTTAACAAAAATTTAAAAAAAGAGCAAATAAACACATGAAAATATGCTCAACATTATTAGTCATTAGGGAAATGTAAAATAAAACATTGAAACACTCCTACACATCTTGGCTAGTAAATAGCTAAGATTAAAAGCAAAACTGACAATACCAAGTGCTAGAGAGAATGCAGAGTAATTGAAACTCTCATACTTTGTTGCTGGTAGTGCAAAATGGTTCAAAGACTTTGGAAAAACAGGCAGTTTTTTACAGAGTTTAAACAAACACCATATGGTACAACAATTCCCATCCTAAGTATTTACCCAAAATATATGAAAACATATGTCTACATGAGACTATATATAAATGTTCATAGCAGCTTTATTTACAAACGCTTAACAATTTGGAGTGATTCAAAACTCATTAACATGAAAATGGATTTAAAAATGGGTTGTATTCTTACAATGGAATTCTATTCAGCAATATAAAGAATGAACTACTGTCACATTCAAAAACATGGAGAAATATAAGAAATGTTCTCTGTAGAGAGGCAAGACAAGCACACAGAAGTACATATGTATAATATCCTTTATGTAAATTTCTAAAATGTTCAAAAACAAAGCTATGTTAATAGAAATCACTTCTATTTTTTTGTGTGTGAGCAGGGTGAATGGGATACACTGGAAGTTTCTTTGGTGATGGGAATATTCTGTATCTTGATTGGGGTAGTAGTTACAGTGGTTACATTTGTCAAAGCTTATCAAACTGACTCTTAATACTCATGCATTTTATTGCATATGTTATACCTCAACCAAGTTGATAAAAACACAAAACAAAGAAACAAGCAAAAGAACATAAGACTAAAAGTACGGTAACCTAGTAAGATGGCTTAGATTCAGCACAGGAGACAGGAGTGACCAGTGAGGGAAAAGGGAAACCGTGATGTAGGGTCCTGAAACCAAGTGAAGAAAACTTTCAAAAAGGAGGGACTGATTAATTGCATAAAATGAATTCTAAGAACTGACCCTTATTAGTGGAAGGGTACATTGGAATCTTCATATGAGTAACCTGATTGGAATGGGTCCAAGAGAAACAAGAGGAGAGAAATGGAGACAATGAGCATAGCCAATTATTTCAGAGTTTTTCTCTAAAAGAAGGAGACAAATTAAAGGATATGTGGGAAACTGTGTAGTATCTTCACAATTTTTTTTTATAAATCTAAAACAATTCTAAAATAAAAAGTTTATTCTAGAAAGTCAATCACCATGCATGTGGGTCTATTTCTGGACTCTATTCTCTTTCATTTTTCTATTTGTCTGTTCTTTAGCCAATAGCACCCTGTCTTGATTACTGAGTTTTATATTGTCTTGAAATACCATAGTGAAAGTACTCAAAAAACTTTTTTTATAATCTCTTTAGCTGTTAGAATTTCCATGTGTATTTTTTTAAATTCTGAATTTCTAAAAAAAAAACATGCAAGAAGTTTGAATGTGATTACACTGATTCTATAGATAATTTAAGAAGAAATGATAGCTTAAATATTAAAGCTTCAGTCAATGACTGTGATACTTCTTTCCATTCATTTTCATCTTCTGACTTTTTCCCCACCATATTTTACAATTATCAGTATAGAGTATTTGTGAATATTTGTTCTTAAATTATTTTATGGTTTGGGTGATAGTCTAAATGGACTTTTTTCCCTTTCATTTAGCAATATTTGGTGCTAGTGTATAAAAAATCAATTTATTTTTGTACATTAACTTTATGTCCTTCATCCTTGCTAAATATACTTATTATTATAGGTGATCTGCAGATTACTTGAGATTTTCTATATGAACAAACATATGTGTAAATAAGGAGAGTTTTACACTTTATTTTCTAATCAACATGCCCTTTATTTCATTTCCTCCAAGTGCTACTAAGGCCTCCAGCATAATGTTCAATAGAAATAATAAGATCAGGCATAATTGCCATTTCCAGAATTCACAGGGAAAATATTGAGCCTTTCCCCATTAAGTATGATGGTATATCTGTAAGATTTCATATATTCCCTTTATCAGAATGAGGAAGTTCCCTGCTGTTCATAGGTTGCTAAAAGTTTTTATTATGAACTTGAATTTTGTCAAGTGCTTTTTCAGCAAGTATTTAAATAAATGTGCTTTTTCTTCTATTCTATTAATATGGTGACTTGAAATGATTGGTTTTTGGATGTTGAAAAGAATCTTACATTCCTGCGATTAATCCCTATTGTTCATTAAGTATTATCTTTCTGATATATTGTTGAATTAGATTTTCTACTTTTTAAAAGACTTTTTCCTATATCTACAAGGGATATTTTTCTATAGTATTTGTTCTTGAATATTTGATAGAATTCATCAGTAAAAAGCATCTTTCCCTGGAATTTTCTTTGAGGAAAAGTTTTTAACAATGAATTCAAAATTTTAATACATATAAAACTTTAACAAGCTATAAAAAGGCCCCTCTCAAAGATGCCCAAGTCCTAATGCCCAGAATTTGTGAATGATACCGTATTTGGCAAAGGGGTCTTTGCAGATGTGATCAGTTAAGGATCTTGAGTTGGGGAGATTACTTTGGATTATGGGGGTGGACTCAACGTAACCACAAAGATCCTAATGAGAAGAATCAAGAGGAGCCAGATTCAGCGAGGCCATGTAATGACTGAAGCAGAGATTGGGGTGATGTATTTTGAGTATGCAGGCAGTCTCTATAAGCTGGAAAAGGCAAAGAAATGGATTCTCCCATAGAGCCTCCAGAAGGAACTATTCTTGCTGATACCTTGATTTTAGGCCAGTGAAATTGTTTTAGGACTTCTGATCTCTAGAATTGTAAGAGAAAAAAATTGTGTTGTTTTTAACCACAAAGAATGTGGTAATTTGTTATAGCACACATACAAAACTAATACAAAAGCTATTTACATTTTTCTCTTTCATCTTGGGTCAATTTTGGTAAGATAAGTATTATTTTCAAAACTTATTGTCTACTTGTACTAATTGCTGAGTGAGGTGCTAAAATATTTAATTATGATTATGGATTGTCTATTGCTATCTTTGATATTGTCAAAATTTTGGTCATTTGTTTTGAGGCTCAGATATAAGTCACATGCACATTTGTAATATTTATGTCCTCCAGAATATTTTACCACTTTATTACTATGCAATGTTCATCTTCATCTTTTGTCATTCTCTTTATCTTGAAATATATTTTTTGTGTTATTAACTTACGTACTCCAGTCTTCCTTGCTTTCTGCTTTCCTGGAATATATTTTTCCATCCACTTATCTGTATTTTTATATTTAAGGTCAGTTTTTTTTTGTACACAGCATGTAGCTGACCCTTACTATTTTCCATTTGGATAATCTCTTCTTAGCTGGAGTGCTTATACCATTAATATTTAATGTAATTATTTGTATGTTTGGATTTAAGTGTCACATTTTATTATTTGTTTTCTGCACACACACACCCCAGGTTTTGTTCTCCTGTTCACTTATTTAGGATAATTTGAATAAATTTTGTTCCATTTTAATTTATCTCTTGATATTTTATTTATACCTCCTTGTAAGAGATTTTAGTGGTTATATTCTGAGAGTACATTGCACATACTTAATCTTTCATAGTTTATTTGGAAATACTTTTGTACCATTTCACATAAAATGAAGAAAAATTGCAATTCCCTAGATGCTTTTACATGCTCCCTCACTTCCCTTTATGTTAAAATTTCTATGTGTATTACTTCTACATAAATTATAAATTTCACAACACAACTGTTGGGGATTGAATCATGTCCCCCACTAAATGTCCCAACCCCTGGTCCTGTGGTTGTGAACCCATTTGTAAATACGACCTTTCAAGCTCTTATTAAAGCTGTGCCCAAACTGAATGAGGGAGGGCTTTAATCCAATATGGCCGAAGTCTTTATAAGTAAAGGAAATTGGACACAGAAGGAGAATCCACAGGGAAAAGCCAGAAGCTCGAAGTTACCGAAACACAGGAGGAAAAGAAGATGCCACTGTGTACATTGCCATACAATAGAAAAGCCAAGAACCCCAAATATTGCCAGCCTAGCCGGAAGATACTGATCCTGGGAGGTAACAAAATTTCTTGCTTATGAAACTATGAGCCAATAAATTCCTGTTGTTAGGCCAACCTATTGTATGGTATTTGTTTAAGCAGCTAAGAAACTAAAGCAATAATGTTATATTTTTGCTTTACAAAGTCATCTATATTTAAATAACTTAATACAAAAGTATGCTTCGTATATCCCCAAACATTTACATTATTTATTCCTGAAGATCAACATTTCCCTCTGAGATCATTTCCCCACAGCTTGAAGAACTTCTGTTAGCACTTCTTGTAGTGTAGATCTTCGGGCAAACAATTCTTTGTTATTCATTATCTGAAAGTGTTCTATTACATCTCATTCTTGAAAGACATTTTCATGGAATGTAGTATTCTGGATTGACAATTTGTCCTCCCCTCTCCCAAACAAGGACTTTAAAGATGGTTTTCCATGTCTTTAAATCTTCTGTTATATTTAGTATTTGATGAGAAGTCCAGGGTCATTCAGACATTTAAAGACATTTTTCTCTGGATGATTTCAGAAGTTTTTCTTTATCTTTGTTTTTCATCAGTTTGCTTATTTAACTTCTAATCATTTTCATCTCTTTTATTGGGATTTTATAATTTCTATCAATCTTTATATAAGATCAGTGACTCTTGGCATCTCCATTCTGCTATCAAGCCCATCAAGTGATTTCTTTTTCCTTTGAGGTATTATATTTTTCAGTTCAAAACTTTCCATCTGTTTCTTTTTTAGATTTTCTATTATTTATTGATAGTACCTATTTCAACATTTATTTCAAGCATATTTTCTTTTACCTCATTAAGCATAATTAAAATAGCTGCTTTAGAATTTTTGTATGACAATTCCAATATCTGAGTCATTTTGCAGTTGGAATTTGTTGATTGTCTTTCATCATTTTCCTGGTTCTTTGAGTGATTTGGGGCCGTAGCCTGGTCACTGTGGTTTTAAGGTTTCAGTGACTATGGATTCCTTTATATTATTCTGGAAAAAAGTTGATTTTTTTAGCACTACCTTGCAGATAACTTTGTTATACACAAATGCAAGCCATCTCACTAGCTTCAGGTAGTAGTTAAAAATTACAGTTCATTTTTAAACCACTGCCACTCTGCTTTAAGTATTTCCTTTGTTTGGGTGGTTCAAGAGTCAGTCTGAGGGCTTGCACAGAGTTCATAAAGAGAAGTAGGGTTTTTTCCCTTCTATACTCTCCCATCCTCAATTCCCCTTCACTCTCCAGCAGCTTGGCTTGATTGCTAGGTTTCTTGTCCCTGGTTCCCCTGGCCAGAAAAACAGCTTTCTCTCAGAGTTTCAGCTGCCTGTGCTACAAGTTTCTATGACTACACTCTGCCAAGATGAAAAAAAAAAAAAAAAAGGGAAATGCATCCCTCTGCCAATTGCTTCTCAAAGTATTATCTCCTCTCCAAAAACAGCCAGCTATTGTTTATGCTCCTGAATTCTCAGGTGGTCATATTTTTATTTTTCCAATAATTTATAGGTGTTATATATTGGAGTGTTGCCCTATAGGGGACTTACATGGATATAACAAAAACTTAATCATCTAGTTTTCATTTTAACATTACCAATATTTATTCCTGGTGTACAACAGGGCACAACATGTGAGACATACGTATTATCCCCATTTTTAATGTGAATATATTGAAGTTTAGAGATTTCAAATAACATGCCCAAAGTTAAATAGCTAGTAAGTGATTAAGCTTGGCTTTGATCCCATGCAGCCAGACAATGTAACATTGCTCTTTACGCTGTACATCCTTTGGCTTTACTGTTCGTAGCCAGTATATTGCTGAATAGTACTGCTCACTTTCTATGGTGGACTAAATGATTTTAATCCTAACATTGAAATGACTAGAAGGAGCTTAAGAAACATTTTAAGTCTAAGAATCTGCCAAGGAAATTATATAACCTGCCTGGTAGAAGCTCACGTAGACAATAGTAGGAGAGTTATCTTAGAGTAATTTGCAGAACAGCCTGAATAAATACAAAACAGAGAGTTTTTCTTTATTTTGTTTTATTGTATTTACTTGGAAGATGCACTAAAATGGAATCCCAAGGTCCCTAGAGTGGTTCAGAGACCAGAACAGTCATTCTCAGAGGGACTATAGTGGTGGAATTTAAAGCAGCACCTGATCATCTGAAGTTATCTGCTCAGGAAACTAGGCCTATTCAGAAAACATACATCATTACTCTTTTGATAAATATCTAGATGGAATTAATCATTTTATGTAGGAATTCCTTTAAAAATTTAGACCTATTTGGTGATGATTAACGCCATAAATTTTTGTAATACACAAAGACAAAAGTTCAGATCAATTTTCTTAATTCACAAGTGTTTTGCTAGTAATAAGCTAAAAAGAACAAACAGAACAAGCATTTGCTCTGTAGTAAGTATTGTATTTGTTCATAGTTGTCTTGTTATTTTGCAAGTCTTCCTATTGATTTCCATTGTTCAATGTGACTCATCCCAAAGGTTAATGTGGGGTTTGATGCAGTTCACAAATAATTTGAAATGAAACTAGATAATTGTACAAGTAATATATGATAGAAAATAGATGGGAGAACTAGGATACATAAGACTTTGGCTTAATTCCCTTAAGAAATTCTTGAGAAAACACCAGTAGAAATTGTACTCTATGCCTTCTGACTCTAAAATCAAATGATTTATCTTCTAATATTTTGCCTAACCTATTTTACCACTGTGCTTTTCTCTTGATTCAATTTAAGTAAATTTGGGTGCAGTTTTCTTCTCTTATCTTTTGAAAGCAATTGCAATATTTTTAGTTACACAGTGTTCAAGTGAAGAGAAGTTTGCAAATTACAAAAATAAATGCATCAATAAAAAAAAGTTGGGGCAGCCTATTCACAACAGGACAGCCAGAAGTTAGGAAAAATAAATCAAAATGATTTTCTCACCTAGTTAAAATCTGTGCATATCTAATCGGTAATAAATCTGTATTACCCCTTCCCCTTCCCAATCCTCCCAACTTTGTAAAGAAAGGAAGGGGTATATCATAAAAAATATACTCATAATGGTGCTCTATATTTCACCATAAAAGTTGATTTAAAAGTCTATTTAACCTTTTAAACATTTTCATTGGTGAATGTTACAGATTTTTTTAAAGAAAATTGATGCATAAATGGTTTTCTATATAATAAAAACAATAATTTCAATCTATGGATGATGGATTTTATGCTAGTCATTCTACATTTGATACTTGTTTTGATCTCACCACAAATCTTTAGGGCAGGTATATTGGTGTACCTATTTTCACAGAGGCAGAAATTCACATTCAGAAATGCTAAGTAACTTATCTAAGTAAGTGCCAACAAATGTAAGTAAGTAAATTGTAAGTGCTAGAAGCTAGGATTAAAACATAGATCTGTTTGTTTCCAAATCCTGCATATTTTCCACTACATAATGTCATTTCATTTTTGTATTACTGGAGGCTAGGATCAAGTGTACCCTAGACAGAAATTCTATTTAAAAGGAATGTTTTTATTCTGGTTCAAGACGATGGGCTGGGTACAATTGGAGGCTTAAGTTTCCCACATATCTCCCTAGAAATGTCAGAAAATATATGTGGAAATAAATCTGTTACCATGCTGAAAACAAGAAGGGGCATTCTCAGAAAAAAAAAACATTAAATATGATAAATCTCTAAAAGAAAAGAGATAGGATCATTTCAAAGAAGGAAATGACACCCAAAACCACTTACCAAAGAAGGCTTCTATGAAAACTGTGTAACAGCAGAAACCAGTAGTACGTGGGGCCCACAGGAAAATGACAAGGTGATTACTTAGGAGCAACTCTGCTCCGTAGCACCAAGCAAGACTAGGGAGTATTCATGGCTAGAATACTACCTACCAAAGCATAAATCCCAGAAGCATATGCGGTCCTTTGCCATTCTCTCTGAAGTATAATCTCCAAAACTACTTCATAAAACTCCCCCGAGAAGGCTGTACAAACAGGTAAAGCAGAGATTTCAAAAGGAAATGCCAAATACAAAGATGATCACTTGAACAATGAAGAACCACCAACTACATGAAGAGAGTCAATGCCATGTAAGAAAGGAACCAAGCTCAGCTAACAGGAGAAATTATACCTGAGAACCTTTACTAAAGCAAGCAGAGAGGACTTGAAAATAAGGATCATTAATAATATTCAGGAATACATGAGATAATAGTTCATTCAGAAAATTGTATCAACTAGAGACCACAGGATTTAAACACTTGATTATTTTTAAAAAACTATATTGATGTGTTAAATAGCAGAATGGGACCAGACAAAACACCAATTAGTGAACTGATGACAGAACTGAGTAAATCTCAAGAAATTGCAGCACAACAGGAAAATAAGGATGGAGAAGAAACATTTAAAATCATGGTTAATAAATTCAAAAGTCCCAATATATTTTAATGAGGTGTATTTTAGTGGTGTACAGAGTGTACTTTAGTGAAAGAAAATGAATGAAATAGGGAAAAGTGAGATACAAGAAGCAATGGTGAACAGTGTGCAAGGAGAAAAATAACTGCAAAAAATGAGAAATGACAACAATCTGGATCTCATACTTTACATGATATAAATATGGGAGGTGGTGTTGGGATGATAAAGGATGTAAAATGTGCTAATATTTTTTTCTTGGTTAGATTTGGGGTTTGAATAGCAAAAAACACTAATAGGTGATAGAATGAAAAATAAGAATTCCTCCCACACATCTCATCAGTTCCAGCTTTCTCATTCATGACGGTCCAAGATGTTGGCTATATCCTATAAATTCCTGCATAGAGGCCTACCCCATTCATTGAAAAAGTGAGGGTACCTATAACCACTTTTCCTCAGTTTTGGAATTCAGCCAAAATTTTGTGACAATAAGCTGATAAAGGGAGAGGGAAAGTATGTGATTGTGTTTCCTTGTATCTGTGTGCAATTAAAAAGTTCATATAAACAATACTAAAAAATGCAGGCAAGAGGAAAATGCATCAAAAATGATAAAAACAGAAAAGGATAATAAATTTGACACAAAATATGATAGCTAGGAACAAAGCAAATATGTCAGTGATCACAATAAATGTGAACTGGTTAAATTCATCCATTAAATAACAGAAATGCTGAGTTTGGATGAAAAAAATCAACTATATACTGCATAAAAGAGATATGTCTATAAGAAAAAATGCCTCAGAAAGGTTAAAAATGAAAAGTATAAAAACATATATTAAGGAAATATTCTAAAAGAAAGAAAGAATTCTTAGTATTATTAACAACATGCAAAATATAATTAAAGCAAGATGGAAAGCATTAATAGAAGCTGAGGGATATTCCATAGTAACAAAGGGATTTATCCACCAAAATTGGATGTTCTTCAATACTCAAGCACTGAATGACAGAACTTCAAAATATAATGACAGAAATTCAAAATGTAAAATGAAAATTATTAGAAATACATAAAATATGTGAAGGAAGGCACACTCAAGATTTTACCCCACACCATTAAATATATAAATGAAGCAAGATCTTTTCATTATTAAAATAAAATGTAGGATACCATATTCATGATATTGTGTATAGGAAGTTCGTTTAAAATTTATATTAGAATTAGTATCCAAAATGTATTAAAATACCTAAAATTAATAAGAAAAAGAAAAATAATGGAATAATAGTAAATATTTTTGAAAATTCACTTAAATTACAATTACAATAATAAAATTTTATAATGCCTCCTTACTATATACAAAGAAATGCAAATGGCCAGTAAATATGAAAGATTATTGCAACACTACCAAGAATCAGAGAAATGTAAAATAAAATACAAATGAGATGCCATTTTCCACCCTTCTGATTGAAAAATTTTATAGTTGGTAATATGAAATTTTGAAGAGGCTGTGAGGAAAAAGATATCACATGTTGTGCCACTGGAAGTATAAAACTGTTCAGATCCTTTGGACAGAAATTTGGGAGTCTTAAGAATTTAAATGTGCATACCTTATTGATACAATAAATTCCAATTATTTTTCCTGTCCACACTTAATCTAAGAGGACATAAAAACATGTTCATTGCATTATTTATAATACAGAAACATCAGAAATGACTTATATGTCCATCAACTAGGAACTGTATGAATAAGCTTTAATCTATCCATGTGTGATTTGCAATGTAGTAGTCAAGATCAAGTGAGGTAGAGGTAGGTGAACAGACTGGGAAAATCACGGATCCATACTTTTAGGTAAAAGTGTTAGTTGAAACCAATACGTACATTATAGAATTTGTGTAAATAATAGACACAAACAAAAATAATGTTAGGTGTTTCTATGAACATATGTAAGTGCAAATGCAGAGTAAAAACTCTAGAAGGATCCATTCTAAATTGAGAAGTTGTTACTTTTGGGAAAGGGCATTGAATTGAGATTGCAGTCAAGGAGAATTTTAACCTTGTTGACAGTCTTTGATTTTTGAATATATTTATTTAAAAATAAAAACAGTTACAATCAATTACTAGGAGCATGTGGCAAATAATATTCCATGAGATGAACTGTGTTAGCCAAGATGTATTTGAGTGCATGCAATAAAAATCCCTGAATCAACTGCTTTAAACAATACAGAAATAGATTATTTCATATAACTGAAAGTTTAAGGGTGGGTGAGGCTCCAGAAATGCTTGGGATCAGCCACAGCTCAATGAAGTCATCAAGGACCCAGGTTCTTTCTGTTTTGCCACTCTGATGTCTTAAGAATTTACTTCATATAAGGCTGGTTCCCCTAATGGTTATTAGGTGAATGCCATTGGAAATTGCATCTACATGCTTCTGTGTTCACATTCAGCATGGGACAATAAGGGGAAAACAAAGAAACTCACCTGAAGCTCTTTTCAGCCTGATTAGATCAACTAAGGCATAAGATATCCTTGGACCATACCAGGCACTAGGTAAGAGGCAAGTGCTAAAAAGATCAATTAGGTCCTGGAACCATAAATCAGTCTGCATTTCTGCACCTGTTGGCCTACCTTGCTGTGGGGATAGAGAGGGCTAAGAAGGAGGAAATTGCAGGGAGAGAATGGAGAGAGATGTGTTTTGGGTAGCCATTCAATAATGCCCACTTTTAAGCCCAGAAGTCCTTTGCTTCCAATTATTGTGTCTTAATATTCTGGGTTTATGAATGTAGTCACCAAAAATGTAAGAAAATAGGTTTATTATTCAATTTCTTAAAAACCAATCAAAAGAAAAGGTTCATCTTCTAATTAAACCCCTAGTGAGATAATGATATCTCATTGACTCTTTCTGTTTTTAATATGATTATAGGGGGTCCTAGTTTGCTGGAGCTACTATGACAAAAGCTACTGACTGGTTGGCTTAAGCAACAAGAATTTATTGCATCACAGTTTTAGAGGCTAGAAGTCCAAAATCAAGGTTTTGGCAAGCCATGGTTTCTCTGAAGTCTGTATCATTCTGGTGGTGGCTTCCTGACAATCCCTGCCTCCATCACCCGGTGATCTGTCACCTTCTGTGGCTTCTTCCCCTCCTGATCAGTCATCTGGATCTCTGTCCAGAATTCCCCTCCTTATAAGGACTCCAGTAATATTGGGTTAAGGCCCACCCTAAGTCAATTTGGCCTCATCTTAAAAAGGTCTTCAAAGATCCTGTTTACAAATGAGTCCACATACACAGGACTGGAGGTATGGTAGATTAAATTATGTCCCCCAAATTAGACATGTTCTTAATCATAATCCACATTCCTGTGGGTGTGAATCCACTGTAAATAGGATCTCTTGAAGATATTATTTTTAGTTAAGGTATGGCTCAACTGAATGAGGTTGTGTCTTAACACAGATTATTGGAGTCATTTATGAGTAGAATAAATTCAGGCATAGTAAGAGAAAACCATGGGGAGGAGCTAAAAGCCAAAAGTCAGCAGGAATCTGGAAGGGAAAGGAGAGGATATTGTCTTGTGATGGGAAATCCAAGGAACCCACTGACTGCTGGCCAGCCAGAACACTACTGATCCCAGGAGGAAGCAAATCTTCCATGAGCCAATAAATTCCTATTATTAAGCCAACCCATTGGGTGATATTTGTCATAGCACTCTAGCAAACTAAGGGGGTTAGGACTTGGACTAGAACATATCTTATGGGGGACACAATTCAATCATCAACAGTACCTCTTAGTTCTGGTTGATTTTCTGGAAACTATCTTTATTGCTGGCTCAGTTTCCCAAGTTAGAACTTAGCTGTTACTCTGTAAGTTATTTATGCTCTTCATAAAACTATTTGAATGTCCAATATTTTAAATAAATCCTTTATACATGTATCAAAAGAGCAGTGCCTGCAGGAAGCTCCAAAATCTGTTCCCCTTGTAAGAAATTTTTTTTTTTTACCTTATACAGGAAAAAGGTTTAAAGATAGACCTGAAGTGAGTCAGTGGTAAGATCAGGAATAAAGCTCCAAATCCCTGGCTGAATCTTACAAGCTCAGTTAGTCTTCTCTAGAAAGCTTACCATAAGGCTAATAAATTTTCTAGGTACATTAAGTATCTTTTATTAAAGAACATTTTGACTGAGAGTGAACATATGAGAACCATGGATTGAATTTCCTTTACAATGCTCATCAGTTTCAAATTTAAGGGGTTAGTTCTTTGCTAAATAGTTTTCACATTGGGCTAAGGACAAAACATTAGTATGACCTCAAATGTTTAATAAACCCAAAATATGACCTCATTTGAATATAATTCATAAGAAACAATTGAAATAACAATGAAAATTTTAAGAAAGTAACTGCACTCTCAGACATTACAGTAGAATTCCATCCATAATACCTGCTTAGTTAAACCTTTAATTCTTACTCTTTGGCCCATTCTTTTGATTCTTTTAGACAAACACCAAATCCATAACAAAGGAGTTATCAATATTTTTTCCGGTGGACTAATTTTATTTTCTGAATATGCCTTTCTTTCATAACTCTGTATCTTTATAAATTCTTTTTACTTCTTTCTACTTCTTGAAATGTGTACTCCCTATCCTTATTAACTTCTAACTTCTAGCTAGCCTGTTTCTGGAAAGCCCCTGTTGAAACCCCAGGGAAGATTAGGTGATCTTTCTTCATGCTCTCATAGTACCCAATGCTTACTCATATCAGAGCTTACAACCTTGAACTGCAGCTGCTTGTTGTTTTAGTTTCCTAGGCTGCTCAAGCAAATACCATGCAAAAGGATGGTGTAAACAATGGGAATTTAATGGCTCAAAGTTTTGAGGCCAGGAAAAAGTCCAAATCAAGGCATAAAGGGGCTGGCTGCTGGTGATCCTTGGTCCTGGGCTCCTCCATGACATGGCAATGAACATGGCAGCCTCTTCTGGCTTCTCCCTTCTCTTCCAGGTTCTGTTAACCATCCAATTCTTGTTTCCTGTGACTTTATTTCTATCTACATCTATATCTATATCTAATCTATATCTATATCTGTATCTATATCTATATCTATATCTTTCTGAATTTCATTCCACTTATAAAGGACTCCAGTAATAGGACTAAGACCCATCCTGATTGAGGTGGACCACACCTTAACTCAAGTAACCTCATCAAAAAAATCCTACCAACTATGGATTCACACCTACAGGAATGGATTAAGTCTAAGTACATGTTTTTCTGAGGTACATACAACTCCAAAGCACTACACTTGTTTATTTTTCTGCTTTCTCCATTAGACTGTGAGTGCTTTGAATATAATAATGGTTCACCAATTATATGCCTCACTCATCTTGATTTACTCAAACCTTAGTACCTAGCTGCCTGTGTATTTTTGTCTACACCAGATTGAGCTTCTCTGTATCTCATTGCACCTGTAAGCATTAAGTAAATTGTAGAGGGAGGGCAGATGGAAGGAGGACACATGAATGGACAGATAAACGGACAAATGAATAGATGGATGGATAGATGGAAAGGTTGACATAAAGGAAATAGGTTCTGGTCTGGACATTTAACATAGAAATAATGGAATTGTGATCCAGGGTGGAGTCCTGTTCAAGGAACTCAACACATCAGACACCTTTCAAGTACCAACTCTGATGGAAGTATGGGATGATGAACAAACATAAATGGGCAGCAAGCCCATTAGCCTGGGCTTGGTCTTATGTGTTAGACATGTTTTACACTGCCATCATTCTCAAGACTTTGTTAGTCTTTGTCTTATGCCTGAAATGTCATTGGAAATCTGTTCTTCCTGGAAAAATCTCACACATCCTTCAAGGAGCAACACTTTTGATCACCTCTTTATTTTCCCTGATTTCCTTTGAATGGACTTCTCCTCCCATTGTCATTACATAGCAGTGTATATTCTGGATTAGAATAATTATCATATTCTGACTGGTAGGGCCTGGGCATGCAAAGGAAAAACAGTCACAGTGCCTGACCCCAAGCAACACAGTTAAGAGAGGACTTGACCATAGGCAGATGACTACATATAAGTCATACTGTGCCTACCTATTGCCTCATCACTGAGCTGGTAGCTCCTTGAGGGCAGGGACCTGTTTGGCTCATCTTTGTATCCTCAGTGTCTATCTATCTCAGGACCTTTCAAAGAGCAGAGCTCAGCGAATACGGAACTGACTTGTAAGAATGCCTGTTTTATTGGGTTTCTTATTCTCAGGTGAGTCAAGAAGCATGTGGAAATGGATGTATGATAATCAAATATTCAGGAAATACTTTCTGAATATATGTACCAAGGACTCTTCTAGGTTTTAGGGATACAGTAATGAACAAAACATACAAAATTACTGTCCTTGCGAAGCTGACATTTTAAAAGGGGGACACAAACAACAAATGAGTAAACAAATAAATATGTAGCACAATCCAGATATCAATAAGTGCTACAAAATAACATAAACAGGAAAAAGAAAGGGGGGAGGAATGGGAATGGATTGCTGACTATAGTATAGGTTAGTTATAGAAAGTCTCTCTTCAGAAGTGATATTTGAGCAGAGACTTGAATGAAATAAGAGAGTAACTCATGAAAAGATATGATGGAGGCAGAGGGAACTGAAAGTTCCCCTGAGGTGGCAACATGCTTTGTGTGTTTGAGGAGTAGGTAGAAGGACAGCATGGCTGGAACATAGGAACAAGTGGCACAGGGATAAGAAATGGAGTCAGAAAGCTAGGCAAAGGCCAGTCAGTGCAGTCTTGTAGGCCATGGTAAAGAGCTTGGATTTTAGTCTATGGGAAATGGGAAGCCACTGGAGGGTTTTTGGCAGGGGAGTGTCATGATCTGATTTAGATATTTTACTCTAGTCTCTGTGAGAAGAATGGACCCTAGAGGTTCAACAGTGAAATCAGAGACCAATTAGGAGGTTTTGACCTTAGTTTAGGAGCAATCTGTTGGTGGATTGAACAATGGTGGTAGAGGTAGACATGCTAGAAAGTGATCAAATTTGCAGTATTTTTGAAACTAGAAGCAACATTATATGCTGATAGTTTGGAGAAAAGGTGGAAGAGAAAGAGAACAGTCAAGTATGATGCCAAGTTTTGGGGTCCTGACAAAACCAGTGGAGGTCCTATTTCACTGGGGAGAACCATATCTGAGGAGGAAAATCAAGAATTTTCTGATCAATATGCTAATTTTGAGATGTTTGTTAAATGCCCGAATGAAAATGTCAAGTGGGCAGTTAGATACATGAATTTGGATTTTAGGGAAGAGGTTGGAGCTGAAGATGCATATTGGGAGTCAGGAGCATATACATGGGATCTAATGTAATGAAACTAAATGATGTCACCTAGCAAGTGAGTATAGAGAAGAAAAGAAGGGGTTCAGGGACCTATCCCAAGGTCCTTCCTGATTTTGAAGTCAGGGAGAAGAGGCTACTCCTTCAAAAGAAAATGAGAAAAGATGTCAGTTGTCAAATAGATTATATATCAGATATTATAATGATAAAAACACATACTTTATTTTGTGCAAAAATATAGACACATTTCATTCATTCAACAAATATGTTAACAGGTGTCTACTATGTGACTATATGTGTCAGGCACAACTGTAGATGTTAAGGATGCAGTAGTGAAGAAAGAGAAAACAGACTTGTCCTAGTTTGCTAATGCTGCAGAATGCAAAACACCAGAGATGGACTGGCTTTTATAAAAAGGGGGTTTATTTGGCTATACAGTTACAGTCTTAAGGCCATAAAGTGTCCAAGGTAACACATCAGTAATCAGGTACCTTCACTGGAGGATGGCAAATGGCGTCCGGAAAACCTCTGTTAGCTGGGAAGGCACGTGGCTGGCATCTGCTCCAAAGTTCTGGTTTCAAAATGGCTTTCTCCCAGGACGTTCCTCTCTAGCAAGCTTGCTCCTCTTCAGAACATCACTCCCAGCTGCACTCGTTTCCTCCCCCCGAGTCAGCTCATTTATATAGCTCCACTGATCAAGGCCCACCCTGAATGGGTGGGGCCACACCTCCATGGGAACATCTCATCAAAATTATCTCCCACAGCTGGGTGGGGCACACTCCAAGCAAATCTAACCAACACCAAAACTTCTGCCCCACACAAGACTACAAAGATAATGACATTTGGGGGACACAATACACTCAAACTGGCACAAGACTCAATTTCTTGCCTTTATAGAATAATCATTCTAGTAGGGGAGGCAGACAATAAGCAAGATAAATAAATGAACTATAAGATGCTAGGTCAAGAAAATTGCTGAGAAGGAAAAAATAAATCAGGCCTTTGCACAGTTACTCCCTCTGTTGGATGCTTTTACCCCAGGTCCCATATGACTGGATCTCAAACACTTCATGACTTTGGTTTAATGTCTCCGTCTCAGTGAGGCTTTCCCTGGCTTGTCTATTTAAAATGTCAATGCCTTCCTCCAATCTCCATGACATGATTAATCCCTTTCTTTGCTACATTTTTCTCTATAGCACCCATCACCATCCAACATACTTAATGGATTCATTAATTAGGCTACTTGATTATTTACTTATTCATTCATTCATTTTTCATCTAGTCCTATAGAATATTATCTCTGTGATAGCAGGGATTTGTTTATAACATTTTTTTTACTGCCCTACCCCAGCTCCTAGGATATTCTTAACATTTACTAGACACTCAATAAATATTTGCTGAATAATAAGTGAATGACACAATGAATAACCATCATCATCATTGAGAACAAACCTATACTTACTACTTGAAGTATTGCTCCCAAGGATGGAGTAATTGAGTGTATTCTTGTGAGCTGCTGGTAAATTTAACCATGGAAACAAAAGCCATTCCTTAAAATTCTATGAGGCTGTTTAAGAGCATTAAGTAATCCAAACCATCCTCAGATAGCTTTTATATTCTAAGGCATAAAGTAATATAATTCTTCATTAGATGCTTAGGTGATGCATTTATCATAGCTTAACTATAAATATTTGCTCAAATAAATGTCCTAAGTAGAGTTGTAAATTTTATATATTGAATGCAGCTTTCTGGTACATTGGTGCTCCTTGGATAATCAACCTGAACAGTATGTTAATGTCCATTTAAAAAAAACTTACAGGTTGATTTTACTAATTTACATGCATATGAAGGCTGATAGTTGTACTTTAACATTCAGGACATAATGGCCTAATGACAGCCACTGCTCTGACCTATGGGTGCCAGGTTCTTGGTCATGCATGCAACCCTCCTTTGTAACATTGTTCCCAAGGTAAAGAATGATCTGCTTCATCATCTTTTGCTTTATAATAGTTTGTGGGTAAACACTAAAGTTAAAAAAAGTTGACTACTTGCTTAGTACATTTATAGGGAAAGAAATTGGTGTTCATTTATTTAATTTTATTTTTTAATTTAATTTTATTGAGATTGTTCACATACCATACAATTATCCAAAGAGCCAAAGTGCACAATCAATTGCCCATGGTACCATGATACAGCTGTGCATCCATCACCATAATTAAGTTTTTTTTTCAATTTTTAGAACCTTTTCCCTACTCCAGAGAAGAAATGACAAAAAAAGAAAACTCAAATCCTCCCATATGCCTAACCACCCCCTGTCCATAACTGATTCATAGTTTTGGTATAGCACATTTGTTACTGTTGATGAAAGAATGTTAAAATACTACTAAATGTAGTACATGGTTTGCAATAGGTATATTTTTTCCCTATATACCACTCTATTATTAACTTCTAGTTATAGGGTCATACATTTGTTCTAGTTCATGAAGGAGATTTCTAATATTTGTACAGTTAATCATGGACATTGTCCATCACAAGATTCACTGTTTTACACATTCCCATCTTTTAACCTCCAACTTTCCTTCTGGTGACATACATGACTCTGAGCTTACCCTTTCCACCACATTCACACACTATACAGCACTGTTAGTTATTCTCACAATAATGTGCTACCATCACCTCTGTCCATTTCCAAACACTTAAGTTCAAACTAGTTCCACATTCTGCTCATAATAAGCAACTGTTCCCTATTGTTTAGCCTCATTCTATACCCTGGTAACTTATATTTCATGTCTATGAGTTTACATATTATAATTAGTTCATATCAGTGAGACCCTGAAATATTTGTCCTTATGTGTCTGACTTATTTCACTCAATATAGTGCCCTCAAGGTTTCTTCGTCAACCCATTTTTTGACAGTTTTGTTCATACACCAGACATTCTGTCCTAAGTAAACAATCTTTGGTTCCCTGTATAGTCACATATTTATGTATTCACCACCATCACCAGTATCTATAGAAGGATGTCTCCATTTCTTCCACAAAGGAGGAAGAATCAAAGACTGTAGAGAGACAAAAGAAAAAAAAAAAGAGAAAAAAAAAAAACATGACAGCTAAAAAGCAACAAAAGGAAAGATAGAATTAAACTAAAGTAGAATAAAAGAGTCAGACAACATCACCAATGCCAGGAGTCCCATACCCCTCCCTTATGTTCCCCTCTTATAGGCATTTAGCTTTGGTATATTGCCTTTGTTACATTAAAGGAGGCATAATACAATGGTTTCTTTGGTTATCCCAATCAGATTTTCCCAGACCAGCATGGGTTCAGGTCTCAGAATGGGGTTATATTCGGGGTGTATCTTAGAAGAATGACAGACTTTCCTATGAGGTCACTAGTCACTGTGCTTTTCCTAACCTGCCCAGCAGGTGGCGTCTGTCAGCCTGTCGCTTCCACTGGTATAAGGAGGTGTGGCCCCTTCAGTTTCTGTTTTGACTGTTTCCCCCAGTCTCTGGGGTCTGAGTTCTGAAGGGAAAACCAGCACTAGAGCTGGGCCCCACCTCCTTCCTCTTAGGGAAGATACACCCCCTAGGGAGTTATCATCTACATTTGAATTGTTGTGTCTCTGACTCTGTCATCTCCACCCCTGTCAGGGTCAGAGCACTGGGAACTGAAAATGGTTAGGTTCTCTCCACTGAAAATGGCTGAGACTCTCTCCACTGAGCCCCTCAGGTTGAGAGAGAGAAAAAGGGACAGAGAGCCCCCTTGTAGAGCCAATACATGGCCCCCCAATTTCACTCATTGGCCAGAGGTAACACCTGGTCTTTTGAGCTCCCCCTCAAGGGACAGATGAGTCTTCTGGTTCTTTAAGGTCAGTCATCACTAAAAGCCTCTGTCTACTTGATAGGGGTTTGTAGCTTGTATTCAGCAGTCCACATTTGTTAATTAAAACCCCAGTTGGGGAGGCGGGGCAAGATGGCAGACTGGTGAGCTGTATGTTTTAGTTACTCCTCCAGGAAAGTAGGTAAAAAGCCAGGAACTGCGTGGACTGGACACCACAGAGCAATCTGTCTTTGGGCATACTTCATACAACACTCATGAAAACGTGGAACTGCTGAGATCAGCGAAATCTGTAAGTTTTTGCGGCCAGGGGACCCGCGCCCCTCCCTGCCAGGCTCAGTCCCGGGGGAGGAGGGGCTGTCAGCTCCAGGAAGGAGAAGGGAGAATTGCAGTGGCTGCTCTCATCGGAAACTCATTCTACTGATTCAAACTCCAACCATAGATAGACTGAGGCCAGACACCAGAGACTCTGAGAGCAGCCAGCCCAGCAGAGAGGAGACGGGCATAGAAGGAAAACAACACGAGAAGCTCCAAAGTAAAAGCAGAGGATTTTTGGAGTTCTGGTGATCACAGAAAGGGGAAGGGCGGAGATCAGGCCTTGAGGCGCATATGCAAATCCCGAAGCAAGGCTGATCTCTCTGCCCAGGGCACCTTTCCTTAATGGCCCTGGTTGCTTTGTCTATTAGCATTTCAATAACCCATTAGATCTCTGAGGAGGGCCGTTTTTTTTTTTTTTTTTTTTTTTTTTAAATCCTTTTTGCTTTTTCTAAAACAATTACTCTAAGAAGCTCAATACAGAAAGCTTCAAAGAATTGAAATTTGGGCACGTCAACTCAAGAGCAGAAATAAGAGAGCTCTGAGACAAAAGGCAATAATCCAGTGGCTGAGAAAATTCACTAAACAACACAACTTCCCAAGAAAAGGGGGGTGTCCGCTCACAGCCACCATCCTGGTGGACAGGAAACACTCCTGCCCATCGCCAGCCCCATAGCCCAGAGCTGCCCCAGACAACCCAGTGTGACGGAAGTGCTTCAAATAACAGGCACACACCACAAAACTGGGCGTGGACATTAGCCTTCCCTGCAACCTCAGCTGAATGTCCCAGAGCTGGGAAGGGGGAGCAGTGTGAATTAACAGAGCCCCATTCAGCCATCATTTGAGCAGACTGGGAGCCTCCCAACACAGCCCAGCAGCCCAGAACTGCCCTGGGGGGACGGCACTCACCTGTGACATAGCACAGTCATCCCTCAACAGAGGACCCGGGGTGCACAGCCTGGAAGAGGGGCCCACTTGCAAGTCTCAGGAGCCATACGCCAATACCAAAGACTTGTGGGTCAGTGGCAGAGACAAACTGTGGCAGGACTGAACTGAAGGATTAGACTATTGCAGTAGCTTTAAAACTCTAGGATCATCAGGGAGATTTGATTGTTAGGGCCACCCCCCCTCCCCGACTGCCCAGAAACACGCCCCACATACAGGGCAGGCAACACCAACTACACACGCAAGCTTGGGACACCAATTGGGCCCCACAAGACTCACTCCCCCACTCACCAAAAAGGCTAAGCAGGGGAGATCTGGCTTGTGGAGAACAGGTGGCTCGTGGACGCCACCTGCTGGTTAGTTAGAGAAAGTGTACTCCACGAAGCTGTAGATCTGATAAATTAGAGATAAGGACTTCAACTGGTCTACAAACCCTAAAAGAACCCTATCAAGGACAGCAAATGCCACGAGGCCAAAAACAACAGAAAATTATAAAGCATATGAAAAAACCAGACGATATGGATAACCCAAGCCCAAGCACCCAAATCAAAAGACCAGAAGAGACACACCTAGAGCAGCTACTCAAAGAACTAAAGATGAACAATGAGACCCTAGTACGGGATATGAAGGAAATCAAGAAGACCCTAGAAGAGCATAAAGAAGACATTGCAAGACTAAATAAAAAAATGGATGATCTTATGGAAATTAAAGAAACTGTTGACCAAATTAAAAAGATTCTGGACACTCATAGTACAAGACTAGAGGAAGTTGAACAACGAATCAGTGACCTGGAAGATGACAGAATGGAAAATGAAAGCATAAAAGAAAGAATGGGGAAAAAAATTGAAAAACTCGAAATGGACCTCAGGGATATGATAGATAATATGAAGCGTCCGAATATAAGACTCATTGGTGTCCCAGAAGGGGAAGAAAAGGGTAAAGGTCTAGGAAGAGTATTCAAAGAAATTGTTGGGGAAAACTTCCCAAATCTTCTAAACAACATAAATACACAAATCATAAATGCTCAGCGAACTCCAAATAGAATAAATCCAAAAAAATCCACTCCGAGACATATACTGATCACACTGTCAAACATAGAAGAGAAGGAGCAAGTTCTGAAAGCAGCAAGAGAAAAGCAATTCACCACATACAAAGGAAACAGCATAAGACTAAGTAGTGACTACTCAGCAGCCACCATGGAGGCGAGAAGGCAATGGCACGATATATTTAAAATTCTGAGAGAGAGGAATTTCCAGCCAAGAATACTTTATCCAGCAAAGCTCTCCTTCAAATTTGAGGGAGAGCTTAAATTTTTCACAGACAAAGAAATGCTGAGAGAATTTGCTAACAAGAGACCTGCCCTACTGGAGATACTAAAGGGAGCCCTACAGACAGAGAAACAAAGACAGGACAGAGAGACTTGGAGAAAGGTTCAGTACTAAAGAGATTCGGTATGGGTACAATAAAGGATATTAATAGAGAGAGGGAAAAATATGCCAAACATAATCCAAAGGATAAGATGGCCGATTCAAGAAATGCCTTCACGGTTTTAACGTTGAATGTAAATGGATTAAACTCCCCAATTAAAAGATATAGATTCGCAGAATGGATCAAAAAAAATGAACCATCAATATGTTGCATACAAGAGACTCATCTTAGACACAGGGACACAAAGAAATTGAAAGTGAAAGGATGGAAAAAAATATTTCATGCAAGCTACAGCCAAAAGAAAGCAGGTGTAGCAATATTAATCTCAGATAAAATAGACTTCAAATGCAGGGATGTTTTGAGAGACAAAGAAGGCCACTACATACTAATAAAAGGGGCAATTCAGCAAGAAGAAATAACAATCGTAAATGTCTATGCACCCAATCAAGGTGCCACAAAATACATGAGAGAAACATTGGCAAAACTAAAGGAAGCAATTGATGTTTCCACAATAATTGTGGGAGACTTCAACACATCACTCTCTCCTATAGATAGATCAACCAGACAGAAGACCAATAAGGAAATTGAAAACCTAAACAATCTGATAAATGAATTAGATTTAACAGACATCTACAGGACATTACATCCCAAATCACCAGGATACACATACTTTTCTAGTGCTCACGGAACTTTCTCCAGAATAGATCATATGCTGGGACATAAAACAAGCCTAAATAAATTTAAAAAGATTGAAATTATTCAAAGCACATTCTCTGACCACAATGGAATACAATTAGAAGTCAATAACCATCAGAGACTTAGAAAATTCACAAATACCTGGAGGTTAAACAACACACTCCTAAACAATCAGTGGGTTAAAGAAGAAATAGCAAGAGAAATTGCTAAATATATAGAGACGAATGAAAATGAGAACACAACATACCAAAACCTATGGGATGCAGCAAAAGCAGTGCTAAGGGGGAAATTTATAGCACTAAACGCATATATTAAAAAGGAAGAAAGAGCCAAAATCAAAGAACTAATGGATCAACTGAAGAAGCTAGAAAATGAACAGCAAACCAATCCTAAACCAAGTACAAGAAAAGAAATAACAAGGATTAAAGCAGAAATAAATGACATAGAGAACAAAAAAACAATAGAAAGGATAAATATCACCAAAAGTTGGTTCTTTGAGAAGATCAACAAGATTGACAAGCCCCTAGCTAGACTGACAAAATCAAAAAGAGAGAAGACCCATATAAACAAAATAATGAATGAAAAAGGTGACATAACTGCAGATCCTGAAGAAATTAAAAAAATTATAAGAGGATATTATGAACAACTGTATGGCAACAAACTGGATAATGTAGAAGAAATGGACAATTTCCTGGAAACATATGAACAACCTAGACTGACCAGAGAAGAAATAGAAGACCTCAACCAACCCATCACAAGCAAAGAGATCCAATCAGTCATCAAAAATCTTCCCACAAATAAATGCCCAGGGCCAGATGGCTTCACAGGGGAATTCTACCAAACTTTCCAGAAAGAACTGACACCAATCTTACTCAAACTCTTTCAAAACATTGAAAAAAATGGAACACTACCTAACTCATTATATGAAGCTAACATCAATCTAATACCAAAACCAGGCAAAGATGCTACAAAAAAGGAAAACTACCGGCCAATCTCCCTAATGAATATAGATGCAAAAATCCTCAACAAAATACTTGCAAATCGAATCCAAAGACACATTAAAAAAATCATACACCATGACCAAGTGGGGTTCATTCCAGGCATGCAAGGATGGTTCAACATCAGAAAAACAATCAATGTATTACAACACATTAAAAACTCGAAAGGAAAAAATCAATTGATCATCTCAATAGATGCTGAAAAAGCATTTGACAAAATCCAACATCCCTTTTTGATAAAAACACTTCAAAAGGTAGGAATTGAAGGAAACTTCCTCAACATGATAAAGAGCATATATGAAAAACCCACAGCCAGCATAGTACTCAATGGTGAGAGACTGAAAGCCCTCCCTCTAAGATCAGGAACAAGACAAGGATGCCCGCTGTCACCACTGTTATTCAACATTGTGCTGGAAGTGCTAGCCAGGGCAATCCGGCAAGACAAAGAAATAAAAGGCATCCAAATTGGAAAAGAAGAAGTAAAACTGTCATTGTTTGCAGATGATATGATCTTATATCTAGAAAACCCTGAGAAATCAACGATACACCTACTAGAGCTAATAAACAAATTTAGCAAAGTAGCGGGATACAAGATTAATGCACATAAGTCAGTAATGTTTCTATATGCTAGAAATGAACAAACTGAAGAGACACTCAAGAAAAAGATACCATTTTCAATAGCAACTAAAAAAATCAAGTACCTAGGAATCAACTTAACCAAAGATGTAAAAGACCTATACAAAGAAAACTACATAACTCTACTAAAAGAAATAGAAGGGGACCTTAAAAGATGGAAAAATATTCCATGTTCATGGATAGGAAGGCTAAATGTCATTAAGATGTCAATTCTACCCAAACTCATCTACAGATTCAATGCAATCCCAATCAAAATTCCAACAACCTACTTTGCAGACTTGGAAAAGCTAGTTATCAAATTTACTTGGAAAGGGAAGATGCCTCGAATTGCTAAAGACACTCTAAAAAGAAAAACGAAGTGGGAGGACTTACACTCCCTGACTTTGAGCTTATTATAAAGCCACAGTTGCCAAGACAGCATGGTACTGGCACAAAGATAGACATATAGATCAATGGAATCGAATTGAGAATTCAGAGATAGACCCTCAGATCTATGGCCGACTGATCTTTGATAAGGCCCCCAAAGTCACCGAACTGAGCCATAATGGTCTTTTCAACAAATGGGGCTGGGAGAGTTGGATATCCATATCCAAAAGAATGAAAGAGGACCCCTACCTCACCCCCTACACAAAAATTAACTCAAAATGGACCAAAGATCTCAATATAAAAGAAAGTACCATAAAACTCCTAGAAGATAATGTAGGAAAACATCTTCAAGACCTTGTATTAGGAGGCCACTTCCTAGACTTTACACCCAAAGCACAAGCAACAAAAGAGAAAATAGATAAATGGGAACTCCTCAAGCTTAGAAGTTTCTGCACCTCAAAGGAATTTCTCAAAAAGGTAAAGAGGCAGCCAACTCAATGGGAAAAAATTTTTGGAAACCATGTATCTGACAAAAGACTGATATCTTGCATATACAAAGAAATCCTACAACTCAATGACAATAGTACAGACAGCCCAATTATAAAATGGGCAAAAGATATGAAAAGACAGTTCTCTGAAGAGGAAATACAAATGACCAAGAAACACATGAAAAAATGTTCAGCTTCACTAGCTATTAGAGAGATGCAAATTAAGACCACAATGAGATACCATCTAACACCGGTTAGAATGGCTGCCATTAAACAAACAGGAAACTACAAATGCTGGAGGGGATGTGGAGAAATTGGAACTCTTATTCATTGTTGGTGGGACTGTATAATGGTTCAGCCACTCTGGAAGTCAGTCTGGCAGTTCCTTAGAAAACTAGATATAGAGCTACCATTCGATCCAGCGATTGCACTCCTCGGTATATACCCGGAAGATCGGAAAGCAGTGACACGAACAGATATCTGCACGCCAATGTTCATAGCAGCATTATTCACAATTGCCAAGAGATGGAAACAACCCAAATGTCCTTCAACAGATGAGTGGATAAATAAAATGTGGTATATACACACGATGGAATACTACGCGGCAGTAAGAAGGAACGATCTGGTGAAACATATGACAACATGGATGAACCTTGAAGACATAATGCTGAGCGAAATAAGCCAGGCACAAAAAGAGAAATATTATATGCTACCACTAATGTGAACTTTGAAAAATGTAAAACAAATGGTTTATAATGTAGAATGTAGGGGAACTAGCAGTAGAGAGCAATTAAGGAAGGGGGAACAATAATCCAGGAAGAACAGATAAGCTATTTAACGTTCTGGGGATGCCCAGAAATGACTATGGTCTGTTAATTTCTGATGGTTGTAGTAGGAACAAGTTCACTGAAATGTTGCTATATTATGTAACTTTCTTGGGGTAAAGTAGGAACATGTTGGAAGTTAAGCAGTTATCTTAGGTTAGTTGTCTTTTTCTTACTCCCTTGCTATGGTCTCTTTGAAATGCTCTTTTATTGTATGTTTGTTTTCTTTTTAACTTTTTTTTTCATACAGGTGATTTGAAAAAAGAAGGGAAAGTTAAAAAAAAAAAAAAAAAAAAAAAGATGTAGTGCCTCCTTGAGGAGCCTGTGGAGAATGCAGGGGTATTCGCCTACCCCACCTCCATGGTTGCTAACATGACCACAGACATAGGGGACTGGTGGTTTGATGGGTTGAGCCCTCTACCATAAGTTTTACCCTTGGGAAGACGGTTGCTGCAAAGGAGAGGCTAGGCCTCCCTGTATTTGTGCCTAAGAGTCTCCTCCTGAATGCCTCTTTGTTGCTCAGATGTGGCCCTCTCTCTCTGGCTAAGCCAACTTGAAAGGTGAAATCACTGCCCTCCCCCCTACGTGGGATCAGACACCCAGGGAAGTGAATCTCCCTGGCAACGTGGAATATGACTCCCAGGGAGGAATGTAGACCTGGCACCGTGGGACGGAGAACATCTTCTTGACCAAAAGGGGGATGTGAAAGGAAATGAAATAAGCTTCAGTGGCAGAGAGATTCCAAAAGGAGCCGAGAGGTCACTCTGGTGGGCACTCTTATGCACACTTTAGACAACCCTTTTTAGGTTCTAAAGAAATGGGGTAGCTGGTGGTGGATACCTGAAACTATCAAACTACAACCCAGAACCCATGAATCTCGAAGACAGTTGTATAAAAATGTAGCTTATGAGGGGTGACAATGGGATTGGGAAAGCCATAAGGACCAAACACCACTTTGTCTAGTTTATGGATGGATGTGTAGAAAAGTAGGGGAAGGAAACAAACAGACAAAGGTACCCAGTGTTCTTTTTTACTTCAATTGCTCTTTTTCACTCTAATTATTATTCTTGTTATTTTTGTGTGTGTGCTAATGAAGGTGTCAGGGATTGATTTAGGTGATGAATGTACAACTATGTAATGGTACTGTAAACAATCGAAAGTACAATTTGTTTTGTATGAAAAAAAAAAAAAATAGATTGGGGTGATGAATGCACAACTATATGATGGTATTGTGAATAGCTGATTGTACACCATGGATGAATGTATGGTGTGTGAATATATCTCAATAAAACTGAATTAAAAAAAAAAAAAAAAAAAAAAACCCCAGTTGGAGATGGGCTGAGATATATTCGCTTGCTAAGAGAGTGCTGCTTTCTACCACAGCAAGGTTTGCAGCTCAGCCTGCCATGGGGGGAGGGGACTCACAGTGTGGTTCCACAGTTTTTGCTTAAAGATTCTATGCTGCAGTCTCAGGCATTCCTCCCAATCCAGGTTGGTGTACGCTATGTGGACAGCCACGGTTGTCCCCCAGCAAATATTCCAAATTATTTACTAGGTGTTCCTGGTTGTTTATTAGTTGTTCCAGTGGATTAACTAAATTCCACTCCTCTCTATGCTGCCATCTTGTCCCCTGCCGTGTTCATTTTTAAATGCCCATCATATTTTTAAAAGATTTGTTTTGCAAAGATATTATAGGAGGCATTTATGTAAATAAATAAATAGAATTCAAGTGGAATAAATCAAATGTATATTTAAAAAAAGCTGTATGAGTATCAAGAGATACTTGCTTGATTTGGAGAAAATTTTACATATTTTTGAACCAGGACATATTTTGAACCAGGACATATTTTTCCACATGGAAAAAGGGGGTCAGGGCATTTCAGGTAGACACAACATCACAGGGGTAAAGGAATTATGGAAGGGTTAGGGAACAATACAATTTTTTAGTGGCCACAGCATAGATTATATGGAGGTAGTGGAGGGTTCCATGGGAAGTGAAACCAATAGAAGACAGTGAAGGACCAATGCAAGACAGTGAAGGACCTTATAGACCATGCTAATGCATTCAAATTTTCTGGCAAGATAAAAGGTGTGTGTTTAAAGCAGTGAAATGTTGTGGTTTAGAAAGAATAGTCCAAGAAGCTATTTGAGGCTAAACGAGAAAAGATGAAACTTACACATGGGTAGACCAGTTAGGAGGCCACTGCATCAACATGGCCAAGACATGATGTAGCAAGTGGATATGGGGAAAACTGGTCAGATTTGAAAGAAGTTTTCTATGGTGTGACTACTGTATGGTTTCCAAGGTCAGGGTGGATTAAAAATAAAAAATAAATGAATCAGATAAACAATAGCTGAATCAAATATAAGGTAAATATTTCTGTGAACAATAATGCTGAGCAGATGCAGAAATCTTGGGCCAGCTGAGCTACAGGTACTTGAACAGGCCAAAGAAGCTCTGAGTTAGGCACCTATAGGGCAACTAGGCAGGAAAGCATTGAATATGCTGCTTGAAATCTCAACCACATTCACTGAATGAAATCAGGGTCCTAGGCAGAGTAATCACAAGAGTGAATGGAGGTTGAAAAGGTTGCAACTACTCCTTAAGGATTTGGTTTATATAAGGCTTAGATATTTGGTTGGAGGAACAAAGAAAGCCTCAAGGACTAAAAGAGGGGCCAACTGTCCTATTGCCTTAGTGATGATATCTGTCAATTCCTCAACATCTCCTTGGAATGGAAGAGCTATGACCCTAATAAACAACATGACTTTGGACTGGGGTTGTCAGAATCCATGTGGAGGCAAAACTGCTAGATAGGGATGGTTGAGCAAAAGAGAGAGGAATAAAAGAAAAGCTACTGAAGATGCACTTGCAAACAAAAATTCCATAGGACACAAAGAACACTATCTAAGAAAGATACCCAACACACAGTATTTAAATGAATGCACTGCCAATAAAGTGCAAATAATAGCAGAATCTCAAAATTATTTTAAAATAAGTATGGAAAAGTTTTGGCAATGAATGGTGGTGATGGTAGCACAACATTGTGAATATAATTAACAATACTAAATTATATATTTTAACATGGCAAAAAGGAGAAATTTCAGGTTATAGATATATATGCAATGAGAATAAAAAAAAAATTATGCAACAGCTCTCAAGTGTCACACTCCTCAGCTCCGAGAAGATCTGCTAAAACTTCCCGGCCCTGAGGGCTTGGACCCTGATGACAATGATGCTGCAGAGATGTGCAGTGCCACTGCAGGTGCTGAGGAGACTCCAATGCATGATCAGGTCAAATCCAGCAGCAGTAAAGAACTCCCCACTGACTTCAATTTATGAGCCATGTTGCCATGGTCTTCATAGACACAAAGGCTTTGAAGCACAAGCCAAATATGTCAATATTTGTATGTAAGAAACTAATTATGTAATAGGTAATGATACTGAAGCTATACTATGCCCTTAAGGAGATCCAGTTTAACTCAAGGTGATCTTTTATATGCCTGTACAAGAGTGTAAACTTTTTTGTGCTTTTATTTTTCAATTGTGAGAACCACTGCTTGGTATGTTCAACAAATTTGTGTATACAAAGAAATGGATAAACCACTGATATATAAGGGAACTACCTTAGGAAAGAATGTTAACTGAATGTTTATTTTTTTACTGTAAAGTGAGGGGTTGTAAATAAAGAAAATATATTGGTCATTCTTACAACTACTATTTAAAGCCAGCAACTTTTCACTGAATTTGATAGATTTTACGTTTGGCTTTATCTTCATGCTCATATTTGATTTCTGAAGACCTCTGACATATACTTCAATAAAAACTAAAAGGAAAAAAATCACAAGACAGTACATAGACAGTACAACACAAACTGTGAACCCTAATATAAACCATGGACTATAGTTTATTGTACAATTATAATAATATTCATTAATTGGAACAAATGTACCATACTAATGCAAGATGTTAATAATAAGGGGGGGGCATATGGGCATATCTGCATTTTCTGCATGATTTTTCCATAAATCTACAACTTCTCTAATTCAAAAAAAAGCATAAAAACTAATTTTAAAGTATGTTTAGAATGTTCAAAGAGGTAAAGGAAGGGATTAGATTCATTAAAGAGCAAAGCAAGAAATCATGAAACAACTAGCAGAAATGAAAGAAGAGAGTTAAAATCTTTGCCAATATTTTAATTTAGAAAACAGCAAGATAAAACTTAGTCACAAGGAGGCATAGTTAAAAAATCTTTTGTTAGGGAATAATACTGATAAAGTCAGGATGCAATACAAAGATTAAAACTATGACATAGAATTTAAGAGCTACAGAGAATAGATGTAGGGGCTCGATTATATATATATATTTCTCTCTCTCTCGCTCTCTCTCTGTCACACACACACACACACACACACACACACACACACACGTTATTTTCTAGAAGGAGAGAAAAAAAGAAATGGCTCAGAAGCAACATTTGAAGAAATCATACCTTGGGATTTTCTGAAACTGAAGAAAAGTATGTGGTTTCTCATGTAAAACAAAATGAAGTGCTGCAGGAGATAAATAAAAATAAATCCACCTTTATACTCAGCATAATGAAATATAAAGAATAAGTTTTAAAATGTTAAAATCTAATGCAAAGAAAAGAGCAATTACTCACAAAGGAATGACATTTTGCAGCCTACACATTAACTATACACAGCAGAAGACAATGATAATCTTCAAGCAATTGAAGAAATATAACTAAGATTCTAAACTTGGCTGAACTACTCAAGAATAAGGATGAAATAAACATTTTCAGGCACAGAAAACTGAAGAAAATCATCACACATACACCATTGCTCAAAGAACTGCTGAAGAGTGCACTTTTGCAAGAAAAACATGGTTAGAAGGAAGAAATGCAATGAAAGAAATAATCGTGAGTAAAGAAACTTGGAAAATTTGAAGAAACAAATTTTAAGTAACTCTTCTGAAATTGTGAAAATAAAAATTTATAAAACAGCAAAAATGTTACTAAATTGTTTTTTTTAAAGAGGTCTATGATACTGCATAACTTTAGATCATTGGAAGATTATAAGTTTAACTATTAATATTTTAACAGTAACCATAAAAAAAACAAAACATTTAATGTTCAAACCCTCAAGGGGAAATAAATGGGGAAAAATGTTATCAATCCAAACAAGGCTGAAAAAGAGAATAACAATTAATGAAAAGCAGGATAAACCAAAAATAAAAATAAGATTTTAAAATAAACCCAAGCATATCATATTGGTAAATATAACTGGGTTAAACACACCAAAGAAAGGAGAAAGGCTTTCAGATTGATATATATTTTAGATTAGCTTATCATATATAAAACCAATATTATTTCAAATCCCAAAGAAAAATTTCCAAATTTTGACTATGCATTGCTAAATCACAAAGAAATTGTTAACAAATATCCAATTCCAAAATTATATCCTACAATCACATTCTCTAAAAACAATGCAACTGAATTTAAAATCTATGGTAAAGACTCAGGAAAAGTCCCTATATTTGGAAACTGAAAAACACACTCCTGAATAACTGGTGCATTATAGAGGAAATCACAATGAGAATAACAGATACAGGGAATAACAAATACATATCCAGTGGTAAATAGGATAAAAAACTGACTACATAGCAAAACTTGTGGGATATACCTGAAAGAGGCCTAGAAGGAAATGTGTAGCCCTACATTAAGTAACAAAAGAACAAACCTCAAAATAAGAAGGAGAAAAAGAAAGATGTTACTGTACTAGAAAAAAAAGAGTAAGCCTGGTGTTTTCTTTTTTAATTTTTTTTTTGAAATAAATTCAAACTTACAGGAACAGTTGCAAAAACAATACAAACCCCACACACAGAACTCCAGTATACCCCGAAGCCCCTCCCCTGATACCCTGATCCACAAACTTTGACATCCTGTCACACCACCATTTCTTTCTTTCCCTCCCTCCTTCCCTCCCTATCTATCATCCACCATCTATTGCTCTGTCTTCTGAACATATGAGAGCAAGCTGCACACATCCTTGAACAAACAATATAATTCACATATACATTTCCCATGAACAAGAACATTCTTTTATGCATTCCCATTAAGCACAGCTAAGAAGTTCAAGAAATTCAACATTGATATAAAGCTTACATTCTATATTTCCTTTCTTTTTTCTTATGTCCCAACTGTGTCCTTTTGAGCCTCCTCTCCTCCATCCTCAGATCCCATCCAGGATCATCCTTGGCATTTAACTGTCATTATCTATTTAGACTGTCTTTTTTTTTTCCACTTGTGGAAACAATAGCCTAAATCTTCCCATTCCAACCCCTCCCTAGCATCCCATTAGCAGGATTAATCACATTTAGAAAGTTGCAATGCTATCACCTTCCCACCATCCATTATTAGAAATTTCCATTCACCCCAAACAGAAACCCTACACTCATTTCTTAACTTCCCATTGCCCCATCCCCCACTTCTCATAACCCATACTCCACTTTTCATCTCTATGGTCATATTCTCTGATACTTTCTTTGTGTTTACTGTGGGGCTTAAATTTAACCTCTTAAGTCTAAAACAATCTTGTTTTTCTTTGATACCAACTTAACTCCAATAGGACACATAAACTATGTTCCTTTACTCCTCCATTCCCCCACCTTTATGTAGTTCTTGTCAAAAATTACAAATTTTACATTGAGTCCTAAACCACTGATTTATCATTACAGTTTATGTATTTTAGAACCTGTAGGAAGTAAATGGTGGAGTTAAAAATCAAAAATACAGTAGTATTGGTATTTATATTTACCATGTGACCTTTACTGGAAGTCTATTTCTTCATGTGGTTTCAGTCAATTCTTTAGTGACCCTTCCTTTCAGCCTGCTCAACTCCCTTTAGCTTTTCTTATAGGACTGAACTACTGGTGATGAAGTCCCTCAGCTTTTGACTACCCTGGAATGTTTTCATCTCCCCCTCATTTTTACTCTCCAGGTGTTTGTGAATTTTCTAAGTCTCTGATAGTTACTGACTTCTATGTTTATTCCACTGTGGTCAGAGAATGTGCTTTGAATAAATTCAATTTTTTTTTTAATTTATTGAGGCTTGTTTTATGTCCCAGCCTATGGTCTATTCTGGAGAAAGATCCGTGATCACTAGAAAAGAATGTGTCCCAGTGACTTGGGATGTAATGTTCTATATATGTCTGTTAAAATTCTCTATATCTCTCTCTCCTTTCTTTGTTTCTCTGTCGGTAGGGCTCCCTTTAGTATCTGAAGTAGGGCAGGTCTTTTATGAGCAAAATCTCTCAGGATTTGTTTGTCTGTGAAAAATTTAAGCTCTCCCTCAAATTTGAAGGAATGCTCTGTTGGATAAAGTATTCTTGGTTGGAAATTTTTCTCTCTCAGAATTTTAAATATCATGCCACTGCCTTCTCGCCTCCATGGTGGCCGCTGAGTAGTCACTACTTCATCTTATGCTGTTTCCTTTGTATGTGGTGAATTGCTTTTCTCTTGCTGCTTTCAGAACTTGCTCCTTCTCTTCAGTATTTGACAGTCTGATCAGAATATGTCTTGGAGTGGGTTTATTTGGATTTATTCTATTTGGAGTTTGCTGGGCATTTATGCTTTGTGTATTTATATTGTGTAGAAGGTTTGGGAAGTTTTCCCCAACAATTTCTTTGATACTCTTTCTAGACCTTTACCCTTCTCTTCCCCTTCTGGGACACCAATGAGTCTTAAATTTGGACGTTTTATTTTATCTATCATATCCATGAGATCCATTTCAATTTTTTTTATTTTCCCCATTCTTTTGTTCTTTCATTTTCCATTCTGTGGTCTTTGAGGATGCTGAGTCATTGTTCAACTTCCTCTAATCTTGTATTATGAGTATCCAGTGTCTTTTTAATTTGGCCAACAGTTTCTTTTATTTCCATAAGATCTTCTATTTTTTTATATATTCTTGCAATTTCTTCTTTATGCTCTTCTAGGGTCTTCTTTATGTCCTTTGTATCCTGTGCCATGCTCTTCTTCATGTCCTTTATATCCTGTGCCATGCTCTCAATGTTTGTCTTTAGTTCTTTGATTAATTGCTCCAAGTACTGTGTGTCTTCTGATCTTTTGATTTGGGTGGTTGGGTTTGGGTTCTCCATATCATCTGGTTTTATCATATGCTTTAAGATTTTCTGTTGTTTTTGGCCTCTTGCCATTTTCTTTACTTGATAGGGTTCTTTCAGTATCTAAAAAATACCAATCTCTAATTTGTCAGATCTACAGCTTGGTGGTGTACACTTTCTCTAACCAGCAGATGGCGTCTGTGAGTCACCTATTCCCTTCAAGTCAGTTCTCCCCAACTTTGTCTTTGTGGTGTGTGGGGTTCTGATTTTTGTGGGGTTCAATTGGTACACTAAGTTTAGGTGTGTTGTGTGCTGTCCACCCTGAATGTAGGGCCTGTGTCTGAGTGATTAGGGAGGCAAGGCAGCTTTAATAATCAAACCTCCTAGGTGTTCCCGGAGCTTTAAGGCTGTTGCAAGAATCCAAGCCTTCACCTCAGTCCCACCACAGATTGTGTCTGCCACTGACCCACAAATCCCTGGCACTGGCGTAGGGTCCCTGGGATTTCTGAGTGGGTCCCCCTTCTCAGCTGTGCTCTTCTAGGACCCCTGCTGAGGGAAGGTTGTGCCACATCACAAGTGCATGCTGGCCCTCCAGGGAAGCCCTGGGCTGCCAGGCTGTGCAGAGGCATTCCCAGCCTGCTATAAAGATGGTTTAATGGGGTGTGCTAGTTTCCACCTCTTTGCACAGCTCTGCCCTCCCGGCTCCGGGACAACCAGCCATGGGTGCACTAAAGGCCACTGTCCAAGGACGATATTGTGACGTGTGTGTGGTGCTGCAGGAAACACTCCCCGTCACACAGGGAACCTTGGCACGGCTATGGGCTATGAGACCGGCCCCAGGCAGGAACACCCCCAGCCCGCCGGGGAGATGGTTGCAAGGGGTATGGTTTCTTTCTCTTTTTGGCTCCCCTCTGCCCCCCTGGCCCTGAGACAATCAGCAGTGGGTGTGGGAAGGGCTATCCTCCATGCCAGACACTGAGGCGTTGGGACACCCTGCTCCTGCCGTGCTTCACTGCGTGCTTCTCACCATTGTATCCACAGTCAGTCCCAGGTTTTTCTTTTTTAAAAAGAACAAGTCCATCTCCAAATGCCACCCATGGCTTCTCCACACTGCAGCATGGCCGCTGGACTTTCAGCTGGCTCACGCACTCATTTCAGAATGCAGACTCCCAGTTTCACCAAATGCATGGTCCCTGTGGTCCCTGTGGATTTAGCAGAACTTGTCCGGCTGGTGCATCGCTAAAAATGGTGTTCTGGGTCACTTTTTGGCTTTTATCTACTATTTTTCATGGAGGTGTTTTTTTGACCTGTCTTACCTAGCCGCCCTGTTGGGTTCTCCCAAGCCTGGTGTTTTGAGGCGACTAATTAAATAGACAAACCTCAAGTAAGACTGACTAATGGAAATAGAGAAGAACAAAAAATAAATTAGGAATGAAAAGGGGTACAATATCTAAAGATGGGTTACAAATTTAAAAATTCATAATATAACACCCTGAATAAACATACTGTCAATACACTTGAAAAAGTAGAACAAATGGACATTTTCCAAGGAGGTTATAAATTACCAATACTAACTCAAGAATAAATAGAAACTTGAAAAAATCAGTCACTGTTCCAGAAATTGTTTCAGTACCAACAAAATTTCCACTCAAAAAGTTATTAGAGGAGGATCTAAGATAGTGGCATAGAGAGGAGTGGAAGCTAGTTAGTGCCCCTGGAACAATTTTAAAAAAACCAGGAATAATAGTAAATAATCCAGAATAATTGTGGGTAGACAAACATGACCATCCATTCATCATACACCAGCCTGAATTGGGAGGAATGCCTGAGATCACAGCATAAAATCTGTAAGTAAAAACTGTGGCTCCAAGCTGGGAGACCCCTCCCCCCACAGCCCAAGCTGCAAAGCCTCCTGGTGCTAGAGAAGCTCTCTCCCAGCAAGTGAATATAGCTCAGCTGAGCTCCAACTGAGGTTTTAGTTAGTGAGTGTGAACTTCTCACTACAAGTTACAAATCCCCAAAAAGCAGACAGAGGCTTTGGGTGACGACTGACCTTGGAGAGCCAGAGGGTCCCACAGACTAGCCCTGAAGGGAACATTTTGTCCCTTTTTTGGCTCAGTGGAGAAAGCCTCAGCCATTTTCAGTTTGCAGTGCTCTGACACAGACAACAGCAGAGATAGCACAGGCAGAGGGAGACCATTGAAATGCTAATGACCTCTCTCTAGGGGGGTCTATCTTCTCTAAGAGGAAAGGGGTGGGGCCCAGCTCTACTACCTGCCTTCCATTCAGAACCAGACCCCAGAACATGGGAGAAAACAGCTGAGGGCCATATCTCCATACACCAGTCTGGAATTGCAGGCTGACAGGTGCCACCTGCTGGGCAGAAAAGCACAGTGACCTGAGGCATCACAGGGTGTATCAATTTTCTAAGACACACCCTCAGGGAAACCAGATACTGAATATTTCTTCCTTCTGGGACTTGAGCCCATTCTGTTCTGGGAAAACCTGATTGGGGTAATGAAGGAAACCATGCCTAGACAACAGAAAACTACAACCTACACTAAGAAAAATGAAGTTATGGCCCAGTCAAAGGAAGAAACTTACACCTCAACTGAGATACAGGAACTAAAACAACTAATAATCAGTCAATTCAAAAAAATTTAGGGAAGATATGGCGAAAGAGCTGAACTGTATAATGAAAACACTGGGCGTACTTAAGGTAGAAATTGAAAGTTCGAAAAACCAACCAGCAGAATCTATGGAAATGAAAGGCACAACACAAGAGATGAAAGACATAATGGAAACATACAACAGCAGATCTAAATAAGCAGAAGGAAACCCTTAGGAACTAGAGAACAAGGCACCTGAAAGCCTACACACAAAAGAACAGATAGAGAAAAGAATGGAAAAATATGAGCAATGTCTCTGGGAACTTAAGGACAAAGTGAAAAGCAAGAATGTTTGTGTCATTGGTGTCCCAGAAGGAGAAGAGAAGGGAAAAGGGGCAGAAGCAATAATAGAGGAAATAATCCATGAAAATTTCCCATCTCTTATGAAAGACATAAAATTATGGATCCAAGAAGTGCAACATACCCCAAACAGAACAGATCTGAATAGGCCTACACCAAGACACTTAATAATCAGATTATCAAATGTCAAAGACAAAGAGACTCCTGAAAGCAGCAAGATAAAAGTGATCTGTCACATACAAAGGAAGCTTGATAAGACTATGTGCAGATTTCTCAATAGAAACCATGGAGGCAAGAAGGAAGTGGGGTGATATATTTAAGATACTGAAAGAAAAAACAGCAACCAAGAATCCTATATCCAGCAAAACTATCATTCAAATATGAGGGAGACCTTAAAATATTCTCTGACAAGCAGACAATGACAGAGTTTATGAACAAGATACCTGCTCTACAGGAAACACTGAATGAAGCACTGCAGACAGAAAGGAAAAGACAGGACTGAGAGGTTTTGGAACACAGTTTTGGGAGGTAGTAGCACAGCAATGTAAGTACACTGAACAAAGATGACTGTGAGTATTGTTGAAAGAGTAAGGCTGGGAACATGTGGGACACTAGAACAAAAGACAAATGATAAGACTGGGACTGTGTAACTCAGGGAAACCTAGGGTGCTCAATGATTGTAATAAAAGGCACAAATATGTCTTTACATGAGGTAGAACAAATGAATGTCAGCATTGCAAGTGTTAAAAATAGGGTGGGATTGGGGGGAAAATACAATCAATGCAAACTAGAGACTATAATTAACAGACACATGGTATTATGCTTCCTTTAATATAACAAAGGCAATATACCAAAGCTAAATGCATATGGGGGGTGGGGTAGAGGGGAAGGGTATGGGACTCCTGGTATTGGTGATGTTGTCTGACTCTTTATTCTACTTTAGGTTAATGCTATCTTTCCTTTTGTCACTTTCTAGCTATCAAGTTTTGTGTTTTTTTTTTGTTTCTTTGTTTGTTTTTTCTCTTTCTCTTTTCTTTTTCTTTTACCTCTCTGCCTTCTTTGACTCTTCCTCCATCTTTGTGGAAGAAATGGAGATGTCCTTATATAGAGAGTGGCAATGGTGATGAATACATAAATATGTGACTATACAGGGAACCAACAATTGTTTACTTAGGACGGAATGTATGGTGTGTGAACAAAACTGTCTTAAAAGAAATGGGTTGATGAAGAAACCTTGAGGGCACTATACTGAGTGAAATAAGACAGACACATAAAGGCAAATATTGCAGGGTCTCACTGATATGAACTAAGTATAATATGTAAACTCATAGACATGAAATATAAGTTACCAGGATATAGAATGAGGCTAAAGAATGGGGAGCGGTTGCTTATTATGAGCAGAATATTCAACTAGGGTGAACTTGAATGTTTGGAAATGAACAGAGGTGATGGTAGCATGTTGTGAGAGTAACTAACAGTGCTGAATGGTGTGTGAATGAGGTGGAAAGGGTAAGCTCAGAGTCATGTATGCCACCAGAAGGAAAGTTGGAGGTTAAAAGATGGGAATGTATAATACAGTGAATCTTGTGATGGACAATGTCCGTGATTAATTATAAAAATATTGGAAATTTCTCTCACGAACTAGAACAAATGTATGTCACTATTAACTAGAGGTTAATAATAGAGAGGCATATAGGGAAAAAATATATACCTATTGCAAACTATATACTACAGTTAGTAGTATTTTAACATTCTTTCATCAATAGTAACAAATGTACTATACCAAAACTATGAATCAACAATGGAGAGGGGCATAGTTAGGAGTATGGGAGGATCTGAGTTTCCTTTTTTTTGTCTTTATTTCTTTTCTCGAGTAATGAAAATGTTCTAGAAATTGAAGAAAAATTAATTGTTGATGGATGAACAGCTGTATGATGGTACCATGGGCAATTGATTGTACACTTTGGATCTTTGGGTAATTGTATGGTATGTGAAATATCTCAATAAATATATATATATATATTAAAAAAGTTATTAGAGAACATTATATATGAATCACCAGATCCATTCTCCTTTTACCGATACCCACACATGCATGCATACACACAAACACACACAGATACACACATACATAAAGAAGCAGTAGCAATTCAGTTTGGGATTTGACTCCATATCCAGAGCTGCTTGTTCCAGGTTTGGGGTTTCACATATGGGCAGGCCAGTCCATTAGACTTAATATCTCCCCTGGTCTGTAGAATGAAAACATATTGAAACATCTGCACACAAAGAGAAGGATGGAGGGTTAAAGCAGGGCTGGGAGATGGCTGCCAGGTTTGACCATGATTTCCCCAGCAAAGCCTGGCACACATTTCTGGCTAAAGGGGAAGCTGTGCAAATGCACAGGGTAGACCCAAGAGAACCTGGAAGGGAATAAAAGCAGAAGTAGAGAGAAAAATTGTCTGAAGTTTGAATGCACTTCCCAATCCATACACAGATCCATCAGCAAAAGCCCTGAACAGTCATAGTATGATAACTAAACTATGCAAACACAGAGGCAACTATTAAGAAGCTGGGCTAAATATTAAAAATAAGAATAAACAAAACTTAGTGGAGGCACCGATAGTCACACAATATTTCAGAGACAGATTTTACAGAAAAGGTCCAGGCAAATTACTAAAAATATAATAACCACGGGGGGGGCAAGATGGTAGCATAGAGAGGGGTGGAATTTAGTTAGTACCCTGGAGCAACTAATAAACAAGGAAGAGACTATGAGAGAGTTTGTGGACAAGATACCTGCACTACAGGAAATACTAAAGGGAGCACTACAGACAGATAGGAAAAGACAGGAGGGAGAGGTTTGGAACACAATTTTGGGTGATGGTAGCACAGCAATGTAAGTACACTGAACAAAGAGGACTATGAGTATGGTTGAAAGAGAAATGTTAGGAGTATGTGGGACACCAGAAGGAAAGAGGAAAGATTAAGACTGGGACTGTATATCTCAGTGAAACTTAAGAGTGCTCAGAAATTGTGATAAAATGTACAAACATGTTTTTACATGAGGGAGAACAAATGAATGTCAACCTTGCAAGGTGCTAAAAATGGGGTGGTATTGGGGAAAAAAATATAATCAATGCAAACTAGAAAATATAGTTAACATAAACATTGTATTATGCTTCCTTTAATGTAATGTAACAAAGGCAATATACCAAAGCCTATAAGAGGAGGACATAAGGGAGGGGTGTGGGATTCTTGGCTTTGGTGAGGTTTTCTGACTCTTTTATTGTACTTTAGTTTAATTCTATCTTTCCTCTTGCTGCTTTTAGCTGTCATTTTTTCTCTTTTCTCTTTGACTTCTTTGGCTCTTCCTCTTTCTTTGTGGGAGAAATGGAGATGTCCTTATATAGATACTGGTGATAGTGGTGAATGCATAAATATGTGATTATACAGGGAACTATTGATTGTTTACTTAGGATGAAATGTTTGGTGGGTGAACAAAACTGTCATAAAAAATGGGTTGAAGAAATCTTGAGGACACTATATTGAGTGAAATAAGTCAGAAACATAAGGACAAATATTGTATGGTCTCACTATATGAACTAATTATAATATGCAAACTCATAGACATGAAATATAAGTTAACAGGATATAGAAGAAGGCTAAAGAATGGGGAGCAGTTGCTTTTTATGAGCAAAATGTGGAACTAGGTTGAACTTAAGTGTTTGGAAATAGACAGAGGTGATGGTAGCATGTTATTATGAGAATAACTAACAGTGCTGAACGGTGTGTGAATGTGATGGAAAGGGGAGGCTTAGAATCACATGGTCACCAGAAGGAAAGTTGGAGGTTAAAATATGGGAATGTATAAAACAGTGAATCTTGTGGTGGACAATGTCCATGATTAACTGTACAAATATTCAAAAGCTCTTTCATGAACTAAAACAAATGTATGACACTATAACTAGACATTAATAATAGAGGGGTATATAGGGAAAAATATATACCTATTACAAACTATGTACTAGAGTTAGTAGTATTTTACCATTCATTCAACAGTAACAAATGTACTATACCAATACTGTGAGTCAGTAATGGAGGGGGGTAGTTAGAGGTATGGGAGGATTTGAGCTTTCTTTTTTGTCTTTATTTCTTTTCTGGAGTAATGGAAATATTCTAAAAATTGAAAAAAAATAACTGTGGTAATGGATGCACAGCTGTATCATGGTACCATGGGCAATCGGTTGTGCACTTTGGATCTTTGGATGATTGCATTGTATGTGAACAATCTCAATAAAATTAAATTAAAAAATAATAACCACAAAAAACAATAACAACCACCATCACCACCCTCAGGGGGAAAATTTAGTTATATAAAATTATCCATTTTGAGACCTGAATAAAACGGGAAGGTGTGATTCATGGACACGTTAAAAAAGAGAGAGAGAGAGAAGAGCAGTCAATAGAAATTGACTGGGAATTGGCATAGGTATTTAATTTGGCAAATCAAGACTACAAAATAACTTCTATTAATACATAAAAAATATAAAAGAAACCATGTTTAAATAATTAAAGGAAAACATGATGACTATGACTCCACAAATAGAGAATACAATGAAGAAATAGAAAATGTAAAAAGAACCCAAAATAAAATTCTTCTTCTCAGGGGTATTGGTTAGCAATTATGAAGCTATGTTTCATGGATACTAGGGTTGAACAAACAAGTAAGGTTAACATAATGCATACAGTGAGATTCATGATTCTGACTGACAGATGGATAAGTTAAAAAAAAATTAAAAAGGGGAATACGAAAATCAGCTTAGTGCCAAACAACTTACTTTGTAGAAATAGAAAAACCAATAATCAAATTTATTTGGAAGGGCAACATGCCCTGAATAGCCAAAAATATCTTGCAGAAGAGGAATGCAATGGGAGGTCTCAAACTACCTGACTTTAAAGCACATTAAAAGCTACAGTGTTCAAAAAAGCACGGTACTGGCAAGATAGTTATACTGACAAATGGAATCAAATTGAGTGTTCAGAAATGGACCCTCTCATCTACAGACAACTGATCTTTGATAAGGCAGTCAAGACAATGCAACTGGGACAGAGAAGCCTCTGCAATAAATGGTGTTTGGAGAACTAGATATCCATTTCCAAAAGAATGAAAGAGGACTCCTATCTCACACCTTAAACAGAAATTAACTAGAAATGGATCAAAGACCTAAACATTAGTGCTAAGACCATAAGACTCTTAGAAGAAAATGTAGGGAAATGTCTTAAAGATCTTGTGATAGGAGGTGGATTCTTAGACCTTACACCCAAAGCATGAGCAATGAAAGAAGAAATAGATAAATGGGATCTCCTCAAAATTAAACACATTTTTACATCAAAGGAATTTGTCAGAAAATTAAAAAGGAAGCCTAAGCAATGGGAGACTATATTTGGAAACCACATATCAGATAAGGTTTTAATATCTAGAATATATAAAGACATCCTAAAACTCAACAAGAAAAAGACAAACAGCCCAATTTAAAAGATGGGCAAAAGAGATGGACACTTTTCTGAAGAGGAAATACAAATGGCTCAAAAACATATGAAAACTTTCTCAACTTCACTGGCTATTAGGGAAATGCAAATCAAAACCACAATGAGAGATCATCTCACACCTACTAGTATGGCCATTATATAAACAAAACAGAAAATTACAAGTGCTGGAGACAATATGGAGAAAGAAGCACAGTTATTAATTGTTGGTGGGAATGTAGAATGGTGCAGCCACTCTGGAAGGCAGTGTGGCAGTTCCTCAGGAAGTTAAGTAGAGATTTGCCATATGACCCAGCTATTCCATTATTAGGTATATACTCAGAGGAACCGAAAGTTAAGGCACAAATGGATGCCTGTAAACTGACGTTTATCATGGAATTATTCATGATTGCCAAGAGGCAGAAACAATCCAAATGTGCATCAACTGATGAGTGGAAAAACAAACTGGTATATATACACAATGGAGTATTACACAGCTCTAGGACACAATAAAGTCACAGAGTATATGACAATGTGGATGAACCTCAAGGATGTTATGTTCAGCGAATTTAGCCAAAAACAAAAGAACAAATACTGAATGGTCTCAATAATATGAATTAACATTATTAAAGCTGAGAACACAGGTTATCAGGAGACAGAAAGAGGGTAGAGATCAGGCATTTTATGCTGAAGAGTATGGAATGTTCAAGAGGATTGATTGTATAGATCCAGAAATGGATAACACCATACTATGTAATGGTAGCACAATATTGTAAGTAAACTGAACAAAGATGACTGTGAGTAAACTTGAAAGAGGAAGGCTAGGGACATGTACAACACCAGAAGGGAAGACAGAAGATAAAGATTGGGACTGTATAATGTAGTGAAATTTTGAGTGGTCAATGATGGTGATTAAATATACAAATATAAAAATGTTTTTACATACAGGAGAACAAATGAATGTCAACTTTGCAAGGTGCTGAGAATGGGATGGTATTGGGGAAAATATAATCAAGGAACACTAGAGTATATAGTTAATAGTAACACTGTAATATCCTTCCATGAATTTTAACAAAGGTAATATACCAAAGCAAAATGTCTATAAGAGGGGGATATAAGGGAGAGGTATGGGATTATTGGTGGTGCTGGTGTTGTCTGACCTTTTTATTTTTATTTTATTTTTTATTTTGCCCTTTTCATTATTGTTATTTTAATTTTTTTGGACTAATGAAGGTGTTCAAGAGCTGACTGTAGTGATGAATGCACAACTATATGATGATACTGTGAAAAATTGATTGTACACCATGGATGAGTGTATGGTATGTGAATATATCTCTATAAAATTGCATGGGAAAAAATAACCAGAGGGCTAGAAGTGCTGGAGGAAATGTGGAGAGAGGGACGTACCTATACCTTGTTGGTAGGGAAGTATAACGGTGCAGCCCATCTGGAGGGCAGTGTGGTGGTTCCACAGGAAGCTAAGTGTGGGGTTTGCCGTATGGCCATGCAAAATTTTTATTAGGTACATACATGGAAGAACTGAGAGCAGGGACATGAAAGGACATTTGCACACTGATGTTTATAGTGTTAGTATTCATGATTCACAATGGATGGAGGCGGCCTAAGGGTACATTGACTGATGAATGGAATGGAGAATTGTGGTACATACATACAATGGATTATTGAGTGGCTACAAGAAGGAATGAAGTTGTGAGACATGCAACTAGGGAAATTGACCTTGTGGACATTATATTGAGTGAAATAAGCCAGAAACAAAAAGACAAGCATTATAATGCCTCACTAATATGGACTAACTATAATGAGAAAACTCTAAGAATTGAATCTGATAGCATAGGTTATCAGGGTAAGGCTTAATGTAAAGATTCCTAGATTGTAAGCTCTTACAGCTGTCACATCTATTTCTGAGTTGTAATGGTTATTTCTAAATTCTGAGATGCTGGGCTCTTTGTGTATAACCTGCTTGGTTCCTGGTATTTCAGGTACTGTGTGACACCTGAGACTCAGAGCCAGAGTTCAGCAGCTATAGATGTCAGTATTACCCCATACAGCAAATGTTAGTCTGAAAAAGAGATCAGAATTCAATTACAGATATGAGTGAAGTGGATTTGGCTCTGAAAAAGAGTTCAGACTTCAATTAGCAAAATGAATGAAGCAGATCTGGTTAGGATTAAGGGAAATCAGACGGAAGGTTTAAGGACAATATTGGTGGTGTTTTAAAACTTCAACTTCTGTGTGGGACCAAAGGAAGATATGTTTCTTTGATGGAAAATCTATACATTCCATATCACACTATATAATTTAACTTGTATGGTCAGTTTATTCAAACACCATAATTACATGGAATTTGAATAGGGAGTGAGATCTGACTGGTTTGTACAAGTTAGTGTGAAGCCCCAATACATCCCAGAGTAATTTGGGCAGAGGATAAAAATATATTTGCAAAGTACCCTCGAGGGAATGGGGAAAAATGTGGAAATATTAAACTTCCCCACCTGGAGAATTACTGATATTCTCACAAGTATTGGGGACCACCAATTTGGAAGGCCAAGCCCTCAGTCTTGGGGCTTGCCCTTATGAAGCTTGTTACTGCAAAGGAGAGGCTAAGACTACTTATAATTGTACCTAAAAGTCTCCCCCAGAGAACCTCTTTGTTGCTCAGATGTAGCCTCTCTCTCTCTCTAAGCCCCCTCAGTAGGTAAACTCACTGCCCTCCCTCCTACATGGGGCATGACTCCCAGGGGTGTAAATCTCCCTGGCAATGTGGGACATGACTCCTGTGGATGAGCCTGAACCTGGCATCATGGGACTGAGAAAGCCTTCTTGACCAAAAGGGGGAAGAGAAATGAAACAAAATAAAGTTTCAGTGGCTGAGAGATTTCAAATGGAGTTGAGAGGTCATTCTGGAGGTTATTCTTATGCATTATATAGATATACCTTTATAGTTTTTAGTGTATTGGAATACCTGGAAGGAAATACCTGAAACTGTTGAACTGCAACCCTGTAGAATTGATTCTTGAAGATGACTGTATAACTATGTAGCTTACATGGTATGAGCATGTGATTGTGAAAACCTTGTGGCTTACACTCCCTTTACCCAATGTATGGACAGATGAGTAGAAAAATGGGGACAAAAATTAAGTTAATAATGGGGGCAATGGGGGGATGTGATGTTTTTGGTGTTTTTTTTACTTTTACTTTTATTCTTATTTTAATTTTTAGGGGAGTAATGAAAATGTTCAAAACTTGATTGTGGTGATGATTGCACAACTATATGATGGTACTGTGAACAACTGATTGTACACTTTGGATGATTGTATGGTATGTGAATATATCTCAATAAAATTGAATTAAAAATGAACTTCGTGGTGGTAGATTAGAATCAAATATAAGTATTAACTCATTTTTAAATATATATATACATATAAATATAGATAAATACAGCAAAAATGTGCATATAAATAGGTTACTATACATATATTTCCTAGTGCTGTGCACTGAGAGAGCCTTGAAATACTGATATCTCTGAAGCAATAAGAACAACTAGCACCCAGAAATCAGCTTCTAAATTCCATTCTCCAATAAAAGGAAACAGTGCCCCTTGGAGAAATGCCTGATTCTATGGTTAGGATGGGGAAAACACAAGATGAACCTGGAGTACCTTTGGGTGTCAGAAAATAAGGAAGTGCTAAAACATTTTATTTAAAATTTAAAAAAAAAAATTTAATGATGGGGATCTGTCAAAGGGTATCAACCTAAGAGAGTTCCCAAGAGCCAAAGGTAAAACAATTTGCACAACAAAGATAAATAACTGTAGTACTTTATTGTATCACAAATAGAATAAATATTGATGAATTCATACTAATATAAATAAATGATTGAATAAATAATTACTTGGGGAGAGAAAATATCCCTTACCAAATAATTCCAGTTAATAAATATAAAATGTATGAGGAAAATAGAAATCACCATTCAGGTACCACAGTAATAGGTGCATGCAAGATCCACTAACAAGTGCTAAAATTAGTTGTCAAATGTTTGAGAAGAAACAGGATATATGCATATTCTAAAATTATCTCTCCCAAATTATTCATTAATTACAAAGGGAAAATATAACTTTAGAGTGGAAAAATCCGGAAGACACCACTTTAACCAAGTGATCAAGGTTAACTTTACCTGAAATAAGACATATAAACATCCTACATCCCCTGATTTGATGCACTGAGACAGGTACATCATGTCTTTGGCAATACAGCAGAAAATATATAACTTCAATCCAATCATGAGAAAATATCAGAGAAATCCAAATTGAGGGACATTCTACAAAATTCCTAACAAGCACACTTCAAAAGCATTAAGGTTATACAAGACAAGGAATAACTGAGGAACCATCACAGATTAGAGGCAACTAAGGGGACAAGCAAACTAATTGCAAAGTGGGATCATGAATTGAATACTGTATCAGAAAAAGGACATTTGTGGAAAACTGGCAACATCCAAATAAATTATGTAATTTAGTTAATAACAGAGTAACAATATTAATTTTGTGATTTTGACTCTATTATGGTTATATAAGATGGCAACATTAGAGGAAGTTAGGTGAATAGTGCATGGAAACACCATATTATTTTGCAACTCTTTAATAAGTCAAAATTTATTTTTAAAATCCATATTAAAAAATAAACCAGGTGATTCCTCTCTAGAATACTGAGCAGACCACTGATGCAGGGACCAGCAGGCTGAAGGAAAAAGGAGATTTTCTACACTTTTCTAAGCCACAGCTAAGGTTACAGCTGTCTGCTGGGGTGCTATATACCTTGTGTGACACAATGCTTAAATCATTTGGAAATAATTGGGAAGAGGAAATACCTACAGAAATTAAGGAATGTGGAAATACTTCCTATATTTTCTATTCCTTTAAAAATCTACATCTATATACCTACATCTGTATACCAAAGATAAAACAGGTCCAATTACAATCTCACCAGTTCTGAGAAGCCTTTTCTAATCATGTCAAAGGAGAGGATTGACCTGCCTTTCATCTGATGAGAGAACTACCAGGGAAGATGGTGTAGTAGGGAGCTCCAGGACTCACTTTTCCACCAAAAACAGCTAGTAGACAGGCAGAAACTGTGTGAAACAATTGTTCTGGGGCTCTGGAGGCCAGGGGAGCACTGTGCAGATTTGAGGTAAGAGTGGGATGAAAATACTGAGAAACTTCAGTACACAACTGGCTCTTTGGAACTGCTCTGCACCCCCTTTGTGGGTCCCCATCTCTGTTTTGGTTGGAAATAATGACTCAAGAAAGTCCTTTCTGGGATGACCCTCTTCTCAGAATTTGCATTCTAGGCAAAAGCAGCTAGAGGCAATGAAAGTAGAGTAAAAAATAATGTTTATATATAAAACAAAAACAATCAAAACAGATCAAAATTCCAAGAGAAGGAACAGAGGAAAGGAAGTCTTACCATGGGGGTGAAATAATTGCACAAATAGGCAATGTTAAAAATTGTACCATATACCCAGGACAGGAATAAAATGAAGAAGAGCTGAAAAAATCTGACCAGTTAAACACAGGCTATTCTAAAGATCTGGAATAAGTTGATCCAAGTGCCAAAGAATATCCTTAACACAAAGCTAATCAACAATAAAACCCTAAGCAAGAGAGTAAAATTGACTTTCAGTGCAAACTCAAGACATCCAGATGCTGAGACATCAGCAAAAAATAACAAGTCATACCAAGAAACAGGAAGATGTGGTCCAGTTAAAGGAATAAATTAAAAAGTCAGAGGAGAAACAAACTTTAGAACAACTAATCAAAGATGCTCAACAAATCTCCTAAATCAGTTCAAGGAGAAGAAAGAAAACATGGCTAAAGAGATAAAGAATATTAAGAAGACACTGGGTGAGCATAAAGAAGAATTTGAAAGTCTGAAAAGAAACATAACAGAACATATGGGATTGAAAGGCAAATAGAAGAGATTTTAAAAATACACTAGAGGCATACAATAGCAGATTTGAGCAGGCAGAAGAATCAGTGAACTAAAAGATAGGACAATCAAAATCTTAAAGACAGAAGAACAGATAGAGAAAAGAATGGAAAAATTTGTGCAGGGTCTCAGAGAATTGAATGATGGCATGGAGTGCAAAAACATATGTGTCATGGGTGTCCCAGAAGAAGAAGAGAAGGGAAAAGAGGCAGAAAGAATAGTTGAGGAAAGAATGGTCAAAAATTTCCCGGTTCTTATGAAAGAAGTAAATAAATATATATGTTGAAGAAGGGCAACGTACTCCAAACAGAATGAATCTTAATATACTAATCAGAGACATATACTAATCAGAATGTGAAATGCCACAGATAAAGAGAAAATCCTGATAGCAGAAAGAGAAAAGTGATTCATCACATACAAGGGAACCTCAATAAGACTAAGTTTCCATTTATTATCAGAAAACATGGAGGTGAGAGGCAGTGGTGTGATATATTTAAGGTATTGAAAGAGAAAAACTGCAGCCAAGAATTCTCTATCTGGCAAAACTGTCCTTTAAAAATGAGGGGGGTGTTAAAATATTCACAGATAAGCAGAAATTGATAGTTTATCAACATGAGGTCTACCCTACAAGAAATACTAAAAGGAGTATAGAATGTTGAAAGGAAAAGCAGGAGAGGGAGGCTTGGAGGAGAACGTGGAAATGAAGACTATCAGTAAGGGTAAATAAAAGGGTAAAAACAGAAACAAAAAATATGACATGACATACAGAAACCAAAGAATAAAATGGTTGAACTAAGTTCTGCCATTACAGTAATATTATTGAATGTTAAAGGATTAAACTCCCCAATCAAAAGACACAGATTTGCAGAATAGATTTTAAAAAAGCATGAACCATCTATATGTTGTTTGCAAGGGACTCAAATTAGACCCAAAGATACAAATAGTTTGAAAGTGAGAGGCCGGAAAAAGATATTCTAGCAACCAAAAATGAGCTGGGGTAGCTATACTAATATAGCAAAAAATAGAATTTAAATTCAAAACTGTTATAAAAGACAAGGAATGGCACCACATATTGATAAAAGGAGCAATCCAGCAAGAAGAAATAAAAATCATAAATATTTATGTACCTAACCAAAATACATGAGGCAAATACTGGCAAAATACATGAGGCAAATACTGGCAAAAATGCGGGAGAAATAGATATCTCTATAATAATAGTTGGAGACTTCAATACACCACTCTCATCAATAGATAAAAAATCTAGAAAAAGAATCATAGGGAAACAGAGAACTTGAATAATGTGATAAATGAACTAGACCTAAGAGACCTATACAGAGCATTGCACCCCAAACAGCCAGATATATATTCTTCTCAAGTGCTCAAGGATCACATGTTGGGTCATAAAACAAGCCTCAATAAATTTAAACTGACTGAAATTATACAAAGTACTCTCTCTGAACATAATGGAATGAAGCTGAAAATCAATAACAGGAAGAGAAATGGAAAATTAACAAATATATGGAGGTTAAACAACACAATCTTAAGCAATCAGTGGGTCAAAGAAGAAATTGCAGAGGAAATTAGCAAATATCTTGAGAAAAATGAAAATGAGAACACAACACATCAAAACCTAAGGGGTGAGGAGCTAAGATGGCGGCATAGAGAGGAGTGAAAGCTAGTTAGTTCCCCTGGAACAACTAATAAACAATAGAAAAATTAGTAAATAACCTGAAATAACTGCAGGGAGACAAATGTGACTGTCCACTCATCATACACCAACCTGAATTGGGAGGAATGCCTGAGATCGCAGCATAAAATCTGTAAGTAAAAACTGCAGACCCATGCAGAAAGCCCCTCCCTCATGGAAGCCTCACAGTGCTAGAGAGCAGCACTCTCTGAACAAGCAAATATACTTCAGCCCAGCTCCAACTGGGGTTTTAATGTTAACTGCTCAATACAGACAGCAAATCCTCAATAAGCAGACAGAGGCTTTTGGTGATGACTGATCTTGGGAGAGTCAGGGGATGTATCTGTCTCAGGACGGGGAGCCCAAAGGATCAGGTGCTATCTCTGGCCAATGGGTGAATTTGGGGGCTTTCTGTCCCTTTCTCTCTCTCTCAACCTGGATGGCTCAGTGGAGAAAGCCTCAACTGTTTTCAGCTTGCAGTGTTCTGCTGTAGAGAAAGCCTCAGCCATTTTAAACTCACAGCACTTTGACCCAGACAAGGGTGAAGATAGCAGTCAGAGAAGCAAAGAATCTATTTATATGCAAATGACCTCTCTGTAGGGGGCATAGCTTCCCAAGAGGAAAGAGGAGGGGCCCAGCTCTACTACCTGCCTTCCATTCACAACCAGACCCCAGAGCCTGGAGGAGGAGAGCCACAGGCCACACCCCCTTATACCAGCCCATGACAGGCTGACAGGTGCCACCTGCTGGGCAGAAGGGCACAGGGGGTGTCAATCCTCTAAGACACACCATCAGGGAAAGCGGATACTGAATATTTCCACCTTCTGGGACCTGAGCCTGTTCTCATCTGGGAAAACCTGACTGGGGTGGCCAACGAGGTCAGATGCCTAGACAACAGGAAACCACAACCTACACTAAGAAAAACGAAGTTATGGCCCAGGCAAAGGAACAAATGCACACTTCAACTGAGATACAGGAATTTAAACAACTAATGCTAAATCAATTCAAAAAGTTTAGGGAATGGCAAAAGAGATAAAGGCTATAAAAACACACTGGGCATACATAAGGCAGAAATTGAAAGTTCAAAAAAACAACTGGCAGAATCTATGGAAATGAAAAGCACAACACAAGAGATGAAAAACACAATGGAAACATACAACAGCAGATTTCAAGAGGCAGAAGAAAACACTCAGGAACTGGAGAACAAAACACCTGAAATCCTACACACAAAAGAACAGATCGGGAAAAGAATGGAAAAATATCAGCAATGTCTCCGGGAACTTAAGGACAAAATGAAATACAAGAATGTACATATCATTTGTATCCCAGAAGGAGAAGAGAAGGGAAAAGGGTCAGAAGCAATAATAAAGGAAATAATCAATGAAAATTTCCCATGTGTTATGAAAGACATAAAATCACAGATCTAAGAAGCTCAGTGTACCCCAAACAGAATTTATCTGAATAGGCCTATGCCAAGACCCTTAATAATCAGATTATCAAACATCAAAGACAAACAGAGAATCCTGAAAGCAGCAAGAGAAGTGATCCATCACCTACAAAGGAAGCTTAATAAGACTATGTGTGGATTTCTCAGCAGAAACCATGGAGGCAAGAAGGAAGTGGTGTGATATATTTAAGATACCGAAAGAGAAAAACTGCCAACCAAGAATCCTATATCCAGCAAAACTGTCCTTCAAATACGAGGAAGAGTTCAAAATATTCTCTGACAGACAATGAGAGAGTTTGTGAACAAGAAACCCACCCTACAGGAAATACTAAAGGGAGCACTACAGACTGAAAGGAGAAGACAGGAGTGAGATGTTTGGAACACAGTTTTGGGTGATGGTAGCACAGCAATGTAAGTACACTGAACAAAAATAACTATGAATATGGTTGAAAGAGGAAGGTTAGGAGCATGTGGGACTCCAGAAGAAAAGAGAAAAGATAAAGACTGGGACTGTATAACTCAGTGAAACCTAGAGTGCTCAACAATTGTGATAAAATGTACAAATATGTTTTTTTGTGAGGGAGAACAAACAAATGTCAACCTTGCAAGGTGTTAAAAATAGGGAGGCACTGGAGGAAAACTACAATCAACAAAAACTAGAGGCTGTAACTAACAGAATCATTGTATTATGCTTCCTTTAGTGTAACAAAGGCGATATACCAAGGTAAATGCAGATAAGAGGGGGCATAGAGGAGAGGTGTGAGACACTTGGCATTGGTGGTGTTGTCTAACTCTTCATTCTACTTTGATTTAAGGTTATCTTTCCTTTTGCTGCTTCCTAGCTGTCATGTTTTTATTTCCTCTATTTTCTTTTTATTTTGCCCCTCTACCTTCTTTGACTCTTACTCCTGCTTTATGGAAGAAATGTAGATGTCCTTTTATATAGATAGTGGTGAGGGTGGTGGACACATAAATATGTGACTTTACAGGGAACCACTGATTGTTTACTTAGGATGGAGTGTATGGCGTTTGAACAAAACCATCTTAAAAAAATGGATTGATGATGAAATCTTGAGGGCAATATACTGAGTGAAATAAGCCAGACACATAAGGACAAATATTACAGGTCCTCACTGATAGGAACTAATTATAATATGTAAACTCATAGACATGAAATATAAGTTACCAAGATATAGAACAAGGCTAAAGAATGGGGAGTGGTTGCTTAGGATGAGCAGAATGTTCAACTAGGATGAACTTAAACGTTTGGAAATGAACAGAGGTGACGGTAGCATGTTGTAAGAATAACTAACAGTGCTGAATGGTGCATGAATGTGGTGGAAAGAGGAAGCTCAGACCCATTTATGTCACCAGAAGCAAAGTTGGAGGTTAAAAGATGGGAATGTATAAAACTGAATCCTGGCATGGGCAATGTCCATGATTAACTGTACAAATATTAGAAATCTCTCTCATGAACCAGAACAAATGTATGACACTACAACTAGAACTTAATAATAGAGGGGCATATAGGGAGAAAATATATACCTATTGCAAACTACATATTACAATTAGTAGTATTTCAACGTTCTTTATAAACAGTAACAAATGTACTATACCAATACTATGAATCAGTAATGGACGGGGGGCAGTTACGGGTATGGGAGGATTTGAGTTTCCTTTTGTTTTTTTTTTTCTCTCCTTTTCTTTATTTCTTGTCTGGAGTAATGAAAATATTCTAAAAATTGAACGAAAATTAATTGTGGTGATGGATGCACAGCTGTATGAGAGTACCGGGGGCAATTGATTGTACACTTTGGATCTTTGGATAATTGTATGGTATGTGAACAATCACATTAAAAAAAAAAACTTAATGGGTGCCCTGAGAGGGAAATTTATAGCCCTAAATACCCTACATAAAAAGGAAGAAAGAGGTAAAATCAAAGCCATAACTGCCCTGCTGCAGGAACTAGAAAAAGAACAGCAAACTAATCCCAAAGTAGGCAGAAGAACAGAAATAACAAAGAGTAGGTCAGAAATAAATGAAATTGAGAATAAAACAACAACAGAGAGAATTAACAAAAACAAAAGTTGGTTTTTGAGAAGATCAACAAAATCGACAAACCCTTAGCTAGACTGCCAAAGAAAAAAACAGAGAAGAGGCAAATAAATAAAATCAGAAATAAGAGGGGGTCATTACTACGGACCCCACAAAAATAAAAAAGATAATAAGAGGAAACTATGAACAACTATATGCCAAGAAATTAGACAACCTAGATGCAATGGGCAATTTCATAGAAACACATGAACAACCTGCACTGACCCTAGAAGAAAAGGAATACCTCCACAGACCAATTACAAGAAAAGAGATGGAATCAGTCATCAAATACCTTCCAACAAATAAAAGCTCAGGACCAGATGGCTTCACAGGTGAATTCTACCACTCATTCCAAGAAAAATTAATAGCATTCCTGCTCAAACTCTTCCAAAAAGTTAAAGAGGAAGGAACACTACTTAACTCATTCTATGACTCCAACATCACCCTAATACCAACGTTTCACACTGTGAATATCAGAAAAAAAGTCCCTTGTGTTTCTGGCAGGGGGACAGACAAAGTAACCATTTTGAAATGCAACCAGAACATTCCATTCTCCTGAAAAAAGTTCTGCTATTTTTCCCTGAGACTAAACAATATAGGTTTTACCTGATCCTAACCAAGATGGGAGAAGGACAATGAACAATTATAGCCTTCAGTAGCCTTTAACATGGGGGAAAGTAAATACTGATCTCCAGCCCCCTCTGGTAGTTCCTGTCTCACATAAAGCATGAAAAAAAAAAAAAAAAAAAAAAGCTAAGAAGCCTGAGCAAAAGCCCAGGGTCACAAGCTTACTAAAAGACTGAGTCCTAATCATAAGATTATAGAATGCTTCCTTTCCCCCCACATCTTACCACCACATCAACAGTATAGTATAAGATTCAGGATTCAAGGTTTAATTTACAAAAGTCAATTGCTTTACTCTATATCAGTAATGAACAACTGGAATTTGAAACCAAAAACACCATACCATTTATGTGAGTACAACAAGAAATAAAATACTTAGGTATGAATGTAACAAAATACATACAAGATCTATATGAGGAAAACTACAAAATTCTTATGAAAGAAAAGAAGATGAAGGTAAGTGGATAGTCCATGTTCATTTATAGGAAGACTTAATGTTAAGATGTCAATTCTTTGCAATTTGATCTATAGATTCAGTGCAATACCAATCAAAATGCCAGCCAGATATTCTGTACATATCAATAAACTGACTGCAAAGTTTATATGGAAAGGCAAAGGGCCCAGAATAGCCAACACAATTCTGAAGAATAACAAAGTCAGTGGACAAACACTACTTGATTTCAACACTTACTATAAAGTTCAGGGATCAAGACTGTGTGGTATTGGCAAATGAACAGACATGTGAGTCAACAGAACATAGTAGAGGGCCCAGAAATAGACCCATATAGTGTGAACTGATCTTTGACTAAAGAGCAGAGGCAACTTAATGGAGAAAGGATAACCTTTTTAACAAATGGTGCTACAAATCACATGCAAAAAAAAAAAAAAAAAATGAATCCAGACACAGACCTGACACCTTTTACAAAAATGAACTCAAAATGGATCATAGACATAAATACAAAACACAAACTATACAACTTCCAGAAGATAGCATAAGAGAAAATCTAGGTGACAGGTTTGGCAATGACCTTTTAGATATCAACAACAAAAGCACAATCCATAAAAGAAAAAATTGGTAAACTGAATTTTATTAAAATTAAAATATTCTGCTTTGTGAATGACACTGTTAAGAAAATGAAAAGACAAGGTACAGACAGGGAGAACATATTTGCAAAACACAGTATGACAAAGGACATGTACCCAAAATATACAAAGGGTTCTTAAACATCAAAAATAAGTAAACAAAGAATCCAACTACAAAATGAGAAAAGACCTGAAGAGACACCTCAGCAAGGAATATATACAGATGGCACAGAAGCATATGAGAATATGCTCAACATCATAGGTTATCTGGGAATTACAAAACAAAACAACAGTAAGATACACCTTTTAGAATGGCTAAAATTCAAAATACTGACAACACCTAATGCTGGCAAGGATGTGCAGCAACAGGAATTCTCATTCATTGCTGATGGAGTGTAAAACAGTGTAGCCACAGTAGAAGAGTCTTGTATTTTCTTATAAAGCTAAATACAGGCTTACCAATCTCCCTCCTAGATATTTACCCAAATGAATCAAAAACTTATGTCTACACAAAAACATGCACACAAATTTTTAGAAGATCTTTCATAATTGCCAAAAATTGGAAGCAACCAAGATGTCCTTCAACAAGTGAATGGATAAACAAACTGTGGTGCATCCATATAATGGAGTATTAGTCAATGATAAAAAGAAATGAGCTATCAAGCTTTGAAAAGAAATGGAAGAAACTTCAGTACATGCTGCTAACTGAAAGAAGCCAGTCTGAAAAATCTACATATTGTATGATTGCAACCATAAGACTTTCTGGAAAAGGCAAAGCTATGGTGAGAGTAAAAGGATCACTGGTTGGCAGGGGTTCAGCAGGAGGGAAGGATAAATAGGTAGAGCACAGGACATTTTTATTGCAGTGAAACTATTCACTACAATACTGTAATGGTAGATACTATGACATTTTCCATTTGTCAAAACCCATATTACTGGACAACACAAAAGGTGGACTCTAACAAGTTCTATGGAATCATGTGTTGATACTGGTTCAATGATTGTAACAAATGTACCACACTAATACAAGATGCTAAGAATAGAGGAAACTGTGGAGGCAGAAGGGTATATGGGAGCCCTTTGTACTTTCTGAGCAATTTTTCTATAACCCTAAAAGTGCTCTAAAATTAAATTATCTTAAAAAAATTAACCTGCATATGCTTTCAGTTGGAAGTCATACTGTTAGTACTCACTGTGGTAATGGTGAATAGCAGGTACCAGCAGCATCTGCTAGAGGCACTGAATTCAAACTACCCCCAGGTAGTTTAAACTTTAAAACTTGAAACTAAAACTTACAGCTGGGTCACTCTGTGCAAGTTACTCCTAAGCCACAGTGAGTTTGGAAGCAAGTCTTCTGAGTCCTGCCAATGGTCACAAGAATGAATCTGGATGCAGGTCCTACCAGAGGGGAGCCTTGAGATGACTGCTGCTCCATCCAACACCTGGATTGGGGTCCCATGAGAGATCCTGAGCCAGAACCACCCAGTTAAGAACTACCATATTCCTGACCCACAGTCACTGTGAGATGATAATTTTTTTTGTTTTCAACTACAAAGTTTTGGGGGTAGTTCGATTCAAAGCAATAGATAAATAACAAAATTTAACAGAGTGCCTGGTGTGTGTTTAAATGTTCAGTAAATGTTAATAATTATTTAAAAAAAAACTAAAAGGACTAAATTGAAATTCTGGATTTTGAAAGTACAATAACAGATACCAAAAACTCACTATAGTCTCAACAGCAGATATGAGAGATGGCAAAAGAATCAAGTTCATTGCTGTCAGTCCAGCTTTACACAAAATATGAAATGGCACTGGATAACTTGAATCCATAGACAAAAATGAAGAGAGCTAGAAATAATAAATATGCAGGGTATTCTAAGATGACTCTCAGTTTCTTTCTTGGGGGCTAATGAAAAGGGAATATCGATGGAAAAGCTATTTGGGGCAGACTGGAGAGATGTTGAGTTCAGTTTGGGTGTGCTGGATCTGTTGTTTCAGTTTTCTATAGGACATCCCAACAGAGATGTTTGATATGAAGTTGGAAATAGGGCAGCCAAAGAAGCCACAAAAAGTACTGAATAGTGCCAAAAAATCCAGAGGCTAAAAATGGTAGAGAAACATAATCTTGCAAAAATCATGGACAACCCACACAGCATATGGGGCATGAAGGTGCATTTGATACACTTACAGAGAGCATAGAAATTATTTGGAATTTGGATGGAAGTTATTTGGAATCTTCAATCTGAAATCTCAAACTAAAATCTTAAAGCAATGACTAGTTTAGATAGAAAAAAAATGGAAAGGTCTTTTCCACTAAGAAAGTAGGCAGTTTCTGTAGTTCAAAAAAGGAAGTGCTACTTTGCACTGGAGGTGTTGGTCAAAAAGATGGTTTATAAGCTAAAAAATGTAAAAAGGTTCAGCAAAGGTATAGATCAATTCACTGATAGAAGACATAAAATAGCTGAATAAGGTGATTCAAACTTGGTTCCTAACCTTATGAAGGTAACTGGCATTCTCTCCTCAGACTGGATATCTTTGACATTGTCAGAAGAGTCAGATAGTCAACTGGTTCATTTTATGACTTCCTAAAGCTGGAAATTGGCTGCCATGTCTGAAGACAGATGGAATCTGGCATTCATTCCAAACTCTTAAGTCAAGGATAAGTTATTAAAATAGATACACAGAGGGGAGGTGATTAGATTTTAGTATGGTTAATCATCTGAGCTTATGAGTAAATTTTTATGACATTCTGTAGTTACCCATCTAATAAGTATTACATATTTTGAGTAGTGGAGGGTTATTTGCACAAAAATTTACACCATAATGGTGTTCTGATTTGAGAACAAAATCAAACATCTGATTTGAGAACAAAATTAATCAATTACAAAATAAAATCAAATGGTCAGAATTGTGGAGTTGGAAGAAACCTTAGAGACTATCTGGTTCAGTTTCCTACCAGGCCCAGGAACATCTTCCTGCCTCAGCCCCTCATATGAGCAATTAAGGCGACTGGAACTCTAGTGACAAAGAGGGAAGAATGCCCCATCAGCTGAGCACTGTGCTAGGTATCTCACATACACTACTGCCTAGAGTTTTCACAACACAACTCTAGGAGTTAGGCCAATATATAGACAAGGACGTTGAGGCACAGAAAGTTCAATAACTTGTCTGTCACAAAGTTAGTAATTGATGGGACCCAGAAACAATGCCAGCTCTCCACCTGACTTCAAATGTTATATTATGTCCCATGGATAATGATATTCTAACTCAACACCTTAAGTTAGTCCCTTCCACAATTCTAATTCATTACAATAAAAAAAAAGTACTCAGTTTATTTTCACACCATTCTTCCACACGGAAGCACTTGATGTTTAAGTCAAGACCACTGTCATGTCATATATAAGCCTTCTTCATGCTGAACACCACAAGTTACCTTTCCTGTTCCACATAGGTCCTCTGATGGACAACTGTGAGGGGCTTTGCATGCACTCTAGTTGGCCAATGGCCAACTTCAAATAATGAGTCATTTGCCTAGCCTTGGTCCTTACAACAGCAACTTCATTTATGAGCTCCTCCTGCTAGGTAGTCCTTAGTATCCCTCTATAGGGATAAGGTCATCTAAAGAATGGTAGAATACAGAGGGTCATAGAAGCCTCACTTAAAATTTTACCTAAATACATTTCAAAAGAGTGGATGGTTATGGAAATCTAACTTTACTTTGTGATACAGTGCAAAGCCTTTTGGCTCATAGTCAAAGCACTGTACACATATCCTGGATAAGAGACAAGGGGTTAGCCAGGGATTTTAGCAGAAGCTTTTCAAGTTTCAGAAGTCCATCGAACTGTCACATTCTTAATAAAAGAGCCTAGTCTTCAAAGCACAGAGCAGAACCATTTTATCTATACTGTCACTCTGCCACTAGTATCTAATAAGATATTATGGCACCTGCCCAGAGAATTTAAACCATAAAAAATACAAATTTGATTTTCTTAGCTAATTTGTCAGTGGAGGGGGCCTGTAGGAGAGAGAATAAAGCCATGTAACAATGGATAGTTAAACCGAAACTCCAAGAAATACTAGTGATTTGTACATTAAGAAAATTTAAGAAAATCAGAACATGTAAAACAATATATTAACTTGATATGATAGGCTTTCCTTTTGTTTTGGTGCTCCTTCAAGAAGAATTTATAAGCAAGTTAAAGTGATTTTTCCTGACAGCTGAAGCACAGAAAAATTTAACTCAATGTCACACATAGAAATACAAATTTGGCCCAAAGGCAAAACAGTTTACTTCACCGTCAAGTGTTACTAATCCCGAATGTCCAACATTTCAGTGGATTTTTCTATGCACCTTTTGTTACTGATGTAAGTTGTACAATACTGGCCTTGCAGCAATATGTTCAAATGTGCTTCCTGAAATATAGCACTTGGAAATAATGAAGACTCTCTCCCTCCCTCCCACCCTTCCCTCTCTATATATTTTCATACATGCATACATACACATAACATACAAACCCACAATACTTGGCTGTTTAAAATTCTCTTTTGCACACAATCTCCCATTTATCATTACAAAAACCTTCCAAAATATTGTGAAACACTGAAGATGGCTTTAATCTATTCTGTTAGAAAAGTACCTCAGTAGCCATTGGTTTTCACATTACCAAAGGTGTTCAAGAAGAGGCCAGCTGAATACTTTACAACGTGCAGGATGGAATATTTTTACAGAAATACACAAGCTGATTCTAAAATTAATATGAAAAATCACAGGACCTAGAATAGCCCAAAAACATTCAGAAAGGAGGACCAAATTGGAGGTCTTTTCTGCCTAATTTCAAGAATTACTATAAAGCTACAGTCATCAAGATAGTGTCTTATTGGTGCAAGGATGACGGGTTAAAATGAAGAGAACAGAAAGTTTAGAAATAAATCCACGTAACTGTGCTCAATTCATTCTCAACAAAGGTACCAATGGGGAAATGCTAGTCTTTTCAATAAATGGTTCTGGAACAATTTGCTATCCATATGAAAAAGTATATCTTCATCCTTACCTCACAACATGCAGAAAACTTAACTTGAAATGGATTCTGTACCTATGCATAAAATCAAGCACTATAAAATTCTACCTTGGGGTAGACAACAATTTATTAAATAGGAAACAAAATCAAAATTTTTATATCTAACAAAATATTGATATATAGAATGTGTACTAACTCTTACAGCTCAATAATATACAAACAAGCAAACAGATAAAAATCAGTGAAGATTCATACAGACACTTCATAATAGAAGATATATGAATTGCTACTAAGCATGCATAAAGATGTCCAACATTGTTTGTCATTAGGAAAATGCAAATTAAAACTACCATGGGATACCATGACACACTACTAGAATGGCTAAAATGAAAAACACTCACAGCACCAGATATTTATGAAGATATACAGTGACAAGAACTCACATTCATTGTTGGTGAAGACATAAAATGGTGTAGCCATTGTAAAAAAAAAATAAAAAGATCTGGTGTTTTCTTAATAGACTACACATACTTCTTTCCCATGAACCAGCAATTTCATTCCCAAGTATTTATCCAGAAAACATGAAACTTGTGTCCATAGAGAGCCTTGTATAGAAGAAATATTCATGTCAGCTTTATTCATAGTAGCCAATAACTGGAAACAGCCCAAAGGCCACCAAAAAGTGAATAGAAAACAAATTGTGATATGTGAAAACAATGCAAACAATGGAAGACAATACAAATGAATGGACTATTGGTACACACAAAACTATGAATGAATCTCAAAAACATTCCACTGAATGCAGAAAGCCAGCCAAAGAATATGACCTAGTGCATAATTCCATTTGTATGAAATTCCATAAAGGCAAAACTAATCTGTAGTCACAGAAAGCAGATCACTGGTTCCCAGACCATGGAGATGGGATAGGCAGCAAAGGATCAAAAGGGAACTTCATAGATTGATGGAGGTGTTCTGTATATTGATGGTGGTAGTGTTTGCACAGGTATATTTGACAAAATGCATCACAGTGTACACTTAAAATGATGTATTTCATTGTATATAAGTTATACTTCAAAGAAGTTGATAAAAACCATGCTAGTACAACAATGAAACTGCATCATATTACAGGCAATTTAAGGTAAGGATGATAATACCTACTATTGCCTATAACTGAGGTAATATTGATAATTTAAAAATACCCTTATTAATGCCATTGCTAAACTTTCCTTGGGCATTCTATTTTCTAATATGACATTTTCTCATTTTACATGATGTGTGTATGTGTGTGCATGCACCAAACTTTTCAAGAAAATGTGTACAAATAACTTGGGGAAACTAATAGAATGTGAAATATACACCAATCCTCATCTAGAGGTTAATGAGAGGTGCCGTCAGCTAATAGTATTTACATGAAAATCCTACCTTTGGCACTTTTAAAGCAGAAGTTTCACTATTCCCAAAGGAGCGAGAAATGGTATTATTGATTTTCTGCTGCCAACTGATATGCAGAAGGGGTGAGCCTCCGGGGATTCAAATGAGGCAGGTGAACACACAGTTGACGAAAGTTTGATTAGAGATGTTAAGCTCTCCTCTGTTTAATTGCTTCAAAATTATGCAGCACTTAACTGCTTAAAACTCTTCCAAGTCTGTTGCTGCACAGTCCCTCACAAACAGCCTTACGAGGATTTCTTATTTTCCTATTTTATTATAAGGAAACAAATGCTCAGAGAGATGAATTTTTCAAGGTCACACAGCTATATAGTAGCAGGTCCAGGAGTAAAGGCGATTCATGTGCTTTTTACTCTATAAAATCCCGCCTCCTTGCTCTGGCCAGGCTTACAAATATGTACTTATTGTTCACCAAAACAACACACAGTGATAGGAACTCAGTGGAAATACATCTATTTAATTCTCAAAGATAAGAGAGACAGGGTAATATAGGGACAAAAACATGCAAAAACCTAAACAGAATACTTGAACTACTGAAAGATATACAGGCATTCAAATGTAGTTGATTCAAACTGCAAATACCAGATAATGTAAGGCACTTTTTGTGCTTTATTTGTCTATCTAAAGTGGAAGAAGACATAAGGTCACAAAACAGATATCCTATCTAGGCCAGCTTCTCCAAGAATACTATAAGTTTCCTCTTCGGGATAAAGTTTGTTAATGGCTTTTCATTCCATTTTCATACTTGATTTTTTTTTGTCTCAAGAGGCATAAAACCAATAAACTGATTCATAAAACTGATAGATGAAACTTATATAAGAAATTGAATGCAATTTGATTCAATAATCTTAGCTATTTTTTAATCTATTTTGCAAATCTCTCCTTCCATAGCATCATGTTTCCCCCTCACCCCCACCCCCAGGACATTTTGCTCCAGTGAAACCAGTCAACCTGCATTTCTCTGAACAACAAGCTTCACTCACCATCTCAGAATATTTGCTTATTGGATTCTTTCCCCAGGATATGTCCTCCCTGTCTTCAATAGCCTCCTCAAAAATCCATCTCCTCTATTGGATTATCTACAATTCCCTCAGTCAACATTAATCTTTCCTTGCCCAAGATTGTCTGCTGTATGATGGAGTTTCTTGGAAAAGCATATGTTGCTTCCACAGATTTTGAACCTGTCAAGGTCTTCTAATAAGTTGGGAAAAAATAATTATTCTACCAGCAGTCAGCAGAATACTTCTTAAGAAAGGACCTTTACTCACTGGAAAATAAATAAAGCATTCACACTGCTTGAGGACAGAAGCTTAGAACTCCAAAGAACTGGGTATAAACAGAATGTGAAGATGGAGTTGGGAGACAGGCAGAAGTCCACGGGTTCCACTGAGTTACAGTTAAAATTAGGGCGGTGGCTAGCTGATGAGCAAAGGGCAAATTCCAAGGGGACAGGCTGAAAAGAAAAAGATATCTCTGAGAAGAACAGCAATGAAAAGCACCTGGGGGGCAACTGACCCCACCTGAGTCCAGCATCAACAAAGGAGGGATAAGGGTGGGTAATAAAATAGCTAATAAAAATTACAAAAGGAACAAAAATCTATAAATGCAGATTGCCCCAGTGTTGGGGCCCTCTTGTTGGAAAGAACACTGTAAACACTCATCTAACTGTGGCAAAGAAAAGAAATTTATTCATGATCTTGCAAGAGTGGGTGTCCTAGTTTGCTAATGCTGCAGAATGCAAAACACCAGAGATGGATAGGCTTTTATAAAACGGGGGTTTATTTCACTACACAATTACAGTCTTAAGGCCACAAAGCGTCCAAGGTAACACATCAGCAATCGAGTACCCTCACCGGAGGATGGCCAATGGCCTCCGGAAAACCTCTGTTAGCTAGGAAGGCAGCTGGCATCTGCTCCAAAGCTCCGGCCTCAAAACAGCTTTCTCCCAGGACGTTCCTCTCTAGCAAGCTTGCTCCTCTTCAAAACATCACTCCCAGCTGCACTCTCTTTCCTCTTTGAGTCAGCTCATTTATATAGCTCCACCGATCAAGGCCCACCCCGAATGGGTGGGGCCACGCCTCCATGGGAACATCTCATCAAAATTATCACTGACAGCTGGGTGGGGCACACTCCAAGCAAATCCAACCAGCACCCAAGGGTCTGCCCCACACAAGACCACAAAGATAATGGCATTTGGGGGACACAATACATTCAAACCGGCACAGCGGGTGCACCACCAAAGAAACGTGGCAGGTGCACCGAACAGAACACAGCAAAATTTATATCCTAGGCCTAATACGCAAGTCCCTCCCCAGTTTCTCCATTGGCTGGATACTCCAGAGGGTATAGACTATCTGAGAGAGCTAACTAGCCCGCCTTTGGGATTTTAAATTGTACAGCCTATTCAAGAGAGCTAACTAGTCCACCTTTGGGAAGGAGCTAGTGCCAACTCTGGGCTTATGTCAAGGGCTCTCTCCTTAACTTTAACCGCAGAGCCTGTTTGAGCCAGTCTTGTCTCATTTCCATTTTCCCTACTCCATGTTGCCTTTAGGTGAAAGCTAAACTTAACCCTTTCTTACAGATTCCCTCCTCTTTCTTTTTAAACCCTTTTTAGTTTTCACATTCTAGTTTCTCAAATTTGCTAAGAGCCTTTTTACATTTCTCATCATAGGAATCTTTCTCTTTGAGGGGGGTATAGATTGTTATGCTGATATTGCATGGGCATTTGCTTGGTTAGGGCGATTTAAATGAGTCTTTGAGCTAACCCCTGGGCACATGGGATAATGTAACACCCAACCGCTGTGAGTACTCCAGCTGAAATGATAAGGGAAGTTAAAACAGACATTGCAACTCCTTTTCATTTCCCAAACCAATTTTCAAACCACCCTGTGAGTGGGTTGTTAATGCTAGAATTTTCTGCTAGTTTTTGAGATAAGGCTGTTAAGACTTGTAAAGCCTTGGCGATAGTTCTGTCAGGTGCATATTGTTGGAGATGAATGTGCAACAGCTTCCCCCAATTATAACACAGATCTCTCCCTTTTCAGCTAGCATCATGTCTAGGGCCATCCTATTTTCCCATGCCATTCGGCTAGTGGCATCTAACTGCCCTGCTATTCCCTTAACAGCATCCTTGGTATAGTTGATAAATCTTTGCTGATTATAATAGATATAATTGATCCAATCCACACTTTTACTGATGGTGACCCACCAGAATAAGAACAATTCAAATCCTGCAGCCACTTGATTTCTAGCTTTAAACTCATCTGGAACTCCCCAGGGAAGCCCTATACTATCTAAATAGATTTGTTCATCAAAGGAACCAGGTACATTTCGTACATTTCCTTTATCTCTTTTGCCTTGGGTTGGTACTTTTTCTTTACTTTCAAATGCCAGGGTGAATGAGATAGCCAATTGAACCAGAGCACAGGTTCCTCCCCACTTTTCAGGTAGTGTTGGCCAGAGGACGCCCTTCCTGCATTACCACCAGAGGTCTGCTCGGGGTATAGCTAAGCTGGAGAAGTTTCCAGTACTATCCTTACTCACATTCCATACTCATGTACACAAGGCCATGGTTCCAAGATCCTGGAGCCCTTCTTCCCATCTGGAGAGACAGGCGGAGTGGTTTCCGGGACCAAGGTGAGAAGCTGGTATGGCCTTGACACTTCCCTTCCAGACTGAAGGGAAAAGGGAGGACAACGTACTACAACTTTCACCAGGAGTAGCATTTTGAAAGAGGAGTATCATACACTTAAACTCCTTTTCATGCTTTTCCATACCCAAGGGGAAGAGCACAATCTGTGCAGTGGGTCAGCCTGTTGCACAAGCATAACAGTCATTTTTGTTTAGACTCTGGATGGTATATTTGACCCATTCTACCCAGGCATTTGTATCTCCATAACCTGTCTCTATTTCTATGGTCTGCCTTAAGTCTCTGGCCCCAAGTTCTCTTATGACCTTGGGGTCATTTTGAACAGGAGAGTTGGTCTCCAGCCAAGTTTCCTCAGGTATTACTGACTAGTTAGTTGGAGAGGGTTTTGTTGGGAATGTGCTGGGTGGGGAGGGGAGGACTTGGATATGAAACAATCCCAGGGGATCTGTAGCCATGACATCGGCCCCCATCCCATACTGTTGGTTAACTTGTTCACTTGCTTCCCTAACAGTTATTATTATTGGATTACACTGGAGATCTTTGCAATTTGGTGGAGCATTGCCTTTGTAAAAGGTTATTTTATCCCTTAATGGTTTCCCCTCTGACATGGGTGTGACCCATCCCTTATACTGTGTTGTCCACCCAACGGTGTTCCAGGAGTAACAAGGTTTAGCTGATTCATAAGTTACACCCTGAAAAGTTCACCCCCCCCCAACAGTTTGGCTTTTTAACTGAAAAGTTTGCACACATAGATACTTATTTTCCTCCCTCAGCTGTTGCTGATGTTCTAAGTCCCCACAGTTAATTACCTGACAAGTGTCAAACTGCACAGTTTGGGACTCCAAACCCTTGATTACATTTACAACCAGTTTGATGGAACTTGTTACATTTGGAACATGGAACATTATAATTAGTATAAGTAATTTCATGTTTAGGCTGAATGTAAGGCACTATGCAAAAACACAGGATTTGATCCACCCCCTCTTTTTTCCCAATATGCTTTTTCAATTACTGTCTTTTTAGAGTGATCCTTAGGAGATCCAAGGTGGGATTTACTTTCCAGGACTCAGGAGGAGTTGCCAGGTACTTATCTTCTGGTTCAGGTACTGGTCCTTTTATTCAGGTGTAATGAGTCCAGCCTTTTTCTGCTGTTCGGACTGCTGTTTCAGTTGTCAGCAAGACTTGATAGAGTCCTTCCCAGGCTGGTTGAAGTTTGGACTTGATTAGGACCCAACTGCCAGTTGGTGCTGATGGACAGAAAATTCAAGGGGCAGAGTCTGGGCCAGCAAACCAAGATGTCTGAGGGATGACAGAGTAGGAGACAAAGCCAATACATACTTTTTAAGGAAGAGGTCCTTTGAATCTAAGGAAGGGAGATTTCCAGTTTTAGCTGCCCCACTGGGGGGTATCCCAGTGTAATTAACTTGAATACTCTGAAATGGCTTGAGGCCTGTTTCCCTTCCCCCATGTACTTGTTTCCTTAGGACTGTTTCTTTAACCCTTTGGCAAAGTATGCATTGTTCACATATTTGTGTGTCTACAGTATAAAGGCCCACACATCCAAATTGCTTAAGAACCAGATTACACATGGCCTGTACTCCCCAATGACTCCCCTGGTATGAAGAGACACTCCTGAATGCATTTGCATGAGGAGCAGAAAGAATTTACCAACATTTAAGGCTACTTACTGGTCAAAAAGAATGGAACAATTAGACTGAAGGACAACAATAATTTAGAATAACCCAAAATTAATAAACACAAAAAGGCTCACCATTCTTAAATGCCCACTCAAAATCTAGTCTTTAGTACACCTAGTTTAGTAATGCCTGCATATACTTGATTCACATATATGTACACTTTAAATACATACACAAGGTTTGCTGTCAGATGAGTAATAACCCACACTCCAGGGAGAGGAGGACAAGCCTTGGTGTGTGGCATTTGACAATACATGTGGTGTCTCTATTTCCACCAGAGCCAATTTCAAACTAGCAACCTGGAATCACCAAACACAGAGCTGGGAAGAGATATGACCACTTACTGTCCCAAGTTCATTTGATTCAGCTTCGGTGAACCTCAACCCCTTTTACAGGAGCATGTGCATATAATCCACTTACACTTTGAGTATGAACCTTTTGCTTTTTCCCAAAATATATTAGCAAAACCATACTATGAATCACAAGAACACACAGCCCCTTATGTATATGGAACACAGACACATATAACTTATATACACACCCATAACATGCACACATTATGCCCATTTACAAGCGTGTACAGCCAACACACTACTGTTACATTACACAGAAAACCTCTACACACAGTCTTTCTCACACTTTTAAGTAAAGGGTTGTCTCATTCTCCACACTACTGTGAAACTGCACACAATCACCCATCTCTAGAGTACACACAAACTAGTATATGCTACAAAGACACAAAGAAATATTTCCAGTCTACTATAGATGAGTACACAGGAAATTTCTGCCAAGTCCTAAATCATACACTGACAAACTCCCACAGCTCCAAGGACTCCTACATAATTATATTACATGCTTTCATTACATACAAATACAGTTAGACCACATCCCTGTATAAACACACAACCCAAACTTCCATTAGATACACAAATTCTCAACTCCCAGAATGCATACTAATGACTTTCTACTACAAAATCCAAATGCACAGTCCTAGAAAATGTGCATACAACTTCCCATGCACCCTGAATACACACATTAATGAAATCTAAATGCAACTTCCGTGTGCCTTAAATAGACTCAATTACACAACACAATAAAATCATGATTTACCTCAAAGGCCTTACTTAGGTTCTGGGATCTGGGTACAGCCAATTTTATTCCCAGTATCTCTGATTGCCTGGGGGTGTGGACTGGTTCCATTGACTCTCTAGGGTTCAACGATTCCTGCCCCAGTGGGAGAGGGGAAACATAAGGTGGGGGAATGCTTAAAAAAGGATCCCAGGTTTTAGTTTCCAAAGATTCAGTCTCTGGGTCTGCAGTTTTAACTTCTATGGGATAAAAACTGGTCTCCTTTCCCTGCAGCCAGCACATGGCATAGTCAGATTCCTCCTTGGAAAAAGGTTTCTTTTCATTAACATAATGCAGGAGGTCAGCACAGAGCCAATCCTCATCTGCCCCGTATTTTGGCCAGAATACATTGGGTGGTAAAATGTTTTCTCTTGTCCAAACATAACAACAATATTTGATCATTTTCCTTTTATCCTTTCCCTTGGTCTAATCACTTTCAGCCCAATGTTTCAACATTCTCCCCAATGGACTATCCAGAGGAATGTTCCCGGGAGACTCTACAGGTACCCCCTTCCCTTTATCCCTGGCCGGCCGACTGCCTCTATTCCCCATTCTGAGTCTTGTCTGGGCTCTTTCCCTTAGGATCAGCCTCAGACTCATCAGAATGTCCCCACCACCAAGGCAATACTTAATAGTCCTTTTTTCTTACCTTGGTCTATGCATAGATTTACCTGGCCACTGTGAGACAAGTTTTTCCTTCCCCTTTTCTTGTCCACAAGTGGCAGACCTAAGCATCTGATCACAGGTCTCACCAGCAGTCAGAGGCGGGCCCCCAACAATGGAGTCCAAGACCACTCAAACAGTGGGGCGTGCCTTCCCTTCTTCTATCCCAGGGGCCCCCTCAATGCTGCAGATCCTGGATGAGCCCCCAAGTTGTTGTAAAGAATGCTGTAATAAATGCTTACATGATTGTGGAGGAGAAAAGAATTTATTCATGATCTTGCAAGAGCAGGTGCACCACCAAAGAAATGTGGCAGGCACGCTGAACAATAGAACACAGCAAAATTTATATCCTAGGCCTAACACACAAGTCCCTCCCCTGTTTCCCCATTGGCTGGATACTCCAGAGGGTATAGACTATCCGAGAGAGCTAACTAGCCCACCTTTGGGATTTTAAATTGTACTGCCTATCCAAGAGAGCTAACTAGCCTGCCTTTGGGATTTTAAATTGTACAGCCTATCCAAGAGAGCTAACTAATCCACTTTTGGGAAGGAGCTAGCGACAACTCTAAGCTTACATCAGGGGCTCTCTCCTCCCCTTTAACTGCAAAGCCCATTTGAGCCAGTCTTGTCTAGTTTCCATTTGTGCTGGTTTGAATGTATTATGTCCCCCAGAAAAAGCCATGTTCTTTGATGCAATCTTGTGGGGCAGACATATTGGTGGGGATTAAGTTGGAACCTTTGGATTAGGTTGTTTGCATGGAAATGCGCCCCACCCAACTGTAGGTGATAACTCCAATGAGATAGTTTTCCATGGAGGTGTGGCTCCACCCATTCAGGGTGGGACTTGATCAGCGGAGCCATATAAATGAACTGACAAACAGAAGGAACTCAGTGCAGCTGAGAGTGACATTTTGAAGAGTAGCTACAGCCAAGAGGGACACTTTGAAGAAAGCACAGGAGCTGCAGATGAGAGACAGTTTGAAGATGGCCATTGAAAGCAGACTCTTGCTCCGGAGAAGCTAAGAGAAGATGAATACCCCAAGTGCAACTAAGAGTGACATTTTTGAGGAACTGCAGCCTAGAGAGGAAGTCCTGAGAGAAAGACATTTTGAAACAAGAACTTTGGAGCAGACGCCAGCCACGTGCCTTCCCAGCTAACAGAGGTTTTCCGGATGCCATTGGCCATCCTCCAGTGAAGGTACCCGATTGCTGATGTGTTACCTTGGACACTTTATGGCCTTAAGACTGTAACTGTGTAACCAAATAAACCCCCTTTATAAAAGCCAATCCATCTCTGGTGTTTTGCTTTCCGGCAGCATTAGCAAACTAGAACACCATTTTCTCTACTCCATGTTGTGTTTATGTGAAAGCTAAACTTAACCCTTTCTTACACTCTCACCTCTTACCTCTTTCCTTGTGAGAGTGTCTGCATCCCCTTCTGTATGCATACTTAATAAGTTTTCTGCCTGCTTACTCTATCTGTGCTGTACCCTTGAATGCTTTCTGGTGGCATAGCCAAGAACCTAGGAATCTAACTCTGGTAACACCACTACAAAGGAATCCTCCCTGTGAGTGACCTCTCAAATATTCAGGAAAAAAAATAACAAAAAGAAACACAAAATACAACCTGCTTGATGTTGGCAGACTTTGTAGGGGAACTGATGAAGGAAATGAGTGCAGTGGTCATGGCTTAGGAAGAAAACTGAAGCTCCCAGCAAGGAGGAAAGAGTACTGATAGAGAAGCATGTAGAAAGCCACTCAAAATCATAGGAAGGAGGAAATGGGCTTTTGACTGGCACTGGGCATGAAATTGAAGTTTGAACAAAATTTAAGCAGTTTGTTAAGAAGCAGGGGTTCTTAGCTGTCCTAGCCAACATGTGAGTTACAATTTTCTTTGAAGCAGACTAGTGGAGTATAGTGCTTAAAACACTGCTTTGGAAACAGATAGACCCAGTGCAAACCAAAAAGATTTCAACTATAATTCTTTTTCAACCATTTTCTAGCACTGAGACCCCAGGCAGGTTGCTTAACTTTGCTGAGCCTCATTTGTAGAATAGGAAATGTGATGCTTAGTCATATGGTTGATTGGAGAATTCAATTAAATATTGAAATACAGTTTATTGTTCATATAAATATCAGCTATTACTATTATTAATTACTAATAAATAAGAGTCGTACTCATGATACCCAACTCCAATAATATTAGATAACAATGCCTTGCATGTATCAGGTATTCAGTAATATTTGCTGAATTTAATTAAAGTAGATCTTGTCTTTCAGTTCATATCAAAAGATCATTTATCATTAGAGAAAGGACAGATAGAAGACTGGCTATTTCTTCCAAATTCTAACTACGTGTTGCTTCTAGGTGAGGTATCTGTCATCTACTAATATAAATGCACATACCCACTCAGCACACAGTGCTTTCCTTGGTTAAAGAAGATCCAGGCACAACTCCTGAAACAGAGGCAGCCCATAGTTCCAGGCAATCGACGTTTTTCCCATTTCTATCATCTCACCAGGCCTCAAAAAGCCAACAACTGTGTGAATGCTATACTTAACCTTTTCGACACAACGGCGTCTTAAATATTTTAAAAAGTACACAATATTCAAGACATACAAAAAGAAGAATGAAGAATAAACAGCATAGAGGAACTGACCCAGTTACTGCAACAGGTCAATAGCCTGAAAAGATAAACAGGAGATAGAGTTTTATAAAAGAGACTCCAGATCTGACAACTAAATATGTGTGAATCCCATTTGGATTCTGATTTGAATTTGTTGCAAAAATAAAGGATTTTGAGGCAATTAGGAGAAGTTTTTATACACTTTTGGTATACATGATATCAAGGATTTATTATTGTTGTTGTTAATAGTGATAATGGCATTGTTGTTATGAAAAATAGTCCATATATTTAGATATGTATACTGCAGCATGTAGAACCAAAATGACACGATATTTGAGATTTCCTTAAAAATAGGTTTTAGAGAAGAAAAGAAAAAAGAGCAAAGACAGATGATGTGAATATGGCAACATTTTAATAATTGTTGAATATGTAAAATGTGTAATGCAGGAGTTCATTTTACTAGTACCTCTATTATTGTGTAAATTTGAAAAATTTTACAGTAACACATATAATGAAATGAATCTATGAATACAACAAATATCAGTGTATCCAAACTCGGATTAGGGAAAAGAAAGCTAATGCACTTAAAATCCTCACCCCATTTACCTTCACCCCCTACAGAAATAACAACCTAATTAATTTTGGCATTCTCTAATTATTCTTTATACTTTAAGTACATTTATGCATTTATGTAGTCATAAGCACTATATTGTATTGTTTTGTATGTCTTTAAATTTTATATAAAGAGTACCCAATTGTATGTGTTCTTCTGCAACTTGCCTATTTTGGGTCAACATGACGTGGGTGTGATTCATCCATATAGCTCCAAAATAAAGTCTTCCAAAAATATCTTCCATATTCTTTTCCTGAACCAACCAAACTTTACATCATCATTGCAATTTCTTGTATATGTCCCTACTGGAGTGCATGCTATATTGTCTTTATTTTGAAGAGGTGGTAGAACTTCACTGAATAGGGAGTTCTATGTAAAGTAATTTTATCATTATTTAAGGTTAACAGAATTTTGTTCCCTCCAAAACCTCACTATTTGTTGTAATTTTTAAAATTTTCTAAAATGCATTAGTTATCTTTTAGCTGTTAGTAAATACATGCTTACTCCCCCAACAGATAAACAAATTTAGACATAACGGGAACACTTTAATTTTGTTATTGTTGTAAAAGCTGACTCCTTTTGGCCAAATCTAAAAACCTTGTGTTATCTGCATCATCTCCCTCTAAACCTAATAATGACAGAGATGAATACCCACTGTGTGGAGAATTAAATACATCCATGATTACTTATCTCGGATGGTCTTTGAGCATGGCCCCAAATTGAGCATTGTTTGGAGATGTCTAGTTTAAGATTTCTCTACCCACTCCTTTGTAGGGAAACAACCACCGTGTGCATGTCTTCCAAGCATGTGTGGGATTATACTAAAATAATGTCTTAGGTCTGCTGTCAGATAGTCTTGGTCACATAGTAGGTGCTCAATAACCCCTTATAATTTTTCCTCTGGTTTGAAAGTGAGGCAAAGGACACATCAGCTGGCTATCATTGGAAACACTTTCTCAAGGAGAAAACATGAGAAAATAAAAAGTGTGTGAAAGTATCTCCATCCCTAGTTGCCTGATGCATAGGTGACTTCAGGGGGGTAAGGAGAATACAAATGGAAAAGCCTCTCATCTCTCTGCTCCTGCTCTGAGGCTCAGCTACAAACATCATCGGTAAAGTCATGGGTCTTTGATATACAGCAAAAGGTGACACAGTCTTCATCCCCCATTGCCCAACAAGCCCTTTTCTAAACTCACACAGTGGTATGAAGGTATCTACCCTTGCTTTCTTATTCCCAGAGAATGGACCTAATTGAGTTTAATACATGTAGATGTTGTTGTTTATTTTTTTTTCCTCTTTGGTAAGCCAAAAATCCAGCACCATCCTTTGCCCTTGTTACATTTTGAAATGATAAAACTTTCTTTACCTCACTGACAGTAATTTAATTGCTGATTTCCTCGGCCTGTTATTAATCATCCCTACTGTAGCCAGTAAAGACAAGATTGTTAAGTATTACTTTTGGCCCATAACTCATAACCAGAGATTTATTTTTATTGTAGTCAGCCTGCCATCTTACAAAGACAATTTTTAAAGCCCATGACTCTCTCCATTAGAAGTTGCCCTGTTAGCATTAATTTAGAGGTATTTTTTTACATGTACTTCTATTTCATGCTGCCAATTTTCTCAAGTAATTATGTAAGTTTTAGTCTTGAGGTTCCATGCATTCTATGCTGTTGAAAACTTTCTTCACAATATATGATTATCATCAAAACTGTTACTATGTTTATCCCACATCCCACCCTGGTACATTTAAATGACTCATGCTGCGTGTGCCCACACGGATGCAAGGACATTCAGACAAAAACAGGCTTTAGCCCTTTCCTGCTGGAATTTGTTCAGATCCACTCTCATTCCCTGTTCTCTATCTGCTATTCCTTGCCCTCTTCTGCAACTACTCAATCTCACAGGATTCCACTTTTTGTAATATTTGTTCTGATTTTTGGTCACATTTCTCTTGTTTAGCATTAGACATCTTCTCCAGACTTATATTTAGTAGTTTCTTTTGGGCCCAAATTATCATAATTATGGTAAAATGGGCTCTAACCTTTTCAATCTCCTTGGTTTAACTAACTTTCTGGGCTACCTCAAGGAGAAGAGATACACTAATTTTGAGTCTTATCTTGGCCTTGCCTGATAAAATGGCCATTATTCCTTAACAGAGGAGGGAGATTTGATACATCAATGCTGTCTTCCACTAATTGTGACAATAAATTGTATACACTATGATAATTTAGTGACACTTATAGGATGCTTTAACATTTTGAGGAAATGGTAACCACAATTTTATGAAATATTGTCTCTTATCTCTACATGTGTCAGTATATTTGTTCACCAAATATTCAGATATCTTATGATGTTTCAGGTATTTTGCTGAGTTCTGGGGATGCAGAGCTTTCAAGAAACAACATTTTCCACAAAATTGTATTCCAGAGAATCTTAATTGGCATTATGTGAAAATAAACATACAAAAATATTTCCATGGTTAAATGGGCTTGAAAAAGTTAGGTTAAACAGAAGTTACTAAGTTTCCTTTCTACATAATATCTCAGAGACTTTAATACACTTACCATCTAATTCTTATTGTGAATGTCAAATGAGATTGGAGTGAGATCTAATAAAGTGTGTATGTCCCAGTCACATTTGACTAAGAAACCCTTTATCTTCTGATTGTCTCATTGGGCTACCATTCCTCAGAATACATTGGGAAATATAATGGTTTGTTTGATACCATAAGATTTGCTGCTTCTATTTATCTTGGAAATATGGTTTGTCTTGAAATTTATTCTATCTGATACTAATATAGCCTCCCCTTTCTTCTTGGGGTTACTGCTTGCTTGTATGGTATATATTTTTACATCCATTTACTTTCAACCCTCTATGTACCTTTTTATTTAAAGTATGCCCCTTGTTGACAGCATATAGTTGAGTCCTGCTATTTTATGCATTCTGTAAATCTCTGCCTTTTAATTTATGCATTTATTCAAATAAAATTTAATATAATTACTGATGTGTTGAGTTCTACCATTTTTATTTGTTTTCTATTTTTCCTTGTTTTTTCTGTTGCTATCAGATTCAACTTTGTATAACTACCTGTCTATGTTGTTCACAGTGGGTACTCAAAAAACATTTACTGAATGGATTAATAAACTGTCCCTTCCTCTGTGAACTTACTAGTCATTTCCATGAAGATTGAAATTTTTCTCTCTTCTATATTCCAGTAAAGTTCATGAAGGAGTGACTTAATCAACATGGTGACAGAAGATATCCCCCGAGAAAACTTCCCCAGAGAATGAGTGAATAAAAGGAAAAATCCCAATTGCTGGGAACTCTGAAGGACAGTAGAGACTGGAGAAGGACTCCACAAATGCTGAATCGAAGAAAGAGAAAAATATCAGGTAGAAAACTTCCATCCTGACCCGCCAGTCCTCTTTCCTTCCCCTCACTTGGTCTTGCACACCTTGGGAGTTGCTCAGAGGCAGCAGCCCTGATCCCTCCCTCCCAATGGGGACACAGACTATAAAGTCACTTACAGCAGTGAGTTAGAACCACATGCATATCCAGGCACAGGGACCTAAGTTCCAGAGACCCAGGATGGAACAAGCTGATGAAGAGTGCTACATACAAAAGGGCCTCTGGTAAGGGTGGAGTGTATGGAGGAAGACTGCAGCAGAATGGCAGGTGCCAAGTGGTGTACTCACGCAATCCAGTTACTGTCAGCTGGATCACATCAACACAAAATGGACTTTTCTGGAGTGACCCACTTTCTGGACTGACCCCATCTGGCCCACTGAGGCAGGACATCCTAATAGGGAGGAAACCGGAGGCAGAAAAGTCTCACAGAGAAATTTGTAAAAAGCAGGGGGGGGGGTGAACTGAATTGCTGTAAGACAGGAGGGTCCAGAAAAATGGTACACTGAGTGAGGGTGAGAATTTAAACAAATCATAGGAGCTGGGGAGAAAATTCTGCACAGAAACAAACAGAATAGATCAAAATTCTCAGAGAAGGAACAGAAGAAAGGGAAGCTTTCTCCTGGAGGTGAAAAAAATTACACAAAAAGTGCAATCTAAAAAATTGTACCACATATCCAGGGCAAGAATCAGGTGAAGAGCTGAGAAAATCTGATCAGTTAAACTTGGGCTACTCTAAAGGTCCAGACTATATTGGACCATGCATCAAAGAGGAGCCTTAACACAATGCCAATCAACAATAAAACCCTAGCCTAGACCTTCAGAGAAACCTCATCAAGATAATCAGATGCCCTAGACATCAGCAAAAATTATAAGGCATACTAAGAAACAGAAAGATATGGATCACTCAAGAGAACAAATTAAAACTTCAGGGAGACAAAGAATTTGGAACAATTAAATAATTTCAAACAAATCTCCTAAATCAACTCAAAGAGATGGAGGAAGATATGCATAAAGAGATAAAGTATGTAAAGAAGACAATGTGTGAGCATAAAGAACAATTTGAAAGTCTGAAAAGAAGCATAACAGAAATTATCAGGATGAAAGGCACAATAGTAGACATTAAAAATACCCTAGCTGCATATAACAGCAGATTTGAACCAGCAGAAGAAAAATCACTGAACTAGATAGAAGATAGGGCAATTAAAATCATACAGTCAGAAGAACAGATAGAGAAAAGATTAGAAAAAATTGAGAAGTGCCTCAAGGATTTGAGTCACAACATGGACAAATATTCATGTCATGGGTGTCCCAGAAGGAGAAGAGAATGGAAAAGTGGCAGAAAGAGTATTTAAAGAAACAATGGCTGAAAATTTCCCAACTTTTATGAAAGACATGAGGATAAAATCCAAGCAAGACATACTCCAAACAGAATAAACCCTAATAGACCCACTCTGAGACACATACAAAATGTCAACTGCTAAAAATAAAGAATTCTGAAAGCAGCAAGAGAAAAGCAGTTCGTCACATACAAGGGCACCGCAATAAGGGTAAGTGCTGATTTCTCAGCAGAAACCATGGAGGCGAGAAGCGGTGGTATGATATATTTAAGGTACTGAAAGAGAAAAACCACCAACCAAGAATCCTATAGCTGGCAAAACTGACCTTCAAAAATGAGGAAGAGTTTAAAATATTCACAGATTAAACAGGAACTTAGTTTGCCAACAAGAGTTCTACCATACAAGAAATACTAAAGGGAGATCTGCAGGCTGAAAAGAAAAGACAGGAGACAGAGGCTTGGAGAAGAGTATAGAAATGAAGACTATAGGTAAGGGTAACTAAAAGGGTAAAAAGAGAGACAAGAAATAATAATAAAATATATGACACATAAAAAAACCAAAGGATAAAATAGCTGAAGTACTGCCTTTAACAGTAATAAAATTGAATGTTTATGGATTAAACTCCCCAATCAAAAGACAGAGATTGTTAATTTTTCCTCATCTTTTTTCCTTGAATGTGTAGGTGTTTGAGTCTCTTGTGTTTCTTCTTTTGTACCAGATGTGATGTTTGAAAATTCATCATCTTCATCATTATCATTCATTCCAGCCACTTCAGATTTTCACCTCTCCAAAAAATGATGTGCAAACTGGTGTGGGGCCCTGGCTATCCTTGATTCTGAATGTATTATGAATAATGTTTCTCCTGAAAATTTGATTTTATTAGGGCTGATTCTTTAAACTTTACTAGGTTCAATGTAATGCATCCATTGGCAAGATTTTCAGAGGAACAATATCCCTCTTGGTTCAAGTATATAAGAAGCACAATCAGTAACACTGGTTTGCCAATCCTTGCTGAAAGACAAGGGTTCATACAACCTGGAAGCAGCTTGGCTCACATGGCCTTTTTGCCCTGTTGGATTTATCTGTTTCCTTTGCAGGTTTCATAATTGCAGGTTTAAGTAAAAACTGCAACCTTCGTTGTAACCAAATAAAGACCACCAATCTTCCTTTCCACTACATAGTTCTCTGTGTTAGGCAGTGCACATTGAACCAATAAGAGTTCAACATCAGATGGTTGACATTGAAAGTTAAATCAAACTCTGATTGAGAACATAGAATGTGACGCAAGTGTTAATGCAGATTCATTTATGTGGATATGACTCATTTTTACCAGTAATGTTGAATTAGTTTTTGATAGGCTAGCATGAATTAATAACTAACATTTTGTACCTGTTATCAGTGTGGAATTATATTACAAAATTCAACTAGTGACCAGCAAAAACACTTCTATAATTTATTTGTAAGTGGGACTTGGGAGTCTTGAAATAAAAATGGTAATTTTTCACCCTCTCAACTACTTTTTAAAGTTAAAAAAAAAAAAGATAGTTTGGCAGAATGGATAAAAAGGTATGATCATGCTAAAAGGTCCAGCTTAGAGCAATTAGGCAAGAAAAAGAGACAAATGGCATTCAAACTGGAAACATCAGGGAAAAAAATAGCAGGGATGTTTATACTTGAAGCCAGTATAGTATCTTAAGTGGAACTTGGACATATATTTTTATTCTGAAGTGTAGAGGAATATATTAAACATTCGAGTAAGAATCCCATTATCTATTATCCAAGTCCAAGGCCTTTAGGTAATTATGAAAATGTCTGACAGCTAATCCTATCATCTGATTCTTCAGTGTGTCCAAAAAGAAAGGGGGTGTGTGTGTATAAAGGGAGGGGAGGGAGAAGAGAGAGAAGGAGCAAGCATGAAGGTGTTATGATATAAAATTTTATTTTTCCCCTGACATCAGTGACATTACTTATATGATAAAAAAAAAATTGGCAGTAGGAGGAGGTCCAAAAAATGAAAAGAAGTATTTCCTACCTTTACCAATAAAGGGGTTTGGGTTTCCTTAGTGTTCATAACCTGGAGAAAGTTAGCAATTCAAAAACAATATCAAAGCAGAAAGTCTGCCCCCCTCAAAACTCCAAGGGGATTTTTTATACCTAAGAAAACAACATTTTCTTGCCCTTAGATAAAATGATATATCTCTTTATTTGCATGAATAATTCCCATTCTCAGGCTTAGCTTATGAACAGAATAGTGTAAACATTTTTAAGTCATTATATATATAATTTACCTCTCAGAGAAGAATACTCTTACTGTAATTAAAACCTAAAGGAAAATATGTTTCTTAAAATGTGTTTTCATTGTATACCCAATGTCCCTTTTGGCATTAGAAATATATTGAGTACAAAAAGGTCAACTGAATTGGTAAAATTGTATAGTTGAAATTGAACTTCCTGGATATCTGATCAAATTGAAAACATTATCAAGCTGTTTTGGAGTGGACTTGGCAATACTTGCAGGTGAGTTACAAAGATGATGCTCTGAGTCATTTTATTCTTCTTTAATCCAAATTTGTTATGCACAGCATGTGTATGAGTACAGTTACTGAATTAACCATGACTCAGATACTGGAGGATTTCTAATAGGGACTGCAAAAAAATATTTCCATTGGAAAGAATGAAATGCATCTTCCTGTAAATTTTCATCAGAAGCTACTCATAAATGGCTATTTTTGCTTCAAATTTCATATAAATCAATGATCCCCAGTTAAACCAAAAATGCAAAATGTGCTACTCTGAATTGAGTTATGACTAACATAACAGAAATCTTGGTGATTTGGATTTAATACCAGTTAGATTTATGAATGTTTAACCTGGAAGAATGAGATAATGCAGCTAAAGAACCTGCTCAAGAAACTCACAATTAAAATTGAGTCTAAACCACCCCTTCAAAAATGAGAGTCGGTAAACACTATAATTTAAAATTTATTGTACACTTATATAAGTTAAACATTTACTACAGAGATGATTCTATCTTAAGGAATTCTATTTCGCTAACGATTTTTAAAAATAAAGCAGAAAGATCAGAGAAAGACCTTAGATACAGTGCACTTAGAATATTCTGCAAAACCTGTTTCTGAGGGTTGTTAAGCACAGCCACTCAGAAAAATAGCTTTGTCTTATGTATCTCTAGTGATTAATTCAAATTTTATCTCATTTTGTGTGACTTAGTATACTCTTAAAGATTTAGTTAAATATTGAAATATTCTTTTGACCCCCTTTAAAATGTTAAAAATGTAGAAGAAAATGCCTACATGTTGTAATTTTGTTTTGCATCTACAATTCCATTTATTTAAAATATTTTAACTGATTTGAACTTCAAACCAGTAATTAATATAATACTCTTAGGTATAAAAAAGTGATATGGGGATAAATAGATGAGACACAAGGGGTATTTAAGCTGTTGAAACTATTCTATGTGATAATGTAATGGTGGATATATGACATTATGTATTATATAACTTGATACTATGTATTTGTCAAAACCCATAGAATTGTAAACCATAAAGAGAGTAGAGAACCTAATGTTAACTACGGACTTTAGATAATAGTAATGTATCAATTATTGTGGTACATTAATTGGAATGTAACAACTATACCACACTAATGCAAAATGATAATAATAGGGGAAACTGAGTGCAGGGGAGGGGGGATATAGGAAATGTCTGTACAATGTGCTCAATTTTTCTGTAAATCTACAACTGTTCTAAAAATAAAGTCTATTAATTTTATAAGGGAGTGAAATGTGGATTTTATTTAGAAAGCAACATCCTTTCTGAATGTACTCTCTACTCAATTATTTCCATTTGATCTTCAAACCATATTGCTCTTCCCCTTCACTTGTAGCAGGTTTTACTCTCTCTCTAGTTTTGATTTGTGCTTACCATATTAGACACGTATATACTTGTGTACTGTGTCTCTTAGACTATAAATGACAGCAGAGAAGGTGCTCCCTGTGCCCTTCACCTTGTGCCTTTGTGCTTGACCAGACTTAAACAAGTACTTTGCTAGCGATACTAGCAGCGATAGAGGATAGATAATGGACTCCCTGAAGTGGAGTCTTGGTTAGGGCCTAAGGCTTGGCACATGAAATGGAGCCCAGGAAATACTCAGAATGTGAACAGATAAGCACAGGGGTGATTCACATGGTTTGAAAGACTCAGGAAGTTGCCACATATACTTGAATAATGAATAAAACGGTACAGGTGGTGAATAACTGAAACGGGTTTCTCGGATTCATTATTTGCTTCTTGGTGTATGTATACAAGCACTGCAGAGTTTAATCTGTGTTGTGTCATGCTTTCTGTTTTAGGTTTAAATGTAACTTTTCATTAAAGGGTTTTGTTCTATAATTCAGTTATCTCTAAAAATACTTGGAAATGGGAATGTTTCCTGACAAAATATTATAAAATTAATTACTTGGAAGAATCCCCCCTAGTGAGCTTATATAGTAGAGCCACAGATCAATGGTATCATTACATTATTCTTGTATTGGGTGCATGACTCTGGGAAAAGACTTAGAGGTAACTTCCAGACTCTTTACAGAGGATTGTCTTTTCTTCCAATAAATGGAAATTGTTTAATTATTTTAAAGTAATGTGCCTTTCACTGTGGATCCAGGCAAAATGGTTTGGCATTTTAAAGTACAGAATTGGGCAGCAAGATCTCTGTGGTCCCCATTCCGACTGTCAGCCAAGAAATAACAAACTAAGCTGCAAAGCAACAAAGGCATTTATTTGGGGTCTTAGAACTGCAATTTGGGGAGCACAGATTCAGGTAGTAAACCCAATCGTGTCCCATCTTGACACTTCCAGGCAAAGCTTTTTAAAGGGGAAGAAGAAGATTAGAGGAGTTAGTTGTGGTTGGTGGATATCTGGGGCACTCCAATTGTCCTTCAGGTTAGATAGTTAACTGAGTCTTTATCTTGTGATTTGCTATGGTATCTGGATATCCTTAGGGTTTTCAGGAACATTGTTGCTTAAGGCATAAGAGTAACCTCCAGAATGACCTCTCGACTCCATTTTAAATCTCTTAGCCATAGTAACTCTATTTCGTTTATTTCTTTTTACACAACTCTTCAATTCTTCAAGTTGGTGATGTCAGATAGATGTTTGACTGTAGTGGATTTAGAGTCTAAGAAAGAATTACAGATGTGCTTGAAGACAATTTATTAGTGTGTGTGTGTGAATCACAAAACCTATTCCTGAGAAAAATATAATTATTTACCTCTCCAAAAAATTGTATGCATTTGTATATCTGATGATAATAAAAGTCCTAGGTGTAGGGCTACCATTGAGGATCTGTGCTTGAGAGTAGCTGTCTTCAGATATCTTCCTGCAGGTTCTGATTTGAAATCACTGCAGAATCGGTAATTTTCCCCTAAAGTCAAAGCTAACCTTCATTCAGAGGTTGAACAGTTGCCTCAAGGAGATCCTACCTCTTTATACTTTTAGGGCAGATTTAGAATTCAGATTTCAGATTGGAGGAAGCAAGGATTACACCCAACTTTCAATCAAAAGACGCTGCCTTCAGTCTCAGTTCTACTACTTTCAAGCTGTTTGACCTTTGAATAGTTACTTAACTTTAAAGATTCATTGAGTCTAACCCACATGTGTTACAATGGCTGAAAATGAAAATAACAGTGGCAATCTAACAACACATAATTAAGCAAAGGAAAAAGTTTAAATCAATATCTACCCAAATGACGTTGGGATCACTTTAATTAAGACTCACCTAATTGCCAATCCTCCACTGCAGCTTACACCAAGCTCCTGGAAAGCATTTATAAATCATGTTTCCACTTCATTACCTCAGTGTCTCCTTATCTCCCTTTAGTTTCTCTTCTGCCCCCACGACTCCATAGACACTGATTTCTCTAAGTTTTACGGACTTCCTTGTATAATGTGGTAGATATTTTTCAGATGACCTCTCAACAGCATTGGCCAAAATCCTTAACTCCATCCTTGTTGAAGCTCTTACTGCTGTTAGCCTCTGGTACTCTAGTTTTCCTCATCATTATCCTCTGGCTTCTCCTTTTCAGGCTCTTTGGCAGGCTTATCCTCATCTAACCAGATATAAATGATGGGTTTCCTCAGGTCCCGGCCTTGAGCCTTTTCTTTAACCAAGACTTCAGTTATTCACCTTCATGCTGAGAACTGACTAATTAATATCTTCAGTCCAGACCTCTTCTCTGACCTCTACAGATGTAACAATCCACTGTAAATCTCCACTGTGCTACTTCACAAGCACTTCAGAGCCCCCTTTACATTTTCCTTCATAGCACCTACCACAATTTTAAACATCTGAACAGTGTCTTCTAAAAGAAAGAGGACTATAACCATCATAGCACAGGTACGGGAGCATTGAATTCCAGGCTGAGAGAAGAGCTGGAGCTAAGGCTCAAACTGGAAGAACAAAACCTTATTTTTTCTGAGAATGGCAAATCAATCAAAATCACTACGAGAAAAATAAAGCTCTAAAGACGTTTTGGATTATACTCTATGGTATTTTGCATTAGAGTTTATGAAGTAAGGAGCATCCAAAAAAAAAAGGAACAGAGAAGCAGCCTGATTAAATCTGTGTTTTAGAAAAATAAATTGAAAAGCAGTATAAAGAATGATGGCACAAAGAGAGACAGAAAGTAGAAAGACCAGTTAGAGGGCTACTGCAGTCGGTTAGGAGAGGAGTCAAATCTTAACTTGGGACATGGTTTTGAAAAAGGAAAGGAGATGAAGGTTTCAAGAGAACTAAAAGGATTTGTTTGCCTATGTGCATGCACGCTGCTAGGGAACTTAGTAGGTGGAAAAAGTTAGGATGATTAAGGAGATGTATTAAGGTTTGGAGATGGTGAGTTTTGATGATTTCGGGACATATAAATAAAAAGTGCAGCTGGTAGTTGAGTGTTTGGGTGTGGAATTCAGGGGAATGAGCAAGGCCAGAGATGAATATTTGGGAATCATCACCATACAAATGCTGCTTAAAACATGACAATGGATGAAATTGCCCAGGGATGAGAAGAGAAGAAAAAAGAAAGGAGATATCTAATAACCGAGTAATGGTGAAAATTTACATTCAAGAAAATAGAAAAGAAAATGTTCCCTAAGAGTATATACCAAAAAAGAGAAGAAATAGCAAAGTTCAGCTGAAATATAAAGCATGTGTTCCAATGAAAGCTCTTACTATTCTTAGAAAGAGGATTATAAAAGGCAGTGTCATATGGTGCAGACAGCTTTAAGTGATCAAATTATTCTGATTTATCCATGAGAGCTGGTGAATTTTTCATGTCAGATGTAAATGTGGTTAATTCTGCCAAAAACACAGTATAACATTGGACCTTTCCATTGGAACTTCAATGACTTATCACTGTTGATGTTTGCTACACAAAACAGGGATTACTATGTAGTGCAATTACTCATCAATACAGCTTTGAACACTTCCTAATAATGTGTAATATTTAAGATAAAATGGTCAGAACAGTCATTTTGGAATCTTTCCGATGAGTGATTTTTGCCTATATGCGTTCTGCAGGTGTCTTCAGGCTGTAAAAGTGAGGGAGTGTGACTGTGTTTATGTGCGTGCCTCAGAATTTTACCACAGGAAAAGTCAAGGATACTCATCACAGATTTTTTTAAGGCTGACACTGCAAATGAATTGCATATTTGGGTTTTAGTGATATTTAATCCTAGGGGAGGAGAGGACACCGATTCAGATGCATTATGTTGTGATGATATCTTTGGTTGTGAATTCTTCCATTTGGAATTCATAATTACAGTGTCTGCATACTTGTGGTTATTCTCAGCATTCAACCCTCTGATAAATCTGTCTACACAAAATGGCAGCTGGTCCACTGGCAATTGAACTGCTTCTGGGGACATAATTTCATGGTGTTTTTTAGGGTCTCCGAAAGAGTGCAGCTGCTCAGACCTTCAGAAGCATGGTGCAAGGGAAACTTTGCTCACATTTTCTCTAGGGACAAGGAGGCTATGTGGGGTGATAATCCATGGGCCCTGTCAAGAAAATAAACAGCTCATGGGCAATACTCTTTCACTGGTGTTATTCTCCATGTTTAAACTTATGAGAGAAAAACCCAACTTGATAATGAGGTAAGCAGTGCACATCCAAGAAAGAAAAATTGGTTTTATCCAATGTCTTTTTGAACTTACTCCCCAAATGAGATTATTGCAGCAAAAAAACAAAAAATATAAAGCAGACAGAAAAATCTAGGATGTCTGAAAACAGAAGGTAGTACTCTAAATGAAATTAATTCTCTTAGCACACTTTCAGGTTAGATTTTATGAAAATCTATTTATTTTGCACAGCAGAAAAATAATTTGAATCTGACCTTATAGTGGAGAAAGACCTTGCTGACTTGAGGGCAGCAAAAATTGAATGTGAACCATAGAGTTATTACTCTAACCCATGCAATGTTTAACATCTTGTAAATGATTCAGGTCACAGTTTGTCTGACCCAAAGGAATTAACTTGCTTTCAAAATCCCCTGGCAAATCCTGCCTTATTCAAAGTAAACAAACAAGGACAGATGGATACATTCCCGAAAAACAGTTATTTTATGTGACAGAAACAATTTTGTGGTGACCTAAACCTAGATCACCACAGCACCCAACAGTAGGAAGTCAAAAGGGTTGAATACAATATAAAGGGATAGTTTGACGGAACTCTCTTCTGATGATTAAATTGTTCTGTATTTTTATCGTGATGGTGATTACATGAATTGACACATGTAATAAAATGGCACAAGACTGCACACAGACATTGTCCCGATGACAATTTCCTGGTTTTGATAATGTGTTGGAATTCTATCGCATATAACCTTTGGGGGAAACTGGATGAAGGATACACAGGATGTCTCTTTACTATCTTTGCAACTTCCAATGAATCTATAATTATTTAAAAATTAAAACATCAAAAATAAGTATAGGAAAAATAAACAGAAAATACAGCAGAAGTTCTTCTCACCACATTTCACATGGCTGGCTCCTTCTTACCCATCTGATTTCAACTTACTGCATTCATAGCTAGCATATGACTAATGCCTCTACGTAGAGCAGCTGCCTTCCTGTGGGAACCCAGGGCCTGGACCCCCTACCCTCCATAGTGAAAGTGAGTTATTGCACACAGCTGCCTTCTTGTTGACCGGGACAGACATTAAAGGTCATCAGATCTTCCCAGGGGGTGGAAAGAATGTACAAATGGTATCATAAACAAAGCATTAAAACTCCCCTCTCCTGATCACTGTTGATAACAAATCTCTATACCCCTGTGTCCTAAGACACTGCCAAAACTCTGTTCTCACACCCTATGGAATGTCTGTGTCCTAAAACCCTTATAAATCATTCCCTGCCCCTGACCCCACTCTTTGTGGAGTGCTAACATCCATCTTTTCTGACTGGCCACTGCCGTGGAACCATCTCCTGCCTGTAAGTCCTCATTAAACTCTGTGTCTGGCGTGTTCTTTAGTCTCGGAGCTGAGCTGGGTTGGAAAACTGCATCCTACCAGGATTTTTCTTTACCTCACTGGGCTGGTTTGAATATATTATGTACCCCAGAAAAACCACACCCTTTTAATCCACTCTTGTGGGGCAGACTTATTGTGGGTGGGATCTTTTAATTAGGTTGTTTACATGGAGATATGACCCACCCAATTGTGGGTGGGGCCTTTGGATTAGGTTATTTCTATGGAGATGTGACCCCACCCTTTCAAGGTGGGTCTTAATTAGTTTACCGGAATCCTTAAGAAAGCTCAGGGAGAGAGAGAGCTCAGAGCCCAGACAGACCCAGATGCTTGGAGATATGGACAGAAAGATGTTTAGAGATGCTAAGCTAAGAGATGAAGCCCAGAGTTTGCCCGGGGGGAAGCTAAGAGAGGACCCCCAGACTGTTAGAGAGAAATGCCCTGGGAGAAACAAGCAAGGACACACAGAAGATAAACGAGAAAAGCTAAGACAGAAGCCCAGAGACATTTTGAGAAAGCCACGGAAACCAGAAGCCAACCCTGGGAGACACCCAGCAGACTCTGGCCATGTGCCTTCCCATGAAACAGAAGAACCCCAGATGCCATTGGCCTTTCTTCAGAAAAGGTATTGTCCTGTTGATGCCTTAATTTGGCATTTTCATGACCTTAGAACTGTAAATTTGTGAACCAATAAACCCCCATTGTAAAAGCCAATCCATTTCTCATATTTTGCATTTCAGCAGCTTTAGCAAACCGAAACACTCACCACCTGCATTTCCCCTTCATAGCACTTCTCGGAACACTCATATGTATTTCTTGGTTTCATTATTTCATAAATGTCTATTTGTTCTCCATTCAAAAAGTATATGTTGAGCACCTACTAAATACCAGACCCTATTGTAGCTATTGGAGATATAGCAGGGAATAAGTCAGAAAAGACCCCCAGGAGACAGTGTCCTTCCCCTTATGGAGCTCACATTCTTGTTTGGAGGGATGACAATAAACAAGTAAATACATAAACAACCAAGAAAAATATCAAGGAGTAATACATGTTTTGCAGAGAAACAGAAGATGACAATGTCATAGAGAATTATTGGATAGCTACTTAAAAGTGGGTTAAAAAGGCTTTCTACTTCTAAGAGGTAATGTTTGATGAGAGACCTGAATTGTGGAGTAAGGATCAGCCATGCAAAAATCCGGGGGTGGGGGAGAAAGAGGTTGGGGGATACATTCCAGGCAGGAGGCAGAGCAAGTACAACTTTCTTATATTAGGAAAATCCTTGGTGCTTTCAATGATTAGCAAGAAAGCCAGTGCCTATGGAATGGAATGAATGAGGAAGGGGTGCTAGGAGGTCAGGTCTGGGAGGCAGAAAGGAACTAGGTCTCATCGAGTTTGAATGCCACAGTCCAAAGTGTACTGGAGAGCCAGTGGAGAGTTCTGAGCAAGGCAGCACCGTCAGCTGATTTATTTTTTGGCACTCCATGAGACTGTGGACAGACTTTGTTTCTGCTTACCACAGAAGCAAACTGAGAAATGTTAGCTCGTAATACAGTGCTTGGTATGATAAACACTATTTTTTTTATAAAAGATTAATTAATGTACTGTGCAGCATCATATCTTCCTCAGTTAACAGTTTCCTTTAAACCTTCTGCAAGCCTGGCTCTGTGTTCTCAAAGCGAGAGTACAAATTTTCAGGCTGCTGCTTCAACAGCTGTGGGGGCCTCAGAGAACTTTCTTCCTTTCGTGGCCATGGGTAAAATTAAACCAAACAGACAGAAACAAAAAAGAATATTTCTGAAAGCAATAAATACCTTCCCAAAAATAAAACCAAGTGGTGTGATAGTTCCCAGAGGAGGAGAATATTTCAGATGAGGGGATCTGTGAGTGAGGGAAGGCCTCTCTGAGGGATTGGTAGCTATTGAAGCTGAAAATGCCTAGGTTAAGGTACCTAGTTCCCACCAAAATATCAGCTCTTCTGGTTAAAATGAAAGAGTAGGTGCAACCAGAGGCTCTTTTGAAATATTTGAAACAAGAATCAAGATGTCACTTCATCAGTAAGATAGTAAGACTAGTAAGACTACTTTTGCCCTTGATGTGTGGAGAGAGTAGTAACCTAGCAGAGTTCTCTTGGTCAAGGCTACTCCAGCAATTTGCTGCAGGGTGCCCATAGAGATCCTTTCAGCACACCATTTGCTTGAGGGGATTAAGATGCAATGAATACAACTTAGATAAGGCTCCCATTCAAAAATCCCTCCAGTGCTATTGAGGAGAATGCATAACAGGCCTTAAAGGTGGAACTCTTGTATAATTTAATGTGCCAAAAGCAAGAGCAAAAAGCAAGTGCTGTCATAAACATAGGTAATCTTTTAAAATATTCTTCCTGTTTCTACTGTGCTTTGGTTGTTGTTTGTGTTTTGTTTTGTTTTGTTTTGTTTTACATCAGGGTTTGATTGAATTGGAGAATGGAGTTATAGCCATGATCACATCAAGTCTTTGCCTACAAGGTCCAAGTCAGGGAGATTCCTGGAAGAAGCAATATGGTTTGCAAGAAAGAGTAGAGTCAGATGTGAGTTATGCTTTAGCCACATATATGTTATGTGACCTTGGGAAATTTCTGAACCTCTGTTTCCTCATCTGTGAAATGGTGATGATTTTATCTACATTGTAGAATTGTTATGAGGATTACAGGTAATGTCCATATGGCTCATAAAAGGCACTACATAAAAGATAGCCATTGTTGATAATAATATTAAAATCTTGGCTTCCTAGTCACTTTCCACCATGGCTTTTGATATGTGCCAGCTGTTTGTGGATCTGAAAAAGTAACACGGATGATCAGACACTAACAAGTCTCAGTGAGGGCATATTTGCAAAGACTGGAACCAGGTAACTAAGGTGATTGACTGTACATCCTGAATATGGGTTCTTCTTAAAGGCACTTATGATTTCCCCCCTAGTCTCACTATCATGAGGCTATAAGACCATTCTAGCTGGATTTGCTCACTGGGTACAACCCCTTAGCTCTTGGATACTGTGCTCAATCATATTTTCAAGTTATTGTTCATTTACACCAACTTAAGGTAAAAATACTTACAATAAAATTACATTCATAGCATTGAAGACAATTGATGCAAACAGTGATGGAGCCAGAAAGCATGGCAAGGACCTCCTCCTTCACAGATCCCAGTTCCAGGAAAAAAACATTTTTTAGAGAACTTATGGACTATGTACTTGAAGTGAAAAGTTGGAATAAATAATTATAAAGCTACCTTTTATTGGCCCTTTTCTGTTTGTCAGGTCTATGCTAAGTGCTATTTTTTTTCATTATCTCATATAATCCTCATAGCAACCCTTTAAGGTAGGTACTGTCATTATCCTTAACTCAGAGAAGAGAAAATGAAGGGTCAAAGATGTGAGGGGATCTTGCAAAAGGTCACAGGTATTTAGTAGATGATCAGGGGTATAACAAATATGTGTCCACTCTATGATTAGATCTTGAGACTTTAGTGTTGTGATTGGAGTGGTATCAATTCTGCAGATCCCTGAAAGGACTGAAGAAGGCATATGGAAGGAAGGGTGCATCCCTGCAATAAGTAAGTGGAATAAGGCCATGAAATTGGAGGATGATGGGTTCCAAGACCTGTGAAAGATTCCGAGTGAAAAACTCTGTTCTCCCATTGCATCACAGTTGAACAGGGGTCTGTTGAGGTGTTTTTTGGAGTCAGATACACAACCTACCCTAACATTTCCCCAGTCTCCTTAGAGACCTGGCACAAAATCAAGGGCTCCTTCTGCAGACTAAAGAAAAAAAGGCAGAATGGGAATATTCAGAACCAGAGAAAGAGATATACAGAGAGAGTGAGAAAAACAGATATTGGTTGGAAAACTGAAAAATGAGACAGCCAGATGAAAGGATCTTCTATTTTAAAATTGTGCTTGGTCAAAAGTCACTAATAAAGGCCTCTTTACAGACTCCACATAAAGGTGACTCAGCAACATGCCATCTGAGAAATTAGACAAACTTCTGACTAATATTCCAGAGAATGTGGTAGTGCTGAGGATGTATTAGGAAACCAAAAACAGTCACCGTCTTCATGGAGCTCAAAGTCTAGTGCAACAGATAGGCATTTCATCAGGCAGATTCAATACAGTGTGATATTTAACGAAACATGTACAGGAAGTTATGGAAGCTCAGAGGAAGAAAACAAAACTTCTTCTTTATAGACTCTGGAAGGTTTATTGAAAGAGGAGATATTTAAAGTGAGGCCTGAAAGATGAGTACAAGTCAGGCAGTGTAGGAGTATGCACAATTAGATGTGTGGGTGCATGGGTGGGTAATTGATGTGCTGGTTTCTTAGCTCCTAGGAACATACTATGATGAGTGAAGAATAAAACACCTTCTTATTTCAAGCCCTATGAAGTCAGGAAGGTGGTGCAAATAATGATTGAGATTGAATTTCCCAATAGCCAGGATAGGTGTTTAAAGTGGATTTAATGATTTAGAGAAATTTTAAAGTTTCAACTTCTTCTTATACCAAAAAGTTGGCATTATTCATATTAAACATATCATATCTCATACATACTACAAGGTCCAAAGGCAAAGGGAACATGGCATATGTTTTGAAATCAAAATAATTGTAGAATCTTTGAAGGATGATGCCATCTAAGCAGAGAGCTTACATATTACTAAGCAGCAAACTTAAGGAGAAAGGAAGTGGAAAGTTATCTTGGTAAGCACATCTCTGGCATAAGAAACATTATGTGCAAGTTTGTTAGGAGGGAGAAACTGGCATGCTTGAGAAACTTAAAGCAATGTGGTGTGCCTGAAATTTGGATAACCAGGTCTGAAGCACAAAGGAGACATCTGGGTTGTAGGTGTGATATTTATCAGCACATACATGGTAATAAAAAACCAGGAGAATAATTAGGAAGAGAAGAGAAAATGGCCTCGGGAAGATCATTCATATTTAAAGAGGGAGGAGAAGGAAAGACTGCAAAGGGGATCAATTGGCAGATACTAGAGGAATGGAAAACAAACACAAAACAACAACAAAATCAAATGAACAGGAGAAAGTAGTATCATGTAAGCCAAGAAATAAAGGTTTAAAGAAGGGGTTGTTGTCAATCTAGTCAATTCATATACAGGGATCAATTAAGACAAGGAATGAGGCCTGCTGGTTAGATATAACACTTTAGGATGATTGTGGTGACCTTGGCAAGCAGAATTTTAATGTTTTATTTAAGGCAGAAGACAGATTTCAGTGGGGCTTGGAGTGGATAGGATTTGAGAATGTAGAGAAAGAAAATGTAGACCACTTTTCAAGAGTTTTGGCTGAAAAGTGAAGTAGAGAAAGAGTATAATGACTTGAAAGTGATGTAGGTTTCAAAATTGCATTCTAGAAACTGTATCTTTGGCATATAAAACAAAATTATAATGTCCTGTCCTAAAATTGAAATTTCATATCTAAAATGCCTCACTTTGTGTCATGTGACTATTGTTATCTATGAGCAAATTAAAAGAATGTAGTAAAAACCTACTGTGTGTGGAACTCGATACTAGGTGTTATTGGAGAGAATGCATTTATTCAACCTACAATTATTGAGCACGTACTGTATGCCGAGTAGTGTGCTGGTTGTTAAAGGACATGGAAATGCAGAAGACAGTCCTCACTCTCAAAGTGTTCAGTCTGTGTGGGATAGAGTTGTGTATCAAAGGTTCCGGCTTCCAAATCAACCATACTCACTCCCTGAATTTAGACATGGCTGGGCCTAAATTTTTGGTCTTATTAGAAGGGAAGGCCAGCAGTCCACATACACAATGATTTTAAGGCTTATGAGTGTTTGAAAGAACCTGGAAGACAGCAGAGTGCTTATATCAAGTCTGATTCTCTAGCCTATTTCATTAGGCTGAATTCTGAGCTCTAGGCTAGCGGAGGTTACAAGAAGAGACTGAAGAAGCTATTAACACAAGAAAACAAGAATATTGAGAACTCTAGAAGACATGGAGGAGCCATGAACACGTCATCAGCAGTGGTGATTAGTGGGAGAAAAGCTAGAGAGGAAAAAGTCATTACCTGGTAGCGATCATATAGTAGCAAAGGCCTCATTAATAAGCATGATGAGAACTACCTCATTGGTGCTTCCAGATATATTTGCAGGCTGGACATTTGTAGAAGTCTGGAATTTAAATTAGCAGGTAAAAAAATGAGAACAAACCAGCAAAATAGAGATCACTTGCTATTTTGATCCTATTTAAATATAACCTGAGCTTTGCACATGGCTCACATGTGCAAACCAGTAAGCACAATACACAGCAGTATTAAATATACATTCACATGAGGCACAAAGTATAAGGATGAAAAAAAAAAAAGTGTGCAGGATGTTGCTCCAAACAGGGGAAACAGAGAAAACTTTATGCAGGATGTGGCATTTGATAATAATAAAGACATTATTTCTCACGATCTCATCACCTAATTATGAAAACTTTGCACATAATTGGCACCAAGTAAATAATTTTAACAGGAAAATTTTTTTAGGAAATCTTTTTGAAGCAAATTGAGTCAATCCAGAACAAGGATATGAATGGGAGAAGATGGGGTTAATATGGGAATGCTTCCTGATAAGGGCTTCATGCACTGAAAGGATATGTTGTCCTAGGAAGGTACAAATTGCTTCACAGGATAGAAAGCAATGAATTGATCATAAGTAGAATGTTGGAGGCATAAGGAAGGGCTGCAGAACGCACTTTGAATTTAACTTATTAAGTGCTTAGAAACTGCTATTTGACCTTAACATTTTAGAACCTAAAAATATATTCAAATTTTTTAACCATATCCTGAATTTCATTCATCTTTGCCTCAAACTCACAAACTCATTTATATTTGCATTTGTGTTCCCTGGATAAACCCTTGATTCATAGCACAGAGTAAGAATCAGACCAAGTAATATTTAAAATAGGGTGTTTAATATTTTCAAAAAGACTTACAGTTTTTAATTTAGAAAATGTTCCTCTGAGATGTTCATAAACTGCTTTTACATTTAAATTGGAGTTAAACTATGTATTTTTCTCCATTCAGGCATAAAGCCTTAATAGAATTTATATGCATTTGCAAATGTACATGCATGAGATAACACAGATTTGAGCGTTTAAAACTTTAAAAGAGCCTTACTAAATATTAATTTATAAAATCCTATTTTAAAGAGAGACT